>NC_083714.1:152920160-154140052 GCF_033118175.1 Dama dama | reverse complement strand
TTTGAATATGTCGTTGGATTCTGTTTGCTAGAATGTTGAACATTTTTCACATATGTTCATCAGTGATATTGGCCTGTAGTTTTCCTTTTTGGCCACATCTTTGGCTGGTTTTGGGATTAGGGTGAAGGGGGCCTCATAAATTGATTTTGGGGGTTTACCTTGTGCAGCACTTTGGAAGAGTTTGAGTAGGATAGGTGTTAGCTCTTAATTGTTTGGTGGATTCACCTGTGAAGCCAACTGGTCCTTGGCTTTTGTTTGTTCAAACATTTCTCAGTGCAGTTTCATTTCCATGCTTTTGATTGGTCTAGTAAGATTTTCCATTTCTTCCTGTCTCAGTTTCGGAAGGTTATACTTTTCTAAGAATTCGTCCATTCCTTCGAAGATTTCCATTTTATTTTCATATAGCTGCTGATAGTAGTCTCTTGTGATCCTTTGTATTTCTGTGTTGTCTGTTGCATGCACTGCAGCAGCATTCACAACGACCAAGAGATGAAGGGAAAGAGAATTGTTGGGTGCAGATGAAAAGACAAAGACATGTGACAGAAATACACAATGAAATATGATGCCAAAATTATGAAATTGGAAAAAATTCCATTTTCAGAGATACGAAAACATCTAGAGTTAATCACAGTAAGTCAAGAAGGGCAGATTAAAGAGATATCATATCATATACCTTCAAGAGGGGATTAAAAAGAAAACATTGATGGCGATGAGTGAAAAGAAAAAAAAAGTGAAATGGACTTGCACTCCTGGTTAGAAAATTACGGTTAGCAAAGGGTGTTGGTGGGTGAGAGCCTGAAAGCTGAAGGCTGGAATAAATTTATTCCCACAAATGCCTATGCAATTCATAATCCACATGGACTTCTTGTATCAAGAGAAATGTGATCAACGGATTCTAAAAACAGCTGTGACAGTAACCACAGCTGAACACCTCCAGGTATCTGTGGAACGGAAGGAGAAACTGGTTCCCTGCAACAACTACAAGGGTGTAAATTGTCTTAAATGTGAAATAAAAGTTTCACTTAAAGAAAAAACCTCAAAGGCTAAAGAGACAAAAGCTTTTGGTGACTTCCAGGGTCTCCTTTTCCTCTCATTTACAACCAGGCCTGGGAGAACCTCAGAGGGGGCTGTTACCATAGCAACAAGAGGAGGGACTGAAGAAATGCTGCCGCCTTGTGGACATTTTCTATAACAGCAACCTTCGAATGCTGATGGACCCAGTGTTCACAACGGTGCTGAGCTCTAACCCATACCCACTCTTTACAAATTGCCAGGGCTCACATAGGAGAAAAAATAAACAGAGGGGAAGCTAACAGGTAGAGGATATGAACGGGCAAACACAATTCCGTGCCTCATTAAAAAAGCTGATGACAATGTGCACATAGGATGAAATCTAAGAGATACGAACATCTAAGCTGTTGAGGATATGATCACCTCTGCCTCAGCACGAAAAAAAGCCACTGTCTAAAGCTGTACATGGAATCAGTGGTAGAATAGCATTAGTGCAGTGGACACTTTAGGTTACTGGTGGGATGGACCTGATAAGAGGCATTATGAGCATGATTAGAAAAGTGCACTCCCATGAAAGACAAATAAATAAATAAACAAAGAGGCAGAGACAGTATGATAAACCAGGTCCTCTCCTGGAGTAGTTCAGAAATGAACAGATTTCGAACACCACACACCCCAAAGCAGGTCCCATGGTAACCATTCAAAACATCAAAGAGATGAAAGTTAAGATAGCATACCTGGACAGAGGAATGTATAAGGAAATTGATACAGGTCTAGAATGAATTTGGAATCAAGGATTGGAATCTGAAAGTAGGACAACTTCAGAGATAGATAAACACAGAGATCAACCCACTGAGTGAAGGAGGTTCGATTCAAGAAACATCAGGTGATGCAACAGAGAGGTAGGATACAAAAATCCACTGCAGTGAGCACCCACACAAAGGTGACATGGACATCCAACCTGGCAAGAAACCTATGGGTGGACCCTGGTGGATGGAAGGGAAACATCTGTAGTTTGGCATTAATTTCTTCCCACAGATACAGATAAAATACAGAATCCACGTAAACCTATTGCAGCAAGAGTGGTAGTCGAAACACCTTCTAATAATATGTAGGTGAAAACAAGCACAGCCCAATTCATAGAGTAGTCTCAGTGTCACGGAACAAGAATCTGTACACGTAAAACCAGCTCCCCTTGTCTTCAACTTAAAGAGAATAGGAAGATTTACTTCAAAAATCCAAGAGTGAGGAGACACCGTGTTTTGTGGCATCCTCTGGCTCGTTCTACTCTACTGTACAACCGGGCCTGACAAAACTCTCAGATGGGGCAGGCCATGCCAAAAGAGGAGGGAATCATAAAGCCTTGCAGCGTACAGGGTTTTCTCTGTAATGGCAGCCTTCAAACTATCGCTGAAGGATATATGATATACACAAGGCCGCTGGACTCAAAATGAGACCGACCCTTGACCATGTCAGGGGTGATTCATCCAAAAAAGAAAAAAAAAGTGAAAAAGAAAATCCAGAACACTCTGAGGAAGAAAACATCAACAGTTAAATACAGCTCAAAGTGCTTTAAAAAATAAAGAAACACAGATTTTGAAAAACACATCTAAGTCGACCATGCACTGCAGCAAGATTAACAACATCCTATACATGAAAGTCAAGAAACTGATGCTGTCACGATTGAAAGCAGTAAGCAGTTCTTTTTAAATTAATTTTTATTTTCTTATTGATGGATAGTTGCTTTACAGAATTTTGTTGTTTTCTGTCCAACCTCAACATGAATCAGCCATATGTATACATATGTCCCCTCCTTTTAGAACCTCCTGCCCATCTCCCTCCCCAGTATGCAGCTTTTGAAACAAACTAAAAATAGAGTTAGCATATGATCCAGCAATCCCACTACTGGGCATATATCCAGTAAAGATGAAAACTCCCATCAGAAAAGAGACACGCACAGCAGTGTTTACAGTAGTACCAAGTAGAGTAGCAAAGAAATGGAAACAACCTTAAATGCCCATACATAGGTGAATGGATAAAGAAAGATATTTTATACATACAATGGAATATTAACCATAAGAAAGAATGAAACAATGCTATTTTGTCAACATGGATGCACCTAGAGATGATCATACAAAGTAAGTCAAACAGAGAAAGATAAGAGGAGCTTAGGTGGGTTCAGCTCACCTTTTGGACTTCAGTTGATAGGAGGTCTTCATCTTTTCCCCCTGGGTATATGGTGATGGCTGTTACGTAACTGCTCTAAGCCGTGTGGCTTCCCAGTGACCTTAGTCATTCTGAAGGCTCCCAGTAGTCTGCCCCAGGGCCCCTGAGCACCCTTATATATACCCATCTCCAGGGGGCTACACCCTTATGGTTTATGAGATCAGCAAGTCTCTTCCCCAGCCAATGGTGGCCCCGGGTGAGCCTTGACATCACAAAGCCCCATCCTGACATGTCTAGTGGAGGATGGGGAGCAACTCAGATGATTTTGTGGGAGAAATGAGGCATTTGGAATTCCCCTAAAGAGGCCTCCAAACTCACCTGCCACCCTCATCTCTCCACGTCAACTCATGGGTCACACGGCAGGCAGAGTGCATCTCCTACAAACCTTCCCCACAGCCACACTCCTCGGGCATTCATTCGGTTCTCTCTCACCTTTCACCTTTATCTAGTTTTGAATATCTTGCCTGAAATCCCTCCTCGACAACTAGGCTGTGTTTAAGTGTCTGTGAAAGGGAGCATCATTCCACGTTCCCTCTGCAGTATAGTGTTAAAGCACCGTGAAGCCCACTGAATTCTGGGCCAGCCGACAGAAACCTTTCCTTCCCGCCTCCTTGTCTCAGTGTTCCCGGAACTCGCCTCCGTTTTCTGGTCTCCAGTCGGAAACCCTTGTCTTCAGGCTGTGAGAACGCATTGAATACACTTGCCCTTGCTCCACACGGAGCTGTCTCGTTTCAAGTTTAGGACTCAGGGTCAACTCTCTAGGAGTACTACCCAGGCTTGCGTTTGAACCGGGTGATGGGGATGGAGCAGAGAAATGCTTGTTTCAGGTTGTGCTGGAGGATCCCATGCAGGACATGACCACCTGCAGCTGAATAGTATTCTCAGCAAGGGGTGGAGCTTGCCCAGAGCTGTGTGAGCCTTGTGTGCAAATGTCTTCTCCACACGTGCCCTCACAAATATCTTTTCTCATCTTGTTTTCTTGCTGGAAGCTTCCTTGGAGCTTGCCTCACAGAAAAAGAACATGGGGGAATTCATTTCCATGAGCAGCTGCCACAAGCTTCCAGCTTCTTGGACGAAACACTGAGTCATCCTGTCCTGTGCATCTAGTTGCCATGGTCTCTCATTGAGCTGGTTGGCTGTGAAGGAAAGGGGAATGGATTGTGTGCTCCACCTCAGTCCTCGTTTTTCCAACTGACTCGTAGGGTCAACCAGCCTGAGGTGCACCCCTGGGGACAGTTTGTTGTCTTAGTGGGTCTCCCTGGGTTTTCTGTGAAGTGTTCACATCCTGTGGTCCACTTGTTGCTTACTCACCCAGGGTCCATCACACTGCTGAATATTTTAAGAGGTAGGAAAAACACGCCATGAACAAACCCAAAAGAGGACTCTTACAATTTTGAGAAGAAAGATCTTAAAACCTGAAAGAAAAATGGGCAAGAGGCACGAGCCAACACTTTATAAGAAAGATGTATCACTGGCCTTGAAATTTATGAAGACATGTTTAAAGACATTAGCCGCCAATTCACAAGAAGAGTATGGAACTAGGCCCGAACCACGTTAAGAACACATAAAATCTCGCAAAGGGAAGAAAAAAAATACTAAAATTCCCTTGAGAACTGAAACTCAGGCAGAAGTGGCATAGATTTTAGAGATTGTAGACAGAGACATTAAGATACTTGGAATAACTGTGTTTGGTGTGTTCTCAAAGTAAGGAGAGACATGGAAATTGTAAAATAGACCCCATTTGATCTTACAGATATGAAAAAAATAGTGTCAGATGAAGCCAATTTTAAGAGTTTCCTGGTGGCTCAGGCATTAAAAAAAAAAAAAAAAGAAAAGAAAGAAACCCATCTGCAACATGGGAGACCGGGATTCAATCCCTGGGTTGGGAAAATCCCTTGAAGAGGGAATGGCTGCCTGCTCCAGTATGCCTGCCTGGAGAATCCCCATGGACAGAGGAGCCTGGCGGGCTACAGTCCATGGGGTCAAAAAGAGTTGGACCCGGTTGAGCAACGAAATACAGCACAGCACAACTCATTGAATGTTTGTGAAAGAAAGGCAGGTAGGGAGGAAAGAGGCAGAAAGGGAAACAAGGGAAATGAAAGGAAGGAAAGAAAACCCTCTGTTGCTGGTGAGAACAGAGCAACCAGAGATGTCCCCCAGCAGAGCAGCACCCCACATGTTCATCTGAGCACTCTCAGATGGTTTGAAACAACCATCACCAAGTTTGATTCCAGTCCTTCAACCAAACTCATGTGCAGGGTTTCCCACTAACAGGCTAATAGTCATCATGGTTTCTCCTCATTCAAATTCTGATTCACCCAGAAGTGAAAAAGACACGAGTGCCCCAATGTTCACCACAGCACTGTTTACAATACCCAGGGCATGGAAGCAACATAGATGTCCCTCAGCAGACAAATGGGAAAGAAAGCTGTGGTACATAGACACAATGGAATATTGCTCAGCCATTAAAAAGAACACATTTGAATCCATTCTAATGAGGTAGATGAAACTGGAGTCTATTATACGGAGTGAAGTAAGTCAGAAAGAAAAACACCAATACATGCCTTTACTAAGGCATATATATGGAATTTAGAAAGATGGTAATGCTGACCCTATATGGGAGACAGCAAAAGAGACACAGATTTACAGAACAGCCTTTTGGAGTCGGTGAAAGACGGTGAGGGTGGGATGATCTGAGAGAGTAGCATTGAAACATGTATATTTTCATATGTGAAAGACATAGCCCGTCCATGTTCAAGGCATAAGACAGCGTGCTCAGGGCTGGTGCACTGGGATGACCCAGAGGGATGGGATGGGGAGGGAGGTGGGAGGGGGGATCAGGATGGGGAACACATGTACACTCATGGCTGATTCATCTTAATGTATGGCAAAAACCACCACAATATTGTAAAGTAATAACCCACCATTTAAAATAAATAAAATAAAATATATTCCTTTGCTAAAAACGGCCTAATCAGTATTGGCTTTTGGACCTCCAAAAACGCCATTCTTTTCCTTCCTATTTTCCCTCCTTCCTCCCCCCACTTTCTTTCCTTTTCTTTCTTCTTAAACAACTGTTAAAGCTTGCTTTCTATTTATCGTTATGACAAAGTCCTGGCTCTATTCCCCATGTTGTACAATGCATCCCTGAGCTCATCTTCCACTTAACTAACACTGCGTGCCTCCCACTCCCCCACCTCTGTATTGCCCCACCCTCTTCCCCTCCCCGCTGGTAACCAGTAGATGCTTCTCTATATCTGCGCGCCTCCATTTTTATCATATTCTCTACTTTGCAGTATGTTTAGATTTTATAAGTGATATCATACAGTATTTGCTATCTCTGTGAGTTCATTTACTCAATATTCTACCTTCCATGTTGCTGTAAATGCCAATATTCCATTCTTTTCATGGGGCAGCTCCTTTGTATGCCTTTTTAGCAAATGGCATGGCCCCCCCACACACGATACAGCTTCCCAGCTAAGTATCCATCTCTGCACTCACACAGAGAAACACCAAGTCCTCTTCTCTTCTCCCATGGGAAGTGTGTCTTTGAAGCTCAGTCTGGAACCAGTTCTTCCCCCTACTTTCTGGCAACCTGGGCCTTCTGGTCCCATCTCCAACTCCACAGAAGCCATCTCCCTCCCTCCTCACACACTTATCCCTTTCCTGCCCTCTCTGCCCCCCACTATCAGAGAACTCAGAGACAAACATAATTTCACATCAGGTTTATTTTATTTTCGTTATCAATGTATGCAGTTGCTATAATATTCAGCATCTGTACTGTTAGCCAGTACTCAGCGGCGAGACCCCCGAGCTTTTCTGAAGTCTCTAGCCATGCCCCAAAGTCACTGGTTGTCCACTGGTCCAGCTGGAATGGCAGGGGTCTCCATGGCCTCTCGGACCTCCTCTGGTTCGTTCTGATTAGCTGGAATGGCAGGGGTCTCTGTGGTCTCTGGGACCTCCTCTGGTTCCTTCTGAGTAGCTGGAATGGCAGGGGTCGCTGTTGACTCTGAGACCTCCTCTGGTTCATTCTGATTAACTGGAAAGGCAGCGGTCTCTGTGGTCTCTGGGACCTCCTCTGGTTCTTTCTGATTCAGCTGTTCATTTGCCTTGGAATTCTGGCTACAGAGCTTTGAGCATCTGAATTTCTTAAGCTTTTTGGTGGTGGGAGTTTTCTGAGTTTTCTTAGGCAGCTTTACCGGAATGGGATTATTCACCCTCACCGTTACCCTGGCCACCTAGAGAAAACAAGAAGGGGAGCAAAGAACGGCAGTGGTTTAGGGAAGATTGTGAAGACAGGTGGGAACGATGGCTTCAGGAGAAGGGGTGTGGGCAGAGAAGGGTTATGTGCCAGGCAAGGACCGGGTAGGGGTTCTTTTGGGGTGGGGCCGATGGGCAAGAGAGTTTGGCTGGGTTCAGCTCACCTAGACATTTTTTCTGCACCTCAGTTGACAGGAGGTCTTCATCTTCTCCTGGGTAACAGGAGCTGCGTGTTCCATAACTACTCTGGAGCCTTGTGGCTTCCTAGTCACCTCAGTCATTTGGAGGACTCACAGTGGTCTGCTCAGGGCCCCTGAGCACGCCTATATATAGCCGTCCCCATGGAGCCTCACCTTCATTCTTACGAGGTCAGCAAGTGTCTTCCCGAGCCAATGGTGGTAGTGGGTGAGCTTTGACATCACAAAGCCCCATCCTGTCATGTTTAGCGAAGGATGGGGAGCAAGTCAGATGATTTGCTGGGAGAAATGAGGCATTTGTAATGCCCTAAAGAGGCCTCCAAACTCACCTGCCATCCTCACCTCTATGTCAACTCTGATGGGTCGCACAGCAGGCAGAGTGCATCTCCTCCAAACCTTGCCCCACAGCCACACTCCTCGGGCATTCATTCAGTTCTCTCTCAGCTTTCACCATTATCCAGCTTTTCATATCATACCTAAACTCCCTTCATGACAACTAGGTTGTGTTTAAGTGTCTGTGGAAGCGAGAATCAGTCCACGTTCGTCCTGCAATGTGGTCTTAATGCACCTCGAAGACCACTTAATTCTGGGCCAGCCGACAGAATCCTTTCCCATCCAGCCTCGTTTTCTCCGCGTTCCAGGAGCTCTCCTCTGTTTTCTGGTCTCCAGTCGGAAACCCTTGTCTTCAGGCTGTGAGAACACAGTGAGTACCCTTGGCCTTGTTCCACATGGAGCTTTCTTGAATAAACCCACTTGGTCATGATGTCTAACTTTTTGAATATGTCGTTGGATTCTGTTTGCTAGAATGTTGAACATTTTTCACATATGTTCATCAGTGATATTGGCCTGTAGTTTTCCTTTTTGGCCACATCTTTGGCTGGTTTTGGGATTAGGGTGAAGGGGGCCTCATAAATTGATTTTGGGGGTTTACCTTGTGCAGCACTTTGGAAGAGTTTGAGTAGGATAGGTGTTAGCTCTTAATTGTTTGGTGGATTCACCTGTGAAGCCAACTGGTCCTTGGCTTTTGTTTGTTCAAACATTTCTCAGTGCAGTTTCATTTCCATGCTTTTGATTGGTCTAGTAAGATTTTCCATTTCTTCCTGTCTCAGTTTCGGAAGGTTATACTTTTCTAAGAATTCGTCCATTCCTTCGAAGATTTCCATTTTATTTTCATATAGCTGCTGATAGTAGTCTCTTGTGATCCTTTGTATTTCTGTGTTGTCTGTTGCATGCACTGCAGCAGCATTCACAACGACCAAGAGATGAAGGGAAAGAGAATTGTTGGGTGCAGATGAAAAGACAAAGACATGTGACAGAAATACACAATGAAATATGATGCCAAAATTATGAAATTGGAAAAAATTCCATTTTCAGAGATACGAAAACATCTAGAGTTAATCACAGTAAGTCAAGAAGGGCAGATTAAAGAGATATCATATCATATACCTTCAAGAGGGGATTAAAAAGAAAACATTGATGGCGATGAGTGAAAAGAAAAAAAAAGTGAAATGGACTTGCACTCCTGGTTAGAAAATTACGGTTAGCAAAGGGTGTTGGTGGGTGAGAGCCTGAAAGCTGAAGGCTGGAATAAATTTATTCCCACAAATGCCTATGCAATTCATAATCCACATGGACTTCTTGTATCAAGAGAAATGTGATCAACGGATTCTAAAAACAGCTGTGACAGTAACCACAGCTGAACACCTCCAGGTATCTGTGGAACGGAAGGAGAAACTGGTTCCCTGCAACAACTACAAGGGTGTAAATTGTCTTAAATGTGAAATAAAAGTTTCACTTAAAGAAAAAACCTCAAAGGCTAAAGAGACAAAAGCTTTTGGTGACTTCCAGGGTCTCCTTTTCCTCTCATTTACAACCAGGCCTGGGAGAACCTCAGAGGGGGCTGTTACCATAGCAACAAGAGGAGGGACTGAAGAAATGCTGCCGCCTTGTGGACATTTTCTATAACAGCAACCTTCGAATGCTGATGGACCCAGTGTTCACAACGGTGCTGAGCTCTAACCCATACCCACTCTTTACAAATTGCCAGGGCTCACATAGGAGAAAAAATAAACAGAGGGGAAGCTAACAGGTAGAGGATATGAACGGGCAAACACAATTCCGTGCCTCATTAAAAAAGCTGATGACAATGTGCACATAGGATGAAATCTAAGAGATACGAACATCTAAGCTGTTGAGGATATGATCACCTCTGCCTCAGCACGAAAAAAAGCCACTGTCTAAAGCTGTACATGGAATCAGTGGTAGAATAGCATTAGTGCAGTGGACACTTTAGGTTACTGGTGGGATGGACCTGATAAGAGGCACTATGAGCATGATTAGAAAAGTGCACTCCCATGAAAGACAAATAAATAAATAAACAAAGAGGCAGAGACAGTATGATAAACCAGGTCCTCTCCTGGAGTAGTTCAGAAATGAACAGATTTCGAACACCACACACCCCAAAGCAGGTCCCATGGTAACCATTCAAAACATCAAAGAGATGAAAGTTAAGATAGCATACCTGGACAGAGGAATGTATAAGGAAATTGATACAGGTCTAGAATGAATTTGGAATCAAGGATTGGAATCTGAAAGTAGGACAACTTCAGAGATAGATAAACACAGAGATCAACCCACTGAGTGAAGGAGGTTCGATTCAAGAAACATCAGGTGATGCAACAGAGAGGTAGGATACAAAAATCCACTGCAGTGAGCACCCACACAAAGGTGACATGGACATCCAACCTGGCAAGAAACCTATGGGTGGACCCTGGTGGATGGAAGGGAAACATCTGTAGTTTGGCATTAATTTCTTCCCACAGATACAGATAAAATACAGAATCCACGTAAACCTATTGCAGCAAGAGTGGTAGTCGAAAAACCTTCTAATAATATGTAGGTGAAAACAAGCACAGCCCAATTCATAGAGTAGTCTCAGTGTCACGGAACAAGAATCTGTACACGTAAAACCAGCTCCCCTTGTCTTCAACTTAAAGAGAATAGGAAGATTTACTTCAAAAATCCAAGAGTGAGGAGACACCGTGTTTTGTGGCATCCTCTGGCTCGTTCTACTCTACTGTACAACCGGGCCTGACAAAACTCTCAGATGGGGCAGGCCATGCCAAAAGAGGAGGGAATCATAAAGCCTTGCAGCGTACAGGGTTTTCTCTGTAATGGCAGCCTTCAAACTATCGCTGAAGGATATATGATATACACAAGGCCGCTGGACTCAAAATGAGACCGACCCTTGACCATGTCAGGGGTGATTCATCCAAAAAAGAAAAAAAAAGTGAAAAAGAAAATCCAGAACACTCTGAGGAAGAAAACATCAACAGTTAAATACAGCTCAAAGTGCTTTAAAAAATAAAGAAACACAGATTTTGAAAAACACATCTAAGTCGACCATGCACTGCAGCAAGATTAACAACATCCTATACATGAAAGTCAAGAAACTGATGCTGTCACGATTGAAAGCAGTAAGCAGTTCTTTTTAAATTAATTTTTATTTTCTTATTGATGGATAGTTGCTTTACAGAATTTTGTTGTTTTCTGTCCAACCTCAACATGAATCAGCCATATGTATACATATGTCCCCTCCTTTTAGAACCTCCTGCCCATCTCCCTCCCCAGTATGCAGCTTTTGAAACAAACTAAAAATAGAGTTAGCATATGATCCAGCAATCCCACTACTGGGCATATATCCAGTAAAGATGAAAACTCCCATCAGAAAAGAGACACGCACAGCAGTGTTTACAGTAGTACCAAGTAGAGTAGCAAAGAAATGGAAACAACCTTAAATGCCCATACATAGGTGAATGGATAAAGAAAGATATTTTATACATACAATGGAATATTAACCATAAGAAAGAATGAAACAATGCTATTTTGTCAACATGGATGCACCTAGAGATGATCATACAAAGTAAGTCAAACAGAGAAAGATAAGAGGAGCTTAGGTGGGTTCAGCTCACCTTTTGGACTTCAGTTGATAGGAGGTCTTCATCTTTTCCCCCTGGGTATATGGTGATGGCTGTTACGTAACTGCTCTAAGCCGTGTGGCTTCCCAGTGACCTTAGTCATTCTGAAGGCTCCCAGTAGTCTGCCCCAGGGCCCCTGAGCACCCTTATATATACCCATCTCCAGGGGGCTACACCCTTATGGTTTATGAGATCAGCAAGTCTCTTCCCCAGCCAATGGTGGCCCCGGGTGAGCCTTGACATCACAAAGCCCCATCCTGACATGTCTAGTGGAGGATGGGGAGCAACTCAGATGATTTTGTGGGAGAAATGAGGCATTTGGAATTCCCCTAAAGAGGCCTCCAAACTCACCTGCCACCCTCATCTCTCCACGTCAACTCATGGGTCACACGGCAGGCAGAGTGCATCTCCTACAAACCTTCCCCACAGCCACACTCCTCGGGCATTCATTCGGTTCTCTCTCACCTTTCACCTTTATCTAGTTTTGAATATCTTGCCTGAAATCCCTCCTCGACAACTAGGCTGTGTTTAAGTGTCTGTGAAAGGGAGCATCATTCCACGTTCCCTCTGCAGTATAGTGTTAAAGCACCGTGAAGCCCACTGAATTCTGGGCCAGCCGACAGAAACCTTTCCTTCCCGCCTCCTTGTCTCAGTGTTCCCGGAACTCGCCTCCGTTTTCTGGTCTCCAGTCGGAAACCCTTGTCTTCAGGCTGTGAGAACGCATTGAATACACTTGCCCTTGCTCCACACGGAGCTGTCTCGTTTCAAGTTTAGGACTCAGGGTCAACTCTCTAGGAGTACTACCCAGGCTTGCGTTTGAACCGGGTGATGGGGATGGAGCAGAGAAATGCTTGTTTCAGGTTGTGCTGGAGGATCCCATGCAGGACATGACCACCTGCAGCTGAATAGTATTCTCAGCAAGGGGTGGAGCTTGCCCAGAGCTGTGTGAGCCTTGTGTGCAAATGTCTTCTCCACACGTGCCCTCACAAATATCTTTTCTCATCTTGTTTTCTTGCTGGAAGCTTCCTTGGAGCTTGCCTCACAGAAAAAGAACATGGGGGAATTCATTTCCATGAGCAGCTGCCACAAGCTTCCAGCTTCTTGGACGAAACACTGAGTCATCCTGTCCTGTGCATCTAGTTGCCATGGTCTCTCATTGAGCTGGTTGGCTGTGAAGGAAAGGGGAATGGATTGTGTGCTCCACCTCAGTCCTCGTTTTTCCAACTGACTCGTAGGGTCAACCAGCCTGAGGTGCACCCCTGGGGACAGTTTGTTGTCTTAGTGGGTCTCCCTGGGTTTTCTGTGAAGTGTTCACATCCTGTGGTCCACTTGTTGCTTACTCACCCAGGGTCCATCACACTGCTGAATATTTTAAGAGGTAGGAAAAACACGCCATGAACAAACCCAAAAGAGGACTCTTACAATTTTGAGAAGAAAGATCTTAAAACCTGAAAGAAAAATGGGCAAGAGGCACGAGCCAACACTTTATAAGAAAGATGTATCACTGGCCTTGAAATTTATGAAGACATGTTTAAAGACATTAGCCGCCAATTCACAAGAAGAGTATGGAACTAGGCCCGAACCACGTTAAGAACACATAAAATCTCGCAAAGGGAAGAAAAAAAATACTAAAATTCCCTTGAGAACTGAAACTCAGGCAGAAGTGGCATAGATTTTAGAGATTGTAGACAGAGACATTAAGATACTTGGAATAACTGTGTTTGGTGTGTTCTCAAAGTAAGGAGAGACATGGAAATTGTAAAATAGACCCCATTTGATCTTACAGATATGAAAAAAATAGTGTCAGATGAAGCCAATTTTAAGAGTTTCCTGGTGGCTCAGGCATTAAAAAAAAAAAAAAAAGAAAAGAAAGAAACCCATCTGCAACATGGGAGACCGGGATTCAATCCCTGGGTTGGGAAAATCCCTTGAAGAGGGAATGGCTGCCTGCTCCAGTATGCCTGCCTGGAGAATCCCCATGGACAGAGGAGCCTGGCGGGCTACAGTCCATGGGGTCAAAAAGAGTTGGACCCGGTTGAGCAACGAAATACAGCACAGCACAACTCATTGAATGTTTGTGAAAGAAAGGCAGGTAGGGAGGAAAGAGGCAGAAAGGGAAACAAGGGAAATGAAAGGAAGGAAAGAAAACCCTCTGTTGCTGGTGAGAACAGAGCAACCAGAGATGTCCCCCAGCAGAGCAGCACCCCACATGTTCATCTGAGCACTCTCAGATGGTTTGAAACAACCATCACCAAGTTTGATTCCAGTCCTTCAACCAAACTCATGTGCAGGGTTTCCCACTAACAGGCTAATAGTCATCATGGTTTCTCCTCATTCAAATTCTGATTCACCCAGAAGTGAAAAAGACACGAGTGCCCCAATGTTCACCACAGCACTGTTTACAATACCCAGGGCATGGAAGCAACATAGATGTCCCTCAGCAGACAAATGGGAAAGAAAGCTGTGGTACATAGACACAATGGAATATTGCTCAGCCATTAAAAAGAACACATTTGAATCCATTCTAATGAGGTAGATGAAACTGGAGTCTATTATACGGAGTGAAGTAAGTCAGAAAGAAAAACACCAATACATGCCTTTACTAAGGCATATATATGGAATTTAGAAAGATGGTAATGCTGACCCTATATGGGAGACAGCAAAAGAGACACAGATTTACAGAACAGCCTTTTGGAGTCGGTGAAAGACGGTGAGGGTGGGATGATCTGAGAGAGTAGCATTGAAACATGTATATTTTCATATGTGAAAGACATAGCCCGTCCATGTTCAAGGCATAAGACAGCGTGCTCAGGGCTGGTGCACTGGGATGACCCAGAGGGATGGGATGGGGAGGGAGGTGGGAGGGGGGATCAGGATGGGGAACACATGTACACTCATGGCTGATTCATCTTAATGTATGGCAAAAACCACCACAATATTGTAAAGTAATAACCCACCATTTAAAATAAATAAAATAAAATATATTCCTTTGCTAAAAACGGCCTAATCAGTATTGGCTTTTGGACCTCCAAAAACGCCATTCTTTTCCTTCCTATTTTCCCTCCTTCCTCCCCCCACTTTCTTTCCTTTTCTTTCTTCTTAAACAACTGTTAAAGCTTGCTTTCTATTTATCGTTATGACAAAGTCCTGGCTCTATTCCCCATGTTGTACAATGCATCCCTGAGCTCATCTTCCACTTAACTAACACTGCGTGCCTCCCACTCCCCCACCTCTGTATTGCCCCACCCTCTTCCCCTCCCCGCTGGTAACCAGTAGATGCTTCTCTATATCTGCGCGCCTCCATTTTTATCATATTCTCTACTTTGCAGTATGTTTAGATTTTATAAGTGATATCATACAGTATTTGCTATCTCTGTGAGTTCATTTACTCAATATTCTACCTTCCATGTTGCTGTAAATGCCAATATTCCATTCTTTTCATGGGGCAGCTCCTTTGTATGCCTTTTTAGCAAATGGCATGGCCCCCCCACACACGATACAGCTTCCCAGCTAAGTATCCATCTCTGCACTCACACAGAGAAACACCAAGTCCTCTTCTCTTCTCCCATGGGAAGTGTGTCTTTGAAGCTCAGTCTGGAACCAGTTCTTCCCCCTACTTTCTGGCAACCTGGGCCTTCTGGTCCCATCTCCAACTCCACAGAAGCCATCTCCCTCCCTCCTCACACACTTATCCCTTTCCTGCCCTCTCTGCCCCCCACTATCAGAGAACTCAGAGACAAACATAATTTCACATCAGGTTTATTTTATTTTCGTTATCAATGTATGCAGTTGCTATAATATTCAGCATCTGTACTGTTAGCCAGTACTCAGCGGCGAGACCCCCGAGCTTTTCTGAAGTCTCTAGCCATGCCCCAAAGTCACTGGTTGTCCACTGGTCCAGCTGGAATGGCAGGGGTCTCCATGGCCTCTCGGACCTCCTCTGGTTCGTTCTGATTAGCTGGAATGGCAGGGGTCTCTGTGGTCTCTGGGACCTCCTCTGGTTCCTTCTGAGTAGCTGGAATGGCAGGGGTCGCTGTTGACTCTGAGACCTCCTCTGGTTCATTCTGATTAACTGGAAAGGCAGCGGTCTCTGTGGTCTCTGGGACCTCCTCTGGTTCTTTCTGATTCAGCTGTTCATTTGCCTTGGAATTCTGGCTACAGAGCTTTGAGCATCTGAATTTCTTAAGCTTTTTGGTGGTGGGAGTTTTCTGAGTTTTCTTAGGCAGCTTTACCGGAATGGGATTATTCACCCTCACCGTTACCCTGGCCACCTAGAGAAAACAAGAAGGGGAGCAAAGAACGGCAGTGGTTTAGGGAAGATTGTGAAGACAGGTGGGAACGATGGCTTCAGGAGAAGGGGTGTGGGCAGAGAAGGGTTATGTGCCAGGCAAGGACCGGGTAGGGGTTCTTTTGGGGTGGGGCCGATGGGCAAGAGAGTTTGGCTGGGTTCAGCTCACCTAGACATTTTTTCTGCACCTCAGTTGACAGGAGGTCTTCATCTTCTCCTGGGTAACAGGAGCTGCGTGTTCCATAACTACTCTGGAGCCTTGTGGCTTCCTAGTCACCTCAGTCATTTGGAGGACTCACAGTGGTCTGCTCAGGGCCCCTGAGCACGCCTATATATAGCCGTCCCCATGGAGCCTCACCTTCATTCTTACGAGGTCAGCAAGTGTCTTCCCGAGCCAATGGTGGTAGTGGGTGAGCTTTGACATCACAAAGCCCCATCCTGTCATGTTTAGCGAAGGATGGGGAGCAAGTCAGATGATTTGCTGGGAGAAATGAGGCATTTGTAATGCCCTAAAGAGGCCTCCAAACTCACCTGCCATCCTCACCTCTATGTCAACTCTGATGGGTCGCACAGCAGGCAGAGTGCATCTCCTCCAAACCTTGCCCCACAGCCACACTCCTCGGGCATTCATTCAGTTCTCTCTCAGCTTTCACCATTATCCAGCTTTTCATATCATACCTAAACTCCCTTCATGACAACTAGGTTGTGTTTAAGTGTCTGTGGAAGCGAGAATCAGTCCACGTTCGTCCTGCAATGTGGTCTTAATGCACCTCGAAGACCACTTAATTCTGGGCCAGCCGACAGAATCCTTTCCCATCCAGCCTCGTTTTCTCCGCGTTCCAGGAGCTCTCCTCTGTTTTCTGGTCTCCAGTCGGAAACCCTTGTCTTCAGGCTGTGAGAACACAGTGAGTACCCTTGGCCTTGTTCCACATGGAGCTTTCTTGAATAAACCCACTTGGTCATGATGTCTAACTTTTTGAATATGTCGTTGGATTCTGTTTGCTAGAATGTTGAACATTTTTCACATATGTTCATCAGTGATATTGGCCTGTAGTTTTCCTTTTTGGCCACATCTTTGGCTGGTTTTGGGATTAGGGTGAAGGGGGCCTCATAAATTGATTTTGGGGGTTTACCTTGTGCAGCACTTTGGAAGAGTTTGAGTAGGATAGGTGTTAGCTCTTAATTGTTTGGTGGATTCACCTGTGAAGCCAACTGGTCCTTGGCTTTTGTTTGTTCAAACATTTCTCAGTGCAGTTTCATTTCCATGCTTTTGATTGGTCTAGTAAGATTTTCCATTTCTTCCTGTCTCAGTTTCGGAAGGTTATACTTTTCTAAGAATTCGTCCATTCCTTCGAAGATTTCCATTTTATTTTCATATAGCTGCTGATAGTAGTCTCTTGTGATCCTTTGTATTTCTGTGTTGTCTGTTGCATGCACTGCAGCAGCATTCACAACGACCAAGAGATGAAGGGAAAGAGAATTGTTGGGTGCAGATGAAAAGACAAAGACATGTGACAGAAATACACAATGAAATATGATGCCAAAATTATGAAATTGGAAAAAATTCCATTTTCAGAGATACGAAAACATCTAGAGTTAATCACAGTAAGTCAAGAAGGGCAGATTAAAGAGATATCATATCATATACCTTCAAGAGGGGATTAAAAAGAAAACATTGATGGCGATGAGTGAAAAGAAAAAAAAAGTGAAATGGACTTGCACTCCTGGTTAGAAAATTACGGTTAGCAAAGGGTGTTGGTGGGTGAGAGCCTGAAAGCTGAAGGCTGGAATAAATTTATTCCCACAAATGCCTATGCAATTCATAATCCACATGGACTTCTTGTATCAAGAGAAATGTGATCAACGGATTCTAAAAACAGCTGTGACAGTAACCACAGCTGAACACCTCCAGGTATCTGTGGAACGGAAGGAGAAACTGGTTCCCTGCAACAACTACAAGGGTGTAAATTGTCTTAAATGTGAAATAAAAGTTTCACTTAAAGAAAAAACCTCAAAGGCTAAAGAGACAAAAGCTTTTGGTGACTTCCAGGGTCTCCTTTTCCTCTCATTTACAACCAGGCCTGGGAGAACCTCAGAGGGGGCTGTTACCATAGCAACAAGAGGAGGGACTGAAGAAATGCTGCCGCCTTGTGGACATTTTCTATAACAGCAACCTTCGAATGCTGATGGACCCAGTGTTCACAACGGTGCTGAGCTCTAACCCATACCCACTCTTTACAAATTGCCAGGGCTCACATAGGAGAAAAAATAAACAGAGGGGAAGCTAACAGGTAGAGGATATGAACGGGCAAACACAATTCCGTGCCTCATTAAAAAAGCTGATGACAATGTGCACATAGGATGAAATCTAAGAGATACGAACATCTAAGCTGTTGAGGATATGATCACCTCTGCCTCAGCACGAAAAAAAGCCACTGTCTAAAGCTGTACATGGAATCAGTGGTAGAATAGCATTAGTGCAGTGGACACTTTAGGTTACTGGTGGGATGGACCTGATAAGAGGCACTATGAGCATGATTAGAAAAGTGCACTCCCATGAAAGACAAATAAATAAATAAACAAAGAGGCAGAGACAGTATGATAAACCAGGTCCTCTCCTGGAGTAGTTCAGAAATGAACAGATTTCGAACACCACACACCCCAAAGCAGGTCCCATGGTAACCATTCAAAACATCAAAGAGATGAAAGTTAAGATAGCATACCTGGACAGAGGAATGTATAAGGAAATTGATACAGGTCTAGAATGAATTTGGAATCAAGGATTGGAATCTGAAAGTAGGACAACTTCAGAGATAGATAAACACAGAGATCAACCCACTGAGTGAAGGAGGTTCGATTCAAGAAACATCAGGTGATGCAACAGAGAGGTAGGATACAAAAATCCACTGCAGTGAGCACCCACACAAAGGTGACATGGACATCCAACCTGGCAAGAAACCTATGGGTGGACCCTGGTGGATGGAAGGGAAACATCTGTAGTTTGGCATTAATTTCTTCCCACAGATACAGATAAAATACAGAATCCACGTAAACCTATTGCAGCAAGAGTGGTAGTCGAAAAACCTTCTAATAATATGTAGGTGAAAACAAGCACAGCCCAATTCATAGAGTAGTCTCAGTGTCACGGAACAAGAATCTGTACACGTAAAACCAGCTCCCCTTGTCTTCAACTTAAAGAGAATAGGAAGATTTACTTCAAAAATCCAAGAGTGAGGAGACACCGTGTTTTGTGGCATCCTCTGGCTCGTTCTACTCTACTGTACAACCGGGCCTGACAAAACTCTCAGATGGGGCAGGCCATGCCAAAAGAGGAGGGAATCATAAAGCCTTGCAGCGTACAGGGTTTTCTCTGTAATGGCAGCCTTCAAACTATCGCTGAAGGATATATGATATACACAAGGCCGCTGGACTCAAAATGAGACCGACCCTTGACCATGTCAGGGGTGATTCATCCAAAAAAGAAAAAAAAAGTGAAAAAGAAAATCCAGAACACTCTGAGGAAGAAAACATCAACAGTTAAATACAGCTCAAAGTGCTTTAAAAAATAAAGAAACACAGATTTTGAAAAACACATCTAAGTCGACCATGCACTGCAGCAAGATTAACAACATCCTATACATGAAAGTCAAGAAACTGATGCTGTCACGATTGAAAGCAGTAAGCAGTTCTTTTTAAATTAATTTTTATTTTCTTATTGATGGATAGTTGCTTTACAGAATTTTGTTGTTTTCTGTCCAACCTCAACATGAATCAGCCATATGTATACATATGTCCCCTCCTTTTAGAACCTCCTGCCCATCTCCCTCCCCAGTATGCAGCTTTTGAAACAAACTAAAAATAGAGTTAGCATATGATCCAGCAATCCCACTACTGGGCATATATCCAGTAAAGATGAAAACTCCCATCAGAAAAGAGACACGCACAGCAGTGTTTACAGTAGTACCAAGTAGAGTAGCAAAGAAATGGAAACAACCTTAAATGCCCATACATAGGTGAATGGATAAAGAAAGATATTTTATACATACAATGGAATATTAACCATAAGAAAGAATGAAACAATGCTATTTTGTCAACATGGATGCACCTAGAGATGATCATACAAAGTAAGTCAAACAGAGAAAGATAAGAGGAGCTTAGGTGGGTTCAGCTCACCTTTTGGACTTCAGTTGATAGGAGGTCTTCATCTTTTCCCCCTGGGTATATGGTGATGGCTGTTACGTAACTGCTCTAAGCCGTGTGGCTTCCCAGTGACCTTAGTCATTCTGAAGGCTCCCAGTAGTCTGCCCCAGGGCCCCTGAGCACCCTTATATATACCCATCTCCAGGGGGCTACACCCTTATGGTTTATGAGATCAGCAAGTCTCTTCCCCAGCCAATGGTGGCCCCGGGTGAGCCTTGACATCACAAAGCCCCATCCTGACATGTCTAGTGGAGGATGGGGAGCAACTCAGATGATTTTGTGGGAGAAATGAGGCATTTGGAATTCCCCTAAAGAGGCCTCCAAACTCACCTGCCACCCTCATCTCTCCACGTCAACTCATGGGTCACACGGCAGGCAGAGTGCATCTCCTACAAACCTTCCCCACAGCCACACTCCTCGGGCATTCATTCGGTTCTCTCTCACCTTTCACCTTTATCTAGTTTTGAATATCTTGCCTGAAATCCCTCCTCGACAACTAGGCTGTGTTTAAGTGTCTGTGAAAGGGAGCATCATTCCACGTTCCCTCTGCAGTATAGTGTTAAAGCACCGTGAAGCCCACTGAATTCTGGGCCAGCCGACAGAAACCTTTCCTTCCCGCCTCCTTGTCTCAGTGTTCCCGGAACTCGCCTCCGTTTTCTGGTCTCCAGTCGGAAACCCTTGTCTTCAGGCTGTGAGAACGCATTGAATACACTTGCCCTTGCTCCACACGGAGCTGTCTCGTTTCAAGTTTAGGACTCAGGGTCAACTCTCTAGGAGTACTACCCAGGCTTGCGTTTGAACCGGGTGATGGGGATGGAGCAGAGAAATGCTTGTTTCAGGTTGTGCTGGAGGATCCCATGCAGGACATGACCACCTGCAGCTGAATAGTATTCTCAGCAAGGGGTGGAGCTTGCCCAGAGCTGTGTGAGCCTTGTGTGCAAATGTCTTCTCCACACGTGCCCTCACAAATATCTTTTCTCATCTTGTTTTCTTGCTGGAAGCTTCCTTGGAGCTTGCCTCCCAGAAAAAGAACATGGGGGAATTCATTTCCATGAGCAGCTGCCACAAGCTTCCAGCTTCTTGGACGAAACACTGAGTCATCCTGTCCTGTGCATCTAGTTGCCATGGTCTCTCATTGAGCTGGTTGGCTGTGAAGGAAAGGGGAATGGATTGTGTGCTCCACCTCAGTCCTCGTTTTTCCAACTGACTCGTAGGGTCAACCAGCCTGAGGTGCACCCCTGGGGACAGTTTGTTGTCTTAGTGGGTCTCCCTGGGTTTTCTGTGAAGTGTTCACATCCTGTGGTCCACTTGTTGCTTACTCACCCAGGGTCCATCACACTGCTGAATATTTTAAGAGGTAGAAAAAACACGCCATGAACAAACCCAAAAGAGGACTCTTACAATTTTGAGAAGAAAGATCTTAAAACCTGAAAGAAAAATGGGCAAGAGGCACGAGCCAACACTTTATAAGAAAGATGTATCACTGGCCTTGAAATTTATGAAGACATGTTTAAAGACATTAGCCGCCAATTCACAAGAAGAGTATGGAACTAGGCCCGAACCACGTTAAGAACACATAAAATCTCGCAAAGGGAAGAAAAAAAATACTAAAATTCCCTTGAGAACTGAAACTCAGGCAGAAGTGGCATAGATTTTAGAGATTGTAGACAGAGACATTAAGATACTTGGAATAACTGTGTTTGGTGTGTTCTCAAAGTAAGGAGAGACATGGAAATTGTAAAATAGACCCCATTTGATCTTACAGATATGAAAAAAATAGTGTCAGATGAAGCCAATTTTAAGAGTTTCCTGGTGGCTCAGGCATTAAAAAAAAAAAAAAAAGAAAAGAAAGAAACCCATCTGCAACATGGGAGACCGGGATTCAATCCCTGGGTTGGGAAAATCCCTTGAAGAGGGAATGGCTGCCTGCTCCAGTATGCCTGCCTGGAGAATCCCCATGGACAGAGGAGCCTGGCGGGCTACAGTCCATGGGGTCAAAAAGAGTTGGACCCGGTTGAGCAACGAAATACAGCACAGCACAACTCATTGAATGTTTGTGAAAGAAAGGCAGGTAGGGAGGAAAGAGGCAGAAAGGGAAACAAGGGAAATGAAAGGAAGGAAAGAAAACCCTCTGTTGCTGGTGAGAACAGAGCAACCAGAGATGTCCCCCAGCAGAGCAGCACCCCACATGTTCATCTGAGCACTCTCAGATGGTTTGAAACAACCATCACCAAGTTTGATTCCAGTCCTTCAACCAAACTCATGTGCAGGGTTTCCCACTAACAGGCTAATAGTCATCATGGTTTCTCCTCATTCAAATTCTGATTCACCCAGAAGTGAAAAAGACACGAGTGCCCCAATGTTCACCACAGCACTGTTTACAATACCCAGGGCATGGAAGCAACATAGATGTCCCTCAGCAGACAAATGGGAAAGAAAGCTGTGGTACATAGACACAATGGAATATTGCTCAGCCATTAAAAAGAACACATTTGAATCCATTCTAATGAGGTAGATGAAACTGGAGTCTATTATACGGAGTGAAGTAAGTCAGAAAGAAAAACACCAATACATGCCTTTACTAAGGCATATATATGGAATTTAGAAAGATGGTAATGCTGACCCTATATGGGAGACAGCAAAAGAGACACAGATTTACAGAACAGCCTTTTGGAGTCGGTGAAAGACGGTGAGGGTGGGATGATCTGAGAGAGTAGCATTGAAACATGTATATTTTCATATGTGAAAGACATAGCCCGTCCATGTTCAAGGCATAAGACAGCGTGCTCAGGGCTGGTGCACTGGGATGACCCAGAGGGATGGGATGGGGAGGGAGGTGGGAGGGGGGATCAGGATGGGGAACACATGTACACTCATGGCTGATTCATCTTAATGTATGGCAAAAACCACCACAATATTGTAAAGTAATAACCCACCATTTAAAATAAATAAAATAAAATATATTCCTTTGCTAAAAACGGCCTAATCAGTATTGGCTTTTGGACCTCCAAAAACGCCATTCTTTTCCTTCCTATTTTCCCTCCTTCCTCCCCCCACTTTCTTTCCTTTTCTTTCTTCTTAAACAACTGTTAAAGCTTGCTTTCTATTTATAGTTATGACAAAGTCCTGGCTCTATTCCCCATGTTGTACAATGCATCCCTGAGCTCATCTTCCACTTAACTAACACTGCGTGCCTCCCACTCCCCCACCTCTGTATTGCCCCACCCTCTTCCCCTCCCCGCTGGTAACCAGTAGATGCTTCTCTATATCTGCGCGCCTCCATTTTTATCATATTCTCTACTTTGCAGTATGTTTAGATTTTATAAGTGATATCATACAGTATTTGCTATCTCTGTGAGTTCATTTACTCAATATTCTACCTTCCATGTTGCTGTAAATGCCAATATTCCATTCTTTTCATGGGGCAGCTCCTTTGTATGCCTTTTTAGCAAATGGCATGGCCCCCCCACACACGATACAGCTTCCCAGCTAAGTATCCATCTCTGCACTCACACAGAGAAACACCAAGTCCTCTTCTCTTCTCCCATGGGAAGTGTGTCTTTGAAGCTCAGTCTGGAACCAGTTCTTCCCCCTACTTTCTGGCAACCTGGGCCTTCTGGTCCCATCTCCAACTCCACAGAAGCCATCTCCCTCCCTCCTCACACACTTATCCCTTTCCTGCCCTCTCTGCCCCCCACTATCAGAGAACTCAGAGACAAACATAATTTCACATCAGGTTTATTTTATTTTCGTTATCAATGTATGCAGTTGCTATAATATTCAGCATCTGTACTGTTAGCCAGTACTCAGCGGCGAGACCCCCGAGCTTTTCTGAAGTCTCTAGCCATGCCCCAAAGTCACTGGTTGTCCACTGGTCCAGCTGGAATGGCAGGGGTCTCCATGGCCTCTCGGACCTCCTCTGGTTCGTTCTGATTAGCTGGAATGGCAGGGGTCTCTGTGGTCTCTGGGACCTCCTCTGGTTCCTTCTGAGTAGCTGGAATGGCAGGGGTCGCTGTTGACTCTGAGACCTCCTCTGGTTCATTCTGATTAACTGGAAAGGCAGCGGTCTCTGTGGTCTCTGGGACCTCCTCTGGTTCTTTCTGATTCAGCTGTTCATTTGCCTTGGAATTCTGGCTACAGAGCTTTGAGCATCTGAATTTCTTAAGCTTTTTGGTGGTGGGAGTTTTCTGAGTTTTCTTAGGCAGCTTTACCGGAATGGGATTATTCACCCTCACCGTTACCCTGGCCACCTAGAGAAAACAAGAAGGGGAGCAAAGAACGGCAGTGGTTTAGGGAAGATTGTGAAGACAGGTGGGAACGATGGCTTCAGGAGAAGGGGTGTGGGCAGAGAAGGGTTATGTGCCAGGCAAGGACCGGGTAGGGGTTCTTTTGGGGTGGGGCCGATGGGCAAGAGAGTTTGGCTGGGTTCAGCTCACCTAGACATTTTTTCTGCACCTCAGTTGACAGGAGGTCTTCATCTTCTCCTGGGTAACAGGAGCTGCGTGTTCCATAACTACTCTGGAGCCTTGTGGCTTCCTAGTCACCTCAGTCATTTGGAGGACTCACAGTGGTCTGCTCAGGGCCCCTGAGCACGCCTATATATAGCCGTCCCCATGGAGCCTCACCTTCATTCTTACGAGGTCAGCAAGTGTCTTCCCGAGCCAATGGTGGTAGTGGGTGAGCTTTGACATCACAAAGCCCCATCCTGTCATGTTTAGCGAAGGATGGGGAGCAAGTCAGATGATTTGCTGGGAGAAATGAGGCATTTGTAATGCCCTAAAGAGGCCTCCAAACTCACCTGCCATCCTCACCTCTATGTCAACTCTGATGGGTCGCACAGCAGGCAGAGTGCATCTCCTCCAAACCTTGCCCCACAGCCACACTCCTCGGGCATTCATTCAGTTCTCTCTCAGCTTTCACCATTATCCAGCTTTTCATATCATACCTAAACTCCCTTCATGACAACTAGGTTGTGTTTAAGTGTCTGTGGAAGCGAGAATCAGTCCACGTTCGTCCTGCAATGTGGTCTTAATGCACCTCGAAGACCACTTAATTCTGGGCCAGCCGACAGAATCCTTTCCCATCCAGCCTCGTTTTCTCCGCGTTCCAGGAGCTCTCCTCTGTTTTCTGGTCTCCAGTCGGAAACCCTTGTCTTCAGGCTGTGAGAACACAGTGAGTACCCTTGGCCTTGTTCCACATGGAGCTTTCTTGAATAAACCCACTTGGTCATGATGTCTAACTTTTTGAATATGTCGTTGGATTCTGTTTGCTAGAATGTTGAACATTTTTCACATATGTTCATCAGTGATATTGGCCTGTAGTTTTCCTTTTTGGCCACATCTTTGGCTGGTTTTGGGATTAGGGTGAAGGGGGCCTCATAAATTGATTTTGGGGGTTTACCTTGTGCAGCACTTTGGAAGAGTTTGAGTAGGATAGGTGTTAGCTCTTAATTGTTTGGTGGATTCACCTGTGAAGCCAACTGGTCCTTGGCTTTTGTTTGTTCAAACATTTCTCAGTGCAGTTTCATTTCCATGCTTTTGATTGGTCTAGTAAGATTTTCCATTTCTTCCTGTCTCAGTTTCGGAAGGTTATACTTTTCTAAGAATTCGTCCATTCCTTCGAAGATTTCCATTTTATTTTCATATAGCTGCTGATAGTAGTCTCTTGTGATCCTTTGTATTTCTGTGTTGTCTGTTGCATGCACTGCAGCAGCATTCACAACGACCAAGAGATGAAGGGAAAGAGAATTGTTGGGTGCAGATGAAAAGACAAAGACATGTGACAGAAATACACAATGAAATATGATGCCAAAATTATGAAATTGGAAAAAATTCCATTTTCAGAGATACGAAAACATCTAGAGTTAATCACAGTAAGTCAAGAAGGGCAGATTAAAGAGATATCATATCATATACCTTCAAGAGGGGATTAAAAAGAAAACATTGATGGCGATGAGTGAAAAGAAAAAAAAAGTGAAATGGACTTGCACTCCTGGTTAGAAAATTACGGTTAGCAAAGGGTGTTGGTGGGTGAGAGCCTGAAAGCTGAAGGCTGGAATAAATTTATTCCCACAAATGCCTATGCAATTCATAATCCACATGGACTTCTTGTATCAAGAGAAATGTGATCAACGGATTCTAAAAACAGCTGTGACAGTAACCACAGCTGAACACCTCCAGGTATCTGTGGAACGGAAGGAGAAACTGGTTCCCTGCAACAACTACAAGGGTGTAAATTGTCTTAAATGTGAAATAAAAGTTTCACTTAAAGAAAAAACCTCAAAGGCTAAAGAGACAAAAGCTTTTGGTGACTTCCAGGGTCTCCTTTTCCTCTCATTTACAACCAGGCCTGGGAGAACCTCAGAGGGGGCTGTTACCATAGCAACAAGAGGAGGGACTGAAGAAATGCTGCCGCCTTGTGGACATTTTCTATAACAGCAACCTTCGAATGCTGATGGACCCAGTGTTCACAACGGTGCTGAGCTCTAACCCATACCCACTCTTTACAAATTGCCAGGGCTCACATAGGAGAAAAAATAAACAGAGGGGAAGCTAACAGGTAGAGGATATGAACGGGCAAACACAATTCCGTGCCTCATTAAAAAAGCTGATGACAATGTGCACATAGGATGAAATCTAAGAGATACGAACATCTAAGCTGTTGAGGATACGATCACCTCTGCCTCAGCACGAAAAAAAGCCACTGTCTAAAGCTGTACATGGAATCAGTGGTAGAATAGCATTAGTGCAGTGGACACTTTAGGTTACTGGTGGGATGGACCTGATAAGAGGCATTATGAGCATGATTAGAAAAGTGCACTCCCATGAAAGACAAATAAATAAATAAACAAAGAGGCAGAGACAGTATGATAAACCAGGTCCTCTCCTGGAGTAGTTCAGAAATGAACAGATTTCGAACACCACACACCCCAAAGCAGGTCCCATGGTAACCATTCAAAACATCAAAGAGATGAAAGTTAAGATAGCATACCTGGACAGAGGAATGTATAAGGAAATTGATACAGGTCTAGAATGAATTTGGAATCAAGGATTGAAATCTGAAAGTAGGACAACTTCAGAGATAGATAAACACAGAGATCATCCCACTGAGTGAAGGAGGTTCGATTCAAGAAACATCAGGTGATGCAACAGAGAGGTAGGATACAAAAATCCACTGCAGTGAGCACCCACACAAAGGTGACATGGACATCCAACCTGGCAAGAAACCTATGGGTGGACCCTGGTGGATGGAAGGGAAACATCTGTAGTTTGGCTTTAATTTCTTCCCACAGATGCATATAAAATACAGAATCCACGTAAACCTATTGCAGCAAGAGTGGTAGTCGAAACACCTTCTAATAATATGTAGGTGAAAACAAGCACAGCTGAATACATAGAGTAGTCTCAGTGTCACGGAACAAGAATCTGTACACGTAAAACCAGCTCCCCTTGTCTTCAACTTAAAGAGAATAGGAAGATTTACTTCAAAAATCCAAGAGTGAGGAGACACCGGGTTTTTTGGCATCCTCTGGCTCGTTCCACTCAACTGTACAACCGGGCCTGACAAAAACTCTCAGATGGGGCAGGCCATCCCAAAAGAGGAGGGAATCATAAAGCCTTGCAGCGTACAGGGTTTTCTCTGTAATGGCAGCCTTCAAACTATCGCTGATGGATATGATATACACAAGGCTGCTGGACTCAACATGAGACCTACCCTTGACAATGTCAGGGGTGATTCATCCAAAAAAGAAAAAAAGTGAAAAAGAAAATCCAGAACACTCTGAGGAAGAAAACATCAACCGTTAAATACAGCTCAAAGTGCTTTAAAAAATAAAGAAACACAGATTTTGAAAAACACATCTAAGTCGACCATGCACTGCAGCAAGATTAACAACATCCTATACATGAAAGTCAAGAAACTGATGCTGTCACGATTGAAAACAGTAAGCAGTTCTTTTTAAATTAATTTTTATTTTCTTATTGATGGATAGTTGCTTTACAGAATTTTGTTGTTTTCTGTCCAACCTCAACATGAATCAGCCATATGTATACATATGTCCCCTCCTTTTAGAACCTCCTGCCCATCTCCCTCCCCAGTATGCAGCTTTTGAAACAAACTAAAAATAGAGTTAGCATATGATCCAGCAATCCCACTACTGGGCATATATCCAGTAAAGATGAAAACTCCCATCAGAAAAGAGACACGCACAGCAGTGTTTACAGTAGTACCAAGTAGAGTAGCAAAGAAATGGAAACAACCTTAAATGCCCATACATAGGTGAATGGATAAAGAAAGATATTTTATACATACAATGGAATATTAACCATAAGAAAGAATGAAACAATGCTATTTTGTCAACATGGATGCACCTAGAGATGATCATACAAAGTAAGTCAAACAGAGAAAGATAAGAGGAGCTTAGGTGGGTTCAGCTCACCTTTTGGACTTCAGTTGATAGGAGGTCTTCATCTTTTCCCCCTGGGTATATGGTGATGGCTGTTACGTAACTGCTCTAAGCCGTGTGGCTTCCCAGTGACCTTAGTCATTCTGAAGGCTCCCAGTAGTCTGCCCCAGGGCCCCTGAGCACCCTTATATATACCCATCTCCAGGGGGCTACACCCTTATGGTTTATGAGATCAGCAAGTCTCTTCCCCAGCCAATGGTGGCCCCGGGTGAGCCTTGACATCACAAAGCCCCATCCTGACATGTCTAGTGGAGGATGGGGAGCAACTCAGATGATTTTGTGGGAGAAATGAGGCATTTGGAATTCCCCTAAAGAGGCCTCCAAACTCACCTGCCACCCTCATCTCTCCACGTCAACTCATGGGTCACACGGCAGGCAGAGTGCATCTCCTACAAACCTTCCCCACAGCCACACTCCTCGGGCATTCATTCGGTTCTCTCTCACCTTTCACCTTTATCTAGTTTTGAATATCTTGCCTGAAATCCCTCCTCGACAACTAGGCTGTGTTTAAGTGTCTGTGAAAGGGAGCATCATTCCACGTTCCCTCTGCAGTATAGTGTTAAAGCACCGTGAAGCCCACTGAGTTCTGGGCCAGCCGACAGAAACCTTTCCTTCCCGCCTCCTTGTCTCAGTGTTCCCGGAACTCGCCTCCGTTTTCTGGTCTCCAGTCGGAAACCCTTGTCTTCAGGCTGTGAGAACGCATTGAATATACTTGCCCTTGCTACACACGGAGCTGTCTCGTTTCAAGTTTAGGACTCGGGGTCAACTCACTAGGAGTACTACCCAGGCTTGGGTTTGAACAGGGTGATGGGGATGGGGTAGAGGAATGCTTGTTTCAGGTTGTGCTGGGGAATCCCATGCAGGACATGACCACCTGCCGCTCATTGCTATTCCCAGTAAGGGGTGGAACTTGCCCAGGGCTGTGTGAGCCTTGTGGGCAAGGGTCTTCTCAACACGTGCCCTCACAAATATCTTTTCTCATCTTGTGTTCTTGCTGGAAGCTCCCTTGGAGCTGACCTCACAGCCAAAACCAAGGTCGAATTCATTTCCATGAGCACGTGCCACAAGCTTCCAGCTTCTTGGATAAAACACTGAGTCATCCTGTCCTGTGCATCTAGTTCCCACGGTCTCTTATTGAGCTGGTTGGCTGTGGAGGAAAGGGGAATGGATTGTGTGCTCCACCTCAGTCCTCGTTTTTCCAATTGACTCGTAGGGTCAACCAGCCTGAAGTGCACCCCTGGGGACAGTTTGTTGTCTTAGTGGGTCTCCCTGGGTTTCCTGTGAAGTGTTCACATCCATTTGTTGCTTACTTACCCCGGGTCCATCACACTGCTGAACATTTTAAGAGGTAGAAAAAAGACGCCATAAAAAAAACCCAAAAGATGACTCTTACAATTTTGAGAAGAAAGATCTTAAAACCTGAAAGAAAAATGGGCAAGAGGCACGAGCCAACACTTTATAGAAAGATGTATCACTGGCCTTTAAATTTATGAAGACATGTTTAAAGACATGAGCAGCCAATTCACAAGAAGAGTATGGAACTAGGCCCGAACCACGTTAGGAACATATTAAATCTCACAAAGGGAAGAAAAATCATACTAAAATTCCCTTGAGAACTGAAACTCAGGCAGAAGTGGCATAGATTTTAGAGATTGCAGACAGAGACATTAAGATACTTGGAATAACTGTGTTTTCTGTGTTCTCAAAGTAAGGAGAGACATGGAAATCCTAAAATAGACCCGATTTGATCTTACAGATATGAAAAACATAGTGTCAGATGAAGCCCATTTGAAGGGTTTCCTGGTGGCTCAGACAGTGAAGAAAAAGAAACAAACAAACAAAAAAAAAACACCTGCAAGATGGGAGACTGGGATTCAATCCCTTGGTTGGGAAGATCCCCTGGCGGGGGTGGGGGGGGGGGGGGAGGGGGGGGAATGGCAGCCCGCTCCAGTATGCCTCCCTGGAGAATCCCCATGGACAGAGGAGCCTGGCGGGCTACAGTCCATGGGGACAAAAAGAGTTTGACCCGGTTGAGCAACGAAATACAGCACAGCAGAGCACATTGAATGTTTGTGAAAGAAAGGCAGGTAGGGAGGAAAGAGGGAGAAAGGGAAACAAGGGAAATGAAAGGAAGGAAAGAAAATCCTCTGTTGCTGGTGAGAACAGAGCAACCAGAGATGTCCCCCAGCAGGACAGCACCCCACATGTTCATCTGAGCACTCTCAGTTGGTTTGAAACAACCATCACCAATTTAGTCCCAGTCCTTCAACCAACCTCATGTGCAGGGTTTCCCACTAACAGGCTAATAGTCATCATGGTTTCTCCTCATTCAAATTCTGATTCACCCAAAGTGAAAAAGACACGTGTGCCCCAATATTCACCACAGCACTGTTTACAATAGCCAGGGCATGGAAGCAACCTAGATGTCCCTCAGCAGACTAATGGGAAAGAAAGCTGTGGTACATAGGCACAAGGCAATATTGCTCAGCCATTAAAAAGAACACATTTGAATCCGCTCTAATGAGGTAGATGAAACTGGAGCCTATTATACAGAGTGAGGTAAGTCAGAAAGAAAAACACCAATACACTTTACTAAGGCATATATATGGAATTTAGAAAGATGGTAATGCTAACCCTATGTGGGAGACAGCAAAAGAGACACAGATTTACAGAACAGCCTTTTGGAGTCTTTGGGAGACGGTGAGGGTGGGATGATCTGAGAGAATAGCATTGAAACATGTATATTATCATATGTGAAAGAGATAGCGAGTCCATGTTCGAGGCATAACACAGGGTGCTCAGGGCTGGTGCACTGGGATGACCCAGAGGTATGGGATGGGGAGGGAGGTGGGAGGGGGGATCAGGATGGGGAACACATGTACACTCATGGCTAATTTATGTTAATGTATGGCAAAAACCACCACAATATTGTAAAGTAATTACCCACCAATTAAAAAATAAAATAAAATAAAATACATTCCTTTGCTAAAAACGGCCTAATCAGTATTGGCTTTTGGACCTCCAAAAACGCCATTCTTTTCCTTCCTTTTTCCCTCCTTCCTCCCCCCACTTTCTTTCCTTTTCTTTCTTCTTATTCAACTGTTAAAGCTTGCTTTCCATTTATAGTTATGACAAAGTCTTGGCTCTATTCCCCATGTTGTACAATGCATCCCTGAGCTCATCTTCCACTTAACTAACACTGCGTGCCTCCCACTCCCCCACCTCTGCATTGCCCCTCCCTCTTCCCCTCCCCGCTGGTAACCAGTAGATGCTTCTCTATATCTGCGCGCCTCCATTTTTATCATATTCTCTACTTTGCGGTATATTTAGTTTCTATAAGTGATATCATACAGTATTTGCTATCTCTGTGAGTTCATTTACTCAATATTCTACCTTCCATGTTGCTGTAAATGCCAATATTCCATTCTTTTCATGGGGCAGCTCCTTTGTATGCCTTTTTAGCAAATGGCATGGCCCCCCCACACACGATACAGCTTCCCAGCTAAGTATCCATCTCTGCACTCACACAGAGAAACACCAAGTCCTCTTCTCTTCTCCCATGGGAAGTGTGTCTTTGAAGCTCAGTCTGGAACCAGTTCTTCCCCCTACTTTCTGGCAACCTGGGCCTTCTGGTCCCATCTCCAACTCCACAGAAGCCATCTCCCTCCCTCCTCACACACTTATCCCTTTCCTGCCCTCTCTGCCCCCCACTATCAGAGAACTCAGAGACAAACATAATTTCACATCAGGTTTATTTTATTTTCGTTATCAATGTATGCAGTTGCTATAATATTCAGCATCTGTACTGTTAGCCAGTACTCAGCGGCGAGACCCCCGAGCTTTTCTGAAGTCTCTAGCCATGCCCCAAAGTCACTGGTTGTCCACTGGTCCAGCTGGAATGGCAGGGGTCTCCATGGCCTCTCGGACCTCCTCTGGTTCGTTCTGATTAGCTGGAATGGCAGGGGTCTCTGTGGTCTCTGGGACCTCCTCTGGTTCCTTCTGAGTAGCTGGAATGGCAGGGGTCGCTGTTGACTCTGAGACCTCCTCTGGTTCATTCTGATTAACTGGAAAGGCAGCGGTCTCTGTGGTCTCTGGGACCTCCTCTGGTTCTTTCTGATTCAGCTGTTCATTTGCCTTGGAATTCTGGCTACAGAGCTTTGAGCATCTGAATTTCTTAAGCTTTTTGGTGGTGGGAGTTTTCTGAGTTTTCTTAGGCAGCTTTACCGGAATGGGATTATTCACCCTCACCGTTACCCTGGCCACCTAGAGAAAACAAGAGGGGGAGCAAAGAATGGCAGTGGTTTAGGGAAGATTGTGAAGACAGGTGGGAACGATGGCTTCAGGAGAAGGGGTGTGGGCAGAGAAGGGTTATGTGCCAGGCAAGGACCGGGTAGGGGTTCTTTTGGGGTGGGGCCGATGGGCAAGAGAGTTTGGCTGGGTTCAGCTCACCTAGACATTTTTTCTGCACCTCAGTTGACAGGAGGTCTTCATCTTCTCCTGGGTAACAGGAGCTGCGTGTTCCATAACTACTCTGGAGCCTTGTGGCTTCCTAGTCACCTCAGTCATTTGGAGGACTCACAGTGGTCTGCTCAGGGCCCCTGAGCACGCCTATATATAGCCGTCCCCATGGAGCCTCACCTTCATTCTTACGAGGTCAGCAAGTGTCTTCCCGAGCCAATGGTGGTAGTGGGTGAGCTTTGACATCACAAAGCCCTATCCTGTCATGTTTAGCGAAGGATGGGGAGCAAGTCAGATGATTTGCTGGGAGAAATGAGGCATTTGTAATGCCCTAAAGAGGCCTCCAAACTCACCTGCCATCCTCACCTCTATGTCAACTCTGATGGGTCGCACAGCAGGCAGAGTGCATCTCCTCCAAACCTTGCCCCACAGCCACACTCCTCGGGCATTCATTCAGTTCTCTCTCAGCTTTCACCATTATCCAGCTTTTCATATCATACCTAAACTCCCTTCATGACAACTAGGTTGTGTTTAAGTGTCTGTGGAAGCGAGAATCAGTCCACGTTCGTCCTGCAATGTGGTCTTAATGCACCTCGAAGACCACTTAATTCTGGGCCAGCCGACAGAATCCTTTCCCATCCAGCCTCGTTTTCTCCGCGTTCCAGGAGCTATCCTCTGTTTTCTGGTCTCCAGTCGGAAACCCTTGTCTTCAGGCTGTGAGAACACAGTGAGTACCCTTGGCCTTGTTCCACATGGAGCTTTCTTGAATAAACCCACTTGGTCATGATGTCTAACTTTTTGAATATGTCGTTGGATTCTGTTTGCTAGAATGTTGAACATTTTTCACATATGTTCATCAGTGATATTGGCCTGTAGTTTTCCTTTTTGGCCACATCTTTGGCTGGTTTTGGGATTAGGGTGAAGGGGGCCTCATAAATTGATTTTGGGGGTTTACCTTGTGCAGCACTTTGGAAGAGTTTGAGTAGGATAGGTGTTAGCTCTTAATTGTTTGGTGGATTCACCTGTGAAGCCAACTGGTCCTTGGCTTTTGTTTGTTCAAACATTTCTCAGTGCAGTTTCATTTCCATGCTTTTGATTGGTCTAGTAAGATTTTCCATTTCTTCCTGTCTCAGTTTCGGAAGGTTATACTTTTCTAAGAATTCGTCCATTCCTTCGAAGATTTCCATTTTATTTTCATATAGCTGCTGATAGTAGTCTCTTGTGATCCTTTGTATTTCTGTGTTGTCTGTTGCATGCACTGCAGCAGCATTCACAACGACCAAGAGATGAAGGGAAAGAGAATTGTTGGGTGCAGATGAAAAGACAAAGACATGTGACAGAAATACACAATGAAATATGATGCCAAAATTATGAAATTGGAAAAAATTCCATTTTCAGAGATACGAAAACATCTAGAGTTAATCACAGTAAGTCAAGAAGGGCAGATTAAAGAGATATCATATCATATACCTTCAAGAGGGGATTAAAAAGAAAACATTGATGGCGATGAGTGAAAAGAAAAAAAAAGTGAAATGGACTTGCACTCCTGGTTAGAAAATTACGGTTAGCAAAGGGTGTTGGTGGGTGAGAGCCTGAAAGCTGAAGGCTGGAATAAATTTATTCCCACAAATGCCTATGCAATTCATAATCCACATGGACTTCTTGTATCAAGAGAAATGTGATCAACGGATTCTAAAAACAGCTGTGACAGTAACCACAGCTGAACACCTCCAGGTATCTGTGGAACGGAAGGAGAAACTGGTTCCCTGCAACAACTACAAGGGTGTAAATTGTCTTAAATGTGAAATAAAAGTTTCACTTAAAGAAAAAACCTCAAAGGCTAAAGAGACAAAAGCTTTTGGTGACTTCCAGGGTCTCCTTTTCCTCTCATTTACAACCAGGCCTGGGAGAACCTCAGAGGGGGCTGTTACCATAGCAACAAGAGGAGGGACTGAAGAAATGCTGCCGCCTTGTGGACATTTTCTATAACAGCAACCTTCGAATGCTGATGGACCCAGTGTTCACAACGGTGCTGAGCTCTAACCCATACCCACTCTTTACAAATTGCCAGGGCTCACATAGGAGAAAAAATAAACAGAGGGGAAGCTAACAGGTAGAGGATATGAACGGGCAAACACAATTCCGTGCCTCATTAAAAAAGCTGATGACAATGTGCACATAGGATGAAATCTAAGAGATACGAACATCTAAGCTGTTGAGGATATGATCACCTCTGCCTCAGCACGAAAAAAAGCCACTGTCTAAAGCTGTACATGGAATCAGTGGTAGAATAGCATTAGTGCAGTGGACACTTTAGGTTACTGGTGGGATGGACCTGATAAGAGGCATTATGAGCATGATTAGAAAAGTGCACTCCCATGAAAGACAAATAAATAAATAAACAAAGAGGCAGAGACAGTATGATAAACCAGGTCCTCTCCTGGAGTAGTTCAGAAATGAACAGATTTCGAACACCACACACCCCAAAGCAGGTCCCATGGTAACCATTCAAAACATCAAAGAGATGAAAGTTAAGATAGCATACCTGGACAGAGGAATGTATAAGGAAATTGATACAGGTCTAGAATGAATTTGGAATCAAGGATTGGAATCTGAAAGTAGGACAACTTCAGAGATAGATAAACACAGAGATCAACCCACTGAGTGAAGGAGGTTCGATTCAAGAAACATCAGGTGATGCAACAGAGAGGTAGGATACAAAAATCCACTGCAGTGAGCACCCACACAAAGGTGACATGGACATCCAACCTGGCAAGAAACCTATGGGTGGACCCTGGTGGATGGAAGGGAAACATCTGTAGTTTGGCATTAATTTCTTCCCACAGATACAGATAAAATACAGAATCCACGTAAACCTATTGCAGCAAGAGTGGTAGTCGAAACACCTTCTAATAATATGTAGGTGAAAACAAGCACAGCCCAATTCATAGAGTAGTCTCAGTGTCACGGAACAAGAATCTGTACACGTAAAACCAGCTCCCCTTGTCTTCAACTTAAAGAGAATAGGAAGATTTACTTCAAAAATCCAAGAGTGAGGAGACACCGTGTTTTGTGGCATCCTCTGGCTCGTTCTACTCTACTGTACAACCGGGCCTGACAAAAACTCTCAGATGGGGCAGGCCATGCCAAAAGAGGAGGGAATCATAAAGCCTTGCAGCGTACAGGGTTTTCTCTGTAATGGCAGCCTTCAAACTATCGCTGAAGGATATATGATATACACAAGGCCGCTGGACTCAAAATGAGACCGACCCTTGACCATGTCAGGGGTGATTCATCCAAAAAAGAAAAAAAAAGTGAAAAAGAAAATCCAGAACACTCTGAGGAAGAAAACATCAACCGTTAAATACAGCTCAAAGTGCTTTAAAAAATAAAGAAACACAGATTTTGAAAAACACATCTAAGTCGACCATGCACTGCAGCAAGATTAACAACATCCTATACATGAAAGTCAAGAAACTGATGCTGTCACGATTGAAAACAGTAAGCAGTTCTTTTTAAATTAATTTTTATTTTCTTATTGATGGATAGTTGCTTTACAGAATTTTGTTGTTTTCTGTCCAACCTCAACATGAATCAGCCATATGTATACATATGTCCCCTCCTTTTAGAACCTCCTGCCCATCTCCCTCCCCAGTATGCAGCTTTTGAAACAAACTAAAAATAGAGTTAGCATATGATCCAGCAATCCCACTACTGGGCATATATCCAGTAAAGATGAAAACTCCCATCAGAAAAGAGACACGCACAGCAGTGTTTACAGTAGTACCAAGTAGAGTAGCAAAGAAATGGAAACAACCTTAAATGCCCATACATAGGTGAATGGATAAAGAAAGATATTTTATACATACAATGGAATATTAACCATAAGAAAGAATGAAACAATGCTATTTTGTCAACATGGATGCACCTAGAGATGATCATACAAAGTAAGTCAAACAGAGAAAGATAAGAGGAGCTTAGGTGGGTTCAGCTCACCTTTTGGACTTCAGTTGATAGGAGGTCTTCATCTTTTCCCCCTGGGTATATGGTGATGGCTGTTACGTAACTGCTCTAAGCCGTGTGGCTTCCCAGTGACCTTAGTCATTCTGAAGGCTCCCAGTAGTCTGCCCCAGGGCCCCTGAGCACCCTTATATATACCCATCTCCAGGGGGCTACACCCTTATGGTTTATGAGATCAGCAAGTCTCTTCCCCAGCCAATGGTGGCCCCGGGTGAGCCTTGACATCACAGAGCCCCATCCTGACATGTCTAGTGGAGGATGGGGAGCAACTCAGATGATTTTGTGGGAGAAATGAGGCATTTGGAATTCCCCTAAAGAGGCCTCCAAACTCACCTGCCACCCTCATCTCTCCACGTCAACTCATGGGTCACACGGCAGGCAGAGTGCATCTCCTACAAACCTTCCCCACAGCCACACTCCTCGGGCATTCATTCGGTTCTCTCTCACCTTTCACCTTTATCTAGTTTTGAATATCTTGCCTGAAATCCCTCCTCGACAACTAGGCTGTGTTTAAGTGTCTGTGAAAGGGAGCATCATTCCACGTTCCCTCGGCAGTATAGTGTTAAAGCACCGTGAAGCCCACTGAATTCTGGGCCAGCCGACAGAAACCTTTCCTTCCCGCCTCCTTGTCTCAGTGTTCCCGGAACTCGCCTCCGTTTTCTGGTCTCCAGTCGGAAACCCTTGTCTTCAGGCTGTGAGAACGCATTGAATACACTTGCCCTTGCTCCACACGGAGCTGTCTCGTTTCAAGTTTAGGACTCAGGGTCAACTCACTAGGAGTACTACCCAGGCTTGCATTTGAACCGGGTGATGGGGATGGAGCAGAGAAATGCTTGTTTCAGGTTGTGCTGGAGGATCCCATGCAGGACATGACCACCTGCAGCTGAATAGTATTCTCAGCAAGGGGTGGAGCTTGCCCAGAGCTGTGTGAGCCTTGTGTGCAAATGTCTTCTCCACACGTGCCCTCACAAATATCTTTTCTCATCTTGTTTTCTTGCTGGAAGCTTCCTTGGAGCTTGCCTCCCAGAAAAAGAACATGGGGGAATTCATTTCCATGAGCAGCTGCCACAAGCTTCCAGCTTCTTGGACGAAACACTGAGTCATCCTGTCCTGTGCATCTAGTTGCCATGGTCTCTCATTGAGCTGGTTGGCTGTGAAGGAAAGGGGAATGGATTGTGTGCTCCACCTCAGTCCTCGTTTTTCCAATTGACTCATAGGGTCAACCAGCCTGAGGTGCACCCCTGGGGACAGTTTGTTGTCTTAGTGGGTCTCCCTGGGTTTTCTGTGAAGTGTTCACATCCTGTGGTCCACTTGTTGCTTACTCACCCAGGGTCCATCACACTGCTGAATATTTTAAGAGGTAGAAAAAACACGCCATGAACAAACCCAAAAGAGGACTCTTACAATTTTGAGAAGAAAGATCTTAAAACCTGAAAGAAAAATGGGCAAGAGGCACGAGCCAACACTTTATAAGAAAGATGTATCATTGGCCTTTAAATTTATGAAGACATGTTTAAAGACATTAGCCGCCAATTCACAAGAAGAGTATGGAACTAGGCCCGAACCACGTTAAGAACACATAAAATCTCGCGAAGGGAAGAAAAAAAATACTAAAATTCCCTTGAGAACTGAAACTCAGGCAGAAGTGGCATAGATTTTAGAGATTGCAGACAGAGACATTAAGATACTTGGAATAACTGTGTTTGGTGTGTTCTCAAAGTAAGGAGAGACATGGAAATCGTAAAATAGACCCCATTTGGTCTTACAGATATGAAAAAAATAGTGTCAGATGAAGCCAATTTTAAGAGTTTCCTGGTGGCTCAGGCATTAAAAAAAAGAAAAGAAAAGAAAGAAACCCATCTGCAACATGAGAGACCGGGATTCAATCCCTGGGTTGGGAAAATCCCTTGAAGGGGGGAATGGCTGCCTGCTCCAGTATGCCTGCCTGGAGAATCCCCATGGACAGAGGAGCCTGGCGGGCTACAGTCCATGGGGTCAAAAAGAGTTGGACCCGGTTGAGCAACGAAATACAACACAGCACAACTCATTGAATGTTTGTGAAAGAAAGGCAGGTAGGGAGGAAAGAGGCAGAAAGGGAAACAAGGGAAATGAAAGGAAGGAAAGAAAACCCTCTGTTGCTGGTGAGAACAGAGCAACCAGAGATGTCCCCCAGCAGAGCAGCACCCCACATGTTCATCTGAGCACTCTCAGTTGGTTTGAAACAACCATCACCAAGTTTGATTCCAGTCCTTCAACCAAACTCATGTGCAGGGTTTCCCACTAACAGGCTAATAGTCATCATGGTTTCTCCTCATTCAAATTCTGATTCACCCAGAAGTGAAAAAGACACGAGTGCCCCAATGTTCACCACAGCACTGTTTACAATACCCAGGGCATGGAAGCAACCTAGATGTCCCTCAGCAGACAAATGGGAAAGAAAGCTGTGGTACATAGACACAATGGAATATTGCTCAGCCATTAAAAAGAACACATTTGAATCCATTCTAATGAGGTAGATGAAACTGGAGTCTATTATACGGAGTGAAGTAAGTCAGAAAGAAAAACACCAATACAGTTTACTAAGGCATATATATGGAATTTAGAAAGATGGTAATGCTAACCCTATATGGGAGACAGCAAAAGAGACACAGATTTACAGAACAGCCTTTTGGAGTCTGTGAAAGACGGTGAGGGTGGGATGATCTGAGAGAGTAGCATTGAAACATGTATATTTTCATATGTGAAAGACATAGCCCGTCCATGTTCAAGGCATAAGACAGCGTGCTCAGGGCTGGTGCACTGGGATGACCCAGAGGGATGGGATGGGGAGGGAGGTGGGAGGGGGGATCAGGATGGGGAACACATGTACACTCATGGCTGATTCATCTTAATGTATGGCAAAAACCACCACAATATTGTAAAGTAATAACCCACCATTTAAAATAAATAAAATAAAATATATTCCTTTGCTAAAAACGGCCTAATCAGTATTGGCTTTTGGACCTCCAAAAACGCCATTCTTTTCCTTCCTATTTTCCCTCCTTCCTCCCCCCACTTTCTTTCCTTTTCTTTCTTCTTAAACAACTGTTAAAGCTTGCTTTCTATTTATCGTTATGACAAAGTCCTGGCTCTATTCCCCATGTTGTACAATGCATCCCTGAGCTCATCTTCCACTTAACTAACACTGCGTGCCTCCCACTCCCCCACCTCTGTATTGCCCCACCCTCTTCCCCTCCCCGCTGGTAACCAGTAGATGCTTCTCTATATCTGCGCGCCTCCATTTTTATCATATTCTCTACTTTGCAGTATGTTTAGATTTTATAAGTGATATCATACAGTATTTGCTATCTCTGTGAGTTCATTTACTCAATATTCTACCTTCCATGTTGCTGTAAATGCCAATATTCCATTCTTTTCATGGGGCAGCTCCTTTGTATGCCTTTTTAGCAAATGGCATGGCCCCCCCACACACGATACAGCTTCCCAGCTAAGTATCCATCTCTGCACTCACACAGAGAAACACCAAGTCCTCTTCTCTTCTCCCATGGGAAGTGTGTCTTTGAAGCTCAGTCTGGAACCAGTTCTTCCCCCTACTTTCTGGCAACCTGGGCCTTCTGGTCCCATCTCCAACTCCACAGAAGCCATCTCCCTCCCTCCTCACACACTTATCCCTTTCCTGCCCTCTCTGCCCCCCACTATCAGAGAACTCAGAGACAAACATAATTTCACATCAGGTTTATTTTATTTTCGTTATCAATGTATGCAGTTGCTATAATATTCAGCATCTGTACTGTTAGCCAGTACTCAGCGGCGAGACCCCCGAGCTTTTCTGAAGTCTCTAGCCATGCCCCAAAGTCACTGGTTGTCCACTGGTCCAGCTGGAATGGCAGGGGTCTCCATGGCCTCTCGGACCTCCTCTGGTTCGTTCTGATTAGCTGGAATGGCAGGGGTCTCTGTGGTCTCTGGGACCTCCTCTGGTTCCTTCTGAGTAGCTGGAATGGCAGGGGTCGCTGTTGACTCTGAGACCTCCTCTGGTTCATTCTGATTAACTGGAAAGGCAGCGGTCTCTGTGGTCTCTGGGACCTCCTCTGGTTCTTTCTGATTCAGCTGTTCATTTGCCTTGGAATTCTGGCTACAGAGCTTTGAGCATCTGAATTTCTTAAGCTTTTTGGTGGTGGGAGTTTTCTGAGTTTTCTTAGGCAGCTTTACCGGAATGGGATTATTCACCCTCACCGTTACCCTGGCCACCTAGAGAAAACAAGAGGGGGAGCAAAGAATGGCAGTGGTTTAGGGAAGATTGTGAAGACAGGTGGGAACGATGGCTTCAGGAGAAGGGGTGTGGGCAGAGAAGGGTTATGTGCCAGGCAAGGACCGGGTAGGGGTTCTTTTGGGGTGGGGCCGATGGGCAAGAGAGTTTGGCTGGGTTCAGCTCACCTAGACATTTTTTCTGCACCTCAGTTGACAGGAGGTCTTCATCTTCTCCTGGGTAACAGGAGCTGCGTGTTCCATAACTACTCTGGAGCCTTGTGGCTTCCTAGTCACCTCAGTCATTTGGAGGACTCACAGTGGTCTGCTCAGGGCCCCTGAGCACGCCTATATATAGCCGTCCCCATGGAGCCTCACCTTCATTCTTACGAGGTCAGCAAGTGTCTTCCCGAGCCAATGGTGGTAGTGGGTGAGCTTTGACATCACAAAGCCCCATCCTGTCATGTTGAGCGAAGGATGGGGAGCAAGTCAGATGATTTGCTGGGAGAAATGAGGCATTTGTAATGCCCTAAAGAGGCCTCCAAACTCACCTGCCATCCTCACCTCTATGTCAACTCTGATGGGTCGCACAGCAGGCAGAGTGCATCTCCTCCAAACCTTGCCCCACAGCCACACTCCTCGGGCATTCATTCAGTTCTCTCTCAGCTTTCACCATTATCCAGCTTTTCATATCATACCTAAACTCCCTTCATGACAACTAGGTTGTGTTTAAGTGTCTGTGGAAGCGAGAATCAGTCCACGTTCGTCCTGCAATGTGGTCTTAATGCACCTCGAAGACCACTTAATTCTGGGCCAGCCGACAGAATCCTTTCCCATCCAGCCTCGTTTTCTCCGCGTTCCAGGAGCTATCCTCTGTTTTCTGGTCTCCAGTCGGAAACCCTTGTCTTCAGGCTGTGAGAACACAGTGAGTACCCTTGGCCTTGTTCCACATGGAGCTTTCTTGAATAAACCCACTTGGTCATGATGTCTAACTTTTTGAATATGTCGTTGGATTCTGTTTGCTAGAATGTTGAACATTTTTCACATATGTTCATCAGTGATATTGGCCTGTAGTTTTCCTTTTTGGCCACATCTTTGGCTGGTTTTGGGATTAGGGTGAAGGGGGCCTCATAAATTGATTTTGGGGGTTTACCTTGTGCAGCACTTTGGAAGAGTTTGAGTAGGATAGGTGTTAGCTCTTAATTGTTTGGTGGATTCACCTGTGAAGCCAACTGGTCCTTGGCTTTTGTTTGTTCAAACATTTCTCAGTGCAGTTTCATTTCCATGCTTTTGATTGGTCTAGTAAGATTTTCCATTTCTTCCTGTCTCAGTTTCGGAAGGTTATACTTTTCTAAGAATTCGTCCATTCCTTCGAAGATTTCCATTTTATTTTCATATAGCTGCTGATAGTAGTCTCTTGTGATCCTTTGTATTTCTGTGTTGTCTGTTGCATGCACTGCAGCAGCATTCACAACGACCAAGAGATGAAGGGAAAGAGAATTGTTGGGTGCAGATGAAAAGACAAAGACATGTGACAGAAATACACAATGAAATATGATGCCAAAATTATGAAATTGGAAAAAATTCCATTTTCAGAGATACGAAAACATCTAGAGTTAATCACAGTAAGTCAAGAAGGGCAGATTAAAGAGATATCATATCATATACCTTCAAGAGGGGATTAAAAAGAAAACATTGATGGCGATGAGTGAAAAGAAAAAAAAAGTGAAATGGACTTGCACTCCTGGTTAGAAAATTACGGTTAGCAAAGGGTGTTGGTGGGTGAGAGCCTGAAAGCTGAAGGCTGGAATAAATTTATTCCCACAAATGCCTATGCAATTCATAATCCACATGGACTTCTTGTATCAAGAGAAATGTGATCAACGGATTCTAAAAACAGCTGTGACAGTAACCACAGCTGAACACCTCCAGGTATCTGTGGAACGGAAGGAGAAACTGGTTCCCTGCAACAACTACAAGGGTGTAAATTGTCTTAAATGTGAAATAAAAGTTTCACTTAAAGAAAAAACCTCAAAGGCTAAAGAGACAAAAGCTTTTGGTGACTTCCAGGGTCTCCTTTTCCTCTCATTTACAACCAGGCCTGGGAGAACCTCAGAGGGGGCTGTTACCATAGCAACAAGAGGAGGGACTGAAGAAATGCTGCCGCCTTGTGGACATTTTCTATAACAGCAACCTTCGAATGCTGATGGACCCAGTGTTCACAACGGTGCTGAGCTCTAACCCATACCCACTCTTTACAAATTGCCAGGGCTCACATAGGAGAAAAAATAAACAGAGGGGAAGCTAACAGGTAGAGGATATGAACGGGCAAACACAATTCCGTGCCTCATTAAAAAAGCTGATGACAATGTGCACATAGGATGAAATCTAAGAGATACGAACATCTAAGCTGTTGAGGATATGATCACCTCTGCCTCAGCACGAAAAAAAGCCACTGTCTAAAGCTGTACATGGAATCAGTGGTAGAATAGCATTAGTGCAGTGGACACTTTAGGTTACTGGTGGGATGGACCTGATAAGAGGCATTATGAGCATGATTAGAAAAGTGCACTCCCATGAAAGACAAATAAATAAATAAACAAAGAGGCAGAGACAGTATGATAAACCAGGTCCTCTCCTGGAGTAGTTCAGAAATGAACAGATTTCGAACACCACACACCCCAAAGCAGGTCCCATGGTAACCATTCAAAACATCAAAGAGATGAAAGTTAAGATAGCATACCTGGACAGAGGAATGTATAAGGAAATTGATACAGGTCTAGAATGAATTTGGAATCAAGGATTGGAATCTGAAAGTAGGACAACTTCAGAGATAGATAAACACAGAGATCAACCCACTGAGTGAAGGAGGTTCGATTCAAGAAACATCAGGTGATGCAACAGAGAGGTAGGATACAAAAATCCACTGCAGTGAGCACCCACACAAAGGTGACATGGACATCCAACCTGGCAAGAAACCTATGGGTGGACCCTGGTGGATGGAAGGGAAACATCTGTAGTTTGGCTTTAATTTCTTCCCACAGATGCATATAAAATACAGAATCCACGTAAACCTATTGCAGCAAGAGTGGTAGTCGAAACACCTTCTAATAATATGTAGGTGAAAACAAGCACAGCTGAATACATAGAGTAGTCTCAGTGTCACGGAACAAGAATCTGTACACGTAAAACCAGCTCCCCTTGTCTTCAACTTAAAGAGAATAGGAAGATTTACTTCAAAAATCCAAAAGTGAGGAGACACCGGGTTTTTTGGCATCCTCTGGCTCGTTCCACTCAACTGTACAACCGGGCCTGACAAAAACTCTCAGATGGGGCAGGCCATCCCAAAAGAGGAGGGAATCATAAAGCCTTGCAGCGTACAGGGTTTTCTCTGTAATGGCAGCCTTCAAACTATCGCTGATGGATATGATATACACAAGGCTGCTGGACTCAACATGAGACCTACCCTTGACAATGTCAGGGGTGATTCATCCAAAAAAGAAAAAAAGTGAAAAAGAAAATCCAGAACACTCTGAGGAAGAAAACATCAACCGTTAAATACAGCTCAAAGTGCTTTAAAAAATAAAGAAACACAGATTTTGAAAAACACATCTAAGTCGACCATGCACTGCAGCAAGATTAACAACATCCTATACATGAAAGTCAAGAAACTGATGCTGTCACGATTGAAAACAGTAAGCAGTTCTTTTTAAATTAATTTTTATTTTCTTATTGATGGATAGTTGCTTTACAGAATTTTGTTGTTTTCTGTCCAACCTCAACATGAATCAGCCATATGTATACATATGTCCCCTCCTTTTAGAACCTCCTGCCCATCTCCCTCCCCAGTATGCAGCTTTTGAAACAAACTAAAAATAGAGTTAGCATATGATCCAGCAATCCCACTACTGGGCATATATCCAGTAAAGATGAAAACTCCCATCAGAAAAGAGACACGCACAGCAGTGTTTACAGTAGTACCAAGTAGAGTAGCAAAGAAATGGAAACAACCTTAAATGCCCATACATAGGTGAATGGATAAAGAAAGATATTTTATACATACAATGGAATATTAACCATAAGAAAGAATGAAACAATGCTATTTTGTCAACATGGATGCACCTAGAGATGATCATACAAAGTAAGTCAAACAGAGAAAGATAAGAGGAGCTTAGGTGGGTTCAGCTCACCTTTTGGACTTCAGTTGATAGGAGGTCTTCATCTTTTCCCCCTGGGTATATGGTGATGGCTGTTACGTAACTGCTCTAAGCCGTGTGGCTTCCCAGTGACCTTAGTCATTCTGAAGGCTCCCAGTAGTCTGCCCCAGGGCCCCTGAGCACCCTTATATATACCCATCTCCAGGGGGCTACACCCTTATGGTTTATGAGATCAGCAAGTCTCTTCCCCAGCCAATGGTGGCCCCGGGTGAGCCTTGACATCACAGAGCCCCATCCTGACATGTCTAGTGGAGGATGGGGAGCAACTCAGATGATTTTGTGGGAGAAATGAGGCATTTGGAATTCCCCTAAAGAGGCCTCCAAACTCACCTGCCACCCTCATCTCTCCACGTCAACTCATGGGTCACACGGCAGGCAGAGTGCATCTCCTACAAACCTTCCCCACAGCCACACTCCTCGGGCATTCATTCGGTTCTCTCTCACCTTTCACCTTTATCTAGTTTTGAATATCTTGCCTGAAATCCCTCCTCGACAACTAGGCTGTGTTTAAGTGTCTGTGAAAGGGAGCATCATTCCACGTTCCCTCTGCAGTATAGTGTTAAAGCACCGTGAAGCCCACTGAATTCTGGGCCAGCCGACAGAAACCTTTCCTTCCCGCCTCCTTGTCTCAGTGTTCCCGGAACTCGCCTTCGTTTTCTGGTCTCCAGTCGGAAACCCTTGTCTTCAGGCTGTGAGAACGCATTGAATACACTTGCCCTTGCAAGGAGCTGTCTCGTTTCAAGTTTAGGACTCAGGGTCACCAACTAGGAGTACTACCCAGGCTTGGGTTTGAACCGGGTGATGGGGATGGAGCAGAGAAATGCTTGTTTCAGGTTGTGCTGGGGAATCCCATGCAGGAAATGACCACCTGCGGCTCATTGCTATTCCCAGCAAGGGGTGGAGCTTGCCCAGGGCTGTGTGAGCCTTGTGGGCAAGGGTCTTCTCAACACGTGCCCTCACAAATATCTTTTCTCATCTTGTGTTCTTGCTGGAAGCTCCCTTGGAGCTGACCTCACAGCCAAAACCAAGGTGGAATTCATTTCCATGAGCACGTGCCACAAGCTTCCAGCTTCTTGGATAAAACACTGAGTCATCCTGTCCTGTGCATCTAGTTCCCACGGTCTCTTATTGAGCTGGTTGGCTGTGGAGGAAAGGGGAATGGATTGTGTGCTCCACCTCAGTCCTCGTTTTTCCAATTGACTCGTAGGGTCAACCAGCCTGAAGTGCACCCCTGGGGACAGTTTGTTGTCTTAGTGGGTCTCCCTGGGTTTCCTGTGAAGTGTTCACATCCATTTGTTGCTTACTTACCCCAGGTCCATCACACTGCTGAACATTTTAAGAGGTAGAAAAAAGACGCCATAAAAAAAACCCAAAAGATGACTCTTACAATTTTGAGAAGAAAGATCTTAAAACCTGAAAGAAAAATGGGCAAGAGGCACGAGCCAACACTTTATAGAAAGATGTATCACTGGCCTTTAAATTTATGAAGACATGTTTAAAGACATGAGCAGCCAATTCACAAGAAGAGTATGGAACTAGGCCCGAACCACGTTAGGAACATATTAAATCTCACAAAGGGAAGAAAAATCATACTAAAATTCCCTTGAGAACTGAAACTCAGGCAGAAGTGGCATAGATTTTAGAGATTGCAGACAGAGACATTAAGATACTTGGAATAACTGTGTTTTCTGTGTTCTCAAAGTAAGGAGAGACATGGAAATCCTAAAATAGACCCGATTTGATCTTACAGATATGAAAAACATAGTGTCAGATGAAGCCCATTTGAAGGGTTTCCTGGTGGCTCAGACAGTGAAAAAAAAAAAAAAACAAACAAAACAAACAAAAAAAAAATAAAAAATAAAAAAAACAAAAAACACCTGCAAGATGGGAGACTGGGATTCAATCCCTTGGTTGGGAAGATCCCCTGGCGGGGGCGGGGGGGGGTGGGGAGGGGGGGAATGGCAGCCCGCTCCAGTATGCCTCCCTGGAGAATCCCCATGGACAGAGGAGCCTGGCGGGCTACAGTCCATGGGGACAAAAAGAGTTTGACCCGGTTGAGCAACGAAATACAGCACAGCAGAGCACATTGAATGTTTGTGAAAGAAAGGCAGGTAGGGAGGAAAGAGGGAGAAAGGGAAACAAGGGAAATGAAAGGAAGGAAAGAAAATCCTCTGTTGCTGGTGAGAACAGAGCAACCAGAGATGTCCCCCAGCAGGACAGCACCCCACATGTTCATCTGAGCACTCTCAGATGGTTTGAAACAACCATCACCAATTTAGTCCCAGTCCTTCAACCAACCTCATGTGCAGGGTTTCCCACTAACAGGCTAATAGTCATCATGGTTTCTCCTCATTCAAATTCTGATTCACCCAAAGTGAAAAAGACACGTGTGCCCCAATATTCACCACAGCACTGTTTACAATAGCCAGGGCATGGAAGCAACCTAGATGTCCCTCAGCAGACTAATGGGAAAGAAAGCTGTGGTACATAGGCACAAGGCAATATTGCTCAGCCATTAAAAAGAACACATTTGAATCCGCTCTAATGAGGTAGATGAAACTGGAGCCTATTATACAGAGTGAGGTAAGTCAGAAAGAAAAACACCAATACACTTTACTAAGGCATATATATGGAATTTAGAAAGATGGTAATGCTAACCCTATGTGGGAGACAGCAAAAGAGACACAGATTTACAGAACAGCCTTTTGGAGTCTTTGGGAGACGGTGAGGGTGGGATGATCTGAGAGAATAGCATTGAAACATGTATATTATCATATGTGAAAGAGATAGCGAGTCCATGTTTGAGGCATAACACAGGGTGCTCAGGGCTGGTACACTGGGATGACCCAGAGGTATGGGATGGGGAGGGAGGTGGGAGGGGGGATCAGGATGGGGAACACATGTACACTCATGGCTAATTTATGTTAATGTATGGCAAAAACCACCACAATATTGTAAAGTAATTACCCACCAATTAAAAAATAAAATAAAATAAAATACATTCCTTTGCTAAAAACGGCCTAATCAGTATTGGCTTTTGGACCTCCAAAAACGCCATTCTTTTCCTTCCTTTTTCCCTCCTTCCTCCCCCCACTTTCTTTCCTTTTCTTTCTTCTTATTCAACTGTTAAAGCTTGCTTTCCATTTATAGTTATGACAAAGTCCTGGCTCTATTCCCCATGTTGTACAATGCATCCCTGAGCTCATCTTCCACTTAACTAACACTGCGTGCCTCCCACTCCCCCACCTCTGCATTGCCCCTCCCAGTTCCCCTCCCCGCTGGTAACCAGTAGATGCTTCTCTATATCTGCGCGCCTCCATTTTTATCATATTCTCTACTTTGCGGTATATTTAGTTTCTATAAGTGATATTGAAAGGTTGCTGCTGAACGATAAGACGCGGGATTCTTGGCCTCCGGAGGAGACGAATTCAATCCGGGGCCAGAGACGAGGCTGGATCACTGAGAGCTTTTGTGTAATAAAGTTTTATTAAAGTATAGAGAAAGCTTCTGACATAGGCATCAGAAGGGGGCCAAAGAGTACCCCCCTCCTAGTGTTTAGCTGTATGTTATATAGTCACTCACAGTCTGTTAATGAAATGAAAGGAATGTCATAAAATTTAGAATGGCATCAGATAATCTATCCCAGGCCATAAAACGATTGACTGGAATCTTGTAGAAGGGCAGAATACCAACAAATAGTTCCATTTACATAGATTAGGGGAACAATACCTGAGTAAGTAAGTTAGGCCTTTTGGCGGAACCAACTTGAAGGTAGAGTCTGGGCTTCATTAACATAGCTTAAGACAACATTTCCATACGAAAAAGGAATGTATTGGTTAACTCAAAGTCTGAGAGTAGTTAGCTTTAGGTGAGACCAGGTGTCATGGCAACACAGAATGTTAAGAGAAACCTCCTTTTAAATTTGTATAGAGAAGGAAAAACAGATTTCTTCCTGCCGCTTAAGAGAGATAAAAATGTCTGGCACTTACAGCCTCTTTCCTCCATTTGGAGACCCCTGGCCTTCCTGCCTGTTACCCTCTCATTCCCCCCTTTTCTTTTAGGAGAATTATGTTGCCTAGGGAAAAGGGGCGTCGTTTTCATTCCATAACTGCTTCTGAGCTGACAAGGGGCGTTGTCCCTAAATTGGTGAGGCAACATATTCTCCTAATCCTCATAGTGAGGATGTCTGATCCAGGGGCCCCAAATAGTAGTCGGAAGAAGCTGCAGTGATAGCAGGAGTTTGAGCAACCATTTGTAACTTAAAAGCTTTCATGCGACTAGAAACAAATCCAGTCACACAGTTACAAATGCAGGGAGCAAAGAGCAAAAACAAAACAATCAGAATTATTGTAATTAAGACAGGTTTTTACCATGGGGAACTAGTTAACGTCTCCCAAAGTGAGGCAATTGAGGCTTCAGGAGTATCCATGGCCCCAATCATCTTGTTCATGTGTTTAGTAAAATGAGTAACATTAGTGCTCATATCAGGTATATATGTGCAGCATTGAGTATGAATGATGGCACAAGTTCCTCCTTGTGCAGCTGTCAGAATATCTAAAGCCAATCTGTTTTGTAAAACCACCTTTCTAATTTGTGCTTGTTCAGCATTAAGAGCTGAAATAGCTTTTTGAGAATCTTGTAATGCCTGTTGAGTAAAATTAGTCAAAGCATCTACTCGTAACATAACATCTGTAGTTTCCAAAGAGGGGACAAACACTGCAGCCAAATAATCATACCAGTGAAATACAGACCTTGCCCACCGAGTTTTAAGGTGGGGTAAATTAGCAGGCTTTTTTGGAAGCTCTGAAAATATAAAACCATGAGTAAAGGCTAGACCCAGGGTGCATCTCCCTATCCAGCCAGGGGGAAGCCAAGCCCATAGGTAAGAGCCACATATCCAATAAGTCCCGTTTGGGGCAAGCCAGCGTGACTGAGATGCCCAGTCCCAATTAGTGCCTGGCCAGACAAACGGAGGTCCTGAACTGGGGTTGGAAAACACGGGAATGATTACGTTACATATTTCTTGAGGCAAAAATCCCAATTGTTTCCAATCAGTGTAATTAAGTTGTTGGCTAACTTTGGGGGATGGCTCTGTTTGTTCCCAGCATATAGGGGCAGTAGATATTAGACGTCCCTTTTCAGGAGTTAGCCATATAACCTCATCCCATATTTGATAAACGTCAGGTAAAAAACCATCAGATCTAGACCTATTTGTCTTATGTGCAGTAAAATAGTGATTAAACTGAGACAGTGTATAATCAAAATTAAAAGTCACGTTATGTCCATAGTTAAGGTACAAAGTATTACACCAGTCCATTCTAGGGTTGTTAGATGTCATCAGACGAAGAAGAGGCATCACATATGATTGTTGTCGAATGTATTCGCAGACTTGGAGAAAGTCTTTTCCTTGAAGTGGAGATGTCCACCACGGGAAGCCTTCCACTGATGAAGAGGGGAGTGCTCCGCAAACCCAGCAGTTAGACCGATTGTGGAATGCAGCATAGGAGTGAGCCCAGGACAGGAAGGCATTGTCTTGAGGATCAAAGGGCAGACTCAGGATTTCTGGAGTCAGCAGAAGTAGGCTCACATAGATTATCAGGCCCATCTGAAACATACAAAGTCAGAGCATAGAAAGTAAAAACATAAAATGACATCACTTAGTTCTGGTCAGGGTGCCACCTCTTGACTCGAGTGTGATGTACCCACGAATCAATTCCTGGGACTTTGACAGCTGTGGGAGAAGAAAGAATAACCTGGTAAGGGCCTTCCCAGAGGGGCTCGAGGGATGAGCCCCCAGATCCCAATGTTTTTATGAGGACCTCGGTTCCTGGCTCAAATAGAGGCTTGCTGGATTCAGAGGCTGGGTCAGGAGTCGTCTCCCGGAGTTCTGTTAATGCCTGTTGAAAAGCTGAGAGTTGAGTTACATAATTAGTTAACTCTAAGGCCTCAGGATCTATAACAATGTCTGTGCGTAAGAAAGGCCTTCCATAAATACATTCAAAGGGGGACAGTCCCTCCTTTTTTGGGGCAGTTCGAGCCCTCATTAAAGCTATGGGTAGGACTTTAATCCAGTTGTCCTGCGTTTCTTCAGTTAATTTGCGCAGATGTCTTTTGATAATGTCATTAGCTTTTTCAACCTTTCCTGAGGATTGGGGTCTCCAGGAACAGTGTAAGTGATACTCTATTCCTAGAGCTTTAGACACCCCCTGAGTTACAGCAGCTTTAAAGGCGGAGCCATTGTCACTCTGAAGGCTCCGTGGCAGCCCAAACCTGGGGATAATTTCATGGATTAAAATCTTTATAACCTCCTTAGCTTGTTCACTACGACAGGGGAACGCCTCAATCCATCCGGTAAAAGTATCCACCCAAACTTGTAAGCAAGAATATCCATTAGCTTTTGGCATATGAGTAAAATCAATTTCCCAGTCTTCTCCAGGATACTTTCCCTTTTGTTGTAATCCAGATTTTGCTAGCTTTTCAGTCTTTGGGTTATTTTTTTGACATACCTCACACCGTTTGATAATGTTTTTTAGAGTTTTCATTATATTTTTACCTTCAAACAAACGAGAAGCCATCTGGTAAGTACTTTCTACACCCAAATGAAAACTCTGATGTAAACCCTTAAGAATTTTCCACTGAGCATTTTTAGGAATTATTAATCGTCCATCCTCGGACTGTAACCATCCTTTATCAGTAATCTTTGCTCCTCTTTTTTTATATCTTTCTAATTTTTCCTCAGTATATTGTGGCTTTTCTTGCTCCACAGGACCTGTCCAGATCAAAGGCGTCTGTAAGGAGGGGGTTTCGTAAAGTGCCGCTTTTTTGGCTTGAGAGTCAGCTAACAGGTTACCGGCAGCTACTTTACTCCCATCCCTGCTGTGCCCTTTGCAATGCATAACCGCTACTTCTTTAGGACAATAGATAGCAGTTAAAAGTCTCTCAATCTCTCTGAAATGCTTAATAGGTTCTCCTGTTGCTGTTTTAAACTGTCTTTCTTTCCATATTGCAGCATGAGCATGTAAAGTCAAATAAGCATACTTAGAATCAGTGTAGATATTCACTCGTTGCCCTTTGCTTAATTCTAGAGCTCGGGTAAGAGCCACGAGCTCCGCTAACTGGGCACTGGTTCCCTGGGGGAGAGATTTTGCTTCTAAAACCTGTTCAGCAGTCACCACAGCGTAACCTGCTTTGCGCTTTCCATCCCGAACAAAAGAACTGCCGTCTGTAAATATTTCCAAGTCAGGATTGTCTAATGGGGTATCCATTAGATCCTCCCGAGCTGCATAGTTTAAAGTTAGGAATTGGGAACAATCGTGATCAGGTGTTTCCTCTTCCTTCTCAGGAAGGAAGGTGGCAGGATTTAAATTTCCACAAACTTTAAGCTTAGTTACTGGTCCTTCTAACAACAGTGACTGATATTTAAGAAGCCTACTGTCTGTCATCCAAATATTAACCTTAGAATTTAAGATTCCACTCACATCATGAGAAGTCAGTACAGTAAGGTTTTGTCCATTAATTATTTTTAAAGCTTCAGGTGCTAATAAAGCCGCTGCCCCAATTACTCTTAGGCAGTGGGGCCACCCACGTGCAATTACATCTAATTTTTTGCTTAGATAAGCAATAGGTTGCTGGTGAGGCCCCCGGGGTTGTGTCAAAACTCCCAAGGCCATACCTTTTCTTTCAGTGACAAACAGGTTAAATTCTGACCCTGTGGGCAAACTCAAAGCCGGAGCTTGCAGGAGAGCAGTCTGAAGAACCTTAAAAGCCTTTTGAGTATCTGGAGACCAAACCAGTTTGTAGGTTTGGGCCTGCTGAGTTTCAGCTATAAGTTTATATAAAGGCCGGGCAAGTTCCCCATAGCCTGGAATCCAAATACGACAGTAGCCTGTGATTCCCAAAAATCCTCTCAATTGTCTTAAAGTCATAGGTAGGGGATGGTTTAGTATAGGTTTAATTCTTTCAGGGCCTATGGCCCTAGTCCCTTTTGAGATGATTAGGCCCAGATATCTAACAGATTGTTGACAAAGCTGAGCCTTTTCTCTTGATGCCTTGTAACCGCAGCCTGCCAGAAAGTTTAAGAAATCTTCTGAGGCTCGTGAACAAGCTTCTTCTGTCTCAGCACAGAGCAAAATATCATCTACATATTGTAACACTACTGCTTCAGAGCTACTAAAGTTTTGTAGATCCCGTGACAAACTTTGTCCAAATAAGTGAGGACTGTCACGAAATCCCTGGGGCAAAACTGTCCAGGTTAACTGGGAAGCTGGCTGTGTGGGGTCTTCAAAGGCAAATAGAAATTGACTTTCCTCCGCCAAAGGCACTGAATAGAAGGCATCTTTTAAATCAATTACTGAAAAATATTTGGCTCGTTCAGGAATTTTAGACAATAGAGTATAAGGATTAGGCACCACGGGGTGTAAAGGAACCACAGCCTCATTTATTATTTGTAAATCTTGAACTAATCTCCATTTATCATTTGATTTTTTTACACCCAAAATAGGAGTGTTGCATGGACTGTTACAGGGAACTAATAGTCCCTGCTCCTTTAAATTCTCAATGATGGGTTTTAACCCTTCTTTAACCTCAGGTTTCAGTGGATACTGCTTCTTTTGTGGGAATAAGTGTGGGTCTTTGAGCTTGACAACCACAGGAATAGCATTTTGTGCTCGACCCACAGATTTTCCATCAGCCCATACTCTAGGATTCACATTTTGTTCAACTAAAGGTAGAGAAAGGGAAGGCTCCATATTCATGAAAACAGAGGCATGGACCTTGCTCAGTATATCCCTCCCCAAAAGGGGTGAGGGTGATTCTGGCACGATAAGAAACTCGTGTGAAAATAGCATAGAATCCCAGTTGCACGATAGAGAATAACTGAAGTAATACCTTTTGGCTCGTCCAGACAGTCCCATTACGGAAGCGGATCGGGAAGAAAGTGGGCCAGGGGCTTCAGTAAGCACGGAGTAAGTTGCCCCAGTATCTAAAAGGAAATTGACGGATTGGCCTCCCACCGTTATCAATACCCGGGGTTCCTCAGGTGTAATTAGGACGGGAGCTTGTGTGGGGACCCCCGGGCACCTTCAGTCCTGATTGTCTTGAGAGTCAGACCCCTGAGACCTACGCCTCTGGGGGCAGTCTCTCTTCCAGTGTGGTCCCTTGCAGACCGGACATGGAGCCGGGGGCGGCTTAGATGCCTGAGGGCAATCCCGCTTGAGATGCCCCTCCTTTCCACAGCAATAGCAAGCCCATCCCTTTTCACCTGGGTCCCTCTGGGCATTTTTCTCAGGCTGCTTAAGAACGGTTTTCATAGCCATTGCGAGGGCTTCCGCCTTTTCCTTCGTCTTTCTCTGCCTTTCTTTTTTTTCCTCATATTCCCTACCGTAATAGACTGTCTGAGCCAGTTGTAACAGATTATCTAAAGACTGATTTGGTCCATACGCCCGTTTTGATAACTTACGGCGAATATCTGGAGCCGACTGAGTGAGAAATTTATCTTTTAAGATCACTTTCCCCTCTTCACTTTCGGGATCAATCTCAGTGAATCTGCGAAGGGCTTCTCTCAGTCTATCTAGGAATTTACCAGGAGCTTCCTTCTCCTCCTGTTCTATGTCTGCCAGTTTGCCATAGTTTAAAGGCTTAGAACGCGCCTGTCTGAGTCCTTCAAGAATACATCTGACAAAATGACTCTGATCCCATCTTCCTTTAGCAGTGTTATAGTCCCAGTCTGGTTCTGTAGCTGGGACCGCTTGACTCCCAGTGGGGAGGGCAGTTATCTCGTCTTCCCTCTTTTCCACCGATTCATTACCAAGCCATTCATCTCCATAAGCAACCGCTTTTCCCAAAACTCGAGCCTTTGAGTCGGGAGTCAACGTTTGTCCCAAGATATACATCACATCTTTCTAAGTGAGGTCATAATGCAGAGTAACACCTTTAAAAGCTCTAATATACTTTTTTGGGTCTTCTAAATAGTCTCCCAGATCTTCCTTAATTCTTTGTATCTCTTGATAAGAAAAAGGCTTATTAACTCTCATAGACTGATAATTTCTCCCGGTGGGTACTTCATGAAGGGGCAACAGCATGAGTGGCTGTCCCTCAGTCTCTCTGGCTGCTCTGCACACATCCCAGGGATAGATTGGAGAAACCTGCTTTTCTTTATCTCTTTGCCTCCTGTCCTCTATCTCATCTCCTACTTCGATGGTCTGAGTTTCTACTGAAACCAGAGTAGTCTGAAGTTGTACTGAGACAGGAGTTGTTTGGACCTCTACAGGAGCAGTTCGAATCTCAATTTGGGTTCCCACTGAGACCGAGGCAGTTTGAGTCTCAGTTTGTGTTTCCACTGAGACCAAAGCAGTTTGAACCTCATCTCGGAGACCCGGATACGGGGGCAAAGTAGGAGGACAGGGGGGAGCGGAAGGTTTCACACCCAAATCTATACCCTTAGGACATAAGTCTGGCATATTTCGCAGAGAGAAAAAGGGCAACACATACGCTACTTCTACCCATTTCCCTTGCTTTTTACAGAACCGGTCTAATTGTAAAACAGTGTTATACTTAAGAGACCCTCCAACTGGCCACCGTTCGCCGTCCTCCAGTGGGTACCGCGGCCATGCAGTATCACATAGGAAGACCAGGTGTGTCTTCTTTAAGCCCTGGGGATCAAATCTATCCCAGGTTTTTAGGATACAGTTCAAAGGAGTGAGGCTGGAATTGTTAGCTCCCATCTGTAAGAGAGAAAAAAAGCGACCAGCGCCATTTTTTCTACCGGAGGCGTCCCTCCCTGCTCTAGATGGGGGTGTAGACAGACGTTACACCAAAAGCTTTTCCTTCCTGGTCGGACTTAGTCTGTCCCTTACCGACGCAGGCGTCACACTCGTCCCTCCCGGTTCTACCACCGAGACAGGGTGGGGCTGCACCAGGGGTAGACCTGATGGCATCCCTGACTGACGTCCAGCTCTTCACCTCGCTTGCCTTTGATGCCACCCGGGGCGCAATCAGAGTAACCTTTCGGAATACTTCCCAAGCTAAGACCTCTGGGGGACACATTCGTCACCTAAGTGCCTGTGCACGACCCTGAGTACATTCCTGACCGCAATAAGACCGATACAAACATGAAACTGAGATGTTCTTTCCAAGCGTCACCACACCGGTATAAGAGCCTCCTCTGGTCCACTAAGAGCCAGCGTTACCAAAGGAAAAAACCATTGCAGTTCCAATCCGAGTAACCTTTAACCTCAGAGATGCTCTGGGAGTTAGAGCTCCATCTAGCTTCCGAACTTTCCATGCCTAGCGAGGCTAGGTGCTTCCTGACTACCAATTTAAGTTTGAGACCTAGGCCACAGTACAGTAGCAACATAGATTACAAGTCCCTGGTAAGTCTATGATCCGATAGATTAGGTTAGTACTTCTAATTCCCAAGGAGTTATGAAATGGTCAAAGAGACTGAAAAGTTTGACCGAGAAAGGAGAGTTCGGTCCACACGCTTTGCCCGTTTCTGGTCAGTTCCCGAAGGAGACATTGGTTGCCTCTTGACATTGGCAGGTTGGTATAAACCCCCGACAGGTTTCTGCCATAGCCTTATGAGATCACCGCGGGCCCGCAGAGCAGGGCTCCTCACTTGCTTTGCGCAGGGCGTTTTATTCATTTACACAAGCACACCATAGAGTTAGTAAAGTACAGCGGAAAACGTGTTTGCTAGGAGAACAAAGAACTAGAGCTCCAAGCATCCTTACCTTGTCCTGAAGGATCCCGGACGAGCCCCCAAGATGAAAGGTTGCTGCTGAACGATAAGACGCGGGATTCTTGGCCTCCGGAGGAGACGAATTCAATCCGGGGCTAGAGACAAGGCTGGATCGCTCAGAGCTTTTGTGTAATAAAGTTTTATTAAAGTATAGAGAAAGCTTCTGACATAGGCATCAGAAGGGGGCAAAAGAGTACCCCCCTCCTAGTGTTTAGCTGTATGTTATATAGTCACTCACAGTCTGTTAATGAAATGAAAGGAATGTCATAAAATTTAGAATGGCATCAGATAATCTATCCCAGGCCATAAAACGATTGACTGGAATCTTGTAGAAGGGCAGAATACCAACAAATAGTTCCATTTACATAGATTAGGGGAACAATACCTGAGTAAGTAAGTTAGGCCTTTTGGCGGAACCAACTTGAAGGTAGAGTCTGGGGTTCATTAACATAGCTTAAGACAACATTTCCATACGAAAAAGGAATGTATTGGTTAACTCAAAGTCTGAGAGTAGTTAGCTTTAGGTGAGACCAGGTGTCATGGCAACACAGAATGTTAAGAGAAACCTCCTTTTAAATTTGTATAGAGAAGGAAAAACAGATTTCTTCCTGCCGCTTAAGAGAGATAAAAATGTCTGGCACTTACAGCCTCTTTCCTCCATTTGGAGACCCCTGGCCTTCCTGCCTGTTACCCTCTCAATATCATACAGTATTTGTCTATCTCTGTGAGTTCATTTACTCAATATTCTACCTTCCATGTTGCTGTAAATGCCAATATTCCATTCTTTTCATGGGGCAGCTCCTTTGTATGCCTTTTTAGCAAATGGCATGGCCCCCCCACACACGATACAGCTTCCCAGCTAAGTATCCATCTCTGCACTCACACAGAGAAACACCAAGTCCTCTTCTCTTCTCCCATGGGAAGTGTGTCTTTGAAGCTCAGTCTGGAACCAGTTCTTCCCCCTACTTTCTGGCAACCTGGGCCTTCTGGCCCCATCTCCAACTCCACAGAAGCCATCTCCCTCCGTCCTCACACACTTATCCCTTTCCTGCCCTCTCTGCCCCCCACTATCAGAGAACTCAGAGACAAACATAATTTCACATCAGGTTTATTTTATTTTCGTTATCAATGTATGCAGTTGCTATAATATTCAGCATCTGTACTGTTAGCCAGTACTCAGCGGCGAGACCCCCGAGCTTTTCTGAAGTCTCTAGCCATGCCCCAAAGTCACTGGTTGTCCACTGGTCCAGCTGGAATGGCAGGGGTCTCCATGGCCTCTCGGACCTCCTCTGGTTCGTTCTGATTAGCTGGAATGGCAGGGGTCTCTGTGGTCTCTGGGACCTCCTCTGGTTCCTTCTGAGTAGCTGGAATGGCAGGGGTCGCTGTTGACTCTGAGACCTCCTCTGGTTCATTCTGATTAACTGGAAAGGCAGCGGTCTCTGTGGTCTCTGGGACCTCCTCTGGTTCTTTCTGATTCAGCTGTTCATTTGCCTTGGAATTCTGGCTACAGAGCTTTGAGCATCTGAATTTCTTAAGCTTTTTGGTGGTGGGAGTTTTCTGAGTTTTCTTAGGCAGCTTTACCGGAATGGGATTATTCACCCTCACCGTTACCCTGGCCACCTAGAGAAAACAAGAGGGGGAGCAAAGAACGGCAGTGGTTTAGGGAAGATTGTGAAGACAGGTGGGAACGATGGCTTCAGGAGAAGGGGTGTGGGCAGAGAAGGGTTATGTGCCAGGCAAGGACCGGGTAGGGGTTCTTTTGGGGTGGGGCCGATGGGCAAGAGAGTTTGGCTGGGTTCAGCTCACCTAGACATTTTTTCTGCACCTCAGTTGACAGGAGGTCTTCATCTTCTCCTGGGTAACAGGAGCTGCGTGTTCCATAACTACTCTGGAGCCTTGTGGCTTCCTAGTCACCTCAGTCATTTGGAGGACTCACAGTGGTCTGCTCAGGGCCCCTGAGCACGCCTATATATAGCCGTCCCCATGGAGCCTCACCTTCATTCTTACGAGGTCAGCAAGTGTCTTCCCGAGCCAATGGTGGTAGTGGGTGAGCTTTGACATCACAAAGCCCCATCCTGTCATGTTTAGCGAAGGATGGGGAGCAAGTCAGATGATTTGCTGGGAGAAATGAGGCATTTGTAATGCCCTAAAGAGGCCTCCAAACTCACCTGCCATCCTCACCTCTATGTCAGCTCTGATGGGTCGCACAGCAGGCAGAGTGCATCTCCTCCAAACCTTGCCCCACAGCCACACTCCTCGGGCATTCATTCAGTTCTCTCTCAGCTTTCACCATTATCCAGCTTTTCATATCATACCTAAACTCCCTTCATGACAACTAGGTTGTGTTTAAGTGTCTGTGGAAGCGAGAATCAGTCCACGTTCGTCCTGCAATGTGGTCTTAATGCACCTCGAAGACCACTTAATTCTGGGCCAGCCGACAGAATCCTTTCCCATCCAGCCTCGTTTTCTCCGCGTTCCAGGAGCTATCCTCTGTTTTCTGGTCTCCAGTCGGAAACCCTTGTCTTCAGGCTGTGAGAACACAGTGAGTACCCTTGGCCTTGTTCCACATGGAGCTTTCTTGAATAAACCCACTTGGTCATGATGTCTAACTTTTTGAATATGTCGTTGGATTCTGTTTGCTAGAATGTTGAACATTTTTCACATATGTTCATCAGTGATATTGGCCTGTAGTTTTCCTTTTTGGCCACATCTTTGGCTGGTTTTGGGATTAGGGTGAAGGGGGCCTCATAAATTGATTTTGGGGGTTTACCTTGTGCAGCACTTTGGAAGAGTTTGAGTAGGATAGGTGTTAGCTCTTAATTGTTTGGTGGATTCACCTGTGAAGCCAACTGGTCCTTGGCTTTTGTTTGTTCAAACATTTCTCAGTGCAGTTTCATTTCCATGCTTTTGATTGGTCTAGTAAGATTTTCCATTTCTTCCTGTCTCAGTTTCGGAAGGTTATACTTTTCTAAGAATTCGTCCATTCCTTCGAAGATTTCCATTTTATTTTCATATAGCTGCTGATAGTAGTCTCTTGTGATCCTTTGTATTTCTGTGTTGTCTGTTGCATGCACTGCAGCAGCATTCACAACGACCAAGAGATGAAGGGAAAGAGAATTGTTGGGTGCAGATGAAAAGACAAAGACATGTGACAGAAATACACAATGAAATATGATGCCAAAATTATGAAATTGGAAAAAATTCCATTTTCAGAGATACGAAAACATCTAGAGTTAATCACAGTAAGTCAAGAAGGGCAGATTAAAGAGATATCATATCATATACCTTCAAGAGGGGATTAAAAAGAAAACATTGATGGCGATGAGTGAAAAGAAAAAAAAAGTGAAATGGACTTGCACTCCTGGTTAGAAAATTACGGTTAGCAAAGGGTGTTGGTGGGTGAGAGCCTGAAAGCTGAAGGCTGGAATAAATTTATTCCCACAAATGCCTATGCAATTCATAATCCACATGGACTTCTTGTATCAAGAGAAATGTGATCAACGGATTCTAAAAACAGCTGTGACAGTAACCACAGCTGAACACCTCCAGGTATCTGTGGAACGGAAGGAGAAACTGGTTCCCTGCAACAACTACAAGGGTGTAAATTGTCTTAAATGTGAAATAAAAGTTTCACTTAAAGAAAAAACCTCAAAGGCTAAAGAGACAAAAGCTTTTGGTGACTTCCAGGGTCTCCTTTTCCTCTCATTTACAACCAGGCCTGGGAGAACCTCAGAGGGGGCTGTTACCATAGCAACAAGAGGAGGGACTGAAGAAATGCTGCCGCCTTGTGGACATTTTCTATAACAGCAACCTTCGAATGCTGATGGACCCAGTGTTCACAACGGTGCTGAGCTCTAACCCATACCCACTCTTTACAAATTGCCAGGGCTCACATAGGAGAAAAAATAAACAGAGGGGAAGCTAACAGGTAGAGGATATGAACGGGCAAACACAATTCCGTGCCTCATTAAAAAAGCTGATGACAATGTGCACATAGGATGAAATCTAAGAGATACGAACATCTAAGCTGTTGAGGATATGATCACCTCTGCCTCAGCACGAAAAAAAGCCACTGTCTAAAGCTGTACATGGAATCAGTGGTAGAATAGCATTAGTGCAGTGGACACTTTAGGTTACTGGTGGGATGGACCTGATAAGAGGCATTATGAGCATGATTAGAAAAGTGCACTCCCATGAAAGACAAATAAATAAATAAACAAAGAGGCAGAGACAGTATGATAAACCAGGTCCTCTCCTGGAGTAGTTCAGAAATGAACAGATTTCGAACACCACACACCCCAAAGCAGGTCCCATGGTAACCATTCAAAACATCAAAGAGATGAAAGTTAAGATAGCATACCTGGACAGAGGAATGTATAAGGAAATTGATACAGGTCTAGAATGAATTTGGAATCAAGGATTGGAATCTGAAAGTAGGACAACTTCAGAGATAGATAAACACAGAGATCAACCCACTGAGTGAAGGAGGTTCGATTCAAGAAACATCAGGTGATGCAACAGAGAGGTAGGATACAAAAATCCACTGCAGTGAGCACCCACACAAAGGTGACATGGACATCCAACCTGGCAAGAAACCTATGGGTGGACCCTGGTGGATGGAAGGGAAACATCTGTAGTTTGGCATTAATTTCTTCCCACAGATACAGATAAAATACAGAATCCACGTAAACCTATTGCAGCAAGAGTGGTAGTCGAAACACCTTCTAATAATATGTAGGTGAAAACAAGCACAGCCCAATTCATAGAGTAGTCTCAGTGTCACGGAACAAGAATCTGTACACGTAAAACCAGCTCCCCTTGTCTTCAACTTAAAGAGAATAGGAAGATTTACTTCAAAAATCCAAGAGTGAGGAGACACCGTGTTTTGTGGCATCCTCTGGCTCGTTCTACTCTACTGTACAACCGGGCCTGACAAAAACTCTCAGATGGGGCAGGCCATGCCAAAAGAGGAGGGAATCATAAAGCCTTGCAGCGTACAGGGTTTTCTCTGTAATGGCAGCCTTCAAACTATCGCTGAAGGATATATGATATACACAAGGCCGCTGGACTCAAAATGAGACCGACCCTTGACCATGTCAGGGGTGATTCATCCAAAAAAGAAAAAAAAAGTGAAAAAGAAAATCCAGAACACTCTGAGGAAGAAAACATCAACAGTTAAATACAGCTCAAAGTGCTTTAAAAAATAAAGAAACACAGATTTTGAAAAACACATCTAAGTCGACCATGCACTGCAGCAAGATTAACAACATCCTATACATGAAAGTCAAGAAACTGATGCTGTCACGATTGAAAGCAGTAAGCAGTTCTTTTTAAATTAATTTTTATTTTCTTATTGATGGATAGTTGCTTTACAGAATTTTGTTGTTTTCTGTCCAACCTCAACATGAATCAGCCATATGTATACATATGTCCCCTCCTTTTAGAACCTCCTGCCCATCTCCCTCCCCAGTATGCAGCTTTTGAAACAAACTAAAAATAGAGTTAGCATATGATCCAGCAATCCCACTACTGGGCATATATCCAGTAAAGATGAAAACTCCCATCAGAAAAGAGACACGCACAGCAGTGTTTACAGTAGTACCAAGTAGAGTAGCAAAGAAATGGAAACAACCTTAAATGCCCATACATAGGTGAATGGATAAAGAAAGATATTTTATACATACAATGGAATATTAACCATAAGAAAGAATGAAACAATGCTATTTTGTCAACATGGATGCACCTAGAGATGATCATACAAAGTAAGTCAAACAGAGAAAGATAAGAGGAGCTTAGGTGGGTTCAGCTCACCTTTTGGACTTCAGTTGATAGGAGGTCTTCATCTTTTCCCCCTGGGTATATGGTGATGGCTGTTACGTAACTGCTCTAAGCCGTGTGGCTTCCCAGTGACCTTAGTCATTCTGAAGGCTCCCAGTAGTCTGCCCCAGGGCCCCTGAGCACCCTTATATATACCCATCTCCAGGGGGCTACACCCTTATGGTTTATGAGATCAGCAAGTCTCTTCCCCAGCCAATGGTGGCCCCGGGTGAGCCTTGACATCACAGAGCCCCATCCTGACATGTCTAGTGGAGGATGGGGAGCAACTCAGATGATTTTGTGGGAGAAATGAGGCATTTGGAATTCCCCTAAAGAGGCCTCCAAACTCACCTGCCACCCTCATCTCTCCACGTCAACTCATGGGTCACACGGCAGGCAGAGTGCATCTCCTACAAACCTTCCCCACAGCCACACTCCTCGGGCATTCATTCGGTTCTCTCTCACCTTTCACCTTTATCTAGTTTTGAATATCTTGCCTGAAATCCCTCCTCGACAACTAGGCTGTGTTTAAGTGTCTGTGAAAGGGAGCATCATTCCACGTTCCCTCTGCAGTATAGTGTTAAAGCACCGTGAAGCCCACTGAATTCTGGGCCAGCCGACAGAAACCTTTCCTTCCCGCCTCCTTGTCTCAGTGTTCCCGGAACTCGCCTCCGTTTTCTGGTCTCCAGTCGGAAACCCTTGTCTTCAGGCTGTGAGAACGCATTGAATACACTTGCCCTTGCTCCACACGGAGCTGTCTCGTTTCAAGTTTAGGACTCAGGGTCAACTCTCTAGGAGTACTACCCAGGCTTGCGTTTGAACCGGGTGATGGGGATGGAGCAGAGAAATGCTTGTTTCAGGTTGTGCTGGAGGATCCCATGCAGGACATGACCACCTGCAGCTGAATAGTATTCTCAGCAAGGGGTGGAGCTTGCCCAGAGCTGTGTGAGCCTTGTGTGCAAATGTCTTCTCCACACGTGCCCTCACAAATATCTTTTCTCATCTTGTTTTCTTGCTGGAAGCTTCCTTGGAGCTTGCCTCCCAGAAAAAGAACATGGGGGAATTCATTTCCATGAGCAGCTGCCACAAGCTTCCAGCTTCTTGGACGAAACACTGAGTCATCCTGTCCTGTGCATCTAGTTGCCATGGTCTCTCATTGAGCTGGTTGGCTGTGAAGGAAAGGGGAATGGATTGTGTGCTCCACCTCAGTCCTCGTTTTTCCAATTGACTCGTAGGGTCAACCAGCCTGAGGTGCACCCCTGGGGACAGTTTGTTGTCTTAGTGGGTCTCCCTGGGTTTTCTGTGAAGTGTTCACATCCTGTGGTCCACTTGTTGCTTACTCACCCAGGGTCCATCACACTGCTGAATATTTTAAGAGGTAGAAAAAACACGCCATGAACAAACCCAAAAGAGGACTCTTACAATTTTGAGAAGAAAGATCTTAAAACCTGAAAGAAAAATGGGCAAGAGGCACGAGCCAACACTTTATAGAAAGATGTATCACTGGCCTTTAAATTTATGAAGACATGTTTAAAGACATTAGCCGCCAATTCACAAGAAGAGTATGGAACTAGGCCCGAACCACGTTAAGAACACATAAAATCTCGCGAAGGGAAGAAAAAAAATACTAAAATTCCCTTGAGAACTGAAACTCAGGCAGAAGTGGCATAGATTTTAGAGATTGCAGACAGAGACATTAAGATACTTGGAATAACTGTGTTTGGTGTGTTCTCAAAGTAAGGAGAGACATGGAAATCGTAAAATAGACCCCATTTGATCTTACAGATATGAAAAAAATAGTGTCAGATGAAGCCAATTTTAAGAGTTTCCTGGTGGCTCAGGCATTAAAAAAAAAAAAAAAAAGAAAAGAAAATAAAGAAACCCATCTGCAACATGGGAGACCGGGATTCAATCCCTGGGTTGGGAAAATCCCTTGAAGGGGGAATGGCTGCCTGCTCCAGTATGCCTGCCTGGAGAATCCCCATGGACAGAGGAGCCTGGCGGGCTACAGTCCATGGGGTCAAAAAGAGTTGGACCCGGTTGAGCAACGAAATACAGCACAGCACAACTCATTGAATGTTTGTGAAAGAAAGGCAGGTAGGGAGGAAAGAGGCAGAAAGGGAAACAAGGGAAATGAAAGGAAGGAAAGAAAACCCTCTGTTGCTGGTGAGAACAGAGCAACCAGAGATGTCCCCCAGCAGAGCAGCACCCCACATGTTCATCTGAGCACTCTCAGTTGGTTTGAAACAACCATCACCAAGTTTGATTCCAGTCCTTCAACCAAACTCATGTGCAGGGTTTCCCACTAACAGGCTAATAGTCATCATGGTTTCTCCTCATTCAAATTCTGATTCACCCAGAAGTGAAAAAGACACGAGTGCCCCAATGTTCACCACAGCACTGTTTACAATACCCAGGGCATGGAAGCAACCTAGATGTCCCTCAGCAGACAAATGGGAAAGAAAGCTGTGGTACATAGACACAATGGAATATTGCTCAGCCATTAAAAAGAACACATTTGAATCCATTCTAATGAGGTAGATGAAACTGGAGTCTATTATACGGAGTGAAGTAAGTCAGAAAGAAAAACACCAATACAGTTTACTAAGGCATATATATGGAATTTAGAAAGATGGTAATGCTAACCCTATATGGGAGACAGCAAAAGAGACACAGATTTACAGAACAGCCTTTTGGAGTCTGTGAAAGACGGTGAGGGTGGGATGATCTGAGAGAGTAGCATTGAAACATGTATATTTTCATATGTGAAAGACATAGCCCGTCCATGTTCAAGGCATAAGACAGCGTGCTCAGGGCTGGTGCACTGGGATGACCCAGAGGGATGGGATGGGGAGGGAGGTGGGAGGGGGGATCAGGATGGGGAACACATGTACACTCATGGCTGATTCATCTTAATGTATGGCAAAAACCACCACAATATTGTAAAGTAATAACCCACCATTTAAAATAAATAAAATAAAATATATTCCTTTGCTAAAAACGGCCTAATCAGTATTGGCTTTTGGACCTCCAAAAACGCCATTCTTTTCCTTCCTATTTTCCCTCCTTCCTCCCCCCACTTTCTTTCCTTTTCTTTCTTCTTAAACAACTGTTAAAGCTTGCTTTCTATTTATCGTTATGACAAAGTCCTGGCTCTATTCCCCATGTTGTACAATGCATCCCTGAGCTCATCTTCCACTTAACTAACACTGCGTGCCTCCCACTCCCCCACCTCTGTATTGCCCCACCCTCTTCCCCTCCCCGCTGGTAACCAGTAGATGCTTCTCTATATCTGCGCGCCTCCATTTTTATCATATTCTCTACTTTGCAGTATGTTTAGATTTTATAAGTGATATCATACAGTATTTGCTATCTCTGTGAGTTCATTTACTCAATATTCTACCTTCCATGTTGCTGTAAATGCCAATATTCCATTCTTTTCATGGGGCAGCTCCTTTGTATGCCTTTTTAGCAAATGGCATGGCCCCCCCACACACGATACAGCTTCCCAGCTAAGTATCCATCTCTGCACTCACACAGAGAAACACCAAGTCCTCTTCTCTTCTCCCATGGGAAGTGTGTCTTTGAAGCTCAGTCTGGAACCAGTTCTTCCCCCTACTTTCTGGCAACCTGGGCCTTCTGGTCCCATCTCCAACTCCACAGAAGCCATCTCCCTCCCTCCTCACACACTTATCCCTTTCCTGCCCTCTCTGCCCCCCACTATCAGAGAACTCAGAGACAAACATAATTTCACATCAGGTTTATTTTATTTTCGTTATCAATGTATGCAGTTGCTATAATATTCAGCATCTGTACTGTTAGCCAGTACTCAGCGGCGAGACCCCCGAGCTTTTCTGAAGTCTCTAGCCATGCCCCAAAGTCACTGGTTGTCCACTGGTCCAGCTGGAATGGCAGGGGTCTCCATGGCCTCTCGGACCTCCTCTGGTTCGTTCTGATTAGCTGGAATGGCAGGGGTCTCTGTGGTCTCTGGGACCTCCTCTGGTTCCTTCTGAGTAGCTGGAATGGCAGGGGTCGCTGTTGACTCTGAGACCTCCTCTGGTTCATTCTGATTAACTGGAAAGGCAGCGGTCTCTGTGGTCTCTGGGACCTCCTCTGGTTCTTTCTGATTCAGCTGTTCATTTGCCTTGGAATTCTGGCTACAGAGCTTTGAGCATCTGAATTTCTTAAGCTTTTTGGTGGTGGGAGTTTTCTGAGTTTTCTTAGGCAGCTTTACCGGAATGGGATTATTCACCCTCACCGTTACCCTGGCCACCTAGAGAAAACAAGAGGGGGAGCAAAGAACGGCAGTGGTTTAGGGAAGATTGTGAAGACAGGTGGGAACGATGGCTTCAGGAGAAGGGGTGTGGGCAGAGAAGGGTTATGTGCCAGGCAAGGACCGGGTAGGGGTTCTTTTGGGGTGGGGCCGATGGGCAAGAGAGTTTGGCTGGGTTCAGCTCACCTAGACATTTTTTCTGCACCTCAGTTGACAGGAGGTCTTCATCTTCTCCTGGGTAACAGGAGCTGCGTGTTCCATAACTACTCTGGAGCCTTGTGGCTTCCTAGTCACCTCAGTCATTTGGAGGACTCACAGTGGTCTGCTCAGGGCCCCTGAGCACGCCTATATATAGCCGTCCCCATGGAGCCTCACCTTCATTCTTACGAGGTCAGCAAGTGTCTTCCCGAGCCAATGGTGGTAGTGGGTGAGCTTTGACATCACAAAGCCCCATCCTGTCATGTTTAGCGAAGGATGGGGAGCAAGTCAGATGATTTGCTGGGAGAAATGAGGCATTTGTAATGCCCTAAAGAGGCCTCCAAACTCACCTGCCATCCTCACCTCTATGTCAGCTCTGATGGGTCGCACAGCAGGCAGAGTGCATCTCCTCCAAACCTTGCCCCACAGCCACACTCCTCGGGCATTCATTCAGTTCTCTCTCAGCTTTCACCATTATCCAGCTTTTCATATCATACCTAAACTCCCTTCATGACAACTAGGTTGTGTTTAAGTGTCTGTGGAAGCGAGAATCAGTCCACGTTCGTCCTGCAATGTGGTCTTAATGCACCTCGAAGACCACTTAATTCTGGGCCAGCCGACAGAATCCTTTCCCATCCAGCCTCGTTTTCTCCGCGTTCCAGGAGCTATCCTCTGTTTTCTGGTCTCCAGTCGGAAACCCTTGTCTTCAGGCTGTGAGAACACAGTGAGTACCCTTGGCCTTGTTCCACATGGAGCTTTCTTGAATAAACCCACTTGGTCATGATGTCTAACTTTTTGAATATGTCGTTGGATTCTGTTTACTAGAATGTTGAACATTTTTCACATATGTTCATCAGTGATATTGGCCTGTAGTTTTCCTTTTTGGCCACATCTTTGGCTGGTTTTGGGATTAGGGTGAAGGGGGCCTCATAAATTGATTTTGGGGGTTTACCTTGTGCAGCACTTTGGAAGAGTTTGAGTAGGATAGGTGTTAGCTCTTAATTGTTTGGTGGATTCACCTGTGAAGCCAACTGGTCCTTGGCTTTTGTTTGTTCAAACATTTCTCAGTGCAGTTTCATTTCCATGCTTTTGATTGGTCTAGTAAGATTTTCCATTTCTTCCTGTCTCAGTTTCGGAAGGTTATACTTTTCTAAGAATTCGTCCATTCCTTCGAAGATTTCCATTTTATTTTCATATAGCTGCTGATAGTAGTCTCTTGTGATCCTTTGTATTTCTGTGTTGTCTGTTGCATGCACTGCAGCAGCATTCACAACGACCAAGAGATGAAGGGAAAGAGAATTGTTGGGTGCAGATGAAAAGACAAAGACATGTGACAGAAATACACAATGAAATATGATGCCAAAATTATGAAATTGGAAAAAATTCCATTTTCAGAGATACGAAAACATCTAGAGTTAATCACAGTAAGTCAAGAAGGGCAGATTAAAGAGATATCATATCATATACCTTCGAGAGGGGATTAAAAAGAAAACATTGATGGCGATGAGTGAAAAGAAAAAAAAAGTGAAATGGACTTGCACTCCTGGTTAGAAAATTACGGTTAGCAAAGGGTGTTGGTGGGTGAGAGCCTGAAAGCTGAAGGCTGGAATAAATTTATTCCCACAAATGCCTATGCAATTCATAATCCACATGGACTTCTTGTATCAAGAGAAATGTGATCAACGGATTCTAAAAACAGCTGTGACAGTAACCACAGCTGAACACCTCCAGGTATCTGTGGAACGGAAGGAGAAACTGGTTCCCTGCAACAACTACAAGGGTGTAAATTGTCTTAAATGTGAAATAAAAGTTTCACTTAAAGAAAAAACCTCAAAGGCTAAAGAGACAAAAGCTTTTGGTGACTTCCAGGGTCTCCTTTTCCTCTCATTTACAACCAGGCCTGGGAGAACCTCAGAGGGGGCTGTTACCATAGCAACAAGAGGAGGGACTGAAGAAATGCTGCCGCCTTGTGGACATTTTCTATAACAGCAACCTTCGAATGCTGATGGACCCAGTGTTCACAACGGTGCTGAGCTCTAACCCATACCCACTCTTTACAAATTGCCAGGGCTCACATAGGAGAAAAAATAAACAGAGGGGAAGCTAACAGGTAGAGGATATGAACGGGCAAACACAATTCCGTGCCTCATTAAAAAAGCTGATGACAATGTGCACATAGGATGAAATCTAAGAGATACGAACATCTAAGCTGTTGAGGATATGATCACCTCTGCCTCAGCACGAAAAAAAGCCACTGTCTAAAGCTGTACATGGAATCAGTGGTAGAATAGCATTAGTGCAGTGGACACTTTAGGTTACTGGTGGGATGGACCTGATAAGAGGCATTATGAGCATGATTAGAAAAGTGCACTCCCATGAAAGACAAATAAATAAATAAACAAAGAGGCAGAGACAGTATGATAAACCAGGTCCTCTCCTGGAGTAGTTCAGAAATGAACAGATTTCGAACACCACACACCCCAAAGCAGGTCCCATGGTAACCATTCAAAACATCAAAGAGATGAAAGTTAAGATAGCATACCTGGACAGAGGAATGTATAAGGAAATTGATACAGGTCTAGAATGAATTTGGAATCAAGGATTGGAATCTGAAAGTAGGACAACTTCAGAGATAGATAAACACAGAGATCAACCCACTGAGTGAAGGAGGTTCGATTCAAGAAACATCAGGTGATGCAACAGAGAGGTAGGATACAAAAATCCACTGCAGTGAGCACCCACACAAAGGTGACATGGACATCCAACCTGGCAAGAAACCTATGGGTGGACCCTGGTGGATGGAAGGGAAACATCTGTAGTTTGGCATTAATTTCTTCCCACAGATACAGATAAAATACAGAATCCACGTAAACCTATTGCAGCAAGAGTGGTAGTCGAAACACCTTCTAATAATATGTAGGTGAAAACAAGCACAGCCCAATTCATAGAGTAGTCTCAGTGTCACGGAACAAGAATCTGTACACGTAAAACCAGCTCCCCTTGTCTTCAACTTAAAGAGAATAGGAAGATTTACTTCAAAAATCCAAGAGTGAGGAGACACCGTGTTTTGTGGCATCCTCTGGCTCGTTCTACTCTACTGTACAACCGGGCCTGACAAAAACTCTCAGATGGGGCAGGCCATGCCAAAAGAGGAGGGAATCATAAAGCCTTGCAGCGTACAGGGTTTTCTCTGTAATGGCAGCCTTCAAACTATCGCTGAAGGATATATGATATACACAAGGCCGCTGGACTCAAAATGAGACCGACCCTTGACCATGTCAGGGGTGATTCATCCAAAAAAGAAAAAAAAAGTGAAAAAGAAAATCCAGAACACTCTGAGGAAGAAAACATCAACAGTTAAATACAGCTCAAAGTGCTTTAAAAAATAAAGAAACACAGATTTTGAAAAACACATCTAAGTCGACCATGCACTGCAGCAAGATTAACAACATCCTATACATGAAAGTCAAGAAACTGATGCTGTCACGATTGAAAGCAGTAAGCAGTTCTTTTTAAATTAATTTTTATTTTCTTATTGATGGATAGTTGCTTTACAGAATTTTGTTGTTTTCTGTCCAACCTCAACATGAATCAGCCATATGTATACATATGTCCCCTCCTTTTAGAACCTCCTGCCCATCTCCCTCCCCAGTATGCAGCTTTTGAAACAAACTAAAAATAGAGTTAGCATATGATCCAGCAATCCCACTACTGGGCATATATCCAGTAAAGATGAAAACTCCCATCAGAAAAGAGACACGCACAGCAGTGTTTACAGTAGTACCAAGTAGAGTAGCAAAGAAATGGAAACAACCTTAAATGCCCATACATAGGTGAATGGATAAAGAAAGATATTTTATACATACAATGGAATATTAACCATAAGAAAGAATGAAACAATGCTATTTTGTCAACATGGATGCACCTAGAGATGATCATACAAAGTAAGTCAAACAGAGAAAGATAAGAGGAGCTTAGGTGGGTTCAGCTCACCTTTTGGACTTCAGTTGATAGGAGGTCTTCATCTTTTCCCCCTGGGTATATGGTGATGGCTGTTACGTAACTGCTCTAAGCCGTGTGGCTTCCCAGTGACCTTAGTCATTCTGAAGGCTCCCAGTAGTCTGCCCCAGGGCCCCTGAGCACCCTTATATATACCCATCTCCAGGGGGCTACACCCTTATGGTTTATGAGATCAGCAAGTCTCTTCCCCAGCCAATGGTGGCCCCGGGTGAGCCTTGACATCACAGAGCCCCATCCTGACATGTCTAGTGGAGGATGGGGAGCAACTCAGATGATTTTGTGGGAGAAATGAGGCATTTGGAATTCCCCTAAAGAGGCCTCCAAACTCACCTGCCACCCTCATCTCTCCACGTCAACTCATGGGTCACACGGCAGGCAGAGTGCATCTCCTACAAACCTTCCCCACAGCCACACTCCTCGGGCATTCATTCGGTTCTCTCTCACCTTTCACCTTTATCTAGTTTTGAATATCTTGCCTGAAATCCCTCCTCGACAACTAGGCTGTGTTTAAGTGTCTGTGAAAGGGAGCATCATTCCACGTTCCCTCGGCAGTATAGTGTTAAAGCACCGTGAAGCCCACTGAATTCTGGGCCAGCCGACAGAAACCTTTCCTTCCCGCCTCCTTGTCTCAGTGTTCCCGGAACTCGCCTCCGTTTTCTGGTCTCCAGTCGGAAACCCTTGTCTTCAGGCTGTGAGAACGCATTGAATACACTTGCCCTTGCTCCACACGGAGCTGTCTCGTTTCAAGTTTAGGACTCAGGGTCAACTCTCTAGGAGTACTACCCAGGCTTGCGTTTGAACCGGGTGATGGGGATGGAGCAGAGAAATGCTTGTTTCAGGTTGTGCTGGAGGATCCCATGCAGGACATGACCACCTGCAGCTGAATAGTATTCTCAGCAAGGGGTGGAGCTTGCCCAGAGCTGTGTGAGCCTTGTGTGCAAATGTCTTCTCCACACGTGCCCTCACAAATATCTTTTCTCATCTTGTTTTCTTGCTGGAAGCTTCCTTGGAGCTTGCCTCCCAGAAAAAGAACATGGGGGAATTCATTTCCATGAGCAGCTGCCACAAGCTTCCAGCTTCTTGGACGAAACACTGAGTCATCCTGTCCTGTGCATCTAGTTGCCATGGTCTCTCATTGAGCTGGTTGGCTGTGAAGGAAAGGGGAATGGATTGTGTGCTCCACCTCAGTCCTCGTTTTTCCAATTGACTCGTAGGGTCAACCAGCCTGAGGTGCACCCCTGGGGACAGTTTGTTGTCTTAGTGGGTCTCCCTGGGTTTTCTGTGAAGTGTTCACATCCTGTGGTCCACTTGTTGCTTACTCACCCAGGGTCCATCACACTGCTGAATATTTTAAGAGGTAGAAAAAACACGCCATGAACAAACCCAAAAGAGGACTCTTACAATTTTGAGAAGAAAGATCTTAAAACCTGAAAGAAAAATGGGCAAGAGGCACGAGCCAACACTTTATAAGAAAGATGTATCACTGGCCTTGAAATTTATGAAGACATGTTTAAAGACATTAGCCGCCAATTCACAAGAAGAGTATGGAACTAGGCCCGAACCACGTTAAGAACACATAAAATCTCGCGAAGGGAAGAAAAAAAATACTAAAATTCCCTTGAGAACTGAAACTCAGGCAGAAGTGGCATAGATTTTAGAGATTGCAGACAGAGACATTAAGATACTTGGAATAACTGTGTTTGGTGTGTTCTCAAAGTAAGGAGAGACATGGAAATCGTAAAATAGACCCCATTTGATCTTACAGATATGAAAAAAATAGTGTCAGATGAAGCCAATTTTAAGAGTTTCCTGGTGGCTCAGGCATTAAAAAAAAAAAAAAAAAGAAAAGAAAATAAAGAAACCCATCTGCAACATGGGAGACCGGGATTCAATCCCTGGGTTGGGAAAATCCCTTGAAGGGGGAATGGCTGCCTGCTCCAGTATGCCTGCCTGGAGAATCCCCATGGACAGAGGAGCCTGGCGGGCTACAGTCCATGGGGTCAAAAAGAGTTGGACCCGGTTGAGCAACGAAATACAGCACAGCACAACTCATTGAATGTTTGTGAAAGAAAGGCAGGTAGGGAGGAAAGAGGCAGAAAGGGAAACAAGGGAAATGAAAGGAAGGAAAGAAAACCCTCTGTTGCTGGTGAGAACAGAGCAACCAGAGATGTCCCCCAGCAGAGCAGCACCCCACATGTTCATCTGAGCACTCTCAGTTGGTTTGAAACAACCATCACCAAGTTTGATTCCAGTCCTTCAACCAAACTCATGTGCAGGGTTTCCCACTAACAGGCTAATAGTCATCATGGTTTCTCCTCATTCAAATTCTGATTCACCCAGAAGTGAAAAAGACACGAGTGCCCCAATGTTCACCACAGCACTGTTTACAATACCCAGGGCATGGAAGCAACCTAGATGTCCCTCAGCAGACAAATGGGAAAGAAAGCTGTGGTACATAGACACAATGGAATATTGCTCAGCCATTAAAAAGAACACATTTGAATCCATTCTAATGAGGTAGATGAAACTGGAGTCTATTATACGGAGTGAAGTAAGTCAGAAAGAAAAACACCAATACAGTTTACTAAGGCATATATATGGAATTTAGAAAGATGGTAATGCTAACCCTATATGGGAGACAGCAAAAGAGACACAGATTTACAGAACAGCCTTTTGGAGTCTGTGAAAGACGGTGAGGGTGGGATGATCTGAGAGAGTAGCATTGAAACATGTATATTTTCATATGTGAAAGACATAGCCCGTCCATGTTCAAGGCATAAGACAGCGTGCTCAGGGCTGGTGCACTGGGATGACCCAGAGGGATGGGATGGGGAGGGAGGTGGGAGGGGGGATCAGGATGGGGAACACATGTACACTCATGGCTGATTCATCTTAATGTATGGCAAAAACCACCACAATATTGTAAAGTAATAACCCACCATTTAAAATAAATAAAATAAAATATATTCCTTTGCTAAAAACGGCCTAATCAGTATTGGCTTTTGGACCTCCAAAAACGCCATTCTTTTCCTTCCTATTTTCCCTCCTTCCTCCCCCCACTTTCTTTCCTTTTCTTTCTTCTTAAACAACTGTTAAAGCTTGCTTTCTATTTATCGTTATGACAAAGTCCTGGCTCTATTCCCCATGTTGTACAATGCATCCCTGAGCTCATCTTCCACTTAACTAACACTGCGTGCCTCCCACTCCCCCACCTCTGTATTGCCCCACCCTCTTCCCCTCCCCGCTGGTAACCAGTAGATGCTTCTCTATATCTGCGCGCCTCCATTTTTATCATATTCTCTACTTTGCAGTATGTTTAGATTTTATAAGTGATATCATACAGTATTTGCTATCTCTGTGAGTTCATTTACTCAATATTCTACCTTCCATGTTGCTGTAAATGCCAATATTCCATTCTTTTCATGGGGCAGCTCCTTTGTATGCCTTTTTAGCAAATGGCATGGCCCCCCCACACACGATACAGCTTCCCAGCTAAGTATCCATCTCTGCACTCACACAGAGAAACACCAAGTCCTCTTCTCTTCTCCCATGGGAAGTGTGTCTTTGAAGCTCAGTCTGGAACCAGTTCTTCCCCCTACTTTCTGGCAACCTGGGCCTTCTGGTCCCATCTCCAACTCCACAGAAGCCATCTCCCTCCCTCCTCACACACTTATCCCTTTCCTGCCCTCTCTGCCCCCCACTATCAGAGAACTCAGAGACAAACATAATTTCACATCAGGTTTATTTTATTTTCGTTATCAATGTATGCAGTTGCTATAATATTCAGCATCTGTACTGTTAGCCAGTACTCAGCGGCGAGACCCCCGAGCTTTTCTGAAGTCTCTAGCCATGCCCCAAAGTCACTGGTTGTCCACTGGTCCAGCTGGAATGGCAGGGGTCTCCATGGCCTCTCGGACCTCCTCTGGTTCGTTCTGATTAGCTGGAATGGCAGGGGTCTCTGTGGTCTCTGGGACCTCCTCTGGTTCCTTCTGAGTAGCTGGAATGGCAGGGGTCGCTGTTGACTCTGAGACCTCCTCTGGTTCATTCTGATTAACTGGAAAGGCAGCGGTCTCTGTGGTCTCTGGGACCTCCTCTGGTTCTTTCTGATTCAGCTGTTCATTTGCCTTGGAATTCTGGCTACAGAGCTTTGAGCATCTGAATTTCTTAAGCTTTTTGGTGGTGGGAGTTTTCTGAGTTTTCTTAGGCAGCTTTACCGGAATGGGATTATTCACCCTCACCGTTACCCTGGCCACCTAGAGAAAACAAGAGGGGGAGCAAAGAACGGCAGTGGTTTAGGGAAGATTGTGAAGACAGGTGGGAACGATGGCTTCAGGAGAAGGGGTGTGGGCAGAGAAGGGTTATGTGCCAGGCAAGGACCGGGTAGGGGTTCTTTTGGGGTGGGGCCGATGGGCAAGAGAGTTTGGCTGGGTTCAGCTCACCTAGACATTTTTTCTGCACCTCAGTTGACAGGAGGTCTTCATCTTCTCCTGGGTAACAGGAGCTGCGTGTTCCATAACTACTCTGGAGCCTTGTGGCTTCCTAGTCACCTCAGTCATTTGGAGGACTCACAGTGGTCTGCTCAGGGCCCCTGAGCACGCCTATATATAGCCGTCCCCATGGAGCCTCACCTTCATTCTTACGAGGTCAGCAAGTGTCTTCCCGAGCCAATGGTGGTAGTGGGTGAGCTTTGACATCACAAAGCCCCATCCTGTCATGTTGAGCGAAGGATGGGGAGCAAGTCAGATGATTTGCTGGGAGAAATGAGGCATTTGTAATGCCCTAAAGAGGCCTCCAAACTCACCTGCCATCCTCACCTCTATGTCAGCTCTGATGGGTCGCACAGCAGGCAGAGTGCATCTCCTCCAAACCTTGCCCCACAGCCACACTCCTCGGGCATTCATTCAGTTCTCTCTCAGCTTTCACCATTATCCAGCTTTTCATATCATACCTAAACTCCCTTCATGACAACTAGGTTGTGTTTAAGTGTCTGTGGAAGCGAGAATCAGTCCACGTTCGTCCTGCAATGTGGTCTTAATGCACCTCGAAGACCACTTAATTCTGGGCCAGCCGACAGAATCCTTTCCCATCCAGCCTCGTTTTCTCCGCGTTCCAGGAGCTATCCTCTGTTTTCTGGTCTCCAGTCGGAAACCCTTGTCTTCAGGCTGTGAGAACACAGTGAGTACCCTTGGCCTTGTTCCACATGGAGCTTTCTTGAATAAACCCACTTGGTCATGATGTCTAACTTTTTGAATATGTCGTTGGATTCTGTTTGCTAGAATGTTGAACATTTTTCACATATGTTCATCAGTGATATTGGCCTGTAGTTTTCCTTTTTGGCCACATCTTTGGCTGGTTTTGGGATTAGGGTGAAGGGGGCCTCATAAATTGATTTTGGGGGTTTACCTTGTGCAGCACTTTGGAAGAGTTTGAGTAGGATAGGTGTTAGCTCTTAATTGTTTGGTGGATTCACCTGTGAAGCCAACTGGTCCTTGGCTTTTGTTTGTTCAAACATTTCTCAGTGCAGTTTCATTTCCATGCTTTTGATTGGTCTAGTAAGATTTTCCATTTCTTCCTGTCTCAGTTTCGGAAGGTTATACTTTTCTAAGAATTCGTCCATTCCTTCGAAGATTTCCATTTTATTTTCATATAGCTGCTGATAGTAGTCTCTTGTGATCCTTTGTATTTCTGTGTTGTCTGTTGCATGCACTGCAGCAGCATTCACAACGACCAAGAGATGAAGGGAAAGAGAATTGTTGGGTGCAGATGAAAAGACAAAGACATGTGACAGAAATACACAATGAAATATGATGCCAAAATTATGAAATTGGAAAAAATTCCATTTTCAGAGATACGAAAACATCTAGAGTTAATCACAGTAAGTCAAGAAGGGCAGATTAAAGAGATATCATATCATATACCTTCAAGAGGGGATTAAAAAGAAAACATTGATGGCGATGAGTGAAAAGAAAAAAAAAGTGAAATGGACTTGCACTCCTGGTTAGAAAATTACGGTTAGCAAAGGGTGTTGGTGGGTGAGAGCCTGAAAGCTGAAGGCTGGAATAAATTTATTCCCACAAATGCCTATGCAATTCATAATCCACATGGACTTCTTGTATCAAGAGAAATGTGATCAACGGATTCTAAAAACAGCTGTGACAGTAACCACAGCTGAACACCTCCAGGTATCTGTGGAACGGAAGGAGAAACTGGTTCCCTGCAACAACTACAAGGGTGTAAATTGTCTTAAATGTGAAATAAAAGTTTCACTTAAAGAAAAAACCTCAAAGGCTAAAGAGACAAAAGCTTTTGGTGACTTCCAGGGTCTCCTTTTCCTCTCATTTACAACCAGGCCTGGGAGAACCTCAGAGGGGGCTGTTACCATAGCAACAAGAGGAGGGACTGAAGAAATGCTGCCGCCTTGTGGACATTTTCTATAACAGCAACCTTCGAATGCTGATGGACCCAGTGTTCACAACGGTGCTGAGCTCTAACCCATACCCACTCTTTACAAATTGCCAGGGCTCACATAGGAGAAAAAATAAACAGAGGGGAAGCTAACAGGTAGAGGATATGAACGGGCAAACACAATTCCGTGCCTCATTAAAAAAGCTGATGACAATGTGCACATAGGATGAAATCTAAGAGATACGAACATCTAAGCTGTTGAGGATATGATCACCTCTGCCTCAGCACGAAAAAAAGCCACTGTCTAAAGCTGTACATGGAATCAGTGGTAGAATAGCATTAGTGCAGTGGACACTTTAGGTTACTGGTGGGATGGACCTGATAAGAGGCATTATGAGCATGATTAGAAAAGTGCACTCCCATGAAAGACAAATAAATAAATAAACAAAGAGGCAGAGACAGTATGATAAACCAGGTCCTCTCCTGGAGTAGTTCAGAAATGAACAGATTTCGAACACCACACACCCCAAAGCAGGTCCCATGGTAACCATTCAAAACATCAAAGAGATGAAAGTTAAGATAGCATACCTGGACAGAGGAATGTATAAGGAAATTGATACAGGTCTAGAATGAATTTGGAATCAAGGATTGGAATCTGAAAGTAGGACAACTTCAGAGATAGATAAACACAGAGATCAACCCACTGAGTGAAGGAGGTTCGATTCAAGAAACATCAGGTGATGCAACAGAGAGGTAGGATACAAAAATCCACTGCAGTGAGCACCCACACAAAGGTGACATGGACATCCAACCTGGCAAGAAACCTATGGGTGGACCCTGGTGGATGGAAGGGAAACATCTGTAGTTTGGCATTAATTTCTTCCCACAGATACAGATAAAATACAGAATCCACGTAAACCTATTGCAGCAAGAGTGGTAGTCGAAACACCTTCTAATAATATGTAGGTGAAAACAAGCACAGCCCAATTCATAGAGTAGTCTCAGTGTCACGGAACAAGAATCTGTACACGTAAAACCAGCTCCCCTTGTCTTCAACTTAAAGAGAATAGGAAGATTTACTTCAAAAATCCAAGAGTGAGGAGACACCGTGTTTTGTGGCATCCTCTGGCTCGTTCTACTCTACTGTACAACCGGGCCTGACAAAAACTCTCAGATGGGGCAGACCATGCCAAAAGAGGAGGGAATCATAAAGCCTTGCAGCGTACAGGGTTTTCTCTGTAATGGCAGCCTTCAAACTATCGCTGAAGGATATATGATATACACAAGGCCGCTGGACTCAAAATGAGACCGACCCTTGACCATGTCAGGGGTGATTCATCCAAAAAAGAAAAAAAAAAGTGAAAAAGAAAATCCAGAACACTCTGAGGAAGAAAACATCAACAGTTAAATACAGCTCAAAGTGCTTTAAAAAATAAAGAAACACAGATTTTGAAAAACACATCTAAGTCGACCATGCACTGCAGCAAGATTAACAACATCCTATACATGAAAGTCAAGAAACTGATGCTGTCACGATTGAAAGCAGTAAGCAGTTCTTTTTAAATTAATTTTTATTTTCTTATTGATGGATAGTTGCTTTACAGAATTTTGTTGTTTTCTGTCCAACCTCAACATGAATCAGCCATATGTATACATATGTCCCCTCCTTTTAGAACCTCCTGCCCATCTCCCTCCCCAGTATGCAGCTTTTGAAACAAACTAAAAATAGAGTTAGCATATGATCCAGCAATCCCACTACTGGGCATATATCCAGTAAAGATGAAAACTCCCATCAGAAAAGAGACACGCACAGCAGTGTTTACAGTAGTACCAAGTAGAGTAGCAAAGAAATGGAAACAACCTTAAATGCCCATACATAGGTGAATGGATAAAGAAAGATATTTTATACATACAATGGAATATTAACCATAAGAAAGAATGAAACAATGCTATTTTGTCAACATGGATGCACCTAGAGATGATCATACAAAGTAAGTCAAACAGAGAAAGATAAGAGGAGCTTAGGTGGGTTCAGCTCACCTTTTGGACTTCAGTTGATAGGAGGTCTTCATCTTTTCCCCCTGGGTATATGGTGATGGCTGTTACGTAACTGCTCTAAGCCGTGTGGCTTCCCAGTGACCTTAGTCATTCTGAAGGCTCCCAGTAGTCTGCCCCAGGGCCCCTGAGCACCCTTATATATACCCATCTCCAGGGGGCTACACCCTTATGGTTTATGAGATCAGCAAGTCTCTTCCCCAGCCAATGGTGGCCCCGGGTGAGCCTTGACATCACAGAGCCCCATCCTGACATGTCTAGTGGAGGATGGGGAGCAACTCAGATGATTTTGTGGGAGAAATGAGGCATTTGGAATTCCCCTAAAGAGGCCTCCAAACTCACCTGCCACCCTCATCTCTCCACGTCAACTCATGGGTCACACGGCAGGCAGAGTGCATCTCCTACAAACCTTCCCCACAGCCACACTCCTCGGGCATTCATTCGGTTCTCTCTCACCTTTCACCTTTATCTAGTTTTGAATATCTTGCCTGAAATCCCTCCTCGACAACTAGGCTGTGTTTAAGTGTCTGTGAAAGGGAGCATCATTCCACGTTCCCTCGGCAGTATAGTGTTAAAGCACCGTGAAGCCCACTGAATTCTGGGCCAGCCGACAGAAACCTTTCCTTCCCGCCTCCTTGTCTCAGTGTTCCCGGAACTCGCCTCCGTTTTCTGGTCTCCAGTCGGAAACCCTTGTCTTCAGGCTGTGAGAACGCATTGAATACACTTGCCCTTGCTCCACACGGAGCTGTCTCGTTTCAAGTTTAGGACTCAGGGTCAACTCTCTAGGAGTACTACCCAGGCTTGCGTTTGAACCGGGTGATGGGGATGGAGCAGAGAAATGCTTGTTTCAGGTTGTGCTGGAGGATCCCATGCAGGACATGACCACCTGCAGCTGAATAGTATTCTCAGCAAGGGGTGGAGCTTGCCCAGAGCTGTGTGAGCCTTGTGTGCAAATGTCTTCTCCACACGTGCCCTCACAAATATCTTTTCTCATCTTGTTTTCTTGCTGGAAGCTTCCTTGGAGCTTGCCTCCCAGAAAAAGAACATGGGGGAATTCATTTCCATGAGCAGCTGCCACAAGCTTCCAGCTTCTTGGACGAAACACTGAGTCATCCTGTCCTGTGCATCTAGTTGCCATGGTCTCTCATTGAGCTGGTTGGCTGTGAAGGAAAGGGGAATGGATTGTGTGCTCCACCTCAGTCCTCGTTTTTCCAATTGACTCGTAGGGTCAACCAGCCTGAGGTGCACCCCTGGGGACAGTTTGTTGTCTTAGTGGGTCTCCCTGGGTTTTCTGTGAAGTGTTCACATCCTGTGGTCCACTTGTTGCTTACTCACCCAGGGTCCATCACACTGCTGAATATTTTAAGAGGTAGAAAAAACACGCCATGAACAAACCCAAAAGAGGACTCTTACAATTTTGAGAAGAAAGATCTTAAAACCTGAAAGAAAAATGGGCAAGAGGCACGAGCCAACACTTTATAAGAAAGATGTATCACTGGCCTTGAAATTTATGAAGACATGTTTAAAGACATTAGCCGCCAATTCACAAGAAGAGTATGGAACTAGGCCCGAACCACGTTAAGAACACATAAAATCTCGCGAAGGGAAGAAAAAAAATACTAAAATTCCCTTGAGAACTGAAACTCAGGCAGAAGTGGCATAGATTTTAGAGATTGCAGACAGAGACATTAAGATACTTGGAATAACTGTGTTTGGTGTGTTCTCAAAGTAAGGAGAGACATGGAAATCGTAAAATAGACCCCATTTGATCTTACAGATATGAAAAAAATAGTGTCAGATGAAGCCAATTTTAAGAGTTTCCTGGTGGCTCAGGCATTAAAAAAAAAAAAAAAAAGAAAAGAAAATAAAGAAACCCATCTGCAACATGGGAGACCGGGATTCAATCCCTGGGTTGGGAAAATCCCTTGAAGGGGGAATGGCTGCCTGCTCCAGTATGCCTGCCTGGAGAATCCCCATGGACAGAGGAGCCTGGCGGGCTACAGTCCATGGGGTCAAAAAGAGTTGGACCCGGTTGAGCAACGAAATACAGCACAGCACAACTCATTGAATGTTTGTGAAAGAAAGGCAGGTAGGGAGGAAAGAGGCAGAAAGGGAAACAAGGGAAATGAAAGGAAGGAAAGAAAACCCTCTGTTGCTGGTGAGAACAGAGCAACCAGAGATGTCCCCCAGCAGAGCAGCACCCCACATGTTCATCTGAGCACTCTCAGTTGGTTTGAAACAACCATCACCAAGTTTGATTCCAGTCCTTCAACCAAACTCATGTGCAGGGTTTCCCACTAACAGGCTAATAGTCATCATGGTTTCTCCTCATTCAAATTCTGATTCACCCAGAAGTGAAAAAGACACGAGTGCCCCAATGTTCACCACAGCACTGTTTACAATACCCAGGGCATGGAAGCAACCTAGATGTCCCTCAGCAGACAAATGGGAAAGAAAGCTGTGGTACATAGACACAATGGAATATTGCTCAGCCATTAAAAAGAACACATTTGAATCCATTCTAATGAGGTAGATGAAACTGGAGTCTATTATACGGAGTGAAGTAAGTCAGAAAGAAAAACACCAATACAGTTTACTAAGGCATATATATGGAATTTAGAAAGATGGTAATGCTAACCCTATATGGGAGACAGCAAAAGAGACACAGATTTACAGAACAGCCTTTTGGAGTCTGTGAAAGACGGTGAGGGTGGGATGATCTGAGAGAGTAGCATTGAAACATGTATATTTTCATATGTGAAAGACATAGCCCGTCCATGTTCAAGGCATAAGACAGCGTGCTCAGGGCTGGTGCACTGGGATGACCCAGAGGGATGGGATGGGGAGGGAGGTGGGAGGGGGGATCAGGATGGGGAACACATGTACACTCATGGCTGATTCATCTTAATGTATGGCAAAAACCACCACAATATTGTAAAGTAATAACCCACCATTTAAAATAAATAAAATAAAATATATTCCTTTGCTAAAAACGGCCTAATCAGTATTGGCTTTTGGACCTCCAAAAACGCCATTCTTTTCCTTCCTATTTTCCCTCCTTCCTCCCCCCACTTTCTTTCCTTTTCTTTCTTCTTAAACAACTGTTAAAGCTTGCTTTCTATTTATCGTTATGACAAAGTCCTGGCTCTATTCCCCATGTTGTACAATGCATCCCTGAGCTCATCTTCCACTTAACTAACACTGCGTGCCTCCCACTCCCCCACCTCTGTATTGCCCCACCCTCTTCCCCTCCCCGCTGGTAACCAGTAGATGCTTCTCTATATCTGCGCGCCTCCATTTTTATCATATTCTCTACTTTGCAGTATGTTTAGATTTTATAAGTGATATCATACAGTATTTGCTATCTCTGTGAGTTCATTTACTCAATATTCTACCTTCCATGTTGCTGTAAATGCCAATATTCCATTCTTTTCATGGGGCAGCTCCTTTGTATGCCTTTTTAGCAAATGGCATGGCCCCCCCACACACGATACAGCTTCCCAGCTAAGTATCCATCTCTGCACTCACACAGAGAAACACCAAGTCCTCTTCTCTTCTCCCATGGGAAGTGTGTCTTTGAAGCTCAGTCTGGAACCAGTTCTTCCCCCTACTTTCTGGCAACCTGGGCCTTCTGGTCCCATCTCCAACTCCACAGAAGCCATCTCCCTCCCTCCTCACACACTTATCCCTTTCCTGCCCTCTCTGCCCCCCACTATCAGAGAACTCAGAGACAAACATAATTTCACATCAGGTTTATTTTATTTTCGTTATCAATGTATGCAGTTGCTATAATATTCAGCATCTGTACTGTTAGCCAGTACTCAGCGGCGAGACCCCCGAGCTTTTCTGAAGTCTCTAGCCATGCCCCAAAGTCACTGGTTGTCCACTGGTCCAGCTGGAATGGCAGGGGTCTCCATGGCCTCTCGGACCTCCTCTGGTTCGTTCTGATTAGCTGGAATGGCAGGGGTCTCTGTGGTCTCTGGGACCTCCTCTGGTTCCTTCTGAGTAGCTGGAATGGCAGGGGTCGCTGTTGACTCTGAGACCTCCTCTGGTTCATTCTGATTAACTGGAAAGGCAGCGGTCTCTGTGGTCTCTGGGACCTCCTCTGGTTCTTTCTGATTCAGCTGTTCATTTGCCTTGGAATTCTGGCTACAGAGCTTTGAGCATCTGAATTTCTTAAGCTTTTTGGTGGTGGGAGTTTTCTGAGTTTTCTTAGGCAGCTTTACCGGAATGGGATTATTCACCCTCACCGTTACCCTGGCCACCTAGAGAAAACAAGAGGGGGAGCAAAGAATGGCAGTGGTTTAGGGAAGATTGTGAAGACAGGTGGGAACGATGGCTTCAGGAGAAGGGGTGTGGGCAGAGAAGGGTTATGTGCCAGGCAAGGACCGGGTAGGGGTTCTTTTGGGGTGGGGCCGATGGGCAAGAGAGTTTGGCTGGGTTCAGCTCACCTAGACATTTTTTCTGCACCTCAGTTGACAGGAGGTCTTCATCTTCTCCTGGGTAACAGGAGCTGCGTGTTCCATAACTACTCTGGAGCCTTGTGGCTTCCTAGTCACCTCAGTCATTTGGAGGACTCACAGTGGTCTGCTCAGGGCCCCTGAGCACGCCTATATATAGCCGTCCCCATGGAGCCTCACCTTCATTCTTACGAGGTCAGCAAGTGTCTTCCCGAGCCAATGGTGGTAGTGGGTGAGCTTTGACATCACAAAGCCCCATCCTGTCATGTTGAGCGAAGGATGGGGAGCAAGTCAGATGATTTGCTGGGAGAAATGAGGCATTTGTAATGCCCTAAAGAGGCCTCCAAACTCACCTGCCATCCTCACCTCTATGTCAACTCTGATGGGTCGCACAGCAGGCAGAGTGCATCTCCTCCAAACCTTGCCCCACAGCCACACTCCTCGGGCATTCATTCAGTTCTCTCTCAGCTTTCACCATTATCCAGCTTTTCATATCATACCTAAACTCCCTTCATGACAACTAGGTTGTGTTTAAGTGTCTGTGGAAGCGAGAATCAGTCCACGTTCGTCCTGCAATGTGGTCTTAATGCACCTCGAAGACCACTTAATTCTGGGCCAGCCGACAGAATCCTTTCCCATCCAGCCTCGTTTTCTCCGCGTTCCAGGAGCTATCCTCTGTTTTCTGGTCTCCAGTCGGAAACCCTTGTCTTCAGGCTGTGAGAACACAGTGAGTACCCTTGGCCTTGTTCCACATGGAGCTTTCTTGAATAAACCCACTTGGTCATGATGTCTAACTTTTTGAATATGTCGTTGGATTCTGTTTGCTAGAATGTTGAACATTTTTCACATATGTTCATCAGTGATATTGGCCTGTAGTTTTCCTTTTTGGCCACATCTTTGGCTGGTTTTGGGATTAGGGTGAAGGGGGCCTCATAAATTGATTTTGGGGGTTTACCTTGTGCAGCACTTTGGAAGAGTTTGAGTAGGATAGGTGTTAGCTCTTAATTGTTTGGTGGATTCACCTGTGAAGCCAACTGGTCCTTGGCTTTTGTTTGTTCAAACATTTCTCAGTGCAGTTTCATTTCCATGCTTTTGATTGGTCTAGTAAGATTTTCCATTTCTTCCTGTCTCAGTTTCGGAAGGTTATACTTTTCTAAGAATTCGTCCATTCCTTCGAAGATTTCCATTTTATTTTCATATAGCTGCTGATAGTAGTCTCTTGTGATCCTTTGTATTTCTGTGTTGTCTGTTGCATGCACTGCAGCAGCATTCACAACGACCAAGAGATGAAGGGAAAGAGAATTGTTGGGTGCAGATGAAAAGACAAAGACATGTGACAGAAATACACAATGAAATATGATGCCAAAATTATGAAATTGGAAAAAATTCCATTTTCAGAGATACGAAAACATCTAGAGTTAATCACAGTAAGTCAAGAAGGGCAGATTAAAGAGATATCATATCATATACCTTCGAGAGGGGATTAAAAAGAAAACATTGATGGCGATGAGTGAAAAGAAAAAAAAAGTGAAATGGACTTGCACTCCTGGTTAGAAAATTACGGTTAGCAAAGGGTGTTGGTGGGTGAGAGCCTGAAAGCTGAAGGCTGGAATAAATTTATTCCCACAAATGCCTATGCAATTCATAATCCACATGGACTTCTTGTATCAAGAGAAATGTGATCAACGGATTCTAAAAACAGCTGTGACAGTAACCACAGCTGAACACCTCCAGGTATCTGTGGAACGGAAGGAGAAACTGGTTCCCTGCAACAACTACAAGGGTGTAAATTGTCTTAAATGTGAAATAAAAGTTTCACTTAAAGAAAAAACCTCAAAGGCTAAAGAGACAAAAGCTTTTGGTGACTTCCAGGGTCTCCTTTTCCTCTCATTTACAACCAGGCCTGGGAGAACCTCAGAGGGGGCTGTTACCATAGCAACAAGAGGAGGGACTGAAGAAATGCTGCCGCCTTGTGGACATTTTCTATAACAGCAACCTTCGAATGCTGATGGACCCAGTGTTCACAACGGTGCTGAGCTCTAACCCATACCCACTCTTTACAAATTGCCAGGGCTCACATAGGAGAAAAAATAAACAGAGGGGAAGCTAACAGGTAGAGGATATGAACGGGCAAACACAATTCCGTGCCTCATTAAAAAAGCTGATGACAATGTGCACATAGGATGAAATCTAAGAGATACGAACATCTAAGCTGTTGAGGATATGATCACCTCTGCCTCAGCACGAAAAAAAGCCACTGTCTAAAGCTGTACATGGAATCAGTGGTAGAATAGCATTAGTGCAGTGGACACTTTAGGTTACTGGTGGGATGGACCTGATAAGAGGCATTATGAGCATGATTAGAAAAGTGCACTCCCATGAAAGACAAATAAATAAATAAACAAAGAGGCAGAGACAGTATGATAAACCAGGTCCTCTCCTGGAGTAGTTCAGAAATGAACAGATTTCGAACACCACACACCCCAAAGCAGGTCCCATGGTAACCATTCAAAACATCAAAGAGATGAAAGTTAAGATAGCATACCTGGACAGAGGAATGTATAAGGAAATTGATACAGGTCTAGAATGAATTTGGAATCAAGGATTGAAATCTGAAAGTAGGACAACTTCAGAGATAGATAAACACAGAGATCAACCCACTGAGTGAAGGAGGTTCGATTCAAGAAACATCAGGTGATGCAACAGAGAGGTAGGATACAAAAATCCACTGCAGTGAGCACCCACACAAAGGTGACATGGACATCCAACCTGGCAAGAAACCTATGGGTGGACCCTGGTGGATGGAAGGGAAACATCTGTAGTTTGGCATTAATTTCTTCCCACAGATACAGATAAAATACAGAATCCACGTAAACCTATTGCAGCAAGAGTGGTAGTCGAAACACCTTCTAATAATATGTAGGTGAAAACAAGCACAGCCCAATTCATAGAGTAGTCTCAGTGTCACGGAACAAGAATCTGTACACGTAAAACCAGCTCCCCTTGTCTTCAACTTAAAGAGAATAGGAAGATTTACTTCAAAAATCCAAGAGTGAGGAGACACCGTGTTTTGTGGCATCCTCTGGCTCGTTCTACTCTACTGTACAACCGGGCCTGACAAAAACTCTCAGATGGGGCAGGCCATGCCAAAAGAGGAGGGAATCATAAAGCCTTGCAGCGTACAGGGTTTTCTCTGTAATGGCAGCCTTCAAACTATCGCTGAAGGATATATGATATACACAAGGCCGCTGGACTCAAAATGAGACCGACCCTTGACCATGTCAGGGGTGATTCATCCAAAAAAGAAAAAAAAAGTGAAAAAGAAAATCCAGAACACTCTGAGGAAGAAAACATCAACAGTTAAATACAGCTCAAAGTGCTTTAAAAAATAAAGAAACACAGATTTTGAAAAACACATCTAAGTCGACCATGCACTGCAGCAAGATTAACAACATCCTATACATGAAAGTCAAGAAACTGATGCTGTCACGATTGAAAGCAGTAAGCAGTTCTTTTTAAATTAATTTTTATTTTCTTATTGATGGATAGTTGCTTTACAGAATTTTGTTGTTTTCTGTCCAACCTCAACATGAATCAGCCATATGTATACATATGTCCCCTCCTTTTAGAACCTCCTGCCCATCTCCCTCCCCAGTATGCAGCTTTTGAAACAAACTAAAAATAGAGTTAGCATATGATCCAGCAATCCCACTACTGGGCATATATCCAGTAAAGATGAAAACTCCCATCAGAAAAGAGACACGCACAGCAGTGTTTACAGTAGTACCAAGTAGAGTAGCAAAGAAATGGAAACAACCTTAAATGCCCATACATAGGTGAATGGATAAAGAAAGATATTTTATACATACAATGGAATATTAACCATAAGAAAGAATGAAACAATGCTATTTTGTCAACATGGATGCACCTAGAGATGATCATACAAAGTAAGTCAAACAGAGAAAGATAAGAGGAGCTTAGGTGGGTTCAGCTCACCTTTTGGACTTCAGTTGATAGGAGGTCTTCATCTTTTCCCCCTGGGTATATGGTGATGGCTGTTACGTAACTGCTCTAAGCCGTGTGGCTTCCCAGTGACCTTAGTCATTCTGAAGGCTCCCAGTAGTCTGCCCCAGGGCCCCTGAGCACCCTTATATATACCCATCTCCAGGGGGCTACACCCTTATGGTTTATGAGATCAGCAAGTCTCTTCCCCAGCCAATGGTGGCCCCGGGTGAGCCTTGACATCACAGAGCCCCATCCTGACATGTCTAGTGGAGGATGGGGAGCAACTCAGATGATTTTGTGGGAGAAATGAGGCATTTGGAATTCCCCTAAAGAGGCCTCCAAACTCACCTGCCACCCTCATCTCTCCACGTCAACTCATGGGTCACACGGCAGGCAGAGTGCATCTCCTACAAACCTTCCCCACAGCCACACTCCTCGGGCATTCATTCGGTTCTCTCTCACCTTTCACCTTTATCTAGTTTTGAATATCTTGCCTGAAATCCCTCCTCGACAACTAGGCTGTGTTTAAGTGTCTGTGAAAGGGAGCATCATTCCACGTTCCCTCGGCAGTATAGTGTTAAAGCACCGTGAAGCCCACTGAATTCTGGGCCAGCCGACAGAAACCTTTCCTTCCCGCCTCCTTGTCTCAGTGTTCCCGGAACTCGCCTCCGTTTTCTGGTCTCCAGTCGGAAACCCTTGTCTTCAGGCTGTGAGAACGCATTGAATACACTTGCCCTTGCTCCACACGGAGCTGTCTCGTTTCAAGTTTAGGACTCAGGGTCAACTCTCTAGGAGTACTACCCAGGCTTGCGTTTGAACCGGGTGATGGGGATGGAGCAGAGAAATGCTTGTTTCAGGTTGTGCTGGAGGATCCCATGCAGGACATGACCACCTGCAGCTGAATAGTATTCTCAGCAAGGGGTGGAGCTTGCCCAGAGCTGTGTGAGCCTTGTGTGCAAATGTCTTCTCCACACGTGCCCTCACAAATATCTTTTCTCATCTTGTTTTCTTGCTGGAAGCTTCCTTGGAGCTTGCCTCCCAGAAAAAGAACATGGGGGAATTCATTTCCATGAGCAGCTGCCACAAGCTTCCAGCTTCTTGGACGAAACACTGAGTCATCCTGTCCTGTGCATCTAGTTGCCATGGTCTCTCATTGAGCTGGTTGGCTGTGAAGGAAAGGGGAATGGATTGTGTGCTCCACCTCAGTCCTCGTTTTTCCAATTGACTCGTAGGGTCAACCAGCCTGAGGTGCACCCCTGGGGACAGTTTGTTGTCTTAGTGGGTCTCCCTGGGTTTTCTGTGAAGTGTTCACATCCTGTGGTCCACTTGTTGCTTACTCACCCAGGGTCCATCACACTGCTGAATATTTTAAGAGGTAGAAAAAACACGCCATGAACAAACCCAAAAGAGGACTCTTACAATTTTGAGAAGAAAGATCTTAAAACCTGAAAGAAAAATGGGCAAGAGGCACGAGCCAACACTTTATAAGAAAGATGTATCACTGGCCTTGAAATTTATGAAGACATGTTTAAAGACATTAGCCGCCAATTCACAAGAAGAGTATGGAACTAGGCCCGAACCACGTTAAGAACACATAAAATCTCGCGAAGGGAAGAAAAAAAATACTAAAATTCCCTTGAGAACTGAAACTCAGGCAGAAGTGGCATAGATTTTAGAGATTGCAGACAGAGACATTAAGATACTTGGAATAACTGTGTTTGGTGTGTTCTCAAAGTAAGGAGAGACATGGAAATCGTAAAATAGACCCCATTTGATCTTACAGATATGAAAAAAATAGTGTCAGATGAAGCCAATTTTAAGAGTTTCCTGGTGGCTCAGGCATTAAAAAAAAAAAAAAGAAAAGAAAGAAACCCATCTGCAACATGGGAGACCGGGATTCAATCCCTGGGTTGGGAAAACCCCTTGAAGGGGGAATGGCTGCCTGCTCCAGTATGCCTGCCTGGAGAATCCCCATGGACAGAGGAGCCTGGCGGGCTACAGTCCATGGGGTCAAAAAGAGTTGGACCCGGTTGAGCAACGAAATACAGCACAGCACAACTCATTGAATGTTTGTGAAAGAAAGGCAGGTAGGGAGGAAAGAGGCAGAAAGGGAAACAAGGGAAATGAAAGGAAGGAAAGAAAACCCTCTGTTGCTGGTGAGAACAGAGCAACCAGAGATGTCCCCCAGCAGAGCAGCACCCCACATGTTCATCTGAGCACTCTCAGATGGTTTGAAACAACCATCACCAAGTTTGATTCCAGTCCTTCAACCAAACTCATGTGCAGGGTTTCCCACTAACAGGCTAATAGTCATCATGGTTTCTCCTCATTCAAATTCTGATTCACCCAGAAGTGAAAAAGACACGAGTGCCCCAATGTTCACCACAGCACTGTTTACAATACCCAGGGCATGGAAGCAACCTAGATGTCCCTCAGCAGACAAATGGGAAAGAAAGCTGTGGTACATAGACACAATGGAATATTGCTCAGCCATTAAAAAGAACACATTTGAATCCATTCTAATGAGGTAGATGAAACTGGAGTCTATTATACGGAGTGAAGTAAGTCAGAAAGAAAAACACCAATACAGTTTACTAAGGCATATATATGGAATTTAGAAAGATGGTAATGCTAACCCTATATGGGAGACAGCAAAAGAGACACAGATTTACAGAACAGCCTTTTGGAGTCTGTGAAAGACGGTGAGGGTGGGATGATCTGAGAGAGTAGCATTGAAACATGTATATTTTCATATGTGAAAGACATAGCCCGTCCATGTTCAAGGCATAAGACAGCGTGCTCAGGGCTGGTGCACTGGGATGACCCAGAGGGATGGGATGGGGAGGGAGGTGGGAGGGGGGATCAGGATGGGGAACACATGTACACTCATGGCTGATTCATCTTAATGTATGGCAAAAACCACCACAATATTGTAAAGTAATAACCCACCATTTAAAATAAATAAAATAAAATATATTCCTTTGCTAAAAACGGCCTAATCAGTATTGGCTTTTGGACCTCCAAAAACGCCATTCTTTTCCTTCCTATTTTCCCTCCTTCCTCCCCCCACTTTCTTTCCTTTTCTTTCTTCTTAAACAACTGTTAAAGCTTGCTTTCTATTTATCGTTATGACAAAGTCCTGGCTCTATTCCCCATGTTGTACAATGCATCCCTGAGCTCATCTTCCACTTAACTAACACTGCGTGCCTCCCACTCCCCCACCTCTGTATTGCCCCACCCTCTTCCCCTCCCCGCTGGTAACCAGTAGATGCTTCTCTATATCTGCGCGCCTCCATTTTTATCATATTCTCTACTTTGCAGTATGTTTAGATTTTATAAGTGATATCATACAGTATTTGCTATCTCTGTGAGTTCATTTACTCAATATTCTACCTTCCATGTTGCTGTAAATGCCAATATTCCATTCTTTTCATGGGGCAGCTCCTTTGTATGCCTTTTTAGCAAATGGCATGGCCCCCCCACACACGATACAGCTTCCCAGCTAAGTATCCATCTCTGCACTCACACAGAGAAACACCAAGTCCTCTTCTCTTCTCCCATGGGAAGTGTGTCTTTGAAGCTCAGTCTGGAACCAGTTCTTCCCCCTACTTTCTGGCAACCTGGGCCTTCTGGTCCCATCTCCAACTCCACAGAAGCCATCTCCCTCCCTCCTCACACACTTATCCCTTTCCTGCCCTCTCTGCCCCCCACTATCAGAGAACTCAGAGACAAACATAATTTCACATCAGGTTTATTTTATTTTCGTTATCAATGTATGCAGTTGCTATAATATTCAGCATCTGTACTGTTAGCCAGTACTCAGCGGCGAGACCCCCGAGCTTTTCTGAAGTCTCTAGCCATGCCCCAAAGTCACTGGTTGTCCACTGGTCCAGCTGGAATGGCAGGGGTCTCCATGGCCTCTCGGACCTCCTCTGGTTCGTTCTGATTAGCTGGAATGGCAGGGGTCTCTGTGGTCTCTGGGACCTCCTCTGGTTCCTTCTGAGTAGCTGGAATGGCAGGGGTCGCTGTTGACTCTGAGACCTCCTCTGGTTCATTCTGATTAACTGGAAAGGCAGCGGTCTCTGTGGTCTCTGGGACCTCCTCTGGTTCTTTCTGATTCAGCTGTTCATTTGCCTTGGAATTCTGGCTACAGAGCTTTGAGCATCTGAATTTCTTAAGCTTTTTGGTGGTGGGAGTTTTCTGAGTTTTCTTAGGCAGCTTTACCGGAATGGGATTATTCACCCTCACCGTTACCCTGGCCACCTAGAGAAAACAAGAAGGGGAGCAAAGAACGGCAGTGGTTTAGGGAAGATTGTGAAGACAGGTGGGAACGATGGCTTCAGGAGAAGGGGTGTGGGCAGAGAAGGGTTATGTGCCAGGCAAGGACCGGGTAGGGGTTCTTTTGGGGTGGGGCCGATGGGCAAGAGAGTTTGGCTGGGTTCAGCTCACCTAGACATTTTTTCTGCACCTCAGTTGACAGGAGGTCTTCATCTTCTCCTGGGTAACAGGAGCTGCGTGTTCCATAACTACTCTGGAGCCTTGTGGCTTCCTAGTCACCTCAGTCATTTGGAGGACTCACAGTGGTCTGCTCAGGGCCCCTGAGCACGCCTATATATAGCCGTTCCCATGGAGCCTGACCTTCATTCTTACGAGGTCAGCAAGTGTCTTCCCGAGCCAATGGTGGTAGTGGGTGAGCTTTGACATCACAAAGCCCCATCCTGTCATGTTGAGCGAAGGATGGGGAGCAAGTCAGATGATTTGCTGGGAGAAATGAGGCATTTGTAATGCCCTAAAGAGGCCTCCAAACTCACCTGCCATCCTCACCTCTATGTCAACTCTGATGGGTCGCACAGCAGGCAGAGTGCATCTCCTCCAAACCTTGCCCCACAGCCACACTCCTCGGGCATTCATTCAGTTCTCTCTCAGCTTTCACCATTATCCAGCTTTTCATATCATACCTAAACTCCCTTCATGACAACTAGGTTGTGTTTAAGTGTCTGTGGAAGCGAGAATCAGTCCACGTTCGTCCTGCAATGTGGTCTTAATGCACCTCGAAGACCACTTAATTCTGGGCCAGCCGACAGAATCCTTTCCCATCCAGCCTCGTTTTCTCCGCGTTCCAGGAGCTATCCTCTGTTTTCTGGTCTCCAGTCGGAAACCCTTGTCTTCAGGCTGTGAGAACACAGTGAGTACCCTTGGCCTTGTTCCACATGGAGCTTTCTTGAATAAACCCACTTGGTCATGATGTCTAACTTTTTGAATATGTCGTTGGATTCTGTTTGCTAGAATGTTGAACATTTTTCACATATGTTCATCAGTGATATTGGCCTGTAGTTTTCCTTTTTGGCCACATCTTTGGCTGGTTTTGGGATTAGGGTGAAGGGGGCCTCATAAATTGATTTTGGGGGTTTACCTTGTGCAGCACTTTGGAAGAGTTTGAGTAGGATAGGTGTTAGCTCTTAATTGTTTGGTGGATTCACCTGTGAAGCCAACTGGTCCTTGGCTTTTGTTTGTTCAAACATTTCTCAGTGCAGTTTCATTTCCATGCTTTTGATTGGTCTAGTAAGATTTTCCATTTCTTCCTGTCTCAGTTTCGGAAGGTTATACTTTTCTAAGAATTCGTCCATTCCTTCGAAGATTTCCATTTTATTTTCATATAGCTGCTGATAGTAGTCTCTTGTGATCCTTTGTATTTCTGTGTTGTCTGTTGCATGCACTGCAGCAGCATTCACAACGACCAAGAGATGAAGGGAAAGAGAATTGTTGGGTGCAGATGAAAAGACAAAGACATGTGACAGAAATACACAATGAAATATGATGCCAAAATTATGAAATTGGAAAAAATTCCATTTTCAGAGATACGAAAACATCTAGAGTTAATCACAGTAAGTCAAGAAGGGCAGATTAAAGAGATATCATATCATATACCTTCAAGAGGGGATTAAAAAGAAAACATTGATGGCGATGAGTGAAAAGAAAAAAAAAGTGAAATGGACTTGCACTCCTGGTTAGAAAATTACGGTTAGCAAAGGGTGTTGGTGGGTGAGAGCCTGAAAGCTGAAGGCTGGAATAAATTTATTCCCACAAATGCCTATGCAATTCATAATCCACATGGACTTCTTGTATCAAGAGAAATGTGATCAACGGATTCTAAAAACAGCTGTGACAGTAACCACAGCTGAACACCTCCAGGTATCTGTGGAACGGAAGGAGAAACTGGTTCCCTGCAACAACTACAAGGGTGTAAATTGTCTTAAATGTGAAATAAAAGTTTCACTTAAAGAAAAAACCTCAAAGGCTAAAGAGACAAAAGCTTTTGGTGACTTCCAGGGTCTCCTTTTCCTCTCATTTACAACCAGGCCTGGGAGAACCTCAGAGGGGGCTGTTACCATAGCAACAAGAGGAGGGACTGAAGAAATGCTGCCGCCTTGTGGACATTTTCTATAACAGCAACCTTCGAATGCTGATGGACCCAGTGTTCACAACGGTGCTGAGCTCTAACCCATACCCACTCTTTACAAATTGCCAGGGCTCACATAGGAGAAAAAATAAACAGAGGGGAAGCTAACAGGTAGAGGATATGAACGGGCAAACACAATTCCGTGCCTCATTAAAAAAGCTGATGACAATGTGCACATAGGATGAAATCTAAGAGATACGAACATCTAAGCTGTTGAGGATATGATCACCTCTGCCTCAGCACGAAAAAAAGCCACTGTCTAAAGCTGTACATGGAATCAGTGGTAGAATAGCATTAGTGCAGTGGACACTTTAGGTTACTGGTGGGATGGACCTGATAAGAGGCATTATGAGCATGATTAGAAAAGTGCACTCCCATGAAAGACAAATAAATAAATAAACAAAGAGGCAGAGACAGTATGATAAACCAGGTCCTCTCCTGGAGTAGTTCAGAAATGAACAGATTTCGAACACCACACACCCCAAAGCAGGTCCCATGGTAACCATTCAAAACATCAAAGAGATGAAAGTTAAGATAGCATACCTGGACAGAGGAATGTATAAGGAAATTGATACAGGTCTAGAATGAATTTGGAATCAAGGATTGGAATCTGAAAGTAGGACAACTTCAGAGATAGATAAACACAGAGATCAACCCACTGAGTGAAGGAGGTTCGATTCAAGAAACATCAGGTGATGCAACAGAGAGGTAGGATACAAAAATCCACTGCAGTGAGCACCCACACAAAGGTGACATGGACATCCAACCTGGCAAGAAACCTATGGGTGGACCCTGGTGGATGGAAGGGAAACATCTGTAGTTTGGCATTAATTTCTTCCCACAGATACAGATAAAATACAGAATCCACGTAAACCTATTGCAGCAAGAGTGGTAGTCGAAACACCTTCTAATAATATGTAGGTGAAAACAAGCACAGCCCAATTCATAGAGTAGTCTCAGTGTCACGGAACAAGAATCTGTACACGTAAAACCAGCTCCCCTTGTCTTCAACTTAAAGAGAATAGGAAGATTTACTTCAAAAATCCAAGAGTGAGGAGACACCGTGTTTTGTGGCATCCTCTGGCTCGTTCTACTCTACTGTACAACCGGGCCTGACAAAACTCTCAGATGGGGCAGGCCATGCCAAAAGAGGAGGGAATCATAAAGCCTTGCAGCGTACAGGGTTTTCTCTGTAATGGCAGCCTTCAAACTATCGCTGAAGGATATATGATATACACAAGGCCGCTGGACTCAAAATGAGACCGACCCTTGACCATGTCAGGGGTGATTCATCCAAAAAAGAAAAAAAAAGTGAAAAAGAAAATCCAGAACACTCTGAGGAAGAAAACATCAACAGTTAAATACAGCTCAAAGTGCTTTAAAAAATAAAGAAACACAGATTTTGAAAAACACATCTAAGTCGACCATGCACTGCAGCAAGATTAACAACATCCTATACATGAAAGTCAAGAAACTGATGCTGTCACGATTGAAAGCAGTAAGCAGTTCTTTTTAAATTAATTTTTATTTTCTTATTGATGGATAGTTGCTTTACAGAATTTTGTTGATTTCTGTCCAACCTCAACATGAATCAGCCATATGTATACATATGTCCCCTCCTTTTAGAACTTCCTGCCCATCTCCCTCCCCAGTATGCAGCTTTTGAAACAAACTAAAAATAGAGTTAGCATATGATCCAGCAATCCCACTACTGGGCATATATCCAGTAAAGATGAAAACTCCCATCAGAAAAGAGACACGCACAGCAGTGTTTACAGTAGTACCAAGTAGAGTAGCAAAGAAATGGAAACAACCTTAAATGCCCATACATAGGTGAATGGATAAAGAAAGATATTTTATACATACAATGGAATATTAACCATAAGAAAGAATGAAACAATGCTATTTTGTCAACATGGATGCACCTAGAGATGATCATACAAAGTAAGTCAAACAGAGAAAGATAAGAGGAGCTTAGGTGGGTTCAGCTCACCTTTTGGACTTCAGTTGATAGGAGGTCTTCATCTTTTCCCCCTGGGTATATGGTGATGGCTGTTACGTAACTGCTCTAAGCCGTGTGGCTTCCCAGTGACCTTAGTCATTCTGAAGGCTCCCAGTAGTCTGCCCCAGGGCCCCTGAGCACCCTTATATATACCCATCTCCAGGGGGCTACACCCTTATGGTTTATGAGATCAGCAAGTCTCTTCCCCAGCCAATGGTGGCCCCGGGTGAGCCTTGACATCACAAAGCCCCATCCTGACATGTCTAGTGGAGGATGGGGAGCAACTCAGATGATTTTGTGGGAGAAATGAGGCATTTGGAATTCCCCTAAAGAGGCCTCCAAACTCACCTGCCACCCTCATCTCTCCACGTCAACTCATGGGTCACACGGCAGGCAGAGTGCATCTCCTACAAACCTTCCGCACAGCCACACTCCTCGGGCATTCATTCGGTTCTCTCTCACCTTTCACCTTTATCTAGTTTTGAATATCTTGCCTGAAATCCCTCCTCGACAACTAGGCTGTGTTTAAGTGTCTGTGAAAGGGAGCATCATTCCACGTTCCCTCTGCAGTATAGTGTTAAAGCACCGTGAAGCCCACTGAGTTCTGGGCCAGCCGACAGAAACCTTTCCTTCCCGCCTCCTTGTCTCAGTGTTCCCGGAACTCGCCTCCGTTTTCTGGTCTCCAGTCGGAAACCCTTGTCTTCAGGCTGTGAGAACGCATTGAATACACTTGCCCTTGCTCCACACGGAGCTGTCTCGTTTCAAGTTTAGGACTCAGGGTCAACTCACTAGGAGTACTACCCAGGCTTGCGTTTGAACCGGGTGATGGGGATGGAGCAGAGAAATGCTTGTTTCAGGTTGTGCTGGAGGATCCCATGCAGGACATGACCACCTGCAGCTGAATAGTATTCTCAGCAAGGGGTGGAGCTTGCCCAGAGCTGTGTGAGCCTTGTGTGCAAATGTCTTCTCCACACGTGCCCTCACAAATATCTTTTCTCATCTTGTTTTCTTGCTGGAAGCTTCCTTGGAGCTTGCCTCACAGAAAAAGAACATGGGGGAATTCATTTCCATGAGCAGCTGCCACAAGCTTCCAGCTTCTTGGACGAAACACTGAGTCATCCTGTCCTGTGCATCTAGTTGCCATGGTCTCTCATTGAGCTGGTTGGCTGTGAAGGAAAGGGGAATGGATTGTGTGCTCCACCTCAGTCCTCGTTTTTCCAACTGACTCGTAGGGTCAACCAGCCTGAGGTGCACCCCTGGGGACAGTTTGTTGTCTTAGTGGGTCTCCCTGGGTTTTCTGTGAAGTGTTCACATCCTGTGGTCCACTTGTTGCTTACTCACCCAGGGTCCATCACACTGCTGAATATTTTAAGAGGTAGAAAAAACACGCCATGAACAAACCCAAAAGATGACTCTTACAATTTTGAGAAGAAAGATCTTAAAACCTGAAAGAAAAATGGGCAAGAGGCACGAGCCAACACTTTATAAGAAAGATGTATCACTGGCCTTGAAATTTATGAAGACATGTTTAAAGACATTAGCCGCCAATTCACAAGAAGAGTATGGAACTAGGCCCGAACCACGTTAAGAACACATAAAATCTCGCAAAGGGAAGAAAAAAAATACTAAAATTCCCTTGAGAACTGAAACTCAGGCAGAAGTGGCATAGATTTTAGAGATTGTAGACAGAGACATTAAGATACTTGGAATAACTGTGTTTGGTGTGTTCTCAAAGTAAGGAGAGACATGGAAATCGTAAAATAGACCCCATTTGATCTTACAGATATGAAAAAAATAGTGTCAGATGAAGCCAATTTTAAGAGTTTCCTGGTGGCTCAGGCATTAAAAAAAAAAAAAAAAGAAAAGAAAGAAACCCATCTGCAACATGGGAGACCGGGATTCAATCCCTGGGTTGGGAAAATCCCTTGAAGGGGGAATGGCTGCCTGCTCCAGTATGCCTGCCTGGAGAATACCCATGGACAGAGGAGCCTGGCGGGCTACAGTCCATGGGGTCAAAAAGAGTTGGACCCGGTTGAGCAACGAAATACAGCACAGCACAACTCACTGAATGTTTGTGAAAGAAAGGCAGGTAGGGAGGAAAGAGGCAGAAAGGGAAACAAGGGAAATGAAAGGAAGGAAAGAAAACCCTCTGTTGCTGGTGAGAACAGAGCAACCAGAGATGTCCCCCAGCAGAGCAGCACCCCACATGTTCATCTGAGCACTCTCAGATGGTTTGAAACAACCATCACCAAGTTTGATTCCAGTCCTTCAACCAAACTCATGTGCAGGGTTTCCCACTAACAGGCTAATAGTCATCATGGTTTCTCCTCATTCAAATTCTGATTCACCCAGAAGTGAAAAAGACACGAGTGCCCCAATGTTCACCACAGCACTGTTTACAATACCCAGGGCATGGAAGCAACATAGATGTCCCTCAGCAGACAAATGGGAAAGAAAGCTGTGGTACATAGACACAATGGAATATTGCTCAGCCATTAAAAAGAACACATTTGAATCCATTCTAATGAGGTAGATGAAACTGGAGTCTATTATACGGAGTGAAGTAAGTCAGAAAGAAAAACACCAATACATGCCTTTACTAAGGCATATATATGGAATTTAGAAAGATGGTAATGCTGACCCTATATGGGAGACAGCAAAAGAGACACAGATTTACAGAACAGCCTTTTGGAGTCGGTGAAAGACGGTGAGGGTGGGATGATCTGAGAGAGTAGCATTGAAACATGTATATTTTCATATGTGAAAGACATAGCCCGTCCATGTTCAAGGCATAAGACAGCGTGCTCAGGGCTGGTGCACTGGGATGACCCAGAGGGATGGGATGGGGAGGGAGGTGGGAGGGGGGATCAGGATGGGGAACACATGTACACTCATGGCTGATTCATCTTAATGTATGGCAAAAACCACCACAATATTGTAAAGTAATAACCCACCATTTAAAATAAATAAAATAAAATATATTCCTTTGCTAAAAACGGCCTAATCAGTATTGGCTTTTGGACCTCCAAAAACGCCATTCTTTTCCTTCCTATTTTCCCTCCTTCCTCCCCCCACTTTCTTTCCTTTTCTTTCTTCTTAAACAACTGTTAAAGCTTGCTTTCTATTTATCGTTATGACAAAGTCCTGGCTCTATTCCCCATGTTGTACAATGCATCCCTGAGCTCATCTTCCACTTAACTAACACTGCGTGCCTCCCACTCCCCCACCTCTGTATTGCCCCACCCTCTTCCCCTCCCCGCTGGTAACCAGTAGATGCTTCTCTATATCTGCGCGCCTCCATTTTTATCATATTCTCTACTTTGCAGTATGTTTAGATTTTATAAGTGATATCATACAGTATTTGCTATCTCTGTGAGTTCATTTACTCAATATTCTACCTTCCATGTTGCTGTAAATGCCAATATTCCATTCTTTTCATGGGGCAGCTCCTTTGTATGCCTTTTTAGCAAATGGCATGGCCCCCCCACACACGATACAGCTTCCCAGCTAAGTATCCATCTCTGCACTCACACAGAGAAACACCAAGTCCTCTTCTCTTCTCCCATGGGAAGTGTGTCTTTGAAGCTCAGTCTGGAACCAGTTCTTCCCCCTACTTTCTGGCAACCTGGGCCTTCTGGTCCCATCTCCAACTCCACAGAAGCCATCTCCCTCCCTCCTCACACACTTATCCCTTTCCTGCCCTCTCTGCCCCCCACTATCAGAGAACTCAGAGACAAACATAATTTCACATCAGGTTTATTTTATTTTCGTTATCAATGTATGCAGTTGCTATAATATTCAGCATCTGTACTGTTAGCCAGTACTCAGCGGCGAGACCCCCGAGCTTTTCTGAAGTCTCTAGCCATGCCCCAAAGTCACTGGTTGTCCACTGGTCCAGCTGGAATGGCAGGGGTCTCCATGGCCTCTCGGACCTCCTCTGGTTCGTTCTGATTAGCTGGAATGGCAGGGGTCTCTGTGGTCTCTGGGACCTCCTCTGGTTCCTTCTGAGTAGCTGGAATGGCAGGGGTCGCTGTTGACTCTGAGACCTCCTCTGGTTCATTCTGATTAACTGGAAAGGCAGCGGTCTCTGTGGTCTCTGGGACCTCCTCTGGTTCTTTCTGATTCAGCTGTTCATTTGCCTTGGAATTCTGGCTACAGAGCTTTGAGCATCTGAATTTCTTAAGCTTTTTGGTGGTGGGAGTTTTCTGAGTTTTCTTAGGCAGCTTTACCGGAATGGGATTATTCACCCTCACCGTTACCCTGGCCACCTAGAGAAAACAAGAGGGGGAGCAAAGAACGGCAGTGGTTTAGGGAAGATTGTGAAGACAGGTGGGAACGATGGCTTCAGGAGAAGGGGTGTGGGCAGAGAAGGGTTATGTGCCAGGCAAGGACCGGGTAGGGGTTCTTTTGGGGTGGGGCCGATGGGCAAGAGAGTTTGGCTGGGTTCAGCTCACCTAGACATTTTTTCTGCACCTCAGTTGACAGGAGGTCTTCATCTTCTCCTGGGTAACAGGAGCTGCGTGTTCCATAACTACTCTGGAGCCTTGTGGCTTCCTAGTCACCTCAGTCATTTGGAGGACTCACAGTGGTCTGCTCAGGGCCCCTGAGCACGCCTATATATAGCCGTCCCCATGGAGCCTCACCTTCATTCTTACGAGGTCAGCAAGTGTCTTCCCGAGCCAATGGTGGTAGTGGGTGAGCTTTGACATCACAAAGCCCCATCCTGTCATGTTGAGCGAAGGATGGGGAGCAAGTCAGATGATTTGCTGGGAGAAATGAGGCATTTGTAATGCCCTAAAGAGGCCTCCAAACTCACCTGCCATCCTCACCTCTATGTCAACTCTGATGGGTCGCACAGCAGGCAGAGTGCATCTCCTCCAAACCTTGCCCCACAGCCACACTCCTCGGGCATTCATTCAGTTCTCTCTCAGCTTTCACCATTATCCAGCTTTTCATATCATACCTAAACTCCCTTCATGACAACTAGGTTGTGTTTAAGTGTCTGTGGAAGCGAGAATCAGTCCACGTTCGTCCTGCAATGTGGTCTTAATGCACCTCGAAGACCACTTAATTCTGGGCCAGCCGACAGAATCCTTTCCCATCCAGCCTCGTTTTCTCCGCGTTCCAGGAGCTATCCTCTGTTTTCTGGTCTCCAGTCGGAAACCCTTGTCTTCAGGCTGTGAGAACACAGTGAATACCCTTGGCCTTGTTCCACATGGAGCTTTCTTGAATAAACCCACTTGGTCATGATGTCTAATTTTTTGAATATGTCATTGGATTCTGTTTGCTAGAATGTTGAACATTTTTCACATATGTTCATCAGTGATATTGGCCTGTAGTTTTCCTTTTTGGCCACATCTTTGGCTGGTTTTGGGATTAGGGTGAAGGGGGCCTCATAAATTGATTTTGGGGGTTTACCTTGTGCAGCACTTTGGAAGAGTTTGAGTAGGATAGGTGTTAGCTCTTAATTGTTTGGTGGATTCACCTGTGAAGCCAACTGGTCCTTGGCTTTTGTTTGTTCAAACATTTCTCAGTGCAGTTTCATTTCCATGCTTTTGATTGGTCTAGTAAGATTTTCCATTTCTTCCTGTCTCAGTTTCGGAAGGTTATACTTTTCTAAGAATTCGTCCATTCCTTCGAAGATTTCCATTTTATTTTCATATAGCTGCTGATAGTAGTCTCTTGTGATCCTTTGTATTTCTGTGTTGTCTGTTGCATGCACTGCAGCAGCATTCACAACGACCAAGAGATGAAGGGAAAGAGAATTGTTGGGTGCAGATGAAAAGACAAAGACATGTGACAGAAATACACAATGAAATATGATGCCAAAATTATGAAATTGGAAAAAATTCCATTTTCAGAGATACGAAAACATCTAGAGTTAATCACAGTAAGTCAAGAAGGGCAGATTAAAGAGATATCATATCATATACCTTCAAGAGGGGATTAAAAAGAAAACATTGATGGCGATGAGTGAAAAGAAAAAAAAAGTGAAATGGACTTGCACTCCTGGTTAGAAAATTACGGTTAGCAAAGGGTGTTGGTGGGTGAGAGCCTGAAAGCTGAAGGCTGGAATAAATTTATTCCCACAAATGCCTATGCAATTCATAATCCACATGGACTTCTTGTATCAAGAGAAATGTGATCAACGGATTCTAAAAACAGCTGTGACAGTAACCACAGCTGAACACCTCCAGGTATCTGTGGAACGGAAGGAGAAACTGGTTCCCTGCAACAACTACAAGGGTGTAAATTGTCTTAAATGTGAAATAAAAGTTTCACTTAAAGAAAAAACCTCAAAGGCTAAAGAGACAAAAGCTTTTGGTGACTTCCAGGGTCTCCTTTTCCTCTCATTTACAACCAGGCCTGGGAGAACCTCAGAGGGGGCTGTTACCATAGCAACAAGAGGAGGGACTGAAGAAATGCTGCCGCCTTGTGGACATTTTCTATAACAGCAACCTTCGAATGCTGATGGACCCAGTGTTCACAACGGTGCTGAGCTCTAACCCATACCCACTCTTTACAAATTGCCAGGGCTCACATAGGAGAAAAAATAAACAGAGGGGAAGCTAACAGGTAGAGGATATGAACGGGCAAACACAATTCCGTGCCTCATTAAAAAAGCTGATGACAATGTGCACATAGGATGAAATCTAAGAGATACGAACATCTAAGCTGTTGAGGATATGATCACCTCTGCCTCAGCACGAAAAAAAGCCACTGTCTAAAGCTGTACATGGAATCAGTGGTAGAATAGCATTAGTGCAGTGGACACTTTAGGTTACTGGTGGGATGGACCTGATAAGAGGCACTATGAGCATGATTAGAAAAGTGCACTCCCATGAAAGACAAATAAATAAATAAACAAAGAGGCAGAGACAGTATGATAAACCAGGTCCTCTCCTGGAGTAGTTCAGAAATGAACAGATTTCGAACACCACACACCCCAAAGCAGGTCCCATGGTAACCATTCAAAACATCAAAGAGATGAAAGTTAAGATAGCATACCTGGACAGAGGAATGTATAAGGAAATTGATACAGGTCTAGAATGAATTTGGAATCAAGGATTGGAATCTGAAAGTAGGACAACTTCAGAGATAGATAAACACAGAGATCAACCCACTGAGTGAAGGAGGTTCGATTCAAGAAACATCAGGTGATGCAACAGAGAGGTAGGATACAAAAATCCACTGCAGTGAGCACCCACACAAAGGTGACATGGACATCCAACCTGGCAAGAAACCTATGGGTGGACCCTGGTGGATGGAAGGGAAACATCTGTAGTTTGGCATTAATTTCTTCCCACAGATACAGATAAAATACAGAATCCACGTAAACCTATTGCAGCAAGAGTGGTAGTCGAAAAACCTTCTAATAATATGTAGGTGAAAACAAGCACAGCCCAATTCATAGAGTAGTCTCAGTGTCACGGAACAAGAATCTGTACACGTAAAACCAGCTCCCCTTGTCTTCAACTTAAAGAGAATAGGAAGATTTACTTCAAAAATCCAAGAGTGAGGAGACACCGTGTTTTGTGGCATCCTCTGGCTCGTTCTACTCTACTGTACAACCGGGCCTGACAAAACTCTCAGATGGGGCAGGCCATGCCAAAAGAGGAGGGAATCATAAAGCCTTGCAGCGTACAGGGTTTTCTCTGTAATGGCAGCCTTCAAACTATCGCTGAAGGATATATGATATACACAAGGCCGCTGGACTCAAAATGAGACCGACCCTTGACCATGTCAGGGGTGATTCATCCAAAAAAGAAAAAAAAAGTGAAAAAGAAAATCCAGAACACTCTGAGGAAGAAAACATCAACAGTTAAATACAGCTCAAAGTGCTTTAAAAAATAAAGAAACACAGATTTTGAAAAACACATCTAAGTCGACCATGCACTGCAGCAAGATTAACAACATCCTATACATGAAAGTCAAGAAACTGATGCTGTCACGATTGAAAGCAGTAAGCAGTTCTTTTTAAATTAATTTTTATTTTCTTATTGATGGATAGTTGCTTTACAGAATTTTGTTGTTTTCTGTCCAACCTCAACATGAATCAGCCATATGTATACATATGTCCCCTCCTTTTAGAACCTCCTGCCCATCTCCCTCCCCAGTATGCAGCTTTTGAAACAAACTAAAAATAGAGTTAGCATATGATCCAGCAATCCCACTACTGGGCATATATCCAGTAAAGATGAAAACTCCCATCAGAAAAGAGACACGCACAGCAGTGTTTACAGTAGTACCAAGTAGAGTAGCAAAGAAATGGAAACAACCTTAAATGCCCATACATAGGTGAATGGATAAAGAAAGATATTTTATACATACAATGGAATATTAACCATAAGAAAGAATGAAACAATGCTATTTTGTCAACATGGATGCACCTAGAGATGATCATACAAAGTAAGTCAAACAGAGAAAGATAAGAGGAGCTTAGGTGGGTTCAGCTCACCTTTTGGACTTCAGTTGATAGGAGGTCTTCATCTTTTCCCCCTGGGTATATGGTGATGGCTGTTACGTAACTGCTCTAAGCCGTGTGGCTTCCCAGTGACCTTAGTCATTCTGAAGGCTCCCAGTAGTCTGCCCCAGGGCCCCTGAGCACCCTTATATATACCCATCTCCAGGGGGCTACACCCTTATGGTTTATGAGATCAGCAAGTCTCTTCCCCAGCCAATGGTGGCCCCGGGTGAGCCTTGACATCACAAAGCCCCATCCTGACATGTCTAGTGGAGGATGGGGAGCAACTCAGATGATTTTGTGGGAGAAATGAGGCATTTGGAATTCCCCTAAAGAGGCCTCCAAACTCACCTGCCACCCTCATCTCTCCACGTCAACTCATGGGTCACACGGCAGGCAGAGTGCATCTCCTACAAACCTTCCCCACAGCCACACTCCTCGGGCATTCATTCGGTTCTCTCTCACCTTTCACCTTTATCTAGTTTTGAATATCTTGCCTGAAATCCCTCCTCGACAACTAGGCTGTGTTTAAGTGTCTGTGAAAGGGAGCATCATTCCACGTTCCCTCTGCAGTATAGTGTTAAAGCACCGTGAAGCCCACTGAATTCTGGGCCAGCCGACAGAAACCTTTCCTTCCCGCCTCCTTGTCTCAGTGTTCCCGGAACTCGCCTCCGTTTTCTGGTCTCCAGTCGGAAACCCTTGTCTTCAGGCTGTGAGAACGCATTGAATACACTTGCCCTTGCTCCACACGGAGCTGTCTCGTTTCAAGTTTAGGACTCAGGGTCAACTCTCTAGGAGTACTACCCAGGCTTGCGTTTGAACCGGGTGATGGGGATGGAGCAGAGAAATGCTTGTTTCAGGTTGTGCTGGAGGATCCCATGCAGGACATGACCACCTGCAGCTGAATAGTATTCTCAGCAAGGGGTGGAGCTTGCCCAGAGCTGTGTGAGCCTTGTGTGCAAATGTCTTCTCCACACGTGCCCTCACAAATATCTTTTCTCATCTTGTTTTCTTGCTGGAAGCTTCCTTGGAGCTTGCCTCACAGAAAAAGAACATGGGGGAATTCATTTCCATGAGCAGCTGCCACAAGCTTCCAGCTTCTTGGACGAAACACTGAGTCATCCTGTCCTGTGCATCTAGTTGCCATGGTCTCTCATTGAGCTGGTTGGCTGTGAAGGAAAGGGGAATGGATTGTGTGCTCCACCTCAGTCCTCGTTTTTCCAATTGACTCGTAGGGTCAACCAGCCTGAGGTGCACCCCTGGGGACAGTTTGTTGTCTTAGTGGGTCTCCCTGGGTTTTCTGTGAAGTGTTCACATCCTGTGGTCCACTTGTTGCTTACTCACCCAGGGTCCATCACACTGCTGAATATTTTAAGAGGTAGAAAAAACACGCCATGAACAAACCCAAAAGAGGACTCTTACAATTTTGAGAAGAAAGATCTTAAAACCTGAAAGAAAAATGGGCAAGAGGCACGAGCCAACACTTTATAGAAAGATGTATCATTGGCCTTTAAATTTATGAAGACATGTTTAAAGACATTAGCCGCCAATTCACAAGAAGTGTATGGAACTAGGCCCGAACCACGTTAAGAACACATAAAATCTCGCAAAGGGAAGAAAAAAAATACTAAAATTCCCTTGAGAACTGAAACTCAGGCAGAAGTGGCATAGATTTTAGAGATTGTAGACAGAGACATTAAGATACTTGGAATAACTGTGTTTGGTGTGTTCTCAAAGTAAGGAGAGACATGGAAATTGTAAAATAGACCCCATTTGATCTTACAGATATGAAAAAAATAGTGTCAGATGAAGCCAATTTTAAGAGTTTCCTGGTGGCTCAGGCATTAAAAAAAAAAAAAAAAGAAAAGAAAGAAACCCATCTGCAACATGGGAGACCGGGATTCAATCCCTGGGTTGGGAAAATCCCTTGAAGAGGGAATGGCTGCCTGCTCCAGTATGCCTGCCTGGAGAATCCCCATGGACAGAGGAGCCTGGCGGGCTACAGTCCATGGGGTCAAAAAGAGTTGGACCCGGTTGAGCAACGAAATACAGCACAGCACAACTCATTGAATGTTTGTGAAAGAAAGGCAGGTAGGGAGGAAAGAGGCAGAAAGGGAAACAAGGGAAATGAAAGGAAGGAAAGAAAACCCTCTGTTGCTGGTGAGAACAGAGCAACCAGAGATGTCCCCCAGCAGAGCAGCACCCCACATGTTCATCTGAGCACTCTCAGATGGTTTGAAACAACCATCACCAAGTTTGATTCCAGTCCTTCAACCAAACTCATGTGCAGGGTTTCCCACTAACAGGCTAATAGTCATCATGGTTTCTCCTCATTCAAATTCTGATTCACCCAGAAGTGAAAAAGACACGAGTGCCCCAATGTTCACCACAGCACTGTTTACAATACCCAGGGCATGGAAGCAACCTAGATGTCCCTCAGCAGACAAATGGGAAAGAAAGCTGTGGTACATAGACACAATGGAATATTGCTCAGCCATTAAAAAGAACACATTTGAATCCATTCTAATGAGGTAGATGAAACTGGAGTCTATTATACGGAGTGAAGTAAGTCAGAAAGAAAAACACCAATACAGTTTACTAAGGCATATATATGGAATTTAGAAAGATGGTAATGCTAACCCTATATGGGAGACAGCAAAAGAGACACAGATTTACAGAACAGCCTTTTGGAGTCTGTGAAAGACGGTGAGGGTGGGATGATCTGAGAGAGTAGCATTGAAACATGTATATTTTCATATGTGAAAGACATAGCCCGTCCATGTTCAAGGCATAAGACAGCGTGCTCAGGGCTGGTGCACTGGGATGACCCAGAGGGATGGGATGGGGAGGGAGGTGGGAGGGGGGATCAGGATGGGGAACACATGTACACTCATGGCTGATTCATCTTAATGTATGGCAAAAACCACCACAATATTGTAAAGTAATAACCCACCATTTAAAATAAATAAAATAAAATATATTCCTTTGCTAAAAACGGCCTAATCAGTATTGGCTTTTGGACCTCCAAAAACGCCATTCTTTTCCTTCCTATTTTCCCTCCTTCCTCCCCCCACTTTCTTTCCTTTTCTTTCTTCTTAAACAACTGTTAAAGCTTGCTTTCTATTTATCGTTATGACAAAGTCCTGGCTCTATTCCCCATGTTGTACAATGCATCCCTGAGCTCATCTTCCACTTAACTAACACTGCGTGCCTCCCACTCCCCCACCTCTGTATTGCCCCACCCTCTTCCCCTCCCCGCTGGTAACCAGTAGATGCTTCTCTATATCTGCGCGCCTCCATTTTTATCATATTCTCTACTTTGCAGTATGTTTAGATTTTATAAGTGATATCATACAGTATTTGCTATCTCTGTGAGTTCATTTACTCAATATTCTACCTTCCATGTTGCTGTAAATGCCAATATTCCATTCTTTTCATGGGGCAGCTCCTTTGTATGCCTTTTTAGCAAATGGCATGGCCCCCCCACACACGATACAGCTTCCCAGCTAAGTATCCATCTCTGCACTCACACAGAGAAACACCAAGTCCTCTTCTCTTCTCCCATGGGAAGTGTGTCTTTGAAGCTCAGTCTGGAACCAGTTCTTCCCCCTACTTTCTGGCAACCTGGGCCTTCTGGTCCCATCTCCAACTCCACAGAAGCCATCTCCCTCCCTCCTCACACACTTATCCCTTTCCTGCCCTCTCTGCCCCCCACTATCAGAGAACTCAGAGACAAACATAATTTCACATCAGGTTTATTTTATTTTCGTTATCAATGTATGCAGTTGCTATAATATTCAGCATCTGTACTGTTAGCCAGTACTCAGCGGCGAGACCCCCGAGCTTTTCTGAAGTCTCTAGCCATGCCCCAAAGTCACTGGTTGTCCACTGGTCCAGCTGGAATGGCAGGGGTCTCCATGGCCTCTCGGACCTCCTCTGGTTCGTTCTGATTAGCTGGAATGGCAGGGGTCTCTGTGGTCTCTGGGACCTCCTCTGGTTCCTTCTGAGTAGCTGGAATGGCAGGGGTCGCTGTTGACTCTGAGACCTCCTCTGGTTCATTCTGATTAACTGGAAAGGCAGCGGTCTCTGTGGTCTCTGGGACCTCCTCTGGTTCTTTCTGATTCAGCTGTTCATTTGCCTTGGAATTCTGGCTACAGAGCTTTGAGCATCTGAATTTCTTAAGCTTTTTGGTGGTGGGAGTTTTCTGAGTTTTCTTAGGCAGCTTTACCGGAATGGGATTATTCACCCTCACCGTTACCCTGGCCACCTAGAGAAAACAAGAAGGGGAGCAAAGAACGGCAGTGGTTTAGGGAAGATTGTGAAGACAGGTGGGAACGATGGCTTCAGGAGAAGGGGTGTGGGCAGAGAAGGGTTATGTGCCAGGCAAGGACCGGGTAGGGGTTCTTTTGGGGTGGGGCCGATGGGCAAGAGAGTTTGGCTGGGTTCAGCTCACCTAGACATTTTTTCTGCACCTCAGTTGACAGGAGGTCTTCATCTTCTCCTGGGTAACAGGAGCTGCGTGTTCCATAACTACTCTGGAGCCTTGTGGCTTCCTAGTCACCTCAGTCATTTGGAGGACTCACAGTGGTCTGCTCAGGGCCCCTGAGCACGCCTATATATAGCCGTCCCCATGGAGCCTCACCTTCATTCTTACGAGGTCAGCAAGTGTCTTCCCGAGCCAATGGTGGTAGTGGGTGAGCTTTGACATCACAAAGCCCCATCCTGTCATGTTGAGCGAAGGATGGGGAGCAAGTCAGATGATTTGCTGGGAGAAATGAGGCATTTGTAATGCCCTAAAGAGGCCTCCAAACTCACCTGCCATCCTCACCTCTATGTCAACTCTGATGGGTCGCACAGCAGGCAGAGTGCATCTCCTCCAAACCTTGCCCCACAGCCACACTCCTCGGGCATTCATTCAGTTCTCTCTCAGCTTTCACCATTATCCAGCTTTTCATATCATACCTAAACTCCCTTCATGACAACTAGGTTGTGTTTAAGTGTCTGTGGAAGCGAGAATCAGTCCACGTTCGTCCTGCAATGTGGTCTTAATGCACCTCGAAGACCACTTAATTCTGGGCCAGCCGACAGAATCCTTTCCCATCCAGCCTCGTTTTCTCCGCGTTCCAGGAGCTCTCCTCTGTTTTCTGGTCTCCAGTCGGAAACCCTTGTCTTCAGGCTGTGAGAACACAGTGAGTACCCTTGGCCTTGTTCCACATGGAGCTTTCTTGAATAAACCCACTTGGTCATGATGTCTAACTTTTTGAATATGTCGTTGGATTCTGTTTGCTAGAATGTTGAACATTTTTCACATATGTTCATCAGTGATATTGGCCTGTAGTTTTCCTTTTTGGCCACATCTTTGGCTGGTTTTGGGATTAGGGTGAAGGGGGCCTCATAAATTGATTTTGGGGGTTTACCTTGTGCAGCACTTTGGAAGAGTTTGAGTAGGATAGGTGTTAGCTCTTAATTGTTTGGTGGATTCACCTGTGAAGCCAACTGGTCCTTGGCTTTTGTTTGTTCAAACATTTCTCAGTGCAGTTTCATTTCCATGCTTTTGATTGGTCTAGTAAGATTTTCCATTTCTTCCTGTCTCAGTTTCGGAAGGTTATACTTTTCTAAGAATTCGTCCATTCCTTCGAAGATTTCCATTTTATTTTCATATAGCTGCTGATAGTAGTCTCTTGTGATCCTTTGTATTTCTGTGTTGTCTGTTGCATGCACTGCAGCAGCATTCACAACGACCAAGAGATGAAGGGAAAGAGAATTGTTGGGTGCAGATGAAAAGACAAAGACATGTGACAGAAATACACAATGAAATATGATGCCAAAATTATGAAATTGGAAAAAATTCCATTTTCAGAGATACGAAAACATCTAGAGTTAATCACAGTAAGTCAAGAAGGGCAGATTAAAGAGATATCATATCATATACCTTCAAGAGGGGATTAAAAAGAAAACATTGATGGCGATGAGTGAAAAGAAAAAAAAAGTGAAATGGACTTGCACTCCTGGTTAGAAAATTACGGTTAGCAAAGGGTGTTGGTGGGTGAGAGCCTGAAAGCTGAAGGCTGGAATAAATTTATTCCCACAAATGCCTATGCAATTCATAATCCACATGGACTTCTTGTATCAAGAGAAATGTGATCAACGGATTCTAAAAACAGCTGTGACAGTAACCACAGCTGAACACCTCCAGGTATCTGTGGAACGGAAGGAGAAACTGGTTCCCTGCAACAACTACAAGGGTGTAAATTGTCTTAAATGTGAAATAAAAGTTTCACTTAAAGAAAAAACCTCAAAGGCTAAAGAGACAAAAGCTTTTGGTGACTTCCAGGGTCTCCTTTTCCTCTCATTTACAACCAGGCCTGGGAGAACCTCAGAGGGGGCTGTTACCATAGCAACAAGAGGAGGGACTGAAGAAATGCTGCCGCCTTGTGGACATTTTCTATAACAGCAACCTTCGAATGCTGATGGACCCAGTGTTCACAACGGTGCTGAGCTCTAACCCATACCCACTCTTTACAAATTGCCAGGGCTCACATAGGAGAAAAAATAAACAGAGGGGAAGCTAACAGGTAGAGGATATGAACGGGCAAACACAATTCCGTGCCTCATTAAAAAAGCTGATGACAATGTGCACATAGGATGAAATCTAAGAGATACGAACATCTAAGCTGTTGAGGATACGATCACCTCTGCCTCAGCACGAAAAAAAGCCACTGTCTAAAGCTGTACATGGAATCAGTGGTAGAATAGCATTAGTGCAGTGGACACTTTAGGTTACTGGTGGGATGGACCTGATAAGAGGCATTATGAGCATGATTAGAAAAGTGCACTCCCATGAAAGACAAATAAATAAATAAACAAAGAGGCAGAGACAGTATGATAAACCAGGTCCTCTCCTGGAGTAGTTCAGAAATGAACAGATTTCGAACACCACACACCCCAAAGCAGGTCCCATGGTAACCATTCAAAACATCAAAGAGATGAAAGTTAAGATAGCATACCTGGACAGAGGAATGTATAAGGAAATTGATACAGGTCTAGAATGAATTTGGAATCAAGGATTGAAATCTGAAAGTAGGACAACTTCAGAGATAGATAAACACAGAGATCATCCCACTGAGTGAAGGAGGTTCGATTCAAGAAACATCAGGTGATGCAACAGAGAGGTAGGATACAAAAATCCACTGCAGTGAGCACCCACACAAAGGTGACATGGACATCCAACCTGGCAAGAAACCTATGGGTGGACCCTGGTGGATGGAAGGGAAACATCTGTAGTTTGGCTTTAATTTCTTCCCACAGATGCATATAAAATACAGAATCCACGTAAACCTATTGCAGCAAGAGTGGTAGTCGAAACACCTTCTAATAATATGTAGGTGAAAACAAGCACAGCTGAATACATAGAGTAGTCTCAGTGTCACGGAACAAGAATCTGTACACGTAAAACCAGCTCCCCTTGTCTTCAACTTAAAGAGAATAGGAAGATTTACTTCAAAAATCCAAGAGTGAGGAGACACCGGGTTTTTTGGCATCCTCTGGCTCGTTCCACTCAACTGTACAACCGGGCCTGACAAAAACTCTCAGATGGGGCAGGCCATCCCAAAAGAGGAGGGAATCATAAAGCCTTGCAGCGTACAGGGTTTTCTCTGTAATGGCAGCCTTCAAACTATCGCTGATGGATATGATATACACAAGGCTGCTGGACTCAACATGAGACCTACCCTTGACAATGTCAGGGGTGATTCCTCCAAAAAAGAAAAAAAGTGAAAAAGAAAATCCAGAACACTCTGAGGAAGAAAACATCAACCGTTAAATACAGCTCAAAGTGCTTTAAAAAATAAAGAAACACAGATTTTGAAAAACACATCTAAGTCGACCATGCACTGCAGCAAGATTAACAACATCCTATACATGAAAGTCAAGAAACTGATGCTGTCACGATTGAAAACAGTAAGCAGTTCTTTTTAAATTAATTTTTATTTTCTTATTGATGGATAGTTGCTTTACAGAATTTTGTTGTTTTCTGTCCAACCTCAACATGAATCAGCCATATGTATACATATGTCCCCTCCTTTTAGAACCTCCTGCCCATCTCCCTCCCCAGTATGCAGCTTTTGAAACAAACTAAAAATAGAGTTAGCATATGATCCAGCAATCCCACTACTGGGCATATATCCAGTAAAGATGAAAACTCCCATCAGAAAAGAGACACGCACAGCAGTGTTTACAGTAGTACCAAGTAGAGTAGCAAAGAAATGGAAACAACCTTAAATGCCCATACATAGGTGAATGGATAAAGAAAGATATTTTATACATACAATGGAATATTAACCATAAGAAAGAATGAAACAATGCTATTTTGTCAACATGGATGCACCTAGAGATGATCATACAAAGTAAGTCAAACAGAGAAAGATAAGAGGAGCTTAGGTGGGTTCAGCTCACCTTTTGGACTTCAGTTGATAGGAGGTCTTCATCTTTTCCCCCTGGGTATATGGTGATGGCTGTTACGTAACTGCTCTAAGCCGTGTGGCTTCCCAGTGACCTTAGTCATTCTGAAGGCTCCCAGTAGTCTGCCCCAGGGCCCCTGAGCACCCTTATATATACCCATCTCCAGGGGGCTACACCCTTATGGTTTATGAGATCAGCAAGTCTCTTCCCCAGCCAATGGTGGCCCCGGGTGAGCCTTGACATCACAAAGCCCCATCCTGACATGTCTAGTGGAGGATGGGGAGCAACTCAGATGATTTTGTGGGAGAAATGAGGCATTTGGAATTCCCCTAAAGAGGCCTCCAAACTCACCTGCCACCCTCATCTCTCCACGTCAACTCATGGGTCACACGGCAGGCAGAGTGCATCTCCTACAAACCTTCCCCACAGCCACACTCCTCGGGCATTCATTCGGTTCTCTCTCACCTTTCACCTTTATCTAGTTTTGAATATCTTGCCTGAAATCCCTCCTCGACAACTAGGCTGTGTTTAAGTGTCTGTGAAAGGGAGCATCATTCCACGTTCCCTCTGCAGTATAGTGTTAAAGCACCGTGAAGCCCACTGAGTTCTGGGCCAGCCGACAGAAACCTTTCCTTCCCGCCTCCTTGTCTCAGTGTTCCCGGAACTCGCCTCCGTTTTCTGGTCTCCAGTCGGAAACCCTTGTCTTCAGGCTGTGAGAACGCATTGAATATACTTGCCCTTGCTACACACGGAGCTGTCTCGTTTCAAGTTTAGGACTCGGGGTCAACTCACTAGGAGTACTACCCAGGCTTGGGTTTGAACAGGGTGATGGGGATGGGGTAGAGGAATGCTTGTTTCAGGTTGTGCTGGGGAATCCCATGCAGGACATGACCACCTGCCGCTCATTGCTATTCCCAGTAAGGGGTGGAACTTGCCCAGGGCTGTGTGAGCCTTGTGGGCAAGGGTCTTCTCAACACGTGCCCTCACAAATATCTTTTCTCATCTTGTGTTCTTGCTGGAAGCTCCCTTGGAGCTGACCTCACAGCCAAAACCAAGGTGGAATTCATTTCCATGAGCACGTGCCACAAGCTTCCAGCTTCTTGGATAAAACACTGAGTCATCCTGTCCTGTGCATCTAGTTCCCACGGTCTCTTATTGAGCTGGTTGGCTGTGGAGGAAAGGGGAATGGATTGTGTGCTCCACCTCAGTCCTCGTTTTTCCAATTGACTCGTAGGGTCAACCAGCCTGAAGTGCACCCCTGGGGACAGTTTGTTGTCTTAGTGGGTCTCCCTGGGTTTCCTGTGAAGTGTTCACATCCATTTGTTGCTTACTTACCCCGGGTCCATCACACTGCTGAACATTTTAAGAGGTAGAAAAAAGACGCCATAAAAAAAACCCAAAAGATGACTCTTACAATTTTGAGAAGAAAGATCTTAAAACCTGAAAGAAAAATGGGCAAGAGGCACGAGCCAACACTTTATAGAAAGATGTATCACTGGCCTTTAAATTTATGAAGAAATGTTTAAAGACATGAGCAGCCAATTCACAAGAAGAGTATGGAACTAGGCCCGAACCACGTTAGGAACATATTAAATCTCACAAAGGGAAGAAAAATCATACTAAAATTCCCTTGAGAACTGAAACTCAGGCAGAAGTGGCATAGATTTTAGAGATTGCAGACAGAGACATTAAGATACTTGGAATAACTGTGTTTTCTGTGTTCTCAAAGTAAGGAGAGACATGGAAATCCTAAAATAGACCCGATTTGATCTTACAGATATGAAAAACATAGTGTCAGATGAAGCCCATTTGAAGGGTTTCCTGGTGGCTCAGACAGTGAAGAAAAAGAAACAAACAAACAAAAAAAAAACACCTGCAAGATGGGAGACTGGGATTCAATCCCTTGGTTGGGAAGATTCCCTGGCGGGGGTGGGGGGGGGGGGAGGGGGGGGAATGGCAGCCCGCTCCAGTATGCCTCCCTGGAGAATCCCCATGGACAGAGGAGCCTGGCGGGCTACAGTCCATGGGGACAAAAAGAGTTTGACCCGGTTGAGCAACGAAATACAGCACAGCAGAGCACATTGAATGTTTGTGAAAGAAAGGCAGGTAGGGAGGAAAGAGGGAGAAAGGGAAACAAGGGAAATGAAAGGAAGGAAAGAAAATCCTCTGTTGCTGGTGAGAACAGAGCAACCAGAGATGTCCCCCAGCAGGACAGCACCCCACATGTTCATCTGAGCACTCTCAGTTGGTTTGAAACAACCATCACCAATTTAGTCCCAGTCCTTCAACCAACCTCATGTGCAGGGTTTCCCACTAACAGGCTAATAGTCATCATGGTTTCTCCTCATTCAAATTCTGATTCACCCAAAGTGAAAAAGACACGTGTGCCCCAATATTCACCACAGCACTGTTTACAATAGCCAGGGCATGGAAGCAACCTAGATGTCCCTCAGCAGACTAATGGGAAAGAAAGCTGTGGTACATAGGCACAAGGCAATATTGCTCAGCCATTAAAAAGAACACATTTGAATCCGCTCTAATGAGGTAGATGAAACTGGAGCCTATTATACAGAGTGAGGTAAGTCAGAAAGAAAAACACCAATACACTTTACTAAGGCATATATATGGAATTTAGAAAGATGGTAATGCTAACCCTATGTGGGAGACAGCAAAAGAGACACAGATTTACAGAACAGCCTTTTGGAGTCTTTGGGAGACGGTGAGGGTGGGATGATCTGAGAGAATAGCATTGAAACATGTATATTATCATATGTGAAAGAGATAGCGAGTCCATGTTCGAGGCATAACACAGGGTGCTCAGGGCTGGTGCACTGGGATGACCCAGAGGTATGGGATGGGGAGGGAGGTGGGAGGGGGGATCAGGATGGGGAACACATGTACACTCATGGCTAATTTATGTTAATGTATGGCAAAAACCACCACAATATTGTAAAGTAATTACCCACCAATTAAAAAATAAAATAAAATAAAATACATTCCTTTGCTAAAAACGGCCTAATCAGTATTGGCTTTTGGACCTCCAAAAACGCCATTCTTTTCCTTCCTTTTTCCCTCCTTCCTCCCCCCACTTTCTTTCCTTTTCTTTCTTCTTATTCAACTGTTAAAGCTTGCTTTCCATTTATAGTTATGACAAAGTCTTGGCTCTATTCCCCATGTTGTACAATGCATCCCTGAGCTCATCTTCCACTTAACTAACACTGCGTGCCTCCCACTCCCCCACCTCTGCATTGCCCCTCCCTCTTCCCCTCCCCGCTGGTAACCAGTAGATGCTTCTCTATATCTGCGCGCCTCCATTTTTATCATATTCTCTACTTTGCGGTATATTTAGTTTCTATAAGTGATATCATACAGTATTTGCTATCTCTGTGAGTTCATTTACTCAATATTCTACCTTCCATGTTGCTGTAAATGCCAATATTCCATTCTTTTCATGGGGCAGCTCCTTTGTATGCCTTTTTAGCAAATGGCATGGCCCCCCCACACACGATACAGCTTCCCAGCTAAGTATCCATCTCTGCACTCACACAGAGAAACACCAAGTCCTCTTCTCTTCTCCCATGGGAAGTGTGTCTTTGAAGCTCAGTCTGGAACCAGTTCTTCCCCCTACTTTCTGGCAACCTGGGCCTTCTGGTCCCATCTCCAACTCCACAGAAGCCATCTCCCTCCCTCCTCACACACTTATCCCTTTCCTGCCCTCTCTGCCCCCCACTATCAGAGAACTCAGAGACAAACATAATTTCACATCAGGTTTATTTTATTTTCGTTATCAATGTATGCAGTTGCTATAATATTCAGCATCTGTACTGTTAGCCAGTACTCAGCGGCGAGACCCCCGAGCTTTTCTGAAGTCTCTAGCCATGCCCCAAAGTCACTGGTTGTCCACTGGTCCAGCTGGAATGGCAGGGGTCTCCATGGCCTCTCGGACCTCCTCTGGTTCGTTCTGATTAGCTGGAATGGCAGGGGTCTCTGTGGTCTCTGGGACCTCCTCTGGTTCCTTCTGAGTAGCTGGAATGGCAGGGGTTGCTGTTGACTCTGAGACCTCCTCTGGTTCATTCTGATTAACTGGAAAGGCAGCGGTCTCTGTGGTCTCTGGGACCTCCTCTGGTTCTTTCTGATTCAGCTGTTCATTTGCCTTGGAATTCTGGCTACAGAGCTTTGAGCATCTGAATTTCTTAAGCTTTTTGGTGGTGGGAGTTTTCTGAGTTTTCTTAGGCAGCTTTACCGGAATGGGATTATTCACCCTCACCGTTACCCTGGCCACCTAGAGAAAACAAGAGGGGGAGCAAAGAATGGCAGTGGTTTAGGGAAGATTGTGAAGACAGGTGGGAACGATGGCTTCAGGAGAAGGGGTGTGGGCAGAGAAGGGTTATGTGCCAGGCAAGGACCGGGTAGGGGTTCTTTTGGGGTGGGGCCGATGGGCAAGAGAGTTTGGCTGGGTTCAGCTCACCTAGACATTTTTTCTGCACCTCAGTTGACAGGAGGTCTTCATCTTCTCCTGGGTAACAGGAGCTGCGTGTTCCATAACTACTCTGGAGCCTTGTGGCTTCCTAGTCACCTCAGTCATTTGGAGGACTCACAGTGGTCTGCTCAGGGCCCCTGAGCACGCCTATATATAGCCGTCCCCATGGAGCCTCACCTTCATTCTTACGAGGTCAGCAAGTGTCTTCCCGAGCCAATGGTGGTAGTGGGTGAGCTTTGACATCACAAAGCCCTATCCTGTCATGTTTAGCGAAGGATGGGGAGCAAGTCAGATGATTTGCTGGGAGAAATGAGGCATTTGTAATGCCCTAAAGAGGCCTCCAAACTCACCTGCCATCCTCACCTCTATGTCAACTCTGATGGGTCGCACAGCAGGCAGAGTGCATCTCCTCCAAACCTTGCCCCACAGCCACACTCCTCGGGCATTCATTCAGTTCTCTCTCAGCTTTCACCATTATCCAGCTTTTCATATCATACCTAAACTCCCTTCATGACAACTAGGTTGTGTTTAAGTGTCTGTGGAAGCGAGAATCAGTCCACGTTCGTCCTGCAATGTGGTCTTAATGCACCTCGAAGACCACTTAATTCTGGGCCAGCCGACAGAATCCTTTCCCATCCAGCCTCGTTTTCTCCGCGTTCCAGGAGCTATCCTCTGTTTTCTGGTCTCCAGTCGGAAACCCTTGTCTTCAGGCTGTGAGAACACAGTGAGTACCCTTGGCCTTGTCCACATGGAGCTTTCTTTAATAAACCCATTTGGTCATGATGTCTAACTTTTTGAATATGTCGTTGGATTCTGTTTGCTAGAATGTTGAACATTTTTCACATATGTTCATCAGTGATATTGGCCTGTAGTTTTCCTTTTTGGCCACATCTTTGGCTGGTTTTGGGATTAGGGTGAAGGGGGCCTCATAAATTGATTTTGGGGGTTTACCTTGTGCAGCACTTTGGAAGAGTTTGAGTAGGATAGGTGTTAGCTCTTAATTGTTTGGTGGATTCACCTGTGAAGCCAACTGGTCCTTGGCTTTTGTTTGTTCAAACATTTCTCAGTGCAGTTTCATTTCCATGCTTTTGATTGGTCTAGTAAGATTTTCCATTTCTTCCTGTCTCAGTTTCGGAAGGTTATACTTTTCTAAGAATTCGTCCATTCCTTCGAAGATTTCCATTTTATTTTCATATAGCTGCTGATAGTAGTCTCTTGTGATCCTTTGTATTTCTGTGTTGTCTGTTGCATGCACTGCAGCAGCATTCACAACGACCAAGAGATGAAGGGAAAGAGAATTGTTGGGTGCAGATGAAAAGACAAAGACATGTGACAGAAATACACAATGAAATATGATGCCAAAATTATGAAATTGGAAAAAATTCCATTTTCAGAGATACGAAAACATCTAGAGTTAATCACAGTAAGTCAAGAAGGGCAGATTAAAGAGATATCATATCATATACCTTCAAGAGGGGATTAAAAAGAAAACATTGATGGCGATGAGTGAAAAGAAAAAAAAAGTGAAATGGACTTGCACTCCTGGTTAGAAAATTACGGTTAGCAAAGGGTGTTGGTGGGTGAGAGCCTGAAAGCTGAAGGCTGGAATAAATTTATTCCCACAAATGCCTATGCAATTCATAATCCACATGGACTTCTTGTATCAAGAGAAATGTGATCAACGGATTCTAAAAACAGCTGTGACAGTAACCACAGCTGAACACCTCCAGGTATCTGTGGAACGGAAGGAGAAACTGGTTCCCTGCAACAACTACAAGGGTGTAAATTGTCTTAAATGTGAAATAAAAGTTTCACTTAAAGAAAAAACCTCAAAGGCTAAAGAGACAAAAGCTTTTGGTGACTTCCAGGGTCTCCTTTTCCTCTCATTTACAACCAGGCCTGGGAGAACCTCAGAGGGGGCTGTTACCATAGCAACAAGAGGAGGGACTGAAGAAATGCTGCCGCCTTGTGGACATTTTCTATAACAGCAACCTTCGAATGCTGATGGACCCAGTGTTCACAACGGTGCTGAGCTCTAACCCATACCCACTCTTTACAAATTGCCAGGGCTCACATAGGAGAAAAAATAAACAGAGGGGAAGCTAACAGGTAGAGGATATGAACGGGCAAACACAATTCCGTGCCTCATTAAAAAAGCTGATGACAATGTGCACATAGGATGAAATCTAAGAGATACGAACATCTAAGCTGTTGAGGATATGATCACCTCTGCCTCAGCACGAAAAAAAGCCACTGTCTAAAGCTGTACATGGAATCAGTGGTAGAATAGCATTAGTGCAGTGGACACTTTAGGTTACTGGTGGGATGGACCTGATAAGAGGCATTATGAGCATGATTAGAAAAGTGCACTCCCATGAAAGACAAATAAATAAATAAACAAAGAGGCAGAGACAGTATGATAAACCAGGTCCTCTCCTGGAGTAGTTCAGAAATGAACAGATTTCGAACACCACACACCCCAAAGCAGGTCCCATGGTAACCATTCAAAACATCAAAGAGATGAAAGTTAAGATAGCATACCTGGACAGAGGAATGTATAAGGAAATTGATACAGGTCTAGAATGAATTTGGAATCAAGGATTGGAATCTGAAAGTAGGACAACTTCAGAGATAGATAAACACAGAGATCAACCCACTGAGTGAAGGAGGTTCGATTCAAGAAACATCAGGTGATGCAACAGAGAGGTAGGATACAAAAATCCACTGCAGTGAGCACCCACACAAAGGTGACATGGACATCCAACCTGGCAAGAAACCTATGGGTGGACCCTGGTGGATGGAAGGGAAACATCTGTAGTTTGGCATTAATTTCTTCCCACAGATACAGATAAAATACAGAATCCACGTAAACCTATTGCAGCAAGAGTGGTAGTCGAAACACCTTCTAATAATATGTAGGTGAAAACAAGCACAGCCCAATTCATAGAGTAGTCTCAGTGTCACGGAACAAGAATCTGTACACGTAAAACCAGCTCCCCTTGTCTTCAACTTAAAGAGAATAGGAAGATTTACTTCAAAAATCCAAGAGTGAGGAGACACCGTGTTTTGTGGCATCCTCTGGCTCGTTCTACTCTACTGTACAACCGGGCCTGACAAAAACTCTCAGATGGGGCAGGCCATGCCAAAAGAGGAGGGAATCATAAAGCCTTGCAGCGTACAGGGTTTTCTCTGTAATGGCAGCCTTCAAACTATCGCTGAAGGATATATGATATACACAAGGCCGCTGGACTCAAAATGAGACCGACCCTTGACCATGTCAGGGGTGATTCATCCAAAAAAGAAAAAAAAAGTGAAAAAGAAAATCCAGAACACTCTGAGGAAGAAAACATCAACCGTTAAATACAGCTCAAAGTGCTTTAAAAAATAAAGAAACACAGATTTTGAAAAACACATCTAAGTCGACCATGCACTGCAGCAAGATTAACAACATCCTATACATGAAAGTCAAGAAACTGATGCTGTCACGATTGAAAACAGTAAGCAGTTCTTTTTAAATTAATTTTTATTTTCTTATTGATGGATAGTTGCTTTACAGAATTTTGTTGTTTTCTGTCCAACCTCAACATGAATCAGCCATATGTATACATATGTCCCCTCCTTTTAGAACCTCCTGCCCATCTCCCTCCCCAGTATGCAGCTTTTGAAACAAACTAAAAATAGAGTTAGCATATGATCCAGCAATCCCACTACTGGGCATATATCCAGTAAAGATGAAAACTCCCATCAGAAAAGAGACACGCACAGCAGTGTTTACAGTAGTACCAAGTAGAGTAGCAAAGAAATGGAAACAACCTTAAATGCCCATACATAGGTGAATGGATAAAGAAAGATATTTTATACATACAATGGAATATTAACCATAAGAAAGAATGAAACAATGCTATTTTGTCAACATGGATGCACCTAGAGATGATCATACAAAGTAAGTCAAACAGAGAAAGATAAGAGGAGCTTAGGTGGGTTCAGCTCACCTTTTGGACTTCAGTTGATAGGAGGTCTTCATCTTTTCCCCCTGGGTATATGGTGATGGCTGTTACGTAACTGCTCTAAGCCGTGTGGCTTCCCAGTGACCTTAGTCATTCTGAAGGCTCCCAGTAGTCTGCCCCAGGGCCCCTGAGCACCCTTATATATACCCATCTCCAGGGGGCTACACCCTTATGGTTTATGAGATCAGCAAGTCTCTTCCCCAGCCAATGGTGGCCCCGGGTGAGCCTTGACATCACAGAGCCCCATCCTGACATGTCTAGTGGAGGATGGGGAGCAACTCAGATGATTTTGTGGGAGAAATGAGGCATTTGGAATTCCCCTAAAGAGGCCTCCAAACTCACCTGCCACCCTCATCTCTCCACGTCAACTCATGGGTCACACGGCAGGCAGAGTGCATCTCCTACAAACCTTCCCCACAGCCACACTCCTCGGGCATTCATTCGGTTCTCTCTCACCTTTCACCTTTATCTAGTTTTGAATATCTTGCCTGAAATCCCTCCTCGACAACTAGGCTGTGTTTAAGTGTCTGTGAAAGGGAGCATCATTCCACGTTCCCTCTGCAGTATAGTGTTAAAGCACCGTGAAGCCCACTGAATTCTGGGCCAGCCGACAGAAACCTTTCCTTCCCGCCTCCTTGTCTCAGTGTTCCCGGAACTCGCCTTCGTTTTCTGGTCTCCAGTCGGAAACCCTTGTCTTCAGGCTGTGAGAACGCATTGAATACACTTGCCCTTGCTCCACACGGAGCTGTCTCGTTTCAAGTTTAGGACTCAGGGTCAACTCACTAGGAGTACTACCCAGGCTTGCATTTGAACCGGGTGATGGGGATGGAGCAGAGAAATGCTTGTTTCAGGTTGTGCTGTAGGATCCCATGCAGGACATGACCACCTGCAGCTGAATAGTATTCTCAGCAAGGGGTGGAGCTTGCCCAGAGCTGTGTGAGCCTTGTGTGCAAATGTCTTCTCCACACGTGCCCTCACAAATATCTTTTCTCATCTTGTTTTCTTGCTGGAAGCTTCCTTGGAGCTTGCCTCACAGAAAAAGAACATGGGGGAATTCATTTCCATGAGCAGCTGCCACAAGCTTCCAGCTTCTTGGACGAAACACTGAGTCATCCTGTCCTGTGCATCTAGTTGCCATGGTCTCTCATTGAGCTGGTTGGCTGTGAAGGAAAGGGGAATGGATTGTGTGCTCCACCTCAGTCCTCGTTTTTCCAATTGACTCATAGGGTCAACCAGCCTGAGGTGCACCCCTGGGGACAGTTTGTTGTCTTAGTGGGTCTCCCTGGGTTTTCTGTGAAGTGTTCACATCCTGTGGTCCACTTGTTGCTTACTCACCCAGGGTCCATCACACTGCTGAATATTTTAAGAGGTAGAAAAAACACGCCATGAACAAACCCAAAAGAGGACTCTTACAATTTTGAGAAGAAAGATCTTAAAACCTGAAAGAAAAATGGGCAAGAGGCACGAGCCAACACTTTATAAGAAAGATGTATCATTGGCCTTTAAATTTATGAAGACATGTTTAAAGACATTAGCCGCCAATTCACAAGAAGAGTATGGAACTAGGCCCGAACCACGTTAAGAACACATAAAATCTCGCGAAGGGAAGAAAAAAAATACTAAAATTCCCTTGAGAACTGAAACTCAGGCAGAAGTGGCATAGATTTTAGAGATTGCAGACAGAGACATTAAGATACTTGGAATAACTGTGTTTGGTGTGTTCTCAAAGTAAGGAGAGACATGGAAATCGTAAAATAGACCCCATTTGGTCTTACAGATATGAAAAAAATAGTGTCAGATGAAGCCAATTTTAAGAGTTTCCTGGTGGCTCAGGCATTAAAAAAAAGAAAAGAAAAGAAAGAAACCCATCTGCAACATGAGAGACCGGGATTCAATCCCTGGGTTGGGAAAATCCCTTGAAGGGGGGAATGGCTGCCTGCTCCAGTATGCCTGCCTGGAGAATCCCCATGGACAGAGGAGCCTGGCGGGCTACAGTCCATGGGGTCAAAAAGAGTTGGACCCGGTTGAGCAACGAAATACAACACAGCACAACTCATTGAATGTTTGTGAAAGAAAGGCAGGTAGGGAGGAAAGAGGCAGAAAGGGAAACAAGGGAAATGAAAGGAAGGAAAGAAAACCCTCTGTTGCTGGTGAGAACAGAGCAACCAGAGATGTCCCCCAGCAGAGCAGCACCCCACATGTTCATCTGAGCACTCTCAGTTGGTTTGAAACAACCATCACCAAGTTTGATTCCAGTCCTTCAACCAAACTCATGTGCAGGGTTTCCCACTAACAGGCTAATAGTCATCATGGTTTCTCCTCATTCAAATTCTGATTCACCCAGAAGTGAAAAAGACACGAGTGCCCCAATGTTCACCACAGCACTGTTTACAATACCCAGGGCATGGAAGCAACCTAGATGTCCCTCAGCAGACAAATGGGAAAGAAAGCTGTGGTACATAGACACAATGGAATATTGCTCAGCCATTAAAAAGAACACATTTGAATCCATTCTAATGAGGTAGATGAAACTGGAGTCTATTATACGGAGTGAAGTAAGTCAGAAAGAAAAACACCAATACAGTTTACTAAGGCATATATATGGAATTTAGAAAGATGGTAATGCTAACCCTATATGGGAGACAGCAAAAGAGACACAGATTTACAGAACAGCCTTTTGGAGTCTGTGAAAGACGGTGAGGGTGGGATGATCTGAGAGAGTAGCATTGAAACATGTATATTTTCATATGTGAAAGACATAGCCCGTCCATGTTCAAGGCATAAGACAGCGTGCTCAGGGCTGGTGCACTGGGATGACCCAGAGGGATGGGATGGGGAGGGAGGTGGGAGGGGGGATCAGGATGGGGAACACATGTACACTCATGGCTGATTCATCTTAATGTATGGCAAAAACCACCACAATATTGTAAAGTAATAACCCACCATTTAAAATAAATAAAATAAAATATATTCCTTTGCTAAAAACGGCCTAATCAGTATTGGCTTTTGGACCTCCAAAAACGCCATTCTTTTCCTTCCTATTTTCCCTCCTTCCTCCCCCCACTTTCTTTCCTTTTCTTTCTTCTTAAACAACTGTTAAAGCTTGCTTTCTATTTATAGTTATGACAAAGTCCTGGCTCTATTCCCCATGTTGTACAATGCATCCCTGAGCTCATCTTCCACTTAACTAACACTGCGTGCCTCCCACTCCCCCACCTCTGTATTGCCCCACCCTCTTCCCCTCCCCGCTGGTAACCAGTAGATGCTTCTCTATATCTGCGCGCCTCCATTTTTATCATATTCTCTACTTTGCAGTATGTTTAGATTTTATAAGTGATATCATACAGTATTTGCTATCTCTGTGAGTTCATTTACTCAATATTCTACCTTCCATGTTGCTGTAAATGCCAATATTCCATTCTTTTCATGGGGCAGCTCCTTTGTATGCCTTTTTAGCAAATGGCATGGCCCCCCCACACACGATACAGCTTCCCAGCTAAGTATCCATCTCTGCACTCACACAGAGAAACACCAAGTCCTCTTCTCTTCTCCCATGGGAAGTGTGTCTTTGAAGCTCAGTCTGGAACCAGTTCTTCCCCCTACTTTCTGGCAACCTGGGCCTTCTGGTCCCATCTCCAACTCCACAGAAGCCATCTCCCTCCCTCCTCACACACTTATCCCTTTCCTGCCCTCTCTGCCCCCCACTATCAGAGAACTCAGAGACAAACATAATTTCACATCAGGTTTATTTTATTTTCGTTATCAATGTATGCAGTTGCTATAATATTCAGCATCTGTACTGTTAGCCAGTACTCAGCGGCGAGACCCCCGAGCTTTTCTGAAGTCTCTAGCCATGCCCCAAAGTCACTGGTTGTCCACTGGTCCAGCTGGAATGGCAGGGGTCTCCATGGCCTCTCGGACCTCCTCTGGTTCGTTCTGATTAGCTGGAATGGCAGGGGTCTCTGTGGTCTCTGGGACCTCCTCTGGTTCCTTCTGAGTAGCTGGAATGGCAGGGGTCGCTGTTGACTCTGAGACCTCCTCTGGTTCATTCTGATTAACTGGAAAGGCAGCGGTCTCTGTGGTCTCTGGGACCTCCTCTGGTTCTTTCTGATTCAGCTGTTCATTTGCCTTGGAATTCTGGCTACAGAGCTTTGAGCATCTGAATTTCTTAAGCTTTTTGGTGGTGGGAGTTTTCTGAGTTTTCTTAGGCAGCTTTACCGGAATGGGATTATTCACCCTCACCGTTACCCTGGCCACCTAGAGAAAACAAGAGGGGGAGCAAAGAATGGCAGTGGTTTAGGGAAGATTGTGAAGACAGGTGGGAACGATGGCTTCAGGAGAAGGGGTGTGGGCAGAGAAGGGTTATGTGCCAGGCAAGGACCGGGTAGGGGTTCTTTTGGGGTGGGGCCGATGGGCAAGAGAGTTTGGCTGGGTTCAGCTCACCTAGACATTTTTTCTGCACCTCAGTTGACAGGAGGTCTTCATCTTCTCCTGGGTAACAGGAGCTGCGTGTTCCATAACTACTCTGGAGCCTTGTGGCTTCCTAGTCACCTCAGTCATTTGGAGGACTCACAGTGGTCTGCTCAGGGCCCCTGAGCACGCCTATATATAGCCGTCCCCATGGAGCCTCACCTTCATTCTTACGAGGTCAGCAAGTGTCTTCCCGAGCCAATGGTGGTAGTGGGTGAGCTTTGACATCACAAAGCCCCATCCTGTCATGTTGAGCGAAGGATGGGGAGCAAGTCAGATGATTTGCTGGGAGAAATGAGGCATTTGTAATGCCCTAAAGAGGCCTCCAAACTCACCTGCCATCCTCACCTCTATGTCAACTCTGATGGGTCGCACAGCAGGCAGAGTGCATCTCCTCCAAACCTTGCCCCACAGCCACACTCCTCGGGCATTCATTCAGTTCTCTCTCAGCTTTCACCATTATCCAGCTTTTCATATCATACCTAAACTCCCTTCATGACAACTAGGTTGTGTTTAAGTGTCTGTGGAAGCGAGAATCAGTCCACGTTCGTCCTGCAATGTGGTCTTAATGCACCTCGAAGACCACTTAATTCTGGGCCAGCCGACAGAATCCTTTCCCATCCAGCCTCGTTTTCTCCGCGTTCCAGGAGCTATCCTCTGTTTTCTGGTCTCCAGTCGGAAACCCTTGTCTTCAGGCTGTGAGAACACAGTGAGTACCCTTGGCCTTGTTCCACATGGAGCTTTCTTGAATAAACCCACTTGGTCATGATGTCTAACTTTTTGAATATGTCGTTGGATTCTGTTTGCTAGAATGTTGAACATTTTTCACATATGTTCATCAGTGATATTGGCCTGTAGTTTTCCTTTTTGGCCACATCTTTGGCTGGTTTTGGGATTAGGGTGAAGGGGGCCTCATAAATTGATTTTGGGGGTTTACCTTGTGCAGCACTTTGGAAGAGTTTGAGTAGGATAGGTGTTAGCTCTTAATTGTTTGGTGGATTCACCTGTGAAGCCAACTGGTCCTTGGCTTTTGTTTGTTCAAACATTTCTCAGTGCAGTTTCATTTCCATGCTTTTGATTGGTCTAGTAAGATTTTCCATTTCTTCCTGTCTCAGTTTCGGAAGGTTATACTTTTCTAAGAATTCGTCCATTCCTTCGAAGATTTCCATTTTATTTTCATATAGCTGCTGATAGTAGTCTCTTGTGATCCTTTGTATTTCTGTGTTGTCTGTTGCATGCACTGCAGCAGCATTCACAACGACCAAGAGATGAAGGGAAAGAGAATTGTTGGGTGCAGATGAAAAGACAAAGACATGTGACAGAAATACACAATGAAATATGATGCCAAAATTATGAAATTGGAAAAAATTCCATTTTCAGAGATACGAAAACATCTAGAGTTAATCACAGTAAGTCAAGAAGGGCAGATTAAAGAGATATCATATCATATACCTTCGAGAGGGGATTAAAAAGAAAACATTGATGGCGATGAGTGAAAAGAAAAAAAAAGTGAAATGGACTTGCACTCCTGGTTAGAAAATTACGGTTAGCAAAGGGTGTTGGTGGGTGAGAGCCTGAAAGCTGAAGGCTGGAATAAATTTATTCCCACAAATGCCTATGCAATTCATAATCCACATGGACTTCTTGTATCAAGAGAAATGTGATCAACGGATTCTAAAAACAGCTGTGACAGTAACCACAGCTGAACACCTCCAGGTATCTGTGGAACGGAAGGAGAAACTGGTTCCCTGCAACAACTACAAGGGTGTAAATTGTCTTAAATGTGAAATAAAAGTTTCACTTAAAGAAAAAACCTCAAAGGCTAAAGAGACAAAAGCTTTTGGTGACTTCCAGGGTCTCCTTTTCCTCTCATTTACAACCAGGCCTGGGAGAACCTCAGAGGGGGCTGTTACCATAGCAACAAGAGGAGGGACTGAAGAAATGCTGCCGCCTTGTGGACATTTTCTATAACAGCAACCTTCGAATGCTGATGGACCCAGTGTTCACAACGGTGCTGAGCTCTAACCCATACCCACTCTTTACAAATTGCCAGGGCTCACATAGGAGAAAAAATAAACAGAGGGGAAGCTAACAGGTAGAGGATATGAACGGGCAAACACAATTCCGTGCCTCATTAAAAAAGCTGATGACAATGTGCACATAGGATGAAATCTAAGAGATACGAACATCTAAGCTGTTGAGGATATGATCACCTCTGCCTCAGCACGAAAAAAAGCCACTGTCTAAAGCTGTACATGGAATCAGTGGTAGAATAGCATTAGTGCAGTGGACACTTTAGGTTACTGGTGGGATGGACCTGATAAGAGGCATTATGAGCATGATTAGAAAAGTGCACTCCCATGAAAGACAAATAAATAAATAAACAAAGAGGCAGAGACAGTATGATAAACCAGGTCCTCTCCTGGAGTAGTTCAGAAATGAACAGATTTCGAACACCACACACCCCAAAGCAGGTCCCATGGTAACCATTCAAAACATCAAAGAGATGAAAGTTAAGATAGCATACCTGGACAGAGGAATGTATAAGGAAATTGATACAGGTCTAGAATGAATTTGGAATCAAGGATTGGAATCTGAAAGTAGGACAACTTCAGAGATAGATAAACACAGAGATCAACCCACTGAGTGAAGGAGGTTCGATTCAAGAAACATCAGGTGATGCAACAGAGAGGTAGGATACAAAAACCACTGCAGTGAGCACCCACACAAAGGTGACATGGACATCCAACCTGGCAAGAAACCTATGGGTGGACCCTGGTGGATGGAAGGGAAACATCTGTAGTTTGGCATTAATTTCTTCCCACAGATACAGATAAAATACAGAATCCACGTAAACCTATTGCAGCAAGAGTGGTAGTCGAAAAACCTTCTAATAATATGTAGGTGAAAACAAGCACAGCCCAATTCATAGAGTAGTCTCAGTGTCACGGAACAAGAATCTGTACACGTAAAACCAGCTCCCCTTGTCTTCAACTTAAAGAGAATAGGAAGATTTACTTCAAAAATCCAAGAGTGAGGAGACACCGTGTTTTGTGGCATCCTCTGGCTCGTTCTACTCTACTGTACAACCGGGCCTGACAAAAACTCTCAGATGGGGCAGGCCATGCCAAAAGAGGAGGGAATCATAAAGCCTTGCAGCGTACAGGGTTTTCTCTGTAATGGCAGCCTTCAAGCTATCGCTGAAGGATATATGATATACACAAGGCCGCTGGACTCAAAATGAGACCGACCCTTGACCATGTCAGGGGTGATTCATCCAAAAAAGAAAAAAAAGTGAAAAAGAAAATCCAGAACACTCTGAGGAAGAAAACATCAACAGTTAAATACAGCTCAAAGTGCTTTAGAAAATAAAGAAACACAGATTTTGAAAAACACATCTAAGTCGACCATGCACTGCAGCAAGATTAACAACATCCTATACATGAAAGTCAAGAAACTGATGCTGTCACGATTGAAAACAGTAAGCAGTTCTTTTTAAATTAATTTTTATTTTCTTATTGATGGATAGCTGCTTTACAGAATTTTGTTGTTTTCTCTCCAACCTCAACATGAATCAGCCATATGTATACATATGTCCTCTCCTTTTAGAACCTCCTGCCCATCTCCCTCCCCAGTATGCAGCTTTTGAAACAAACTAAAAATAGAGTTAGCATATGATCCAGCAATCCCACTACTGGGCATATATCCAGTAAAGATGAAAACTCCCATCAGAAAAGAGACATGCACAGCAGAGTTTGCAGTAGTACCAAGTAGAGTAGCAAAGAAATGGAAACAACCTTAAATGCCCATACATAGGTGAATGGATAAAGAAAGATATTTTATACATACAATGGAATATTAACCATAAGAAAGAATGAAACAATGCTATTTTGTCAACATGGATGCACCTAGAGATGATCATACAAAGTAAGTCAAACAGAGAAAGATAAGAGGAGCTTAGGTGGGTTCAGCTCACCTTTTGGACTTCAGTTGATAGGAGGTCTTCATCTTTTCCCCCTGGGTATATGGTGATGGCTGTTATGTAACTGCTCTAAGCCGTGTGGCTTCCCAGTGACCTTAGTCATTCTGAAGGCTCCCAGTAGTCTGCCCCAGGGCCCCTGAGCACCCTTATATATACCCATCTCCAGGGGGCTACACCCTTATGGTTTATGAGATCAGCAAGTCTCTTCCCCAGCCAATGGTGGCCCCGGGTGAGCCTTGACATCACAAAGACCCATCCTGACATGTCTAGTGGAGGATGGGGAGCAACTCAGATGATTTTGTGGGAGAAATGAGGCATTTGGAATTCCCCTAAAGAGGCCTCCAAACTCACCTGCCACCCTCATCTCTCCACGTCAACTCATGGGTCACACGGCAGGCAGAGTGCATCTCCTACAAACCTTCCCCACAGCCACACTCCTCGGGCATTCATTCGGTTCTCTCTCACCTTTCACCTTTATCTAGTTTTGAATATCTTGCCTGAAATCCCTCCTCGACAACTAGGCTGTGTTTAAGTGTCTGTGAAAGGGAGCATCATTCCACGTTCCCTCTGCAGTATAGTGTTAAAGCACCGTGAAGCCCACTGAATTCTGGGCCAGCCGACAGAAACCTTTCCTTCCCGCCTCCTTGTCTCAGTGTTCCCGGAACTCGCCTCCGTTTTCTGGTCTCCAGTCGGAAACCCTTGTCTTCAGGCTGTGAGAACGCATTGAATATACTTGCCCTTGCTCCACACGGAGCTGTCTCGTTTCAAGTTTAGGACTCGGGGTCAACTCACTAGGAGTACTACCCAGGCTTGGGTTTGAACAGGGTGATGGGGATGGGGTAGAGGAATGCTTGTTTCAGGTTGTGCTGGGGACTCCCATGCAGGACATGACCACCTGCGGCTCATTGCTATTCCCAGCAAGGGGTGGAGCTTGCCCAGGGCTGTGTGAGCCTTGTGGGCAAGGGTCTTCTCAACACGTGCCCTCACAAATATCTTTTCTCATCTTGTGTTCTTGCTGGAAGCTCCCTTGGAGCTGACCTCACAGCCAAAACCAAGGTGGAATTCATTTCCATGAGCACGTGCCACAAGCTTCCAGCTTCTTGGATAAAACACTGAGTCATCCTGTCCTGTGCATCTAGTTCCCACGGTCTCTTATTGAGCTGGTTGGCTGTGGAGGAAAGGGGAATGGATTGTGTGCTCCACCTCAGTCCTCGTTTTTCCAATTGACTCGTAGGGTCAACCAGCCTGAAGTGCACCCCTGGGGACAGTTTGTTGTCTTAGTGGGTCTCCCTGGGTTTCCTGTGAAGTGTTCACATCCATTTGTTGCTTACTTACCCCGGGTCCATCACACTGCTGAACATTTTAAGAGGTAGAAAAAAGACGCCATAAAAAAACCCAAAAGATGACTCTTACAATTTTGAGAAGAAAGATCTTAAAACCTGAAAGAAAAATGGGCAAGAGGCACGAGCCAACACTTTATAGAAAGATGTATCACTGGCCTTGAAATTTATGAAGACATGTTTAAAGACATGAGCAGCCAATTCACAAGAAGAGTATGGAACTAGGCCCGAACCACGTTAGGAACATATTAAATCTCACAAAGGGAAGAAAAATCATACTAAAATTCCCTTGAGAACTGAAACTCAGGCAGAAGTGGCATAGATTTTAGAGATTGCAGACAGAGACATTAAGATACTTGGAATAACTGTGTTTTCTGTGTTCTCAAAGTAAGGAGAGACATGGAAATCCTAAAATAGACCCGATTTGATCTTACAGATATGAAAAACATAGTGTCAGATGAAGCCCATTTGAAGGGTTTCCTGGTGGCTCAGACAGTGAAGAAAAACAAACAAACAAACAAACAAAAAACACCTGCAAGATGGGAGACTGGGATTCAATCCCTTGGTTGGGAAGATCCCCTGGCAGGGGCGGGGGGGGGGGGGGAGGGGGGGGAATGGCAGCCCGCTCCAGTATGCCTCCCTGGAGAATCCCCATGGACAGAGGAGCCTGGCGGGCTACAGTCCATGGGGACAAAAAGAGTTTGACCCGGTTGAGCAACGAAATACAGCACAGCAGAGCACATTGAATGTTTGTGAAAGAAAGGCAGGTAGGGAGGAAAGAGGGAGAAAGGGAAACAAGGGAAATGAAAGGAAGGAAAGAAAATCCTCTGTTGCTGGTGAGAACAGAGCAACCAGAGATGTCCCCCAGCAGGACAGCACCCCACATGTTCATCTGAGCACTCTCAGATGGTTTGAAACAACCATCACCAATTTAGTCCCAGTCCTTCAACCAACCTCATGTGCAGGGTTTCCCACTAACAGGCTAATAGTCATCATGGTTTCTCCTCATTCAAATTCTGATTCACCCAAAGTGAAAAAGACACGTGTGCCCCAATATTCACCACAGCACTGTTTACAATAGCCAGGGCATGGAAGCAACCTAGATGTCCCTCAGCAGACTAATGGGAAAGAAAGCTGTGGTACATAGGCACAAGGCAATATTGCTCAGCCATTAAAAAGAACACATTTGAATCCGCTCTAATGAGGTAGATGAAACTGGAGCCTATTATACAGAGTGAGGTAAGTCAGAAAGAAAAACACCAATACACTTTACTAAGGCATATATATGGAATTTAGAAAGATGGTAATGCTAACCCTATGTGGGAGACAGCAAAAGAGACACAGATTTACAGAACAGCCTTTTGGAGTCTTTGGGAGTCGGTGAGGGTGGGATGATCTGAGAGAATAGCATTGAAACATGTATATTATCATATGTGAAAGAGATAGCGAGTCCATGTTCGAGGCATAACACAGGGTGCTCAGGGCTGGTGCACTGGGATGACCCAGAGGTATGGGATGGGGAGGGAGGTGGGAGGGGGGATCAGGATGGGGAACACATGTACACTCATGGCTAATTTATGTTAATGTATGGCAAAAACCACCACAATATTGTAAAGTAATTACCCACCAATTAAAAAATAAAATAAAATAAAATACATTCCTTTGCTAAAAACGGCCTAATCAGTATTGGCTTTTGGACCTCCAAAAACGCCATTCTTTTCCTTCCTTTTTCCCTCCTTCCTCCCCCCACTTTCTTTCCTTTTCTTTCTTCTTATTCAACTGTTAAAGCTTGCTTTCCATTTATAGTTATGACAAAGTCCTGGCTCTATTCCCCATGTTGTACAATGCATCCCTGAGCTCATCTTCCACTTAACTAACACTGCGTGCCTCCCACTCCCCCAACTCTGCATTGCCCCTCCCTCTTCCCCTCCCCGCTGGTAACCAGTAGATGCTTCTCTATATCTGCGCGCCTCCATTTTTATCATATTCTCTACTTTGCGGTATATTTAGTTTCTATAAGTGATATCATACAGTATTTGTCTATCTCTGTGAGTTCATTTACTCAATATTCTACCTTCCATGTTGCTGTAAATGCCAATATTCCATTCTTTTCATGGGGCAGCTCCTTTGTATGCCTTTTTAGCAAATGGCATGGCCCCCCCACACACGATACAGCTTCCCAGCTAAGTATCCATCTCTGCACTCACACAGAGAAACACCAAGTCCTCTTCTCTTCTCCCATGGGAAGTGTGTCTTTGAAGCTCAGTCTGGAACCAGTTCTTCCCCCTACTTTCTGGCAACCTGGGCCTTCTGGTCCCATCTCCAACTCCACAGAAGCCATCTCCCTCCCTCCTCACACACTTATCCCTTTCCTGCCCTCTCTGCCCCCCACTATCAGAGAACTCAGAGACAAACATAATTTCACATCAGGTTTATTTTATTTTCGTTATCAATGTATGCAGTTGCTATAATATTCAGCATCTGTACTGTTAGCCAGTACTCAGCGGCGAGACCCCTGAGCTTTTCTGAAGTCTCTAGCCATGCCCCAAAGTCACTGGTTGTCCACTGGTCCAGCTGGAATGGCAGGGGTCTCCATGGCCTCTCGGACCTCCTCTGGTTCGTTCTGATTAGCTGGAATGGCAGGGGTCTCTGTGGTCTCTGGGACCTCCTCTGGTTCCTTCTGAGTAGCTGGAATGGCAGGGGTCGCTGTTGACTCTGAGACCTCCTCTGGTTCATTCTGATTAACTGGAAAGGCAGCGGTCTCTGTGGTCTCTGGGACCTCCTCTGGTTCTTTCTGATTCAGCTGTTCATTTGCCTTGGAATTCTGGCTACAGAGCTTTGAGCATCTGAATTTCTTAAGCTTTTTGGTGGTGGGAGTTTTCTGAGTTTTCTTAGGCAGCTTTACCGGAATGGGATTATTCACCCTCACCGTTACCCTGGCCACCTAGAGAAAACAAGAGGGGGAGCAAAGAATGGCAGTGGTTTAGGGAAGATTGTGAAGACAGGTGGGAACGATGGCTTCAGGAGAAGGGGTGTGGGCAGAGAAGGGTTATGTGCCAGGCAAGGACCGGGTAGGGGTTCTTTTGGGGTGGGGCCGATGGGCAAGAGAGTTTGGCTGGGTTCAGCTCACCTAGACATTTTTTCTGCACCTCAGTTGACAGGAGGTCTTCATCTTCTCCTGGGTAACAGGAGCTGCGTGTTCCATAACTACTCTGGAGCCTTGTGGCTTCCTAGTCACCTCAGTCATTTGGAGGACTCACAGTGGTCTGCTCAGGGCCCCTGAGCACGCCTATATATAGCCGTCCCCATGGAGCCTCACCTTCATTCTTACGAGGTCAGCAAGTGTCTTCCCGAGCCAATGGTGGTAGTGGGTGTGCTTTGACATCACAAAGCCCCATCCTGTCATGTTTAGCGAAGGATGGGGAGCAAGTCAGATGATTTGCTGGGAGAAATGAGGCATTTGTAATGCCCTAAAGAGGCCTCCAAACTCACCTGCCATCCTCACCTCTATGTCAACTCTGATGGGTCGCACAGCAGGCAGAGTGCATCTCCTCCAAACCTTGCCCCACAGCCACACTCCTCGGGCATTCATTCAGTTCTCTCTCAGCTTTCACCATTATCCAGCTTTTCATATCATACCTAAACTCCCTTCATGACAACTAGGTTGTGTTTAAGTGTCTGTGGAAGCGAGAATCAGTCCACGTTCGTCCTGCAATGTGGTCTTAATGCACCTCGAAGACCACTTAATTCTGGGCCAGCCGACAGAATCCTTTCCCATCCAGCCTCGTTTTCTCCGCGTTCCAGGAGCTATCCTCTGTTTTCTGGTCTCCAGTCGGAAACCCTTGTCTTCAGGCTGTGAGAACACAGTGAGTACCCTTGGCCTTGTTCCACATGGAGCTTTCTTGAATAAACCCACTTGGTCATGATGTCTAACTTTTTGAATATGTCGTTGGATTCTGTTTGCTAGATTGTTGAACATTTTTCACATATGTTCATCAGTGATATTGGCCTGTAGTTTTCCTTTTTGGCCACATCTTTGGCTGGTTTTGGGATTAGGGTGAAGGGGGCCTCATAAATTGATTTTGGGGGTTTACCTTGTGCAGCACTTTGGAAGAGTTTGAGTAGGATAGGTGTTAGCTCTTAATTGTTTGGTGGATTCACCTGTGAAGCCAACTGGTCCTTGGCTTTTGTTTGTTCAAACATTTCTCAGTGCAGTTTCATTTCCATGCTTTTGATTGGTCTAGTAAGATTTTCCATTTCTTCCTGTCTCAGTTTCGGAAGGTTATACTTTTCTAAGAATTCGTCCATTCCTTCGAAGATTTCCATTTTATTTTCATATAGCTGCTGATAGTAGTCTCTTGTGATCCTTTGTATTTCTGTGTTGTCTGTTGCATGCACTGCAGCAGCATTCACAACGACCAAGAGATGAAGGGAAAGAGAATTGTTGGGTGCAGATGAAAAGACAAAGACATGTGACAGAAATACACAATGAAATATGATGCCAAAATTATGAAATTGGAAAAAATTCCATTTTCAGAGATACGAAAACATCTAGAGTTAATCACAGTAAGTCAAGAAGGGCAGATTAAAGAGATATCATATCATATACCTTCAAGAGGGGATTAAAAAGAAAACATTGATGGCGATGAGTGAAAAGAAAAAAAAAGTGAAATGGACTTGCACTCCTGGTTAGAAAATTACGGTTAGCAAAGGGTGTTGGTGGGTGAGAGCCTGAAAGCTGAAGGCTGGAATAAATTTATTCCCACAAATGCCTATGCAATTCATAATCCACATGGACTTCTTGTATCAAGAGAAATGTGATCAACGGATTCTAAAAACAGCTGTGACAGTAACCACAGCTGAACACCTCCAGGTATCTGTGGAACGGAAGGAGAAACTGGTTCCCTGCAACAACTACAAGGGTGTAAATTGTCTTAAATGTGAAATAAAAGTTTCACTTAAAGAAAAAACCTCAAAGGCTAAAGAGACAAAAGCTTTTGGTGACTTCCAGGGTCTCCTTTTCCTCTCATTTACAACCAGGCCTGGGAGAACCTCAGAGGGGGCTGTTACCATAGCAACAAGAGGAGGGACTGAAGAAATGCTGCCGCCTTGTGGACATTTTCTATAACAGCAACCTTCGAATGCTGATGGACCCAGTGTTCACAACGGTGCTGAGCTCTAACCCATACCCACTCTTTACAAATTGCCAGGGCTCACATAGGAGAAAAAATAAACAGAGGGGAAGCTAACAGGTAGAGGATATGAACGGGCAAACACAATTCCGTGCCTCATTAAAAAAGCTGATGACAATGTGCACATAGGATGAAATCTAAGAGATACGAACATCTAAGCTGTTGAGGATATGATCACCTCTGCCTCAGCACGAAAAAAAGCCACTGTCTAAAGCTGTACATGGAATCAGTGGTAGAATAGCATTAGTGCAGTGGACACTTTAGGTTACTGGTGGGATGGACCTGATAAGAGGCATTATGAGCATGATTAGAAAAGTGCACTCCCATGAAAGACAAATAAATAAATAAACAAAGAGGCAGAGACAGTATGATAAACCAGGTCCTCTCCTGGAGTAGTTCAGAAATGAACAGATTTCGAACACCACACACCCCAAAGCAGGTCCCATGGTAACCATTCAAAACATCAAAGAGATGAAAGTTAAGATAGCATACCTGGACAGAGGAATGTATAAGGAAATTGATACAGGTCTAGAATGAATTTGGAATCAAGGATTGGAATCTGAAAGTAGGACAACTTCAGAGATAGATAAACACAGAGATCAACCCACTGAGTGAAGGAGGTTCGATTCAAGAAACATCAGGTGATGCAACAGAGAGGTAGGATACAAAAACCACTGCAGTGAGCACCCACACAAAGGTGACATGGACATCCAACCTGGCAAGAAACCTATGGGTGGACCCTGGTGGATGGAAGGGAAACATCTGTAGTTTGGCATTAATTTCTTTCCACAGATACAGATAAAATACAGAATCCACGTAAACCTATTGCAGCAAGAGTGGTAGTCGAAAAACCTTCTAATAATATGTAGGTGAAAACAAGCACAGCCCAATTCATAGAGTAGTCTCAGTGTCACGGAACAAGAATCTGTACACGTAAAACCAGCTCCCCTTGTCTTCAACTTAAAGAGAATAGGAAGATTTACTTCAAAAATCCAAGAGTGAGGAGACACCGTGTTTTGTGGCATCCTCTGGCTCGTTCTACTCTACTGTACAACCGGGCCTGACAAAAACTCTCAGATGGGGCAGGCCATGCCAAAAGAGGAGGGAATCATAAAGCCTTGCAGCGTACAGGGTTTTCTCTGTAATGGCAGCCTTCAAGCTATCGCTGAAGGATATATGATATACACAAGGCCGCTGGACTCAAAATGAGACCGACCCTTGACCATGTCAGGGGTGATTCATCCAAAAAAGAAAAAAAAGTGAAAAAGAAAATCCAGAACACTCTGAGGAAGAAAACATCAACAGTTAAATACAGCTCAAAGTGCTTTAGAAAATAAAGAAACACAGATTTTGAAAAACACATCTAAGTCGACCATGCACTGCAGCAAGATTAACAACATCCTATACATGAAAGTCAAGAAACTGATGCTGTCACGATTGAAAACAGTAAGCAGTTCTTTTTAAATTAATTTTTATTTTCTTATTGATGGATAGTTGCTTTACAGAATTTTGTTGTTTTCTGTCCAACCTCAACATGAATCAGCCATATGTATACATATGTCCTCTCCTTTTAGAACCTCCTGCCCATCTCCCTCCCCAGTATGCAGCTTTTGAAACAAACTAAAAATAGAGTTAGCATATGATCCAGCAATCCCACTACTGGGCATATATCCAGTAAAGATGAAAACTCCCATCAGAAAAGAGACATGCACAGCAGAGTTTGCAGTAGTACCAAGTAGAGTAGCAAAGAAATGGAAACAACCTTAAATGCCCATACATAGGTGAATGGATAAAGAAAGATATTTTATACATACAATGGAATATTAACCATAAGAAAGAATGAAACAATGCTATTTTGTCAACATGGATGCACCTAGAGATGATCATACAAAGTAAGTCAAACAGAGAAAGATAAGAGGAGCTTAGGTGGGTTCAGCTCACCTTTTGGACTTCAGTTGATAGGAGGTCTTCATCTTTTCCCCCTGGGTATATGGTGATGGCTGTTATGTAACTGCTCTAAGCCGTGTGGCTACCCAGTGACCTTAGTCATTCTGAAGGCTCCCAGTAGTCTGCCCCAGGGCCCCTGAGCACCCTTATATATACCCATCTCCAGGGGGCTACACCCTTATGGTTTATGAGATCAGCAAGTCTCTTCCCCAGCCAATGGTGGCCCCGGGTGAGCCTTGACATCACAAAGACCCATCCTGACATGTCTAGTGGAGGATGGGGAGCAACTCAGATGATTTTGTGGGAGAAATGAGGCATTTGGAATTCCCCTAAAGAGGCCTCCAAACTCACCTGCCACCCTCATCTCTCCACGTCAACTCATGGGTCACACGGCAGGCAGAGTGCATCTCCTACAAACCTTCCCCACAGCCACACTCCTCGGGCATTCATTCGGTTCTCTCTCACCTTTCACCTTTATCTAGTTTTGAATATCTTGCCTGAAATCCCTCCTCGACAACTAGGCTGTGTTTAAGTGTCTGTGAAAGGGAGCATCATTCCACGTTCCCTCTGCAGTATAGTGTTAAAGCACCGTGAAGCCCACTGAATTCTGGGCCAGCCGACAGAAACCTTTCCTTCCCGCCTCCTTGTCTCAGTGTTCCCGGAACTCGCCTCCGTTTTCTGGTCTCCAGTCGGAAACCCTTGTCTTCAGGCTGTGAGAACGCATTGAATACACTTGCCCTTGCTCCACACGGAGCTGTCTCGTTTCAAGTTTAGGACTCAGGGTCAACTCACTAGGAGTACTACCCAGGCTTGCGTTTGAACCGGGTGATGGGGATGGAGCAGAGAAATGCTTGTTTCAGGTTGTGCTGGAGGATCCCATGCAGGACATGACCACCTGCAGCTGAATAGTATTCTCAGCAAGGGGTGGAGCTTGCCCAGAGCTGTGTGAGCCTTGTGTGCAAATGTCTTCTCCACACGTGCCCTCACAAATATCTTTTCTCATCTTGTTTTCTTGCTGGAAGCTTCCTTGGAGCTTGCCTCACAGAAAAAGAACATGGGGGAATTCATTTCCATGAGCAGCTGCCACAAGCTTCCAGCTTCTTGGACGAAACACTGAGTCATCCTGTCCTGTGCATCTAGTTGCCATGGTCTCTCATTGAGCTGGTTGGCTGTGAAGGAAAGGGGAATGGATTGTGTGCTCCACCTCAGTCCTCGTTTTTCCAATTGACTCGTAGGGTCAACCAGCCTGAGGTGCACCCCTGGGGACAGTTTGTTGTCTTAGTGTGTCTCCCTGGGTTTTCTGTGAAGTGTTCACATCCTGTGGTCCACTTGTTGTTTACTCACCCAGGGTCCATCACACTGCTGAATATTTTAAGAGGTAGAAAAAACACGCCATGAACAAACCCAAAAGAGGACTCTTACAATTTTGAGAAGAAAGATCTTAAAACCTGAAAGAAAAATGGGCAAGAGGCACGAGCCAACACTTTATAAGAAAGATGTATCACTGGCCTTGAAATTTATGAAGACATGTTTAAAGACATTAGCCGCCAATTCACAACAAGAGTATGGAACTAGGCCCGAACCACGTTAAGAACACATAAAATCTCGCGAAGGGAAGAAAAAAAATACTAAAATTCCCTTGAGAACTGAAACTCAGGCAGAAGTGGCATAGATTTTAGAGATTGCAGACAGAGACATTAAGATACTTGGAATAACTGTGTTTGGTGTGTTCTCAAAGTAAGGAGAGACATGGAAATCGTAAAATAGACCCCATTTGATCTTACAGATATGAAAAAAAATAGTGTCAGATGAAGCCAATTTTAAGAGTTTCCTGGTGGCTCAGGCATTGAAAAAAAAAAAAAAAAAAGAAAAGAAAGAAACCCATCTGCAACATGGGAGACCGGGATTCAATCCCTGGGTTGGGAAAATCCCTTGAAGGGGGAATGGCTGCCTGCTCCAGTATGCCTGCCTGGAGAATCCCCATGGACAGAGGAGTCTGGCGGGCTACAGTCCATGGGGTCAAAAAGAGTTGGACCCGGTTGAGCAACGAAATACAGCACAGCACAACTCATTGAATGTTTGTGAAAGAAAGGCAGGTAGGGAGGAAAGAGGCAGAAAGGGAAACAAGGGAAATGAAAGGAAGGAAAGAAAACCCTCTGTTGCTGGTGAGAACAGAGCAACCAGAGATGTCCCCCAGCAGAACAGCACCCCACATGTTCATCTGAGCACTCTCAGATGGTTTGAAACAACCATCACCAACTTTGATTCCAGTCCTTCAACCAAACTCATGTGCAGGGTTTCCCACTAACAGGCTAATAGTCATCATGGTTTCTCCTCATTCAAATTCTGATTCACCCAGAAGTGAAAAAGACACGAGTGCCCCAATGTTCACCACAGCACTGTTTACAATACCCAGGGCATGGAAGCAACCTAGATGTCCCTCAGCAGACAAATGGGAAAGAAAGCTGTGGTACATAGACACAATGGAATATTGCTCAGCCATTAAAAAGAACACATTTGAATCCATTCTAATGAGGTAGATGAAACTGGAGTCTATTATACGGAGTGAAGTAAGTCAGAAAGAAAAACACCAATACAGTTTACTAAGGCATATATATGGAATTTAGAAAGATGGTAATGCTAACCCTATATGGGAGACAGCAAAAGAGACACAGATTTACAGAACAGCCTTTTGGAGTCTGTGAAAGACGGTGAGGGTGGGATGATCTGAGAGAGTAGCATTGAAACATGTATATTTTCATATGTGAAAGACATAGCCCGTCCATGTTCAAGGCATAAGACAGCGTGCTCAGGGCTGGTGCACTGGGATGACCCAGAGGGATGGGATGGGGAGGGAGGTGGGAGGGGGGATCAGGATGGCGAACACATGTACACTCATGGCTGATTCATCTTAATGTATGGCAAAAACCACCACAATATTGTAAAGTAATAACCCACCATTTAAAATAAATAAAATAAAATATATTCCTTTGCTAAAAACGGCCTAATCAGTATTGGCTTTTGGACCTACAAAAACGCCATTCTTTTCCTTCCTATTTTCCCTCCTTCCTCCCCCCACTTTCTTTCCTTTTCTTTCTTCTTAAACAACTGTTAAAGCTTGCTTTCTATTTATAGTTATGACAAAGTCCTGGCTCTATTCCCCATGTTGTACAATGCATCCCTGAGCTCATCTTCCACTTAACTAACACTGCGTGCCTCCCACTCCCCCACCACTGTATTGCCCCACCCTCTTCCCCTCCCAGCTGGTAACCAGTAGATGCTTCTCTATATCTGCGCGCCTCCATTTTTATCATATTCTCTACTTTGCAGTATGTTTAGATTTTATAAGTGATATCATACAGTATTTGCTATCTCTGTGAGTTCATTTACTCAATATTCTACCTTCCATGTTGCTGTAAATGCCAATATTCCATTCTTTTCATGGGGCAGCTCCTTTGTATGCCTTTTTAGCAAATGGCATGGCCCCCCCACACACGATACAGCTTCCCAGCTAAGTATCCATCTCTGCACTCACACAGAGAAACACCAAGTCCTCTTCTCTTCTCCCATGGGAAGTGTGTCTTTGAAGCTCAGTCTGGAACCAGTTCTTCCCCCTACTTTCTGGCAACCTGGGCCTTCTGGTCCCATCTCCAACTCCACAGAAGCCATCTCCCTCCCTCCTCACACACTTATCCCTTCCCTGACTTCTCTGCCCCCCACTATCAGAGAACTCAGAGACAAGCATAATTTCACATCAGGTTTATTTTATTTTCGTTATCAATGTATGCAGTTGCTATAATATTCATCATCTGTACTGTTGGCCAGTACTCAGCGGCGAGACCCCCGAGCTTTTCTGAAGTCTCTAGCCAAGCCCTGAATTCACTGGCTGTCCACTGGTCCAGCTGGAATGGCAGGGGGCTCCATGGCCTCTGGGACCTACTCTGGCTCGTTCTGATTAACTCGAATGGCAGGGGTCGCTGTGGTCTCTGGGACCTCCTCTCTTTCCTTCTGAGTAGCTGGAATGGCAGGGGTCGCTGTTGACCCTGGGACCTCCTCTGGTTCATTCTGATTAACTGGAATGGCAGGGGTCTCTGTGGTCTCTGGGACCTCCTCTGGTTCCTTCTGATTCAGCTGTTAATTTGCCTTGGAACTCTGGCTACAGAGCTTTGAGCATCTGATTTTCTTAAGATTTTTGGTGGTGGGAGTTTTCTGAGTTTTCTTAGGCAGCTTTACCGGAATGGGATTATTCACCCTCATGGTTACCCTGGCCACATAGAGAAAACAAGAGAAGGAGCAAAGAATGGCACTGGTTTAGGGAGCATTGTGAAGACAGGTGGGAACCATGGCTTCAGGAGAAGGGGTGTGGGCAGAGAAGGGTTATGTGCGAGGCAAGGACAGGGAAGGGCGTCTTTTGGGGTGGGGCTGATGGGCAAGAGAGTTTGGCTGGGTAGAGCCCACCTAGACATTTTTTCTGGACCTCAGTTGGTAGGAGGTCTTCATCTTCCCCTGGGTAACAGGAAATGCGTGTTCCATAACTACTCTGGAGCCTTGTGGCTTCCTAGTCACCTCAGACATTTGGAGGATGCACAGTGGTCTGCTCAGAGCCCCTGAGCACCCCTATATATACCCGTCGCCATGGAGCCTCACCCTCACGCTTTATGAGGTCAACAAGTCTCTTCCCCAGCCTATGGTGGCCCTAGGTAGCTTTGATATCACAAAGCCCCATCCTGTCATGTTTTGCGGAGGATGGGGAGCAAGTCAGATGATTTGCTGGTAGAAATGAGGCATTTGTAATGCCCTAAAGAGGCCTCCAAACTCACCTGCCACCTTCACCACTAGGTCAAATCTGATGGGTCACTCAGCAGGCAGAGTGAATCTCCTCCAAACCTTACCCCACAGCCACACTCCTGGGGCATTCATTCTGTCCTCTCTCAACTTTCACCATTATTTAGCCTTTCATATCTTGCCTAAACTCCCTCCATGACAACTAGGTTATGTTTAAGCATCTGTGGAAGCGAGAATCATTGCTCGCTCGTCCTGAAATGTGGTCTTAATGCACCTTGAAGCCCATTGAATTCTGGGTGAATCGACAGAATCCTTTCCATCCAGCCTCCTCGTCTCAGTGTTCCCGGAGCTCGCCTGCGTTTTCTGGTCTCCAGTCGGAAACCCCTGTCTATAGGTTGTGAGGATGCAGTGAGTACACTTGGCCTTGCTCCACATGGAGCTGTCTCGTTTCAAGTCTTGGACTCACGGACGCCTCACTAGGAGTAGTGCCTAGGCATGGCTTTGCACAGGGTGATGGGGATGTGGCCGAGAAATGCATGTTTCAGGTTGTGCTGGGGGATCCCATGCAGGATGCCCAGCTGCAGCTGATTAGTATTCCCAGCAAGGCGGGGAGCTTGCCCAGAGCTGTGTGAGCCTTGTGTGCTAAGTTCTTCTCAACACATGCCCTCACAAATATCTTTTCTCATCTTGTTTTCCTGCTGAAAGCTCCCTTGAAGCTTGCCTCACAGGCAAAACCAAGGTGGAATTCATTTCCATGAGCAGCTGCCACAAGCTTCCAGCTTCTTGGATGAAACACTGAGTCATCCTGTCCTGTGCATCTAGTTCCCATGGTCTCTCATTGAGTTGGTTGGCTCTGGAGGAAAGGGGAATGGATAGTGTGCTCCACCTCAGTCCTCATTTTTCCAATTGACTCGTAGGGTCAACCAGCCTGAGGTGCGCCCCTGGGGACAGGTTCTTGGCTTAGTGGTTCTTCCTGGGTTTCCTGTGAAGTGTTCACATCCTGTTGTCCACTTGTTGCTTACTCACCCAGGGTCCATCACAGTGTTGAATATTTCAAGAGGTAGAAAAAGCATGCCGTAAACAAACCCAAAATATGACGCTTAGAATTTTTAGAAGATCTTTAAACCTGATAGAAAAATGTGCAAGAGGCACGAGACAACAGTTTATAAGAAAGATGTATCACTTGCCTTTAAATTTACGAAGATTTGCTTAAAGACATGAGCAGCCAATTCACAAGAAGAGTATGAACCAGCCCCGACCCACGTTAGGAACATATTAAATCTAAAGAAGGTAAGAAAAATCATACTAAATTTCCCATGAGAACTGAAATTCAGGCAGTAGTGGCATAGAGTGTAGTAATTGTAGACAGAGACATTACGATTCTTGGAATAAATGTGTTTTGTGTGTTCTCAACATAAGAAGAGACATGGAAATCCTAAATTAGACCCCATTATATCTTACAGATATAAAAAAAATAGTGTCAGATGAAGCATATTTTTGGTTTTCCTGATACCTCAGACATTAAAAAGAAAAAAAAAAAAAAAAAAAAAAACTGCACCATAGAAGAAGAGGATTCAGTCTCTGGGTTGGGATGATCCCCTGGAGGCGGAAATCGCAGCTTGCTCCCGTGTGCTTGCTGCAAAATCCGCATGGACAGAGGAGACTGGTGGGCTACAGTATGGAGGGTAAAAAAGAGTTGGACACCACTGAACAACGAAGCCCAGCACAGCACAGCACAGCACATTAAATATTTGTGAAAGAATGGCAGGTAGGGAGGAAAGAGGGAAAAAGGGAAACAAGGGAAATGAAAGGAAGGAAAGAAAATCCTCGGTTGATGGTGAGAACAAAGCAACCAGAGATGTCCTTCAGCAGGACAGCACCACACATGTCCATCTGAGCACTCTCAGACGGTTTGAAACAACCATCTCCAACTTTGGTCCCACTCCTTCAAGCAAACTCATGTGCAGGGTTTACCACTAACATGCTAATAGTCATCTGGTTTCTCCTCATTCAAATCCTGATTCACCGAGAAGTGAAAAAGACACGCGTGCCCCAATGCTCATCACAGCACTGTTTACAAGACCCACGGCATGGAAGCAACCTAGATGTCCATCACCAGACAAATGGGTAAGAAAGCTGTGGTACATAGACACAATGGAATATTGCTCAGCCATTAAAAAGAACACATGTCAATCAATTATAATGAGGTGGATGAAACTGGAGCCTATTTTACAGAGCGAAGTAAGTAAGTAAGAAAAACACCAAACACTGTTAAGGCATATATATTGAATTTAGAAAGATGGAAATGATAACCCTATATAGGAGACAGAAAAAGAGACACAGACTTCCAGACCAGTCTTTTGGATTCTGCGGGAGATGGGGAGGGTGGGATGATCTGAGAGAATAGCATTGAAACATGTATATTATCATATGTGATAGGGATAGCCAGTCCATGTTCGATGCATAAGACAGGGTGCTCAGGGCTGGAACACTGGGCTGACCCAGAGGGATGGGATGGGGAGGCAGGTGGAAAAGGGGATCAGGATGGGGAACACATGTATTTCCATGGTTGATTCATATCAATGTATGGAAAAACAGCGCAATATTGTAATGTAATTACACACCAATTAAAATAAATAAAATAAAATAAAATACATTGCTTTGCAAAAAAAGGCCTAAGCAGTATTGGATTTTTGACCTCCAAAAACGTTATTCTTTCCTTCTTTTTTCCCTCCTTCCTCCCCCCGCATTCTTTCCATTTCTTTCTCATTATACAGCTGTTAAAGCTTGCCTTCCATTTATAATTATGACAAAGTCTTGGCCCCATTACCCATGTTGTACAATGCACACCTGAGCTCATCTTCCACTTAGCTACCAATGCGTGCCTCCCACTCCCCCACCTCTGTATCGCCCCTCGGGCTTCCCCTCCACGCTGGGAACCAGTAGATGCGTCTCTATATCTGTGGGCCTCCATTTTTATCATATTTTCTAATTTGCGGTATGTCTACATTCTATAAGTGCTATCATAGAGTATTTGTGTGTCTCTGTCTGAGTTATTTTTCTCAATATTCTACGTTTGATATTGCTGCAAATGTGAATATTTTATTCTTTTGAAGGCAACTCCTCTGTATGTCTTTTAACAAGCGGCACTGACCCCCACACAGGACACAGATTTCCAGCTAAGTGTCCATCTCTGCACGCACACAGAGAAACACCAAGTTCTCTTCTTTTTCTCCAATGGGAAGTGTGTTTTTGAAGCTCAGTCTGGAACCAGTTCTGCCCAAGACTTTCTGGCAACTGGACCTTCTGGTCCCATCTCCAACCTCAAGAAGCCATCTCCCTCCCTCCTCACACATTATCCCCTCATTGCCCTCTCTGCCGCCCCACTATCAGATAACTCAGAGACAAATATAATATTCCAATAGGTTGATTGTATTTTATTTTCGCTATTAATGTATGAAGTTGCTATAATGTTCACCATCTTTACTGTTAGCCAGTATGCATCTGCGATACTCGCAGGCATTTCTGAAGTCTCTAGCCATGCCCCGAAGTCACTGGCTGTCCACTGGTCCAGCTGGAATGGCAGGGGTCTCCGTTGTCTCTGGGAACTTCTCTGGTTCGTTCTGATTAGCTGTAATAGCAGGGGTCTCCATGGTCTGTTTAACCTGCTCTAGTTCATTTTGATTACCTGGAATGGCAGGGGTCTCCAGGCTCTATTGAACCTGCTCTAGTTCATTCTGATTACCTGGAATGGCAGGGGTTTCCATGGTCTCTGTGACCTCCTCTGGTTCGCTCTGATTAGCTGGAATGGCAGGGGTGTCCATGGTCTATTTAACCTGCTCTAGTTCATTCTGATTACCTGGAATGGCAGGGGTTTCCATGGTCTCTGGGAACTCCTCTGGTTCCTTCTGATTCAGCTGTTCATTTACCTTGGAACTCTAGCTACAGAGCTTTGAGCATCTGATTTTCTGAAGCTTTTTTGTGGTGGGAGTTTTCAGAGAAGTTTTCTTTGGCAGCTTTGCCGGAATGGGATTATTGACAATCACGGTTATCATGGCCACCTGGAGAAAACAAGACAGCGAGCCAAAATGGCACTGGTTTAGGGAAGAGTGTGAAGACAGGTGGGAACGATGGTTTTAGAAGGGGAGTGGGCAGAAAAAGGTTATATGCCAGGTAAGGACACGGACGGGGTCTTTTGGGTTATGGTCAATGGGCAACAGGGTGTGGCTGGGTTCAGCTCACCTAGACATTTTTTCTCGACCTCAGTTGATAGGAGATCTTCATCTTCTCCTGGGTAATAGTTTGTGCATGTTCCATAACTACTCTGGAGCCTTGTGGCTTCCTAGTCACATCAGTCATTTGGAGGACTCACAGTTCTCTGCTCAGATTCCCTGAACACCCCTATATATACCTGTCCCCATGGAGCCTCACGCTCATGCTTTATGAGGTCAGCAAGGCTCTTCGCCAGCCAACGGAGTCCCTGGGTGTGCTTTGACATCACAAAGCTGCACCTTGACATTTATAACAGAGGTTGAGGATCAATTCAGATGATTTGCTGCGAGAAATGTGGCACTTGTAATGCGCTAAAGACACCTCCAAACTCACCTGCCACCCTCACCTGTATGTCAACTCTGATGGGTCACACAGCAGGCAGAGTGAATCTCCTCCAAAGCTTGCCCCACAGCCACACTCCTCAGGTATTCATTCTGTCGTCTCTCAGCTTTCACCATTATCCAGGCTTTCATATCTTGCCTAAACTCCCTCCGTGACTACTTGGTTGTATTTAATCGTCTCTGGAAGCGAGAATCATGGCTCGTTCTTCCTGCAATGTGGTCTTAATGTACCTTGAAGCCCATCGAATTCTGGGTGAGTCGACAGAAACCTTTTCATCCAGCCTCCTTGTCTCAGTGTTCCCGGAGCTCGCCTGCGTTTTCTGGTCTCCAGGCGGAAAACCCTGTCTATAGGTTGTGAGGATGAAGTGAATACACTTGCCCTTGCTCCACATGGAGCTGTCTCGTTTTAAGACTTGGACTCACAGTCACCTGACTAGGAGTAGTAGCTAGGCTTGGGTTTGAACAGGGTGATGGGGATGGGGCCGAGAAATGCATGTTTCAGGTTGTGCTGGGGGATCCCATGCAGGATGCCCAGCTGCAGCTGATTAGTATTCCCAGCAAGGGGTGGAGCTTGCCCAAAGCTGTGTGAGGCTTGTGTGCTAAGTTCTTCTCAACACGTGCCCTAACAAATATCTGTTCTCATCTTGTTTTCTTGCTGAAAGCTTCCTTGGAGCTTGCCTCACAGGCAAAACCAAAGTGGAATTCATTTCCATGAGCAGCTGCCACAAGCTTCCAGCTTCTTGGATGAAACACTGAGTCATCCTGTCCTGTGTATCTAGTTCCCATGGTCTCTCATTGAGCTGTTTGGCTCTGGAAAAAAGGGGAATGGATAGTGTGCTCCACCTCAGTCCTCATTTTTCCAATTGACTCGTAAGGTCAACCAGCCTGAGGTGCGCTCCTGGGGACAGTTTGTTGGCTTAGTGGTTCTTCCTGGGTTTCCTGTGAAGTGTTCACATACTGTTGTCCACTTGTTGCTTACGCACCCAAGGTCCGTCACACTGCTGAACATTTCAAGAGGTAGAAAAAGCATGCCATAAACAAACCCAAAATATGACTCTTAGAATTTTTAGAAGATCTTAAAACCTGATAGAAAAATGTGCAAGAGGCACGAGCCAACAGTTTATAAGGTATAAAGGCCAGGTGTCACTGGCCTTTAAATTTACGAAGACTTGTTTAAAGACATGAGCAGCCAATTCACAAGAAGAGTATGGACCTAGCCCCGAACCACGTTAAGAACATATTAAATCTAAAGAAGGTAAGAAAAATCATACTAAATTTCCCATGAGAACTGATACTCAGACAGTAGTGGCATAGATAGTAGTAATTGTAGACAGAGACATTAGTATACTTGCAATAAATGTGTTATGTGTGTTCTCAACGTAAGAAGAGACATGGAAATCCTAAATTAGGCCCTTTTTATCTTACAGATATAAAGAAAAATTGTGTCAGATGAGGCATATTTTAAGGTTTTCCTGATACCTCAGACATTAAAAAGAAAAGGAAATAAAAAAAAAAAAAAAAAAAAAAACTGCACCGTGGAAGAACAGGATTCAGTCCCTGGGTTGGGATGATCGCCTGAAGCTGGAAATCGCAGCTTGCTCCCGTGTGCTTGCTGCAAAATCCCCATGGACAGAGGAGCCTTGTGGGCTACAGTCCGGAGGGTGAAAAAGAGTTGGACACCACTGAACAACAAAGCACAGCACAGCACAGCACATTGAATGTTTGTGAAAGAAAGGCAGGTAGGGAGGAAAGAGGGAGAAAGGGAAACAAAGGAAATGAAAGGAAGGAAAGAAAATCCTCTGTTCCTGGTGACAACAGAGCAACCAGAGATGTCCTGCAGCAGGACAGCACCACACATGTCCATCTGAGCACTCTCAGACGGTTTGAAACAACCATCTCCAACTTGGGTTCCACTCCTTCAACCAAACTCATGTGCAGGGTTTACCAATAACAGGCTAATAGTCATCTGGTTTCTCCTCATTCAAATCCTGATTCACCCAGAAGTGAAAAAGACACGAGTGCCCCAATGTTTATCACAGCACTGTTTACAATACCCAGGGCATGGAAGCAACCTAGATGTCCATCAACAGACAAATGGGTAAGAAAGATGTGGTACATAGACACAATGGAATATTGCTCAGCCATTAAAAAGAACACATGTCAATCCATTCTAATGAGGTGGATGAAACTGGAGCCTATTTTACAGAGCAAAGTAAGTCAATAAGAAAAACACCAAACACTCTATAAGGCATTTATATTGAATTTAGGAAGATGGAGATGATAACCCTATATGGGAGACAGCAAAAGAGACACAGACTTACAAAACAGTCTTTTGGATTCTGCAGGAGATGGGGAGGGGGGATGATATGAGAGAATAGCATTGAAACATGCATATTATCATATGTGAAATGGATAGCCAGTCTATGTTTGATGCAAAAGACAGGGTGCTCAGGGCTGGTATACTGGTCTGACCCAGAGGGATTTGATGGGGAGGGAGGGGAAGGGGGGATCAGGATGTGGAACACATGTATTTCCATGGCTGAATCATGTCAATGAATGGAAAATACAGCACAATATTGTAATGTAATTACACACCTATTAAAATAAATAAAATAAAATAAATTATATTCCTTTCCAAAAAGGGCCTAAGCAGTATTGGCTTTTTGACCTCGAAAAACGCCATTCTTTCCTCTGTCTTCCCTCCTTCTTCCCCCCGCATTCTTTCCATTTCTTTCTCTTTATACAGCTGTTAAAGCTTGCTTTCCATTTATAGTTATGACAAAGTCTTGGCTCCATTCCCCATGTTGTACATTGAATACCTGAGCTCATCTTCCACTTAAATATCACTGCATGCGTCCCACTCCCCCACCTTTGTATTGCCCATCGATCTTCCCCTCCACGTTGGGAGACAGTAGATGCGTCTCTATATCTGTGCGCCTCCATTTTTATCATATTCTCTAATCTGCGGTATGTCTACATTCTATAAGTGATATCCTAGAGTATTTGTGTATCTCTGTCTGAGTTATTTTTCTCAATATTCTACCTTTGATATTGCTGCAAATGTCAATATTTCATTCTTTTGATGGCAACTCCTCTGTATGTCTTTTAAAAAACGGCACAGACCCCCCACGCAGGACACAGCTTCCCAGCTAAGTGTCCATCTCTGAACTCACACAGAGATACACCAAGTTCTCTTCTTCTTCTCCCATGGGAACTGTGTTTTTGAATCTCAGTCTGGAACCAGTTCTGCCCAAGACTTTCTGGCAACTGGACCTTCTGGTCCCATCTCCACAGAAGCCATTTCCCTCCCTCCTCACACACTTATACCCTCCGTGCCCTCTCTGCCGCCCCACAATCAGATAACTCAGAGACAAAAAAAATATCACATCTGGTTGATTGTATTCTATTTTCGTTATTATTGTATGCAGTTGCAATAATGTTCAGCATCTGTTCGTTTAGCCAATATGCATGGGCGATACCCGCAGGCATTTCTCAAGTCTCTAGCCCTACCGCGAAGTCACTGGCTGTCCAATGGTCCAGCTGGAATGGCAGGGGTCTCCATTGTCTCTGGGACCTCCTCTGCGTCGTTCTGATTAGCTGTAATGGCAGGGGTCTCCATGGTCTATTGAACCTGCAATAGTTCATTCTGATTACCTGGAATGGCAGGGGTCTCCATGCTCTATTGAACCTGCTCTAGTTCATTCTGATTACCTGGAAAGGCAGAGGTTTCCATGGTCTCTGGGGCCTCCTCTGGTTCGCTCTGATTAGCTGGTATGGCAGGGGTCTCCATGGTCTATTGAACCTGCTCTAGTTCATTCTGATTACCTGGAATGGCAGGGGTCTCCATGCTCTTTTGAACCTGCTCTAGTACATTCTGATTACCTGGAATGGCAGGGGTTTCCATGGTCTCTGGGGCCTCCTCTGGTTCGTTCTGATTAGCTGTAACGGCAGGGGTCTCCATGGTCTATTGAACCTGCTCTAGTTCATTCTGATTACCTGGAATGGCAGGGGTCTCCATACTCTATTGAACCTGCTCTAGTTCATTCTGATTACCTGGAATGGCAGGTGTCTCCATGGTCTCTGGGACTTCCTCTGATTCATTCTGATTAGCTGGAATGGCAGGTGTCTCCATGGTCTCTGGGACCTCCTCTGGTTCCTTCTGATACAGTTGTTCATTTACCTTGGATCTCTAGGTACAGAGCTTTGAGCATCTGATTTTCTGAAGCTTTTTTGTCGTGGGAGTTTTCCGAGAAGTTTTCTTGGGCAGCTTTGCCGGAATGGGATTATTGACAATCACGGTTATCATGGCCACCTGGAGAAAACAAGACAGGGAGCCAAAATGGCACTGGTTTAGGAAAGAGTGTGAAGACAGGTGGGAATGATGGCTTCAGAAAGGGTGTGGGCAGAAAAGGGTTATATGCCAGGTAAGGACAGGGACGGGTCTTTTGGGGTATGGTCAATGGGCAAGAGGGTGTGGCTGGGTTCAGCTCACCTAGACATTATTTCTCGACCTCAGTTGAGAGGAGGTCTTCATCTTCTCCTGGGTAACAGGAGGTGCATGTTCCATAACTACTCTGGAGCCTTGTGGCTTCCTAGTCACATCAGTCATTTGGAGGACTCACAGTTCTCTGCTCAGAGCCCCTGAGCACCCCTATTTATACCCGTCCCCATTGAGCCTCACGCTCATGCTTTATGAGGTCAGCAAGGCTCTTCCCCCGCCAAAGGAGTCCCTGGGTGTGCTTTGACATCACAAAGCTGCACCCTGACATTTATAACAGAGGTTGGGATCAGTTTAGATGATTTGCTGCGAGAAATGTGGCACTTGTAATGCACTAAAGAGACCTCCAAACTCACCTGCCACCCTCACCTGTATGTCAACTATGATGGGTCACACAGCAGGCAGAGTGCATCTCCTCCAAACCTTGCCCCACAGCCACACTCCTCAGGTATTCATTCTGTCGTCTCTCAGCTTTCACCATTTTCCAGGCTTTCATATCTTGCCTAAACTCCCTCCGTGACTACTAGGTTGTATTTAATAGTCTGTGGAAGCGAGAATCATGGATCGTTCATCCTGCAATGTGGTCTTAATGCACCTTGAAGCCCATCGAATTCTGGGTGAGTAGACAGAAACCTGTCCATTTAGCCTCCTTGTCTCAGTGTTCCCAGAGCTCGCCTCCATTTTCTGGTCTCCAGTCGGAAACCCCTGTCTATAAGTTGGGAGGATGTAGGGAATACACTTGCCCTTGCTCCACATGGAGCTGTCTCGTTTCAAGTCTTGGATTCACGGTCACTTCCCTAGTAGTACCTAGGCTTGGGTTTGAACAGGGTGAAGGGGATGGGCCGAGAAAGGCATGTTTCAGGTTGTGCTGGGGATCCCATGCAAGAAATGCCGAGCTGTGGCTGATTAGTATTCCCAGCAAGGGGTGGAGCTTGCCCAGAGCTGTGTGAGCCTTGTGTGCTAAGTTCTTCTCAACACGTGCCCTCACAAATATCTTTTCTCATCTTGTTTTCTTGCTGAAAGCTTCCTTGGAGCTTGCCTCACAGGCAAAACAAAGGTGAAATTCATTTCCATGAGCATCTGCCACAAGCTTCCAGCTTCTTGAACGAAACACTGAGTCATCCTGTCCTGTGCATCTAGTTCCCATGGTCTCTCATTGAGCTGGTTGGCTCTGGAGGAAAGGGGAATGGATAGTGTGCTCCACCTCAGTCCTCGTTTTTCCAATTGACTCGTAGGGTCAACCAGCCTGGGTGTGCCCCTGGGGACAGTTTTTTGGCTTAGTGATTTTTCCTGGGTTTCCTGTGAAGTGTTCACATCCTGTTGTCCACTTGTTGCTTACTCACCCAGGGTCCGTCACACTGCTGAACATTTCAAGAGGTAGAAAAAGCATGCCGTAAAAAAACCCAAAATATGACGCTTAGAATTTTTAGAAGATCTTAAAACCTGATAGAAAAATGTGCAAGAGGCACGAGCCAACAGTTTATAAGAAAGATGTATCAATGGCCTTTAAATTTACGAAGACTTGTTTAAAAACATGAGCAGCCAATTCACAAGAAGAGTATTGACCCAGCCCCGAACAACGTTAGGAACATATTAAATCTAAAGAAGGTAAGAAAAACCATACTAAATTTCCCGTGAGAACTGAAACTCAGGCAGTAGTGGCATAGATAGTAGTAATTGTAGACAGAGACATTAGGATACTTGGAATAAATGTGTTTTGTGTGTTCTCAACGTAAGAAGAGACATGGAAATCCTAAATTAGACCCCATTTTATCTTACAGATATAAAAAAAAATAGTGTCAGATGAGGCATATTTTAAGGTTTTCCTGATACCTCAGACATTAAAAACAAAAGAAAAAAAATTGCACCATGGAAGAACAGGATTCAGTTCCTGGGTTGGGATGATCGCCTGAAGCTGGAAATCGCAGGTTGTTCCCGTGTGCTTGCTGCAAAATCCCCATGGACAGAGGAGCCTTGTGGGCTACAATCTGGAGGGTCAAAAAGAGATGGACACCACTGAACAACGAAGCACAGCACAGCACAACACAGCACACTGAATGTTTGTGAAAGAAAGGAAGATAGGGAGGAAAGAGGGAGAATGGGAAACAAGGGAAATGAAAGGAAGGAAATAAAATCCTCTGTTGCTGGTGAGAGCAGAGCATCCAGAGATGTCCTTCAGCTGGACAGCACCACACATGTTCATCTGAGCACTCTCAGACGGTTTGAAACAACCATCTCCAAATTTAGTTCCACTCCTTCAACAAAACTCATGTGTAGGGTTTACCACTAACAGGCTAATAGTCATCTGGTTTCTCCTCATTCAAATCCTGATTCACCCAGCAGTGAAAAAGTCACGTGTGCCCCAATGTTCATCACAGCACTGTTTACAATACCCACGGCATGGAAGCAACCTAGATGTCCATCACCAGACAAATGGGTAAGAAAGCTGTGGTACAGAGACACAATGGAATATTGCTCAGCCATTAAAAAGAACACATGTCAATCCATTGTAATGAGGTGGATGAAACTGGAGCCTATTTTACAGAGTGAAGTAAGTCAGTAAGAAAAACACCAAACAATGTATAAGGCATATATATTGAATTTAGGAAGATGGAGATGATAACTCTATGTGGGATACAGCAAAAGAGACACAGACTTACAAAACAGTCTTTTGGATTCTGCAGGAGACGGGGAGGGTGGGATGATCTGAGAGAATAGCATTGAAACATGTATATTATCATATGTGAAAGGGATAAACAGTCCATGCTGGATGCATAAGACAGGGTGCTCAGGGCTGGCACACAGGGCTGACCCAGAGGGACGGGATGGGGAGGGAGGTGGAAGGGGGGCTCAGGATGGGGAACACATGTATTTCCATGGCTGAATCGTGTCAATGAATGGAAAATACAGCACAGTATTGTAATGTAATTACACACCAATTAAAATAAATAAAATAAAATAAATTATATTCCTTTGCACAAAGGGCCTAAGCAGTATTGGCTTTTTGACCTCCAAAAACGCCATTCTTTCCTTCTTTTTTCCCTCCTTCCTCCCCCCCCCTCCATTCTTTATCTTTCTCTTTATACAGCTGTTAAAGCTTGCTTTCCATTTATAGTTATGACAAATTCTTGGCTCCATTCCCCATGTTGTACATTGCATACCTGAGCTCATCTTCCACTTAAATAACACTGCGTTCCTCCCACTCCCCCACCTCTGTATTACACATCGATCTTCCCCTCCACGTTGGGAAACAGTAGATGCGTCTCTATATCTGTGCGCCTCCATTTTTATCATATTCTCTAATTTGTGGTATGTCTATATTCTATAAGTGATATCCTAGAGTATTTGTGTATCTATGTCTGAGTTATTTTTCTCAATATTCTAACTTTGATATTGCTGCAAATGTCAATATTTCATTTTTTTGATGGGCAACTCCTCTGCATTTCTTTTAACAAACGGCACTTACCCCCCACACAGGACACAGCTTCCCAGCTAAGTGCCCATCTCTGAACTCACACAGAGAAACGGCAAGTTATTTTCTTCTTCTCCCATGGGAAGTGTGTTTTTGAATCTCAGTCTGGAACCAGTTCTGCCCAAGACTTTCTGGCAACTGGACATCCTGGTCCCATCTCCAGCTCCACAGAAGCCATCTCCTTCCCTCCTCACACACTCATCCCCTCCCTGCCCTCTGTGCCGCCCCACAATCAGAAAACTCAGAGACAAATATAATATCACATCAGGTTGATTGTATTTTATTTTCGTTATTATTGTATGCAGTTCCTATAATGTTCAGCATCTGTACGGTTAGCCAATATGAATCGATGATACCCGCAGGCATTTCTCAAATCTCTAGCCATGCCCCTAAGTCACTGGCTGTCCACTGTTCCAGCTGGAATGGCAGGGGTCTCCATTGTCTCTGGGGCCTCCTCTGCTTCGTTCTGATTAGCTGGAATGGAAGGGGTCTCCAAGGTCTATTGAACCTGCTCTAGTTCATTCTGATTACCTGGAATGGCAGGGGTTTCCATGGTCTCTGTGAACTCCTCTCGTTCGTTCGGATAAGCTGGAATGGCAGGGGTCTCCATGGTCTATTGAACCTGCTCTAGTTCATTCTGATTACCTGGAATGGCAGGGGTTTCCATGGTCTCTGGGAACTCCTCTCATTCATTCTGATTAGCTGGAATGGCAGGGGTCTCCATGGACTCTGGGACCTACTGTGGTTCATCCTGATTAACTGTAATGGCAGGAGGCTCTGTGGTCTCTGGCACCTCCTCTGATTCATTCTGATTAGCTGGAATGGCAGGGGTCTCCATGGTCTCTGGGACCTCCCCTGGTTCCTTCTGATTCAGCTCTTCATTTACCTTGGAACTCTAGCTACAGAGTTTTGAGCATCTCATTTTCTGAAGCTTTTTTGTGGTGGGAGTTCAGAGAAGTTTTCTTGGGCAGCTTTGCCGGAATGGGATTATTGAACCTGACGGTTATCATGGCCACCTGGAGAAAACAAGACAGGGACCCAGAATGGCACTGGTTTAGGGAAGAGTGTGAAGACAGGTGGGAACGATGGCTTCAGAAGGGGTGTAGGCAGAGAAAGGTTATATGACAGGCAAGGACAGGGAGGGGGTCTTTTGGTTTGGGGCAAATGGGCAAGAGAGTGTGGCTGGGTTCAGCTCACCTAGATATTTTTTCTGGTCCTCAGTTGATAGGAGGTCTTCATCTTCTCCTGGGTAATAGGAGGTACATGTTCCATAACTACTCTGTAGTCTTGTGGCTTCCTAGTCACCTCAGTCATTTGGAGGACACACAGTTGTCTGCTCAGAGCCCTGGAGCACCCCTGTATATACCCGTACCCATGGAGCCTCACCCTCATGTTTTCTGAGGTTAGCAAGGCTCTTCCCCAGCCAAAGGAGTCGCTGGGTGTGCTTTGACATCACAAAGCTGCACCCTGACATTTATAACAGAGGTTGGGGATCAATTCAGATAATTTGCTGCAAGAAATGTGGCACTTTTAATGCCCTAAAGAGACCTCGAAACTCACCTGCCACCCTCACCTGTATGTCAACTCTGATGGGTCACACAGCAGGCAGAGTGCAACTCCTCCAAACGTTTCCCCACAGCCACACTCCTCGGGCATTCATTCTGTCGTCTCTCAGCTTTCACCATTATCCAGCCTTTCATATCTTGCCTAAACTCCCTCCAAGTCTACTAGGTTGTATTTAATCCTCTGTGGAAGCGAGAATCATTGCTCGTTCGTCCTGAAATGTGGTCTTAATGCACCTTGAAGCCCATCAAAATCCGGGTGAGTCGACAAAAACCTTTTCATCCAGCCTCCTTGTCTCAGTGTTCCCGGAGCTCGCCTCCGTTATCTGGTCTCCAGGCGGAAACCCCTGTCTATAGGTTGTGAGGATGCAGTGAATACACTTGCCCTTGCTCCACATGGAGCTGTCTCCTTTCAAGACTTGAACTCACGGTCACCTCACTAGGAGTAGTACATAGGCTTGGGTTTGAACAGGGTGATGGGGATGGGGCCGAGAAATGCATGTTTCAGGTTGTGCTGGGGGATTGCATGCAGGAAATGCCCAGCTGCGGCTGATTAGTATTTCCAGCAAGGGGTGGAGCTTGCCCAGAGCTGTGTGAGCCTTGTGTGCTAAGTTCTTCTCAACACGTGCCCTCACAAATCTCTTTTCTCATCTTGTTTTCTTGCTGAAAGCTTCCTTGGAGCTTGCCTCACAGCCAAAACCAAGGTGGAATTCATTTCCATGAGCAGCTGCCACAAGCTTCCAGCTTCTTGGACGAAACACTGAGTCATCCTGTCCTGTGCATCTAGTTCCTATGGTCTCTCATTGAGCTGGTTGGCTCTGGAGGAAAGGGGAATGGATAGTGTGCTCCACTTCAGTCCTCATTTTTCCAATTGCCTGGTAGGGTCAACCAGCCTGAGGTGCGACCCTGGGGACATGTTATTGGCTTAGTGGTTCTTCCTGGGTTTCCTGTGAAGTGTTCACATCCTGTTGTCCACTTGTTGCTTACTCACCCAGGGTCCATCACACTGCTGAACATTTCAAGAGGTAGACAAAACATGCCGTAAACAAACCCAAAATATGACTCTTAGAATTTTTAGAAGATCTTTAAACCTGATAGAAAAATGTGAAAAGGCGCGAGCCAACAGTTTATAAGAAAGATGTATCACTGGCCTTTAAATTTACGAAGATTGTTTAAAGACATGAGCAGCCAATTCACAAGAAGCGTATGGACCTAGCCCTGAACCACGTTAGGAACATATTAAATCTAAAGATGTAAGAAAAATCATACTAAATTTCCCTTGAGAACTGAAACTCAGGCAGTAGTGGAATAGATATTAGTAATTGCAGACAGAGACATTAGGATACTTGGAATAAATGTGTTTTTTGTGTTCTCAACGTAAGAAGAGACATGGAAATCCTAAATTAGACCCCATTTTATCTTATAGATATTAAAAAAAATAGTGTCAGATGAAGCATATTTTAAGGTTTTCCTGATACATCAGACATTAAAAAAAACAAACAAACAAACAAAAAAAAAACTGTCCTTGGAAGAAGAGGATTCAGTCCCTGGGTTGGGATGATCCCCTGGAGGCGGAAATCGCACCTTGCTCCCGTGTGCTTCCTGCAAAATCCCCATGGACAGAGGAGCCTGGTGGGCTACAGTCCGTAGGGTCAAAAAGAGTTGGACACCACTCAACAACGAAGCACAGCAGAGCACATTGAATATTTGTGAAAGAATGGCAGGTAGGGAGGAAAGAGGGGAAAAGGGAAACAAGGGAAATGAAAGGAAGGAAAGATAATCCTCTGTTGCTGGTGAGAACAAAGCAACCAGAGATGTCCTTCAGCAGGACAGCACCACACATGTCCATCTGAGCACTCTCAGAAGGTTTGAAACAACCATCTCCAACTTTGGTCCCACTCCTTCAACCAAACTCATGTGCAGGGTTTACCACTAACAGGCTAACAGTCATCTGGTTTCTACTCATTCAAATCCTGATTCACCCAGAAGTGAAAAAGACACGTGTGCCCCAATGTTCATCACAGCACTGTTTACAATACCCAGGGCATGGAAGCAACCTAGATGTCCATCAGCAGACAAATGGGTAAGAAAGCTGTGGTACATAGACACAAAGGAATATTGCTCCGCCATTAAAAAGAACACATGTCAATCCATTGTAATGAGGTGGATGAAACTGGAGCCTATTTTACAGAGCGAAGTAAGTCAGTAAGAAAAACACCAACACTGTATAAGTCATATATATTTAATTTAGGACGATCGAGATGATAACCCTATATGGGAGACAGCATAAGAGACACAGACTTCCAGAACAGTCTTTTGGATTCTGCAGGAGATGGGGAAGGTGGGATGGTCTAAGAGAATAGCATTGAAACATGTATATTATCATATGTGATAGGGATAGCCAGTCCATGTTCGATTCATAAGACAGGGTGCTCAGGGCAGGTTCACTGGGCTGACCCAGAGGGATGGGATGGGGAGGCAGGTGGAAAAGTGGATCAGGATGGGGAACACATGTATTTCCATGGCTGACATATCAATGTATGGAAAAACAGCACTATATTGTAATGTAATTACACACCAATTAAAATAAATAAAATAAAATAAAATACATTCCTTTGCAAAAATGGGCCTAAGCAGTATTGGCTTTTTGAGCTCCAAAAACGCCATTCTTTCCTTCTTTTTTCCCTACTTCCTCCCCCCGCATTCTTTCCATTTCTTTCTCTCTAAACAGCTGTTAAAGCTTGCTTTCCATTTATAGTTATGACAAAGTCTTGACTCCATTCCCCATGTTGTACAATGCACACCTGAGGTCAACTTCCACTTAATTAACACTGCGTGCCTCCCACTCCCCCACCTCTATATCGCCCCTCGGTCTTCCCCTCCATGCTGGGAACCAGTAGATGTGTCTCTATATCTGTGCGCCTCCATTTTTATCATATTCTCTAATTTGCGGCATGTCTACATTCTATAAGTGATATCATAGAGTATTTGTGTGTCTCTGTCTGAGTTATTTTTCTCAATATTCTGCCTTTGATATTGCTGCAAATGTGAATATTTTATTCTTTTGATGGCAACTCCTCCGTATCTTTTAACAAGCGGCACTGACCCCACACACAGGACACAGCTTCCCAGCTAAGTGTCCATCTCTGCACTCACACAGAGAAACACCAAGTTCTCTTCTTCTCCCCTGGGAAGTGTGTTTTTGAAGCTCAGTCTGGAACAAATTCTGCCCAACAATTTTTGGCAACTGGAACTTCTGGTCCCATCTCCAATTCCACAGAAGCCATCTCCCTCCCTCCTCAGACACTTATCCCCTCACTGCCCTGTCTGCCGCACCACTATCAGATAACTCAGAAACAAATATAATATCACAACAGCTTGATTGTATTTTATTTTCGTTATTAATGTATGCAGTTGCTATAATGTTCAGCATCTGTACTGCTAGCCAGTATGCATCGGCAATACTCGCAGGCATTTCTCAAGTCTCTAGCCATGCCCCGAAGTCACTGGCTGTCCACTGGTCAAGCTGGAATGGCAGGGGTCTCCGTTGTCTCTGGGAACACCTCTGGTTCGTTCTGATTAGCTGTAACGGCAGGGGTCTCCATGGTCTATTGAACCTGCTCTAGTTCATTCTGATTACCTGGAATGGCAGGGGTCTCCATGCTCTATTGAACCTGCTCTAGTTCATTCTGATTACCTGGAATGGCAGATGTTTCCATGGTCTCTGGGACCTTCTCTGATTCATTCTGATTAGATGGAATGGCAGGGGTCTCCATGGTCTCTGGGATCTCCTCTGGTTCCTTCTGATTCAGCTGTTCATTTGCCTAGGAACTCTAGCTAAAGACCTTTGAGCATCTGATTTTCTGAAGCTTTTTTGTGGTGGGAGTTTTCCGAGAAGTTTTCTTGGGCAGCTTTGCCGGAATGGGATTATTGACACTCACGGTTATCATGGCCACTTGGAGAAAACAAGACAGGGAGCCAAAATGGCACTGGTTTAGTGAAGAGTGTGAACACAGGTGGGAACGATGGCTTCAGGAGAAGGGGTGTGGGCAGAAAAGGGTTATATGCCAGGTAAGGACAGGGACGGGGTCTTTTGGGGTAGGGTCAATGGGCAAGAGTGTTTGGCTGGGTTCAGCTCACCTAGAGATTTTTTCTGGACCTCAGTTGATAGGAGGACTTCATCTTCTCCTGGGTAACAGGAGGTGCATGTTCCATAACTACTCTGGAGCCTTGTGGCTTCCTAGTCACCTCAGTCATTTGGAGGACTCACAGATGTCTGCTCAGAGCCCATGAGTACCCCTATATATACCCGTCCTCATGGAGCCTCACGCTCATGCTTTATGAGGTTACCAAGGCTCTTCCCCAGCCAACGGAGTTCCTGGGTGTGCTTTGATATCACAAAGCTGCACCCTGACATTTATAACGCAGCTTGGGATCAGTTCAGATGATTTGCTTCGAGAAATGTGGCACTTGTAATGCGCTAAAGAAACCTCCAAACTCACCTGCCACCCTCACCTGTATGTCAACTCTGATGAGTCACACAGCAGGCAGAGTGCATCTCCTTCATACCTTGCCGCACAGCCACACTCCTCAGGTATTCATTCTGTCGTCTCTCATCTTTCACCATTTTCCAGGCTTTCATATCTTGCCTAAACTCCGTCCGTGACTACTAGGTTGTATTTAATAGTCTGTGGAAGCGAGAATCATGGATCGTTTGGCCTGCAATGTGATCTTAATGCACCTTGAAGCCCATCGAATTCTGGGTGAGTCGACAGAAACCTTTCCATCCAGCCTCCTTGTCTCAGTGTTCCCGGAGCTCGCCACCGTTTTCTGGTCTCCAGTCGGAAACCCCTGTTTATAGGTTGTGAGGATGCAGTGAATACACTTGCCTTGCTCCACACGGAGCTGTCTCGTTTCAAGTCTTGGACTCACGGTCACCTCCCTAGGAGTAGTACCTAGGCTTGGGTTTGAAGAGGGTGATGGGGATGGGGCCGAGAAATGCATGTTTCAGGTTGTCCTGGGGGATCCCATGCAGGAAATGCCGAGCTGTGGCTGATTAGTATTCCCAGCAAGGGGTGGAGCTTGCCCAGAGGTGTGTGAGCCTTGTGTGCTAAGTTCTTCTCAACAAGTGCCCTCACAAATCTCTTTTCTCATCTTGTTTTCTTGCTGAAAGCTTCCTTGGAGCTTGCCTCACAGGCAAAACCAAGGTGGAATTCATTTACATGGGCATCTGCCACAAGCTTCCAGCTTCTTGGACGAAACACTGAGTCATCCTGTCCTGTGTATCTAGTTCCCATGGTCTCTCATTGAGCTGGTTGGCTCTGGAGGAAAGGGGAATGGATAGTGTGCTCCACCTCAGTCCTCGTTTTTCCAATTGACTCGTAGGGTCAACCAGCCTGGGTGTGCCCATTGGGACAGTTTGTTGGCTTAGTGATTCTTCCTGGGTTTCCTTTGAAGTGTTCACATCCTGTTGTCCACTTGTTGCTTACTAACCCAGGGTCCATCACACTGCTGAACATTTCAAGAACTAGAAAAAGCATGCCGTAAACAAACCCAAAATATGACGCTTAGAATTTTTAGAAGATCCTAAAAACTTATTGAAAAATATGCAAGAGGCACGAGACAACAGTTTATAAGAAAGATGTATCAATGGCCTTTAAATTTACGAAGACTTGTTAAAAGACATGAGCAGCCAATTAACAAAAAAAGTTGGGACCTAGCCCCGAACAATGTTAGGAACATATTAAATTTAAAGAAGGTAAGTAAAATCATACTAAATTTCCCGTGAGAACTGAAACTCAGTCAGTAGTGGCATAGATAGTAGTAATTGTAGACAGAGACATTAGGATACTTGGAATAAATGTGTTTTGTGTGTTCTCAACGTAAGAAGAGACATGGAAATCCTAAATTAGACCCCATTTTATCTTACAGATATTAAAAAAAATAGTCTCAGATGAAGCATATTTTAAGGTTTTCCTGACACCTCAGACATAAAAAAGAAAAAAAAAAAAAAACAACTGAACCATGGAAGAACAGGATTCAGTCCCTGGGTTGGGATGATCCCCTGAAGCTGGAAATCGCAGCTTGCTCTCATGTGCTTGCTGCAAAAGTCCCATGGACAATGGAGCCTGGTGCACTACAGTCCAGATTGTCATAAAGAGTTGGACACCACTGAACACCGAAGCACAGCACAGCACAGCACAGCACATGGAATGTTTGTGAAAGAAAGGCAGGTAGGGAGGAAAGAGGAGAAAGGGAAACAATGGAAATGAATGGAAGGAAAGAAAATCCTCCGTTGCTGGTGACAATAGAGCAACCAGAGATGTACTTCAGCAGGACAGCACCACACATGTCCATCTGAGCAGTCTCAGACGGTTTGAAGCAACCATCTCCAATTTTGGTCCCACTCCTTCAACCAAACTCATGTGCAGGGTTTACCACTACCAGGCTAATAGTCATCTGGTTTCTCCTCATTCAAATCCTGATTCACCCAGAAGTGAAAAAGACACGTGTGCCCCAATGTTCATCACAGCACTGTTTACAAGACCCAGGGCATGGAAGCAACCAAGATGTCCATCAGCAGACAAATGGGTAAGAAAGCTGTGGTACATAGACACAAAGGAATATTGCTCCGCCATTAAAAAGAACACATGTCAATCCATTGTAATGAGGTGGATGAAACTGGAGCCTATTTTACAGAGCGAAGTAAGTCAGTAAGAAAAACACCAAACACTGTATAAGGCATATATATTGAATTTAGGAAGATGGAGATGATAACCCTATATGGGAGACAGCAAAAGAGACACAGACTTACAGAACAGTCTTTTGGGTTCTGGGGGAGATGGGGAGGGTGGGATGATCTAAGGGAATAGCATTGAAACATGTATATTATCATATGTGATAGGGATAGCCAGTCCATGTTTGATGCATAAGACGGGGTGCTCAGGGCTCGTACACTGGGCTGACCCAGAGGGATGGGATGGGGAGGGAGGTCGAAAGGGGGATCAGGATGGGGAACACATGTATTTCCATGGCTGATTCATGTCAATGTATGGAAAATGCAGCACAATATTGTAATGTAATTACACAACAATTAAAATAAATAAAATAAAATAAAATACATTCCTTTGCAAAAAAGGGCCTAAGTAGTATTGGCTTTTTGACCTCCAAAAATGCCATTCTTTCCTTCTTTCTTCCCTCCTTCCTCCCCCCGCATTCTTTCCATTTCTTTCTCTTTATACAGCTCTTAAAGCTTGCTTTCCATTTATAGTTATGACAAAGTCTTGGCTCCATTCCCCATGTTGTACAATGCACACCTGAGCTCATCTTCCACTTAACTAACAATGCGTGCCTCCCACTCCACCACATCTGTATTGCCCCTCGGTCTTCCCCTCCACGCTGGGAACCATTAGATTCGTCTCTATATCTGTGCGCCTCCATTTTTATCATATTCTCTAATTTGCAGTATGTCTACATTCTATAAGTGATATCATAGAATATTTGTGTATCTCTGTCTGAGTTATTTTTCTCAATATTCTACCTTTGATATTGCTGCAAATGTCAATATTTCATTCTTTTGATGGTAATTCCTCTGTATGTCTTTCAACAAGTGGCACTGACCCCCCACGCAGGACACAGCCTCCCAGCTAAGTGTGAATTTCTGCACTCACACAGAGAAACACCAAGTTCTCTTCTTTTTCTGCCATGGGAAGTGTGTCTTTGAAGCTCAGTCTGGAACCAGTTCTGCCCAAGACTTTCTGGCAACTGGACCTTCTCGTCCCGTCTCCAACTCCACAGAAGCCATCTCCCTCCCTCCTCAGACACTTATCCCCTCACTGCCCTGTCTGTCGCCCCACTATCAGATAACTCAGAGATAAATATAATATCACATCAGGTTGATTGTATTTTATTTCCATAATTAATGTATGCATTTGCTATAATGTTCAGCATCTGTACTGTTAGCCAGTATGCAACGGCGATACTCGTAGGCATTTCTCAAGTCTCTAGCCATGCCCCAAACTCACAGGCTGTCCACTGGTCCAGCTGGAATGGCAGGGGTCTCCATTGTCTCTAGGAACTCCTCTGGTTCGTTCTGATTAGCTGGAAAGGCAAGGGGTCTCCATGCTCTATTGAACCTGCTCTAGTTCACTCTGATTACCTGGAATGGCAGGGTTTTCCAGGGTCTCTGGGAGCTCCTTTGGTTCGCGCTGATTAGCTGGAATGGCAGGGGTCTCCATGGTCTATTGAACCTGTTCTAGTTCATTCTGATTACCTGGAATGGCAGGGGTTTCCATGGTCTCTGGGACCTCCTCTGATTCATTCTGATTAGCTGGAATGGCAGGGGTCTCCATGACTCTGGGACCTACTGTGGTTCATCCAGATTAACTGGAATGGTAGGAGTCTCTGTGGTCTCTGGCTCCTCCTCTGATTCATTTTGATTAGCTGGAATGGCAGGGGTCTCCATGGTCTCTGGGACCTACTGTGGTTCATCCAGATTAACTGGAATGGTAGGAGTCTCTGTGGTCTCTGGCTCCTCCTCTGATTCATTCTGATTAGCTGGAATGGCAGGGGTCTCCATGGTCTCTGGGACATCCTCTGGTTCCTTCTGATTCAGCTGTTCATTTGCCTAGGAACTCTAGCTACAGCGCTTTGAGCATCTGATTTTCTGAAGCTTTTTTGTGGTGGGTGTTTTCAGAGAAGTTTTCTTAGGCAGCTTTGCCGGAATGGGATTATTGACACTCATGGTTATCAGGGCCACCTGGAGAAAAAAAGACAGGGAGCCAAAATGGCACTGGTTTAGGGAAGAGTGTGAAGACAGCTGGGAAAGTTGGCTTCAGAAGGGGTGTGGCCAGAAAAGAGTTATATGCCAGGTAAGGACAGGTACGGGGTATTTTGTGGTAGGGTCAATGGGCAAGAGGGTGTGGCTGTGTTCAGCTCACCTAGATATTTTTTCTGGACCTCACTTGATAGGAGGTCTTCATCTTCGTCTGGGTAACAGGAGGTGCATGTTCCATAACTACTCTGGAGCCTTGTGGCTTCCTAGTCACCTCACTCATTGGACGACACACAGTTGTCTGCTCAGAGCCCTTGAGCACCCCTATATATACCCGATACCATGGAACCTCACCCTCATGCTTAATGAGGTCAGCAAGGCTCTTTCCCAGCAAACGGAGTCCCGGGTGTGCTTTGACATCACAAAGCTGCACCCTGACATTTATAACACAGGTTGGGATCAATTCAGATGATTTGCTGCGAGAAATGTGGCACTTGTAATGCCCTAAAGAGACCGCCAAACTCACCTGCCACCCTCACCCGTATGTCAACTCTGATGGGTCACACAGCAGGCAGAGTGCAACTCCTCCAACCTTGCCCCACAGCCACACTTCTCAGGCATTCATTCTGTCCTCTCTCAGTTTCCACCATTATCCAGGCTTTCATATCTTGCCTAAACTCCCTCCTTGACTATTAGGTTGTATTTAATTGTCTGTGGAAGCGAGAATCATGGCTCGTTCGTCCTGCAATGTGATCTTAATGCACCTTGAAGCTCATCGAATTTTGGGTGAGTCGACAGAAACCTTTCCATCCAGCCTCTTTGTCTCAGTGTTCCCAGAGCTCACCTCCGTTTTCTGGTCTCCAGTCCAAAACCCCTATCTATAGGTTGTGAGGATGCAGTGAATACACTTGCCCTTGCTCCACATGGAGATGTCTCGTTTCAAGTCTTGGACTCACGGTCACCTCACTAGGAGTAGTACCTAGGCTTGGGTTTGGACAGGGTGATGGGGATGGGGCCAAGAAATGCATGTTTCAGGTTGTGCTGGGGGATCCCATGCAGGAAATGCCAAGCTGCGGCTGATAGTATTCGCAGCAAGGGATGGAGGTTGCCCAGAGCTGTGTGAGCCTGGTGTGCTAAGTTCTTGTCAACACGTGCCCTCACAAATCTCTTTTCTCATCTTGTTTTCTTGCTGAAAGCTTCCTTGGAGCTTGCCTCACAGCCAAAACCAAGGTGGAATTCATTTCCATGAGCGGCTGCCACAAGCTTCCAGCTTCTTGGATGAAACACTGAGTCATCCTGTCCTGTGCATCTAGTTCCCATGGTCTCTCATTGCGCTGGTTGGCTCTGGAGGAAAGGGGAATGGATAGTGTGCTCCACATCAGTCCTCGTTTTTCCAATTGACTCGTAGGGTCAACCAGACTGAGTTGTGCCCCTGGGGACAGTTTGTTGGCTTAGTGGTTCTTCCTGGGTTTCCTGTGAAGTGTTCACATCCTGTTGTCCACTTGTTGCTTACTCACCCAGGGTCCCTCACACTGCTGAACATTTCAAGAGGTAGAAAAAGGATGCCGTAAACAAACCCAAAACATGACGCTTAGAATTTTTAAAAGATCTTAAAACCTGATTGAAAAATGTGCAAGAGGCACGAGCCAACAGTTTATAAGAAAGATATATCACTGGCCTTTATATTTACAAAAACTTGTTTAAAGACATGAGCAGCCATTTCAAAAGAAGAGTATGGACCTAGCCCCGAACCACGTTAGGAACATATTAAATCTAAAGAAGGTAATAAAAATCATACTAAATTTCCTTTGAGATCTGAAAGTCAGGCAGTAGTGGCATAGATAGTAGTAATTGCAGACAGAGACATTAGGATACTTGGAATAATGTGTTTTGTGTGTTCTAAACGTAAGAAGAGACATGGAAATCCTAAATTAGACCCCATTTTATCTTACAGATTAAAAAAAAATAGTGTCACATGAAGCATATTTTAAGGTTTTCCTGATACCTCAGACATTAAAAAGAAAAAAAAAAAAAAAAACTGCACCATGGAAGAACAGGATTCAGTTCCTGGGTTGGGATGATCCCCTGGAAGTGGAAATCGCAGCTTGCTCCCATGTGCTTGCTGCAAAATCCCCATGAACAGAGCAGCCTGGTTGGCTAAAGTCCTGAGGGTCATAAAGAGTTGGACACCACTCAACAACGAAGCACAGCACAGCACAGCACAGCACATTGAATGTTTGTGAAAGAAAGGCAGGTAGGGAGGAAAGAGGGAGAATGGGAAACAAGGGAAATGAAAGGAAGGAAAGAAAATCCTCTGTTGCTGGTGAGAACAGAGCAACCAGAGATGTCCTTCAGCAGGACAGCACCACACATGTCCATCTGAGCACTCTCAGACGGTTTGAAACAACCATCTCCAACTTTGGTCCCACTCCTTCAACCAAACTCATGTGCAGGGTTTACCACTAACAGGCTAATAGTCATCTGGTTTCTCCTCATTCAAATCCTGATTCACCCAGAAGTGAAGAAGACACGTGTGCCCCAATGTTCATCACAGCACTGTTTACAAGACCCAGGGCATGGAAGCAACCAAGATGTCCATCAGCAGACAAATGGGTAAGAAAGCTGTGGTACATAGACACAAAGGAATATTGCTCAGCCATTAAAAAGAACACATCTCAATCCATTGTAATGAGGTGGATGAAACTGGAGCCTATTTTACAGAGCGAAGTATGTCAGTAAGAAAAACACCAAACAATGTATAAGGCATATATATTGAATTTAGGAAGATGGAGATGATAACCCTATATGGGAGACAGCAAAAGAGACACAGACTTACAGAACAGTCTTATGGATTCTGCAGGAGATGGGGAGGGGGGATGATCTGAGAGAATAGCATTGAAACATGTATATTATCATATGTGAAATGGATAACCAGTCCATGTTCGATGCATAAGACAGGGTGCTCAGGGCAGGTTCACTGGGCTGACCCAGAGGGATGGGATGGGGAGGGAGGTGGAAAGGGGGATCAGGATGGGGATCACATGTATTTCCATGGGTGATTCATGTCAATGTATGGAAAATATAGCACAATATTGTAATGTAATTACACACCAATTAAAATAAATAAAATAAAATAAATACATTACTTTGCAAAAAGGGCGTAAGCAGTATTGGCTTTTTGAACTCCAAAAACGCCATTCTTTCCTCTGTCTTCCCTCCTTCCTCCCCCCGCTTTCTTTCCATTTCTTTCTCTTTATACAGCTGTTAAAGCTTGCTTTCCATTTATAGTTATGACAAACTCTTAGCTTCATTCCCCATGTTGTACATTGCATACCTGAGCTCATCTTCCACTTAAATAACAATGCGTGCCTCCCACTCCACCACATCAGTATTGCCCCTCGGTATTCCCCTCCACGCTAGGAACCAGTAGATGCATCTCTATATCTGTGCGCCTCCATTTTTATCATATTCTCTAATTTTCGGCATGTCTACATTCTACAAGTGATATCATAGAGTATTTGTGTATCTCTGTCTGAGTGATTTTTCTCAATATTCTACCTTTGATATTGCTGCAATGGTCAATATTTCATTCTTTTGATGGGCAACTCCTCTGTATGTTTTTTAACAAACGGCACTGTCCCTCCACAGAGAACACAGCTTCCCAGCTAAGTGTCCATCTCTGCACTCACACAGAGAAACACCAAGTTCTCTTCTTCTTCTCCAATGGGAATTGTGTCTTTGACTTTCAGTCTGGAACCGGTTCTGCGAAGATTTTCTGGCAACTGGACCTTCTCGTCCCATCTCCATCTCCAGAGAAGCCATCTCCCTCCCTCCTCACACACTTATCCCCTCACTGCCCTCTCTGCCGCCTCACTGTCAGATATCTCAGAGACAAATATAATATCACATCAGGGTGATTGTATTTTATTTTCGTTATTATTGTATGCAGTTGCTATAATGTTCAGCATCTGTACTGTTAGCCAGTATGCATCGGCGATACCCGCAGGCATTTCTCAAGTCTCTAGCCATGCCCTGAAGTCACTGGCTGTCCACTGGCCCAGCTGGAATGGCAGGGGTCTCCACTGTCTCTGGGACCTCCTCTGCTTCGTTCTGATTACCTGGAATGGCAGGGGTCACCATGGTCTATTGAACCTGCTCTATTTCATTCTGATTACCTGGAATGGCAGGGGTCTCCATGGTCTATTGAACCTTCTCTATTTCATTCTGATTACCTGGAATACAGGGGTTTCCATGGTCTCTGGGAACTCCTCTGTTTCGTTCTGATTACCTGGAATGGTAGGGGTCTCCATGGTTTTTTGATCCTGCTCTAGTTCTTTCTGATTACCTGGAATAGCAGGGGTTTCCATGGTCTCTGGGACCTCCTCTGATTCATTCTGAATAGGTGGAATGGCAGGGGTCTCCATGGACTCTGGGACCTACTGGGGTTCATCCTGATAACTGGAATGACAGGAGGCTCTGTCCTCTCCTGCACCTCATCTGATTCATTTTGATTAGCTGGAATGGAAGGGGTCTCCATGGTCTCTCTGACCTCCTCTGGTTCCTTCTGATTCAGCTGTTCATTTACCTTGGAACTCTAGCTACAGAACTTTGAGCATCTGATTTTCTGAAGCTTTTTTGTGGTGGGAGGTTTCAGAGAAGTGTTCTTGGGCAGCTTGCCGGAATGGGATTATTGACCCTCACGGTTATCATGGCCACCTGCAGAAAACAAGACAGGGAGCCAAAATGGCACTGGTTTAGGGAAGAGTGTGAAGACAGGTGGGAACGATGGCTTCAGAAGGGGTGTGGGCAGAGAAAGGTTATATGACAGGCAAGGACAGGGAGGGGGTCTTTTGGTGTGCGACAAATGGGCAAGAGAGTGTGGCTGGGTTCAGCTCACCTAGATATTTTTTCTGGACCTCAGTTGATAGGAGATCTTCATATTCTCCTGGGTAATAGGAGGTGCATGTTCCATAACTACTCTGGAGCCTTGTGGCTTCCTAGTCACCTCAGTCATTTGGAGGACACACAGTTGTCTGCTCAGAGCCCCTGAGCACCCCAATATATACCTGTCCCCATGGAGCCTCACCCTCATGCTTTATGAGGTCAGCAAGGCTCTTCCCCAGCCAAAGGAGTCCCTGGGTGTGCTTTGACATCACAAAGCTGCACCCTGACATTTATAACAGAGGTTGGGGATCAATTCAGGTGATTTGCTGTGAGAAATGTGGCACTTGTAATGCCCTAAAGAGACCTCCAAACTCATATGCCACCCTCACCTGTATGTCAACTCTGATGGGTCACACAGCAGGCAGAGTCCAACTCCTCCAAACCTTGCCCCACAGCCACACTCCTCGGGCATTTATTCTGTCGTCTCTGAGCTTTCACCATTATCCAGCCTTTCATATCTTGCCTAAACTCCCTCTATGACTACTACGTTGTATTTAATCGTCTGTGGAAGCGAGAATCATTGCTCGTTCTTCCTGCAATGTTGTCTTAATGCACCTTGAAGCCCATCGAAATCTGGGTGAGTCGACAGAAACCTTTCCATCCAGCCTCCTTGTCTCAGTATTCCCGGAGCTCGCCTCCTTTTTCTGGTCTCCAGGCGGAAATCCCTGTCTATAGGTTTTGAGGATGCAGTGAATACACTTGCCCTTGCTCCACATGGAGCTGTCTCGTTTCAAGTCTTGGACTCACGGTCACCTCACTAGGAGTAGTACCTAGGCTTGGGTTTGAACAGGGTGATGGGGATGGGGCCGAGAAATGCATGTTTCAGGTGGTGCTGGGGGATCCCATGCAGGAAATGCCCAGCTGTGGCTGATTAGTATTCCCAGCAAGTTGGGGAGCTTGCCCAGAGCTGTGTGAGCCTGGTGTGCTAAGTTCTTCTCAACACGTGCCCTCACAAAGATCTTTTCTCATCTTGTTTTCTTTCTGAAAGCTTCCTTGGAGCTTGCCTCACAGCCACACCAAGGTGAAATGCATTTCCATGAGCGGCTGCCACAAGCTTCCAGCTTCTTGGACGAAACACTGAGTCATTCTGTCCTGTGCATCTAGTTCCCATGGTCTCTCATTGAGCTGGTTGGCTCTGGAGGAAAGGGGAATGGATAGTGTGCTCCACCTGAGTCCTCATTTTTCCAATTGACTCGTAGGGTAAACCATCCTGAGGTGCGCCCATGGGGACAGTTTGTTGGCTTAGTGGTTCTTCCTGGGTTTCCTGTGAAGTGTTCACATCCTGTTGTCCACTTGTTGCTTACTCACCCAGGGTCCCTCACACTGCTGAACATTTCAAGAGGTAGAAAAAGCATGCCGTAAACAAACCCAAAATATGACTCTTAGTATTTTTAGAAGATCTTAAAACCTGATTGAAAAATGTGCAAGAGGCACGAGCCAACAGTTTATAAGAAAGATATATCACAGGCCTTTAAATTTACGAAGATTTGTTTAAAGACATGAGCAGCCAATTCACAAGAAGAGTATGGACCTCACCCCGAACCATGTTAGGAACATACTAAATCTGAAGTAGGTAAGAAAAATCATACTAAATTTCCCTTGAGATCTGAAACTCAGGCAGTAGTGGCATAGATAGTAGTAATTGTAGACAGAGACATTAGGATACTTGGAATAAATGTGTTTTGTGTGTTCTCAACGTAAGAAGAGACATGGAAATCCTGAATTAGACCCCATTTTATCTTACAGATATAAAAAAAAATAGTGTCAGATGAAGCATATTTTAAGGTTTTCCTGATACCTCAGACATTAAAAAGAAAAAAAAAAAACAATTGCACCATGGAAAACCAGGATTCAGTTCCTGGGTTGGGATGTTCCCTTGGAGTGGGAAATCGAAGCTTGCTCCTGTGTGCTTGCTGCAAAATCCCCATGGACAGAGGAGCCTGGTGGGCTACAGTCCGGAGGGTCAAAAAGAGTTGGACACCACTGAACAATGAAGCACAGCACAGCACAGCACAGCACACTGAATGTTTGTGAAAGAATGCAGGTTGGGAGGAAAGAGGGAAAAAGGGAAACAAGGGAAATGAAAGGAAGGAAAGATAATCCTCTGTTGCTGGTGAGAACAGAGCAACCAGAGATGTCCTTCAGCAGGACAGCACCACACATGTCAATCTGAGCACTCTCAGACGGTTTGAAACAACCATCTCCAACTTTGGTCCCACTCCTTCAACCAAACTCATGTGCAGGGTTTACCACTAACAGGCTAATAGTCATCTGGTTTCTCCTCATTCAAATCCTGATTCACCCAGAAGTGAAGAAGACACGTGTGCCCCAATGTTCATCACAGCACTGTTTACAAGACCCAGGGCATGGAAGCAACCAAGATGTCCATCAGCAGACAAATGGGTAAGAAAGCTGTGGTACATAGACACAAAGGAATATTGCTCAGCCATTAAAAAGAACACATCTCCATCCATTGTAATGTGGTGGATGAAACTGGAGCCTATTTTACAGAGCGAAGTATGTCAGTAAGAAAAACACCAAACAATGTATAAGGCATATATATTGAATTTAGGAAGATGGAGATGATAACCCTATATGGGAGACAGCAAAAGAGACACAGACTTACAGAACAGTCTTATGGATTCTGCAGGAGATGGGGAGGGGGGATGAACTGAGAGAATAGCATTGAAACATGTATATTATCATATGTGAAAGGGATAGCCAGTCCATGCTCGATGCATAAGACAGGGTGCTCAGGGCAGGTTCACTGGGCTGACCCAGAGGGATGGGATGGGGAGGGAGGTGCAAAGGGGGATCAGGATGGGGAACACATGTATTTCCATGGCTGATTCATGTCAATGTATGGAAAATATAGCACAATATTGTAATGTAATTACACACCAGTTAAAATAAATAAAATAAAAAAATGCATTTCTTTGTAAAAAGGGCGAAAGCAGTATTGGCTTATTGAACTCCAAAAACGCCATTCTTTCCTCTGTCTTCCCTCCTTCTTCCCCCCGCATTCTTTCCATTTCTTTCTCTTTATACAGCTGTTAAAGCTTGCTTTCCATTTATAGTTATGTCAAACTCTTGGCTCCATTCCCCATGTTGTTCATTGCATACCTGAGCTCATCTTCCACTTAAATAACAATGCGTGCCTCCCACTCCACCACCTCTGTATTGCCCCTCGGTCTTCCCCTCCACGCTAGGAACCAGTAGATGCATCTCTATATCTGTGCGCCTCCATTTTTATCATATTCTCTAATTTTCGGCATGTCTACATTCTGTAAGTGATGTCATAGAGTATTTGTGTATCTCTGTCTGAGTGATTTTTCTCAATATTCTACCTTTGATATTGCTGCAAAGGTCAATATTTCATTCTTTTGATGGGCAACTCCTCTGTATGTTTTTTAACAAACGGCACTGTCCCCCAACAGAGAACACAGCTTCCCAGCTAAGTGTCCATCTCTGCACTCACACAGAGAAACACCAAGTTCTCTTCTTCTTCTCCAATGGGAAGTGTGTCTTTGACTCTCAGTCTGGAACCAGTTCTGCCCAAGACATTCTGGCAACTGGACCTCCTCGTCCCATCTCCATCTCCAGAGAAGCCATTTCCCTTCCTCCTCACACACTTATCCACTCACTGCCCTCTCTGCCGCCTCACTGTCAGATATCTCAGAGACAAATATAGTATCACAACATTGTGATTGTATTTTATTTTCGTTATTATTGTATGCAGTTGCTATAATGTTCAGCATCTGTACTGTTAGCCAGTATGCATCAGCAATACCCGCAGGCATTTCTCAAGTCTCTAGCCATGCCCCGAAGTCACTGGCTGTCCACTGGTCCAGCTGGAATGGCAGGGGTCTCCACTGTCTCTGGGACCTCCTCTGCTTCGTTCTGATTACCTGGAATGGCAGGGGTCTCCATGGTCTATTGAACCTGCTCTATTTCATTCTGATTACCTGGAATGCAGGGGTTTTCATGGTCTCTGGGAACTCCTCTGGTTCGTTCTGATTACCTGGAATGGCAGGGGTCTCCATGATCTATTGAACCTGCTCTAGTTCTTTCTGATTACCTGGAATAGCAGGGGTTTCCATGGTCTCTGGGACCTCCTCTGATTCATTCTGAATAGCTGGAATGGCAGGGGTCTCCATGGACTCTGGGACCTACTGGGGTTCATCCTGATAACTGGAATGACAGGAAGCTCTGTGGTCTCCTGCACCTCCTCTGATTCATTTTGATTAGCTGGAATGGCAGGTGTCTCCATGGTCTCTCTGACCTCCTCTGGTTCCTTCTGATTCAGCTGTTCATTTACCTTGGGACTCTAGCTACAGAGCTTTGAGCATCTGATTTTCTGAAGCTTTTATGTGGTCGGAGGTTTCAGAGAAGTTTTCTTGGGCAGCTTGCCAGAATGGGATTATTGACCCTCACTGTTATCATGGCCACCTGGAGAAAACAAGACAGGGAGCCAAAATGGCACTGGTTTAGGGAAGAGTGTGAAGACAGGTGGGAACGATGGCTTCAGAAGGGGTGTGGGCAGAGAAATGTTATATGACAGGCAAGGACAGGGAGGGGGTCTTTTGGTGTGCGACAAATGGGCAAGAGAGTGTGGCTGGGTTCAGCTCACCTAGATATTTTTTCTGGACCTCAGTTGATAGGAGATCTTCATCTTCTCCTGGGTAACAGTTTGTACATGTTCCATAACTACTGTGGAGCCTTGTGGCTTCCTAGTCACCTCAGTCATTTGGAGGACACACAGTTGTCTGCTCAGAGCCCCTGAGCACCCCTATATATACCTGTCCCCATGGAGCCTCACCCTCATGCTTTATGAGGTCAGCAAGGCTCTTCCCCAGCCAAAGGAGACCCTGGGTGTGCTTTGACATCACAAAGCTGCACCCTGACATTTATAACAGAGGTTGGGGATCAATTCAGGTGATTTGCTGTGAGAAATGTGGCACTTGTAATGCCCTAAAGAGACTTCCAAACTCACATTCCACACTCACCTGTATGTCAACTCTGATGGGTCACACAGCAGGCAGAGTGCAACTCCTCCAAACCTTGCCCCACAGCCACACTCCTCGGGCATTCATTCTGTCGTCTCTGAGCTTTCACCATTATCCAGCCTTTCATATCTTGCCTAAACTCCCTCTATGACTACTACGTTGTATTTAATCGTCTGTGGAAGCGAGAATCATTGCTCGTTCGTCCTGCAATGTAGTCTTAATGCACCTTGAAGCCCATCGAATTCTGGGTGAGTCGACAGAAACCTTTCCATCCAGCCTCCTTGTCTCAGTGTTCCCTGAGCTCGCCTCCGTTTTTTGGTCTCCAGGCGGAAACGCCTGTCTATAGGTTGTGAGGATGCCGTGAATACACTTGCCCTTGCTCCACATGGAGCTGTCTCGTTTCAAGTCTTGGACTCATGGTCACCTCACTAGGAGTAGTACCTAGGCTTGGGTTTGAACAGGGTGATGGGGATGGGGCCGAGAAATGCATGTTTCAGGTTGTGCTGGGGGATCCCATGCAGGAAATGCCCAGCTGTGGCTGATTAGTATTCCCAGCAAGGGGTGGAGCTTGCCCAGAGCTGTGTGAGCCTGGTGTGCTAAGTTCTTGTCAATACGTGCCCTCACAAATATCTTTTCTCATCTTGTTTTCTTGCTGAAAGCTTCCTTGCAGCTTGCCTCACAGCCAAAACTAAAGTGGAATTCATTTCCATGAGCGGCTGCCACAAGCTTCCAGCTTCTTGGACGAAACACTGAGTCATCCTGTCCTGTGCATCTAGTTCCCATGGTCTCTCATTGGGCTGGTTGGCTCTGGAGGAAAGGGGAATGGATAGTGTGCTCCACCTCAGTCCTCATTTTTCCAATTGACTCGTAGGGTCAACCATCCTGAGTTGCGCCCATGGGGACAGTTTGTTGGCTTAGTGGATCTTCCTGGGTTTCCTGTGAAGTGTTCACATCCTGTTGTCCACTTGTTGTCTACTCACCCAGGGTCCATCACACTGCTGAACATTTCAAGAGGTAGAAAAAGCATGCCGTAAAAAAACCCAAAATATGACTCTTAGAATTTTTAGAAGATCTTAAAACCTGATAGAAAAATGTGCAAGAGGCACAAGCCAACAGTTTATAAGAAAGATGTATCACTGGCCTTTAAATTTACGAAGACTTGTTTAAAGACATGAGCAGCCAATTCTCAAGGAGAGTATGGACCTAGCCCCAAGCACGTTAGGAACATATTAAATCTAAAGAAGGTAAGAAAAATCATACTAAATTTCCCTTGAGAACTGAAACTCAGGCAGTAGTGGCATAGATAGTAGTAATTATAGACAGAGACATACGATACTTGGAATAAATGTGTTTTGTGTGTTCTCAACGTAAGAAGAGACATGGAAATCCTAAATTAGACCCCATTTTATCTTACAGATATAAAAAAAATAGTGTTAGATGAAGCATATTTTAAGGTTTTCCTGATACCTCAGACATTAAAAAGAAAAAAAAAAAAAAAAAAAAAAAAAAAAAAAAAAAAAAAAACAACTGCACCATGGAAGAACAGGATTCAGTTCATGGGTTGGGATGTTCCCCTGGAGTGGGAAATCGAAGCTTGCTCCTGTGTGCTTGCTTCAAAATCCCCATGGACAGCGGAGCCTGGTGGGCTACAGTCCGGAGGGTCAAAAAGAGTTGGACACCACTGAACAACGAAGCACAGCACAGCACAGCACATTGAATGTTTGTGAAAGAAAGGCAGGTAGGGAGAAAAGAGGGTAAAAGGGAAACAAGGGAAATGAAAGGAAGGAAAGAAAATCCTCTGTTGCTGGTGAGAACAGAGCAACCAGAGATGTCCTTCAGCAGGACAGCACCACACATGTCCATCTGAGCACTCTCAGATGGTTTGAAACAACCATCTCCAACTTTGGTCCCACTCCTTCAGCCAAACTCAAGTGCAGGGTTTACCACTAACAGGCTAATAGTCATCTGGTTTCTCCTCATTCAAATCCTGATTCACCCAGAAGTGAAAAAGACACGTGAGCCCCAATGTTCATCACAGCACTGTTTACAAGACCCAGGGCGTGGAAGCAACCAAGATGTCCATCAGCAGACAAATGGGTAAGAAAGCTGTGGTACATAGACACAAAGGAATATTGCTCAGCCATTAAAAAGAACACATCTCAATCCATTGTAATGAGGTGGATGAAACTGGAGCCTATTTTACAGAGCGAAGTATGTCAGTAAGAAAAACACCAAACAATGTATAAGGCATATATATTGAATTTAGGAAGATGGAGATGACAACCCTATATGGGAGACAGCAAACGAGACACAGACTTACAGAACAGTCTTATGGATTCTGCAGGAGATGGGGAGGGGGGATGATCTGAGAGAATAGCAGTGAAACATGTATATTATCATATGTGAAAGGGATAGCCAGTCCATGCTCGATGCATGACAGGGTGCTCAGGGTAGGTTCACTGGGTTGACCCAGAGGGATGGGATGGGGAGGGAGGTGCAAAGGGGGATCAGGATGGGGAACACATGTATTTCCATGGGTGATTCATGTCAATGTATGGAAAATATAGCACAATATTGTAATGTAATTACACACCAATTAAAATAAATAAAATAAAATAAAATAAATACATTACTTTGCAAAAAGGGCGTAAGCAGTATTGGCTTTTTGAACTCCAAAAACGCCATTCTTTCCTTCTGTCTTCCCTCCTTCCTCCCCCCGCATTCTTTCCATTTCTTTCTCTTTATACAGCTGTTAAAGCTTGCTTTCCATTTATAGTTATGACAAAGTCTTGGCTCCATTCCCCATGTTGTACATTGCATACCTGAGCTCATCTTCCACTTAAATAACAATTCGTGCCTCCCATTCCACCACCTCTGTATTGCCCCTCGGTCTTCCCCTCCACGCTAGGTACCAGTAGATGCATCTGTATATCTGTGCGCCTCCATTTTTATCATATTCTCTAATTTGCGGCATGTCTACATTCTGTAAGTGATGTCATAGAGTATTTGTGTATCTCTGTCTGAGTGATTTTTCTCAATATTCTACCTTTGATATTGCTGCAAAGGTCAATATTTCATTCTTTTGATGGGCAACCCCTCTGTATGTTTTTTAACAAACGGCACTGTCCCCCCACAGAAAACACAGCTTCCCAGCTAAGTGTCCATCTCTGCACTCACACAGAGAAACACCAAGTTCTCTTCTTCTTCTCCAATGGGAAGTGTGTCTTTGACTCTCAGTCTGGAACCAGTTCTGCCCAAGACATTCTGGCAACTGGACCTTCTCGTCCCATCTCCATCTCCAGAGAAGCCATCTCCCTCCCTCCTCACACACTTATCCACTCACTGCCCTCTCTGCCGCCTCACTGTCAGATATCTCAGAGACAAATATAATATCACATCAGGGTGATTCTATTTTATTTTCTTTATTATTGTATGCAGTTGCAATAATGTTCAGCATCTGTACTGTTAGCCAGTATGCATCGGCGATACCCGCAGGCATTTCTCAAGTCTCTAGCCATGCCCCGAAGTCACTGGCTGTCCACTGGTCCAGCTGGAATGGCAGGGGTCTCCACTGTCTCTGGGACCTCCTCTGCTTCGTTCTGATTACCTGGAATGGCAGGGGTCTCCATGGTCTATTGAACCTGCTCTATTTCATTCTGATTACCTGGAATGCAGGGGTTTCCATGGTCTCTGGGAACTCCTCTGGTTCGTTCTGATTACCTGGAATGGCAGGGGTCTCCATGGTCTATTGAACCTGCTCTAGTTCTTTCTGATTACCTGGAATGCAGGGGTTTCCATGATCTCTGGGAACTCCTCTGGTTCGTTGTGATTACCTGGAATGGCAGGGGTCTCCATGGTCTATTGAACCTTCTCTATTTCATTCTGATTACCTGGAATGCAGGGGTTTCCATGGTCTCTGGGAACTCGTCTGTTTCGTTCTGATTACCTGGAATGGTAGGGGTCTCCATGGTTTTTTGATCCTGCTCTAGTTCTTTCTGATTACCTGGAATAGCAGGGGTTTCCATGGTCTCTGGGACCTCCTCTGATTCATTCTGAATAGCTGGAATGGCAGGGGTCTCCATGGACTCTGGGACCTACTGGGGTTCATCCTGATAACTGGAATGACAGGAGGCTCTGTCCTCTCCTGCACCTCATCTGATTCATTTTGATTAGCTGGAATGGAAGGGGTCTCCATGGTCTCTCTGACCTCCTCTGGTTCCTTCTGATTCAGCTGTTCATTTACCTTGGAACTCTAGCTACAGAACTTTGAGCATCTGATTTTCTGAAGCTTTTTTGTGGTGGGAGGTTTCAGAGAAGTGTTCTTGGGCAGCTTGCCGGAATGGGATTATTGACCCTCACGGTTATCATGGCCACCTGCAGAAAACAAGACAGGGAGCCAAAATGGCACTGGTTTAGGGAAGAGTGTGAAGACAGGTGGGAACGATGGCTTCAGAAGGGGTGTGGGCAGAGAAATGTTATATGACAGGCAAGGACAGGGAGGGGGTCTTTTGGTGTGCAAGAAATGGGCAAGAGAGTGTGGCTGGGTTCAGCTCACCTAGATATTTTTTCTGGACCTCAGTTGATAGGAGATCTTCATATTCTCCTGGGTAATATGAGGTGCATGTTCCATAACTACTCTGGAGCCTTGTGGCTTCCTAGTCACCTCAGTCATTTGGAGGACACACAGTTGTCTGCTCAGAGCCCCTGAGCACCCCAATATATACCTGTCCCCATGGAGCCTCACCCTCATGCTTTATGAGGTCAGCAAGGCTCTTCCCCAGCCAAAGGAGTCCCTGGGTGTGCTTTGACATCACAAAGCTGCACCCTGACATTTATAACAGAGGTTGGGGATCAATTCAGGTGATTTGCTGTGAGAAATGTGGCACTTGTAATGCCCTAAAGAGACCTCCAAACTCATATGCCACCCTCACCTGTATGTCAACTCTGATGGGTCACACAGCAGGCAGAGTGCAACTCCTCCAAACCTTGCCCCACAGCCACACTCCTCGGGCATTCATTCTGTCGTCTCTGAGCTTTCACCATTATCCAGCCTTTCACATTTTGCCTAAACTCCCTCTATGACTACTACGTTGTATTTAATCGTTTGTGGAAGCGAGAATCATTGCTCGTTCGTCCTGCAATGTGGTCTTAATGCACCTTGAAGCCCATCAAAATCTGGGTGAGTCAACAGAAACCTTTCCATCCATCCTCCTTGTCTCAGTGTTCCCGGAGCTCGCCTCCGTTTTCTGGTCTCCAGGCGGAAATCCCTGTCTATAGGTTTTGAGGATGCAGTGAATACACTTACCCTTGCTCCACATGGAGCTGTCTCGTTTCAAGTCTTGGACTCACGGTCACCTCACTAGGAGTAGTACCTAGGCTTGGGTTTGAACAGGGTGATGGGGATGGGGCCGAGAAATGCATGTTTCAGGTTGTGCTGGGGGATCCCATGCAGGAAATGCAAAGCTGTGGCTGATTAGTATTCCCAGCAAGTTGGGGAGCTTGCCCAGAGCTGTGTGAGCCTGGTGTGCTAAGTTCTTCTCAACACGTGCCCTCACAAACATCTTTTCTCATCTTGTTTTCTTGCTGAAAGCTTCCTTGGAGCTTGCCTCACAGCCACACCAAGGTGAAATGCATTTCCATGAGCGGCTGCCACAAGCTTCCAGCTTCTTGGACGAAACACTGAGTCATTCTGTCCTGTGCATCTAGTTCCCATGGTCTCTCATTGAGCTGGTTGGCTCTGGAGGAAAGGGGAATGGATAGTGTGCTCCACCTCAGTCCTCATTTTTCCAATTGACTCGTAGGGTCAACCAGCCTGAGGTGCGCCCCTGGGGACAGTTTGTTGGCTTAGTGGTTCTTCCTGGGTTTCCTGTGAAGTGTTCACATCCTGTTGTCCACTTGTTGCTTACTCACCCAGGGTCCCTCACACTGCTGAACATTTCAAGTGGTAGAAAAAGCATGCCGTAAACAAACCCAAAATATGACTCTTAGTATTTTTAGAAGATCTTAAAACCTGATTGAAAAATGTGCAAGAGGCACGAGCCAACAGTTTATAAGAAAGATGTATCACAGGCCTTTAAATTTACGAAGATTTGTTTAAAGACATGAGCAGCCAATTCACAAGAAGAGTATGGACCTCACCCCGAACCGTGTTAGGAACATACTAAATCTGAAGTAGGTAAGAAAAATCATACTAAATTTCCCTTGAGATCTGAAACTCAGGCAGTAGTGGCATAGATAGTAGTAATTATAGACAGAGACATTAGGATACTTGGAATAAATGTGTTTTGTGTGTTCTCAACATAAGAAGAGACATGGAAATCCTAAATTAGACCCCATTTTATCTTACAGATGTTAAAAAAAATAGTGTCAGATGAAGCATATTTTAAGGTTTTCCTGATACCTCAGACATTAAAAAGAGAAAAAAAAACAAGTGCACCATGGAAAACCAGGATTCAGTTCCTGGGTTGGGATGTTCCCTTGGAGTGGGAAATCGAAGCTTGCTCCTGTGTGCTTGCTGCAAAATCCCCATGGACAGAGGAGCCTGGTGGGCTACAGTCCGGAGGGTCAAAAAGAGTTGGACACCACTGAACAATGAAGCACAGCACAGCACAGCACAGCACACTGAATGTTTGTGAAAGAATGCAGGTAGGGAGGAAAGAGGGAAAAAGGGAAACAAGGGAAATGAAAGGAAGGAAAGAAAATCCTCTGTTGCTGGTGAGAACAGAGCAACCAGAGATGTCCTTCAGCAGGACAGCACCACACATGTCAATCTGAGCACTCTCAGACGGTTTGAAACAACCATCTCCAACTTTGGTCCCACTCCTTCAACCAAACTCATGTGCAGGGTTTACCACTAACAGGTAATAGTCATCTGGTTTCTCCTCATTCAAATCCTGATTCACCCAGAAGTGAAAAAGACACGTGTGCCCCAATGTTCATCACAGCACTGTTTACAAGACCCAGGGCATGGAAGCAACCAAGATGTCCATCAGCAGACAAATGGGTAAGAAAGCTGTGGTACATAGACACAAAGGAATATTGCTCAGCCATTAAAAAGAACACATCTCCATCCATTGTAATGTGGTGGATGAAACTGGAGCCTATTTTACAGAGCGAAGTATGTCAGTAAGAAAAACACCAAACAATGTATAAGGCATATATATTGAATTTAGGAAGATGGAGATGATAACCCTATATGGGCGACAGCAAAAGAGACACAGACTTACAGAACAGTCTTATGGATTCTGCAGGAGATGGGGAGGGGGGATGAACTGAGAGAATAGCATTGAAACATGTATATTATCATATGTGAAAGGGATAGCCAGTCCATGCTCGATGCATAAGACAGGGTGCTCAGGGCAGGTTCACTGGGCTGACCCAGAGGGATGGGATGGGGAGGGAGGTGCAAAGGGGGATCAGGATGGGGAACACATGTATTTCCATGGCTGATTCATGTCAATGTATGGAAAATATAGCACAATATTGTAATGTAATTACACACCAGTTAAAATAAATAAAATAAAAAAATGCATTTCTTTGTAAAAAGGGCGAAAGCAGTAGTGGCTTATTGAACTCCAAAAACGCCATTCTTTCCTCTGTCTTCCCTCCTTCTTCCCCCCGCATTCTTTCCATTTCTTTCTCTTTATACAGCTGTTAAAGCTTGCTTTCCATTTATAGTTATGACAAAGTCTTGGCTCCATTCCCCATGTTGTACATTGCATACCTGAGCTCATCTTCCACTTAAATAACAATGCGTGCCTGCCACTCCACCACATCTGTATTGCTCCTCGGTCTTCCCCTCCACGCTGGGAACCAGTAGATGCATCTCTATATCTGTGCAACTCCATTTTATCATATACTCTAATTTGCGGTATGACTACATTCTATAAGTGATATCATAGAGTATTTGTGTATCTCTGTCTGAGTTATTTTTCTCAGTATTCTAACTTTGATATTGCTGCAAAGGTCAATATTTCATACTTTTGATGGGCAACTCCTCTGTATGTTTTTTAACAAACGGCACTGTCCCCCCACAGAGAACACAGCTTCCCAGCTAAGTGTCCATCTCTGCACTCACACAGAGAAACACCAAGTTCTCTTCTTCTTCTCCAATGGGAATTGTGTCATTGACTCTCAGTCTGGAACCAGTTCTGCCGAAGACTTTCTGGCAACTGGACCTTCTCGTCCCATCTCCATCTCCAGAGAAGCCATCTCCCTCCCTCCTCACACACTTATCCACTCACTGCCCTCTCTGCCGCCTCACTGTCAGATATCTCAGAGACAAATATAATATCATCACATCAGGGTGATTGTATTTTATTTTCGTTATTATTGTATGCAGTTGCTATAAGGTTCAGCATCTGTACTGTTAGCCAGTATGCATCAGCGATACCCGCAGGCATTTCTCAAGTCTCTAGCCATGCCCCGAAGTCACTGGCTGTCCACTGGTCCAGATGGAATGGCAGGGGTCTCCACTGTCTCTGGGACCTCCTCTGCTTCGTTCTGATTACCTGGAATGGCAGGGGTCTCCATTGTCTATTGAACCTGCTCTATTTCATTCTGATTACCTGGAATGCATGGGTTTCCATGGTGTCTGGGAACTCCTCTGGTTCGTTCTGATTACCTGGAATGGCAGGGGTCTCCATGGTCTACTGAACCTGCTCTAGTTCTTTCTGATTACCTGGAATAGCAGGGGTTTCCATGGTCTCTGGGACCTCCTCTGATTCATTCTGAATAGCTGGAATGGCAGGGGTCTCCATGGACTCTGGGACCTACTGGGGTTCATCCTGATAACTGGAATGACAGGAGGCTTTGTGTCTTTTGCACCTCCTCTGATTCATTTTGATTAGCTGGAATGGAAGGGGTCTCCATGGTCTCTCTGACCTCCTCTGGTTCCTTCTGATTCAGCTGTTCATTTACCTTGGAACTCTAGCTACAGAGCTTTGAGCATCTGATTTTCTGAAGCTTTTTTGTGGTGGGAGGTTTCAGAGAAGTTTTCTTGGGCAGCTTGCCGGAATGGGATTATTGACCCTCACGGTTATCATGTCCACCTGCAGAAAACAAGACAGGGAGCCAAAATGGCACTGGTTTAGGGAAGAGTGTGAAGACAGGTGGGAACGATGGCTTCAGAAGGGGTGTGGGCAGAGAAATGTTATATGACAGGCAAGGACAGGGAGGGGATCTTTTGGTGTGCGACAAATGGGCAAGAGAGTGTGGCTGGGTTCAGCTCACCTAGATATTTTTTCTGGACCTCACTTGATAGGAGATCTTCATCTTCTCCTGGGTAATAGGAGGTGCATGTTCCATAACTACTCTGGAGCCTTGTGGCTTCCTAGTCACCTCAGTCATTTGGAGGACACACAGTTGTCTGCTCAGAGCCCCTGAGCACCCCTATATATACCTGTCCCCATGGAGCCTCACCCTCATGCTTTATGAGGTCAGCAAGGCTCTTCCCCAGCCAACGGAGTCCCTGGGTGTGCTTTGATATCAGAAAGCTGCACCCTGACATTTATAACGCAGCTTGGGATCAGTTCAGATGATTTGCTTCGAGAAATGTGGCACTTGTAATGCGCTAAAGAAACCTCCAAACTCACCTGCCTCCCTCACCTGTATGTCAACTCTGATGGGTCACACAGCAGGCAGAGTGCATCTCCTTCATACCTTGCCGCACAGCCACACTCCTCAGGTATTCATTCTGTCATCTCTCATCTTTCACCATTTTCCAGGCTTTCATATCTTGCCTAAACTCCGTCCGTGACTACTAGGTTGTATTTAATAGTCTGTGGAAGCGAGAATCATGGATCGTTTGGCCTGCAATGTGATCTTAATGCACCTTGAAGCCCATCGAATTCTGGGTGAGTCGACAGAAACCTTTCCATCCAGCCTCCTTGTCTCAGTGTTCCCGGAGCTCGCCACCGTTTTCTGGTCTCCAGTCGGAAACGCCTGTCTATAGGTTGTGAGGATGCAGTGAATACACTTGCCCTTGCTCCACATGGAGGTGTCTCGTTTCAAGTCTTGGACTCACGGTCACCTCCCTAGGAGTAGTACCTAGGCTTGGGTTTGAAGAGGGTGATGGGGATGGGGCCGAGAAATGCATGTTTCAGGTTGTGCTGGGGGATCCCATGCAGGAAATGCCGAGCTGTGGCTGATTAGTATTCCCAGCAAGGGGTGGAGCTTGCCCAGAGGTGTGTGAGCCTGGTGTGCTAAGTTCTTCTCAACAAGTGCCCTCACAAATCTCTTTTCTCATCTTGTTTTCTTGCTGAAAGCTTCCTTGGAGCTTGCCTCACAGGCAAAACCAAGGTGGAATTCATTTACATGGGCATCTGCCACAAGCTTCCAGCTTCTTGGACGAAACACTGAGTCATCCTGTCCTGTGTATCTAGTTCCCATGGTCTCTCATTGAGCTGGTTGGCTCTGGAGGAAAGGGGAATGGATAGTGTGCTCCACCTCAGTCCTCGTTTTTCCAATTGACTCGTAGGGTCAACCAGCCTGGGTGTGCCCATTGGGACAGTTTGTTGGCTTAGTGATTCTTCCTGGGTTTCCTTTGAAGTGTTCACATCCTGTTGTCCACTTGTTGCTTACTAACCCAGGGTCCATCACACTGCTGAACATTTCAAGAGCTAGAAAAAGCATGCCGTAAACAAACCCAAAATATGACGCTTAGAATTTTTAGAAGATCCTAAAAACTTATTGAAAAATATGCAAGAGGCACGAGACAACAGTTTATAAGAAAGATGTATCAATGGCCTTTAAATTTACGAAGACTTGTTAAAAGACATGAGCAGCCAATTAACAAAAAAAGTTGGGACCTAGCCCCGAACAATGTTAGGAACATATTAAATTTAAAGAAGGTAAGTAAAATCATACTAAATTTCCCGTGAGAACTGAAACTCAGTCAGTAGTGGCATAGATAGTAGTAATTGTAGACAGAGACATTAGGATACTTGGAATAAATGTGTTTTGTGTGTTCTCAACGTAAGAAGAGACATGGAAATCCTAAATTAGACCCCATTTTATCTTACAGATATTAAAAAAAATAGTCTCAGATGAAGCATATTTTAAGGTTTTCCTGACACCTCAGACATAAAAAAGAAAAAAAAAAAAAAACAACTGAACCATGGAAGAACAGGATTCAGTCCCTGGGTTGGGATGATCCCCTGAAGCTGGAAATCGCAGCTTGCTCTCATGTGCTTGCTGCAAAAGTCCCATGGACAATGGAGCCTGGTGCACTACAGTCCAGATTGTCATAAAGTGTTGGACACCACTGAACACCGAAGCACAGCACAGCACAGCACAGCACATGGAATGTTTGTGAAAGAAAGGCAGGTAGGGAGGAAAGAGGAGAAAGGGAAACAATGGAAATGAATGGAAGGAAAGAAAATCCTCCATTGCTGGTGACAATAGAGCAACCAGAGATGTACTTCAGCAGGACAGCACCACACATGTCCATCTGAGCAGTCTCAGACGGTTTGAAGCAACCATCTCCAATTTTGGTCCCACTCCTTCAACCAAACTCATGTGCAGGGTTTACCACTAACAGGCTAATAGTCATCTGGTTTCTCCTCATTCAAATCCTGATTCACCCAGAAGTGAAAAAGACACGTGTGCCCCAATGTTCATCACAGCACTCTTTACAAGACCCAGGGCATGGAAGCAACCAAGATGTCCATCAGCAGACAAATGGGTAAGAAAGCTGTGGTACATAGACACAAAGGAATATTGCTCAGCCATTAAAAAGAACACATCTCAATCCATTGTAATGAGGTGGATGAAACTGGAGCCTATTTTACAGAGCGAAGTAAGTCAGTAAGAAAAACACCAAACACTGTATAAGGCATATATATTGAATTTAGGAAGATGGAGATGATAACCCTATATGGGAGACAGCAAAAGAGACGCAGACTTACAGAACAGTCTTTTGGGTTCTGGGGGAGATGGGGAGGGTGGGATGATCTAAGGGAATAGCATTGAAACATGTATATTATCATATGTGATAGGGATAGCCAGTCCATGTTTGATGCATAAGACGGGGTGCTCAGGGCTCGTACACTGGGCTGACCCAGAGGGATGGGATGGGGAGGGAGGTGGAAAGGGGGATCAGGATGGGGAACACATGTATTTCCATGGCTGATTCATGTCAATGTATGGAAAATGCAGCACAATATTGTAATGTAATTACACAACAATTAAAATAAATAAAATAAAATAAAATACATTCCTTTGCAAAAAAGGGCCTAAGTAGTATTGGCTTTTTGACCTCCAAAAATGCCATTCTTTCCTTCTTTCTTCCCTCCTTCCTCCCCCCGCATTCTTTCCATTTCTTTCTCTTTATACAGCTCTTAAAGCTTGCTTTCCATTTATAGTTATGACAAAGTCTTGGCTCCATTCCCCATGTTGTACAATGCACACCTGAGCTCATCTTCCACTTAACTAACAATGCGTGCCTCCCACTCCACCACATCTGTATTGCCCCTCGGTCTTCCCCTCCACGCTGGGAACCATTAGATTCGTCTCTATATCTGTGCGCCTCCATTTTTATCATATTCTCTAATTTGCAGTATGTCTACATTCTATAAGTGATATCATAGAATATTTGTGTATCTCTGTCTGAGTTATTTTTCTCAATATTCTACCTTTGATATTGCTGCAAATGTCAATATTTCATTCTTTTGATGGTAATTCCTCTGTATGTCTTTCAACAAGCGGCACTGACCCCCCACGCAGGACACAGCCTCCCAGCTAAGTGTGAATTTCTGCACTCACACAGAGAAACACCAAGTTCTCTTCTTTTTCTGCCATGGGAAGTGTGTCTTTGAAGCTCAGTCTGGAACCAGTTCTGCCCAAGACTTTCTGGCAACTGGACCTTCTCGTCCCGTCTCCAACTCCACAGAAGCCATCTCCCTCCCTCCTCAGACACTTATCCCCTCACTGCCCTGTCTGTCGCCCCACTATCAGATAACTCAGAGATAAATATAATATCACATCAGGTTGATTGTATTTTATTTCCATAATTAATGTATGCATTTGCTATAATGTTCAGCATCTGTACTGTTAGCCAGTATGCAACGGCGATACTCGTAGGCATTTCTCAAGTCTCTAGCCATGCCCCAAACTCACAGGCTGTCCACTGGTCCAGCTGGAATGGCAGGGGTCTCCATTGTCTCTAGGAACTCCTCTGGTTCGTTCTGATTAGCTGGAAAGGCAAGGGGTCTCCATGCTCTATTGAACCTGCTCTAGTTCACTCTGATTACCTGGAATGGCAGGGTTTTCCAGGGTCTCTGGGAGCTCCTTTGGTTCGCGCTGATTAGCTGGAATGGCAGGGGTCTCCATGGTCTATTGAACCTGTTCTAGTTCATTCTGATTACCTGGAATGGCAGGGGTTTCCATGGTCTCTGGGACCTCCTCTGATTCATTCTGATTAGCTGGAATGGCAGGGGTCTCCATGACTCTGGGACCTACTGTGGTTCATCCAGATTAACTGGAATGGTAGGAGTCTCTGTGGTCTCTGGCTCCTCCTCTGATTCATTTTGATTAGCTGGAATGGCAGGGGTCTCCATGGTCTCTGGGACCTACTGTGGTTCATCCAGATTAACTGGAATGGTAGGAGTCTCTGTGGTCTCTGGCTCCTCCTCTGATTCATTCTGATTAGCTGGAATGGCAGGGGTCTCCATGGTCTCTGGGACATCCTCTGGTTCCTTCTGATTCAGCTGTTCATTTGCCTAGGAACTCTAGCTACAGCGCTTTGAGCATCTGATTTTCTGAAGCTTTTTTGTGGTGGGTGTTTTCAGAGAAGTTTTCTTAGGCAGCTTTGCCGGAATGGGATTATTGACACTCATGGTTATCAGGGCCACCTGGAGAAAAAAAGACAGGGAGCCAAAATGGCACTGGTTTAGGGAAGAGTGTGAAGACAGCTGGGAAAGTTGGCTTCAGAAGGGGTGTGGCCAGAAAAGAGTTATATGCCAGGTAAGGACAGGTACGGGGTATTTTGTGGTAGGGTCAATGGGCAAGAGGGTGTGGCTGTGTTCAGCTCACCTAGATATTTTTTCTGGACCTCACTTGATAGGAGGTCTTCATCTTCGTCTGGGTAACAGGAGGTGCATGTTCCATAACTACTCTGGAGCCTTGTGGCTTCCTAGTCACCTCACTCATTGGACGACACACAGTTGTCTGCTCAGAGCCCTTGAGCACCCCTATATATACCCGATACCATGGAACCTCACCCTCATGCTTAATGAGGTCAGCAAGGCTCTTTCCCAGCAAACGGAGTCCCGGGTGTGCTTTGACATCACAAAGCTGCACCCTGACATTTATAACACAGGTTGGGATCAATTCAGATGATTTGCTGCGAGAAATGTGGCACTTGTAATGCCCTAAAGAGACCGCCAAACTCACCTGCCACCCTCACCCGTATGTCAACTCTGATGGGTCACACAGCAGGCAGAGTGCAACTCCTCCAACCTTGCCCCACAGCCACACTTCTCAGGCATTCATTCTGTCCTCTCTCAGTTTCCACCATTATCCAGGCTTTCATATCTTGCCTAAACTCCCTCCTTGACTATTAGGTTGTATTTAATTGTCTGTGGAAGCGAGAATCATGGCTCGTTCGTCCTGCAATGTGATCTTAATGCACCTTGAAGCTCATCGAATTTTGGGTGAGTCGACAGAAACCTTTCCATCCAGCCTCTTTGTCTCAGTGTTCCCAGAGCTCACCTCCGTTTTCTGGTCTCCAGTCCAAAACCCCTATCTATAGGTTGTGAGGATGCAGTGAATACACTTGCCCTTGCTCCACATGGAGATGTCTCGTTTCAAGTCTTGGACTCACGGTCACCTCACTAGGAGTAGTACCTAGGCTTGGGTTTGGACAGGGTGATGGGGATGGGGCCAAGAAATGCATGTTTCAGGTTGTGCTGGGGGATCCCATGCAGGAAATGCCAAGCTGCGGCTGATAGTATTCGCAGCAAGGGATGGAGGTTGCCCAGAGCTGTGTGAGCCTGGTGTGCTAAGTTCTTGTCAACACGTGCCCTCACAAATCTCTTTTCTCATCTTGTTTTCTTGCTGAAAGCTTCCTTGGAGCTTGCCTCACAGCCAAAACCAAGGTGGAATTCATTTCCATGAGCGGCTGCCACAAGCTTCCAGCTTCTTGGATGAAACACTGAGTCATCCTGTCCTGTGCATCTAGTTCCCATGGTCTCTCATTGCGCTGGTTGGCTCTGGAGGAAAGGGGAATGGATAGTGTGCTCCACATCAGTCCTCGTTTTTCCAATTGACTCGTAGGGTCAACCAGACTGAGTTGTGCCCCTGGGGACAGTTTGTTGGCTTAGTGGTTCTTCCTGGGTTTCCTGTGAAGTGTTCACATCCTGTTGTCCACTTGTTGCTTACTCACCCAGGGTCCCTCACACTGCTGAACATTTCAAGAGGTAGAAAAAGGATGCCGTAAACAAACCCAAAACATGACGCTTAGAATTTTTAAAAGATCTTAAAACCTGATTGAAAAATGTGCAAGAGGCACGAGCCAACAGTTTATAAGAAAGATATATCACTGGCCTTTATATTTACAAAAACTTGTTTAAAGACATGAGCAGCCATTTCAAAAGAAGAGTATGGACCTAGCCCCGAACCACGTTAGGAACATATTAAATCTAAAGAAGGTAATAAAAATCATACTAAATTTCCTTTGAGATCTGAAAGTCAGGCAGTAGTGGCATAGATAGTAGTAATTGCAGACAGAGACATTAGGATACTTGGAATAATGTGTTTTGTGTGTTCTAAACGTAAGAAGAGACATGGAAATCCTAAATTAGACCCCATTTTATCTTACAGATTAAAAAAAAATAGTGTCACATGAAGCATATTTTAAGGTTTTCCTGATACCTCAGACATTAAAAAGAAAAAAAAAAAAAAAAAAAACTGCACCATGGAAGAACAGGATTCAGTTCCTGGGTTGGGATGATCCCCTGGAAGTGGAAATCGCAGCTTGCTCCCATGTGCTTGCTGCAAAATCCCCATGAACAGAGCAGCCTGGTTGGCTAAAGTCCTGAGGGTCATAAAGAGTTGGACACCACTCAACAACGAAGCACAGCACAGCACAGCACAGCACATTGAATGTTTGTGAAAGAAAGGCAGGTAGGGAGGAAAGAGAGAGAATGGGAAACAAGGGAAATGAAAGGAAGGAAAGAAAATCCTCTGTTGCTGGTGAGAACAGAGCAACCAGAGATGTCCTTCAGCAGGACAGCACCACACATGTCCATCTGAGCACTCTCAGACGGTTTGAAACAACCATCTCCAACTTTGGTCCCACTCCTTCAACCAAACTCATGTGCAGGGTTTACCACTAACAGGCTAATAGTCATCTGGTTTCTCCTCATTCAAATCCTGATTCACCCAGAAGTGAAGAAGACACGTGTGCCCCAATGTTCATCACAGCACTGTTTACAAGACCCAGAGCATGGAAGCAACCAAGATGTCCATCAGCAGACAAATGGGTAAGAAAGCTGTGGTACATAGACACAAAGGAATATTGCTCAGCCATTAAAAAGAACACATCTCAATCCATTGTAATGAGGTGGATGAAACTGGAGCCTATTTTACAGAGCGAAGTATGTCAGTAAGAAAAACACCAAACAATGTATAAGGCATATATATTGAATTTAGGAAGATGGAGATGATAACCCTATATGGGAGACAGCAAAAGAGACACAGACTTACAGAACAGTCTTATGGATTCTGCAGGAGATGGGGAGGGGGGATGATCTGAGAAAATAGCATTGAAACATGTATATTATCATATGTGAAATGGATAACCAGTCCATGTTCGATGCATAAGACAGGGTGCTCAGGGCAGGTTCACTGGGCTGACCCAGAGGGATGGGATGGGGAGGGAGGTGGAAAGGGGGATCAGGATGGGGATCACATGTATTTCCATGGGTGATTCATGTCAATGTATGGAAAATATAGCACAATATTGTAATGTAATTACACACCAATTAAAATAAATAAAATAAAATAAATACATTACTTTGCAAAAAGGGCGTAAGCAGTATTGGCTTTTTGAACTCCAAAAACGCCATTCTTTCCTCTGTCTTCCCTCCTTCCTCCCCCCGCTTTCTTTCCATTTCTTTCTCTTTATACAGCTGTTAAAGCTTGCTTTCCATTTATAGTTATGACAAACTCTTAGCTTCATTCCCCATGTTGTACATTGCATACCTGAGCTCATCTTCCACTTAAATAACAATGCGTGCCTCCCACTCCACCACATCAGTATTGCCCCTCGGTATTCCCCTCCACGCTAGGAACCAGTAGATGCATCTCTATATCTGTGCGCCTCCATTTTTATCATATTCTCTAATTTTCGGCATGTCTACATTCTACAAGTGATATCATAGAGTATTTGTGTATCTCTGTCTGAGTGATTTTTCTCAATATTCTACCTTTGATATTGCTGCAATGGTCAATATTTCATTCTTTTGATGGGCAACTCCTCTGTATGTTTTTTAACAAACGGCACTGTCCCTCCACAGAGAACACAGCTTCCCAGCTAAGTGTCCATCTCTGCACTCACACAGAGAAACACCAAGTTCTCTTCTTCTTCTCCAATGGGAATTGTGTCTTTGACTTTCAGTCTGGAACCGGTTCTGCGAAGATTTTCTGGCAACTGGACCTTCTCGTCCCATCTCCATCTCCAGAGAAGCCATCTCCCTCCCTCCTCACACACTTATCCCCTCACTGCCCTCTCTGCCGCCTCACTGTCAGATATCTCAGAGACAAATATAATATCACATCAGGGTGATTGTATTTTATTTTCGTTATTATTGTATGCAGTTGCTATAATGTTCAGCATCTGTACTGTTAGCCAGTATGCATCGGCGATACCCGCAGGCATTTCTCAAGTCTCTAGCCATGCCCTGAAGTCACTGGCTGTCCACTGGCCCAGCTGGAATGGCAGGGGTCTCCACTGTCTCTGGGACCTCCTCTGCTTCGTTCTGATTACCTGGAATGGCAGGGGTCACCATGGTCTATTGAACCTGCTCTATTTCATTCTGATTACCTGGAATGGCAGGGGTCTCCATGGTCTATTGAACCTTCTCTATTTCATTCTGATTACCTGGAATACAGGGGTTTCCATGGTCTCTGGGAACTCCTCTGTTTCGTTCTGATTACCTGGAATGGTAGGGGTCTCCATGGTTTTTTGATCCTGCTCTAGTTCTTTCTGATTACCTGGAATAGCAGGGGTTTCCATGGTCTCTGGGACCTCCTCTGATTCATTCTGAATAGGTGGAATGGCAGGGGTCTCCATGGACTCTGGGACCTACTGGGGTTCATCCTGATAACTGGAATGACAGGAGGCTCTGTCCTCTCCTGCACCTCATCTGATTCATTTTGATTAGCTGGAATGGAAGGGGTCTCCATGGTCTCTCTGACCTCCTCTGGTTCCTTCTGATTCAGCTGTTCATTTACCTTGGAACTCTAGCTACAGAACTTTGAGCATCTGATTTTCTGAAGCTTTTTTGTGGTGGGAGGTTTCAGAGAAGTGTTCTTGGGCAGCTTGCCGGAATGGGATTATTGACCCTCACGGTTATCATGGCCACCTGCAGAAAACAAGACAGGGAGCCAAAATGGCACTGGTTTAGGGAAGAGTGTGAAGACAGGTGGGAACGATGGCTTCAGAAGGGGTGTGGGCAGAGAAAGGTTATATGACAGGCAAGGACAGGGAGGGGGTCTTTTGGTGTGCGACAAATGGGCAAGAGAGTGTGGCTGGGTTCAGCTCACCTAGATATTTTTTCTGGACCTCAGTTGATAGGAGATCTTCATATTCTCCTGGGTAATAGGAGGTGCATGTTCCATAACTACTCTGGAGCCTTGTGGCTTCCTAGTCACCTCAGTCATTTGGAGGACACACAGTTGTCTGCTCAGAGCCCCTGAGCACCCCAATATATACCTGTCCCCATGGAGCCTCACCCTCATGCTTTATGAGGTCAGCAAGGCTCTTCCCCAGCCAAAGGAGTCCCTGGGTGTGCTTTGACATCACAAAGCTGCACCCTGACATTTATAACAGAGGTTGGGGATCAATTCAGGTGATTTGCTGTGAGAAATGTGGCACTTGTAATGCCCTAAAGAGACCTCCAAACTCATATGCCACCCTCACCTGTATGTCAACTCTGATGGGTCACACAGCAGGCAGAGTCCAACTCCTCCAAACCTTGCCCCACAGCCACACTCCTCGGGCATTCATTCTGTCGTCTCTGAGCTTTCACCATTATCCAGCCTTTCATATCTTGCCTAAACTCCCTCTATGACTACTACGTTGTATTTAATCGTCTGTGGAAGCGAGAATCATTGCTCGTTCTTCCTGCAATGTGGTCTTAATGCACCTTGAAGCCCATCGAAATCTGGGTGAGTCGACAGAAACCTTTCCATCCAGCCTCCTTGTCTCAGTATTCCCGGAGCTCGCCTCCTTTTTCTGGTCTCCAGGCGGAAATCCCTGTCTATAGGTTTTGAGGATGCAGTGAATACACTTGCCCTTGCTCCACATGGAGCTGTCTCGTTTCAAGTCTTGGACTCACGGTCACCTCACTAGGAGTAGTACCTAGGCTTGGGTTTGAACAGGGTGATGGGGATGGGGCCGAGAAATGCATGTTTCAGGTGGTGCTGGGGGATCCCATGCAGGAAATGCCCAGCTGTGGCTGATTAGTATTCCCAGCAAGTTGGGGAGCTTGCCCAGAGCTGTGTGAGCCTGGTGTGCTAAGTTCTTCTCAACACGTGCCCTCACAAAGATCTTTTCTCATCTTGTTTTCTTTCTGAAAGCTTCCTTGGAGCTTGCCTCACAGCCACACCAAGGTGAAATGCATTTCCATGAGCGGCTGCCACAAGCTTCCAGCTTCTTGGACGAAACACTGAGTCATTCTGTCCTGTGCATCTAGTTCCCATGGTCTCTCATTGAGCTGGTTGGCTCTGGAGGAAAGGGGAATGGATAGTGTGCTCCACCTGAGTCCTCATTTTTCCAATTGACTCGTAGGGTAAACCATCCTGAGGTGCGCCCATGGGGACAGTTTGTTGGCTTAGTGGTTCTTCCTGGGTTTCCTGTGAAGTGTTCACATCCTGTTGTCCACTTGTTGCTTACTCACCCAGGGTCCCTCACACTGCTGAACATTTCAAGAGGTAGAAAAAGCATGCCGTAAACAAACCCAAAATATGACTCTTAGTATTTTTAGAAGATCTTAAAACCTGATTGAAAAATGTGCAAGAGGCACGAGCCAACAGTTTATAAGAAAGATATATCACAGGCCTTTAAATTTACGAAGATTTGTTTAAAGACATGAGCAGCCAATTCACAAGAAGAGTATGGACCTCACCCCGAACCGTGTTAGGAACATACTAAATCTGAAGTAGGTAAGAAAAATCATACTAAATTTCCCTTGAGATCTGAAACTCAGGCAGTAGTGGCATAGATAGTAGTAATTGTAGACAGAGACATTAGGATACTTGGAATAAATGTGTTTTGTGTGTTCTCAACGTAAGAAGAGACATGGAAATCCTGAATTAGACCCCATTTTATCTTACAGATATAAAAAAAAATAGTGTCAGATGAAGCATATTTTAAGGTTTTCCTGATACCTCAGACCTTAAAAAGAAAAAAAAAAAAAAACAATTGCACCATGGAAAACCAGGATTCAGTTCCTGGGTTGGGATGTTCCCTTGGAGTGGGAAATCGAAGCTTGCTCCTGTGTGCTTGCTGCAAAATCCCCATGGACAGAGGAGCCTGGTGGGCTACAGTCCGGAGGGTCAAAAAGAGTTGGACACCACTGAACAATGAAGCACAGCACAGCACAGCACAGCACACTGAATGTTTGTGAAAGAATGCAGGTTGGGAGGAAAGAGGGAAAAAGGGAAACAAGGGAAATGAAAGGAAGGAAAGAAAATCCTCTGTTGCTGGTGAGAACAGAGCAACCAGAGATGTCCTTCAGCAGGACAGCACCACACATGTCAATCTGAGCACTCTCAGACGGTTTGAAACAACCATCTCCAACTTTGGTCCCACTCCTTCAACCAAACTCATGTGCAGGGTTTACCACTAACAGGCTAATAGTCATCTGGTTTCTCCTCATTCAAATCCTGATTCACCCAGAAGTGAAAAAGACACGTGTGCCCCAATGTTCATCACAGCACTGTTTACAAGACCCAGGGCATGGAAGCAACCAAGATGTCCATCAGCAGACAAATGGGTAAGAAAGCTGTGGTACATAGACACAAAGGAATATTGCTCAGCCATTAAAAAGAACACATCTCCATCCATTGTAATGTGGTGGATGAAACTGGAGCCTATTTTACAGAGCGAAGTATGTCAGTAAGAAAAACACCAAACAATGTATAAGGCATATATATTGAATTTAGGAAGATGGAGATGATAACCCTATATGGGAGACAGCAAAAGAGACACAGACTTACAGAACAGTCTTATGGATTCTGCAGGAGATGGGGAGGGGGGATGAACTGAGAGAATAGCATTGAAACATGTATATTATCATATGTGAAAGGGATAGCCAGTCCATGCTCGATGCATAAGACAGGGTGCTCAGGGCAGGTTCACTGGGCTGACCCAGAGGGATGGGATGGGGAGGGAGGTGCAAAGGGGGATCAGGATGGGGAACACATGTATTTCCATGGCTGATTCATGTCAATGTATGGAAAATATAGCACAATATTGTAATGTAATTACACACCAGTTAAAATAAATAAAATAAAAAAATGCATTTCTTTGTAAAAAGGGCGAAAGCAGTATTGGCTTATTGAACTCCAAAAACGCCATTCTTTCCTCTGTCTTCCCTCCTTCTTCCCCCCGCATTCTTTCCATTTCTTTCTCTTTATACAGCTGTTAAAGCTTGCTTTCCATTTATAGTTATGTCAAACTCTTGGCTCCATTCCCCATGTTGTTCATTGCATACCTGAGCTCATCTTCCACTTAAATAACAATGCGTGCCTCCCACTCCACCACCTCTGTATTGCCCCTCGGTCTTCCCCTCCACGCTAGGTACCAGTAGATGCATCTGTGTATCTGTGCGCCTCCATTTTTATCATATTCTCTAATTTGCGGCATGTCTACATTCTGTAAGTGATGTCATAGAGTATTTGTGTATCTCTGTCTGAGTGATTTTTCTCAATATTCTACCTTTGATATTGCTGCAAAGGTCAATATTTCATTCTTTTGATGGGCAACCCCTCTGTATGTTTTTTAACAAACGGCACTGTCCCCCCACAGAGAACACAGCTTCCCAGCTAAGTGTCCATCTCTGCACTCACACAGAGAAACACCAAGTTCTCTTCTTCTTCTCCAATGGGAAGTGTGTCTTTGACTCTCAGTCTGGAACCAGTTCTGCCCAAGACATTCTGGCAACTGGACCTTCTCGTCCCATCTCCATCTCCAGAGAAGCCATCTCCCTTCCTCCTCACACACTTATCCATTCACTGCCCTCTCTGCCGCCTCACTGTCAGATATCTCAGAGACAAATATAATATCACATCAGGGTGATTGTATTTTATTTTTGTTATTATTGTATGCAGTTGCTATAATGTTCAGCATCTGTACTGTTAGCCAGTATGCATCGGCAATACCCGCAGGCATTTCTCAAGTCTCTAGCCATGCCCCGAAGTCACTGGCTGTCCACTGGTCCAGCTGGAATGGCAGGGGTCTCCACTGTCTCTGGGACCTCCTCTGCTTTGTTCTGATTACCTGGAATGGCAGGGGTCTCCATGGTCTATTGAACCTGCTCTATTTCATTCTGATTACCTGGAATGCAGGGGTTTCCATGGTCTCTGGGAACTCCTCTGGTTCGTTCTGATTACCTGGAATGGCAGGGGTCTCCATGGTCTATTGAACCTGCTCTAGTTCTTTCTGATTACCTGGAATAGCAGGGGTTTCCATGGTCTCTGGGACCTCCTCTGATTCATTCTGAATAGCTGGAATGGCAGGGGTCTCCATGGACTCTGGGACCTACTGGGGTTCATCCTGATAACTGGAATGACAGGAGGCTCTGTGGTCTTTTGCACCTCCTCTGACTCATTTTGATTAGCTGGAATGGCAGGTGTCTCCATGGTCTCTCTGACCTCCTCTGGTTCCTTCTGATTCAGCTGTTCATTTACCTTGGAACTCTAGCTACAGAGCTTTGAGCATCTGATTTTCTGAAGCTTTTTTGTGGTGGGAGGTTTCAGAGAAGTGTTCTTGGGCAGCTTGCCAGAATGGGATTATTGACCCTCACGGTTATCATGGCCACCTGCAGAAAACAAGACAGGGAGCCAAAATGGCACTGGTTTAGGGAAGAGTGTGAAGACAGGTGGGAACGATGGCTTCAGAAGGGGTGTGGGCAGAGAAAGGTTATATGACAGACAAGGACAGGGAGGGGATCTTTTGGTGTGCGACAAATGGGCAAGAGAGTGTGGCTGGGTTCAGCTCACCTAGATATTTTTTCTGGACCTCAGTTGATAGGAGATCTTCATCTTCTCCTGGGTAATAGGAGGTGCATGTTCCATAACTACTCTGGAGCCTTGTGGCTTCCTAGTCACCTCAGTCATTTGGAGGACACACAGTTGTCTGCTCAGAGCCCCTGAGCACCCCTATATATACCTGTCCCCATGGAGCCTCACCCTCATGCTTTATGAGGTCAGCAAGGCTCTTCCCCAGCCAAAGGAGTCCCTGGGTGTGCTTTGACATCACAAAGCTGCACCCTGATATTTATAACAGAGGTTGGGGATCAATTCAGTTGATTTGCTGTGAGAAATGTGGCACTTGTAATGCCCTAAAGAGACTTCCAAACTCACATTCCACACTCACCTGTATGTCAACTCTGATGGGTCACACAGCAGGCAGAGTGCAACTCCTCCAAACCTTGCCCCACAGCCACACTCCTCGGGCATTCATTCTGTCGTCTCTGAGCTTTCACCATTATCCAGCCTTTCATATCTTGCCTAAACTCCCTCTATGACTACTACGTTGTATTTAATCGTCTGTGGAAGCGAGAATCATTGCTCGTTCTTCCTGCAATGTGGTCTTAATGCACCTTGAAGCCCATCGAATTCTGGGTGAGTCGACAGAAACCTTTCCATCCAGCCTCCTTGTCTCAGTGTTCCCGGAGCTCGCCTCCGTTTTTTGGTCTCCAGGCGGAAACGCCTGTCTATAGGTTGTGAGTATGCCGTGAATACACTTGCCCTTGCTCCACATGGAGCTGTCTCGTTTCAAGTCTTGGACTCACGGTCACCTCACTAGGAGTAGTACCTAGGCTTGGGTTTGAACAGGGTGATGGGGATGGGGCCGAGAAATGCATGTTTCAGGTTGTGCTGTGGGATCCCATGCAGGAAATGCCCAGCTGCAGCTGATTAGTATTCCCAGCAAGGGGTGGAGCTTGCCCAGAGCTGTGTGAGCCTTGTGTGCTAAGTTCTTCTCAACACGTGCCCTCACAAATATCTTTTCTCATCTTGTTTTCTTGCTGAAAGCTTCCTTGGAGCTTGCCTCACAGCCAAAATTAAAGTAGAATTCATTTCCATGAGCGGCTGCCACAAGCTTCCAGCTTCTTGAACGAAACACTGAGTCATCCTGTCCTGTGCATCTAGTTCCCATGGTCTCTCAATGGGCTGGTTGGCTCTGGAGGAAAGGGGAATGGATAGTGTGCTCCACCTCAGTCCTCATTTTTCCAATTGACTTGTAGGGTCAACCATCCTGAGTTGCGCCCATGGGGACAGTTTGTTGGCTTAGTGGTTCTTCCTGGGTTTCCTGTGAAGTGTTCACATCCTGTTGTCCACTTGTTGTCTACTCACCCAGGGTCCATCACAATGCTGAACATTTCAAGAGGTAGAAAAAGCATGCCGTAAAAAAACCCAAAATATGACTCTTAGAATTTTTAGAAGATCTTAAAACCTGATAGAAAAATGTGCAAGAGGCACAAGCCAACAGTTTATAAGAAAGATGTATCACTGGCCTTTAAATTTATGAAGACGTGTTTAAAGACATGAGCAGCCAATTCTAAAGGATAGTATGGACCTAGCCCCAACCACGTTAGGAACATATTAAATCTAAAGAAGGAAAGAAAAATCATACTAAATTTCTCTTGAGAACTGAAACTCAGGCAGTAGTGGCATAGATAGTAGTAATTATAGACAGAGACATACGATACTTGGAATAAATGTGTTTTGTGTGTTCTCAACGTAAGAAGAGACATGGAAATCCTAAATTAGACCCCATTTTATCTTACAGATATAAAAAAAAATAGTGTCAGATGAAGCATATTTTAAGGTTTTCCTGATACCTCAGACATTAAAAAGAAAAAAAAAAAAAAAAAAACAACTGCACCATGGAAGAACAGGATACAGTTCCTGGGTTGGGATGTTCCCCTGGAGTGGGAAATCGAAGCTTGCTCCTGTGTGCTTGCAGCAAAATCACCATGGACAGAGGAGCCAGGTGGGCTACAGTCCGGAGGGTCAAAAAGAGTTGGACACCACTGAGCAATGAAGCACAGCACAGCACATTGAATGTTTGTGAAAGAAAGGCAGGTAGGGAGGAAAGAGGGAAAAAGGGAAACAAGGGAAATGAAAGGAAGGAAAGAAAATCCTCTGTTGCTGGTGAGAACAGAGCAACCAGAGATGTCCTTCAGCAGGACAGCACCACACATGTCCACCTGAGCACTCTCAGACGGTTTGAAACAACCATCTCCAACTTTGGTCCCACTCCTTCAACCAAACTCATGTGCAGGGTTTACCACTAACAGGCTAATAGTCATCTGGTTTCTCCTCATTCAAATCCTGATTCACCCAGAAGTGAAAAAGACACGTGCGCCCCAATGTTCATCACAGCACTGTTTACAAGACCCAGGGCATGGTAGCAACCAAGATGTCCATCAGCAGACAAATGGGTAAGAAAGCTGTGGTACATAGACACAAAGGAATATTGCTCAGCCATTAAAAAGAACACACCTCAATCCATTGTAATGAGGTGGATGAAACTGGAGCCTATTTTACAGAGCGAAGTATGTCAGTAAGAAAAACACCAAACAATGTATAAGGCATATATATTGAATTTAGGAAGATGGAGACGATAACCCTATATGGGCGACAGCAAAAGAGACACAGACTTACAGAACAGTCTTATGGATTCTGCAGGAGATGGGGAGGGGGGATGAACTGAGAGAATAGCATTGAAACATGTATATTATCATATGTGAAAGGGATAGCCAGTCCATGCTCGATGCATAAGACAGTGTGCTCAGGGCAGGTTCACTGGGCTGACCCAGAGGGATGGGATGGGGAGGGAGGTGGAAAGGGGGATCAGGATGGGGAACACATGTATTTCCATGGCTGATTCATGTCAATGTATGGAAAATATAGCACAATATTGTAATGTAATTACACACCAGTTAAAATAAATAAAATTAAAAAATGCATTTCTTTGTAAAAAGGGCGAAAGCAGTATTGGCTTATTGAACTCCAAAAACGCCATTCTTTCCTCTGTCTTCCCTCCTCCCTCCCCTCGCATTCTTTCCATTTCTTTCTCTTTATACAGCTGTTAAAACTTGCTTTCCATTTATAGTTATGACAAAGTCTTGGCTCCTTTCCCCGTGTTGTACATTGCATACCTCAGCTCATCTTCCACTTAAATAACAATGCGTGCCTGCCACTCCACCACATCTGTATTGCCCCTCGGTCTTCCCCTCCACGCTGGGAACCGGTAGATGCATCTCTATATCTGTGCAACTCCATTTTGTCATATACTCTAATTTGCTGTATGTCTACATTCTATAAGTGATATCATAGAGTATTTGCGTATCTCTGTCTGAGTTATTTTTCTCAGTATTCTAACTTTGATATTGCTGCAAAGGTCAATATTTCATTCTTTTGATGGGCAACTCCTCTGTATGTTTTTTAACAAACGGCACTGTCCCCCCACATAGAACACAGCTTCCCAGCTAAGTGTCCATCTCTGCACTCACACAGAGAAACACCAAGTTCTCTTCTTCTTCTCCAATGGGAATTGTGTCTTTGACTCTCAGTCTGGAACCAGTTCTGCCGAAGACTTTCTGGCAACTGGACCTCCTCGTCCCATCTCCATCTCCAGAGAAGCCATCTCCCTCCCTCCTCACACACTTATCCACTCACTGCCCTCTCTGCCGCCTCACTGTCAGATATCTCAGAGACAAATATAATATCACATCAGGGTGATTGTATTTTATTTTCGTTATTATTGTATGCAGTTGCTATAATGTTCAGCATCTATACTGTTAGCCAGTATGCATCAGCGATACCCGCAGGCATTTCTCAAGTCTCGAGCCATGCCCCGAAGTCACTGGCTGTCCACCGGTCCAGCTGGAATGGCAGGGGTCTCCACTGTATCTGGGACCTCCTCTGCTTCGTTCTGATTACCTGGAATGGCAGGGGTCTCCATTGTCTATTGAACCTGCTCTATTTCATTCTGATTACCTGGAATGCAGGGATTTCCATGGTCTCTGGGAATTCCTCTGGTTCGTTCTGATTACCTGGAATGGCAGGGGTCTCCATGGTCTATTGAACCTGCTCTAGTTCTTTCTGATTACCTGGAATAGCAGGGGTTTCCATGGTCTCTGGGACCTCCTCTGATTCATTCTGAATAGCTGGAATGGCAGGGGTCTCCATGGACTCTGGGACCTACTGGGGTTCATCCTGATAACTGGAATGACAGGAGGCTCTGTGGTCTTTTGCACCTCCTCTGACTCATTTTGATTAGCTGGAATGGCAGGTGTCTCCATGGTCTCTCTGACCTCCTCTGGTTCCTTCTGATTCAGCTGTTCATTTACCTTGGAACTCTAGCTACAGAGCTTTGAGCATCTGATTTTCTGAAGCTTTTTTGTGGTGGGAGGTTTCAGAGAAGTTTTCTTGGGCAGCTTGCCAGAATGGGATTATTGACCCTCACGGTTATCATGGCCACCTGCAGAAAACAAGACAGGGAGCCAAAATGGCACTGGTTTAGGGAAGAGTGTGAAGACAGGTGGGAACGATGGCTTCAGAAGGGGTGTAGGCAGAGAAATGTTATATGACAGGCAAGGACAGGGACGGGATCTTTTGGTGTGCGACAAATGGGCAAGAGAGTGTGGCTGGGTTCAGCTCACCTAGATATTTTTTCTGGACCTCAGTTGATAGGAGATCTTCATCTTCTCCTGGGTAATAGGAAGTGCATGTTCCATAACTACTCTGGAGCCTTGTGGCTTCCTAGTCACCTCAGTCATTTGGAGGACACACAGTTGTCTGCTCAGAGCCCCTGAGCACCCCTATATATACCTGTCCCCATGGAGCCTCACCCTCATGCTTTATGAGGTCAGCAAGGCTCTTCCCCAGCCAAAGGAGTCCCTGGGTGTGCTTTGACATCACAAAGCTGCACCCTGACATTTATAACAGAGGTTGGGGATCAATTCAGGTGATTTGCTGTGAGAAATGTGGCACTTGTAATGCCCTAAAGAGACTTCCAAACTCACATTCCACACTCACCTGTATGTCAACTCTGATGGGTCACACAGCAGGCAGAGTGCAACTCCTCCAAACCTTGCCCCACAGCCACACTCCTCGGGCATTCATTCTGTCGTCTCTGAGCTTTCACCATTATCCAGCCTTTCATATCTTGCCTAAACTCCCTCTATGACTACTACATTGTATTTAATCGCCTGTGGAAGTGAGAATCATTGCTCGTTCGTCCTGCAATGTGGTCTTAATGCACCTTGAAGCCCATCGAATTCTGGGTGAGTCGACAGAAACCTTTCCATCCAGCCTCCTTGTCTCAGTGTTCCCTGAGCTCGCCTCCGTTTTCTGGTCTCCAGGCGGAAAAACCTGTCTATAGGTTGTGAGGATGCAGTGAATACACTTGCCCTTGCTCCACATGGAGCTGTCTCGTTTCAAGTCTTGGACTCACGGTCACCTCACTAGGAGTAGTACCTAGGCTTGGGTTTGAACAGGGTGATGGGGATGGGGCCGAGAAATGCATGTTTCAGGTTGTGCTGGGGGATCCCATGCAGGAAATGCCCAGCTGCAGCTGATTAGTATTCCCAGCAAGGGGTGGAGCTTGCCCAGACTGTGTGAGCCTGGTGTGCTAAGTTCTTGTCAACACGTGCCCTCACAAATATCTTTTCTCATCTTGTTTTCTTGCTGAAAGCTTCCTTGGAGCTTGCCTCACAGCCAAAACTTAAGTGGAATTCATTTCCATGAGCGGCTGCCACAAGCTTCCAGCTTCTTGGACGAAACACTGAGTCATCCTGTCCTGTGCATCTAGTTCCCATGGTCTCTCGTTGGGCTGGTTGGCTCTGGAGGAAAGGGGAATGGATAGTGTGCTCCACCTCAGTCCTCATTTTTCCAATTGACTCGTAGGGTCAACCAGCCTGAGGTGCGCCCATGGGGACAGTTTGTTGGCTTAGTGGTTCTTCCTTGGTTTCCTGTGAAGTGTTCACATACTGTTGTCCACTTGTTGTCTACTCACCCAGGGTCCATCACACTGCTGAACATTTCAAGAGGTAGAAAAAGCATGCCGTAAAAAAACCCAAAATATGACTCTTAGAATTTTTAGAAGATCTTAAAACCTGATAGAAAAATGTGCAAGAGGCACGAGCCAACAGTTTATAAGAAAGATGTATCACTGGCCTTTAAATTTACGAAGACTTGTTTAAAGACATGAGCAGCCAATTCTAAAGGATAGTATGGACCTAGCCCCAAGCACGTTAGGAACATATTAAATCTAAAGAAGGTAAGAAAAATCATACTAAATTTCCCTTGAGAACTGAAACTCAGGCAGTAGTCGCATAGATAGTAGTAATTATAGACAGAGACATACGATACTTGGAATAAATGTGTTTTGTGTGTTCTCAACGTAAGAAGAGACATGGAAATCCTAAATTAGACCCCATTTTATCTTACAGATATATAAAAAAATAGTGTCAGATGAAGCATATTTTAAGGTTTTCCTGATACTTCAGACATTAAAAAGAAAAAAAAAAAAAAACTGCACCATGGAAGAACAGGATTCAGTTCCTGGGTTGGGATGTTCCCCTGGAGTGGGAAATCGAAGCTTGCTCCTGTGTGCTTGCAGCAAAATCCCCATGGACAGAGGAGCCTGGTGGGCTACAGTCCGGAGGGTCAAAAAGAGTTGGACACCACTGAACAACGAAGCACAGCACAGCACATTGAATGTTTGTGAAAGAAAGGCAGGTAGGGAGGAAAGAGGGAAAAAGGGAAACAAGGGAAATGAAAGGAAGGAAAGAAAATCCTCTGTTGCTGGTGAGAACAGAGCAACCAGAGATGTCCTTCAGCAGGACAGCACCACACATGTCCATCTGAGCACTCTCAGATGGTTTGAAACAACCATCTCCAACTTTGGTCCCACTCCTTCAACCAAACTCATGTGCAGGGTTTACCACTAACAGGCTAATAGTCATCTGGTTTCTCCTCATTCAAATCCTGATTCACCCAGAAGTGAAAAAGACACGTGTGCCCCAATGTTCATCACAGCACTCTTTACAAGACCCAGGGCATGGAAGCAACCAAGATGTCCATCAGCAGACAAATGGGTAAGAAAGCTGTGGTACATAGACACAAAGGAATATTGCTCAGCCATTAAAAAGAACACATCTCAATCCATTGTAATGAGGTGGATGAAACTGGAGCCTATTTTACAGAGCGAAGTATGTCAGTAAGAAAAACACCAAACAATGTATAAGGCATATATATTGAATTTAGGAAGATGGAGATGATAACCCTATATGGGAGACAGCAAAAGAGACACAGACTTACAGAACAGTCTTATGGATTCTGCAGGAGATGGGGAGGGGGGATGATCTGAGAGAATAGCATTGAAACATGTATATTATCATATGTGAAAGGGATAGCCAGTCCATGCTCGATGCATAAGACAGGGTGCTCAGGGCATGTTCACTGGGCTGACCCAGAGGGATGGGATGGGGAGGGAGGTGGAAAGGGGGATCAGGATGGGGAACACATGTATTTCCGTTGGTGATTCATGTCAATGTATGGAAAATATAGCACAATATTGTAATGTAATTACACACCAATTAAAATAAATAAAATAAAATAAAAAAATACATTACTTTGCAAAAAGGGCGTAAGCAGTATTGGCTTTTTGAACTCCAAAAACGCCATTCTTTCCTTCTGTCTTTCCTCCTTCCTCCCCCCGCATTCTTTCCATTTCTTTCTCTTTATACAGCTGTTAAAGCTTGCTTTCCATTTATAGTTATGACAAAGTCTTGGCTCCATTCCCCATGTTGTACATTGCATACCTGAGCTCATCTTCCACTTATATAACAATTCGTGCCTCCCATTCCACCAACTCTGTATTGCCCCTCGGTCTTCCCCTCCACGCTAGGTACCAGTAGATGCATCTGTATATCTGTACGCCTCCATTTTTATCATATTCTCTAATTTGCGGCATGTCTACATTCTGTAAGGGATGTCATAGAGTATTTGTGTATCTCTGTCTGAGTGATTTTTCTCAATATTCTACCTTTGATATTGCTGCAAAGGTCAATATTTCATTCTTTTGATGGGCAACTCCTCTGTATGTTTTTTAACAAACGGCACTGTCCCCCCACAGAGAACACAGTTTCCCAGCTAAGTGTCCATCTCCGCACTCACACAGAGAAACACCAAGTTCTCTTCTTCTTCTCCAATGGGAAGTGTGTCTTTGACTCTCAGTCTGGAACCAGTTCTGCCAAAGACATTCTGGCAACTGGACCTCCTCGTCCCATCTCCATCTCCAGAGAAGCCATCTCCCTCCCTCCTCACACACTTATCCCCTCACTGCCCTCTCTGCCGCCTCACTGTCAGATATCTCAGAGACAAATATAATATCACATCAGGGTGATTGTATTTTATTTTCGTTATTATTGTATGCAGTTGCTATAATGTTCAGCATCTGTACTGTTAGCCAGTATGCATCTGCAATACCCGCAGGCATTTCTCAAGTCTATAGCCATGCCCCGAAGTCACTGGCTGTCCACTGGTCCAGCTGGAATGGCAGGGGTCTCCACTGTCTCTGGGACCTCCTCTGCTTCGTTCTGATTACCTGGAATGGCAGGCGTCTCCATTGTCTATTGAACCTGCTCTATTTCATTCTGATTACCTGGAATGCAGGGGTTTCCATGGTCTCTGGGAACTCCTCTGGTTCGTTCTGATTACCTGGAATGGCAGGGGTCTCCATGGTCTATTGAACCTGCTCTAGTTCTTTCTGATTACCTGGAATAGCAGGGGTTTCCATGGTCTCTGGGACCTCCTCTGATTCATTCTGAATAGCTGGAATGGCAGGGGTCTCCATGGACTCTGGGACCTACTGGGGTTCATCCTGATAACTGGAATGACAGGAGGCTCTGTGGTCTTTTGCACCTCCTCTGATTCATTTTGATTAGCTGGAATGGCAGGTGTCTCCATGGTCTCTCTGATCTCGTCTGGTTCCTTCTGATTCAGCTGTTCATTTACCTTGGAACTCTAGCTACAGAGCTTTGAGCATCTGATTTTCTGAAGCTTTTTTGTGGTGGGAGGTTTCAGAGAAGTTTTCTTGGGCAGCTTGCCAGAATGGGATTATTGACCCTCACGGTTATCATGGCCACCTGCAGAAAACAAGACAGGGAGCCAAAATGGCACTGGATTAGGGAAGAGTGTGAAGACAGGTGGGAACGATGGCTTCAGAAGGGTTGTGGGCAGAGAAATGTTATATGACAGGCAAGGACAGGGAGGGGGTCTTTTGGTGTGCGACAAATGGGCAAGAGAGTGTGGCTGGGTTCAGCTCACCTAGATATTTTTTCTGGGCCTCAGTTGATAAGAGATCTTCATCTTCTCCTGGGTAATAGGAGGTGCATGTTTCATAACTACTCTGGAGCCTTGTTGCTTCCTAGTCACCTCAGTCATTTGGAGGACACACAGTTGTCTGCTCAGAGCCCCTGAGCACCCCTATATATACCTGTCCCCATGGAGCCTCACCCTCATGCTTTATGAGGTCAGCAAGGCTCTTCCCCAGCCAAAGGAGTCCCCGGGTGTGCTTTGACATCACAAAGCTGCACCCTGACATTTATAACAGAGGTTGGGGATCAATTCAGGTGATTTGCTGTGAGAAATGTGGCACTTGTAACGCCCTAAAGAGACTTCCAAACTCACATTCCACACTCACCTGTATGTCAACTCTGATGGGTCACACAGCAGGCAGAATGCAACTCCTCCAAACCTTGCCCCACAGCCACACTCCTCGGGCATTCATTCTGTCGTCTCTGAGCTTTCACCATTATCCAGCCTTTCATATCTTGCCTAAACTCCCTCTATGTCTACTACGTTGTATTTAATCGTCGGTGGAACTGAGAATCATTGCTCGTTCGTCCTGCAATGTGGTCTTAATGCACCTTGAAGCCCATCGAATTCTGGGTGAGTCGACAGAAACCTTTCCATCCAGCCTCCTTGTCTCAGTGTTCCCGGAGCTCGCCTCCGTATTCTGGTCTCCAGGCGGAAACCCCTGTGTATAGGTTATGAGGATGCAGGTAATACACTTGCCCTTGCTCCACATGGAGCTGTCTCGTTTCAAGTCTTGGACTCACGGTCACCTCACTAGGAGTAGTACCTAGGCTTGGGTTTGAACAGGGTGATGGGGATGGGGCTGAGAAATGCATGTTTCAGGTTGTGCTGGGGGATCCCATGCAGGAAATGCCCAGCTGCAGGTGATTAGTATTCCCAGCAAGGGGTGGAGCTTGCCCAGCGCTGTGTGAGCCTGGTGTGCTAAGTTCTTCTCAACACGTGCCCTCTCAAATATCTTTTCTCATCTTGTTTTCTTGCTGAAAGCTTCCTTGGAGCTTGCCTCACAGCCAAAACTAAAGTGAAATTCATTTCCATGAGCGGCTGCCACAAGCTTCCAGCTTCTTGGATGAAACACTGAGTCATCCTGTCCTGTGCATCTAGTTCCCATGGTCTCTCATTGGGCTGGTTGGCTCTGGAGGAAAGGGGAATGGATAGTGTGCTCCACCTCAGTCCTCATTTTTCCAATTGACTCGTAGGGTCAACCATCCTGAGGTGCGTCCATGGGGACAGTTTGTTGGCTTAGTGTTTCTTCCTGGGTTTCCTGTGAAGTGTTCACATCCTGTTGTCCACTTGTTGTCTACTCACCCAGGGTCCATCACACTGCTGAACATTTCAAGAGGTAGAAAAAGCATGCCGTAAAAAAACCCAAATTATGACTCTTAGAATTTTTAGAAGATCTTAAAACCTGATAGAAAAATGTGCAAGAGGCACGAGCCAACAGTTTATAAGAAAGATGGATCACTGGCCTTTAAATTTACGAAGACTTGTTTAAAGACATGAGCAGCCAATTCTCAAGGAGAGTATGGACCTAGCCCCAAGCACATTAGGAACATATTAAATCTAAAGAAGGTAAGAAAAATCATACTAAATTTCCCTTGAGAACTGAAACTCAGGCAGTAGTGGCATAGATAGTAGTAATTATAGACAGAGACATACGATACTTGGAATAAATGTGTTTTGTGTGTTCTCAACGTAAGAAGAGACATGGAAATCCTAAATTAGACCCCATTTTATCTTACAGATATAAAAAAAAATAGTGTCAGATGAAGCATATTTTAAGGTTTTCCTGATACCTCCGACATTAAAAAGAAAAAAAAAAAAAAACTGCACCATGGAAGAACAGGATTCAGTTCCTGGGTTGGGATGTTTCCCTGGAGTGGGAAATCGAAGCTTGCTCCTGTGTGCTTGCTGCAAAATCCCCATGGACAGAAGAGCCTGGTGGGCTACAGTCCGGAGGGTCAAAAAGAGTTGGACACCACTGAACAACGAAGCACAGCACAGCACATTGAATGTTTGTGAAAGAAAGGCAGGTAGGGAGGAAAGAGGGAAAAAGGGAAACAAGGGAAATGAAAGGAAGGAAAGAAAATCCTCTGTTGCTGGTGAGAACAGAGCAACCAGAGATGTCCTTCAGCAGGACAGCACCACACATGTCCACCTGAGCACTCTCAGACGGTTTGAAACAACCATCTCCAACTTTGGTCCCACTCCTTCAACCAAACTCATGTGCAGGGTTTACCACTAACAGGCTAATAGTCATCTGGTTTCTCCTCATTCAAATCCTGATTCACCCAGAAGTGAAAAAGACACGTGTGCCCCAATGTTCATCACAGCACTGTTTACAAGACCCAGGGCATGGAAGCAACCAAGATGTCCATCAGCAGACAAATGGGTAAGAAAGCTGTGGTACATAGACACAAAGGAATATTGCTCAGCCATTAAAAAGAACACATCTCAATCCATTGTAATGAGGTGGATGAAACTGGAGCCTATTTTACAGAGCGAAGTATGTCAGTAAGGAAAACACCAAACAATGTATAAGGCATATATATTGAATTTAGGAAGATGGAGATGATAACCCAATATGGGAGACAGCAAAAGAGACACAGACTTACAGAACAGTCTTATGGATTCTGCAGGAGATGGGAAGGGGGGATGATCTGAGAGAATAGCATTGAAACATGTATATTATCACATGTGAAATGGATAGCCAGTCCATGCTCGATGCATAAGACAGGGTGCTCAGGGCATGTTCACTGGGTAGACCCAGAGGGATGGGATGGGGAGGGAGGTGGAAAGGGGAATCAGGATGGGGAACACATGTATTTCCATGCCTGATTCATGTCAATGTATGGAAAATATAGCACAATATATTAATGTAATTACACACCAATTAAAATAAATAAAATAAAATAAAATAAATACATTACTTTGCAAAAAGGGCGTAAGCAGTATTGGCTTTTTGAACTCCAAAAACGCCATTCTTTCCTTCTGTCTTCCTTCCTTCCTCCCCCCGCATTCTTTCCATTTCTTTCTCTTTATACAGCTGTTAAAGCTTGGTTTCCATTTATAGTTATGTCAAACTCTTGGCTCCATTCCCCATGTTGTTCATTGCATACCTGAGCTCATCTTCCACTTAAATAACAATGTGTGCCTCCCACTCCACCACCTCTGTATTGCCCCTCGGTCTTCCCCTCCACGATAGGAACCAGTATATGCATCTCTATATCTGTGCGCCTCCATTTTTATCATATTCTCTAATTTGCGGCATGTCTACATTCTGTAAGTGATGTCATAGAGTATTTGTGTATCTCTGTCTGAGTGATTTTTCTCAATATTCTACCTTTGATATTGCTGCAAAGGTCAATATTTCATTCTTTTGATGGGCAACTCCTCTGTATGTTTTTTAACAAACGGCACTGTCCCCCCACAGAGAACACAGCTTCCCAGCTAAGTGTCCATCTCTGCACTCACACAGAGAAACACCAAGTTCTCTTCTTCTTCTCCAATGGGAAGTGTGTCTTTGACTCTCAGTCTGGAACCAGTTCTGCCCAAGACATTCTGGCAACTGGACCTCCTCGTCCCATCTCCATCTCCAGACAAGCCATCTCCCTCCCTCCTCACACACTTATCCCCTCACTGCCCTCTCTGCCGCCTCACTGTCAGATATCTCAGAGACAAATATAATATCACATCAGGGTGATTCTATTTTATTTTCGTTATTATTGTATGCAGTTGCTATAATGTTCAGCATCTGTACTGTTAGCCAGTATGCATCTGCAATACCCGCAGGCATTTCTCAAGTCTATAGCCATGCCCCGAAGTCACTGGCTGTCCACTGGTCCAGCTGGAATGGCAGGGGTCTCCACTGTCTCTGGGACCTCCTCTGCTTCGTTCTGATTACCTGGAATGGCAGGCGTCTCCATTGTCTATTGAACCTGCTCTATTTCATTCTGATTACCTGGAATGCAGGGGTTTCCATGGTCTCTGGGAACTCCTCTGGTTCGTTCTGATTACCTGGAATGGCAGGGGTCTCCATGGTCTATTGAACCTGCTCTAGCTCTTTCTGATTACCTGGAATAGCAGGGGTTTCCATGGTCTCTGGGACCTCCTCTGATTCATTCTGAATAGCTGGAATGGCAGGGGTCTCCATGGACTCTGGGACCTACTGGGGTTCATCCTGATAACTGGAATGACAGGAGGCTCTGTGGTCTTTTGCACCTCCTCTGACTCATTTTGATTAGCTGGAATGGCAGGTGTCTCCATGGTCTCTCTGATCTCGTCTGGTTCCTTCTGATTCAGCTGTTCATTTACCTTGGAACTCTAGCTACAGAGCTTTGAGCATCTGATTTTCTGAAGCTTTTTTGTGGTGGGAGGTTTCAGAGAAGTTTTCTTGGGCAGCTTGCCAGAATGGGATTATTGACCCTCACGGTTATCAGGGCCACCTGCAGAAAACAAGACAGGGAGCCAAAATGGCACTGGTTTAGGGAAGAGTGTGAAGACAGGTGGGAACGATGGCTTCAGAAGGGTTGTGGGCAGAGAAATGTTATATGACAGGCAAGGACAGGGAGGGGATCTTTTGGTGTGCGACAAATGGGCAAGAGAGTGTGGCTGGGTTCAGCTCACCTAGATATTTTTTCTGGGCCTCAGTTGATAAGAGATCTTCATCTTCTCCTGGGTAATAGGAGGTGCATGTTCCATAACTACTCTGGAGCCTTGTTGCTTCCTAGTCACCTCAGTCATTTGGAGGACACACAGTTGTCTGCTCAGAGCCCCTGAGCACCCCTATATATACCTGTCCCCATGGAGCCTCACCCTCATGCTTTATGAGGTCAGCAAGGCTCTTCCCCAGCCAAAGGAGTCCCCGGGTGTGCTTTGACATCACAAAGCTGCACCCTGACATTTATAACAGAGGTTGGGGATCAATTCAGGTGATTTGCTGTGAGAAATGTGGCACTTGTAACGCCCTAAAGAGACTTCCAAACTCACATTCCACACTCACCTGTATGTCAACTCTGATGGGTTACACAGCAGGCAGAGTGCAACTCCTCCAAACCTTGCCCCACAGCCACACTCCTCGGGCATTCATTCTGTCGTCTCTGAGCTTTCACCATTATCCAGACTTTCATATCTTGCCTAAACTCCCTCTATGACTACTACGTTGTATTTAATCGTCTGTGGAACTGAGAATCATTGCTCGTTCGTCCTGCAATGTGGTCTTAATGCACCTTGAAGCCCATCGAATTCTGGGTGAGTCGACAGAAACCTTTCCATCCAGCCTCCTTGTCTCAGTGTTCCCGGAGCTCGCCTCCGTATTCTGGTCTCCAGGCGGAAACCCCTGTGTATAGGTTATGAGGATGCAGGTAATACACTTGCCCTTGCTCCACATGGAGCTGTCTCGTTTCAAGTCTTGGACTCACGGTCACCTCACTAGGAGTAGTACCTAGGCTTGGGTTTGAACAGTTGATGGGGATGGGGCTGAGAAATGCATGTTTCAGGTTGTGCTGGGGGATCCCATGCAGGAAATGCCCAGCTGCAGGTGATTAGTATTCCCAGCAAGGGGTGGAGCTTGCCCAGCCCTGTGTGAGCCTGGTGTGCTAAGTTCTTCTCAACACGTGCCCTCTCAAATATCTTTTCTCATCTTGTTTTCTTGCTGAAAGCTTCCTTGGAGCTTGCCTCACAGCCAAAACTAAAGTGAAATTCATTTCCATGAGCGGCTGCCACAAGCTTCCAGCTTCTTGGACGAAACACTGAGTCATCCTGTCCTGTGCATCTAGTTCCCATGGTCTCTCATTGGGCTGGTTGGCTCTGGAGGAAAGGGGAATGGATAGTGTGCTCCACCTCAGTCCTCATTTTTCCAATTGACTCGTAGGGTCAACCATCCTGAGGTGCGTCCATGGGGACAGTTTGTTGGCTTAGTGTTTCTTCCTGGGTTTCCTGTGAAGTGTTCACATCCTGTTGTCCACTTGTTGTCTACTCACCCAGGGTCCATCACACTGCTGAACATTTCAAGAGGTAGAAAAAGCATGCCGTAAAAAAACCCAAAATATGACTCTTAGAATTTTTAGAAGATCTTAAAACCTGATAGAAAAATGTGCAAGAGGCACGAGCCAACAGTTTATAAGAAAGATGGATCACTGGCCTTTAAATTTACGAAGACTTGTTTAAAGACATGAGCAGCCAATTCTCAAGGAGAGTATGGACCTAGCCCCAAGCACGTTAGGAACATATTAAATCTAAAGAAGGTAAGAAAAATCATACTAAATTTCCCTTGAGAACTGAAACTCAGGCAGTAGTGGCATAGATAGTAGTAATTATAGACAGAGACATACGATACTTGGAATAAATGTGTTTTGTGTGTTCTCAACGTAAGAAGAGACATGGAAATCCTAAATTAGACCCCATTTTATCTTACAGATATAAAAAAAAATAGTGTCAGATGAAGCATATTTTAAGGTTTTCCTGATACCTCCGACATTAAAAAGAAAAAAAAAAAAAAAAACTGCACCATGGAAGAACAGGATTCAGTTCCTGGGTTGGGATGTTTCCCTGGAGTGGGAAATCGAAGCTTGCTCCTGTGTGCTTGCTGCAAAATCCCCATGGACAGAAGAGCCTGGTGGGCTACAGTCCGGAGGGTCAAAAAGAGTTGGACACCACTGAACAACGAAGCACAGCACAGCACATTGAATGTTTGTGAAAGAAAGGCAGGTAGGGAGGAAAGAGGGAAAAAGGGAAACAAGGGAAATGAAAGGAAGGAAAGAAAATCCTCTGTTGCTGGTGAGAACAGAGCAACCAGAGATGTCCTTCAGCAGGACAGCACCACACATGTCCATCTGAGCACTCTCAGACGGTTTGAAACAACCATCTCCAACTTTGGTCCCACTCCTTCAACCAAACTCATGTGCAGGGTTTACCACTAACAGGCTAATAGTCATCTGGTTTCTCCTCATTCAAATCCTGATTCACCCAGAAGTGAAAAAGACACGTGTGCCCCAATGTTCATCACAGCACTGTTTACAAGACCCAGGGCATGGAAGCAACCAAGATGTCCATCAGCAGACAAATGGGTAAGAAAGCTGTGGTACATAGACACAAAGGAATATTGCTCAGCCATTAAAAAGAACACATCTCAGTCCATTGTAATGAGGTGGATGAAACTGGAGCCTATTTTACAGAGCGAAGTATGTCAGTAAGGAAAACACCAAACAATGTATAAGGCATATATATTGAATTTAGGAAGATGGAGATGATAACCCTATATGGGAGACAGCAAAAGAGACACAGACTTACAGAACAGTCTTATGGATTCTGCAGGAGATGGGAAGGGGGGATGATCTGAGAGAATAGCATTGAAACATGTATATTATCATATGTGAAATGGATAGCCAGTCCATGCTCGATGCATAAGACAGGGTGCTCAGGGCATGTTCACTGGGCTGACCCAGAGGGATGGGATGGGGAGGGAGGTGGAAAGGGGAATCAGGATGGGGAACACATGTATTTCCATGCCTGATTCATGTCAATGTATGGAAAATATAGCACAATATATTAATGTAATTACACACCAATTAAAATAAATAAAATAATATAAAATAAATACATTACTTTGCAAAAAGGGCGTAAGCAGTATTGGCTTCTTGAACTCCAAAAACGCCATTCTTTCCTTCTGTCTTCCTTCCTTCCTCCCCCCGCATTCTTTCCATTTCTTTCTCTTTATACAGCTGTTAAAGCTTGGTTTCCATTTATAGTTATGTCAAACTCTTGGCTCCATTCCCCATGTTGTTCATTGCATACCTGAGCTCATCTTCCACTTAAATAACAATGTGTGCCTCCCACTCCACCACCTCTGTATTGCCCCTCGGTCTTCCCCTCCACGATAGGAACCAGTATATGCATCTCTATAACTGTGCGCCTCCATTTTTATCATATTCTCTAATTTGCGGCATGTCTACATTCTGTAAGTGATGTCATAGAGTATTTGTGTATCTCTGTCTGAGTGATTTTTCTCAATATTCTACCTTTGATATTGCTGCAAAGGTCAATATTTCATTCTTTTGATGGGCAACTCCTCTGTATGTTTTTTAACAAACGGCACTGTCCCCCCACAGAGAACACAGCTTCCCAGCTAAGTGTCCATCTCTGCACTCACACAGAGAAACACCAAGTTCTCTTCTTCTTCTCCAATGGGAATTGTGTCTTTGACTCTCAGTCTGGAACCAGTTCTGCCCAAGACTTTCTGGCAACTGAACCTTCTCGTCCCATCTCCATCTCCAGAGAAGCCATTTCCCTTCCTCCTCACACACTTATCCACTCACTGCCCTCTCTGCCGCCTCACTGTCAGATATCTCAGAGACAAATATAGTATCACATCATTGTGATTGTATTTTATTTTCGTTATTATTGTATGCAGTTGCTATAATGTTCAGCATCTGTACTGTTAGCCAGTATGCATCGGCAATACCCGCAGGCATTTCCCAAGTCTCTAGCCATGCCCCGAAGTCACTGGCTGTCCACTGGTCCAGCTGGAATGGCAGGGGTCTCCACTGTCTCTGGGACCTCCTCTGCTTCGTTCTGATTACCTGGAATGGCAGGGGTCTCCATTGTCTATTGAACCTGCTCTATTTCATTCTGATTACCTGGAATGCAGGGGTTTCCATGGTCTCTGGGAACTCCTCTGGTTCGTTCTGATTACCTGGAATGGCAGGGGTCTCCATGGCCTATTGAACCTGCTCTAGTTCTTTCTGATTACCTGGAATAGCAGGGGTTTCCATGGTCTCTGGGACCTCCTCTGATTCATTCTGAATAGCTGGAATGGCAGGGGTCTCCATGGACTCTGGGACCTACTGGGGTTCATCCTGATAACTGGAATGACAGGAAGCTCTGTGGTCTCCTGCACCTCCTCTGATTCATTTTGATTAGCTGGAATGGCAGGGGTCTCCATGGTCTCTCTGACCTCCTCTGGTTCCTTCTGATTCAGCTGTTCATTTACCTTGGGACTCTAGCTACAGAGCGTTGAGCATCTGATTTTCTGAAGCTTTTATGTGGTGGGAGGTTTCAGAGAAGTTTTCTTGGGCAGCTTGCCAGAATGGGATTATTGACCCTCACGGTTATCATGGCCACCTGGAGAAAACAAGACAGGGAGCCAAAATGGCACTGGTTTAGGGAAGAGTGTGAAGACAGGTGGGAATGATGGCTTCAGTAGGGGTGTGGGCAGAGAAAGGTTATATGACAGGCAAGGACAGGGAGGGGGTCTTTTGGTGTGCGACAAATGGGCAAGAGAGTGTGGCTGGGTTCAGCTCACCTAGATATTTTTTCTGGACCTCAGTTGATAGGAGATCTTCATCTTCTCCTGGGTAATAGGAGGTGCATGTTCCATAACTACTCTGGAGCCTTGTGGCTTCCTAGTCACCTCAGTCATTTGGAGGACACACAGTTGTCTGCTCAGAGCCCCTGAGCACCCCTATATATACCTGTCCCCACGGAGCCTCACCCTCATGCTTTATGAGGTCAGCAAGGCTCTTCCCCAGCCAAAGGAGTCCCTGGGTGTGCTTTGACATCACAAAGCTGCACCCTGACATTTATAACAGAGGTTGGGGATCAATTCAGGTGATTTGCTGTGAGAAATGTGGCACTTGTAATGCCCTAAAGAGACTTCCAAACTCACATGCCACCCTCACCTGTATGTCAACTCTGATGGGTCACACAGCAGGCAGAGTGCAACTCCTCCAAACCTTGCCCCACAGCCACACTCCTCGGGCATTCATTCTGTCGTCTCTGAGCTTTCACCATTATCCAGCCTTTCATATCTTGCCTAAACTCCCTCTATGACTACTACGTTGTATTTAATCGTCTGTGGAAGCGAGAATCATTGCTCGTTCGTCCTGCAATGTGGTCTTAATGCACCTTGAAGCCCATCGAATTCTGGGTGAGTCGACAGAAACCTTTCCATCCAGCCTCCTTGTCTCAGTGTTTCCGGAGTCGCCTCCGTTTTTTGGTTTCCTGGCGGAAACGCCTGTCTATAGGTTGTGAGGATGCCGTGAATACACTTGCCCTTGCTCCACATGGAGCTGTCTCGTTTCAAGTCTTGGACTCACGGTCACCTCACTAGGAGTAGTACCTAGGCTTGGGATTGAACAGGGTGATGGGGATGGGGCCGAGAAATGCATGTTTCAGGTTGTGCTGTGGGATCCCATGCAGGAAATGCCCAGCTGCGACTGATTAGTATTCCCAGCAAGGGGTGGAGCTTGCCCAGAGCTGTGTGAGCCTGGTGTGCTAAGTTCTTCTCAACACGTGCCCTCACAAATATCTTTTCTCATCTTGTTTTCTTGCTGAAACCTTCCTTGGAGCTTGCCTCACAGCCAAAACTAAAGCGGAATTCATTTCCATGAGCGGCTGCCACAAGCTTCCATCTTCTTGGACGAAACCCTGAGTCATCCTGTCCTGTGCATCTAGTTCCCATGGTCTCTCATTGAGCTGGTTGGCTCTGGAGGAAAGGGGAATGGATAGTATGCTCCACCTCAGTCCTCATTTTTCCAATTGACTCGTAGGGTCAACCAGCCTGAGGTGCGCTCCTGGGGACAGTTTGTTGGCTTAGTGGTTCTTCCTGGGTTTCCTGTGAAGTGTTCACATCCTGTTGTCCACTTGTTGCTTACTCACCCAGGGCCCATCACACTGCTGAACATTTCAAGAGGTAGAAAAAGCATGCCGTAAAAAAACCCAAAATATGACTCTTAGAATTTTTAGAAGATCTTAAAACCTGATAGAAAAATGTGCAAGAGGCATGAGCCAACAGTTTATAAGAAAGATGTATCACTGGCCTTTAAATTTAAGAAGACTTGTTTAAAGACATGAGCAGCCAATTCTCAAGGAGAGTATGGAGCAAGCCAAAACCACGTTAGGAACATATTAAATCTAAAGAAGGAAAGAAAAATCATACTAAATTTCCCTTGAGAACTGAAACTCAGGCAGTAGTGGCATAGATAGTAGTAATTATAGACAGAGACATATGATATTTGCAATAAATGTGTTTTGTGTCTTCTCAACGTAAGAAGAGACATGGAAATCCTAAATTAGACCCCATTTTATCTTACAGATATAAAAAAAAAATAGTGTCAGATGAAGCATATTTTAAGGTTTTCCTGATACCTCCGACATTAAAAAGAAAAAAAAAAAAAAAAAAAAACAACTGCACCATGGAAGAACAGGATTCAGTTCCTGGGTTGGGATGTTCCCCTGGAGTGGGAAATCGAAGCTTGCTCCTGTGTGCTTGCTTCAAAATCCCCATGGACAGAGGAGCCTGGTGGGCTACAGTCCGGAGGGTCAAAAAGAGTTGGACACCACTGAACAACGAAGCACAGCACAGCACAGCACAGCACATTGAATGTTTGTGAAAGAAAGGCAGGTAGGGAGGAAAGAGGGATAAAGGGAAACAAGGGAAGTGAAAGGAAGGAAAGAAAATCCTCTGTTGCTGGTGAGAACAGAGCAACCAGAGATGTCCTTCAGCAGGACAGCACCACACATGTCCACCTGAGCACTCTCAGACGGTTTGAAACAACCATCTCCAACTCTGGTCCCACTCCTTCAACCAAACTCATGTGCAGGGTTTACCACTAACAGGCTAATAGTCATCTGGTTTCTCCTCATTCAAATCCTGATTCACCCAGAAGTGAAAAAGACACGTGTGCCCCAATGTTCATCACAGCACTGTTTACAAGACCCAGGGCATGGAAGCAACCAAGATGTCCATCAGCAGACAAATGGGTAAGAAAGCTGTGGTACATAGACACAAAGGAATATTGCTCAGCCATTAAAAAGAACACATCTCAATCCATTGTAATGAGCTGGATGAAACTGGAGCCTATTTTACAGAGCGAAGTATGTCAGTAAGAAAAACTCCAATGTATAAGGCATATATATTGAATTTAGGAAGATGGAGATGATAACCCAATATGGGAGACAGCAAAAGAGACACAGACTTACAGAACAGTCTTATGGATTCTGCAGGAGATGGGGAGGGAGGATGATTTGAGAGAATAGCTTTGAAACATGTATATTATCATATGTGAAAGGGATAGCCAGTCCATGCTCGATGCATAAGACAGGGTGCTCAGGGTAGGTTCACTGGGCTGACCCAGAGGGATGTGATGGGGAGGGAGGTGGAAAGGGGGATCAGGATGGGGAACACATGTATTTCCATGGGTGATTCATGTCAATGTATGGAAAATATAGCACAATATTTTAATGTAATTACACACCAATTAAAATAAATAAAAAAAAAATACATTTTTTGCAAACAGCGCGTAAGCAGTATCGGTTTTTCAACTCCAAAAACGCCATTCTTTCCTTCTGTCTTCCCTCCTTCCTCCCCCCGCATTCTTTCCATTTCTTTCTCTTTATATAGCTGTTAAAGCTTGCTTTCCATTTATAGTTATGACAAAGTCTTGGCTCCATTCCCCATGTTGTACATTGCATACCTGAGCTCATCTTCCACTTAAATAACAATTCGTGCCTACCACTCCACCACCTCTGTATTGCCCCTCGGCCTTCCCCTCCACGCTGGGAACCAGTAGATGCATCTCTATATCTGTGCGCCTCCATTTTTATCATATTCTCTAATTTGTGGTATGTCTACATTCTATAAGTGATATCATAGAGTATTTGTGTATCTCTGTCTGAGTGATTTTTCTCAATATTCTACCTTTGATATTGCTGCAAAGGTCAATATTTCATTCTTTTGATGGGCAACTCCTCTGTATGTTTTTTAACAAACGGCAGTGTACCCTCACAGAGAACACAGGTTCCCAGCTAAGGGTCCATCTCTGCACTCACACAGAGAAACACCAAGTTCTCTTCTTCTTCTCCAATGGGAAGTGTGTCTTTGACTCTCAGTCTGGAACCAGTTCTGCCCAAGACATTCTGGCAACTGGACCTTCTCATCCCATCTCCATCTCCAGAGAAGCCATCTCCCTCCCTCCTCACACACTTATCCCCTCACTGCCCTCTCTGCCGCCTCACTGTCAGATATCTCAGAGACAAATATAATATCACATCAGGGTGATTCTATTTTATTTTCGTTATTATTGTATGCAGTTGCAATAATGTTCAGCATCTGTGCTGTTAGCCAGTATGCATCGGCAATACCCGCAGGCATTTCCCAAGTCTCTAGCCATGCCCCGAAGTCACTGGCTGTCCACTGGTCCAGCTGGAATGGCAGGGGTCTCCACTGTCTCTGGGACCTCCTCTGCTTCGTTCTGATTACCTGGAATGGCAGGGGTCTCCATTGTCTATTGAACCTGCTCTATTTCATTCTGATTACCTGGAATGCAGGGGTTTCCATGGTCTCTGGGAACTCCTCTGGTTCGTTCTGATTACCTTGAATGGCAGGGGTCTGCATGGTCTATTGAACCTGCTCTAGTTCTTTCTGATTACCTGGAATAGCAGGGGTTTCCATGGTCTCTGGGACCTCCTCTGATTCATTCTGAATAGCTGGAATGGCAGGGGTCTCCATGGACTCTGGGACCTACTGGGGTTCATCCTGATAACTGGAATGACAGGAAGCTCTGTGGTCTCTGGCACCTCCTCTGATTCATTTTGATTAGCTGGAATGGCAGGGGTCTCCATGGTCTCTCTGACCTCCTCTGGTTCCTTCTGATTCAGCTGTTCATTTACCTTGGAACTCTAGCTACAGAGCTTTCAGCATCTGATTTTCTGAAGCTTTTTTGTGGTGGGAGGTTTCAGAGAAGTTTTCTTGGGCAGCTTGCCAGAATGGGATCATTGACCCTCACGGTTATCATGGCCACCTGCAGAAAACAAGACAGGGAGCCAAAATGGCACTGGTTTAGGGAAGAGTGTGAAGACAGGTGGGAACGATGGCTTCAGAAGGGGTGTGGGCAGAGAAAGGTTATATGACAGGCAAGGACAGGGAGGGGGTCTTTTGGTGTGCGAAAAATGGGCAAGAGAGTGTGGCTGGGTTCAGCTCACCTAGATATTTTTTCTGGACCTCAGTTGATAGGAGATCTTCATCTTCTCCTGGGTAATAGGAGGTGCATGTTCCATAACTACTCTGGAGCCTTGTGGCTTCCTAGTCACCTCAGTCATTTGGAGGACACACAGTTGTCTGCTCAGAGCCCCTGAGCACCCCTATATATACCTGTCCCCATGGAGCCTCACCCTCATGCTTTATGAGGTCAGCAAGGCTCTTCCCCAACCAAAGGAGTCCCTGGGTGTGCTTTGACATCACAAAGCTGCACCCTGACATTTATAACAGAGGTTGGGGATTAATTCAGGTGATTTGCTGTGAGAAATGTGGCACCTGTAATGCCCTAAAGAGACTTCCAAACTCACATGCCACCCTCACCTGTATGTCAACTCTGATGGGTCACACAGCAGGCAGAGTGCAACTCCTCCAAACCTTGCCCCACAGCCACACTCCTCGGGCATTCATTCTGTCGTCTCTAAGCTTTCACTATTATCCAGCCTTTCATATCTTGCCTAAACTCCCTCTATGACTACTACGTTGTATTTAATCGTCTGTGGAAGCGAGAATCATTGCTCGTTCGTCCTGCAATGTGGTCTTAATGCACCTTGAAGCCCATCGAATTCTGGGTGAGTCGACAGAAACCTTTCCATCCAGCCTCCTTGTCTCAGTGTGCCCGGAGCTCGCCTCCGTTTTCTGGTCTCCAGGCGGAAACGCCTGTCTATAGGTTGTGAGGATGCAGTGAATACACTTGCCCTTGCTCCACATGGAGCTGTCTCGTTTCAAGTCTTGGACTCACGGTCACCTCACTAGAAGTAGTACCTAGGCTTGGGTTTGAACAGGGTGATGGGGATGGGGCCGAGAAATGCATGTTTCAGGTTGTGCTGGGGGATCCCATGCAGGAAATGCCCAGCTGCGGCTGGTTAGTATTCCCAGCAAGGGGTGGAGCTTGCCCAGAGCTGTGTGAGCCTGGTGTGCTAAGTTCTTCTCAACAAGTGCCCTCACAAATATCTTTTCTCATCTTGTTTTCTTGCTGAAAGCTTCCTTGGAGCTTGCCTCACAGCCAAAACTTAAGTGGAATTCATTTCCATGAGCGGCTGCCACAAGCTTCCAGCTTCTTGGACGAAACACTGAGTCATCCTGTCCTGTGCATCTAGTTCCCATGGTCTCTCATTGAGCTGGTTGGCTCTGGAGGAAAGGGGAATGGATAGTATGCTCCACCTCAGTCCTCATTTTTCCAATTGACTCGTAGGGTCAACCAGCCTGAGGTGCGCTCCTGGGGACAGTTTGTTGGCTTAGTGGTTCTTTCTGGGTTTCCTGTGAAGTGTTCACATCCTGTTGTCCACTTGTTGTCTACTCACCCAGGGTCCATCACACTGCTGAACATTTCAAGAGGTAGAAAAAGCATGCCGTAAAAAAACCCAAAATATGACTCTTAGAATTTTTAGAAGATCTTAAAACCTGATATAAAAATGTGCAAGAGGCACGAGCCAACAGTTTATAAGAAAGATGTATCACTGGCCTTTAAATTTAAGAAGACTTGTTTAAAGACATGAGCAGCCAATTCTCAAGGAGAGTATGGACCTACCCCAACCACGTTAGGAACATATTAAATCTAAAAAAGGTAAGAAAAATCATACTAAATTTCCCTTGAGAACTGAAACTCAGGCAGTAGTGGCATAGATAGTAGTAATTATAGACAGAGACATACGATACTTGGAATAAATGTGTTTTGTGTGTTCTCAACGTAAGAAGAGACATGGAAATCCTAAATTAGACCCCATTTTATCTTACAGATATAAAAAAAAAATAGTGTCAGATGAAGCATATTTTAAGGTTTTCCTGATACCTCAGACATTAAAAAGAAAAAAAAAAAAAAAAAAAACAACTGCACCAAGGAAGAACAGGATTCAGTTCCTGGGTTGGGATGTTCCCCTGGAGTGGGAAATCGAAGCTTGCTCCTGTGTGCTTGCTGCAAAATCCCCATGGACAGAGAGGCCTGGTGGGCTACAGTCCGGAGGGTCAAAAAGAGTTGGACACCACTGAACAACGAAGCACAGCACAGCACAGCACAGCACAGCACAGCACATTGAATGTTTGTGAAAGAAAGGCAGGTAGGGAGGAATGAGGGAAAAAGGGAAACAAGGGAAATGAAAGGAAGGAAAGAAAATCCTCTGTTGCTGGTGAGAACAGAGCAACCAGAGATGTCCTTCAGGAGGACAGCACCCCACATGTCCATCTGAGCACTCTCAGACGGTTTGAAACAACCATCTCCAACTTTGGTCCCACTCCTTCAACCAAACTCATATGCAGGGTTTACCACTACCAGGCTAATAGTCATCTTGTTTCTCCTCATTCAAATCCTGATTCACCCAGAAGTGAAAAAGACACGTGTGCCCCAATGTTCATCACAGCACTGTTTACAAGACCCAGGGCGTGGAAGCAACCAAGATGTCCATCAGCAGACAAATGGGTAAGAAAGCTGTGGTACATAGACACAAAGGAATATTGCTCAGCCATTAAAAAGAACACATCTCAATCCATTGTAATGAGGTGGATGAAACTGGAGCCTATTTTACAGAGCAAAGTATGTCAGTAAGAAAAACACCAAACAATGTATAAGGCATATATATTGAATTTAGGAAGATGGAGATGATAACCCTATATGGGCGACAGCAAAAGAGACACAGATTTACAGAACAGTCTTATGGATTCTGCAGGAGATGGGGAGGGGGGATGAACTGAGAGAATAGCATTGAAACATGTATATTATCATATGTGAAAGGGATAGCCAGTCCATGCTCGATGCATAAGACAGGGTGCTCAGGGCAGGTTCACTGGGCTGACCCAGAGGGATGGGATGGGGAGGGAGGTTGAAAGGGGGATCAGGATGGGGAACACATGTATTTCCATGGCTGATTCATATCAATGTATGGAAAATATAGCACAATATTGTAATGCAATTACACACCAATTAAAATAAATACAATAAAAAAATGCATTTCTTTGTAAAAAGGGCGAAAGCAGTATTGGCTTTTTGAACTCCAAAAACGCCATTCTTTCGTCTGTCTTCCGTCCTTCCTACCACCGCATTCTTTCCATTTCTTTCTCTTTATACAGATTTTAAAGCTTGCTTTCCATTTATAGTTATGACAAAGTCTTGGCTCCATTCCCCATGTTGTACATTGCATACCTCAGCTCATCTTCCACTTAAATAACAATGCGTTCCTGCCACTCCACCACATCTGTATTGCCCCTCGGTATTCCCCTCCACGCTGGGAACCAGTAGATGCGTCCCTATATCTGTGCAACTCCATTTTATCATATACTCTACTTTGCGGTATGTCTACATTCTATAAGTGATAACATATAGTATTTGTGTATCTCTGTCTGAGTGATTTTTCTCAATATTCTACCTTTGATATTGCTGCAAAGGTCAATATTTCATTCTTTTGATGGGCAACTCCTCTGTATGTTTTTTAGCAAACGGCACTGTCCCCCCACAGAGAAAACAGCTTCCCAGCTAAGTGTCCAACTCTACACTCACACAGAGAAACACCAAGTTCTCTTCTTCTTCTCCAATGGGAAGTGTGTCTTTGACTCTCAGTCTGGAACCAGTTCTGCCCTAGACTTTCTGGCAACTGGACCTTCTCGTCCCATCTCCATCTCCAGAGAAGCCATCTCCCTCCCTCCTCACACACTTATCCCCTCACTGCCCTCTCTGCCGCCTCACTGTCAGATATCTCAGAGACAAATATAATATCACATCAGGGTGATTCTATTTTATTTTCTTTATTATTGTATGCAGTTGCAATAATGTTCAGCATCTGTACTGTTAGCCAGTATGCATCGGCGATACCCGCAGGCATTTCTCAAGTCTCTAGCCATGCCCCGAAGTCACTGGCTGTCCACTGGTCCAGCTGGAATGGCAGGGGTCTCCACTGTATCTGGGACCTCCTCTGCTTCGTTCTGATTACCTGGAATGGCAGGGGTCTCCATTGTCTATTGAACCGGCTCTATTTCATTCTGATTACCTGGAATGCATGGGTTTCCATGGTCTCTGGGAACTCCTCTGGTTCGTTCTGATTACCTGGAATGGCAGGGGTCCCCATGGTCTATTGAACCTGCTCTAGTTCTTTCTGATTACCTGGAATAGCAGGGGTTTCCATGGTCTCTGGGACCTCCTCTGATTCATTCTGAATAGCTGGAATGGCAGGGGTCTCCATGGACTCTGGGACCTACTGGGATTCATCCTGATAACTGGAATGACAGAAGGCTCTGTGGTCTCTGGCACCTCCTCTGATTCCTTCTGAATAGCTGGAATGGCAGGGGTCTCCATGGTCTCTCTGACCTCCTCTGGTTCCTTCTGATTCAGCTGTTCATTTACCTTGGAACTCTAGCTACAGAGCATTGAGCATCTGATTTTCTGAAGCTTTTTTGTGGTGGGAGGTTTCAGAGAAGTTTTCTTGGGCAGCTTGCCAGAATGGGATTATTGACCCTCACAGTTATCATGGCCACCTGGAGAAAACAAACAGGGAGCCAAAATGGCACTGGATTAGGGAAGAGTGTGAAGACAGGTGGGAACGATGGCTTCAGAAGGGGTGTGGGCAGAGAAAGGTTATATGACAGGCAAGGACAGGGAGGGGGTCTTTTGGAGTGCGGCAAATGGGCAAAAGTGTGTGGCTGGGTCAGCTCACCTGGATATATTTTCTGGACCTCAGTTGATAGGAGATCTTCATCTTCTCCTGGGTAATAGCAGGTGCATGTTCCATAACTACTCTGGAGCCTTGTGGCTCCCTACTCACCTCAGTCATTTGGAGGACTCACAGTTGTCTGCTCAGAGCTCCTGATCACCCCTATATATACTTGTCCCCATGGAGCATCACTATCATGCTTTATGAGGTCCGCAAGGCTCTTCCCCAGCCAAAGGAGTCCCTGGGTGTGCTTTGACATCACAAAGCTGCACCCTGACATTTATAACAGAGGCTGGGGATAAATTCAGATGATTTGCTGCGAGAAATGTGGCACTTGTAATGCCCTAAAGAGACCTCCAAACTCACATGCCACCGTCATCTGTATGTCAACTCTGATGGGTCACACAGCAGGCAGAGTGCAACTCCTCCAAACCTTGCCCCACAGCCACACTCCTCGGGCATTCATTCTGTCGTCTCTGAGCTTTCACCATTATCCAGCCTTTCATATCTTGCCTAAACTCCCTCTATGACTACTACGTTGTATTTAATCGTCTGTGGAAGCGAGAATCATTGCTCGTTCGTCCTGCAATGTGGTCTTAATGCACCTTGAAGCCCATCGAATTCTGGGTGAGTCGACAGAAACCTTTCCATCCAGCCTCCTTGTCTCAGTGTGCCCGGAGCTCGCCTCCGTTTTCTGGTCTCCAGGCGGAAAAACCTGTCTATAGGTTGTGAGGATGCAGTGAATACACTTGCCCTTGCTCCACATGGAGCTGTCTCGTTTCAAGTCTTGGATTCACAGTCACCTCACTAGAAGTAATACCTAGGCTTGGGTTTGAACAGGGTGATGGGGATGGGGCCGAGAAATGCATGTTTCAGGTTGTGCTGGGGGATCCCATGCAGGAAATGCCCAGCTGCGGCTGATTAGTATTCCCAGCAAGGGGTGGAGCTTGCCCAGATCTGTGTGAGCCTGGTGTGCTAAGTTCTTCTCAACACGTGCCCTCACAAATATCTTTTCTCATCTTGTTTTCTTGCTGAAAGCTTCCTTGGAGATTGTCTCACAGCCAAAACCAGGGTGGAATTCATTTCCATGAGCGGCTGCCACAAGCTTCCAGCTTCTTGGATGAAACACTGAGTCATCCTGTCCTGTGCATCTAGTTCCCATGGTCTCTCATTGAGCTGGTTGGCTCTGGAGGAAAGGGGAATGGATAGTATGCTCCACCTCAGTCCTCATTTTTCCAATTGACTCGTAGGGTCAACCAGCCTGAGGTGCGCCCCTGGGGACAGTTTGTTGTCTTAGTGGTTCTTCCTGGGTTTCCTGTGAAGTGTTCACCTCCTGTTGTCTACTTGTTGCTTACTCACCCAGGGTCCATCACACTGCTGAATATTTCAAGAGGTAGAAAAAGCATGCCATAAACAAACCCAAAATATGACTCTTAGAATTTTTAGAAGATCTTAAAACCTGATTGAAAAATGTGCAAGAGGCACGAGACAACAGTTTATAAGAAAGATATATCACTGGCCTTTAAATTTACTACGATGTGTTGAAAGACATGAGCAGCCAATTCTCAAGGAGAGTATGAACCTAGCCCCGAACCATGTTAGGAACATATTAAATCTGAAGAAGATAAGAAAAATCATACTAAATTTCCCTTGAGAACTGAAACTCATGTAGTAGTGGCATAGATCATAGTAATTGTAACAAAGACATTACGATACTTGGGATAAATGTGTTTTGTGTGTTCTCAACATAAGAAGAGACATGGAAATCCTAAATTAGACCCCATTTTATCTTACAGATATAAAAAAAAATAGTGACAGATGAAGCATATTTTAAGGTTTTCCTGATACCTCAGACATTAAAAAGAAAAAAAAAAAAAATGCACCATGTAAGAACAGGATTCAGTTCCTGGGTTGGGATGTTCCCCTGGAGTGGGAAATCGAAGCTTGCTCCTGTGTGCTTGCTGCAAAATCCCCATGGACAGAGGAGCCTAGTGGGCTACAGTCCGGAGGGTCAAAAAGAGTTGGACACCACTGAAAAACGAAGAACAGCACAGGACAGCACAGCACATTGAATATTTGTGAAAGAAAGGCAGGTAGGGAGGAAAGAGGGAAAAAGGGAAACAAGGGAAGTGAAAGGAAGGAAAGAAAATCCTCTGTTGCTGGTGAGAACAGAGCAACCAGAGATGTCCTTCAGCAGGACAGCACCACACATGTCCATCTGAGCACTCTCAGACGGTTTGAAACAACCATCTCCAACTTTGGTCCCACAATTTCAACTAAACTCATGGGCAGGGTTTACCACTAACAGGCTAATAGTCATGTGGTTTCTCCTCATTCAAATCCTGATTCACCCAGAAGTGAAAAAGACACGTGTGCCCCAATGTTCATCACATCACTACTTACAAGACCCAGTGCATGGAAGCAACCTAGATGTCCATCAGCAGACAAATGTGTAAGAATGCTGTGGTACATAGATACAATGCAATATTGCTCAGCCATTAAAAAGAACACATCTCAATCCATTGTAATGAGGTGGATGAAACTGCAGCCTATTGTACAGAGCGAAGTAAGTCAGTAAGAAAAACACCAAACAATGTATAAGGCATATATATTGAATTTAGGAAGATGGAGATGATAACCCTATATGGGAGACAACAAAAGAGACACAGACTTACAGAACATTCTAATGCATTCTGCACGAGTTAGGGAGGGGGGATGATCTGAGAGAATAGCATTGAAACATGTATATTATCATATGTGAAAGGGATAGCCAGGCAATGTTCGATGCATAAGACAGGGTGCTCAGGGCTGGTACACTGGGCTGAATTAGAGGGATGGGATGGGGAGGGAGGTGGAAAGGGGGATCAGAATGGGGAACATACGTATTTCCATGGCTGATACATGTCAATGTATTGAAAATATAGCACAATATTGTAATGTAATTACACACCAATTAAAATAAATAAAATAAAATAAATACATTTCTTTGCAAAAAGGGCGTAAGCAGAATTGGAGTTTTGAACTCCAAAAACGCCATTCTTTCCTTCTGTCTTCCCTCCTTCCTCCCCCCGCATTCTTTCCATTTCTTTCTCTTTATACAGCTGTTAAAGCTTGCTTTCCATTTATAGTTATGACAAAGTCTTTGCTCCATTCCCCATGTTGTACATTGCATACCTGAGCTCATCTTCCACTTAAATAACAATGCGTGCCTCCCACTCCACCACCTCTGTATTGCCCCTCGATCTTCCCCTCCATGCTGGGAAGCAGTAGATGCGTCTCTATATCTGTGCAACTCCATTTTTATCATATGCTCTAATTTGCGGTATGTCTAATTTCTATAATTGATATCATAGAGTATTTGTGTATCTCTGTCTGAGTGATTTTTCTCAATATTCTACCTTTGATATTGCTGCAAAGGTCAATATTTCATTCTTTTGATGGGCAACTCCTCTGTATGTTTTTTAACAAACGGCACTGACCCCCAAACAGAACACAGCTTTCCAGCTAAGTGTCCATCTCTGCACTCACACAGAGAAACACCAAGTTCTCTTCTTCTTCTCCAATGGGAAGTGTGTCTTTGACTCTCAGTCTGGAACCAGTTCTGCCCAAGACTTTCTGGCAACTGGAACTTCTCGTCCCATCTCCATCTCCAGAGAAGCCATCTCTCTCCCTCCTCACACATTTATCCCCTCACTGCCCTCTCTGCCGCCTCACTGTCAGATATCTCAGAGACAAATATAGTATCACATCAGGGTGATTCTATTTTATTTTCGTTATTATTGTATGCAGTTGCAATAATGTTCAGCATCTGTACTGTTAGCCAGTATGCATCGGCGATACCCGCAGGCATTTCTCAAGTCTCTAGCCATGCCCCGAAGTCACTGGCTGTCCACTGGTCCAGCTGGAATGGCAGGGGTCTCCACTGTCTCTGGGACCTCCTCTGCTTCGTTCTGATTACCTGGAATGGCAGGGGTCTCCATGGTCTATTGAACCTGCTCTATTTCATTCTGATTTCCTGGAATGCAGGGGTTTCCATGGTCTCTGGGAACTCCTCAGTTTCGCTCTGAATACCTGGAATGGCAGGGGTCTCCATGGTCTATTGAACCTGCTCTAGTTCTTTCTGATTATCTGGAATAGCAGGGGTTTCCATGGTCTCTGGGACGTCCTCTTATTCATTCTGAATAGCTGGAATGGCAGGGGTCTCCATGGACTCTGGGACCTACTGGGGTTCATCCTGATAACTGGAATGACAGGAGGCTCTGTAGTCTCCTGCACCTCCTCTGATTCATTTGATTAGATGGAATGGCAGGGGTCTCCATGGTCTCTCTGACCTCCTCTGGTTCCTTCTGATTCAGCTGTTCATTTACCTTGGAACTCTAGCTATGTGATTATTGACCCTCACGGTTTTCATGGCCACCTGGAGAAAACAAACAGGGAGCCAAAATGGCACTGGATTAGGGAAGAGTGTGAAGACAGGTGGGAACGATGGCTTCAGAAGGGGTGTGGGCAGAGAAAGGTTATATGACAGGCAAGGACAGGGAGGGGGTCTTTTGGAGTGCGGCAAATGGGCAAAAGTGTGTGGCTGGGTTCAGCTCACCTGGATATATTTTCTGGACCTCAGTTGATAGGAGATCTTCATCTTCTCCTGGGTAATAGCAGGTGCATGTTCCATAACTACTCTGGAGCCTTGTGGCTCCTTACTCACCTCAGTCATTTGGAGGACTCACAGTTGTCTGCTCAGAGCTCCTGATCACCCCTATATATACTTGTCCCCATGGAGCATCACTATCATGCTTTATGAGGTCCGCAAGGCTCTTCCCCAGCCAAAGGAGTCCCTGGGTGTGCTTTGACATCACAAAGCTGCACCCTGACATTTATAACAGAGGCTGGGGATAAATTCAGATGATTTGCTGTGAGAAATGTGGCACTTGTAATGCCCTAAAGAGACCTCCAAACTCACATGCCACCCTCACCTGTATGTCAACTCTGATGGGTTACACAGCAGGCAGAGTGCAACTCCTCCAAACCTTGCCCCACAGCCACACTCCTCGGGCATTCATTCTGTCGTCTCTGAGCTTTCACCATTATCCAGCCTTTCATGTCTTGCCTAAACTCCCTCTATGACTACTACGTTGTATTTAATCGTCTGTGGAAGCGAGAATCATTGCTTGTTCGTCCTGCAATGTGGTCTTAATGCACCTTGAAGCCCATCGAATTCTGGGTGAGTCGACAGAAACCTTTCCATCCAGCCTCCTTGTCTCAGTGTTCCCGGAGCTCGCCTCCGTTTTCTGGTCTCCAGGCGGAAACGCCTGTCTATATGTTGTGAGTATGCCGTGAATACACTTGCCCTTGCTCCACATGGAGCTGTCTCGTTTCAAGTCTTGGACTCACGGTCACCTCACTAGGAGTAGTACCTAGGCTTGGGTTTGAACAGGGTGATGGGGATGGGGCCGAGAAATGCATGTTTCAGGTTGTGCTGGGGGATCCCATGCAGGAAATGCCCAGCTGTGGCTGATTAGTATTCCCAGCAAGGGGTGGAGCTTGCCCAGAGCTGTGTGAGCCTGGTGTGCTAAGTTCTTCTCAACACGTGCCCTCACAAATATCTTTTCTCATCTTGTTTTCTTGCTGAAAGCTTCCTTGCAGCTTGCCTCACAGCCAAACCTAAAGTGGAATTCATTTCCATGAGCGGCTGCCACAAGCTTCCAGCTTCTTGGACGAAACACTGAGTCATCCTGTCCTGTGCATCTAGTTCCCATGGTCTCTCCTTGAGCTGGTTGGCTCTGGAGGAAAGGGGAATGGATAGTGTGCTCCACCTCAGTCCTCATTTTTCCAATTGACTCGTAGTGTCAACCAGCCTGAGGTGCGCTCCTGGGGACAGTTTGTTGGCTTAGTGGTTCTTCCTGGGTTTCCTGTGAAGTGTTCACATCCTGTTGTTCACTTGTTGCATACTCACCCAGGGTCCATCACACTGCTGAACATTTCAAGAGGTAGAAAAAGCTTGCCGTAAACAAACCCAAAATATGACTCTTAGAATTTTTAGAAGATCTTAAAACCTGATAGAAAAATGTGCAAGAGGCACGAGCCAACAGTTTATAAGAAAGATGTATCACTGGCCTTTAAATTTACGAAGACTTGTTTAAAGACATGAGCAGCCAATTCTCAAGGAGAGTATGGACCTAGCCCCAACCACGTTAGGAACATATTAAATCTAAAGAAGGTAAGAAAATTCATACTAAATTTCCCTTGAGAACTGAAACTCAGGCAGTAGTGGCATAGATAGTAGTAATTATAGACAGAGACATATGATACTTGGAATAAATGTGTGTTTTGTGTTCTCAACGTAAGAAGAGACATGGAAATCCTAAATTAGACCCCATTTTATCTTACAGATATAAAAAAAAATAGTGTCAGATGAAGCATATTTTAAGGTTTTCCTGATACCTCAGACATTAAAAAGAAAAAAAAAAAAAAAAACTGCACCATGGAAGAACAGGATTCAGTACCTGGGTTGGGATGTTCCCCTGGAGTGGGAAATCGAAGCTTGCTCCTGTGTGCTTGCTGCAAAATCCCCATGGACAGAGGAGCCTGGTGGGCTACAGTCCGGAGGGTCAAAAAGAGTTGGACACCACTGAACAACGAAGCACAGCACAGCACAGCACATTGAATGTTTGTGAAAGAAAGGCAGGTAGGGAGGAAAGAGGGAAAAAGGGAAACAAGGGAAATGAAAGGAAGGAAAGAAAATCCTCTGTTGCTGGTGAGAACAGAGCAACCAGAGATGTCCTTCAGCAGGACAGCACCACACATGTCCACCTGAGCACTCTGAGACGGTTTGAAACAACCATCTCCAACTCTGGTCCCACTCCGTCAACCAAACTCATGTGCAGGGTTTACCACTAACAGGCTAATAGTCATGTGGTTTCTCCTCATTCAAATCCTGATTCACCCAGAAGTGAAAAAGACACGTGTGCCCCAATGTTCATCACAGCACTGTTTACAAGACCCAGGGCATGGAAGCAACCAAGATGTCCATCAGCAGACAAATGGGTAAGAAAGCTGTGGTACATAGACACAAAGGAATATTGCTCAGCCATTAAAAAGAACACATCTCAATCCATTGTAATGAGCTGGATGAAACTGGAGCCTATTTTACAGAGCGAAGTATGTCAGTAAGAAAAACTGCAATGTATAAGGCATATATATTGAATTTAGGAAGATGGAGATGATAACCCTATATGGGAGACAGCAAAAGAGACACAGACTTAAAGAACAGTCTTATGGATTTTGCAGGAGATGGGGAGGGAGAATCATCTGAGAGAATAGCTTTGAAACATGTATATTATCATATGTGAAAGGGATAGCCAGTCCATGCTCGATGCATAAGATAGGGTGCTCAGGGTAGTTTCACTGGGTTGACCCAGAGGGATGGGATGGGGAGGGAGGTGGAAAGGGGGATCAGGATGGGGAACACATGTATTTCCATGGCTGATTCATGTCAATGTATGGAAAATATAGCACAATATTTTAATGTAATTACACACCAATTAAAATAAATAAAATAAAATAAAATACATTTCTTTGCACAAAGGGCCTAAGTAGTCTTGGATTTTTGACTCCAAAAACGCCATTCTTTCCTTCTGTATTCCCTCCTTCCTCCCCCGGCATTCTTTCCATTTCTTTCTCTTTATATAGCTGTTAAAGCTTGCTTTCCATTTATAGTTAAGACAAAGTCTTGGCTCCATTCCCCATGTTGTACATTGCATACCTGAGCTCATCTTCCACTTAAATAACAATTCGTGCCTACCACTCCACCACCTCTGTATTGCCCCTCGGCCTTCCCCTCCACGCTGGGAACCAGTAGATGCATCTCTATATCTGTGCGCCTCCATTTTTATCATATTCTCTAATTTGTGGTATGTCTACATTCTATAAGTGATATCATAGAGTATTTGTGTATCTCTGTCTGAGTGATTTTTCTCAATATTCTACCTTTGATATTGCTGCAAAGGTCAATATTTCATTCTTTTGATGGGCAACTCCTCTGTATGTTTTTTAACAAACGGCAGTGTACCCTCACAGAGAACACAGGTTCCCAGCTAAGTGTCCATCTCTGCACTCACACAGAGAAACACCAAGTTCTCTTCTTCTTCTCCAATGGGAAGTGTGTCTTTGACTCTCAGTCTGGAACCAGTTCTGCCCAAGACATTCTGGCAACTGGACCTTCTCGTCCCATCTCCATCTCCAGAGAAGCCATCTCCCTCCCTCCTCACACACTTATCCCCTCACTGCCCTCTCTGCCGCCTCACTGTCAGATATCTCAGAGACAAATATAATATCACATCAGGGTGATTCTATTTTATTTTCGTTATTATTGTATGCAGTTGCAATAATGTTCAGCATCTGTGCTGTTAGCCAGTATGCATCGGCAATACCCGCAGGCATTTCCCAAGTCTCTAGCCATGCCCCGAAGTCACTGGCTGTCCACTGGTCCAGCTGGAATGGCAGGGGTCTCCACTGTCTCTGGGACCTCCTCTGCTTCGTTCTGATTACCTGGAAAGGCAGGGGTCTCCATTGTCTATTGAACCTGCTCTATTTCATTCTGATTACCTGGAATGCAGGGGTTTCCATGGTCTCTGGGAACTCCTTTGGTTCGTTCTGATTACCTTGAATGGCAGGGGTCTGCATGGTCTATTGAACTTGCTCTAGTTCTTTCTGATTACCTGGAATAGCAGGGGTTTCCATGGTCTCTGGGACCTCCTCTGATTCATTCTGAATAGCTGGAATGGCAGGGGTCTCCATGGTCTCTCTGACCTCCTCTGGTTCCTTCTGATTCAGCTGTTCATTTACCTTGGAACTCTAGCTACAGAGCTTTGAGCATCTGATTTTCTGAAGCTTTTTTGTGGTGGGAGGTTTCAGAGAAGTTTTCTTGGGCAGCTTGCCAGAATGGGATTATTGACCCTCACGGTTATCATGGCCACCTGGAGAAAACAAACAGGGAGCCAAAATGGCACTGGATTAGGGAAGAGTGTGAAGACAGGTGGGAACGATGGCTTCAGAAGGGGTGTGGGCAGAGAAAGGTTATATGACAGGCAAGGACAGGGAGGGGGTCTTTTGGAGTGCGGCAAATGGGCAAAAGTGTGTGGCTGGGTTCAGCTCACCTGGATATATTTTCTGGACCTCAGTTGATAGGAGATCTTCATCTTCTCCTGGGTAATAGCAGGTGCATGTTCCATAACTACTCTGGAGCCTTGTGGCTCCCTACTCACCTCAGTCATTTGGAGGACTCACAGTTGTCTGCTCAGAGCTCCTGATCACCCCTATATATACTTGTCCCCATGGAGCATCACTATCATGCTTTATGAGGTCCGCAAGGCTCTTCCCCAGCCAAAGGAGTCCCTGGGTGTGCTTTGACATCACAAAGCTGCACCCTGACATTTATAACAGAGGCTGGGGATAAATTCAGATGATTTGCTGTGAGAAATGTGGCACTTGTAATGCCCTAAAGAGACCTCCAAACTCACATGCCACCGTCATCTGTATGTCAACTCTGATGGGTTACACAGCAGGCAGAGTGCAACTCCTCCAAACCTTGCCCCACAGCCACACTCCTCGGGCATTCATTCTGTCGTCTCTGAGCTTTCACCATTATCCAGCCTTTCATATCTTGCCTAAACTCCCTCTATGACTACTACGTTGTATTTAATCGTCTGTGGAAGCGAGAATCATTGCTCGTTCGTCCTGCAATGTGGTCTTAATGCACCTTGAAGCCCATCGAATTCTGGGTGAGTCGACAGAAACCTTTCCATCCAGCCTCCTTGTCTCAGTGTGCCCGGAGCTCGCCTCCGTTTTCTGGTCTCCAGGCGGAAAAACCTGTCTATAGGTTGTGAGGATGCAGTGAATACACTTGCCCTTGCTCCACATGGAGCTGTCTCGTTTCAAGTCTTGGATTCACAGTCACCTCACTAGAAGTAATACCTAGGCTTGGGTTTGAACAGGGTGATGGGGATGGGGCCGAGAAATGCATGTTTCAGGTTGTGCTGGGGGATCCCATGCAGGAAATGCCCAGCTGCGGCTGATTAGTATTCCCAGCAAGGGGTGGAGCTTGCCCAGATCTGTGTGAGCCTGGTGTGCTAAGTTCTTCTCAACACGTGCCCTCACAAATATCTTTTCTCATCTTGTTTTCTTGCTGAAAGCTTCCTTGGAGATTGTCTCACAGCCAAAACCAGGGTGGAATTCATTTCCATGAGCGGCTGCCACAAGCTTCCAGCTTCTTGGATGAAACACTGAGTCATCCTGTCCTGTGCATCTAGTTCCCATGGTCTCTCATTGACCTGGTTGGCTCTGGAGGAAAGGGGAATGGATAGTATGCTCCACCTCAGTCCTCATTTTTCCAATTGACTCGTAGGGTCAACCAGCCTGAGGTGCGCCCCTGGGGACAGTTTGTTGTCTTAGTGGTTCTTCCTGGGTTTCCTGTGAAGTGTTCACCTCCTGTTGTCTACTTGTTGCTTACTCACCCAGGGTCCATCACACTGCTGAATATTTCAAGAGGTAGAAAAAGCATGCCATAAACAAACCCAAAATATGACTCTTAGAATTTTTAGAAGATCTTAAAACCTGATAGAAAAATGTGCAAGAGGCACGAGACAACAGTTTATAAGAAAGATATATCACTGGCCTTTAAATTTACTACGATGTGTTGAAAGACATGAGCAGCCAATTCTCAAGGAGAGTATGAACCTAGCCCCGAACCATGTTAGGAACATATTAAATCTGAAGAAGATAAGAAAAATCATACTAAATTTCCCTTGAGAACTGAAACTCATGTAGTAGTGGCATAGATCATAGTAATTGTAACAAAGACATTACGATACTTGGGATAAATGTGTTTTGTGTGTTCTCAACATAAGAAGAGACATGGAAATCCTAAATTAGACCCCATTTTATCTTACAGATATAAAAAAAAATAGTGACAGATGAAGCATATTTTAAGGTTTTCCTGATACCTCAGACATTAAAAAGAAAAAAAAAAAAAAAATGCACCATGTAAGAACAGGATTCAGTTCCTGGGTTGGGATGTTCCCCTGGAGTGGGAAATCGAAGCTTGCTCCTGTGTGCTTGCTGCAAAATCCCCATGGACAGAGGAGCCTAGTGGGCTACAGTCCGGAGGGTCAAAAAGAGTTGGACACCACTGAAAAACGAAGAACAGCACAGGACAGCACAGCACATTGAATATTTGTGAAAGAAAGGCAGGTAGGGAGGAAAGAGGGAAAAAGGGAAACAAGGGAAGTGAAAGGAAGGAAAGAAAATCCTCTGTTGCTGGTGAGAACAGAGCAACCAGAGATGTCCTTCAGCAGGACAGCACCACACATGTCCATCTGAGCACTCTCAGACGGTTTGAAACAACCATCTCCAACTTTGGTCCCACAATTTCAACTAAACTCATGGGCAGGGTTTACCACTAACAGGCTAATAGTCATGTGGTTTCTCCTCATTCAAATCCTGATTCACCCAGAAGTGAAAAAGACACGTGTGCCCCAATGTTCATCACATCACTACTTACAAGACCCAGTGCATGGAAGCAACCTAGATGTCCATCAGCAGACAAATGTGTAAGAATGCTGTGGTACATAGACACAATGCAATATTGCTCAGCCATTAAAAAGAACACATCTCAATCCATTGTAATGAGGTGGATGAAACTGCAGCCTATTGTACAGAGCGAAGTAAGTCAGTAAGAAAAACACCAAACAATGTATAAGGCATATATATTGAATTTAGGAAGATGGAGATGATAACCCTATATGGAAGACAACAAAAGAGACACAGACTTACAGAACATTCTAATGCATTCTGCACGAGATAGGGAGGGGGGATGATCTGAGAGAATAGCATTGAAACATGTATATTATCATATGTGAAAGGGATAGCCAGGCAATGTTCGATGCATAAGACAGGGTGCTCAGGGCTGGTACACTGGGCTGAATCAGAGGGATGGGATGGGGAGGGAGGTGGAAAGGGGGATCAGAATGGGGAACATACGTATGTCCATGGCTGATACATGTCAATGTATGGAAAATATAGCACAATATTGTAATGTAATTACACAACAATTAAAATAAATAAAATAAAATAAATACATTTCTTTGCAAAAAGGGCGTAAGCAGAATTGGACATTTGAACTCCAAAAACGCCATTCTTTCCTTCTGTATTCCCTCCTTCCTCCCCCCGCATTCTTTCCATTTCTTTCTCTTTATACAGGTGTTAAAGCTTGCTTTCCATTTATAGTTATGACAAAGTCTTTGCTCCATTCCCCATGTTGTACATTGCATACCTGAGCTCATCTTCCACTTAAATAACAATGCGTGCCTCCCACTCCACCACCTCTGTATTGCCCCTCGATCTTCCCCTCCACGCTGGGAAGCAGTAGATGCATCTCTATATCTGTGCGCCTCCATTTTTATCATATGCTCTAATTTGCGGTATGTCTACATTCTATAATTGATATCATAGAGTATTTGTGTATCTCTGTCTGAGTGATTTTTCTCAATATTCTACCTTTGATATTGCTGCAAAGGTCAATATTTCATTCTTTTGATGGGCAACTCCTCTGTATGTTTTTTAACAAACGGCACTGACCCCCAAACAGAACACAGCTTTCCAGCTAAGTGTCCATCTCTGCACTCACACAGAGAAACACCAAGTTCTCTTCTTCTTCTCCAATGGGAAGTGTGTCTTTGACTCTCAGTCTGGAACCAGTTCTGCCCAAGACTTTCTGGCAACTGGAACTTCTCGTCCCATTTCCATCTCCAGAGAAGCCATCACTCTCCCTCCTCACACACTTATCCCCTCACTGCCCTCTCTGCCGCCTCACTGTCAGATATCTCAGAGACAAATATAGTATCACATCAGGGTGATTCTATTTTATTTTCTTTATTATTGTATGCAGTTGCAATAATGTTCAGCATCTGTACTGTTAGCCAGTATGCATCGGCGATACCCGCAGGCATTTCTCAAGTCTCTAGCCATGCCCCGAAGTCACTGGCTGTCCACTGGTCCAGCTGGAATGGCAGGGGTCTCCACTGTCTCTGGGACCTCCTCTGCTTCGTTCTGATTACCTGGAATGGCAGGGGTCTCCATGGTCTATTGAACCTGCTCTATTTCATTCTGATTTCCTGGAATGCAGGGGTTTCCATGGTCTCTGGGAACTCCTCAGTTTCGCTCTGAATACCTGGAATGGCAGGGGTCTCCATGGTCTATTGAACCTGCTCTAGTTCTTTCTGATTACCTGGAATAGCAGGGGTTTCCATGGTCTCTGGGACGTCCTCTTATTCATTCTGAATAGCTGGAATGGCAGGGGTCTCCATGGACTCTGGGACCTACTGGGGTTCATCCTGATAACTGGAATGACAGGAGGCTCTGTAGTCTCCTGCACCTCCACTGATTCATTTTGATTAGATGGAATTGCAGGGGTCTCCATGGTCTCTCTGACCTCCTCTGGTTCCTTCTGATTCAGCTGTTCATTTACCTTGGAACTCTAGCTATGTGATTATTGACCCTCACGGTTTTCATGGCCACCTGGAGAAAACAAACAGGGATCCAAAATGGCACTGGATTAGGGAAGAGTGTGAAGACAGGTGGGAACGATGGCTTCAGAAGGGGTGTGGGCAGAGAAAGGTTATATGACAGGCAAGGACAGGGAGGGGGTCTTTTGGAGTGCGGCAAATGGGCAAAAGTGTGTGGCTGGGTTCAGCTCACCTGGATATATTTTCTGGACCTCAGTTGATAGGAGATCTTCATCTTCTCCTGGGTAATAGCAGGTGCATGTTCCATAACTACTCTGGAGCCTTGTGGCTCCTTACTCACCTCAGTCATTTGGAGGACTCACAGTTGTCTGCTCAGAGCTCCTGATCACCCCTATATATACTTGTCCCCATGGAGCATCACTATCATGCTTTATGAGGTCCGCAAGGCTCTTCCCCAGCCAAAGGAGTCCCTGGGTGTGCTTTGACATCACAAAGCTGCACCCTGACATTTATAACAGAGGCTGGGGATAAATTCAGATGATTTGCTGTGAGAAATGTGGCACTTGTAATGCCCTAAAGAGACCTCCAAACTCACATGCCACCCTCACCTGTATGTCAACTCTGATGGGTTACACAGCAGGCAGAGTGCAACTCCTCCAAACCTTGCTCCACAGCCACACTCCTCGGGCATTCATTCTGTCGTCTCTGAGCTTTCACCATTATCCAGCCTTTCATGTCTTGCCTAAACTCCCTCTATGACTACTACGTTGTATTTAATCGTCTGTGGAAGCGAGAATCATTGCTCGTTCGTCCTGCAATGTGGTCTTAATGCACCTTGAAGCCCATCGAATTCTGGGTGAGTCGACAGAAACCTTTCCATCCAGCCTCCTTGTCTCAGTGTTCCCGGAGCTCGCCTCCGTTTTCTGGTCTCCAGGCGGAAACGCCTGTCTATATGTTGTGAGGATGCCGTGAATACACTTGCCCTTGCTCCACATGGAGCTGTCTCGTTTCAAGTCTTGGACTCACGGTCACCTCACTAGGAGTAGTATCTAGGCTTGGGTTTGAACAGGGTGATGGGGATGGGGCCGAGAAATGCATGTTTCAGGTTGTGCTGGGGGATCCCATGCAGGAAATGCCCAGCTGTGGCTGATTAGTATTCCCAGCAAGGGGTGGAGCTTGCCCAGAGCTGTGTGAGCCTGGTGTGCTAAGTTCTTCTCAACACGTGCCCTCACAAATATCTTTTCTCATCTTGTTTTCTTGCTGAAAGCTTCCTTGGAGCTTGCCTCACAGCCAAAACTAAAGTGGAATTCATTTCCATGAGCGGCTGCCACAAGCTTCCAGCTTCTTGGACGAAACACTGAGTCATCCTGTCCTGTGCATCTAGTTCCCATGGTCCCTCCTTGAGCTGGTTGGCTCTGGAGGAAAGAGGAATGGATAGTGTGCTCCACCTCAGTCCTCATTTTTCCAATTGACTCGTAGGGTCAACCAGCTTGAGGTGCGCTCCTGGGGACAGTTTGTTGGCTTAGTGGTTCTTCCTGGGTTTCCTGTGAAGTGTTCACATCCTGTTGTTCACTTGTTGCATACTCACCCAGGGTCCATCACACTGCTGAACATTTCAAGAGGTAGAAAAAGCTTGCCGTAAACAAACCCAAAATATGACTCTTAGAATTTTTAGAAGATCTTAAAACCTGATAGAAAAATGTGCAAGAGGCACGAGCCAACAGTTTATAAGAAAGATGTATCACTGGCCTTTAAATTTACGAAGACATGTTTAAAGACATGAGCAGCCAATTCTCAAGGAGAGTATGGACCTAGCCCCAACCACGTTAGGAACATATTAAATCTAAAGAAGGTAAGAAAATTCATACTAAATTTCCCTTGAGAACTGAAACTCAGGCAGTAGTGGCATAGATAGTAGTAATTATAGACAGAGACATATGATACTTGGAATAAATGTGTGTTTTGTGTTCTCAACGTAAGAAGAGACATGGAAATCCTAAATTAGACCCCATTTTATCTTACAGATATAAAAAAAAAATAGTGTCAGATGAAGCATATTTTAAGGTTTTCCTGATACCTCAGACATTAAAAAGAAAAAAAAAAAAAAAAAACTGCACCATGGAAGAACAGGATTCAGTACCTGGGTTGGGATGTTCCCCTGGAGTGGGAAATCGAAGCTTGCTCCTGTGTGCTTGCAGCAAAATCCCCATGGACAGAGGAGCCTGGTGGGCTGCAGTCCGGAGGGTCAAAAAGAGTTGGACACCACTGAACAACGAAGCACAGCACAGCACAGCACATTGAATGTTTGTGAAAGAAAGGCAGGTAGGGAGGAAAGAGGGAAAAAGGGAAACAAGGGAAATGAAAGGAAGGAAAGAAAATCCTCTGTTGCTGGTGAGAACAGAGCAACCAGAGATGTCCTTCAGCAGGACAGCACCACACATGTCCACCTGAGCACTCTCAGACGGTTTGAAACAACCATCTCCAACTCTGGTCCCACTCCTTCAACCAAACTCATGTGCAGGGTTTACCACTAACAGGCTAATAGTCATCTGGTTTCTCCTCATTCAAATCCTGATTCACCCAGAAGTGAAAAAGACACGTGTGCCCCAATGTTCATCACAGCACTCTTTACAAGACCCAGGGCATGGAAGCAACCAAGATGTCCATCAGCAGACAAATGGGTAAGAAAGCTGTGGTACATAGACACAAAGGAATATTGCTCAGCCATTAAAAAGAACACATCTCAATCCATTGTAATGAGCTGGATGAAACTGGAGCCTATTTTACAGAGTGAAGTATGTCAGTAAGAAAAACTGCAATGTATAAGGCATATATATTGAATTTAGGAAGATGGAGATGATAACCCTATATGGGAGACAGCAAAAGAGACACAGACTTAAAGAACAGTCTTATGGATTGTGCAGGAGATGGGGAGGGAGAATGATCTGAGAGAATAGCTTTGAAACATGTATATTATCATATGTGAAAGGGATAGCCAGTCCATGTTCGATGCATAAGACAGGGTGCTCAGGGTAGTTTCACTGGGCTGACCCAGAGGGATGGGATGGGGAGGGAGGTGGAAAGGGGGATCAGGATGGGGAACACATGTATTTCCATGGCTGATTCATGTCAATGTATGGAAAATATAGCACAATATTTTAATGTAATTACACACCAATTAAAATAAATAAAATAAAATAAAATACATTTCTTTGCACAAAGGGCCTAAGTAGTCTTGGATTTTTGACTCCAAAAACGCCATTCTTTCCTTCTGTATTCCCTCCTTCCTCCCCCCGCATTCTTTCCATTTCTTTCTCTTTATACAGCTGTTAAATCTTGCTTTCCATTTATAGTTATGACAAAGTCTTGGCTCCATTCCCCATGTTGTACATTGCATACATGAGCTCATCTTCCACTTAACTAACACTGCGTGCCTCCTATTTCCCTACCTCTGTATTGCCCCTCGGCCTTCCCCTCCACGCTGGGAACCATTAGATGCGTCTCTATATCTGTGCGCCTCCATTTTTATCATATTCTCTAATTTGTGGTATGTCTACATTCTATAAGTGATATCATAGAGTATTTGTGTATCTCTGTCTGAGTTATTTTTCTCAATATTCTACCTTTGATATTGCTGCAAATGTCAATATTTCATTCTTTTGATGGCAATTCCTCTGTATGTCTTTCAACAAGCGGCACTGACTGCCCACACAGGACACAGCCTCCCAGCTAAGTGTAAATCTCTGCACTCACACAGAGAAACACCAAGTTCTCTTCTTTTTCTGCCATGGGAAGTGTGTCTTTGAAGCTCAGTCTGGAACCAGTTCTGCCCAAGACTTTCTGGCAACTGGACCTTATGGTCCCATCTCCAACTCCACAGAAGCCATCTCCCTCCCTCCTCAGACACTTATCCCCTCACTGCCCTGTCTGCCACCCCACTATCAGATAACTCAGAGGCAAATATAATACCACATCAGGTTGATTGTATTTTATTTTCGTTATTAATGTATGCAGTTGCTATAATATTTAGCATCTGTACTGTTAGCCAGTATGCATCGGCAATACTCGCAGGCATTTCTCAAGTCTCTAGCCATGCCCCGAACTCACAGGCTGTCCACTGGTCCAGCTGGAATGGCAGGGGTCTCCATTGTCTCTGGGAACTCCTCTGGTTCGTTCTGATTAGCTGGAAAGGCAGGGGACTCCATGCTCTATTGAACCTGCTCTAGTTCATTCTGATTACCTGGAATGGCAGGGGTTTCCAGGGTTTCTGGGACCTCCTTTGCTTCCCTCTGATTAGCTGGAATGGCAGGGGTCTCCATGGTCTATTGAACCTGTTCTAGTTCATTCTGATTACCTGGAATGGCAGGGGTTTCCATGGTCTCTGGGACCTCCTCTGATTCTTTCTGATTAGCTGGAATGGCAGGGGTCTCCATGGACTCTGGGACCTACTGTGGTTCATCCAGATTAACTGGAATGGTAGGAGTCTCTGTGGTCTCTGGCTCCTCCTCTGATTCATTCTGATTAGCTGGAATGGCAGGGGTCTCCATGGTCTCTGGGACCTCCTTTGGTTCCTTCTGATTCAGCTGTTCATTTACCTTGGAACTCTAGCTACAGAGCTTTGAGCATGTGATTTTCTGAAGCTTTTTTGTGGTGGGAGTTTTCAGAGAAGTTTATTTGGGCAGCTTTTCCAGAATGGGATTATTGACACTCACGGTTATCACGGCCACCTGGAGAAAAACAGACAGGGAGCCAAAATGACACTGGTTTAGGGAAGAGTGTGAAGACAGCTGGGAAAGATGGCTTCAGAAGTGGTGTGGCAAGAAAAGAGTTATATGCCAGGTAAGGACAGGGATGGGGTCTTTTGTGGTAATGTCAATGGGCAAGAGGGTGTGGCTGAGTTCAGCTCACCTAGATATTTTTTCTGGACCTCAGTTGATAGGAGATCTTCATCTTCTCCTGGGTAATAGGAGGTGCATGTTCCATAACTACTCTGGAGCCTTGTGGCTTCCTAGTCACCTCAGTCATTTGGAGGACACACAGTTGTCTGCTCAGAGCCCTTGAGCACCCCTGTATATACCCGTCCCCATGGAGCCTCACCCTCATGCTTAATGAGGTCAGCAAAGCTCTTTCCCAAAAAACGGAGTCCCTGGGTGTGCTTTGACATCACAAAGCTGCACCCTGACATATACAACACAGGTTGGGATCAATTCAGATGATTTGCTGTGAGAAATGTGGCACTTGTAATGCCCTAAAGGGACCTCCAAACTCACCTGACACCCTCACCTGTATGTCAACTCTGATGGGTCACACAGCAGGCAGAGTGCAACTCCTCCAAACCTTGCCCCACAGCCACACTTCTCAGGCATTCATTCTGTCGTCTCTAAGCTTTCACCATTATCCAGGTTTTCATATCTTGCCTAAACTCCGTCCGTGATTACTAGATTGTATTTAATCGTCTTTGGAAGTGAGAATCATGGCTCGTTCGTCCTGCATGTGACCTTAATGCACCTTGAAGCCCATCGAATTCTGGGTGAGTCGACAGAAACCTTTCCATCCAGCCTCCTTGTCTCAGTGTTCCCGGAGCTCGCCTCCGTTTTCTGGTTTCCAGGCGGAAACCCCTGTGTATAGGTTGTGAGGATGCAGTGAACACACTTGCCCTTGCTCCACATGGAGCTGTCTCGTTTCAAGTCTTGGACTCACGGTCACTTCACTAGGAGTAGTACCTAGGCTTGGGTTTGAACAGGGTGATGGGGATGGGGCTGAGAAATGCATGTTTCAGGTTGTGCTGGGGGATCCCATGCAGGAAATGGCCAGCTGCGGCTGATTAGTATTCCCAGCAAGGGGTGGAGCTTGCCCAGAGCTGTGTGAGCCTTATGTGCTAAGTTCTTCTCAACACGTGCCCTCAAAAGTGTCTTTTCTCATCTTGTTTTCTTTCTGGAAGCTTCCTTGGAGCTTGCCTCACAGCCAAAACCAAGGTGGAATTCATTTCCATGAGCAGCTGCCAGAAGCTTCCAGCTTCTTGGACGAAACACTGAGTCATCCTGTCCTGTGCATCTAGTTCCCATGGTTTCTCATTGAGCTGGTTGGCTCTGGAGGAAAGGGGAATGGATAGTGTGCTCCACCTCAGTCCTCATTTTTCCAATTGACTCATAGGGTCAACCAGCCTGGGTGTGCCCCTGGGGACAGTTTGTTGGCTTAGTGATTCTTCCTGGGTTTCCTGTGAAGTGTTCACATCCTGTTGTCAACTTGTTGCTTACTCACCCTGGGTCCATCACACTGCTGAACATTTCAAGAGGTAGAAAAAGCATGCCGTAAACAAACCCAAAATATGACTCTTAGAATTTTTAGAAGATCTTAAAAACTGATTGAAAAATATGCAAGATGCAGGAGCCAAGTTTATAAGAAAGATGTGTCACTGGCCTTTAAATTTACGAAGACTTGTTTAAAGACATGAGCATCCATCTCACAAGAAGAGTATGGACCTAGCCCCGAACCACATTAGGAACATATTAAATCTAAAGAAGGTAAGAAAAATCATACTAAATTTCCCTTGAGTACTGAAACTCAGGCAGTAGTGTCATAGATAGTAGTAATTGTAGACAGAGACATTAGGATACTTGGAATAAATGTGTTTTGTGTGTTCTCAACGTAAGAAGACACATGGAAATCCTAAATTAGACCCCATTTTATCTTACAGATATAAAAAAAAATAGTGTCAGATGAAGCATATTTTAAGGTTTTCCTGATACTTCAGACACTAAAAAGAAAAAAGAAAAAAAAAAAAACTGCCCCATCGAAGGACAGGATTCAGTCCCTGGGTTGGGATGTTCCCCTGGAGTGGGAAATCGAAGCTTGCTGCTGTGTGCTTGCTGCAAAATCCCCATGGACAGAGGAGCCTGGTGGGCTACAGTTCGGAGGGTCAAAAAGATTTGATCACCACTGAAGAGCGATGCACAGCACAGCACAGCAGAGCACATTGAATATTTGTGAAAGAAAGGCAAATAGGGAGGAAAGAGGGCAAAAGGGAAACAAGGGAAATGAAAGGAAGGAAAGAAAATCCTCTGTTGCTGGTGAGAACAGAGCAACCAGAGATGTCCTTCAGCAGGACAGCACCACACATGTCCATCTGAGCACTCTCAGACAGGTTGAAACAACCATCTCCAAATTTGGTCCCAATTCTTCAACCAAACTCGTGTGCAGGGTTGACCACGAACAGGCTAATAGTCATCTGGTTTCTCCTCATTCAAATCCTGATTCACCCGGATGTGAAAAAGACACGTGTGCCCCAATGTTCATCACAGCACTGTTTACAAGACCCAGGGCATGGAAGCAACCTAGATGTCCATCAGCAGACAAATGGGTAAGAAAGCTGTGGTACATAGACACAATGGAATATTGCTCAGCCATTAAAAAGAACACATGTAAATCCATTGTAATGAGGTGGATGAAACTGGAGTCTATTGTACAGAGCGAAGTAAGTCAGTAAGAAAAACACCAAACACTGTATAAGGCATATATATTGAATTTAGGAAGATGGAGATGATAACTCTATATGGGAGACAGCAAAAGAGACATAGACTTACAGAACAGTCTTTTGGATTCTGCAGGAGATGGGGAGGGTGGGATGATCTAAGAGAATAGCATTGAAACATGTATATTATCATATGTGATAGGGATTGCCAGTCCATGTTCGATGCATAAGACAGGGTGCTCAGGGCTGGTACACTGGGCTGACCCAGAGGGATGGGATGGGGAGGGAGGCGGAAGGGTGGAACAGGATGGGGAACACATGTATTTCCATGGCTGATTCATGTCAATGTATGGAAAATACAGCAAAATATTGTAATGTAATTACACACCAATTAAAATAATTAAAATAAAATAAAATACATTCCTTTACCAAAAAGGGCCTAAGCAGTATTGGCTTTTTGACATCCAAAAACGCCATTCTTTACTTCTTTCTTTCCTCCTTCCTACCCCCGCATTCTTTCCATTTCTTTCTCTTTATACAGCTGTTAAAGCTTGCTTTCCATTTATAGTTATGACAAAGTCTTGGCTCCATTCCCCATGTTGTACATTGCATACCTGAGCTCATCTTCCACTTAAATAACACTGAGTGCCTCCCACTCCCCCACCTCTGTATTGCCCCACGGTCTTCCCCTCCACTCTGGGAACCAGTAGATGTGTATCTGTATCTGTGCGCCTCCATTTTTACATATTCTCTAATTTGTGGTATTTCTACATTCTATAAGTGTTATCATAGAGTATTTGTGTATCTCTGTCTGAGTTATTTTTCTCAATATTTTACCATTATATTGCTGCAAAAGTCAATATTTTATTGTTTTGATGGCAACTCCTCTGTATGTCTTTTAACAAGCGGCACTGACCCCCCACACAGGACACAGCTTCCCAACTAAGTCTCCATCTCTGCACTCATACAGATAAACACCAAGTTCTCTTCTTCTTCTCCCATGGGAAGTGTGTCTTTGAAGCTCACTCTGGAAACAGTTTTCCCCAAGACTTTCTGGCAACTGGACGTTCTCGACCCATCTCCAACTCCACAGAAGCCATCTCCCTCACTTCTCACACACTTATGCCCTCACTGCCCTGTCTGCCGCACCACTATTAGATAACTGAGAGACAAATATAATATCACATCAGGTTGATTGTATTTTATTTTCGTTATTAATGTATGCAGTTGCTATAATGTTCAGCATCTGTACTGTTAGCCAGTATGCATTGGCGATACTCGCAGGCATCTCTCAAGTCTCTAGCCATGCCCCGAAGTCACTGGCTCTTCACTGGTCCAGCTGGAATGGCAGGGGTTTCCATGGTCTCTGGGACCTCCTCTTGTTCGTTCTGATTAGCTGTAATGGCCGAGGTCTCCATGGTCTATTGAACCTGCTCTAGTTAATTCTGATTACCTGGAATGGCAGGGGTTTCCATGGTCTCTGGGACCTCCTCTGATTCATTCTGATTAGCTGGAATGGCAGGGGTTTCCATGGACTCTGGGACCTACTGTGGTACATCCTGATTAACTGGAATGGCAGGAGTCTTTGTGGTCTCTGGCACCTCCTCTGATTCATTCTGATTAGCGGGAATGGCAGGGGTCTCCATGGTCTCTCTGACCTCCTCTGGTTCCTTCTGATTCAGCTGTTCATTTACCTTGGAACTCTAGCTACAGAGCTTTGAGCATCTGATTTTCTGAAGCTTTTTTGTGGTGGGAGTTTTCAGAGAAGTTTTCTTGGGCAGCTTTGCCGGAATGGGATTATGACCCTCACGGTTAGCATGGCCACCTGGAGAAAACAAGACAAGGAGCCAAAATGGCACTGCTTTAGGGAATAGTGTGAAGACCGGTGGGAACGATGGCTTCAGAAGGGGTGTGGGCAGAGAAGGGTTATATGCCAGGAAAGGACAGGGAGGGGTTCTTTTGGGTTGGGGCCAATGTGCAAGAGAGTGTGGCTGGGTTCAGCTCACCTAGATATTTTTTCTGGGCCTCAGTTGATAGGAGATCTTCATCTTCTCCTGGGTAATAGGAGGTGCATGTTCCATAACTACTCTGGAGCCTTGTGGCTTCCTAGTCACCTCAGTCTTTTGGAGGACTCACAGTTGTCGGCTCAGAGCCCCTGAGCACCCCTATATATAACCGTCCCCAAGGAGCCTCACCCTCATGATTTATGAGGTCAGCAAGGCCCTTCCCCAGCCAAAGGAGTCCCTGTGTGTGCTTTGACATCACAAACCTGCACCCTGACATTTATAACAGAGGTTGGGGATAAATTAAGATGATATACTGTGAAAAATGTGGCACTTGTAATGCCCTGAAACGACCTCCAAACTCACCTGCCACCCTCACCTGTATGTCAACTCTGATGGGTCACACAGCAAGCAGAGTGCATCTCCTCCAAACATTGCCCCACAGCCACACTCCTCGGGCATTCCTTCTGTTGTCTCTCAGCTTTCACCATTATCCAGCCTTTCATATCTTGCAGAAACTCGCTCTATGACTACTACGTTGTATTTAATCATCTGTGGAAGCGAGAATCATTGCTCATTCGTCCTGCAATGTGGTCTTAATGCACCTGGAATCCCATCGAATTCTGGGTGAGTCGACAGAAACCTTTCCATCCAGCCTCCTTGTCTCAGTGTTCCCGGAGCTCGCCTCCGTTTTCTGGTCTCCAGTCGGAAACCCATGTCTATAGGTTGTGAGAATGCAGTGTATACACTTATCTTTCCTCCACATGGAGCTGTCTCGTTTCAAGTCTTGGACTCACGGTCACCTCACTAGAAGTAGTACCTAGGCTTGGGTTTGAACAGGGTGATGGGGATGGGGCCGAGAAATGTATGTTTCAGGTTGTGCTTGGGCATCCCATGTACGAAATGCCCAGCTGCAGCTGATTAGTATTCCCAGCAAAGGGTGGAGCTTGCCCAGAGCTGTGTGAGCCTTGTGTGCTAAGTTCTTCTCAACACGTGCCCTCACAAATATCTTTTCTCATCTTGTTTTCTTGCTGAAAGCTTCCTTCGGTTTTGCCTCACAGCCAAAACCAAGGTGGAATTCATCTCCATGAGCAGCTGCTACAAGCTTCCAACTTCTTGGACGAAACACTGAGTCATCCTGTCTTTTGCATCTAACTCCCATGGTCTCTCATTGATCTGGTTGGCTCTGGAGGAAAGGGGAATGGATAATGTGCTCCACCTCAGTCCTCATTTTTCCAATTGACTCGTAGTGTCAACCAGCCTGATGTGCACCCCTGTGGACAGTTTGTTGGCTTAGTGGTTCTTCCTGGGTTTCCTATGAAGTGTTCACATCCTGTTGTCCACTTGTTGCTTACTCACCCAGGGTCCATCACACTGCTGAACATTTCAAGAGGTAGAAAAAGCATGTCGTAAACAAACCCAAAATATGACTCTTAGAATTTTTAGAAGATCTTAAAACCTGATAGAAAAATGTGCAAGAGGCACGAGCCAACAGTTTATAAGAAAGATGTATAACTGGCCTTAAATTTACGAAGACTTGTTTAAAGACATGAGCAGCCAATTCACAAGGAGAGTATGGACCTAGACCCGAACCACGTTAAAACATGTTAAATCTAAAGAAGGCAAAAAAAAAAAAACATACTAAATTTCCCTTGAGAACTGAAACTGAGGCAGTGGTGGCATAGATAGAAGTAATTTTAGACAGAGACTTTAGGATACTTGGAATAAATGTGTTTTGTGTGTTCTCAATGTAAGGAGAGACATGGTAATCCTAAATTAGACCCAATTTTATCTTACAGATATAAAAAAGTAGTGTCAGATGAAGCATATATTAAGGTTTTCCTGATACCTCAGACATTAAAAAGAAAAAAAAAAAAAAAACTGCACCATGGGAGAACAGGATTCATTCCCTGGGTTGGGATTATCCCCTGGATTGGGCAATTGCAGCTTGCTTCCGTGTGATTGCTGCAAAATCCCCATGTACAGAGGAGCCTTGAGGGCTACAGGACGGAGGGTCAAAAAGAGTTGGACACCACTGAACAACGAAGCACAGCACAGCACAGCACAGCACATTGAATGTCTGTGAAAGAAAAGCAGGTAGGGAGGAAAGAGGGAAAAAGGGAAACAAGGGAAATGAAAGGAAAGAAAGAAAATCCTCTGTTGCTGGTGAGAACAGAGCAACCAGAGATGTCCTTCAGCAGGACAGCACCACACATGTCCATCTGAGCACTCTCAGACGGTTTGAAGCAACCATCTCCAACTTTGGTCCCACTCCTTCAACCAAACTCATGTGCAGGGTTGACCACTAACAGGCTAATAGTCATCTGGTTTCTCCTCATTCAAATCCTGATTCACCCAGAAGTGAAAAAGGCACGTGTGCCCCAATGTTCATCACAGCACTGTTTACAATACCCAGGGCATGGAAGCAACCTAGATGTCTATCAGCAGACAAATGGGTAAGAAAGCTGTGGTACATAGACACAATGGAATATTGCTCAGCCGTTAAAAAGAACACATGTGAATCCATTCTAAATAGGTGGATGAAACTGGAGCTTATTTTGCAAAACGAAGTAAGTCAGTAAGAAAAACACCAAACACTGTATAAGGCATATATATTTAATTTAGGAAGATGGAGATGATAAACCTATATGGGAGACAGCAAAAGAGACACAGACTTAAAGAACAGTCTTTTGGATTCTGCAGGAGATGGGGAAGGTGGAATGAACTGAGAGAATAGCATTGAAACATATATATTATCATATGTGAAAGGGATAGCCAGTCCACGTTCGATGCATAAGACAGGGTGCTAAGGGCTGGTACACTGGGCTGACCCAAAGGGATGGGATGGGAGGGAGGTGGAAGGGGGGATCAGGATGCGGAACACATGTATTTCCATGGCTGATTCATGTCAATGTATGGAAAATACAGCACAATATTTTAATGTAATTACACACCATTTAAAAAAAATAAAATAAAATAAAACACACTCCTTTGCAAAAAGGGCCTAAGCAGTATTGGCTTTTAGACCTCCAAAAACGCCATTCTTTCCTTCTTTCTTCCCTCCTTCCTCCCCCCACATTCTTTCCACCTTTTTCTCTTTATACAGCTGTTAAAACTTGCTTTCCATTTATAGTTATGACAAAGTCTTGCCTCCATTCCCCATGTTGTACATTGCATACCTGAGCTCATCTTCGACTTAAATAACACTGCGTGCCTCCCACTGCCCTACCTCTGTATTGCCCATCGTTCTTCCCCTCCACGCTGGTAGCCAGGAGATGTGTCTCTATATCTGTGTGCCTCCATTTTTATCATATTCTCTAATTTGCGGTATGTCTACGTTTTATAAGTGATATCATAGAGTATATGTGTATCTCTGCCTGAGTTATTTTTCTCAATATTCTACCTTTGATATTGCTGCAAATGTCAATATTTCATTCTTTTGATGGGCAACTCCTCTGTACGTCTTTTAACAAACGGCACTTACCCCCCACACAGGACACAGCTTCCCAGCTAAGTGTCCATCTCTGCACTCACACAGAGAAACACCAAGTTCGCTTCTTCTTCTTCCATGGGAAGTGTGTCTTTGAAGCTCATTCTGGAACCAGTTTTGCCCAAGACTTTCTGGCAACTGGACCTTATGGTCCCATCTCCAACTCCACAGAAGCCATCTCCCTCCCTCCTCACACACTTATCCCCGCACTGCCCTCTCTGCCGCCCCACTATCAGATGACTCAGAGACAAATATAATATCACATCAGGTTGATTGTATTTTATTTTCGTTATTAATGTATGCAGTTGCTATAATGTTCAGCATCTGTACTGTTAGCCAGTATGCATCAGAGATACCCCCAGGCATTTCTCAAGTCTCTAGCAATGCCCCGAAGTCACTGGCTGTCCACTGGTCCAGCTGGAATGGCAGCGGTCTACATTGTCTTTGGGACATCCTCTGGTTCGTTCTGATTAGCTGTAATGCCAGAGGTCTCCATGGTCTATTGAACCTTCTCTAGTTCATTCTGATTACCTGGAATGGCAGGGGTTTCCATGGTCTCAGGAACCTCCTCTGATTCATTCAGATTAGCTGGAATGGCAGGGGTCTCCATGGACTCTGGGACCTACTGTGGTTCATCCTGATTAATTGGAATGGCAGGGGTCTCTGTGGTCTCTGGCACCTCCTCTGATTCATTCTGATTAGCTGGAATGGCAGGGGTCTGCATGGTCTCTGGGCCCTCCACTGGTTCCTTTTGTTTCAGCTGTTCATTTACTGTGGAACTCTAGCTACAGACCTTTGAGCATCTGATTTTCTGAACCTTTTTTTGGTGGGCGTTTTCAGAGAAGTTTTCTTGGGCAGCTTTGCCGGGATGGGATTATTAACCCTCACGGTGACCATGGCCACCTGGAGAAAACAAGACAGGGATCCAAAATGGCACTGGTTTAGGGAACAGTGTGAAGACAGGTGGGAACGATGGCTTCAGAAGTGGTGCGGGCAGAGACGGGTTATATGACAGGCAAGGACAGGAGGGCGGCTCTTTTGGGATGGGGCCAATGTGCAAGAGAGTGTGGCTGGGTTCAGCTCACCTAGATATTTTTTCTGGGCCTCAGTTGATAGGAGATCTTCATATTCTCCTGGGTAATAGGAGGTGCATGTTCCATAACTACGCTGGAGCCTTGTGGCTTCCTAGTCACCTCAGTCATTTGGAGGACTCACAGTTGTCTGCTCAGAGCCCCTGAGCACCCCTATATATACCCGTCCCCATGGAGTCTCACCGTCATTCTTTATGAGGTCAGCAAGGCCCTTCCCCAGCCAAAGGAGTCCCTGTGTGTGCTTTGACATCACAAAGCTGCACCCTGACATTTATAACACAGGTTGGGATCAATTCAGATGATTTGCTGCGAGAAATGTGGCACTTGTAATGCCCTAAAGAGACCTCCAAATTCAATTGCCACCCTCTCCTCTATGTCAACACTGATGGGTCACACAGCAAGCAGAGTGCATCTCCTCCAAACCTTGCACAACAGCCACATTCCTCGGGCATTCATTCTGTCGTCTCTCAGCTTTCACCATTATCCAGCCTTTCATATCTTGCCTAAACTCCCTCCGTGACTACTAGGTTGTATTTAATCGTCTGTGGAAGCGAGAATCATTGCTCGTTCTTCCTGCAATGTGGTCTTAATGCACCTTGAAGCCCATCGAATTCTGGGTGAGTCGACAGAAACCTTTCCATCCAGCCTCCTTGTCTCAGTGTTCCCGGAGCTCGCCTCCGTTTTCTGGTCTCCAGGCGGAAACCCCTCTCTATAGGTTGTGAGGATGCAGTGAATACACTTGCCCTTGCTCCACATAGAGCTGATCTCGTTTCAAGTCTTGGAGTCACGGTCACCTCACTAGGAGTAGTACCTAGGCTTGGGTTTGAACAGGGTGATGGGGATGGGGCCGAGAAATGCATGTTTCAGGTTGTGCTGGGGGATCCCATGAAGGAAAGGCCCAGCTGCGGCTGATTAGTATTCCCAGTAAGGGGTGGAGCTTGCCCAGAGCTGTGTGAGCCTTGTGTGCTAAGTTCTTCTCAACACGTGCCCTCACAAATATCTTTTCTCATCTTGTTTTCTTGCTGAAAGCTTCCTTGGAGCTTGCCTCACAGCCAAAACCAAGGTGGAATTCATTTCCATGAGCAGCTGCCAGAAGCTTCCAGCTTCTTGGACGAAACACTGAGTCATCCTGTCCTGTGCATCTAGTTCCCATGGTCTCTCATTAAGCTGGCTGGCTCTGGAGGAAAGAGGAATGGATAGTGTGCTCCACCTCAGTCCTCGTTTTTCGAATTGACTCATAGGGTCAACCAGCCTGAGGTGCGCCACTGAGGAGAGTTTGTTGGCTTAGTGTTTCTTCCTGGGTTTCCTTTCAAGTGTTCACATCCTGTTGTCCACTTGTTGCTTACTCACCCAGGGTCCATCACACTGCTGAACATGTAAAGTGGTAGAAAAAGCATGCCGTAAACAAACACAAAATATGACTCTTAGAATTTTTAGAAGATCTTAAAACCTGATTGAAAAATGTGCAAGAGGCACAAGCCAACAGTTTGTAAGAAAGATCTATAAATGGCCTTTAAATTTATGAAGACTTGTTTCAAGACATGAGCAGCCAATTCACAAGAAGAGTATTGACCTAGTCCGAACAACGTTAGGAACATATTAAATCTAAAGAAGGTAAAAAAAAAGCATACTAAATTTCCCTTGAGAACTGAAACTCAGGCAGTAGTGGCATAGATAGAAGTAATTATAGACAGAGACATTAGGATACTTGGAATAAATGTGTTTTGTGTGTTCTCAACGTAAGGAGAGACATGGAAATCCTAAATTAGACCCCATTTTATCTTACAGATATAAGGAAAAATAGTGTCAGATGAAGCATATTTTAAGGTTTTCCTAATACTTCAGGCATTAAAAAGAAAAAAAAAAAAAAAACCTGCACCATGGGAGAACAGGATTCAGTCCCTGCGTTGGGATGATCCCCTGGAGGGGGAAATCGCAGCTTCCTCCCGTGTGCTTGCTGCATAATCCCCATGGACAGAAGAGCCTTGTGGGCTACAGTCCGGAGGGTCAAAAAGTGTTGGACACCACTGAACAACGAATCACAACACAGCACAGCACAGCACATTGAATGTTGGTGAAAGAAAGGCAGGTAGGGAGGAAAGAGGGAGAAAGGGAAACAAGGGAAATGAAAGGAAGGAAAGAAAATCCTCTGTTGCTGGTGAGAACAGAGCAACCAGAGATGGCCTTCAGCAGGACAGCACCACACATGTCCATCTGAGCACTCTCAGACGGTTTGAAACAACCATCTCCAACTTTGGTCCCACTCCTGCAACCAAACTCATGTGCAGGGTTTACCACGAACAACCTAATAGTCAACTGGGTCCTCCTCATTCAAATCCTGATTCACCCAGAAGTGAAAAAGACACGTGTGCCCCAATGTTCATCACAGCACTGTTTAAAATACCCAGGGCATGGAAGCAACTTAGATGTCCATCAGCAGACATATGGGTTAGAAAGCTTTGATACATAGACACAATGGAATATTGCTCAGCCATTAAAAAGAACACATGTGAATCCATTCTAATGAGGTGGATGAAACTGGAGCCTATTTTACAGAGCGAAGTAAGTAAGTAAGAAAACCACCAAACACTGTATAAGGCATATATATTGAATTAAGGAAGATGGAGAGCATAACCCTATATGGGAGACAGCAAAAGAGACACAGACTTCCAGAACAGACTTCTTTGGGACTCTACGGGAGATGGGGAGTGTGGGATGATCTGAAAGAAAGCATTGAAACATGTATATTATCATATGTGAAAGGGATAACCAGTCCATGTTCGATGCATAAGACAGGGTGCTCAGGGCTGGTACACTGGGCTGACCCAGAGGGATGGGATGGGGAGGGAGGTGGAAGGGGGTATCAGGATGCGGAACACATGTATTTCCATGGCTGATTCATGTCAATGTATGGAAAATACAGCACAATATTGTAATGTAATTACACAACAATTAAAATAAATAAAATAAAATAAAATACATTCCTTTGCAAAAAAGGCCCTAAGCAGTATTGGCTTTTTGACCTCCAAAAACGCCATTCTTTCCTTCTTTCTTTCCTCCTTCCTCCCCCCACATTCTTTCCATTTCTTTCTCTTTATATAGCTGTTAAACTTGCTTTCCATTTACAGTTGTGACAAAGTCTTGGCTCTATTTCCCATGTTGTACATTGGATACCTGAGCTCATCTTCCACTTAACTAACACTGCGTGCCTCCCTCTCCCCCACCTCTGTATTGCCCCTGGGTTTTCCCCTCCACGCTGGGAACCAGTAGATGCGTCTCTATATCTGTGCGCCTCCATTTTTATCATATTCTCCAATTTGCGGTATGTCTACATTCTATAAGTGATATCATAGAATATTTGTGTATCTCTGTCTGAGTTATTTTTCTCAATATTCTACTTTGATATTGCTGCAAATGTCAATATTTCATTCTTTTGATGGGCAACTCCTCTGTATGTCTTTTAACAAATGGCACTTACCCCCCACACAGGACACAGCTTCCCAGCTAAGTGTCCATCTCTGCACTCACACAGAGAAACACCAACTTCTCTTCTTCTTCTCCCATGGGAAGTGTGTCTTTGAAGTTCAGTCTGGAACCAGTTTTGCCCAAGACTTTCTGGCAACTGGACCTTATGGCCCCATCTCCAACTCCACAGAAGCCATCTCCCTTCCTCCTCACACACTTTTCCCCTCACTGCCCTCTCTGCCGCCCCACTATCAGATGACTCAGAGACAAATATAATATCAAATCAGGTTGATTGTATGTTATTTTTGTTATTAATGTCTGCAGTTGCTATAATGTTAAGCAGCTGTACTGTTAGCCAGTATGCATGTGTGATACCAGCAGGCTTTTCTCAAGCCTCTAGCCATGCCCCGAAGTCACTGGCTGTCCACTGGTCCAGCTGGAATGGCAGGGGTCTCCATTGTCTCTGGGACCTCCTCTGGTTCATTCTGTCTAGCTGGAATGGCAGGGGTCTCCATGGTCTATTCAACCTGCTCTAGTTCATTCTGATTACCTGGAATGGCAGGGGTTTCAATGGTCTCGGGAACCTCCTCTGATTCATACTGATTAGCTGGAATGGCAGGGGTCTCCATGGACTCTGGGACCTACTGTGGTTCATCCTGATTAACTGGAATGGCAGGGGTCTCTGTGGTCTCTGGCACCTCCTCTGATTCATTCTGATTAGCTGGAATGGCAGGGGTCTGCCTGGCCCCTGGGCCCTCCTCTGGTTCCTTCTGATTCATCTGTTCATTTACCTTTGAATTCTAGCTACAGACGTTTGAGCATCTGATTTTCTCATGCTTTTTTGTAGTGGGAGATTTCAGAGAAGTTTTCTTGGGCAGCTTTGCTGGAATCGGATTATTGACCCTCACGGTTAATCATGGCCACCTGGAGAAAACAAGACAGGGAGCCAAAATGGCACTGGTTTAGGGAAGAGTGTGAAGACAGGTGGGAACGATTTCTTAAGAAGGGGTGTGGGCAGAGAAGGCTTATATGCCAGGTAAGGAGAGGGCGGCTTGGTCTTTTGGGGTGGGGCCAATGGGCAAGAAAGTGTGGCTGGGTTCAGCTCACCTAGATATATTTTCTGGACCTCAGTTTATAGGAGGTCTTCATCTTCTCCTGGCTAACAGGAGGTGCGTGTTCCATAACTACTCTGGAGCCTTGTGGCTTCCTAGTCACCTCAGTCATTTGGAGGACTCACAGTCATCTGCTCAGAACCCCTGAGCACACCTATATATACCTGTCCCCATGGAGCGACACCCTCATGCTTTATGAGGTCAGCAAGTCTCTTCCCCAGCCAAAGGAGTCCCTGGGTGAGCTTTGACAGCACTAAGCTGCACCCTGACATTTATAACAGAGGTTGGAGATGAATTCAGATGATTTCCTGGGAGAAATGTGGCATTTGTAATGCCCTAAAGAGACCTCCAAACTCACCTGCCACCCTCACCTCAATGTCAACTCTGATGGGTCACACAACAGGCAAAGTGCATCTCCTCCAAACCTTGCCCGACAGCCACACTCCTCAGGCATTCATTCTGGCCTCTCTGAGCTTTCACCATTATCTAGCCGTTAATATCTTGCCTAAACTACCTCTATGACTACTAGGTTGTATTTAAGCGTCTGTGGAAGCGAGAATCATTGCACGTTCGTCCTGCAATGTGGTCTTAATGCACCGTGAAGCCCATTGAATTCTGGGTGAGTCGACAAAAAGCTTTCCATACAGCAACCTTGTCTCAGTGTTCCCGGAGCTTGAATCCATTTTCTGATTTCCAGTCGGAAACCCCTGTCTATAGGTTGTGAGGATGCAGTGAATACACTTGCCCTTGCTCCACATGGAGCTGTTTCATTTTAAGCCTTGGACTCACGGTCACCTCACTAGGAGTAGTTCCTAGGCTTTGGTTTGAATAGGGTGATGGGGATGGGCCCGAGAAATGCATGTTTCAGGTTGTGCTGGGCTCCCATGCAGGAAATGCCCACCTGCGGCTGATCAGTATTCCCAGGGCAAGAGGTGGATCTTACCCAGAGCTGTGTGAGACTTGTGTGCTAAGTTCTTCTCAACACGTGCCCTCAAAAATATCTTTTCTCATCTTGATTTCTTGCTGAAAGCTCCCTTGGAGCTTGCCTCACAGCCAAAACCAAGGTGGAATTCATTTCCATGAGCAGCTGCCACAAGCTTCCATCTTCTTGAACGAAACAGTGAGTCATCCTGTCCTGTACAGCTAGTTCCCATGGTGTCTCATTGAGCTGGTTGTCTCTGGAGGAAAGGGGAATGGATAGTCTGCTCCACCTCAGTCCTCGTTTTTCCAATTGACTCGTAGGATCAACCAGCCTGAGGTGCGCCCCTGGGGACAGTTTGTTCGCTTAGTGGTTCTTCCTGGGTTTCCTGTGAAGTGTTCACATCCTGTTGTCCATTTGTTGCTTACTCACCAAGGGTCCATCACACGGCTGAACATTTCAAGAAGTAGAAAATTCATGCCATAAACAAAACCAAAATATAACTCGTAGAATTTTTAGAAGATCTTAAAATCAGATAGAAAAATTTGCAAGAGGCACAAGCCAACAGTTTATAAGAAAGATGTATCACTGGCCTTTAAATTTACGAAGACTTGTTTAAAGACATGAGCAGCCAAGTCACAAGAAGAGTATGGACCTAGCCCCGAACAGCGTTAGGAACATACTAAATCTAAAGCAGGTAAGAAAAATCATACTAAATTTCCCTTGAGAACTGAAACTCAGGCAGTAGTGGCATAGATAGTAGTAATTGTAGACAGAGACATTCAGATACTTGGAATAAATGTGTTTTGTGTGTTCTAAACGTAAAGAGAGACAAGGAAATCCTAAATTAGACCCCATTTTATCTCACAGATATAAAAAAAAATAGTGTCAGATGAAGCATATTTTAAGGTTTTCCTGATACTTCAGAAATTAAAAAGAAAAAAAAAAAAAATGGACATGGGAAACCAGGATTCAGTCCCTGGTTTGGGACATTCCCCTGGAGTGGGAAATGGAAGCTTGCTCCCGTGTGCTTGCTGCAAAATCCCCATGGACAGAGGAGCCTGGTGGGCTACAGTCCAAGGGGTCAAAAAGAGTTGGACACAACTGAACAACGAAGCACAGCACAGTACAGCATATTGAATGTTTGTGAAAGAAAGGCAGGTAGGGAGGAAAGAGGGAGAAAGGGAAACAAGGGAAATGAAAGGAAGGAAAGAAAATCCTCTGTTGCTGGTGAGAACAGAGGAACCAGAGATGTCCTTCAGCAGGACAGCACCACACATGTCCATCTGAGCACTCTCAGATGGTTTGAAACAACCATCTCCAACTTTGGTCCCACTCCTGCAACCAAACTCATGTGCAGGGTTTACCACGAACAGCCTAATAGTCAACTGGGTTCTTCTCATTCAACTCGTGATTCACCCCGAAGTGAAGAAGGCACGTGTGCCCCAATGTTCATCACAGCACTGTTTACAATACCCATGGAATGGAAGCAACCTAGATGTCCATCAGCAGACATATGGGTAAGAAAGCTGTGGTACATAGACACAATGGAATATTGCTCAGCCATTAAAAAGAACACATGTGAATCCATTCTAATGAGGTGGATGAAACTGGAGCCTATTTTACAGAGCGAAATAAGGAAATAAGAAAAACACCAAACACTGTATAAGGCAAATATATTGAATTAAGGAAGATGGAGAGGATAACCCTATATGGGAGACAGCAAAAGAGACACAGATTTGCAGAACAGACTTCTTTGGGACTCTGCGGGAGATGGGGAGGGTGGGATGATCTGAAAGAAAGCATTGAAACATGCATATTATCATATGTGAAAGGGATACCCAGTCCATGTTCGATGCATAAGACAGGGTGCTCAGGGCTGGTACACTGGGCTGACCCAGAGGGATGGGATGGGGAGGGAGGTGGAAAGGGGTATCAGGATGGGGAACACATGTATTTCCATGGCTGATTCATGTCAATGTATGGAAAATACAGCACAATATTGTAAAGTAATTACACACCAATTAAAATAAATGAAATAAAATAAAATACATTCCTTTGCCAAAAAGGGCCTGAGCAGTACTGGCTTTTCGACCTCCAAAAACGCCATTCTTTCTTCTTTCTTTCCTCCTTCCTCCCCCCGCATTCTTTCCATTTCTTTCTCTTTATACAGCTGTTAAAGCTTGCTTTCCATTTATAGTTGTGACAAAGTCTTGGCTCTATTTCCCATGTTGTACGTTGGATACCTGAGCTCATCTTCCACTTAACTAACACTGCGTGCCTCCCTCTCCCCCACCTCTGTATTGCCCCTGGGTCTTCCCCTCCACACTGGGAACCAGTAGATGCGGCTCTATATCTGTGCGCCTCCATTTTTATCATATTCTCCAATTTGTGGTTGTCTACATTCTATAAGTGATATCATATTGTATTTGTGTATCTCTGTCTGAGCTATTTTTCTCAATATTCTACCTTTGATATTGCTGCAAATGTCAATATTTCATTCTTTTGATGGGCAACTCCACTGTATATCTTTTAACAAATGGCACTGACCCCCCACATGGGACACAGCTTCCCAGCTAAGTGTCCATCTCTGCACTCACACAGAGAAACTCCAAGTCCTCTTCTTCTCCCATGGGAAATGTGTCTTTGAAGCTCAGTCTGGAACCAGTTCTGCCCACGACTTTCTGGCATCCTGGACATTCTGGTCCCATGTCCAACTCCACAGAAGCCATCTCCCTCCCTCCTCACACACTTATACCCTCCCTGCCCTCTCTGCCCCCCCCCCCCATCAGATAACTCAGAGACAAATATAATATCACATCAGGTTGATTGTATTTTATTTTCATTATTAATGTATGCAGTTGCTATAATGTTCAGCATCTATACTGTTAGCCAGTACACATCAGCGATACCCACGGGCATTTCTGAAGTCTCTAGCCATGATCCGAAGTCACTGGCTGTCCACTGGTCCAACTGTAATGGCAGGGGTCCCCATTGTCTCTGGGATCTCGTCTGGTTCGTTCTGATTAGCTCTTATCGCAGGAGTCTCCATGGTCTATTGAAGCTGCTCTAGTTGATTCTGATTACCTGGAATGGCAGGGGTTTCCGTGGTCTCTGGGACCTCCTCTGGTTCGTTCTGATTAGCTGTAATGGCAGGGGTCTCCATGGTCAATTGAATCTGCTCTTTTTCATTCTGAATACCTTGAATGGAAGTGGTTTCCATGGTCTCTGGGACCTCTTCTGATTCATTCTGATTAGCTGGAATGGAAGGGGTCTCCATGGACTATGGGACCTACTGTGGTTCATTCTGATTAACTGGAATGGCAGGGGTCTCTGTGGTCTCTGGCGCCTCCTCTGATTCATTCTGATTAGCTGGAATGGCAGGAGTCTCCATGTTCTCTGGGACCTCCTCTGGTTCCTTCTGATTCAGCTGTTCATTTGCCTTGGAACTCTGGCTATAGAGATTTGAGCATCTCATTTTCTGAAGCTTTTTTGTGGTGGGAGTTTTGAGAGAAGTTTTCTTTAGCAGCTTTGCCGGAATGGGATTCTTCACGCTCACGGTTATCATGGCCACCTGGAGAAAACAAGACAGGGCGCCAGAATGGCACTGGTTTAGGGAAGAGTGTGAAGACAGGTCGGAACAATGGCTTCAGAATGGGTGTGGGTAGAGAAGTGTTATATGCCAGGCAAGGACCAGGAGGGGGTCTTTTGGGGTGGGGCCAATGGGCAAGGGAGTGTAGCTGGTTTCAGCTCACCTAGACGTTTTGTTGGACCTCAGTTGATAGGAGGTCTTCATCTTCTCCTGGGTTACAGGAGGTGCGTGTTCCATAACTACTCTGGAGCCTTGTGGCTTCCTAGTCACCTCAGTCATTTGGAGGACTCACAGTCCTCTGCTCAGAGCCGCTGAGCACACCTATATATACCCGTCCCCATGGAGCGACACCCTCATGCTTTATGAGGTCAGCAAGTCTCTTCCCCAGCCAAAGGAGTCCCTGGGTGAGCTTTGACAGCACAAAGCTGCACCCTGACATTTATAACAGAGGTTGGAGATGAATTCAGATGATTTCCTGGGAGAAATGTGGCATTTGTAATGCCCTAAAGAGACCTCCAAACTCACCTGCCACACTCACGTCTATGTCAAGTCTGATGGGTCACACAGCAGGCAGAGTGCATCTCCTCCCAAACTTGCCCGACAGCCACACTCCTCGTGCATTCATTCTGGCCTCTTTTAGCGTTCACCATTATCTAGCCGTTCATATCATGCCTAAACTCCCTCCATGACTACTAGATTTTATTTAAGCGTCTGTGGAAGCGAGAATCATTGCACGTTCGTCCTGCAATGTGGTCTTAATGCACCGTGAAGCCCATCGAATTCTGGGTGAGTCGACAGAAACCTTTCCATCCAGCCTCCATGTATCAGTGTTCCTGGAGCTCGAATCCGTTTTCTGGTTTCCAGTCGGAAACCCCTGTCTATAGGTTGTGAGGATGCAGTGAATACAGTTGTCCTTGCTCCACATGGAGCTGTCTCGTTTCAAGCCTTGGACTCACGGTCCCCTCACTAGGAGTAGTACCTAGGCTTGGGTTTGAATAGGATGATGGGGATGGGGCCGAGAAATGCATGTTTCAGGTTGTGCTGGGGTCCCATGCAGGAAATGCCCAGCTGTGGCTGATTAGTATTCCCAGCTAGAGGTGGATCTTGCCCAGAGCTGTGTGAGCTTTGTGTGCTAAGTTCTTCTCAACACGTGCCCTCACAAATATCTTTTCTCATCTTGATTCCTTGCTGAAAGCTTCCTTGGATCTTGCCTCACAGCCAAAACCAAGGTGGAATTCATTTCCATGAGCAGCTGCCACAAGCTTCCAACTTATTATACGAAACACTGAGTCATCCTGTCCTGTGCAGCTAGTTCCCATGGTGTCTCATTGAGCTGGTTGGGTCTGGAGGAAAGGGGAATGGGTAGTGTGCTCCACCTCAGTCCTCGTTTTTCCAATTGCCTCGTAGGGTCAACCAGCCTGAGGTGCCCCCCTGGGGACACTTTGTTGGCTTAGTGGCTCTTCCTGGGTTTTCTGTGAAGTGTTCACATCCTGTTGTCCATTTGTTGCTTGCTCACCAAGTGTCCATCACACTGCTGAACATTTCAAGAAGTAGAAAATTCATGCCATAAACAAAACCAAAATATAACTCGTAGAAGTTTTAGAAGATCTTAAAACCAGATAGAAAAATTTGCAAGAGGCACAAGCCAACAGTTTATAAGAAAGATGTATCACTGGCCTTTAAATTTATGAAGACTTGTTTCAAGACATGAGCAGCCAAGTCACAAGAAGAGTATGGACCTAGCCCCGAACAACTTTAGGAACATATTAAATCTAAAGCAGGTAAGAAAAATCATACTAAATTTCCCTTGAGAACTGAAACTCAGGCAGTAGTGGCATAGATAGTAGTAATTGTAGACAGAGACATTAGGATACTTGGAATAAATGTGTTTTGTGAGTTCTAAATGTAAAGAGAGACATGGAAATCCTAAATTAGACCCCATTTTATCTTACAGATATAAGAAAAAATAGTGTCAGATGAAGCATATTTTAAGGTTTTCCTGATACTTCAGAAATTAAAAAGAAAAAAAAAAATGACCATGGGAAACCAGGATTCAGTCTCTGGTTTGGGACGATCCCCTGGAGGGGGAAATCACAGCCTGCTCCTCTGTGCTTGCTGCAAAATCCCCATGGACAGAGGACCTGGTGGGCTACAGTCCAAGGGGTCAAAAACAGTTGGACACCACTGAACAACGAAGCACAGCACAGCACAGCACATTGAATGTTTGTGAAAGAGGGGCAGGTAGGGAGGAAAGAGGGAGAAAGGAAGCAAGGAAAGTGAAAGGAATGAAAGAAAACTCTCTGTTGCTGGTGAGAACAGAGCAACCAGAGATGTCCTTCAGCAGGACAGCACCACACATGTCCATCTGAGCACTCTCAGACGGTTTCAAAGAACCATCTCCAACTTTGGTCCCACTCCTTCAACCAAACTCATGTGCAGGGTTTACCACTAACAGGCTAATAGTCATCTGGTTTGTCCTCATTCAAAACCTGATTCACCCAGAAGTGAAAAAGACAAGTGTGCCCCAATGATCATCACAGCACTGTTTACAATACCCAGGGCATGGAAACAACCTAGATGTCCATCAGCAGACAAATGAGTAAGAAAGCTGTGGTACATAGACACAATGGAATATTGCTCAGCCATTAAAAAGAGCACATGTGAATCCATTCTAATGAGGTGGATGAAACTGGAGCCTATTTTACAGAGCGAAATAAGTAAGTAGGAAAAACAACAAATACTGTGTAAACATATATATTGAATTTAGGAAGATGGAGAGGATAACCCTATATGGGAGACAGCAAAAGAGACACAGACTTCCTAAACAGACTTCTTTGGGACTCTGGAGGAGGTGGGGAGGGTGGGATGATCTGAAAGAAAGCATTGAAACATGTATATTATCATATGTGAAAGTGATAGCCCGTCCATGTTCGATGCATAAGACAGGATGTCCAGGGCTGGTACACTGGGCTGACCTAGAGGGTTGGGATGGGGAGGGAGGTGGAAGGGGGGATCAGGATGGGGAACACATGTATTTCCATGGCTGATTCATGTCAATGTATGGAAAATACAGCAAAATATTGTAATGTAATTACACACCAATTAAAATAAATAAAATAAAATAAAATACATTCCTTTGCCAAAAAGGGCCTAAGCAGTATTGGTTTTTTGACCTCCAAAAACGCCATTCTTTCCTTCTTTCTTTCCTCCTTCCTCCCCCCGCATTCTTTCCTTTTCTTTCTCTTTATACAGCTGTTAAAGCTTGCTTTCCATTTATAGTTGTGACAAAGTCTTGGCTCTATTTCCCATGTTGTACGTTGGATACCTGAGCTCATCTTCCACTTAACTAACACTGCGTGCCTCCCCGTCCCCCAACTCTGTATTGCCCCTGGGTCTTCCCCTCCACGCTGGGAACCAGTAGATGCGTCTCTATATCTGTGCACCTCAATTTTTATCTATTCTCCAAATTGCGGTATGTCTACATTCTATAAGTGATATCATAGAGTATTTGTGTATCTCTGTCTGAGTTATTTTTCTCAATATTCTACCTTTGATATTGTTGCCAATGTCAATATTTCATTCTTTTGATGGGCAACTCCTCTGTATGTCTTTTAACAAATGGCACACACCCCCCATACGGGACACAGCTTCCCAGCTAAGTGTCCATCTCTGTACTCACACAGAGAAACACCAAGTACTCTTCTGCTCCCATGGGAAATGTGTCTTTGAAGCTCAGTCTGGAACCAGTTCTGCCAACGACTTTCTGGCATCCTGGACCTTCTGGTCCCATCTCCAACTCCACAGAAGCCATCTCCCTCCCTCCTCACACACTTATCCCCTCCCTGCCCTCTCTGCCGCCCCACTATCTGATAACTCAGAGACAAATATAACATCACATTAGGTTGATTCTATTTTATTTTCGTTATTAATGTATGCAGTTGCTACAATGTTCAGCATCTGTACTGTTAGCCAGTACACATCAGCGATACCTACGGGCATTTCTGAAGTCTCTAGCCATGCCCCGAAGTCACTGGCTGTCCACCGGTCCAGCGGGAATGGCAAGGATCCCCATTGTCTCTGGGATCTCGTCTGGTTCATTCAGATTAGCTGTAATGGCAGGGGTATCCATGGTCTATTGATCCTGCTCTAGTTGATTCTGTTTACCTGGAATGGCAGGGGTTTCCATGGTCTCTGGGACCTTCTCTGGTTCGTTCAGATTAGCTGGAATGGCAGGGGTCTCCATGGTCTATTGAACCTGCTCTTGTTCATTCAGATTACCTTGAATGGCAGGGGTTTCCATGGTCTCTGGGACCTCCTCTGATTCATTCTGATTAGCTGGAATGGCAGGGGTCTCCATGGACTATGGGACGTACTGTGGTTCATTCTGATTAGCTGGAATGGCAGGAGTCTCCATGGTCTCTGGGACGTCCTCTGGTTCCTTCTGATTCAGCTGTTCATTTGCCTTGGAACTCTGGCTACAGAGGTTTGAGCATCTGATTTTCTGAAGCTTTTTTTGTGGTGGGAGATTTCATAGAAGTTTTCTTTAGCAGCTTTGCCGGAATGGGATTATTCACCCTCACGGTTATCATGGCCACCTGGAGAAAACAAGACAGGGCGACAGAATGGCACCGGTTTAGGCAAGAGTGTGAAGACAGGTGGGAACAATGGCTTCAGAATGGGTGTGCCCAGAGAAGTGTTATATTCCAGGCAAGGACGAGGGGGGTGGGTATTTGGGGTGGGGCCAATGGGCAAGGGAGTGTAGCTGGGTTCAGCTCACCTAGACGTTTTTTTGGACCTCCGTTGATAGGAGGTCTTCATCTTCTCCTGCATAACAGGAGGTGCGTGTTCCATAACTACTCTGGAGCCTTGTGGCTTCCTAGTCACCTCAGTCATTTGGAGGACTCACAGTCGTCTGCTCAGAGCCCCTGAGTACACCTATATATACCCGTCCCCATGGAGCGACATCCTCATGCTTTATGAGGTCAGCAAGTCTCTTCCCCAGCCAAAGGAGTCCCTGGGTGAGCTTTGACACTACAAAGCTGCACCCTGACATTTATAACAGAGGTTGGAGATGAATTCAGATGATTTCCTGGGAGAAATGTGGCATTTGAAATGCCCTAAAGAGACCTCCAAACTCACCTGCCACACACACCACTATGTCAACTCTGTTGGGTCACACAGTAGGCAGAGTGCATCTCCTCCAAACCATGCCCGACCGCCACACTCCTCGGGCATTCATTCTGGCCTCTGTTAGCTTTCTCTATTATCTAGCCTTTCATATCTTGCCTAAACTCCCTACATGACTACTAGGTTGTATTTAAGCGTCTGTGGAAGCCAGAATCATTGCACGTTCGTCCTGCAATGTGGACTTAATGCACCGTGAAGCCCATTGAATTTGGGTGAATCGACAGAAACCTTTCCATGCATCCTGCTTGTCTCAGTGTTGCCGGAGCTCGAATCCGTTTTCTGGTTTCCAGTCGGAAACCCCTGTCTATAGGTTGTGAGGATGCAGTGAATACAGTTGCCCTTGCTCCACATGGAGCTGTCTCGTTTGAAGCTTTGGACTCACGGTCACCTCACTAGGAGTAGTACCTAGGCTTGGGTGTGAATAGGGTGATGGGGATGGGGCCGAGAAATGCATGTTTCAGGTTGTGCTGGGGTCCCATGCAGGAAATGCCAAGCTGCAGCTGATTAGCATTCCCAGCAAGAGGTGGATCTTGCCCAGAGCTGTGTCAGCCTTGTGTGCTAAGTTCTTCTCAACATGTGCCCTCACAAATATCTTTTCTGGTCTTGATTTCTTGCTGAAAGCTTCCTTGGAGCTTGCCTCACAGCCAAAACCAAGGTGGAATTCATTTCCATGAGCAGCTGCCACAAGCTTCCAGCTTCTTGGACGAAACACTGAGTCAGCCTGTCCTGTGCAGCTAGTTCCCATGGTGTCTCATTGAGCTGATTGTCTAGGAGGAAAGGGGAATGGATAGTGTGCTCCACCTCAGTCCTCGTTTTTCCAATTGCCTCGTAGGTTCAACCAGCCTGTGGTGACCCCCTGGGGACACTTTGTTGGCTTAGTGGCTCTTCCTGGGTTTTCTGTGAAGTGTTCACATCCTGTTGTCCACTTGTTGCTTACTCACCCAGGGTCCATCACACTGCTGAACATTTCAAGAAGTAGAAAATTCATGCCGTAAACAAAACCAAAATATAACTCGTAGAATTTTTAGAAGATCTTAAAACCAGATAGAAAAATTTGCAAGAGGCACAAGCCAACAGTTTATAAGAAAGATGTATAACTGGCCTTTAAATTTATGAAGACTTGTTTAAAGACATGAGCAGCCAAGTCACAAGAAGAGTATGGACCTAGCCCCGAACAACGTTAGGAACATATTAAATCTAAAGCAGGTAAGAAACATCATACTAAATTTCCCTTGAGAACTGAAACTCAGGCAGTAGTGGCATAGATAGTAGTAATTGTAGACAGAGACATTCAGATACTTGGAATAAATGTGTTTTTTGTGTTCTCAACGTAAGAAGAGACATGGAAATCCTAAATTAGACCCCATTTTATCTTACAGATATATAAAAAAAAAATAGTGTCAGATGAAGCATATTTTGAGGTTTTCCTGATACTTCAGAAATTAAAAAGAAAAAAAAAAAATGGACAATGGGAAACCAGGATTCAGTCTCTGGTTTGGGACGATCCCCTGGAGGGGGAAATCACAGCATGCTCCTGTGTGCTTGCTGCAAAATCCCCATGGACAGAGGAGCCTGGTGGGCTACAGTCCAAGGGGTCAAAAAGAGTTGAACACCACTGAACAACGAAGCACAGCACAGCACAGCACATTGAATGTTTGTGAAAGAAAGGCAGGTAGGGAGGGAAGAGGGAGAAAGGGAAACAAGGGAAATGAAAGGAAGGAAAGAAAATCCTCTCTTGCTGGTGAGAACAGAGCAACCAGAGATGTCCTTCAGCAGGACAGCACCACACATGTCCATCTGAGCACTCTCAGACGGTTTGAAACAACAATCTCCAACTTTGGTCCCACTCCTTCAACCAAACTCATGTGCAGGGTTTGCCACTAACAGCCTAATAGTCAACTGGGTTGTCCTCATTCAAATCCTGATTCACCCAGAAGTGAAAAAGACACGTGTGCCCCAATGTTCATCACAGCACTGTTTGCAATACCCAGGGCATGGAAGCAACCTAGATGTTCATCAGCAGACAAATGGGTAAGAAAGCTGTGGTACATAGACACAATGGAATATTGCTCAGCAATTAAAAAGAACACATGTGAATCCATTCTAATGAGGTGGATGAAACTGGAGCCTATTTTACAGAGCGAAATAAGTAAGTAAGAAAAACACCAAACACTGTATAAGGCATATATATTGAATTTAGGAAGATGGAGATGATAACCCTATATGGGAGACAGCAAAAGAGACACAGACTTCCTGAATAAACTTCTTTGGACTCTGCGGGGGATGGGGAGGGTGGGATGATCTGAAAGAAAGCATTGACAGATGTTAATTTTCATATGTGAAAGGGATAGCCAGTCCATGTTCGATGCATAAGACAGGATGCTCAGGGCTGGTACACTGGGCTGTCCCAGAGGGTTGGGATGGGGAGGGAGGTGGAAGGGGGGATCAGGATGGGGAACACATGTATTTCCATGGCTGATTCATGTCAATGTATGGAAAATGCAGCACAATATTGTAATGTAATTACACACCGATTTAAATAAATTAAATAAAATAAAATACATTCCTTTGCCAAAAAGGGCCTAAGCAGTATTGGCTTTTTGACCTCCAAAAACGCCATTCTTTCCTTCTTTCTTTCCTCCTACTCCCCCCGCATTCTTTCCATTTCTTTGCCTTTATACAGCTGTTAAAGCTTGCTCTCCATTTATAGTTGTGACAAAGTCTTCACTCTATTTCCCATGTTGTACATTGGATACCTGAGCTCATCTTCCACTAAAATAACAATGCGTGCCTCCCACTTCCCCACCTCTGTATTGCCCCTGGGTCTTCCCCTCCACGCTTGGAACCAGTAGATGCATCTCTATGTCTGTGTGACTCCATTTTTATCATATTCTCCAATTTGCGGTATGTCTACATTCTATAAGTGATATCATAGAGTATTTGTGTATCTCTGTCTGAGTTATTTTTCTCAATATTCTACCTTTGATATTGTTGCAAATGTCAATATTTCATTCTTTTGATGGGCAACTCCTCTGTATGTTTTTAACAAATGGCACTGACCCCCCACACGGGACACAGCTTCCCAGCTAAGTGTCCATCTCTGCACTCACACAGAGAAACTCCAAGTCCTCTTCTTCTCCCATGGGAAATGTGTCTTTGAAGCTCAGTCTTGAACCAGTTCTGCCCACGACTTTCTGGCATCCTGGACCTTCTGGTCCCATCTCCAACTCCACAGAAGCCATCTCCCTCCCTCCTCACACACTTATCCCCTCCCTGCCCTCTCTGCCACCCCACTATCATATAACTCAGAGACAAATATAATATCACATCAGGTTGATTGTATTTTAATTTCATTATTAATGTATGCAGTTGCTATAATGTTCAGCATCTGTACTGTTAGCCAGTACACATCAGCAATACCCAAGGGCATTTCTGAAGTCTCTAGCCATGCCCCGAAGTCACTGGCTGTCCACTGGTCCAGCTGGAATGGGAGGGGTCCCCATTGTTTCTGGGATCTCGTCTGGTTCATTCTGATTAGCTTTAATGGCAGGGGTCTCCATGGTCTATTGATTCTGCTCTAGTTGATTCTGATTACCTGGAATGGCAGGGGTTTCCATGGTCTCTGGGCCCTCCTCTGGTTCGTTCTGATTAGCTGTAATGGCAGGGGTCTCCATGGTCTATTGAACCTGCTCTTGTTCATTCTGATTACCTGGAATGGCAGGGGTTTTCATGGTCTCTGGGACCTCCTCTGATTCATTCTGATTAGCTGGAATGGCAGGGGTCTCCATGGACTATGGGACCTACTGTGGTTCATTCTGATTAACTGGAATGGCAGAGGTCTCTGTGGTCTCTGGCACTTCCTCTGATTCATTCTGATTAGCTGGAATGGCAGGAGTCTCCATGTTGTCTGGGACCTCCTCTGGTTCCTTCTGATTCAGCTGTTCATTTGCCTTGGAACTCTGGCTACAGAGGTTTGAGCATCTGATTTTCTCAAGCTTTTTTGTGGTGGGAGTTTTCAGAGAAGTTTTCTTTAGCAGCTTTGCCGGAATGGGATTATTCACCCTCACGGTTATTATGGCCACCTGGAGAAAACAAGACAGGGCGCCAGAATGGCACTGGTTTAGGGAAGAGTGTGAAGAAAGGTCGGAACAATGGCTTCAGAATGGGTGTGGGCAGAGAAGTGTTATATGCCAGGCAAGGACAGGGAGGGGGTCTTTTGGGGTGGGGCCAATGGGCAAGGGAGTGTAGCTGGGTTCAGCTCACCTAGACGTTTTGTTGGACCTCAGTTGATAGCAGGTCTTCATCTTCTCCTGAGTTACAGGAGGTGCGTGTTCCATAACTACTCTGGAGGCTTGTGGCTTCCTAGTCACCTCAATCATTTGGAGGACTCACAGTCGTCTGCTCAGATCCCCTGAGCACACCTATATATACCCGTCCCCATGGAGCGACACCCTCATGCTTTATGAGGTCAGCAAATCTTTTCCCCATCCAAAGGAGTCCCTGGGTGAGCTTTGATACCACAAAGCTGCACCCTGACATTTATAACAGAGGTTGGAGATGAATTCAGATGATTTCCTGGGAGAAATGTTGCATTTGTAATGCCCTAAAGAGACCTCCAAACTCACCTGCCACCCTCACCTCTATGTCAACTCTGATGGGTCACACAGCAGGCACAATGCATCTCCTCCAAACCTTGCCCGACAGCCACACTCCTCGGGCATTCATTCTGGCCTCTCTTAGCTTTCACCATTATCTAGACTTTCATATCTTGCCTAAACTCCCTCCATGACTACTAGGTTGTATTTAAGCGTCTGTGGAAGCGAGAATCATTGCACGTTCATCCTGCAATGTGGTCTTTTTTTTTTTTTTCTTTCATATGTATCAAGAATCTCTTTTATTGATTATCAGAAACATTACAAACATCCAATACAAACAAACTGTAACATGACAGTGATTAGTTTGAACAATTAATACATCTCATTAGCTTTTATACATAAGGATCAACAGTTATTAAATGTGATTTTTTTTTCACACAGTCTGATGAAAAATATTTCAATTCGCATTAGCAACTTTCTTAACTCAAGATTCAAAAAAAGAATATTTTCTTCTTTAGTAAAGCACTGAGAATAAGATGGGAATTTATCACAAGTTAAATGGCAAGGGAGAAAAGGTCCAACAGCATTTATTTTTAGCATTCTTGTCAAAGGTCATAGACAGCAGTGGTCTACGATTAAAGACAAAGGAAAGTAAACAATGTCATCCCATCCTAGAGTTTGAAGGGACCTTTGAGACCATCTAGTTCAATTTCTTCTCTTCTTTCTTAGTTGACGCAATAGCTTTGAGATTTTATTTGCTATAAATACGTATTGAGAGTTCATGTTTCCAAGAAATGCCTTCAACTTTCTAAGAAAATCATGATCACGTGTATTTTTCTGGCATCTTCTGGCATGACAATTACATGTTGAAAACTTTTGCAATTTTGTTCTCCTATATGCATATTCATGTGCAATACCTCTGGCACAGGGTGGTTTTCCTTAGTCAGTCTTCCAGCTACAAAAGACATGAATGAGTAAATCTTGGAAAAGGGATAACATCCTTGATATTGTCAATTCCCAAGATGCACTGCAGATAGCGTTCAAATCCCATCCCAAAACCTCCATGTGGCACAGATCCAAATCGACGGAGGTCCAGATACCTGATTTTGAAAAACAGAGTATCATTACCTATAAATGCTTCATTTAAGATCAGACGTTATGATAGAATATTATGTTTCAAAAGTATCTTGCAGTCATTTGTGCTTGTCACATCACTGTGGCAGACCAGTCTTTTCACCTTACAGACAGATGAAGGACACAGAGGAGTTAGAGTGATCTGTCCAAGATTATAGAGACGAAACAACAGCAATTCCTGTCATGCATTCATGGGCTTTGGTCACATGATCCTAATTTTTTGTTTACTGGATACTTATATACAGAAAACTTGTCTCCTTAGGCTACAGAAAAATTCCTAAGAACTGTATTATTTTTCTTTAAATACACTCCTCTTCTGTTTCTTAGTATATCAATGATAATGCTCTTTTTTTCTTATCAAAATCATATTGTTCAATATATAGAGGAGGGTGAAGCAGTTTGCCTGATGTATTACAAAAAGAGATTCCCTTCCTACTAGTCATCAAGGGCAGGAACTGCATCAAGCTACATCAAGGGCAGGAACTGCATCTTACTTAACCTTTATCTCCAGTGACTACCCAGAAACAGATGCTCACTACGTGGAGAGTTATTGTTTGAAGGCGTAATAATATACTCTTGAGGACTGCAGTGAGGAAAAACTTCAACTCCTCTGCTTTAAGCCTGGTGGAAGATGTCCAGAGTCATTTTTCTGAAAGGCTACACAGCCTCTGAAGTCCATCCATGCACGTTCTACTCCCACATTAAGACTACATGCATTGGTAGGCTTCTGTCAGTCCTAATCTGGCCAATCGCTGTTCTAAGAAATGGTACCGTTCCTCTCTGAGGCTTCCTCCAAAGAGTTCTCCAACTCCGGGAACCAGAAGATCAACAGCAGCAACTGTATGCTGAGGGCCATCTTCATTATCCCTCATGTAGAACGGCTTGAGTGCTAGTGGGTAATTAATGACAAAGACTGGTATGTTGCCACAGTGCTTCACCAGGTATTTTTCATGCTCAGTGTGTAGATCAGCACCCCACTCTGGAGTGAAGGTGAAGTTCTGGGATGCCTGCTTTAAGATCTCCACTGCCTCAGTATAAGAAATGATTAGAAAATTGTTTTTTAGCATATGTTCTAATCTGTCCTTTTGTCCAGGAGCTATGAATTTGTGACAGAGTTCAACATCTTTAGGACAATTTGAGAGAACTGTCACTGCTGAAGTCTGGAAGAGGCTCTCCGTAACCTGCATGAGATCTTGAAGGCTCTCCGGAAAAGAAATCTCTGCTTCTACCATATAGAACTCTGCCAGGTGCCTCCGGCTCTGAGAATTCTCTGCTCGGAATGTTGGACCAAAGGTAAACACTTGAGTAAAAGCTCCTGACATCACTTCTAGATGAAGCTGTCCTGAGACAGTTAAGAAAACAGGAATATTGAAGAAATTCTCCTCAGGCACCTTTATTTTGCTTGAAGGTTCAACTTGAAAAAGTTCTCCAGCTCCCTCACAGTCATTGGATGTGATTACTGGAGTATGAATATGCACAAAGCCACTGTCCTTAAAGAAAGAATGGATAGCTGCTGTGGCTTCACTGCAAACCCTCAGTATGGAACCCAGAACATTGGTCCTACACCTGAGGTGAGGATATTGTCTCAGATACTCCAGAGGGTGCCTCTCTTTATATTTAAAAGGGAAAGCCTTGGCATCACAATTGCCAACAACTTCAATTTTTTCTGCCTTCAGTTCCACATTTTGCTTTTTGGATGGACTTTTTACCAGCTGCCCTTGAACTTCCACAGAACACCCAAAAGCCAGTTCTCTACTGTCAAAGCTTGAATCTGCTACAACCTGAAGGCTTTCCAAAGACGACCCATCATTTATGTGCAGGAACAGGACTTCCTTCTGGGAGCGGACTGAACGAATCCATCCCTCTGCTTCCCGAAAGGGCGGAACGGAGACCGCTCATTCAGCGGCTAATGATGAAGAGAAAGCTTCTGCTCCCTTTGGGGAAGGAGAACACCTGACAGACTCCCTCAGATTCTAAACCCACGCCCGAACGCCGGCTGAAACACGCGCGGCGGTCACGCGAACGTCACTATGCCAACGTTCACGTCATCACGCTACGAGGAGGTGCCAAGGGCCTGCAATGTGGTCTTAATGCACAGTGAAGCCCATTGAATTCTGGGTGAGTCGACAGAAACCTTTCCATCCAGCCTCCTTGTTTCAGTGTTTCTGGAGCTCGAATCTGTTCTCTGGTTTCCAGTCGGAAACCCCTGTCTATAGGTTGTGAGGATGCAGTGAATACAGTTGCCCTTGCTCCACATGGAGCTGTCTCGTTTGAAGCCTTGGACTCACGGTCACCTCACTAGGAGTAGTACCTAGGCTTGGGTGTGAATAGGGTGATGGGGATGGGGCCGAGAAATGCATGTTTCAGGTTGTGCTGGGGTCTCATGCAGGAAATGCCCAGCTGCGGCTGATTAGTATTCTCAGCAAGAGGTGGATCTTGCCCAGAGCTGTGTGAGCCTTGTGTGCTAAGTTCTTCTCAACACGTGCCCTCACAAATATCTTTTCTCATCTTGTTTTCTTGCTGAAAGCTTCCTTGGAGCTTGCCTCACAGCCAAAACCAAGGTGGAATTCATTTCCATGAGCAGCTGCCACAAACTTCTAGCTTCTTGGACGAAACACTGAGCCATCCTGTCCTGTGCATCTAGTTCCCATGGTGTCTCATTGAGCTGGTTGTCCCTGGAGGAAAGGGGAATGGATAGTGTGCTCCACCTCAGTCCTGGTTTTTCCAATTGACTCGTAGGGTCAACCAGCCTGAGGTGCCCCCCTGGGGACACTTTGTTGGCTTAGTGGCTCTTCCTGGGTTTTCTGTGAAGTGTTCACATTCTGTTGTCCACTTGTTGCTTACTCACCAAGGGTCCATCACACTGCTGAACATTTCAAGAAGTAGAAAATTCATGCTGTAAACAAAACCAAAATATAACTCGTAGAATTTTTAGAAGATCTTAAAACCAGATAGAAAAATTTGCAAGAGGCACAAGCCAACAGTTTATAAGAAAGATGTATCACTGGCCTTTAAATTTATAAAGACTTGTTTAAAGACATGAGCAGCCAAGTCACAAGAAGAGTATGGACCTAGCCCCAAACCACGTTAGGAACATATTAAATCTAAAGCAGGTAAGAAAAATCATACTAAATTTCCCTTGAAAACTGAAACTCAAGCAGTAGTGGCAAAGATAGTAGTAATTGTAGACAGAGACATTTGGATACTTGGAATAAATGTGTTTTGTGTGTTCTAAACGTAAAGAGAGACATGGAAATCCGAAATTAGACCCGATTTTATCTTACGGATATAAAAAAAAATAGTGTCAGATGAAGCATATTTTAAGGTTTCCCTGATACTTCAGAAATTAAAAAGAAAAAAAAAAAAATGGACCATGGGAAACCAGGATTCAGTTCCTGGTTTGGGACGATCCCCTGGAGTGGGAAATCACAGCGTGCTCCTGTGTGATTCCTGCAAAATCCCCACGGACACAGGCGCCTGGGGGGCTAGAGTCCAGGGGGTCAAAAAGAGTTGGACACCACTGAACAACGAAGCACAGCACAGCACAGCACATTGAATGTTTGTGAAAGAAAGGCAGGTAGGGAGGAAAGAGGGAGAAAGGGAAACAAGGGAAATGAAAGGAAGGAAAGAAAATCCTCTGTTGCTGGTGAGAACAGAGCAACCAGAGATGGCCTTCAGCAGGACAGCACCACACATGTCCATCTGAGCACTCTCAGACGGTTTGAAACAACCATCTCCAACTTTGGTCCCACTCCTGCAACCAAACTCATGTGCAGGATTTACCACTAACAGCCTAATAGTCAACTGGGTTCTCCTCATTCAAATCCTGATTCACCCAGAAATGAAAAAGACACGTGTGCCCCAATGTTCATCATAGCACTGTTTACAATACCCAGGGCATGCAAGCAACCAAGATGTCTATCAGCAGACAAATGGGTAAGAAAGCTGTAGTACATAGACACTATGGAATATTGCTCAGCCATTAAAAAGAACACATCTCAATCCATTCTAATGAGGTGGATGAAACTGGAGCCTATTTTACAGAGCGAAGTAAGTAAGTAAGAAAAACAACAAACACTGGATAAGGCATATATATTGAATTTAGGAAGATGGAAATCATAACCCTATATGGGAGACAGCAAAAGAGACACAGACTTTCAGAACAGACTTCTTTGGGACTCTACGGGAGATGGGGAGGGTGGGATGATCTGAAAGAAAGCATTGAAACATGTATATTATCATATGTGAAAGTGATAGCCAGTCCATGTTCGATGAATAAGACAGGCTGCTCAGGGCTGGTACACTGGGCTGACCCAGAGGGTTGGGATGGGGAGGGAGGTGGAAGGGGGGATCAGGATGGGGAACACATGTATTTCCATGGCTGATTCATGTCAATGTATGGAAAATGCAGCACAATATTGTAATGTAATTACACACCGATTTAAATAAATTAAATAAAATAAAATACATTCCTTTGCCAAAAAGGGCCTAAGCAGTATTGGCTTTTTGACCTCCAAAAACGCCATTCTTTCCTTCTTTCTTTCCTCCTACTCCCCCCGCATTCTTTCCATTTCTTTGCCTTTATACAGCTGTTAAAGCTTGCTCTCCATTTATAGTTGTGACAAAGTCTTCACTCTATTTCCCATGTTGTACATTGGATACCTGAGCTCATCTTCCACTAAAATAACAATGCGTGCCTCCCACTTCCCCACCTCTGTATTGCCCCTGGGTCTTCCCCTCCACGCTTGGAACCAGTAGATGCATCTCTATGTCTGTGTGACTCCATTTTTATCATATTCTCCAATTTGCGGTATGTCTACATTCTATAAGTGATATCATAGAGTATTTGTGTATCTCTGTCTGAGTTATTTTTCTCAATATTCTACCTTTGATATTGTTGCAAATGTCAATATTTCATTCTTTTGATGGGCAACTCCTCTGTATGTTTTTAACAAATGGCACTGACCCCCCACACGGGACACAGCTTCCCAGCTAAGTGTCCATCTCTGCACTCACACAGAGAAACTCCAAGTCCTCTTCTTCTCCCATGGGAAATGTGTCTTTGAAGCTCAGTCTTGAACCAGTTCTGCCCACGACTTTCTGGCATCCTGGACCTTCTGGTCCCATCTCCAACTCCACAGAAGCCATCTCCCTCCCTCCTCACACACTTATCCCCTCCCTGCCCTCTCTGCCACCCCACTATCATATAACTCAGAGACAAATATAATATCACATCAGGTTGATTGTATTTTAATTTCATTATTAATGTATGCAGTTGCTATAATGTTCAGCATCTGTACTGTTAGCCAGTACACATCAGCAATACCCAAGGGCATTTCTGAAGTCTCTAGCCATGCCCCGAAGTCACTGGCTGTCCACTGGTCCAGCTGGAATGGGAGGGGTCCCCATTGTTTCTGGGATCTCGTCTGGTTCATTCTGATTAGCTTTAATGGCAGGGGTCTCCATGGTCTATTGATTCTGCTCTAGTTGATTCTGATTACCTGGAATGGCAGGGGTTTCCATGGTCTCTGGGCCCTCCTCTGGTTCGTTCTGATTAGCTGTAATGGCAGGGGTCTCCATGGTCTATTGAACCTGCTCTTGTTCATTCTGATTACCTGGAATGGCAGGGGTTTTCATGGTCTCTGGGACCTCCTCTGATTCATTCTGATTAGCTGGAATGGCAGGGGTCTCCATGGACTATGGGACCTACTGTGGTTCATTCTGATTAACTGGAATGGCAGAGGTCTCTGTGGTCTCTGGCACTTCCTCTGATTCATTCTGATTAGCTGGAATGGCAGGAGTCTCCATGTTGTCTGGGACCTCCTCTGGTTCCTTCTGATTCAGCTGTTCATTTGCCTTGGAACTCTGGCTACAGAGGTTTGAGCATCTGATTTTCTCAAGCTTTTTTGTGGTGGGAGTTTTCAGAGAAGTTTTCTTTAGCAGCTTTGCCGGAATGGGATTATTCACCCTCACGGTTATTATGGCCACCTGGAGAAAACAAGACAGGGCGCCAGAATGGCACTGGTTTAGGGAAGAGTGTGAAGAAAGGTCGGAACAATGGCTTCAGAATGGGTGTGGGCAGAGAAGTGTTATATGCCAGGCAAGGACAGGGAGGGGGTCTTTTGGGGTGGGGCCAATGGGCAAGGGAGTGTAGCTGGGTTCAGCTCACCTAGACGTTTTGTTGGACCTCAGTTGATAGCAGGTCTTCATCTTCTCCTGAGTTACAGGAGGTGCGTGTTCCATAACTACTCTGGAGGCTTGTGGCTTCCTAGTCACCTCAATCATTTGGAGGACTCACAGTCGTCTGCTCAGATCCCCTGAGCACACCTATATATACCCGTCCCCATGGAGCGACACCCTCATGCTTTATGAGGTCAGCAAATCTTTTCCCCATCCAAAGGAGTCCCTGGGTGAGCTTTGATACCACAAAGCTGCACCCTGACATTTATAACAGAGGTTGGAGATGAATTCAGATGATTTCCTGGGAGAAATGTTGCATTTGTAATGCCCTAAAGAGACCTCCAAACTCACCTGCCACCCTCACCTCTATGTCAACTCTGATGGGTCACACAGCAGGCACAATGCATCTCCTCCAAACCTTGCCCGACAGCCACACTCCTCGGGCATTCATTCTGGCCTCTCTTAGCTTTCACCATTATCTAGACTTTCATATCTTGCCTAAACTCCCTCCATGACTACTAGGTTGTATTTAAGCGTCTGTGGAAGCGAGAATCATTGCACGTTCATCCTGCAATGTGGTCTTTTTTTTTTTTTTCTTTCATATGTATCAAGAATCTCTTTTATTGATTATCAGAAACATTACAAACATCCAATACAAACAAACTGTAACATGACAGTGATTAGTTTGAACAATTAATACATCTCATTAGCTTTTATACATAAGGATCAACAGTTATTAAATGTGATTTTTTTTTCACACAGTCTGATGAAAAATATTTCAATTCGCATTAGCAACTTTCTTAACTCAAGATTCAAAAAAAGAATATTTTCTTCTTTAGTAAAGCACTGAGAATAAGATGGGAATTTATCACAAGTTAAATGGCAAGGGAGAAAAGGTCCAACAGCATTTATTTTTAGCATTCTTGTCAAAGGTCATAGACAGCAGTGGTCTACGATTAAAGACAAAGGAAAGTAAACAATGTCATCCCATCCTAGAGTTTGAAGGGACCTTTGAGACCATCTAGTTCAATTTCTTCTCTTCTTTCTTAGTTGACGCAATAGCTTTGAGATTTTATTTGCTATAAATACGTATTGAGAGTTCATGTTTCCAAGAAATGCCTTCAACTTTCTAAGAAAATCATGATCACGTGTATTTTTCTGGCATCTTCTGGCATGACAATTACATGTTGAAAACTTTTGCAATTTTGTTCTCCTATATGCATATTCATGTGCAATACCTCTGGCACAGGGTGGTTTTCCTTAGTCAGTCTTCCAGCTACAAAAGACATGAATGAGTAAATCTTGGAAAAGGGATAACATCCTTGATATTGTCAATTCCCAAGATGCACTGCAGATAGCGTTCAAATCCCATCCCAAAACCTCCATGTGGCACAGATCCAAATCGACGGAGGTCCAGATACCTGATTTTGAAAAACAGAGTATCATTACCTATAAATGCTTCATTTAAGATCAGACGTTATGATAGAATATTATGTTTCAAAAGTATCTTGCAGTCATTTGTGCTTGTCACATCACTGTGGCAGACCAGTCTTTTCACCTTACAGACAGATGAAGGACACAGAGGAGTTAGAGTGATCTGTCCAAGATTATAGAGACGAAACAACAGCAATTCCTGTCATGCATTCATGGGCTTTGGTCACATGATCCTAATTTTTTGTTTACTGGATACTTATATACAGAAAACTTGTCTCCTTAGGCTACAGAAAAATTCCTAAGAACTGTATTATTTTTCTTTAAATACACTCCTCTTCTGTTTCTTAGTATATCAATGATAATGCTCTTTTTTTCTTATCAAAATCATATTGTTCAATATATAGAGGAGGGTGAAGCAGTTTGCCTGATGTATTACAAAAAGAGATTCCCTTCCTACTAGTCATCAAGGGCAGGAACTGCATCAAGCTACATCAAGGGCAGGAACTGCATCTTACTTAACCTTTATCTCCAGTGACTACCCAGAAACAGATGCTCACTACGTGGAGAGTTATTGTTTGAAGGCGTAATAATATACTCTTGAGGACTGCAGTGAGGAAAAACTTCAACTCCTCTGCTTTAAGCCTGGTGGAAGATGTCCAGAGTCATTTTTCTGAAAGGCTACACAGCCTCTGAAGTCCATCCATGCACGTTCTACTCCCACATTAAGACTACATGCATTGGTAGGCTTCTGTCAGTCCTAATCTGGCCAATCGCTGTTCTAAGAAATGGTACCGTTCCTCTCTGAGGCTTCCTCCAAAGAGTTCTCCAACTCCGGGAACCAGAAGATCAACAGCAGCAACTGTATGCTGAGGGCCATCTTCATTATCCCTCATGTAGAACGGCTTGAGTGCTAGTGGGTAATTAATGACAAAGACTGGTATGTTGCCACAGTGCTTCACCAGGTATTTTTCATGCTCAGTGTGTAGATCAGCACCCCACTCTGGAGTGAAGGTGAAGTTCTGGGATGCCTGCTTTAAGATCTCCACTGCCTCAGTATAAGAAATGATTAGAAAATTGTTTTTTAGCATATGTTCTAATCTGTCCTTTTGTCCAGGAGCTATGAATTTGTGACAGAGTTCAACATCTTTAGGACAATTTGAGAGAACTGTCACTGCTGAAGTCTGGAAGAGGCTCTCCGTAACCTGCATGAGATCTTGAAGGCTCTCCGGAAAAGAAATCTCTGCTTCTACCATATAGAACTCTGCCAGGTGCCTCCGGCTCTGAGAATTCTCTGCTCGGAATGTTGGACCAAAGGTAAACACTTGAGTAAAAGCTCCTGACATCACTTCTAGATGAAGCTGTCCTGAGACAGTTAAGAAAACAGGAATATTGAAGAAATTCTCCTCAGGCACCTTTATTTTGCTTGAAGGTTCAACTTGAAAAAGTTCTCCAGCTCCCTCACAGTCATTGGATGTGATTACTGGAGTATGAATATGCACAAAGCCACTGTCCTTAAAGAAAGAATGGATAGCTGCTGTGGCTTCACTGCAAACCCTCAGTATGGAACCCAGAACATTGGTCCTACACCTGAGGTGAGGATATTGTCTCAGATACTCCAGAGGGTGCCTCTCTTTATATTTAAAAGGGAAAGCCTTGGCATCACAATTGCCAACAACTTCAATTTTTTCTGCCTTCAGTTCCACATTTTGCTTTTTGGATGGACTTTTTACCAGCTGCCCTTGAACTTCCACAGAACACCCAAAAGCCAGTTCTCTACTGTCAAAGCTTGAATCTGCTACAACCTGAAGGCTTTCCAAAGACGACCCATCATTTATGTGCAGGAACAGGACTTCCTTCTGGGAGCGGACTGAACGAATCCATCCCTCTGCTTCCCGAAAGGGCGGAACGGAGACCGCTCATTCAGCGGCTAATGATGAAGAGAAAGCTTCTGCTCCCTTTGGGGAAGGAGAACACCTGACAGACTCCCTCAGATTCTAAACCCACGCCCGAACGCCGGCTGAAACACGCGCGGCGGTCACGCGAACGTCACTATGCCAACGTTCACGTCATCACGCTACGAGGAGGTGCCAAGGGCCTGCAATGTGGTCTTAATGCACAGTGAAGCCCATTGAATTCTGGGTGAGTCGACAGAAACCTTTCCATCCAGCCTCCTTGTTTCAGTGTTTCTGGAGCTCGAATCTGTTCTCTGGTTTCCAGTCGGAAACCCCTGTCTATAGGTTGTGAGGATGCAGTGAATACAGTTGCCCTTGCTCCACATGGAGCTGTCTCGTTTGAAGCCTTGGACTCACGGTCACCTCACTAGGAGTAGTACCTAGGCTTGGGTGTGAATAGGGTGATGGGGATGGGGCCGAGAAATGCATGTTTCAGGTTGTGCTGGGGTCTCATGCAGGAAATGCCCAGCTGCGGCTGATTAGTATTCTCAGCAAGAGGTGGATCTTGCCCAGAGCTGTGTGAGCCTTGTGTGCTAAGTTCTTCTCAACACGTGCCCTCACAAATATCTTTTCTCATCTTGTTTTCTTGCTGAAAGCTTCCTTGGAGCTTGCCTCACAGCCAAAACCAAGGTGGAATTCATTTCCATGAGCAGCTGCCACAAACTTCTAGCTTCTTGGACGAAACACTGAGCCATCCTGTCCTGTGCATCTAGTTCCCATGGTGTCTCATTGAGCTGGTTGTCCCTGGAGGAAAGGGGAATGGATAGTGTGCTCCACCTCAGTCCTGGTTTTTCCAATTGACTCGTAGGGTCAACCAGCCTGAGGTGCCCCCCTGGGGACACTTTGTTGGCTTAGTGGCTCTTCCTGGGTTTTCTGTGAAGTGTTCACATTCTGTTGTCCACTTGTTGCTTACTCACCAAGGGTCCATCACACTGCTGAACATTTCAAGAAGTAGAAAATTCATGCTGTAAACAAAACCAAAATATAACTCGTAGAATTTTTAGAAGATCTTAAAACCAGATAGAAAAATTTGCAAGAGGCACAAGCCAACAGTTTATAAGAAAGATGTATCACTGGCCTTTAAATTTATAAAGACTTGTTTAAAGACATGAGCAGCCAAGTCACAAGAAGAGTATGGACCTAGCCCCAAACCACGTTAGGAACATATTAAATCTAAAGCAGGTAAGAAAAATCATACTAAATTTCCCTTGAAAACTGAAACTCAAGCAGTAGTGGCAAAGATAGTAGTAATTGTAGACAGAGACATTTGGATACTTGGAATAAATGTGTTTTGTGTGTTCTAAACGTAAAGAGAGACATGGAAATCCGAAATTAGACCCGATTTTATCTTACGGATATAAAAAAAAATAGTGTCAGATGAAGCATATTTTAAGGTTTCCCTGATACTTCAGAAATTAAAAAGAAAAAAAAAAAAATGGACCATGGGAAACCAGGATTCAGTTCCTGGTTTGGGACGATCCCCTGGAGTGGGAAATCACAGCGTGCTCCTGTGTGATTCCTGCAAAATCCCCACGGACACAGGCGCCTGGGGGGCTAGAGTCCAGGGGGTCAAAAAGAGTTGGACACCACTGAACAACGAAGCACAGCACAGCACAGCACATTGAATGTTTGTGAAAGAAAGGCAGGTAGGGAGGAAAGAGGGAGAAAGGGAAACAAGGGAAATGAAAGGAAGGAAAGAAAATCCTCTGTTGCTGGTGAGAACAGAGCAACCAGAGATGGCCTTCAGCAGGACAGCACCACACATGTCCATCTGAGCACTCTCAGACGGTTTGAAACAACCATCTCCAACTTTGGTCCCACTCCTGCAACCAAACTCATGTGCAGGATTTACCACTAACAGCCTAATAGTCAACTGGGTTCTCCTCATTCAAATCCTGATTCACCCAGAAATGAAAAAGACACGTGTGCCCCAATGTTCATCATAGCACTGTTTACAATACCCAGGGCATGCAAGCAACCAAGATGTCTATCAGCAGACAAATGGGTAAGAAAGCTGTAGTACATAGACACTATGGAATATTGCTCAGCCATTAAAAAGAACACATCTCAATCCATTCTAATGAGGTGGATGAAACTGGAGCCTATTTTACAGAGCGAAGTAAGTAAGTAAGAAAAACAACAAACACTGGATAAGGCATATATATTGAATTTAGGAAGATGGAAATCATAACCCTATATGGGAGACAGCAAAAGAGACACAGACTTTCAGAACAGACTTCTTTGGGACTCTACGGGAGATGGGGAGGGTGGGATGATCTGAAAGAAAGCATTGAAACATGTATATTATCATATGTGAAAGTGATAGCCAGTCCATGTTCGATGAATAAGACAGGCTGCTCAGGGCTGGTACACTGGGCTGACCCAGAGGGTTGGGATGGGGAGGGAGGTGGAAGGGGGGATCAGGATGGGGAACACATGTATTTCCATGGCTGATTCATGTCAATGTATGGAAAATGCAGCACAATATTGTAATGTAATTACACACCGATTTAAATAAATTAAATAAAATAAAATACATTCCTTTGCCAAAAAGGGCCTAAGCAGTATTGGCTTTTTGACCTCCAAAAACGCCATTCTTTCCTTCTTTCTTTCCTCCTACTCCCCCCGCATTCTTTCCATTTCTTTGCCTTTATACAGCTGTTAAAGCTTGCTCTCCATTTATAGTTGTGACAAAGTCTTCACTCTATTTCCCATGTTGTACATTGGATACCTGAGCTCATCTTCCACTAAAATAACAATGCGTGCCTCCCACTTCCCCACCTCTGTATTGCCCCTGGGTCTTCCCCTCCACGCTTGGAACCAGTAGATGCATCTCTATGTCTGTGTGACTCCATTTTTATCATATTCTCCAATTTGCGGTATGTCTACATTCTATAAGTGATATCATAGAGTATTTGTGTATCTCTGTCTGAGTTATTTTTCTCAATATTCTACCTTTGATATTGTTGCAAATGTCAATATTTCATTCTTTTGATGGGCAACTCCTCTGTATGTTTTTAACAAATGGCACTGACCCCCCACACGGGACACAGCTTCCCAGCTAAGTGTCCATCTCTGCACTCACACAGAGAAACTCCAAGTCCTCTTCTTCTCCCATGGGAAATGTGTCTTTGAAGCTCAGTCTTGAACCAGTTCTGCCCACGACTTTCTGGCATCCTGGACCTTCTGGTCCCATCTCCAACTCCACAGAAGCCATCTCCCTCCCTCCTCACACACTTATCCCCTCCCTGCCCTCTCTGCCACCCCACTATCATATAACTCAGAGACAAATATAATATCACATCAGGTTGATTGTATTTTAATTTCATTATTAATGTATGCAGTTGCTATAATGTTCAGCATCTGTACTGTTAGCCAGTACACATCAGCAATACCCAAGGGCATTTCTGAAGTCTCTAGCCATGCCCCGAAGTCACTGGCTGTCCACTGGTCCAGCTGGAATGGGAGGGGTCCCCATTGTTTCTGGGATCTCGTCTGGTTCATTCTGATTAGCTTTAATGGCAGGGGTCTCCATGGTCTATTGATTCTGCTCTAGTTGATTCTGATTACCTGGAATGGCAGGGGTTTCCATGGTCTCTGGGCCCTCCTCTGGTTCGTTCTGATTAGCTGTAATGGCAGGGGTCTCCATGGTCTATTGAACCTGCTCTTGTTCATTCTGATTACCTGGAATGGCAGGGGTTTTCATGGTCTCTGGGACCTCCTCTGATTCATTCTGATTAGCTGGAATGGCAGGGGTCTCCATGGACTATGGGACCTACTGTGGTTCATTCTGATTAACTGGAATGGCAGAGGTCTCTGTGGTCTCTGGCACTTCCTCTGATTCATTCTGATTAGCTGGAATGGCAGGAGTCTCCATGTTGTCTGGGACCTCCTCTGGTTCCTTCTGATTCAGCTGTTCATTTGCCTTGGAACTCTGGCTACAGAGGTTTGAGCATCTGATTTTCTCAAGCTTTTTTGTGGTGGGAGTTTTCAGAGAAGTTTTCTTTAGCAGCTTTGCCGGAATGGGATTATTCACCCTCACGGTTATTATGGCCACCTGGAGAAAACAAGACAGGGCGCCAGAATGGCACTGGTTTAGGGAAGAGTGTGAAGAAAGGTCGGAACAATGGCTTCAGAATGGGTGTGGGCAGAGAAGTGTTATATGCCAGGCAAGGACAGGGAGGGGGTCTTTTGGGGTGGGGCCAATGGGCAAGGGAGTGTAGCTGGGTTCAGCTCACCTAGACGTTTTGTTGGACCTCAGTTGATAGCAGGTCTTCATCTTCTCCTGAGTTACAGGAGGTGCGTGTTCCATAACTACTCTGGAGGCTTGTGGCTTCCTAGTCACCTCAATCATTTGGAGGACTCACAGTCGTCTGCTCAGATCCCCTGAGCACACCTATATATACCCGTCCCCATGGAGCGACACCCTCATGCTTTATGAGGTCAGCAAATCTTTTCCCCATCCAAAGGAGTCCCTGGGTGAGCTTTGATACCACAAAGCTGCACCCTGACATTTATAACAGAGGTTGGAGATGAATTCAGATGATTTCCTGGGAGAAATGTTGCATTTGTAATGCCCTAAAGAGACCTCCAAACTCACCTGCCACCCTCACCTCTATGTCAACTCTGATGGGTCACACAGCAGGCACAATGCATCTCCTCCAAACCTTGCCCGACAGCCACACTCCTCGGGCATTCATTCTGGCCTCTCTTAGCTTTCACCATTATCTAGACTTTCATATCTTGCCTAAACTCCCTCCATGACTACTAGGTTGTATTTAAGCGTCTGTGGAAGCGAGAATCATTGCACGTTCATCCTGCAATGTGGTCTTTTTTTTTTTTTTTCTTTCATATGTATCAAGAATCTCTTTTATTGATTATCAGAAACATTACAAACATCCAATACAAACAAACTGTAACATGACAGTGATTAGTTTGAACAATTAATACATCTCATTAGCTTTTATACATAAGGATCAACAGTTATTAAATGTGATTTTTTTTTCACACAGTCTGATGAAAAATATTTCAATTCGCATTAGCAACTTTCTTAACTCAAGATTCAAAAAAAGAATATTTTCTTCTTTAGTAAAGCACTGAGAATAAGATGGGAATTTATCACAAGTTAAATGGCAAGGGAGAAAAGGTCCAACAGCATTTATTTTTAGCATTCTTGTCAAAGGTCATAGACAGCAGTGGTCTACGATTAAAGACAAAGGAAAGTAAACAATGTCATCCCATCCTAGAGTTTGAAGGGACCTTTGAGACCATCTAGTTCAATTTCTTCTCTTCTTTCTTAGTTGACGCAATAGCTTTGAGATTTTATTTGCTATAAATACGTATTGAGAGTTCATGTTTCCAAGAAATGCCTTCAACTTTCTAAGAAAATCATGATCACGTGTATTTTTCTGGCATCTTCTGGCATGACAATTACATGTTGAAAACTTTTGCAATTTTGTTCTCCTATATGCATATTCATGTGCAATACCTCTGGCACAGGGTGGTTTTCCTTAGTCAGTCTTCCAGCTACAAAAGACATGAATGAGTAAATCTTGGAAAAGGGATAACATCCTTGATATTGTCAATTCCCAAGATGCACTGCAGATAGCGTTCAAATCCCATCCCAAAACCTCCATGTGGCACAGATCCAAATCGACGGAGGTCCAGATACCTGATTTTGAAAAACAGAGTATCATTACCTATAAATGCTTCATTTAAGATCAGACGTTATGATAGAATATTATGTTTCAAAAGTATCTTGCAGTCATTTGTGCTTGTCACATCACTGTGGCAGACCAGTCTTTTCACCTTACAGACAGATGAAGGACACAGAGGAGTTAGAGTGATCTGTCCAAGATTATAGAGACGAAACAACAGCAATTCCTGTCATGCATTCATGGGCTTTGGTCACATGATCCTAATTTTTTGTTTACTGGATACTTATATACAGAAAACTTGTCTCCTTAGGCTACAGAAAAATTCCTAAGAACTGTATTATTTTTCTTTAAATACACTCCTCTTCTGTTTCTTAGTATATCAATGATAATGCTCTTTTTTTCTTATCAAAATCATATTGTTCAATATATAGAGGAGGGTGAAGCAGTTTGCCTGATGTATTACAAAAAGAGATTCCCTTCCTACTAGTCATCAAGGGCAGGAACTGCATCAAGCTACATCAAGGGCAGGAACTGCATCTTACTTAACCTTTATCTCCAGTGACTACCCAGAAACAGATGCTCACTACGTGGAGAGTTATTGTTTGAAGGCGTAATAATATACTCTTGAGGACTGCAGTGAGGAAAAACTTCAACTCCTCTGCTTTAAGCCTGGTGGAAGATGTCCAGAGTCATTTTTCTGAAAGGCTACACAGCCTCTGAAGTCCATCCATGCACGTTCTACTCCCACATTAAGACTACATGCATTGGTAGGCTTCTGTCAGTCCTAATCTGGCCAATCGCTGTTCTAAGAAATGGTACCGTTCCTCTCTGAGGCTTCCTCCAAAGAGTTCTCCAACTCCGGGAACCAGAAGATCAACAGCAGCAACTGTATGCTGAGGGCCATCTTCATTATCCCTCATGTAGAACGGCTTGAGTGCTAGTGGGTAATTAATGACAAAGACTGGTATGTTGCCACAGTGCTTCACCAGGTATTTTTCATGCTCAGTGTGTAGATCAGCACCCCACTCTGGAGTGAAGGTGAAGTTCTGGGATGCCTGCTTTAAGATCTCCACTGCCTCAGTATAAGAAATGATTAGAAAATTGTTTTTTAGCATATGTTCTAATCTGTCCTTTTGTCCAGGAGCTATGAATTTGTGACAGAGTTCAACATCTTTAGGACAATTTGAGAGAACTGTCACTGCTGAAGTCTGGAAGAGGCTCTCCGTAACCTGCATGAGATCTTGAAGGCTCTCCGGAAAAGAAATCTCTGCTTCTACCATATAGAACTCTGCCAGGTGCCTCCGGCTCTGAGAATTCTCTGCTCGGAATGTTGGACCAAAGGTAAACACTTGAGTAAAAGCTCCTGACATCACTTCTAGATGAAGCTGTCCTGAGACAGTTAAGAAAACAGGAATATTGAAGAAATTCTCCTCAGGCACCTTTATTTTGCTTGAAGGTTCAACTTGAAAAAGTTCTCCAGCTCCCTCACAGTCATTGGATGTGATTACTGGAGTATGAATATGCACAAAGCCACTGTCCTTAAAGAAAGAATGGATAGCTGCTGTGGCTTCACTGCAAACCCTCAGTATGGAACCCAGAACATTGGTCCTACACCTGAGGTGAGGATATTGTCTCAGATACTCCAGAGGGTGCCTCTCTTTATATTTAAAAGGGAAAGCCTTGGCATCACAATTGCCAACAACTTCAATTTTTTCTGCCTTCAGTTCCACATTTTGCTTTTTGGATGGACTTTTTACCAGCTGCCCTTGAACTTCCACAGAACACCCAAAAGCCAGTTCTCTACTGTCAAAGCTTGAATCTGCTACAACCTGAAGGCTTTCCAAAGACGACCCATCATTTATGTGCAGGAACAGGACTTCCTTCTGGGAGCGGACTGAACGAATCCATCCCTCTGCTTCCCGAAAGGGCGGAACGGAGACCGCTCATTCAGCGGCTAATGATGAAGAGAAAGCTTCTGCTCCCTTTGGGGAAGGAGAACACCTGACAGACTCCCTCAGATTCTAAACCCACGCCCGAACGCCGGCTGAAACACGCGCGGCGGTCACGCGAACGTCACTATGCCAACGTTCACGTCATCACGCTACGAGGAGGTGCCAAGGGCCTGCAATGTGGTCTTAATGCACAGTGAAGCCCATTGAATTCTGGGTGAGTCGACAGAAACCTTTCCATCCAGCCTCCTTGTTTCAGTGTTTCTGGAGCTCGAATCTGTTCTCTGGTTTCCAGTCGGAAACCCCTGTCTATAGGTTGTGAGGATGCAGTGAATACAGTTGCCCTTGCTCCACATGGAGCTGTCTCGTTTGAAGCCTTGGACTCACGGTCACCTCACTAGGAGTAGTACCTAGGCTTGGGTGTGAATAGGGTGATGGGGATGGGGCCGAGAAATGCATGTTTCAGGTTGTGCTGGGGTCTCATGCAGGAAATGCCCAGCTGCGGCTGATTAGTATTCTCAGCAAGAGGTGGATCTTGCCCAGAGCTGTGTGAGCCTTGTGTGCTAAGTTCTTCTCAACACGTGCCCTCACAAATATCTTTTCTCATCTTGTTTTCTTGCTGAAAGCTTCCTTGGAGCTTGCCTCACAGCCAAAACCAAGGTGGAATTCATTTCCATGAGCAGCTGCCACAAACTTCTAGCTTCTTGGACGAAACACTGAGCCATCCTGTCCTGTGCATCTAGTTCCCATGGTGTCTCATTGAGCTGGTTGTCCCTGGAGGAAAGGGGAATGGATAGTGTGCTCCACCTCAGTCCTGGTTTTTCCAATTGACTTGTAGGGTCAACCAGCCTGAGGTGCCCCCCTGGGGACACTTTGTTGGCTTAGTGGCTCTTCCTGGGTTTTCTGTGAAGTGTTCACATTCTGTTGTCCACTTGTTGCTTACTCACCAAGGGTCCATCACACTGCTGAACATTTCAAGAAGTAGAAAATTCATGCTGTAAACAAAACCAAAATATAACTCGTAGAATTTTTAGAAGATCTTAAAACCAGATAGAAAAATTTGCAAGAGGCACAAGCCAACAGTTTATAAGAAAGATGTATCACTGGCCTTTAAATTTATAAAGACTTGTTTAAAGACATGAGCAGCCAAGTCACAAGAAGAGTATGGACCTAGCCCCAAACCACGTTAGGAACATATTAAATCTAAAGCAGGTAAGAAAAATCATACTAAATTTCCCTTGAAAACTGAAACTCAAGCAGTAGTGGCAAAGATAGTAGTAATTGTAGACAGAGACATTTGGATACTTGGAATAAATGTGTTTTGTGTGTTCTAAACGTAAAGAGAGACATGGAAATCCGAAATTAGACCCGATTTTATCTTACGGATATAAAAAAAAATAGTGTCAGATGAAGCATATTTTAAGGTTTCCCTGATACTTCAGAAATTAAAAAGAAAAAAAAAAAAAAGGACCATGGGAAACCAGGATTCAGTTCCTGGTTTGGGACGATCCCCTGGAGTGGGAAATCACAGCGTGCTCCTGTGTGATTCCTGCAAAATCCCCACGGACACAGGCGCCTGGGGGGCTAGAGTCCAGGGGGTCAAAAAGAGTTGGACACCACTGAACAACGAAGCACAGCACAGCACAGCACATTGAATGTTTGTGAAAGAAAGGCAGGTAGGGAGGAAAGAGGGAGAAAGGGAAACAAGGGAAATGAAAGGAAGGAAAGAAAATCCTCTGTTGCTGGTGAGAACAGAGCAACCAGAGATGGCCTTCAGCAGGACAGCACCACACATGTCCATCTGAGCACTCTCAGACGGTTTGAAACAACCATCTCCAACTTTGGTCCCACTCCTGCAACCAAACTCATGTGCAGGATTTACCACTAACAGCCTAATAGTCAACTGGGTTCTCCTCATTCAAATCCTGATTCACCCAGAAATGAAAAAGACACGTGTGCCCCAATGTTCATCATAGCACTGTTTACAATACCCAGGGCATGCAAGCAACCAAGATGTCTATCAGCAGACAAATGGGTAAGAAAGCTGTAGTACATAGACACTATGGAATATTGCTCAGCCATTAAAAAGAACACATCTCAATCCATTCTAATGAGGTGGATGAAACTGGAGCCTATTTTACAGAGCGAAGTAAGTAAGTAAGAAAAACAACAAACACTGGATAAGGCATATATATTGAATTTAGGAAGATGGAAATCATAACCCTATATGGGAGACAGCAAAAGAGACACAGACTTTCAGAACAGACTTCTTTGGGACTCTACGGGAGATGGGGAGGGTGGGATGATCTGAAAGAAAGCATTGAAACATGTATATTATCATATGTGAAAGTGATAGCCAGTCCATGTTCGATGAATAAGACAGGCTGCTCAGGGCTGGTACACTGGGCTGACCCAGAGGGTTGGGATGGGGAGGGAGGTGGAAGGGGGGATCAGGAAGGGGAACACATGTATTTCCATGGCTGATTCATGTCAATGTATGGAAAATACAGCACAATATTGTAATGTAATTACACACCAATTAAAATAAATTAAATAAAATAAAATACATTCCTTTGCCAAAAAGGCCCTAAGCAGTATTGGATTTTTGACCTCCAAAAACGCCATTCTTTCCTTCTTTCTTTCCTCCTTCCTCCCCCCGCATTCTTTCCATTTCTTTCTCTTTATACAGCTGTTAAATCTTGCTTTCCATTTATAGTTGTGACAAAGTTCTGGCTCTATTTCCTATGTTGTACATTGGATACCTGAGCTCATCTTCCACTTAAATAAGAATGCGTGCCTCCCCGTCCCCCACCTCTGTATTGCCCCTGGGTCTTCCCCTCCACGCTGGGAACCAATAGATGCGTCTCTATATCTGTGCGCCTCCATTTTTATCATATTCTCCAATTTTCGGTATGTCTACATTCTATAAGTGATATCACAGTGTATTTGTGTATCTCTGTCTGAGTTATTTTTCTCAATATTCTACCTTTGATATTGTTGCAAATGTCAATATTTCATTCTTTTGATGGGCAACTCCTCTGTATGTTTTTTAACAAATGGCACTGACCCCCCACACGGGACACAGCTTCCCAGCTAAGTGTCCATCTCTGCACTCACACAGAGAAACACCAAGTCCTCTTCTGCTCCCATGGGAAGTGTGTTTGAATCTCAGTCTGGAACCAGTTCTGCCCACGACTTTCTGGCATCCTGGACCTTCTGGTCCCATCTCCAACTCCACAGAAGCCATCTCCCTCCCTCCTCACACATTTATCCCCTCTCTGCCCTCCCTGCCACCCCATTATCAGATAACTCAGACACAAATATAATATCACATCAGCTTGATTGTGTTTTATTTTCATTATTAATGTATGCAGTTGCTATAATGTTCAGCATCTGTACTTGTAGCCAGTACACATCAGCGATACCCACGGGCATTTCTGAAGGCTCTAGCCATGCCCTGAAGTCCCTGGCTGTCCATTGGTCCAGCTGGAATGGCAGGGGTCCCCATTGTCTCTGGGATCTCGTCTGGTTCATTCTGATTAGCTGTAATGGCAGGGGTCTCCATGGTCTATTGGACCTGCTCTAGTGATTCTGATTAGCTGGAATGGCAGGGGTTTCCATGGTCTCTGGGACCTCCTCTGGTTGGTTCTGATTAGCTTTAATGGCAGGGGTCTCCATGGTCTATTGAAGCTGCTCTTTTTCATTCTGATTACCTGGAATGGCAGGGGTTTCCATGGTCTCTGGGACCTCCTCTGATTCATTCTGATTAGCTGGAATGGCAGGGGTCTCCATGGACTATGGGACCTACTGTGGTTCATTCTGATTAACTGGAATGGCAGAGGTCTCTGTGGTCTCTGGCACCTCCTCTGATTCATTCTGATTAGCTGGAATGGCAGGAGTCTCCATGTTGTCTGGGACCTCCTCTGGTTCCGTCTGATTCAGCTGTTCATTTGCCTTGGAACTCTGGCTACAGAGGTTTGAGCATTTTATTTTCTGAAGTTTTTTGTGGTGGGAGTTTTCAGAGAAGTTTTCTTTAGCAGCTTTGCTGGAATGGGATTATTCACCATCACGGTTATCATGGCCACCTGGAGAAAACAAGACAGGGCGCCAAAATAGCACTGGTTTAGGGAAGAGTGTGAAGACAGGTGGGAACAATGGCTTCAGAATGGGTGTGGGCAGAGAAGTGTTATAAGCCAGGCAAGGACAGGGAGGGGGTCTTTTGGGGTGGGGCCAATGGGCAAGGGAGTATAGCTGGGTTCACCTCACCTAGACGTTTTGTTGGACCTCAGTTGATAGGAGATTTTCATCTTCTCCTGGGTAACAGGACGTGCATGTTCCATAACTACTCTGGAGCCTTGTGGCTTCCTAGTCACCTCAGTCATTTGGAGGACTCACAGTCGTCTACTCAGAGCCCCTGAACACATCTATATATACCCGTCCCCATGGACGACACCCTCCTGCTTTATGAGGTCAGCAAGTCCCTTCCCCAGCCAAAGGAGTCCCTGGGTGAGGTTTGACATCACAAAGCTGTACCCTGACATTTATAACAGAGGTTGGAGATGAATTCAGATGATTTCCTGGGAGAAATGTGGCATTTGTAATGCCCTAAAGAGACCTCCAAACTCACCTGCCACCCTCACCTCTATGTCAACTCTGATGGGTCACACAGCAGGCAGAGTGCATCTCCTCCAAACCTTGCCCTACAGCCACACTCCTCGGCCATTCATTCTGGCCTCTCTTAGCTTTCACCATTACCCAGCCTTTCATATCTTGCCTAAACTCCCTCCATGACTAATAGGTTGTATTTAAGCGTCTGTGGAAGCGAGAATCATTGCACGTTCGTCCTGCAATGTGGTGTTAATGCACCGTGAAGCCCATTGAATTCTGGGTGAGTCGACAGAAACCTTTCCATCCAGCCTCCTTGTCTCAGTGTTCGAGGAGCTCGAATCCGTTTTCTGGTTTCCAGTCTGAAAACACTGTCTATAGGTTGTGAGGATGCATTGAATACAGTTGCCTTTGCTCCACATGGAGCTGTCTCGATTCAAGCCTTGGGCTCACGGTCACCTCACTAGGAGTAGTAACTAGGCTTGGATTTGAATAGGGAGATGGGGATCGTCTGAGAAATGCATGTTTCAGGTTGTGCTGGGGTTCCATGCAGGAAAAGCCCAGCTGCGGCTGATTAGTATTCTCAGGAAGAGGTGGAGTTTGTCCAGAGCTGTGTGAGCTTTGTGTGCTAAGTTCTTCTCAACACGTGCCCTCACAAATATCTTTTCTCATCTTGATTTCTTGCTGAAAGCTCCCTTGGAGCTTGCCTCACAGCCAAAACCAACGTGGAATTCATTTCCATGAGCAGCTGCCACAAGCTTCCAGCTTCTTGATAAAACACTGCGTCATCCTGTCCTGTGCATCTAGTTCCCATGGACTCTCATTGAGCTGGTTGGCTCTGGAGGAAAGGGGAATGGATAGTGTTCTCCACCTCAGTCCTCGTTTTTCCAATTGACTCGTAGGGACAACCAGCCTGAGATGCCCTCCTGGGGACAGTTTGTTGCCTTAGTGGCTCTTCCTGGGTTTCCTGTGAAGTGTTCACATCCTGTTTTCCACTTGTTGCTTACTCTCCCAGGGTCCATCACACTGCTGAACATTTCAAGAGGTAGAAAATGCATGCCATAAACAAAACTAAAATATAACTCTTAGAATTTTTAGAAGATCTTAAAACCTGATAGAAAAATTTGCAAGAGGCACAAGCCAACAGTTTATAATAAAGATGTATCACTGGCCTTTAAATTTACGAAGATTTGTTTAAAGACATGAGCAGCCAAGTCACAAGAAGAGTATGGACCAAGCCCCAAACCACATTAGTAACATACTAAATCCAAAGAAGGTAAGAAAAATCATACTAAATTTCCCTTGAGGACTGAAACTCAGGCAGTAGTCGCATAGATAGTAGTAATTGTAGACAGAGACATTTGGATACTTGGAATAAATGTGTTTTGTGTGTTCTAAACTTAAAGAGAGACATGGAAATCCTAAATTAGATCCCATTTTATCTTACAGATATAAAAAAATAGTGTCAGATGAAGCATATTTTAAGGTTTTCCTGATACTTCAGACATTAAAAAGAAAAAAAAAAAAATGCACCATGGGAATCCAGGATTCAGTGCCTGGGTTGGGACGATCCCCTTGAGGGGGAAATGGCAACCTGCTCCCGTGTGCTTGCTGCAAAATCCCCATGGACAGAGGAGCCTGGTGTGCTATAGTACAGGGGGTCAAAAAGAGTTGGACACCACTGAACAATGAAGCACAGCACAGCACAGCACATTGAATGTTTGTGAAAGAAAGGCAGGTAGGAAGGAAAGAGGGAGAAATGGAAACAAGGGAAATGAAAGGAAGGAAAGAAAATCCTCTGTTGCTGGTGAGAACAGAGCAACCAGAGATGTCCTTCACCAGGACAGCACCACACATGTTCATCTGAGCACTTTCAGACGGTTTGAAACAACCTTCTCCAACTTTGGTCCCACTCTTTCAACTAAACTCATGTGCAGGGTTTCCCACTAACGGCCTAATAGTCATCTGGTTTCTCCTCATTCAAATCCTGACTCACCCAGAAGGGAAAAAGACACGTGTGCCCCAATGTTCATCACAGCACTGTTTACAATACCCAGGGCATGGAAACAACCTAGATGTCCATCAGCAGACAAATGGGTAAGAAAGCTGTGGTACATAGACACAATGGAATATTGCTCAGCCATTAAAAAGAACACATGTGAATCCATTCTAATGAGGTGGATGAAACTGGAGTCTATTTTACAGAGCGAAGTAAGTCAGTAAGAAAAACACCAAACACTGTATAAGGAATATATATTGAATTTAGGAAGATGGAGATGACAACCGTATATGGGAGACAGCAAAAGAGACACAGACTACCTGAACAGACTTCTTTGGGACTCTGCGGGAGATGGGGAGGATGAGATGATCTGAAAGAAAGCATTGAAACATGTATGTTATCATATGTGATAGGGATAGCCAGTCCATGTTTAATGCATAAGACAGGGTGCTCAGGGCTGGTACACTGGGCTGACCCAGAGGGTTGGGATGGGGAGGGAGGGGGAAGGGGGGATCAGGATGGGGAAGACATGAATTTCCATGGCTGATTCATGTCAATGTATGGAATATACAGCACAATATTGTAATGTAATTACACACCAATTAAAATAAATAAAATAAAATAAAATACATTCCTTTGCCAAAAAGGGCCATAAGCAGTATTGGCTTTTTGAACTCCAAAAACGCCGTTCTTCCCTTTTTTCTTCGCTCCTTCCTCCCCCCGCATTCTTTCCATTTCTTTCTCTTTCTACAGCTGTTAAAGATTGCTTTCCATTTATAGTTATGACAAAGTCTTGTCTCTATTCCCCATGTTGTACATTGCACACCTGAGCTCATCTTCCACTTCACTAACACTGCGTGCCTCCTACTCCCCCACCTCTGTATTGCCCCTGGGTCTTCCCCTCCACGCTGGGAACCAGTAGATGCGTCTCTATATCTGTGCACCTCCATTTTTATCATATTCTCTAATTTGCGGTATGTCTACATTCTATAAGTGATATCATAGAGTATTTGTGTATCTCTGTCTGAGTTATTTTCCTCAATATTCTACCTTTGATATTGCTGCAAATGTCAATATTTCATTCTTTTGATGGGCAACTCCTCTGTATGTCTTTTAACAAATGGCACTGACCCCCCACCCAGGACACAGCTTCCCAACTAAGTGTCCATCTCTGCACTCACACAGAGGAACACCAAGTCCTCTTCTTCTTCTCCCATGGGAAGTGTGTCTTTGAAATTCAGTCTGGAATCAGTTTTGCCCACGAATTTCCGGCAACCTGGACCTTCTGGTCCCATCTACAACTCCACAGAAGCCATCACCCTCCCTCCTCAAACACTTATCCCCTCCTTGCCCTCTCTGCCACCCCACTATCCGATAACTCAGAGACAAATATCACATCATATCAGGATGATTGTATCTTATTTTCGTTATTAATGTATGCAGCTGCTATAATGTTCAGCATCTGTACTGTTAGCCAGTAGGCATCGGCGATACCTGTGGGCATTTCTCAAGTCTCTAGCCATGCCCCGAAGTCACTGGCTGGCCACTGGTCCCGATGGAATGGCAAGGGTCTCCATTGTCTCTGGGATCTCGTCTGGTTCGTTCTGATTAGCTGTAATGGCAGGGGTCTCCATGGTCAATTGAACCTGCTCTAGTTCATTCCGATTACCAGGAATGGCAGGGGTTTCCATGGTCTCTGGGACCTCCTCTGATTCATTCTGATTAGCTGGAATGGCAGGGGTCTCCATGGACTATGGGACCTACTGTGGTTCATTCTGATTAACTGGAATGGCAGGGATCTCTGTGGTTTCTGGCACCTCCTCTGATTCATTCTCATTAGCCGGAATGGCAGAGGTCTCCGTGGTCTCTGGGACCTTCTCTGGTTCGTTCTGATTCAGCTGTTCATTTACCTTGGAACTCTGGCTACAAAGCTTTGAGCATCTGACTTTCTGAAGCTTTTTTGTGTTGCGAGATTTCAGAGAAGTTTTCCTGGGCAGCTTTGCGGGAATTGAATTATTTACCCTCTCGGTTTTCATGGCCACCTGGAGAAAACAAGAGAGGGAGACAGAATGACACGGGTTAAGGGAAGAGTTTAAAGACAGGTGACAAAGATGGCTTCAGAAGGGGTGTGGGCAGAAAAGGTTTATGTGCCAGGCAAGGACAGGGAGGGGGTCTTTTGGGATGGGGCCAGTTGGCAAGAGAGTGTGGAAGGGTTCAGCTCACCTAGACATTTTTTCTGGACCTCAGTTGATAGGAGGTCTTCATCTTCTCCTGAGTAACAGGAGGTGCGTGTCCCATAACTACTCTTGAGCCCTGTGTCTTCTTAGCCACCTCAGTCATTTAGAGGACTCACAGTGGTCTGCTCAGGGCCCCTGAGGACCCCTATATATACCCGTGCCCATGGATCCTCACCCTCATGATTTACGAGGTGAGCAAGTCTCTCCCCCAGCCAAAGGAGTCACTGGGTGAGCTTTGACATCACAAAGCTGCACCCTGACATGTATAGCAGAGGTGGGGAATCAATTCAGATGATTAGCTGGGAGAAATGTGGCATTTATAATGCCCTAAAGAGACCTCCAAACTCACCTCCCACCCTCACCTCTATGTCAACTCTGATGGGTCACACAGCAGGCAGAGTGCATCTCCTACAAACCTAGCCCCACAGCTACACTCCTCAGGCATTCATTCTGTCCTCTCAGCTTTCACCATTATCTAGCATTTCATATCTTGCCTAAACTCCCTCCATGACTACTAGGTTGTGTTTAAGCATCTGTGGAAGCGAGAATCATTGCTCGTTCGTCCTGCAATGTGGACTTAATGCAGATTGAAGCCCATTGAATTCTGGGTGAGTCGACAGAAACCTTTCCATCCAGCCTCCATGTCTCAGTGTTCCCGGAGCTCACCTCCGTTTTCTGGTCTCCAGTCGGAAACCCCTGTCTATAGGTTGTGAGGATGCAGTGAGTACACTTGGCCTTGCTCCACATGGAGCTGTCTCGTTTCAAGTCTTGGACTCACGGTCACCTCACTAGCAGTAGTACCTAGGCTTGGGTTTGAACAGGGTGATGGGAATGGGGCCGAGAAATGCATGTTTCAGGTTGTGCTGGGGTATTCCATGCAGGAAATGCCCAGCTGCAGCTGATTAGTATTCCCAGCAAGAGGTGGAGTTTGCCAAGAGCTGTGTGAGCCTTGTGTGCTAAGTTTTTCTCAACACGTGTCCTCACAAATATCTTTTCCATTCTTGTTTTCTTGCTGAAAGCTTCCTTGGAGCTTGCCTCACAGCCAAAACAAAGGTGGAATCCATTTCATTGAGCAGCTGCCACAAGCTTTCAGCTTCTTCGATGACACACTGGGTCATCCTATCCTGTGTATCTAGTTCCCATGGTATTTTATTGAGCTGGTTGTCTCTGGAGAAAAGGGGAATGGATACTGTGCTCCACCTCAGTCCTCGTTTTTTCCGAGTGACTCGTAGGGTCAACCAGCCTGAGGTGCGCCCCTGGGGACAGTTTGTTGGCTTAGTGGTTCTTCCTGGGTTTCCTGTGAAGTGTTCACATCCTGTTGTCCACTTGTTGCTTACTCACCCAGGGTCCATCACACTGCTGAACATTTCAAGAGGTAGAAAAAGCATGCCGTAAACAAACCCAAAATATGACTCTTAGAATTTTTAGAAGATCTTAAAACCTGATAGAAAAACGTGCAATTGGCACGAGCCCACAGTTTATAAGAAAGATGTATCACTGGCCTTTAAATTTACGAAGACTTCTTTAAAGACATGAGCAGCCAATTCACAAGAAGAGCAGGGACCTAGCCCCGAACCACGTTAGAAACATACTAAATCTAAAGAACATAAGAAAAATCATACTAAATTTCCCTTGAGAACGAAACTCAGGCAGTAGTGGCATAGATAGTAGTAATGGTAGACAGAGACATTAGGATACTTGGAATAAATGTGTTTTGTGTGTTCTAAACTTAAGGAGAGACATGGAAATCCTAAATTAGACCCCATTTTATCTTACAGATATAAAAAAAATAGTGTCAGATGAACCATATTTTAAGGTTTTCCTGATACTTCAGACATTCAAAAGAAAAAAAAAAAAAAACTGCATCATGGGATACCAGGTTTCAGTCCCGGGGTTGGGATGATCCCCACGAGGGGGAAATCGCAGCTTGCTCCCATGTGCTTGCTGCAAAATCCTCATGGATAGAGGAACCTGGTGGCCTATAGTAAAGAGGGTCAAAAAGAGTTGGACACCACTGAACAACGAAGCACAGCACAGCACAGCACATTGAAAGTTTGTGAAAGAAAGGCAGGTAGGGAGGGGAGAGGGAGAAAGGGAAACAAGGGAAATGAAAGGAAGGAAAGAAAATCCTCTATTGCTGGTGAGAACAGAACAACCAGAGATGTCCTTCAGCAGGACAGCACCACACATGTCCATCTGAGCACTCTCAGACGGTTTGAAAGAACCATCTCCAACTTTGGTCCCACTCCTGCAACCAAACTCATGTGCAGGGTTTACCACTAACAGGCTAATAGTCATCTGGTTTCTCCTCATTCAAATCCTGATTCACCCAGAAGTGAAAAAGTCACGTGTGCCCCAATGTTCATCACAGCACTGTTTACAATACCCATGGCATGGAAGCAACCTAGATGTCCATCAGCAGACAAATGGGTAAGAAAGCTGTGGTACATAGACACAATGGAATATTGCTCAGTCATTAAAAAGAACACATCTCAATCCATTGTAATGAGCTGGATGAAACTGGAGCCTATTTTACAGAGCGAAGTAAGTCAGTAAGAAAAACATCAAACACTGTAATAGGCATATATATTGAATTTAAGAAGATGGAGATGATAACCTTATATGGTAGACAGCAAAAGAAACACAGACTTCCAGAACAGTTTTTTGGACTCTGTGGGAGATGGGGAGGGTGGGATGATCAGAAAGAAAACATTGAAACATGTATATTATCATATGGGAAAGGCATAGCAAGTCCATGTTCGATGCATTAGACAGGGTGCTCAGGGCTGGTACACTGGACTGACCCAGAAGGATGGGATGGGGAGGGAGGTGGAAGGGGGGATCATGAAGGGGAACACATGTATTTCCATGGCTGATTCATGTCAATGTATGGAAAATACAGCAAAATATTTTAATGTAATTACACACTAATTAAAATAAATAAAATAAAATAAAATACATTCCTTTGCCATAAAGGGCCTAAGCAGTATTGGCTTTTTGACCTCCAAAAACGCCATTCTTTACTTCTTTCTTTCCTCCTTCCTATCCCCGCATTCTTTCCATTTCCTTCTCTTTATACAGCTGTTAAAGCTTGCTTTCCATTTATAGTTATGACAAAGTCTTGGCTCCATTCCCCATGTTGTCCATTGCATACCTGAGCTCATCTTCCACTTAACTAACAGTGCGTGCCTCCCACTCCCCCACCTCTGTTTTGCCCCTCGTTCTGCCCTCCCACCCTGGTAACCAGTAGATGCCTCTCTATATCTGTGCGGCTCCATTTTTATCATATTCTCTAATTTTCAGTATGTCTACATTCTATAAGTGATATCATAGTGTATTTGTGTAACTCTGTCTGAGTTATTTTTCTCAATATTCTACCTTTGATATTGCTGCAAATGTCAATATTTCATTCTTTTGATGGGCAGCTGCTCTGTATGTCTTTTAACAAATGGCACTGACCCCCCGCACAGGACACAGCTTCCCAGCTAAGTGTCCATCTCTGCCCTCACACAGAGAAACACCAAGTTCTCTTCTTCTTCTCCCACGGGAAGTTTGTCTTTGAAGCTCAGTCTGGAACCAGTTCTGCCCACGAATTTCTGGCAACCTGTACCTTCTGGTCCCATCTTCAACTCCACAGAAACCATCTCCCTCCCTCCTTACACACTTATCCCCTCCCTGCCTTCTCTGCCGCCCCACTATCAGATAACTCAGAGACTAATATAATATCACATCAGGTTGATTGTATTTTATTTTCGTTATTAATGTATGCAGTTGCTATAATGTTCAGCATCTGTACTGTTAGCCAGTACACATCAGTGACACCTGCGGGCCTTTCTGAAGTATCTAGCCATGCCCCGAGTCACTGGCTGTCCGCTGGTTAAACTGGAATGGCAGGGGTCTCCATTGTCTCTGGGACTTCCTCTGGTTGGTTCTGATTAGATGTAATGGCAGGGATCTTCATGGTCTATTGACCTGCTTTTGTTCATTCTGATTACCTGGAATTGCAGGGGTTTCCATGGTATCTGGGACCTCCTATGATTCATTCTGATTACCTGCAATGGCAGGGGTCTCCATGAACTATGGGACCTGCTGTGGTTCATTCTGATTAACTAGAATGGCAGGGTTCTCGGTGGTCTCTGGCACCTCCTCTGATTCATTCTGATTAGAGGGAATGGCAGGGGTCCCCGTGGTCTCTGGAACCTCCTTTGGTTCCTTCTGATTCAGCTGTTCGTTTACCTTGGAACTCTGGCTACATAGCTTAGAGCATCTGATTTTCTGAAGCTTTTTTGTGGTGGGAGTTTTCTTTTTTTTTTTTTTTTTTCTTTATTTTTTATTATTATTATTATTTTTTTCCAGTTGGTTTTGTCATACATTGATATGAATCAGCCATGGATTGGTGGGAGTTTTCAGAGAAGTTTTCTTGGGCAGCTTTCCGGAATGGGATTATTCACCCTCACGGTTATCATGGCCACCTGGAGAAAACAAGACAGGGAGCCAGAATGGCACTGGTTTAGGGAACAGTGTGAAGAAAGGTGGGAACGATGGCTTCAGAGGAGTTTGGGCAGAGAAGGGTTATGTGCCAGGCAAGGAGAGGGGAGGGGGTCTTTTGGGGTGGGGCCAATGGACAAGAGAGTGTGGAAGGGTCAGCTCACCTAGATATTTTCTCTGGACCTCAGTTGGTAGGAGGTCTTCATCTTGTCCTGGGTAACAGGAGGTGCGTGCTTCATATCTCCGCTGGAGTCTTGTGGCTTTCTAGTCACCTTAGTCATTAGGAGGACTCACAGTTGTCTGCTCAGAGCCCTGGAGCACCCCTATATATACCCGTCCCCATGAATCCTCACCCTCATGCTTTATGAGGTCAGCAAGGCCCTTCCCTAGCTAAAGGAGTCCCTGGGTGTGCTTTGACATCACAAAGCTGCACACTGACATGTACAGCAGAGGTTGGGGATCAATTCAGATGATTTGCTGGGAGAAATGTGGCTTTTGTAATGCCCTAAAGCGACCTCCAAACTCACCTGCCACCCTCACCTCTATGTCAACTCCGATGGGTCACACAGCAGGCAGAGTGCATCTCCTCCAAATCTTGCCCCACAGCCACACTCCTCGGGCATTCATTCTGTCGTCTCTGAGCTTTCACCATTATCTAGCCTTTCATATCTTGCCTAAACTCCCTCCATGACAACTAGGTTGTGTTTAAGCATCTGTGGAAGCAAGAATCATTGCTCGTTCTTCCTGCAATGTGGTCTTAATGCACCTTCAAGCCCAACGAATTCTCGGTGAGTCGACAGAAACCTTTCCATCCAGCCTCCTTGTCTCAGTGTTCCCGGAGCTCGCCTCAGTTTTCTGGCCTCCAGTTAGAAACGCCTGTCTATAGGTTGTGAGGATGCAGTGAGCACACTTGGCCTTGCTCCACATGGAGCTGTCTTGTTTCAAGACTTGGACTCACGGTCACCTCACTAGGAGTAGTACCTATGCTTGGGTTTGAACAGGGTGATGGGGATGGGGCCGAGAAATGAATGTTTCAGGTAGTGCTGGGGGATCCCATGCAGGAAATGCCCAGCTGCGGCTGATTAGTATTCCCAGCAAGGGGTGGAGCTTGCCCAGAGCTGTGTGAGTCTTGTGTGCTAACTTATTCTCAACACGTGCCCTCACAAATATATTTTCTCAACTTGTTTTCTTGCTGAAAGCTTCCTTGGAGCTTGCCTCACAGCCAAAACTAAGGTGGAATTCATTTCCATGAGCAACTGCCACAAGCTTTCAGCTTCTTGGACGAAACACTGAGTCATCCTGTCCTGTGCATCTAGTTCCCAAGGTCTCTCATTGAGCTGGTTGGCTCTGGAGGAAAGTGGAATGGATAGTGTGCTCCACCTCAGTCCTCAATTTTCCAATTGACTCGTAGGGTCAACCAGCCTGAGGTGTGCCCGTGGGGACAGTTTGTTGGCTAAGTGGTTCTTCCTGGGTTTCCTGTGAAGTATTCACATCCTGTTGTCCACTTGTTGCTTCCTCACCCAGGGTCCATCACACTGCTGAACATATCAAGAGGTAGAAAAACCATGCCGTAAACAAACCCAAAATATGACTCTTAGAATTTTTAGAAGATCTTAAAACTTGACAGAAAAATGTACATGAGGCACGAGCCAACAGTTTATAGAAAGATGTATCACTGGCCTTTAAATTTTCGAAGACTTGTTTAAAGACATGAGCAGCCAATACACAGGAAGAGTATGGACCTAGCACCGAGCCACGTTAGGAACATATTAAATCAAAAGAAGGTAAGAAAAATCATACTAAATTTGCCTTGAGAACTGAAACTCAGGCAGTGGTGGCATAGATAGTAGTAATGGTAGACAGAGTCATTAGGATACTTGGAATAAATGTGTTTTGTGTGTTCTAAGCATAAGGAGAGACATGGAAATCCTAAATTAGACCTCATGTTATCTTACAGATATAAAAAAAAAAAAAAAATAGTGTCCGGTGAAGCATATTTTAAGTTTTCCTGATACCTCAGACATTAAAACAAACAAACAAAAAAAAAAAAAAAAAAAAAAAAATACCCTGCACCATGGGAGACCAGGATTCAGTCCCTGGTTTGGGACGATCCCCTGGAGGGGGAAATGGCAGCCTGCTTCCGTATGCTTGCTGCAAAATCCCCATAGACAGAGGAGCCTTGTGGGCTACAGTCCAGGGGGTCAAAAAGAGTTGGACAACACTGAACAACGAAGCACAGCACAGCACAGCACATTGAATGTCTGTGAAAGAAAGGCAGCTAGGGAGGAAAGAGGGAGAAAGGAAAACAAGGGAAATGAAAGGAAGGAAAGAAAATCCTCTGTTGCTGGTGAGAACAGAGCAACCAGAGATGTCCTTCAGCAGGACAGCACCACACATGTTCATCTGAGCACTCTCAGATGGTTTGAAACACCCATCTCCAACTTTGGTCCCGCTCCTTCAACCAAACTCATGTGCAGGGTTTACCCCAACAGGCTAATAGTCATCTGGTTTTTCGTCATGCAAATCCTGATTTACCCAGAAGTGAAGAAGACACGTGTGCCCCAATGTTCATCACAGCACTGTTTACAATGGAAGCAACCTAGATATCCATCAGCAGACAAATGGGTAAGAAAGCTGTGGTACACAGACACAATGGAATATTGCTCAGCCATTAAAAAGAACACATGTGAATCCATTCAAATGAGCTGGATGAAACTGGAGCCTATTTTACAGAGAGACGTAAGTCAGTAAGAAAAACACCAAACACTGTATAAGGCATATATATTGAAATTGGGAAGATGTAGATGATAACCCTATATGGGAGACAGAAAAAGAGACACAGACTTACAGAAGAATCTTTTGGACTCTGCGGGAGATGGGGAGGGTGGGATGATCTGAGAGAATAACATTGAAACATGTGTATTATCATATGTGAAAGGAATAGCCAGTCCATGTTCTACACATAAGAGAGGGTGCTCAGGGCTGGTACACTGGGCTGACCCAGAGGGATGGGATGGGGAGGAAGGTGGAAAGGGGGATCAGATAGGGGAACACATGTATTTCCATGGCTGATTCATGTCAATGTATGCAAAATACAACACAATATTGTAATGTAATTACACACCAATTAAAATAAATAAAATAAAATAGATTTCTTTGCCAAAAAGGACCTAAGCAGTATTGGCTTTTTTACCTCCAAGAACGAAATTCTTTCCTTCTTTCTTCCCTCCTCCTCCCTGAATATTCTTTCGATTTCTTTCTCCTTATACAGCTGTTAAACCTTGCTTTCCATTTATAGTTATGACAAAATCTTGGCTCTATTCCCCATGTTGTACATTGCATACCTGAGCTCATCTTCCACTTAACTAACACTGCATGCCTCCGACTCCCCCACCTCTGTATTGCCCCTCGTTGTTCCCCTCCATGCTGGTACGCAGTAGATGCGTCTCTATATCGGTGCGCCTCCACTTTTATCATATACTCTAATTTGCGGTATGTCTACATTCTATAAGTAATATCATAGAGTATTTGTGTATATCTCTGAGTTATTTTTCTCAATATTCTACCTTTGATATTGCTGCAAATGTTAATATTTCATTCTTTTGATGGGCAATGTCTCTGTATATCTTTTAACAAATGGCACTGAGCCCCCACACATGACACAGCTTCCCAGCTAAGTGTCCATCTCTGCACTCACACAGAGGAACACCAAGTCCTCTTCTTCTTCTCCCATGGGAAGTGTGTCTTTGAAGTTCAGTCTGGAATCAGTTCTGCCAACGACTTTCTGGCAAACTGGACCTTCTTGTCCCATCTCCAACTCCACAGAAGCCATCTCCCTCCCTCCTCACACACCTATCCACTCCCTGCCCTCTCTGCCGCCCCACTATCAGGTAACTCAGAGACAAAAATTATATCATATCAGGTTGATTGCATTTTATTTTCATTATTAATGTATGCAGTTGCTATAATGTTCAGCATGTGTACTGTTAGCAAGTACACATCAGCAATACCCACGGTCATTTCTGAGATCTCTAGCCATACCGCGAAGTCACTGGTTGTCCACTGGTGCAACTGGAATGGCAGGGGTCTCCATTGTCTCTGGGATCTCGTCTGGTCCTTTCTGATTAGCTGTAATGTCAGGGGTCTCCATAGTCTATTGAACCTGCTCTAGTTCATTTTGATTACCTGGAATGGCAGGGGTTTCCATGGTCTCTGGGACCTCCTCTGGTTCCTTCTGATTAGCTGGAATGGCAGGGTTCTGCATTGTCTATTGAACCTACTCTTGTTCATTCTGATTACTTGGAATTGCAGGGGTTTCCATGGTCTCTGGGACCTCCTCTGATTCATTCTATTTAGCTGGAATGGCAGGGGTCTCCATGGACTATGGGACCTACTGTGGTTCATTCTGATTAACTGGAATGGCAGGGGTCTCTGTGGTCTCTGGCACCTCCTCTGATTCATTCTGATTAGCTGGAATGGCAGGAGTCTCCATGGTCTCTGGGACCTCCTCTGGTTCCTTCTGATTCAGCTGTTCATTTGCCTTGGAACTCTGGCTACAGAGGTTTGAGCATCTGATTTTCTGAAGCTTTTTTGTGGTGGGAGTTTTCAGAGAAGTTTTCTTTAGCAGCTTTGCCGAAATGGGATTATTCACCATAACGGTTTTCATGGCCACATGGAGAAAACAAGACAGGGCGCCAGAATGGCACTGGTTTAGGGAAGAGTGTGAAGACGGGTGGCAACAATGGCTTCAGAATGGGAGTGGGCAGAGAAGTGTTATATGCTAGGAAAGGACAGGGAGGGGGTCTTTTGGGGTGGAGCCAATGGTCAAGAGAGTGTGGCTGGGTTCAGCTCACCTAGATATTTTTTCTGGACCTCAATTGGTAGGAGGCCTTCATCTTCTCCTGGGTAACAGGAGGTGCGTGTTCCATAACGACTCTGGAGCCTTGTGGCTTTCCAGTCACCTCAGTCATTTGGAGGACTCACAGTGGTCTGCTCAGAGCTCCTGAGCACCGCTATATATACCCGTCCCCATGGAGCATCACCCTCATGCTTTATGAGGTCAGCAAGTCTCTTCCCCAGACTAAGGAGTCCATGGGTGAGCTTTGACATCACAAAGCTGCACCTTGACATGTATAGCAGAGGTTGGGGATCAATTCAGATGATTTGCAGGGAGAAATGTGGCATTTTGTAATGCCCTAAAGAGACCTCCAAACTCACCTGCCACCCTCACCTCTATGTGAACAATGATGGGTCACACAGCAGGCAGAGTGCATCTCCTCCAAACCTTGCCCCACAGCCACACTCCTCGGGCATTCATTCTGTCCTCTCTCAGCTTTCAACATTATCTAGTCTTTCATATCTTGCCTAAACTCCCTCCATGAATACTAGGTTTTGTTTAAGCGTCCATGGAAGCAAGAATCATTGCTCGTTCGTCCTGCAATGCGGTCTTAATGCACCTTGAAGCCCATCGAATTCTGGGTGAGTCGACAGAAACCTTTCCATCCAGCCACCTTGTCTCAGTGTTCCCGGAGCTCACCTCCGTTTTCTCGTCTCCAGTCGGAAACCCCTGTCTATAGGTTGTGAGGATGCAGTGAACACACTTGGCCTTGCCCCACATGGAGCTGCCTCGTTTAAAGTCTTGGACTCACGGTCACCTCACTAGCAGTAGTACCTAGGCTTGGGTTTGAACAGGGTGATGGGGATGGGGCCGTGAAATGCATGTTTCTGATTGTGCTGGGGGATCCCATGCAGGAAATGCCCAGCTGTGGCTGATTAGTATTCCCAGCAAGGGTTGGAGCTTGCCCAGAGCTGTGTGAGCCTTGTGTGCTAAGTTCTCCTCAACACGTGCCCTCACAAATATCTTTTCTCATCTTGTTTTCTTGCTGAAAGCTTCCTTAGAGCTTGCCTCACAGCCAAAACCAAGGTGGAATTCATTTCCATGAGCAGATGCCACAAGCTTACAGCTTCTTGGACGAAACACTGAGTCATCCTGTCCTGTGCATCTAGTTCCCTTGGACTCTCATTGAGCTGGTTGGCTCTGGAGAAAAGGGGAATGGATAGTGTGTTCCACCTCAGTCCTCATTTTTCCAATTGGCTTGTCGGGTCAACCAGCCTGAGGTGTGTCCCTGGGGACAGTTTGTTGGCTAAGTGGTTCTTCCTGGGATTCCTGTGAAGTGTTCACATCCTTTGTCCACTTGTTGCTTACTCACCCAGGGTCCATCACACTGCTGAACATGTCAAGAGGTAGAGAAACTATGCGGTAAACAAACCCAAAATATAACTCTTAGAATTTTTAGAAGATCTTAAAACCTGATAGAAAAATGTGCAAGAGGTTCGAGCCAACAGTTTAGAAGAAAGATGTATCACTGGCCTTTAAATTTACGAAGACTTGTTTAAAGACATGAGCAGCCAATTCACAAGAAGAGTATGGACCTAGCCCCGAACCACGTTAGGAACATATTAAATCTAAAAAAGGTAAGAAAAATCATACTAAATTTCCCTGGAGAACTGAAACTCAGGCAGTAGTGGCATAGACAGTACTAATTGTAGACAGAGACATTAGGATACTTGGAATAAATGTGTTTTGTGTGTTCTCAACATAAAGAGAGACATGGAAATCCTAAATTAGACCGCATGCTATCTTACAGATATAAACAAAATAGTGTCAGGTGAAGCATATTTTGAGGTTTTCCTGATACCTCAGACATTAAAACGAAGAAAAAAAAAATCCTGCACCGTGGGAGACCAGGATTCAGTCCCTGGTTTGGGACGATCCCCTGGAGTGGAAGTTGTCAGCCTACTTTCGTGTGCTTGCTACAAAATCCCCATGGACAGAAGAACCTGGTGGGCTACAGTCCAAGGGGTCAAAAAGAGTTGGAAACCACTGAATAACGAAGCACAGCACAGCACAGCACATTGAATGTCTGTGAAAGAAAGGCAGCTAGGGAGGAAAGAGGGAGAAAGGAAAACAAGGGAAATGAAAGGAAGGAAAGAAAATCCTCTGTTGCTGGTGAGAACAGAGCATCCAGAGATGTCCTTCAGCAGGACAGCACCACACATGTCCATCTGAGCACTCTCAGACGGTTTGAAACAACCATCTCCAACTTTGGTCCCACTCCTTCAACCTAACTCATTTGCAGGGTTTACCACTAACAGGCTAATAACCATCTGGTTTCTCCTCATTCAAATCCTGACTCACCCAAAAGTGAAAAAGACACGTGTGCCCCAGTGTTCATCATAGCACTGTTTACAATGGAAGCAACCTAAATATCCATCAGTAGACAAATGGGTAAGAAAGCTGTGGTACATAGACACAATGGAATATTACTCATCCATTAAAATGAACACATGTGAATTCATTCTAATGAGGTGGATGAAACTGGAGCCTATTTTACAGAGTGAAGTAAGTCAGTAATAAAAACACCAAACACTGTATAAGGCATATATATTGAATTTAGGAAGATGGAGATGATAACCCTATATGGGAGACAGCAAAAGAGACACAGACTTACAGAACAGTCTTTGGGCTCTGCAGGAGATGGGGAGGGTGGGATGATCTGAGAGAATAGCTTTGAAACATGTATATTATCATATGTGAAAGGGATAGCCAGTCCATGTTCGATGCATAAGACAGGGTGCTCAGGGCTCGTACACTGGGCTGACCCAGAGGGATGGGATGGGGAAGGACGAGGGAGGGGCTATCAGGATGGAAAACACATGTATTTCCATGGCTGATTCATGTCAATGTATGGAAAATACAGCACAATATTGTAATGTAATTACACACCAATTAAAATAAATAAAATAAAATAAAATACATTCCTTTGCCAAAAGAGCGCCTAAGCAATATTTTCTCTTTGACCCCGAAAAACGCCGTTCTTTCCTTCTTTCTTCCCTCCTTCCTCTCCCCCCATTCTGTCCATTTCTTTCTCTTTATACAGGTATTAAAGCTTGCTTTCCATTTATAGTTATGACAAAGTCTTGGCTCTATTCCCCATTTTTACATTGCATACCTGAAATCATCTTCCACTTAACTAACAATGTGTTCCTCCCACTCCCCCAACTCTGTATTGCCCCTCGGTCTTCCCCTAAATGCTGGTAACCAGTAGATGCGTCCCTATATCTGTGCGCCTCCATTTTTATCATATTCTCTAATTTGCGGTATGTCTACATTCTATAAGTGATATCATAGACTATATGTGTTTCTCTGTCTGAGTTATTTTTCTCAATATTCTACCTTTGATATTGCTGCAAATGTCAATATTTCATTCTTTTGATGGGCAACTCCACTGTATGTCTTTTAACAAATGGCACTGACCCCCCGCACAGGACACAGCTTCCCAGCTATGTGTCCATCTCTGCCCTCACACAGAAAAAGACCAAGTCCTCTTCTTCTTCTCCCATGGGAAGTGTGTGTTTGAAGCTCAGTCTGGAACCAGTTCTGCCCACGACTTTCTGGCAACCTGGACCTTCTGGTCCCATCTCCAACTCCACAGAAGCCATCTCCCTCCCTCCTCACACACTTATACCCTCCCTGCCCTCTCTGCCGCCCCACTTTCAGATAACTCAGAGACAAATATAATATCACATCAGGTTGATTGTATTTTATTTCGTTATTAATGTATGCAGTTGCAATAATGTTCAGAATCTGTACTGTTAGCCAGTTCGCATCGGCGATACCCGCGGGCATTTCTGAAGTCTGTAGCCATGCCCCAAAGTCACTGGCTGTCCACTGGTCCAGCTGGAAAGGCAGGCGTCTCCATTTTCTCTGGGACCTCCCCTGGTTCGTTCTGATTAGCTGTAATGGCTGGGGTCTCCATGGTCTATTGAACCTGCTCTAGTTCATTCTGATTACCTGGAATGGCAGGGATTTCCATGGTTTCTACGACCTCCTCTGGTTCGTTCTGATTAGCTGGAATGGCAGGGGTCTCCATGGTCTGTTGAACCTGTTCTAGTTCATTCTGATTACCTGGAATGGCAGGGGTTTCCATGGTCTCTGGGACCTCCTCTGATTCATTGTGATTAGCTGGAATGGCAGGGGTCTCCATGGTCTCTGGGACCTCTTCTGGTTCCTTCTGATTCAGCTGTTCATTCGCCTTGGAACTCTGGCTACAGAGCTTTGAGCAGGTGATTTTTCTGAAGCTTTTTTCTGGTGGGAGTTTTCAGAGAAGTTTTCTTGAGCAGCTATTCCGGAATGGGATTATTCACCCTCACGGTTATCATGGCACCTGGAGAAAACAAGACAGGGCGCCAGAATGGCACTGGTTTAGGGAAGAGTGTGAAGACAGGTGGGAACGATGGCTTGAGAAGGAGTGTCGGCAGAGAAGGGTTATGTGCCAGGCATGGACAGGGGAGGTGGTCTTTTGTGGTGGGGTCAATAGGCAAGAGAGTGTGGCTGGGTTCAACTCACATAGACATTTTTTCTGGACCTCAGTTGGTAGGAGGTCTTCATCTTCTCCTGGGTAAAAGGAGGTGCGTGTTCCATAACGACTCTGGAGCCTTGTGGCTTTCTAGTCACCTCAGTCATTTGGAGGACTCACAGTGGTCTGCTCAGAGCTGCTGAGCACCCCTATATATACCCGTCCCCATGGTGTGTCACCCTCATGCTTTATCAGGTCAGCAAGTCTCTTCCCCAGCCTAAGGAGTCCATGGGTGAGCTTTGACATCACAAAGCTGCACCTTGACATGTATAGCAGAGGTTGGGGATCAATTCAGATGATTTGCTGAGAGAAATGTGGCATTTTATAATGCCCTAAAGAGACCTCCAAACTCACCTGCCACCCTCACCTCTATGTCAACACCGATGGGTCACACAGCAAGCAGAGTGCATCTCCTCCAAACCTTGCCCCACCCCCACATTCCTCGGGCATTCATTCTGTCGACTTTCAGCTTTCACCATTATCTAGCCTTTCATATCTTGCCTAAACTCCCTCCATGAATACTAGGTTGTGTTTAAGCGTCTGTGGAAGCAAGAATCATTGCTCGTTCGTCCTGCAATGTGGTCTTAATGCACCTTGAAGCCCAACGAATTCTGGGTGAGTCGACAGAAACCTTTCCATCCAGCCTCCTTGTCTCAGTGTTCCCGGAGCTCACCTCCGTTTTCTCGTCTCCAGTCGGAAACCCCTGTCTATAGGTTGTGAGGATGCAGTGAACACACTTGGCCTTGCTCCATATGGAGCTGTCTCGTTTCAAGTCTTGGACTCACGGTCACCTCACTAGGAGTAGTACCTAGGCTTGGGTTTGAACAGGGTGATAGGGATGGGGCCGAGAAATGCATGATTCAGGTTGTGCTGGGGAATCCCATGCAGGAAATGCCCAGCTGCGGCTGATTAGTATTCCCAGCAAGGGGTGGAGCTTGCCCAGAGCTGTGTGAGCCTTGTGTGCTAACTTCTCCTCAAAACGTGCCCTGACAAATGTCTTTTCTCATCTTGTTTTCTTTCTGAAAGCTTCCTTGGAGCTTGCCATACAGCCAAAACCAAGGTGGAATTCATTTCCATGAGCAGATGCCACAAGCTTCCAGCTTCTTGGACGAAACACTGAATCATCCTGTCCTGTGCATCTAGTTCCCATGGATTCTCATTGAGCTGGTTGGCTCTGGAGAAAAGGGGAATGGATAGTGTGCTCCACCTCAGTCCTCATTTTTCCAATTGGCTTGTCGGGTCAACCAGCCTGAGGTGTGTCCCTGGGGACAGATTGTTGGCTAAGTGTTTCTGCCTGGGTTTCCGGTGAAGTGTTCACATCCTTTGTCCACTTGTTGCTTACTCACCCAGGGTCCATCACACTACTGAACATTTCAACAGGTAGAAAAACCATGCCGTAAACAAACCCAAAATATGACTCTTAGAATTTTTAGAAGATCTTAAAACCTGATAGAAAAATGTGCAAGAGCTACGAGCCAACAGTTTATAAGAAAGATGTATCACTGGCCTTTAAATTTACGAAGACTTGTTTAAAGACATGAGCAGCCAATTCACAAGAAGAGTATGGACCTAGCCCCGAACCACGTTAGGAACATATTAAATCTAAAGAAGGTAAGAAAAATCATACTAAGTTTCCCTTGAGAACGAAACTCAGGCAGTAGTGGCATAGATAGTACTAATTGTAGACAGAGACATTAGGATACTTGGAATAAATGTGTTTTGTGTGTTCTAAACATAAGGAGAGACATGGAAATCCTAAATTAGACCCCATTTTATCTTACAGATATAAAAAAAATAGTGTCAGGTGAAGCATATTTTGAGGTTTTCCTGATACCTCAGACATTAAAACGAAAAAAAAAAAAAAAAAAATCCTGCACCATAGGAGACCAGGATTCAGTCCCTGGTTTGGGACGATCCCCTGGATGGGAAAATGGCAGCCTGCTTACATGTGCTTGCTGCAAAATCCCCATGGACAGAAGAACCTGGTGGGCTACAGTCCAGGGGGTCAAAAAGAGTTGGACACCACTGAATAACGAAGCACAGCACAGCACAGCACATTGAATGCCTGTGAAAGAAAGCCAGGTAGGGAGAAAAGAGGGAGAAAGGAAAACAAGGGAAATGAAAGGAAGGAAAGAAAATCCTCTGTTGCTGGTGAGAACAGAGCATCCAGAGATGTCCTTCAGCAGGACAGCACCACACATGTCCATCTGAGCACTCTCAGACGGTTTGAAACAACCATTTCCAACTTTGGTCTCACTCCTTCAACCAAACTAATGTGCAGGGTTTACCACTAACAGGCTAATAACCATCTGGTTTCTCCTCATTCAAATCCTGACTCACCCAAAAGTGAAAAAGACACGTGTGCCCCAATGTTCATCACAGCACTGTTTACAATGGAAGCAACCTAGATGTACATCAGCAGACAAATGGGTAAGAAAGCTCTGGTACATAGACACAATGGAATATTGTCAGCCATTAAAAAGAACACATGTGAATCCATTCTTATGAGGTGGATGAAACTGGAGCCTATTTTACAGAGCGAAGTAAGTCTGTAAAAAAAACACCAAACACTGTATAATGCATATATATTGAATTTAGGAAGATGGAGATGATAACCCTATATGGGAGACAGAAAAAGAGACACAGACTTCCAGAACAGACTTCTTTTGGACTGTGCGGGAGATGGGGAGGGTGGGATGATCTGAGAGAATAGCATTGAAACATGTATATTATCATATGTGAAAGGGAGAGCCAGTCCATGTTCCATGCATAAGACAGGGTGCTCAGGGCTGATACACTGGGCTGACCCAGAGGGATGGGATGGGGAGGGAGGGGGAAGGGGGGATCAGGATGGGGAACACATGTATTTCCATGGCTGATCCATGTCAATGTTAGGAAAATACAGCACAATATTGTAATGTAATTACACACCAATTAAAATAAATAAAATAAAATAAAATACATTCCTTTGCCAAAAAAGGCCTAAGCAGTATTAGCTTTTTGACCTCCAAAACGCCATCCTTTCCTTCTTTCTTCCCTCCTTCCTCCGCACACATTCTTTCCATTTCTTTCTCTTTATACAGCTGTTAAAGCTTGCTTTCCATTTAGAGTTATGACAAAGTCTTGGCTCGACTCCCCATGATGTACATTGCATACCTGAGCTCAACTTCCACTTAATTAACACTCCGTGCCTCCCACTCCCCAACCTCTGTATTGCTCCTCGGTCTTCCCCTAAATGCTGGGAACCAGTAGATGCGTCCCTATATTTGTGCGCCTCCATTTTTATCATATTCTCTAATTTGCAGTATGTCTACATTCTATAAGTGATATCATAGAGTATTTCTGTATCTCTGTCTGAGTTATTTTTCTCAATATTCTACCTTTGATATTGCTGCAAATGTCAATATTTCATTCTTTTCATGGGCAACTCCTCTGTATGTCTTTTAACAAATGGCACTGCCCCCCACACAGGACACAGCTTCCCAGCTAAGTGTCCATCTCTGCCCTCACACAGAAAAAGACCAAGTCCTCTTCTTCTTCTCCCATGGGAAGTGTGTCTTTGAAGCTCAGTCTGGAACCAGTTCTGCCCACGACTTTCTGGCAACCTGGACCTTCTGGTCCCATCTCCAACTCCACAGAAGCCATCTCCCTCCCTTCTCACACACTTATCCCCTCCCTGCCCTACCTGCCGCCCCACTATCAGATAACTCAGAGACAAATATAATATCACATCAGGTTGATTGTATTTTATTTTCGTTATTAATGTATGCAGTTGCTATAATGTTCAGCATCTGTACTGTTAGCCAGTAGGCATCGGCGATACTGGCGGGCATTTCTGAAGTCTCTAGCCATGCCCCGTAATCACTGGCTGTCCACTGGTCCAGCTGGAATGGCAGGCGTCTCCATTGTCTCTGGGACCTTCTCTGGTTTGTTCTGACTAGCTGTAATGGCAGGGGTCTCCATGGTCTATTAAACCTGCTCTAGTTCATTCTGATTACCTGGAAAGGCAGGGGTGTCCATGTCTCTGGGACCTCCCCTGGTTCGTTCTGATTAGCTGGAATGGCAGGGGTCTCCATGGTCTATTGAACCTGCTCTAGTTCATTCTGATTGCCTGGAATGGCAGGGGTTTCCATGGTCTCTGGGACCTCATCTGATTCATTCTAATTAGCTGGAATGGCAGGGGTCTCCATGGTCTCTGGGACCTACTCTGGTTTCCTCTGATTCACCTGTTCATTCGCTTTGGAACTCTGGCTACAGAGCTTTGAGCATCTGATTTTCTGAAGCTTTTTTGTGGTGGGAGTTTTCAGAGAAGTGTTCTTGGGCAGCTTTGCCGGAATGGGATTATTCACCCTCACGGTTATCATGGCCACCTGAAGAAAACAAGACAGGGAGCCAGAATGGCACTGGTTTAGGGAAGAGTGTGAAGAGAGGTGGGAACGATGGCTTCAGAAGGGGTGTGGGCAGAGAAGGGTTATGTACCAGGCAAGGACAGGGGAGGGGGTCTTTTGGGGTGGGGCCAATGGGCAAGAGAGTGTGGCTGGGTTCAGCTCACCTAGACATTTTTTCTGGACCTCAGTTGATAGGAGGTCTTCATCTTCTCCTGGGTAACAGGAGGTGCGTGTTCCATAACTACTCAGGAGCCTTGCGGCTTCCTAGTCACCTCAGTCATTTGGAGGATTCACAGTGGTGTGCTCAGAGCTCCTGAGCACCGCTATATATACCTGTCCCCATGGAGCCTCACTCTCATGCTTTATGAGGTCAGCAAGTCTCTTCCCCAGTCAAAGGAGTCCCTGGGTGAGCTTCGACATCACAAAGCTGCACCCTGTCATGTACAGCAGAGGTTGGGGATCAATTCACATGATTTTCTGGGAGAAATGTTGCATTTGTAATGCCATAAAGAGACCTCCAAACTCACCTGCCACCCTCACCTCTATGTCAACACTGATGGGTCACACAGAAGGCAGAGTGCATCTCCTACAAACCTTGCGCCACAGCCACACGCCTCGGGCATTCATTCTGTCCTCTCTCAGCTTTTACCATTATCTAGCCTTTCATATCTTGCCTAAACTTCCTCCATGATTACTAGGTTGTGTTTAAGCGTCTGTGGAAGCAAGAATCATTGCTCGTTCGTCCTGCAATGTGGTCTTAATGCACCTTGAAGCCCACCAAATTCTGGGTAAGTCGACAGAAATTTTCCATCCAGCCTCCTTGTCTCAGTGTTCGCAGAGCTCGCCTCCGATTTCTGGTCTCCAGTCGGAAACCCCTGTCAATAGGTTGTGAGGATGCAGTGAACACACTTGGGCTTACTCCACATGTAGCTGTCACGTTTCAAGTCTTGGACTCAGGGTCACCTGACTAGGAGTAGTACCTAGGCTTGGGTTTGAACAGGGTGATGGGGATGGGGCCGAGAAATGCATGTTTCTGGTTGTGCTGGGGGATCCCATGCAGGAAATGCCCAGCTGGGTCTGATTAGTATTCCCAGCATGGGTTGGTGCTTGCCCAGAGCTGTGTGAGCCTTGTGTGCTAAGTTCTTCTCAACACGTGCCCTCACAAATAACTTTTCTCATCTTGTTTTCTTGCTGAAAGCTTCCTTAGAGCTTGCCTCACAGCCAAAACCAAGGTGGAATTCACTTCCATGAGCAGCTGCCACAAGCTTCCAGCTTCTTGGACGAAACACTGAGTCATCCTGTCCTGTGCATCTAGTTCCCATGGACTCTCATTGAGCTGGTTGGCTCTGGAGAAAAGGGGAATGGATAGTGTGCTCCACCTCAGTCCTCATTTTTCCAATTGGCTCGTCGGGTCAACTAGCCTGTGTTGTGTCCCTGGGGACAGTTTGTTGGCTGAGTGGTTTTCCCTGGGTTTCCTGTGAAGTGTTCACATCCTTTGTCCACTTGTTGCTTACTCACCCAGGGTCCATCACACTGCTGAGCATGTCAAGAGATAGAAAAACCATGCCGTAAACAAACCCAAAATATAACTCTTAGAATTTTTAGAAGATCTTAAAACCTGATAGAAAAATGTGCAAGAGCTACGAGCCAACAGTTTATAAGAAAGATGTATCACTGGCCTTTAAATTTACGAAGACTTGTTTAAAGACATGAGCAGCCAATTCACAAGAAGAGTATGGACCTAGCCCCGAACCACGTTAGGAACATGTTAAATCTAAAGAAGGTAAGAAAAATCATACTAAATTTCCCTGGAGAACTGAAACTCAGGCAGTAGTGGCATAGATAGTACTAATTGTAGACAGAGACATTAGGATACTTGGAATAAATGTGTTTTGTGTGTTCTAAACATAAGGAGAGACATGGAAATCCTAAATTAGACCCCATGCTATCTTACAGATATAAACAAAATAGTGTCAGGTGAAGCATATTTTGAGGTTTTCCTGATACCTCAGACATTAAAACGAAAAAAAAAAAAATCCTGCACCGTGGGAGACCAGGATTCAGTCCCTGGTTTGGGACGATCCCCTGGAGTGGAAAATGTCAGCCTACTTCCGTGTGCTTGCTGCAAACTCCCCATGGACAGAAGAATCTGGTGGGCTACAGTCCAAGGGGTCAAAAATAGTTGGACACCACTGAACAACGAAGCACAGCACATTGAATGTCTGTGAAAGAAAGGCAGGTAGGGAGGAAAGAGGGAGAAAGGGAAACAAGGGAAATGAAAGGAAGGAAAGAAAATCCTCTGTTGCTGGTGAGAACAGAGCATCCAGAGATGTCCTTCAGCAGGACAGCACCACACATGTCCATCTGAGCACTCTCAGATGGTTTGAAACAACCATCTCCAACTTTGGTCCCACTCCTTCAACCAAACTGATGTGCAGGGCTTACCACTAACAGGCTAATAGTCATCTGGTTTCTCCTCATTCAAATCCTGACTCACCCAAAAGTGAAAAAGACACGTGTGCCCCAGTGTTCATCATAGCACTGTTTACAATGGAAGCAACCTACATGTCCATCAGTAGACAAATGGGTAAGAAAGCTGTGGTACATAGACACAATGGAATATTACTCAACCATTAAAAAGAACACATGTGAATCCATTCTAATGAGGTGGATGAACCTGGAGCCTATTTTACAGAGCGAAGTAAGTCAGTAAGAAAAACACCAAACACTGTATAAGGCATATATATTGAATTTAGGAAGATGGAGATGATAACCCTATATGGGAGACAGAAAAAGAGACACAGACTTTCAGATCAGTCTTTTGGGCTCTGCGGGAGATGGGGAGGGTGGGATGATCTGAGAGAATAGCTTTGAAACATGTATATTATCATATGTGAAAGGGATAGCCAGTCCATGTTCGATGCATAAGACAGGGTGATCAGGGCTCGTACACTGGGCTGACCCAGAGGGATGGGATGGGGAAGGACGAGGGAGGGGCTATCAGGATGGGGAACACATGTATTTCCATGGCTGATTCATGTCAATGTATGGAAAATACAGCACAATATTGTAATGTAATTACACACCAATTAAAATAAATAAAATAAAATAAAATTCATTCCTTTGCCAAAAAGCGCCTAAGCAGTATTGGCTTTTTGACCCCCAAAAACGCCGTTCTTTCCTTCTTTCTTCCCTCCTTCCTCTCCCCCCATTCTGTCCATTTCTTTCTCTTTATACAGCCGTTAAAGCTTGCTTTCCATTTATAGTTATGACAAAGTCTTGGCTCTATTCCCCATTTTTACATTGCATACCTGAAATCATCTTCCACTTAACTAACAATATGTTCCTCCCACTCCCCCAACTCTGTATTGCCCTTCGGTCTTCCCCTAAATGCTGGTAACCAGTAGATGCGTCCCTATATCTGTGCACCTCCATTTTTATCATATTCTCTAATTTGCGGTATGTCTACATTCTATAAGTGATATCATAGAGTATTTGTGTATCTCTGTCTGAGTTATTTTTCTCAATATTCTACCTTTGATATTGCTGCAAATGTCAATATTTCATTCTTTTCATGGGCAACTCCTCTGTATGTCTTTTAACAAATGGCACTGACCCCCCACACAGGACACAGCTTCCCAGCTAAGTGTCCATCTCTGCAGTCACACAGAGAAAGACCAAGTCCTCTTCTTCTTCTCCCATGGGAAGTGTGTCTTTGAAGCTCAGTCTGGATCCAGTTCTGCACACTACTTTCTGGCAACCTGGACCTTCTGGTCCCATCTCCAACTCCACAGAAGCCATCTCCCTCCCTCCTCACACACTTATACCCTCCCTGCCCTCTCTGCCGCTCCACTATCAGATAACTCACAGACAAATATAATATCACATCAGGTTGATTGTATTTTATTTCGTTATTAATGTATGCAGTTGCAATAATGTTCAGAATCTGTACTGTTAGCCAGTTCGCATCGGCGATACCCGCGGGCATTTCTGAAGTCTGTAGCCATGCCCCAAAGTCACTGGCTGTCCACTGGTCCAGCTGGAATGGCAGGCGTCTCCATTTTCTCTGGGACCTCCCCTGGTTCGTTCTGATTAGCTGTAATGGCTGGGGTCTCCATGGTCTATTAAACCTGCTCTAGTTCATTCTGATTACCTGGAATGGCAGGGGTTTCCATGGTTTCTACGACCTCCTCTGGTTCGTTCTGATTAGCTGGAATGGCAGGGGTCTCCATGGTCTGTTGAACCTGTTCTAGTTCATTCTGATTACTTGGAATGGCAGGGGTTTCCATGGTCTCTGGGACCTCCTCTGATTCATTCTGATTAGCTGGAATGGCAGGGGTCTCCATGGTCTCTGGGACCTCCTCCGGTTCCTTCTGATTCAGCTGTTCATTCGCATTGGAACTCTGGCTACAGAGCTTTGAGCATGTGATTTTCTGAAGCTTTTTTCTGGTGGGAGTTTTCAGAGAAGTTTTCTTGGGCAACTTTGCTGGAATGGGATTATTCACCCTCACGCTTATCATGGCCACCTGGAGAAAACAAGACAGGTCGCCAGAATGGCACTGGTTTAAGGAAGAGTGTGAAGACAGGTGGGAACGATGGCTTCAGAAGGAGTGTCGGCAGAGAAGGGTTATGTGCCAGGCATGGACAGGGGAAGGGGTCTTTTGGGGTGGGGCCAATGGGCAAGAGAGTGTGGTTGGGTTGAACTCACCTAGATATTTTTTTCTGGACCTCAGTTGGTAGGAGGTCTTCATCTTCTCCTGGGTAACAGGAGGTGCGTGTTCCATAACGACTCTGGAGCCTTGTGGCTTCCTAGTCACCTCAGTCATTTGGAGGACTCACAGTGGTCTGCCCAGAGCTCCTGAGCACCCCTATGTATACCCGTCCCCATGGAGTGTCACCCTCATGCTTTATGAGGTCAGCAAGTCTCTTCCCCAGCCTAAGGAGTCCATGGGTGAGCTATGACATCACAAAGCTGCACCTTGACATGTATAGCAGAGGTTGGGGATTAATTCAATGATTTGCCGGGAGAAATGTGGCATTTTGTAATGCCCTAAAGAGACCTCCAAACTCAATTGCCACCCTCACCTCTATGTCAACACTGATGGGTCACACAGCAAGCAGAGTGCATCTCCTCCAAACCTTGCCCCACAGCCACACTCCTCGGGCATTCATTCTGTCGTCTCTCAGCTTTCACCATTATCTAGCCTTTTATATCTTGCCTAAACTCCCTCCATGAATACTAGGTTGTGTTTAAGCGTCTGTGGAAGCAAGAATCATTGCTCGTTCGTCCTGCAATGTGGTGTTAATGCACCTTGAAGACCACCGAATTCAGGGTGAGTTGACAGAAACCTTTCCATCCAGCCTCCTTGTCTCAGTGTTCCAGGAGATTGCCCCCGTTTTCTCGTCTCCATTCGGAAATCCCTGTCTATAGGTTGTGAGGATGCAGTGAACACACTTGGCCTTGTTCCACATGGAGCTATCTCGTTTCAAGCCTTGGACTCACGGTCACCTCACTAGTAGTAGTACCTAGGCATGGGTTTGAACAGGGTGATGGGGATGGGGCCGAGAAATGCATGTTTCAGGTTGTGCTGTTATCCCATAAAGGAAATGCCCAGCTGCGGCTGATTAGTATTCCCAGCAAGGGGTGGAGCTTGCCCAGAGCTGTGTGAGCCTTGTCTCCTAAGTTCTTCTCAACACGTCCCCTCACAAATATCTTTTCTCATCTTGTTTCTTGCTGAAAACTTCCTTGGAGCTTGCCTCACAGCCAAAATCAAGGTGGAATTCATTTCCATGAACAGGTGTCACAAGCTTCCAGTTTCTTGGACAAAACACTGAGTGATCCTGTCCTGTGCATCTAGTTCCCATGGTCTCTGATTGAGCTGATTGGCTCTGGAAAAAAGGGGAATGGATAGTGTGCTCCACCTCAGTCCTCACCTTTCCAATTGACTCGTAGGGTCAACCAGCCTGAGGCGCCCACCTGGGGACAGTTTGTTGGCTTAGTGGCTCTTCCTGGGATTTCTGTGAAGTGTTCACATTCTGTTGTCCACTTGTTGCTTACTCACCCAGGGTCCATCACACTGCTGAACATTTCAAGAGGTAGAAAATGCATGCCATAAACAAAACCAAAATATGACTCTTAGAATTTTTAGAAGATTTTACCGATATAAAAAAACACAGTGTCAGGTGAAGCATATTTTAAGGTTTTCCTGATACGTCAGATATTAAAAAGAAAAAAAAAAAAAAAAACCTGCACCATGCGAAAACAGGATTCATTCCCTGGTTTGGACGATGCCCTGGAGGGGGAAATGGCAGCCTGCTCCCGTGTGCTTGCTACAAAATCCCCATGGACAGAGGAGCCTGGTGGGCTACAGTCCAGAGGGTCAAAAAGAGTTGGACACCACTGAACAACGAAGCACAACACAGCACAGCACATTGAATGTCTGTGAAAGAAAGGCACGTAGTGAGGAAAGAGGGAGAAACGGAAACATGGGAAATGAAAGGAAGGAAAGAAAAGCCTCTGTTGCTGGTGAGAACAGAGCAACTATAGATGTCCTTCAGCAGGACAGCACCACACATGTTCATCTGAGCACTCTCAGACAGTTTGAAACAACCATCTCCAACTTTGGTCCCACTCCTTCAACCAAACTCATGTGCAGGGTTTACCACTAACAGGCTAATAGTCATCTCGTTTCTCCTCATTCAAATCCTGATTCACCCAGAAGTGAAAAAGACACGTGTGCCCCAATGTTCATCACAGCACTGTTTACATGTGCATGGAAGCAACCTAGATGTCCATGAGTAGAAAAATGGGTAAGAAAGCTGTGGTACATAGACACAATGGAATATTAATCAGCCATTAAAAAGAACACATGTGAATCCATTCTCATGAGGTGGATGAAACTGGAGCCTATTTACAGAGCGAAGTAATTCAGTAAGAAAAACACCAAACACTGTATAAGGCATATATATTGAATTTAGGAAGATGGAGATGATAACCCCATAAGGGAGGCAGCAAAAGAGACACAGACTTACAGAACAGTCTTTTGGACTCTGCGGGAGATGGGGAGGGTGAGATGATCTGAGAGAATAGCATTGAAACCTATATATTATCATATGTGAAACGGATAGCCAGTCCATGTTCGATGCATAAGACATGGTGCTCAGGGCTGGTACACTGGGCTGACCCAGAGGGATGGGATGGGGAGGGAGGTGGAAGAGGGGGATCAGGATGGGGAACACATGTATTTCCATGGCTGATTCATGTCAATGTATGGAAAATACAGGACAGTATTGTAATGTAGTTACACACCAATTAAAATAAATAAAATAAAATAAAATACATTCCTTTGCCACAGAGGGCCTAAGCAGTATTGGCGTTTTTACCTCCAAAACGCCATTCTTTACTTCTTTCTTCCCTCCTTCCTCCCCCACATTCTTTCCATTCCTTTCTCTTTATACAGCTGTTAAAACTTGCTTTCCATTTATAGTTATGACAAAGTCTTAGCTCTATTCCCCATGTTGTACATTGCATACCTGAGCTCATCTTCCACTTAACTAACACTGCGTGCCTCCCACTCCCCCACCTCTGTATTACCCCTCGGTCTTCCCCTCCACGCTGAAAACCAGTAGATGCGTCTCTATATCTGCGAGCCTACATTTTTATCATATTTTCTAATTTGCGGTATGTCTACATTCTATAAGTGATATCATAGAGTATTTGTGTATCTCTGTCTGAGTTATTTTTCTCAACTATCTACCTTTGATATTGCTGCAAATGTCAATATTGCATTCTTTTGATGGGCAACTCCTCTGTATGTCTTTTAACAAATGGCCCAGACCCTCCACACAGGACACAGCTTCCCAGCTAAGTGTCCATATCTGCACTCACACAGAGAAACACCAAGTCCTCTTCTTCTCCCATGGGAAGTGTGTCTTTGAAGCTCAGTCTGGAACCAGTTCTGCCCACGACTTTCTGGCAACCTGGACCTTCTGGACCCATCTCCATCTCCACAGAAGCCATCTCTGTCCCTCCTCACATACTTATCCCTTCCCTGCCCTCTCTGCCGCCCCACTATCAGATAACTCAGAGACAAATACAATATCACATCAGGTTGATTTTATTTTATTTTGTTATTAATGTATGCAGTTGCAATAATGTTCAGAATCTGTACTGTTAGCCAGTTCGCATCGGCGATTCCCGCGGGGATTTCTGTAGTCTCTAGCCATGCCCCAAAGTCACTGGCTGTCCACTGGTCCAGCTGGAAAGGCAGGGGTCTCCATTGTCTCTGGGACCTCCTCTGGTTCGTTCAGATTAGCTGCAATGGCACGGGTCTCCATGGTCTATTGAATCTGCTATAGTTCATTTTGATTACCTGGCATGGCAGGGGTTTCCATTGTCTCTGGGACCTCCTCTAGTTCGTTCTGGTTAGCTGGAATGGCAGGGGTCCATGGTCTATTGAAGCTGCTCTAGTTCATTCTGATTACCTGGAATGGCAGGGGTTTCCATGGTCTCTGGGACCTCCTCTGCTTCATTGTGATTAGCTGGAATGGCAGGGGTCTCCATGGTCTTTGGGACCTCCTCTGGTTCCTTCTGATTCAGCTGTTCATTCGCCTTGGAACTCTGGATACAGAGATGTGAGCATCTGATTTTCTCAAGCTTTTTTCTGGTGGGAGTTTTCAGAGAAGTTTTCTTGGGCAGCTTTTCCGGAATGGGATTATTCACCCTCACGGTTATCATGGCCACCTGGAGAAACCAAGACAGGGAGCCAGACCGGCACTGGTTAAAGGAAGAGTGTGAAGACAGTTGGGAAGGATGGCTTCAGAAGGGGTGTGGGCAGAGAAGGGTTATGTGTCAGGCTTGGACAGGGGAGGGGGTCTTTTGGGGTGGGGCCAATGGGCAAAAGATTGTGGCTGGGTTCAGCTCACCTAGACATTTTTTCTGGACCTCATTTGGTAGGAGGTCTTCATCTTCTCCTGAGTAACAGGAGGTTCGAGTTCCATAACTACTTTGGAGCCTTGTGTCTTCCTAGTCACCTCAGTTATTTGGAGGACTCACAGGGCTCTACTCAGAGCCCCTGAGCACCGCTATATATACGCATCCCCATGGAGTGTCATCCTCATGCTTTATGAGGTCAGCAAGTCTCTTCCTCAGTCAAAGGAGTCCCTGGGTGAGCTTAGACATCACAAAGCTGCACCCTGACATGTATAGCAGAGGTTGGGGATCAATTCAGATGATTTGCTGGGAGAAACATGGCATTTGTAATGCCCTAAATAGACCTCCAAACTCACCTGCCACCCTCACATCTATGTCAACTCTGATGGGTCACACAACAGGCAGAGTGTATCTCCTCCAAACTTTGCCCCACAGCCACAATCCTCGGACATTCACTCTTTCCTTTCTCAGCTTTCACCATTATCTAGCCTTTCATATATTGCCTAAACTCCCTCCATGACTACTAGGTTGTGTTTAAGCCTCTGTGGAAACAAGAATCATTGCTGGTTCGTCCTGCAATATGGTCTTAATGCACCTTGAAGACAATCGAATTCTGGGTGAGTCGACAGAAACCTTTCCATCCAGCCTCCTTGTGTCAGTATTCCCTGAGCTCGCCTCCATTTTCTGCTCTCCAGTCGGTAACCCCTGTCTATAGGTTGTGAGGATGCAGTGAATACACTTGGCTTTGCTTCACAAGCAGCTGTCTCGTTTGAAGTCTTGGACTCACTGTCACCTCAATAGGAGTAGTACCTAGGCTTGGGTTTGAACAGGGTGATGGGGATGGGGCCGAGAAATGTATGTTTCAGGTTGTGCTGGGGGATCCCATGCAGGAAATGCCCAGCTGCGTCTGATTAATATTCCCAGCAAGGGGTGGAGCTTGACCAGAACTGTGTGAGCCTTATGTGCTATGTTCATCTCAACAAAAGCCCTCACAAATATCTTTTCTCATCTTGTTTTCCTGCTGACAGCTTCCTTGGAGCTTGCATCACAGCCAAAACCAAGGTGGAATTCATTTCCATGAGCAGCTTGCACAAGCTTCCAGCTTCTTTGATGAAACACTGAGACATCCTGTCCTATGCATCTAGTTCCCATGGTCTCTCATTGAGCTGGTTGGCTCTGGACAAAAAGGGAATTGATAGTGTGCTCCACCTCAGTCCTCGTTTTTCCAATTGACTCGTAGGTCAACCAGCCTGAGGGGCGCCCCTGGGGACAGTTTGTTGGCTTAGTTGTTCTTCCTGGGTTTCCTGTGTAGTGTTCACATCCTGTTGTTCACTTGTTGCTTACTCACCCAGGGTCCATCAAACTTCTGAACATTTCAAGAATTAGAAAAACCATGCTGTAAACAAACCCAAAATATGACTCTTAGAATTTTTAGAAGATCTTAAAACCTGATAGAAAAATGTGCAAGAGGCACGAGCCAACAGTTTATAAGAAATGTATAACTGGCCTTTAAATTTACGAAGACTTGTTTAAAGACATGAGAAGCCAATTCACAAGAAGAGTATGGACCTAGCCCCGAACCACGTTAGGAACATATTAAATCTAAAGAAGGTAAGAAAAATCATACTAAATTTCCCTTGAGAACTGAAACTCAGGCAGTAATGGCATAGATATTAGTATTTGTAGTCAGAGACATTAGGATACTTGGAATAAATGTGATTTGTGTGTTCTAAACGTAAAGAGAGACATGGAAATCCTAAACTAGACCCCATTTTATCTTACAGATATAAAAAGAAAGGTGTCACAAAAGCATATTTTAAGGTTTTCCTGATACCTCAGACATTAAAAAGAAAAAAAGAAACCTGCACAATGGGAGACCAGGATTCAGTCCCTGTGTTGGGAAGATCCCCTGGACGGAGAAATGGCAGTGTTATCCCGTGTGCTTGCTGCAAAATCCCCAAGGACAGAGGAGCCTGGTGGGCTACAGTCCAGGGGGTCAAAAAGAGTTGGACACCACTGAACAACGAAGCACAGCACAGCACAGCACATTGAATGTTTGTGAAAGAAAGGCAGGTAGGGAGGAAAGAGGGAGAAAGGGAAACAAGGGAAATGAAAGGAAGGAAAGAAAGTTCTCTGTTGCTAGTGAGAACAGAGCAATCAGAGATGTCCTTCAGCAGGACAGCACAACATATGTCCATCTGAGCACTCTCAGACGGTTTGAAACAACCATCTCCAACTTGGTCCCACTCCTTCCACCAAACTCATGTGCAGGGTTAACCACTGACAGGCTAATAGTCATCTGGTTTCTCCTCACTCAAATCCTGATTCACCCAGAAGTGTAAAAGACACGTGTGCCCCAATGTCCATCACAGCACTGTTTAAAATACCCAGGGCATGGAAGCAACCTAGATGTCCATCAGCAGACAAATCCGTAAGAAAGCTGTTGAACATAGACACAATGGAATATTGCACAGCTAATAAAAAGAACACATGTGAATCCATTCTCATGAGGTGGATGAAACTGAAGCCTACTTCACAGAGAGAAGTAAGTCAGTAAGAAAAACGCCAAACACTGTATAAGGCATATATATTGAATTTAGGAAGATGGAGATGATAACCCTGTATGGGAGACAGCAAAAGAGACACAGACTTCCAGAACAGTCCTTTGGACTCTGCGGGAGATGGCGAGGGTGGAATGATCTGAAAGAAAGCATTGAAACATGTATATTATCATATGTGAAAGGGATAGCCAGTCCATGTTCAATGCATAAGATAGGGTGCTCAGGGCTGGTACACTGGGCTGACCAAGAGGGATGGGATGGGGAGGGTGGTGGAAGGGGGGATCAGGATGGGGAACACATGTATTTCCATGGCTGATTCATGTCAGTGTATGGAAAATACAGCACAATATTGTAATGTAATTACACACCAACTAAAATAAATAAAATAAAATAAAATACATTCCTTTGCCAAAAAGGGCCTAACCAGTATTGGCTTTTTGACCTCCAAAAACGCCATTCTTTCCTTGTTTCTTCCCTTCTTCCTTCCCCCACATTCTTTCCATTTCTTTCTCTTTATACAGTTGTTAAAGCTTGCTTTCCAATTATAGTTATGACAAAGTCTTGGCTCTCTTCCCCATGTTGTACATTGCATACCTGAGCTCATCCTACACTTAACTAACACTGCATGCCTCCCACTCCCCCACCTCTGTATTGCCCCTTGGTCTTCCCCTCCACGCTGGGAACCAGTAGATGCGTCTCTATATCTGTGCACCTCCATTTTTATCATATTCTCTAATTTGCAGTATGTCTACATTCTATAAGTGATATCATAGAGTATTTCTGTATCTCTGTCTGAGTTATTTTTCTCAATATTCTACCTTTGATATTGCTGCAAATGTCAATATTTCATTCTTTTCATGGGCAACTCCTCTGTATGTCTTTTAACAAATGGCACTGACCCTCCACACAGGACATAGCTTCCCAGCTAAGTGTCCATCTCTGCACTCACACAGAGAAAGACCAAGTCCTCTTCTTCTTCTCCCATGGGAAGTGTGTCTTTGAAGCTCAGTATGGAACCAGTTCTTCCCACGACTTTCTGGCAACCTGGACCTTCTGATCCCATCTCCAACTCCACAGAAGCCATATCGCTCCCTCCTCACACACTTACGCCCTCCCTGCCTTCTCTGCAGCCCCACTCTCATATAACTCAGAGACAAATATAATATCACATCAGGTTGACTGTATTTTATTTTCATAATTTATGTATGCAGTTGCTATAATGTCCAGCATCTGTATTGTTAGCCAGTAGGCATCGGCGATACCCGTGGGTATTTCTGAAGTTTCTAGCCATGCCCCGAAGTCACTGGCTGTCCACTGGTCCAGCTGGAATGGCAGGGGTCTCCATTGTCTCTGGGACCTCCTCTGGTTCATTCTGTCTAGCTGTAATGGCAGGGGTCTCCATGGTCTATTGAACCTGCTCTAGTTCATTCTGATTACCTGGAATGGCAGGGGTTTCCATGGTCTCTGGGACCTCCTCTGGTTCGATCAGATTGGCTGGAATGGCCGGGGTCTCCATGGTCTATTTAACCTGCTCTAGTTCATTCTGATTACCTGGAATGGCAGGGGTTTCAATGGTCTCTGTAACTTCCTCTGATTCATTCTGATTACCTGGAATGGCAGGGATCCCATGGACTCTGGGACATACTGTGGTTCATTCTGATTAACTGGAAAGGCAGGGATCTCTGTGGTCTCTGGCACCCCCTCTGATTCATTCTGATTAGCTTGAATGGCATGTGTCTCCATGGTCTCTGGGAACTCCTCTGGTTCCTTCTGATTCAGCTGTTCATTCATCTTGGAACTCTGGCTACAGAGCATTGAGCATCTGATTTTCTGAAGCTTTTTTTTCCTGGGAGTTTTCAGAGAAGTTTTCTTGGGCAGCTTTGCCGGAATTGGATTATTCACCCTCACGGTTATCATGGCCACCTGGAGCAAACAAGACAGGGAGCCAGAATGGCACTAGTTTACGGAAGAGTGTGAAGACATGTGGGAACGATGGCTTCAGAAGGAGTGTAGGCAGAGAAGGGTTATGTCCCAGGGAAGGACAGGGGAGGGGGTCTTTTCGGGTGGGGTCGATGGCCAAGAGGATTTTGGTTAGGTCCACTTCACCTTGACATTTTTTCTGGACCTCACTTGATAGGAGGACTTTATTTTTCCTCAGGAAGAGGAGGTGGGTGTTCCATTAGTACTCTGGAGCCTTCTGGCTTTCTAGTCACCTCAGCCGTTTGGGGGACTCACAGTGGTCTGCTCAGAGCCCCTGAGCACCCCTATATATACCTGTCCCCATGGAGCCTCACCCTCATGCTTTATGTGGTCAGCAAGTCTCTTCCCCAGCCAAAGGAGTCCCTGGGTGAGCTTTGACATCACAAAGGCCCATCCTGACATATCTAGCGGAGGATGGGGAGCAAGTCAGATGATTTGCTGGAAGAAATGAGGCACTGTAATGCCTTAAAGAGGCCTCCAAACTCACCTGCCACCCTCACCTGTATGTCAACTCTGATGGGTCACACAGCAGGCAGAGTGTATCTCCTCCAAACCTTGCCCCACAGCCACACTCCTCGGGCATTCATTCTGTTCTCTCTCAGCTTTCACCATTATTCAGCTTTTCATATCTTGCCTAAACTTCCTCCATGACAACTAGGTCATGTTTAAGTGTCTGAGAAAGCAAGAATCTTTGCTCGTTCGTCCTGCAATGTGGTCTTAATGCAGCTTGAAGCCCATTGAATTCTGGCCAACTGACAGAAATCTTTCCATCCTGCCTACTTGTCTCTGTGTTTCCAGAGCTTGCCTTCATTTTCTGGTCTCCAGTCGGAAACCCTTGTTTTCAGGCTGTGAGAATGCACTGAATACACTTGCCGTTGCTCCACACGGAGCTGTCTCGTTTCAAGTCTTGGACTCAGGGTCACCTTACTAGGAGTACTACCCAGGCTTGGCTTTGAACAGGGTGATAGGCAAGGGGCAGAGAAATGCATGTTTCAGGTTGTGCTGCGGGATCCCATGCAGGAAATGTCCACCTGCGAACGATTAGTATTCCCAGCAAGGGGTGGAGCTTGCCCAGAACTGTGTGAGCCTTGAGTGCAAAGATCTTCTCAACACGTGCCCACACAAATCTCTTTTCTCATCTGGTTTTCCTGCTGGAAGCTCCCTTGGAACTTACCTCACAGCCAAAACCAAGGTGGAATTTATTTCCAAGAGCAGATGCCACAAGCTTCCAGCTTCTTGGATGAAACACTGTGTCATCCTGTGCTGTGCATCTAGTTTCCATGGTCTCTCATTGAGCTGGTTGGCTCGGGAGGAAAGGGCAATGGATTGTGTACTCCACCTCAGTCCCCATTTTTCCAAATGATTCCTAGGGGCAACCAGTCTGAAGTACACGCCTAGGACACTTTGTTGGATTAGTCGGTCTTCCTGGGTTTCCTGTGAAGAGTTCACATCATGTTGTCCATTTGTTGCTTACTCACCCAGGGTCTATCACACCGCTGAACATTTTAAGCGGTAGATAAAGCATCGCGTAAACAAACCCAAAAGATGACTCTTACAATTTTTAGAAGATTTTAAAACCTGATAGAAAAATGGGCAAGAGGCACGAGAAAACACTTTATAAGAAAGATGTATCACAGGCCTTTAAATTTATGAAGACGTGTTTAAAGACATGAGCAGCCAATTCACAAGAAGCGTATGGAACTAGCCCCGAACCACGTTAAGAACATATTAAATCTCATGAAGGGAAGAAAAATCATACTAAAATTCCCTTGAGAACTGAAACTCAGGCAGAAGTGGAATAGAGTATAGAAACTGCAGACAGAGACATTAAGATACTTGGAATAAATGTGTTTTGTGTGTTCTCAAAGTAAGGAGAGACAAGGAAATCCTAAAATAGACCCCATTTTATCTTAAAGGTATGAAAAACATAGTGTCAGATGAAGCCCATTTTAAGGGTTTCCTGGTGGCTCAGACAGTAAAAAAAAAAAAAAAAAAAAAAAAACCACCTGCAACATGGGAGACCGGGATTCAATCCCTGTGTTGGGAAGATCCCCTGGAGGGGGGAATGGCAGCCTGCTCCAGTATGCCTGCCTGGAGAATCCCCATGGACAGAGGAGCCTGGCGGGCTACAGTCCATGGCGTCAAAAAGAGTTGTACCCGGCTGAGCAACAAAACACCGCACAGCACAGCACATTGAATGTTTGTGAAAGAAAGGCAGGTAGGGAGGAAAGAGGGAGAAAGGGAAACAAGGGAAATGAAAGGAAGGAAAGAAAATCCTCTGTTGCTGGTGAGAACAGAGCAACCAGAGATGTCCCCAAGCAGGACAGCACCCCACATGTCCATCTGAGCACTCTCAGACGGTTTGAAACAACCATCACCAAATTTGGTCCCAGTCCTTCAACCAAACTCATGTGCAGGGTTTCCCACTAACAGGCTAATAGTCATCATGGTTTCTCCTCATTCAAATCGTGATTCACAGAGAAGTGAAAAAGACACGTGTGCCCCAGTGTTCACCACAGAACTGTTTACAATAGCCAGGGCATGGAAGCAACCTAGATGTCCATCAGCAGACAAATGGGAAAGAAAGCTGTGGTACATAGACACAATGGAATATTGCTCAGCCATTAAAAAGAACAGATTTGAATCCATTCTAATGAGGTAGATGAAACTGGAGCCTATTATATGGAGTGAAGTAAGTCAGAAAGAAAAACACCAATACACTTTACTAAGGCATATATATGGAATTTAGAAAGATGGTAATGCTAACCCTATATGGGAGACAGCAACAGAGACACAGATTTACAGAACAGGCTTTTGGAGTGTGTGGGAGATGGTGAGGGTGGGGTGATCTGAGAGAATAGCATTGAAACATGTATATTATCATATGTGAAAGACATAGCCAGTCCATGATTGAAGCATAAGACATGGTGCTCAGGGCTGGTGCACTGGGATGACCCAGAGGGATGGGATTGAGAGGAAGGTGGGAGGGGGGATCAGGATGGGGAACACATGTACACTCATGGCTGATTCATGTTAATGTATGGCAAAAACCAACACAGTATTGTAAAGTAATTACCCACCAATTAAAGTAAATAAAAGAAAATAAAATAAAATACATCCCGTTGCTAAAAAGGGTCTAATCAATATTGGCTTTTTGACCTCCAAAAACCCCTTCCTTTCTTTCCTCCTTACTCCCCCCACTTTCTTTCCTTTCCTTTCTCAATATGCAACTGTTAAAGCTTGCTTTCCATTTATAGTTATGACAAAGTCTTGGCTCTATTCCCCATGTTGTACAATGCATCCCTGAGCTCATCTTCCACCTAACTAACACTGCGTACCTCCCACTCCCCCACCTCTGTATTGTCCCTCCCTCTTCCCCTCCCCGCTGGTAACCAGTAGATGCTTCTCTATATCTGCGCGCCTTCATTTTTATCATATTCTCTACTTTGCGGTATGTTTAGATTCTATAAGTGATATCATACAGTATTTGTCTATCTCTGTGAGTTATTTTACTCAATATTCTACCTTCCATGTTGCTTCAAATGCCAATATTCCATTCTTTTGATGGGGCAGCTCCTTTGAATGCCTTTTTAGCAAATGGCATGGCCCCCCCACACACGACACAGCTCCCCAGCTAAGTATCCATCTCTGCACTCACACAGAGAAACACCAAGTCCTCTTCTCTTCTCCCATGGGAAGTGTGTCTTTCAACATCAGTCTGGAACCAGTTCTTCCCCCTACTTTCTGGCAACCTGGGCCTTCTGGTACCATCTCCAACTCCACAGAAGCCATCTCCCTGCCTCCTCACACACTTATCCCTTCCCTGCCCTCTCTGCCCCCCCACTATCAGAGAACTCAGAGACAAACATAATTTCACATCAGGTTGATTTTATTTTCGTTATTAATTTATACAGTTGCTATAATATTCAGCATCTATACTGTTGGCCAGTACTCAGCAGCGAGACCCCCGAGCATTTCTGAAGTCTCTAGCCATGCCCCAAAGTCGCTGGCTGTCCACTGGTCTAGCTGGAATGGCAGGGGTCTCCATGGCATTTGGGACCTCTTCTGGTTCGTTCTGATTAGCTGGAATGGCAGGGGTCTCTGTGGTCTCTGGGACTTCCTCTGGTTCCTTCTGAGAAGCTGCAGAGGCAGGGGTCGCTGCGGTCTCTGAGACATCCTCTGGTTCCTTCTGATTAACAGGAACGGCAGGGGTCTCTGTGGTCTCTGGGACCTCCTCTGGTTTCTTCTGATTCAGTTGTTCATTTGCCTTGGAACTCTGGCTACAGAGCTTTGAGCATCTGATTTTCTTAAGATTTTTGGTGGTGGGAGTTTTCTGAGTTTTCTTAGGCAGATTTGCCGGAATGGGATTATTCACCATCACGGTTGCCCTGGCCACCTAGAGAAAACAAGAGGGGGAGGAAAGAATGGCACTGGTTTAGGGAAGATTGTGAAGACAGTTGGGAACGATGGCCTTAGGAGAAGGGGTGTGGCAGAGAAGGGTTATGTGCCAGGCAAAGACCAGGGAGGGGATCTTTTGGGGTGGGGCCAATGGGCAAGAGAATTTGGCTGGGTTCAGCTCACCTAGACATTTTTTCTGGACCTCAGTTGATAGGAGGTCTTCACCTTCTCCTGGGTAACAGGAGGGGCGTGTTCCATAACTACTCTGGAGCCTTGTGGCTTCCTAGTCACCTCAGTCATTTGGAGGACTCACAGTGGTCTGCTCAGAGCCCCTGATCACTGCTATATATATCTGTCCCCATGGAGCCTCACCGTCATGTTTTATGAGGTCAGCAAGTCTCTTCCCCAGCCAATGGTAGCCCTGGGTGAGCTTTGACATCACAAAGCCCCATCCTGAGATGTCTAGCGTGGAATGGGGAGCAAGTCAGATTATTTTCTGGGAGAAATGAAGCATTTGTAATGCCCTAAAGAGGCCTCCAAACTCACCTGCCACCCTCAACTCTATGTCAACTCTGATTTGTCACACAGCAGGCAGAGTGCATCTCCTCCAAACCTTGCCCCACAGCCATACTCCTCGGGCATTCATTCTGTTCTCTCTCAGCTTTCACCATTATCTAGCTTTTCATAACTTACCTAAACTCCCTCCATGACAACTAGGTTGTGTTTAAGCATCTGTGGAAGCGAGAAACAGTCCACGTTCGTCCTGCAATGTGGTCTTAATGCACGTCGAAGACCACTTAATTCTGGGCCAGCCGACAGAATCCTTTCCCATCCCGCCTCCTTTTCTCCGCGTTCCAGGAGCTCTCCTATGTTTTCTGGTCTCCAGTCGGAAACCCTTGTCTTCAGGCTGTGAGAACACAGTGAATACACTTGACCTTGTTCCACATGGAGCTTTCTTGAATAAACCCACTTGGTCCTGATGTGTAACTTTTTGAATTTGTCGTTGGATTCTGTTTGCTAGAATTTGTTGAACATTTTTCACATATGTTCATCAGTGATATTGGCCTGTAGTTTTATTCTCTGGCTGCATCGTTGGCTGGTTTTGGGAATAGGGTGAAGGGGGCCTCATAAATTGATTTTGGGTGTTTACTTTGTGCAATATTTTGGAAGAGTTTGAGTAGGATAGGTGTTAGCTCTTAATTGTTTGGTGGATTCACCTGTGAAGCCAACTGGTCCTTGGCTTTTGTTTGTTCAAAGATTTTTATTGCAGTTTCAATTTCCATGCTTTTGATTGGTCTAGTAAGATTTTCCATTGCTTCCTGGCTCAGTTTTGGAAGGTTATACTTTTCTAAGAATTCGTCCATTTCTTTAAAGTTTTCCGTTTTATTTTCTTATAGATGCTGAGAGTAGTCTCTTGAGATCCTTTGTATTTCTGTGTTGTCTGTTGCATGCACTGCAGCAGCATTCACAGCGACCAAGAGATGAAGGGAAAGAGAATTGTTGGGTGCAGATGAAAAGAGAAAGAAATGTGACAGAGATACACAATGAAATATGATGCCAAAATTATGAAATTGGAAAAAAATTCCATTTTCAGAGATAGCAAACATCTAGAGTTAATCACAGTAAGTAAAAAAGGGCAGATTAAAGAGATATCATATCATATACCTTCGAGAGGGGATTAAAAAGAAAACATTGATGGCCTTGAGTGAAAAGAAAAAAAAAGTGAAATGGACTTGCACTCCTGTTAAGAAAATTACGGTTAGCAAAGGGTGTTGGTGGGTGAGAGCCTGAAAGGTGAAGGGGGGAATAAATTTATTCCCACAAATACCTATGCAATTCATAATCCACATGGACTTCTTGTATCAAGAGAAATATGCTCAACAGATTCTAAAAAGAGCTGTGACAGTAACCACAGCTGAACACCTCCAGGTATCTGTGGAACGGAAGGAGAGACTGGTTCCCTGCAACAACTACAATGGTGTAATTTTTCCTAAATGAGAAATAAAAGTTTCACTTAAAGAAAAAACTTCAAAGGCTAAAGAGACAAAAGCTTTCGGTGACTTCCAGGGTCTCCTTTCCCTCTCGTTTACAACCAGCCCTGGGAGAACCTCAGAGGGGGCTGTTACCATAGCAAGAAGAGGGACTGAAGAAATGCTGCCGCCTTGTGGACATTTTCTATAACAGCAACTTTAGAATGCTGATGGACCCAGTATTCACAACGGTGCTGAGCTCTAAACCATACCCACTCTTTACAAATTGCCAGGGCTCACATAAGAAAACAAATAAACACAGGGGAAGCTAACAGGTAGAGGATATGAACGGGTAAACACAATTCCGTGCCTCATTAAAAAAGCTGATGACAATGTGCACATAGGATGAAATCTAAGAGATACGAACATCTAAGCTGTTGAGGATATGATCACCTCTGCCTCAGCATGAAAAAAAGCCGCTGTCTAAAGCTGTACATGGAATCAGTGGTAGAATACATTAGTGCAGTGGACACTTTAGGTTACTGGTTGGGTGGACCTGATTAGAGGCACTGTGAGCATGATTAGAAAAGTGCACTCCCATGAAAGACAAATAAATAAATAAAGCAAGAGCCAGAGACAGTATGATAAACCAGGTCCTCTCCTGGAGTAGTCCAGAAGTGAACAGATTTCGAACACCACACACCGCAAACCAGGTCCCATGGAAACCATTCAAAATATCAAAGAGATGAAAGTTAAGATAGCATACCTGGACAGAGGAATGTATAAGGAAATTGATACAGGTCTAGAATGAATTTGGAATCAAGGATTGAAATCTGAAAGTAGGACAACTTCAGAGATAGATAAACCCAATGATCATCCCACTGAGTGAAGGAGGTTCGATTCAAGAAACATCAGGTGATGCGACAGAGAGGTGGGATACAAAAATCCACTGCAGTGAGCACCCACACAAAGGTGACATGGACATCCAACCTGGCAAGAAACCTATGGGTGGACTCTGGTGGATGGAAGGGAAACACCTGTAGTTTGGCATTAATTTCTTCCCACAGATACAGATAAAATACAGAATCTATGTAAACCTATTGCAGCAAGAGTGGTAGTCGAAACACCTTTTAATAATATGTAGGTGAAAACAAGCACAGCTGAATACATAGAGTAGTCTCAGTGTCTCGGAACAAGAATCTGTACACGTCAAATCAGCTCCCCTTGTCTTCAACTTAAAGAGAATAGAAAGATTTACTTCAAAAATCCAAGAGTGAGGAGACACCGGGTTTTGTGGCATCCTCTGGCTCCTTCTACTCTACCGTACAACGGGGACTAACAAAAACTCTCAGATGGGGCAGGCCATACCAAAAGAGGAGGGAATCATAAAGCCTTGCAGCGTACAGGGTTTTCTCTGTCATGGCAACGTTCAAACTATCGCTGATGGATATATGATATACTCAAAGCCGCTGGATTCAACATGAGACCTACCCTTGACCATGTCAGGGGTGATTCATCCAAAAAAGAAAAAAAGTGAAAAAGAAAATCCAGAACACTCTCAGGAAGAAAACATCAACAGTTAAATACAGCTCAAAGTGCTTTAAAAAATAAAGAAACACAGATTTTGAAAAACACGTCTAAGTCGACCATGCACTGCAGCAAGATTAACAACATCCTATACATGAAAGTCAAGAAACTGATGCTGTCACGATTGAAAACAGTAAGCAGTTCTTTTTAAATTAATTTTTATTTTCTTATTGATGGATAGTTGCTTTACAGAATTTTGTTGTTTTCTGTCCAACCTCAACATGAATCAGCCATATGTATACATATGTCCCCTCCTTTTAGAACCTCCTGCCCATCTCCCTCCCCAGTATGCAGCTTTTGAAACAAACTAAAAATACAGTTAGCATATGATCCAGCAATCCCACTACTGGGCATATATCCAGTAAATATGAAAACTCCCATCAGAAAAGAGACAGGCACAGCAGTGTTTATAGTAGTACCAAGTACAGTAGCAAACAAATGGAAACAACCTTAAATGCCCATACATAGGTGAATGGATAAAGAAAGATATTTTATACATACAATAGAATATTAACCATGAGAAAGAATGAAACAATGCTATTTTGTCAACATGGATTCATCTAGAGATGATCATACAAAGTAAATCAAACAGAGAAAGATAAGAGGAGCTTAGGTGGGTTCAGCTCACCTTTTGGACTTCAGTTGAGAGGAGGTCTTCATCTTTTCCCCCTGGGTATATGGAGATGGCTGTTACGTAACTACTCTAAGCCTTGTGGCTTCCCAGTGACCTTAGTCATTCTGAAGGCTCCCAGTAGTCTGTCCCAGGGCCCCTGAGCACTCTTATATATACCCATCTCCAGGGGGCCACACCATTACGGTTTATGAGATCAGCAAGTCTTTCCCCAGGCAATGGTGGCCCTGGGTGAGCCTTGACATCACAAAGACCCATCCTGACATGTCTAGTGGAGGATGGGGAGCAACTCAGATGATTTTGTGGGAGAAATGAGGCATTTGTAATTCCCCTAAAGAGGCCTGCAAACTCACCTGCCACCCTCATCTCTCCACGTCAACTCATGGGTCACACGGCAGGCAGAGTGCATCTCCTACAAACCTTCCCCATAGCCACACTCCTCGGGCATTCTTTCTGTTTTCTCTCACCTTTCACCTTTATCTAGTTTTGAATATCTTGCCTGAAATCCCTCCACGACAACTAGGCTGTTTTTAAGAGTCTGTGGAAGGGAGCATCATTCCCCGTTCCCTCTGCAGAGTGGTCTTAATGCACCGTGAAGCCCATTGAATTCTGGGCCAGCCGACAGAAACCTTTCCATCCCGCCTCCTTGTCTCAGTGTTCCCGGAACTCGCCTCTGTTTTCTGGTCTCCAGTCGGAAACCCTTGTCTTCAGGCTGTGAGAATGGATTGAATAAACTTGCGCTTGCAAGGAGCTGTCTCATTTCAAGTTTAGGACTCTGGGTCACCTCACTAGGAGTACCACCCAGGCTTGCATTTGAACAGGGTGATGGGGATGGGGCAGAGAAATGCTTGTTTCAGGTTGTGCTGGGGGATCCCATGCAGGAAATGACCACCTGCGGCTCATTCTTATTCCCAAGAAGGGGTGGAGCTTGCCCAGAGCTGTGTGAGCCTTGTGTGCAAGGGTCTTCTCAACAAATCTCTTTTCTCATCTTGTTTTCCTGCTGGAAGCTCCCTTGGAGCTTGCCTCACAGCCAAATCCATGGTGGAATTCATTTCCATGACCAGCTGCCATAAGCTTCCAGCTTCTTGGATAAAACACTGAGTCATCCTGTCCTGTGCATCTAGTTCCCACAGTCTGTCATTGAGCTGGTTGGCTGTGGAGGAAAGGGTAATGGATTGTGTGTTCCACCTCAGTCCTCGTTTTTCCAATTGACTTGGAGGGTAAACCAGCCTGAGGTGCACCCCTGGGGACAGTTTGTTGGCTTAGTGTGTCTCCCTGGGTTTCCTGTGAAGTGTTTACATCCATTTGTTGCTTACTCACCCAGGGTCCATCACACTGCAGAACATTTTAAGAGGAAGAAAAAAACCACGCCATAAACAAACCCAAAAGATGACCCTTACAATTTTGCAAAGAAAGATCTTAAAACCTGAAAGAAAAATGGGCAAGAGGCATGAGCCAACATCCTATAAGAAAGATGTATCACTGGCCTTTAAATTTATGAAGACATGTTTAAAGACATGAGCAGCCATTTCACAAGAAGAGTATGGAACTATCCCCAAACCACGTTAAGAACATATTAAATCTCATGAAGGGAAGAAAAATCATACTAAAATTCCCTTGAGAACTGAAACTCAGGCAGAAGAGGCAGAGATTTTAGAAATTGCAGACAGAGACATTAAGATACTTGGAATAACTGTGTTTTGTGTGTTCTCAAAGTAAGGAGATACATGGAAATCCTAAAATAGACCCCATTTGATCTTACAGATATGAAAAACATAGTGTCAGATGAAGCCCATTTTAAGTGTTTCATGGTGGCTCAGACAGTAAAAAAATAAAAAATAAAAAACCATCTGCAACATGGGAGACTGGGATTCAATCCCTGGGTTGGGAAATGCCCTGGAGGGGGGAATGGCAGCCTGCTCCAATATGCCTGCCTGGGTAATCCCCATGGACAGAGGAGCCTGGCGGGCTACATTCCATGGGGTCAAAAAGAGGTGGACCTGGCTGAGCAACGAAATACCGCACAGCACAGCACATTGGATGTTTGTGAAAGAAAGGCAGCTAGGGAGGAAAGAGGGAGAAAGGGAAACAAGGGAAATGAAAGGAAGGAAAGAAAATCCTCTCTTGCTGGTGAGAACAGAGCAACCAGAGATGTCCCCCAGCAGGACAGCACCCCACATGTCCATCTGAGCACTCTCAGAAGGTTTGAAGCAACCATCACCAACTTTGGTCCCAGTCCTTCAACCAAACTCATGTGCAGGGTTTCCCACTAACAGGCTAATAGTCATCATGGTTTCTCCTCATTCAAATTCTGATTCACCCAGAAGTGAAAAAGACACGTGTGCCCCAATGTTCACCACAGCACTGTTTACAATACCCAAAGCATGGAAGCAACCTAGATGTCCCTCAGCAGACAAATGGGAAAGAAAGCTGTGGTACATAGACACAAGGGAATATTGCTCAGCCATTAAAAAGAATAAATTTGAATCCGTTCTAATGAGGTAGATGAAACTGGAGCCTATTATACAGAGTGAAGTAAGTCAGGAAGAAAAACACCAATACACTTTACTAAGGCTTATATGGAACTTAGAAAGATGGTAATGCTAACCTTATATGGGAGACGGCAACAGAGACACAGATTTACAGAACAGCCTTTTGGAGTCTGTGGGAGACGGTGAGGGTGGGATGATCTGAGAGAATAGCATTGAAACATGTATATTATCATATGTGAAAGAGATAGCCAGTCCATGTTCGATGCATAAGACAGGGTACTCAGGGCTGGTGCACTGGGATCATCCAGAGGGACGGGATGGGGAGGGAGGTGGGAGGGGGGATCAGGATGGGGAACACATGTACACTCATGGCTGATTCATGTTAATGTATGGCAAAAAACACCACAATATTGTAAAGTAATTACCCAACAATTAAAATAAATAAAAGAAAATAAAATACATTCCTCTGCACAAAGGGCCTAAGCAGTATTGGCTTTTGATCTCCAAAACCATTCTTTCCTTCTTTCTTCCCTCCTTCCTCCCCCCACTTTCTTTCCTTTTCTTTCTTCTTATACAACTGTTAAAGCTTGCTTTCCATTTATAATTATGACAAAGTCCTGGCTCTATTTCCCATGTTGTACAATGCATCCCTGAGCTCATCTTCCACCTAACTAACACTGCGTGCCTCCCACTCCCTCACGTCTGTATTGCCCCTCCCTCTTCCCCTCCCCGCTAGTAACCAGTATATGCTTCTCTATATCTGCGCGCCTCCATTTTTATCATATTCTCTACTTTGCGGTATGTTTAGATTCTATAAGTGATATCATACAGTATTTGTCTATCTCTGTGAGTTCATTTACTCAATATTCTACCTTCCATGTTGCTTCAAATGCCAATATTCCATTTTTTTGATGGGGCAGATCCTTTGTATGCATTTTTAGCAAATGGCACGGCCCCCCCCCCCCCCACACACACACACACGACACAGCCCCCTAGCTAAGTATCCATCTCTGCACTCACACAGAGAAACACCAAGTCCTCTTCTCTTCTCCCATGGGAAGTGTGTCTTTGAAGCTCAGTCTGGAATCGGTTCTTCCCCCTATTTTCTGGCAACCTGGGCCTTCTGGACCCATCTTCAACTTCTCAGAAGCCATCTCCCTACCTCCTCACACACTTATCCCTTCCCTGCCCTCTCTGCCCCCCACTATCAGAGAATTCAGAGACAAACATAATTTCACATCAGGTTGATTTTTTTTTGTTATCAATGTATGCAGTTGCTATAATATTCAGCATCTGTACTGTTGGCCAGTACTCAGCGGCAAGACCCCCGAGCATTTCTGAAGTCTCTAGCCATGCCCTGAATTCACTGGCTGTCCACTGGTCCAGCTGGAATGGCAGGGGTCTACATGGCCTCTGGGACCTCCTCTGGTTCGTTCTGATTAGCTGGAATGGCAGGGGTCTCTGTGGTCTCTGGGACCTCCTCTGCTTCCTTCTGAGTAGCTGGAATGGCAGGGGTCACTGTGCTTTCTGGGACCTCCTCTGGTTCATTCTGATTAACTGGAATGGCAGGGGTCTCTGTGGTCTCTGAGACCGCCTCTGGTTCCTTCCAATTCAGCTGTTCATTTGCCTTGGAACTCTGGCTACAGAGCTTTGAGCATCTGATTTTTTAAGCTTTTTGGTGGTGGGAGTTTTCTGAGTTTTCTTAGGTAGTTTTGCCAGAATGGGATTATTCACCCTTACGGTTACCCTGGCCACCTAGAGAAAACCAGAGGGGGAGAAAAGAATGGCACTGGTTTACGGAAGATTGTGAAGACAAGTGGGAATGATGGCTTCAGGAGAAAGGGTGTGGGCAGAGAAGGGTTATGTGCCAGGCCAGGACAGGAGAGGGGGTCTTTTGGAGTGCGGCCGATGAGCAAGAGAGTTTGGCTGGGTTCAGCTCACCTAGACATTTTTTCTGGACCTCAGTTGATAGGACGTCTTCATCTTCTCCTGGGTAACAGGTAGTGCGTGTTCCAAAACTACTGTGGAGCCTTGTGGCTTCCTAGTCACCTCAGTCATTTGGCGGACTCACAGTGGTCTGCTCAGTGCCCCTGAGCACCCCTATATATATCCGTCCCCATGGAGCCTCAGCCTCATGTTTTTTGAGGTCAACAAGTCTCTTCCCCAGGCAATGGTGGCCCTGGGTGAGCTTTGACATCACAAAGCCCCATTCTGTCATGTTTAGCGGAGGACGGGGAGCAAGTCAGATGATTTGCTGGGAGAAATGAGGGATTCCAAACTCACCTGCCACACTCACCTCTATATCAACTCTGATGGGTCACACAGCAGGCAGAGGGCACTCCTCAAAACCTTGCCCCACAGCCACGCTCCTCGGGCATTCATTCTGTCCTCTCTCAGCATTCACCATTATCTAGCTTTTCAAAACTTACCTAAACTCCCTCCATGACAACTAGGTTGTGTTTAAGTGTCTGTGGAAGCGAGAATCAGTCCACGTTCCTCCTGCAATATGGTCTTAATGCACCACGAAGACCACTTAATTCTGGGCCAGCCGACAGAATCCTTTCCCATCCCGCCTCCTTTTCTCTGCGTTCCAGGAGCTCTCCTCTGTTTTCTGGTCTCCAGTAGGAAACCCTTGTTTTCAGGCTGTGAGAACACAGTGAATACACTTGACTTGTTCCACATGGAGCTTTCTTGAATAAACCCACTTGGTCATGATGTCTAACTTTTTGAATATGTCATTGGATTCTGTTTGCTAGAATTTGTTTTATATTTTTCACATGTTTTCATCAGTGATATTGGCCTGTAGTTTTCTTTTTTGGCCGCGTCTTTGGCTGCTTTTGAGATTAGGGTGATGGGGGCCTCATAAATTGATTTTGGGGTTTATCTTGTGCAATATTTTGGAAGAGTTTGAGTAGGATAGGTGTTAGCTCTTAATTGTTTCGTGGATTCATCTGTGAAGCCAACTGGTCCTTGGCTTTTGTTTGTTCAAAGACTTTTACATTGCAGTTTCAATTTCCATGCTATTGATTAGTCCAGTAAGATTTTCTATTTCTTCCTGGCTCAGTTTTGGAAGGTTATAATTTTCTAAGAATTCGTCCATTTCTTCCAAGTTTTCCATTTTATTTTCATATAGCTGCTGATAGTAGTCTCTTGTGATCCTTTGTATTTCTGTGTTGTCTGTTGCATGCACTGCAGCAGCATTCACAAAGACCAAGAGATGAAGGGAAAGAGAATTGTTGGGTGCAGATGAAAAGAGAAAGAAATGTGACAGCGATACACAATGAAATATGATGTCAAAATTATGAAATTGGAAAAAATTCCATTTTCAGAGATACGAACACATCTAGAGTTAATCACAGTAAGTAAAGAAGGGCAGATTAAAGAGATATCATATCATATACCTTCGAGAGGGGATTAAAAAGAAAACATTGATGGCGATGAGTGAAAAAAAAAAAAAGTGAAATGGACTTGCACTCCTGTTAAGAAAATTACGGTTAGGAAAGGGTGTTGGTGGGTGAGAGCCTGAAAGGTGAAGGCTGGAATAAATTTATCCCCACAAATGCCTATATAATTCATAATCCACATGGACTTCTTGTATCAAGAGAAATGTGCTCAACAGATTCTAAAAACAGCTGTGACAGTAACCACAGCTGAACACCTCCAGGTATCTGTGGAACGGAAGGAGAAACTGGTTCCCTGCAACAACTACAATGGTGTAATTTGTTCTAAATGAGAAATAAAAGTTTCACTTAAAGAAAAACTTCAAAGGCTAAAGAGACAAAAGCTTTTGGTGACTTCCAGGGTCTCCTTTTCCTCTCATTTACAACCAGCCCTGGGAGAACATCAGAGTGGACTGTTACCATAGCAAGAAGAGGAGGGACTGAAGAAATGCTGCCGCCTTGTGGACATTTTCTATAACACCAACCTTCGAATCCTGATGGACCCAGTGTTCACAACGGTGCTGAGCTCTAACCCATACCCACTCTTTACAAATTGCCAGGGCTCACATAAGAGAAAAAGTAAACACAGGGGAAGCTAACAGGTAGAGGATATGAACGGGTAAACACAATTCCGTGCCTCATTAAAAAGCTGATGACAATGTGCACATAGGATGAAATCTAAGAGATACGAACATCTAAGCTGTTGAAGATATGATCAACTCTGCCTCAGCAGGAAAAAAAGCCACTGTCTAAAGCTGTATATAGAATCAGTGGTAGAATAGCATTAGTGCAGTGAACACTTTAGGTTACTGGAGGGATGGCCCTGATAAGAGGCGCTATGGGCATGATTAGAAAAGAGCACTCCCATGAAAGACAAATAAATAAATAAACAAAGAGGCAGAGACAGTATGATAAACCAGGTCCTCTCCTGGAGTAGTTCAGAAATGAACAGATTTCGAACACCACACACCGCAAACCAGGTCGCATGGAAACCATTGAAAACATCAAAGAGATGAAAGTTAAGATAGCATACCTGGACAGAGGAATGTATAAGGAAATTGATACAGGTCTAGAATGAATTTGGAATCAAGGATTGAAATCTGAAAGTAGGACAACTTCAGAGATAGATAAACCCAGAGATCATCCCACTGAGTGAAGGAGTTTCGATTCAGGAAACATCAGGTGATGCAACAGAGAGGTGGGATACAAAAATCCACTGCAGTGAGCACCCACACAAAGGTGACATGGACATCCAACCTGGCAAGAAACCTATGGGTGGACCCTGGTGGATGGAAGGGAAACATCTGTAGTTTGGCATTAATTTCTTCCCACAGATACATATAAAATACAGAATCTATGTAAACCTATTGCAGCAAGAGTGATAGTCGAAACACCTTCTAATAATATGTAGGTGAAAACAAGCACAGCTGAATACATAGAGTAGTCTCAGTGTCACGGAACAAGAATCTGTACACGTCAAACCAGCTCCCCTTGTCTTCAACTTAAAGAGAATAGGAAGATTTACTTCAAAAATCCAAGAGTGAGGAGACACCGGCTTTTGTGGCATCCTCTGGCTAGTTCTACTCTACCGTTCAACTGGGCGTAACAAAATCTCTCTAATGGGGCAGGCCATCCCAAAAGAGGAGAGAATCATAAAGCCTTGCAGCGTACAGGGTTTTCTCTGTAATGGCAGACTTCAAAGTATCGCTGATGGATATATGATATACTCAAGTCTGCTGGACTCAACATGAGACCTACCCTTGACCATGTCAGGGGTGATTCATCCAAAAAAGAAAAACGTGAAAAAGAAAATCCACAACACTCTCAGGAAGAAAACATCAACAGTTAAATACAGCTCAAAGTGCTTAAAAAAATAAATACAGATTTTGAAAAACACGTCTAAGTCGACCATGCACTGCAGCAAGATTAACAACATCCTATACATGAAAGTCAAGAAACTGATGCTGTCACGATTGAAAACAGTAAGCAGTTCTTTTTAAATTAATTTTTATTTTCTTATTGATGGATAGTTGCTTTACAGAATTTTGTTGTTTTCTGTCCAACCTCAACATGAATCAGCCATATGTATACATATGTCCCCTCCTTTTAGAACCTCCTGCCCATCTCCCTCCCCAGTATGCAGCTTTTGAAAGAAACTGAAAATAGAGTTAGCATATGATCCAGCAATCCCACTACTGGGCATATATCCAGTAAAGATGAAAACTCCCATCAGAAAAGAGACAGGCACAGCAGTGTTTATAGTAGTACCAAGTACAGTAGCAAAGAAATGGAAACAACCTTAAATGCCCATACATAGGTGAATGGATAAAGAAAGATATTTTATACATACAATGGAATATTAACCATAAGAAAGAATGAAACAATGCTATTTTTGTCAACATGGATGCACCTAGAGATGATCATACAAAGTAAGTCAAACAGAGAAAGATAAGAGGAGCTTAGGTGGGTTCAGCTCACCTTTTGGACTTCAGTTGAGAGGAAGTCTTCATCTTTTCCCCCTGGGTATATGGAGATGGATGTTATGTAACTGCTGTAAGCCTTGTGGCTTCCCAGTATGGAAGGCTCCCAGTAGTCTGCGCCAGAGCCCCTGAACACCCTTATATATACCCATCTCCAGGGGGCCACACCGTTACGGTTTATGAGATCAGCAAGTCTCTTCCCCAGCCAATGGTGGCCCCGGGTGAGCCTTGACATCACAAAGACCTATCCTGACATGTCTAGTGGAGGATGGGGAGCAACTCAGATGATTTTGTGGGAGAAATGAGGCATTTGTAATTCCCCTAAAGAGGCCTCCAAACTCACCTGCCACCCTCATCTCTCCACGTCAACTCATGGGTCACACGGCAGGCAGAGTGCATCTCCTACAAACCTTCCCCACAGCCACACTCCTCGGGCATTCTTTCTGTTCTCTCTCACCTTTCACCTTTATCTAGTTTTGAATATCTTGCCTGAAATCCCTCCACGACAACTAGGCTGTTTTTAAGAGTCTGTGGAAGGGAGCATCATTCCCCGTTCCCTCTGCAGAGTGGTCTTAATGCACCGTGAAGCCCATTGAATTCTGGGCCAGCCGACAGAAACCTTTCCATCCCGCCTCCTTGTCTCAGTGTTCCCGGAACTCTCCCCCGTTTTCTGGTCTCCAGTCGGAAACCCTTGTCTTCAGGCTGTGAGAATGCATTGAATTCATTTGCCCTTGCTCCACACGGAGCTGTCTCGTTTCAAGTTTAGGACTCAGGGTCACCTCACTAGGAGTACTACCCAGGCATGCGTTTGAACTGGGTGATTGGGATGGGGCAGAGAAATGCTTGTTTCAGTTTGTGCTGGGGGATCCCATGCAGGAAATGCCCAGCTGAAGCTGATTAATATTCCCAGCAAGGGGTGGACCTTGCCCAGAGCTGTGTGAGCCTTGTGTGTAAATGTCTTCGCAACACGTGCCCTCACAAATCCCTTTTCTCATCTTGTTATCCTGCTTGAAGCTCCCTTGAAGCTTACCTCACAGGCAAAACCATGGTGGAATTCATTTCCATGAGTAGCTGCCACAAGCTTCCAGCTTCTTGGATGAAACACTGTGTCATCCTGTCCTGTGCATCTAGTTCCCACGGTCTCTCACTGAGCTGGTTGGCTGTGGAAGAAAGGGGAATGGATTGCGTGCTCCACCTCAGTCCTCATTTTTCCCATTGACTCGTAGGGTCAACCAGCCTGAGGTGAACCCCTGGGGACAGTTTGTTGCCTTAGTGTGTCTCCCTGGGTTTCCCGTGAAGTGTTCACATCCATTTGTTGCTTACTCACCCAGAGTCCATCACACTGCTGAACATTTTAAGAGGTAGATAAAACACGCCATAAACAAACCCAAAAGATGACTCTGACAATTTTCAGAAGAAAGATGTTAAAACCTGAAAGAAAAATGAGCAATAGGCTCGAGCCAACACTTTATAAGAATCCTGTATCACTGGCCTTTAAATTTATGAAAACATGTTTAAAGACATGAGCAGCCAATTCACAAGAAGAGTATTGAATTAGCCCCGAACAACGTTAAGAACACATTAAATCTCACGAAGGGAAGAAAAATCATACTAAAATTCCCTTGAGAACTGAAACTCAGGCAGAAGTGGCATAGATTTTAGAAATTGCAGACAGAGACATTAAGATACTTGGAATAACTGTGTTTTTTGTGTTCTCAAAGTAAGGAGAGACATGGAAATCCTAAAATAGACCCCATTTGATCTTACAGATATGAAAAACATAGTGTCAGATGAAGCCCATTTTAAGGCTTTCCTAGTGGCTCAGACAGTAAAAAAAATAAAAAATAAAAAACCACCTACAACATGGGAGACGGGATTCAATCCTGGGTTGAGAAGATCCCCTGGAGGGGGGAATGGCAGCCTGCTCCAGTATGCCTGCCTGAAGAATCCCCATGGACAGAGGAGCCTGGCGGGCTACATTCCATGGGGTCAAAAAGAGTTGGACCCGGCTGAACATCGAAATACAGCACAGCACAGCACATTGGATGTTTGTGAAAGAAAGGCAGGTAGGGAGAAAAGAGGCAGAAAGGGAAACAAGGGAAATGAAAGGAAGGAAAGAAAAGCCTCTGTTGCTGGTGAGACTAGAGCAACCAGAGATGTCCTTCAGAAGGACGGCACAACATATGTCCATCTGAGCACTCTCAGACGGTTTGAAACAACCATCTCCAACTTTGGTCCCACTCCTTCAACCAAACTCATGTGCAGGGTTTACCACTAACAGGCTAATAGTCATCATGGTTTCTCCTCATTCAAATCCTTATTCACCCAGAAGTGAAAAAGACACGTGTGCCCCAATGTTCATCACAGCACAGTTTACAATACCCAGGGCATGGAAGCAACCTAGATGTCCACCAGCAGGCAAATGGGTAAGAAAGCTGTGGTACATAGATACAATGAAATATTGCTCAGCCATTAAAAAGAACACATGTGAATCCATTCTCATGAGGTGGATGAAACTGGAGCCTATTTTACAGAGCGAAGTAAGTCAGTAAGAAAAACACCAAACACTGTATAAGGCATATATATTGAATTTAGGAAGATGGAGATGATAACCCTATATGGGAGACAGCAAAAGAGACACAGACTTCCAGAACAGTCCTTTGGACTCTGCGGGAGATGGCGAGGGTGGAATGAACTGAAAGAAAGCATTGAAACATGTATACTATCATATGTGAAAGGGATAGCCAGTCCATGTTCGATGCATAAGATAGGGTGCTCAGGGCTGGTACACTTGGCTGACCCAGAGGGATCAAATGAGGAGGGAGGTGGAAGGGGGGATCAGGATGGGGAACACATGTATTTCCATGGCTGATTCATGTCAATGTATGGGAAATACAGCACAATATTGTAATGTAATTACACACCAATTAAAATAAATAAAATAAAATAAAATACATTCCTTTGCCACAAAGGGCCTAAGCAGTATTGGCGTTTTTACATCCAAAACGCCATTCTTTACTTCTTTCTTCCCTCCTTCCTCCCCCCGCATTCTTTCCATTTCTTTCTCTTTATACAGCTGTTAAATCTTGCTTTCCATTTATAGTTATGACAAAGTGTTGCCTCTATTCCCCATGTTGTACATTGCATACCTGAGCTCATCTTCCACTTAACTAACACTGCGTGCCCCCCACTCCCCCACCTCTGTATTGCCCCTCGGTCTTCCCCTCCACGCTGATAACCAGTAGATGCATCTCTATATCTGTGCACCTCCATTTTTATCATATTCTCTAATTTGCGGTATGTCTACATTCTATAAGTGATATCATAGAGTATTTGTGTATCTCTGTCCGAGTTATTTTTCTCAATATTCTACCTTTGATATTGCTGCAAATGTCAATATTTCATTCTTTTGATGGGCAACTCCTCTGTATGTCTTTTACCAAATGGCAGTGACCCCCCACACAGAACATAGCTTCCCAGCTAAGTGTCCATCTCTGCCCTCACACAGAGAAAGACCAAGTCCTCTTCTTCTTCTCCCATGGGAAGTGTGTCTTTGAAGCTCAGTCTGGAACCAGTTCTGCCCAAGACTTTCTGGCAACCTGGACCTTCTGATCCCATCTCCAACTCCACAGAAGCCATCTCCCTCCCTCCTCACACACTTATCCCCTCCCTGCCCCCTCTGCCGCCCCACTATCAGGTAACTCAGAGACAAATATAATATCATATCAGGTTGACTGTATTTTATTTTCATTATTAATGTATGCAGTTGCTATAATGTCCAGCATCTGTACTGTTAGCCAGTATGCATTGGCGATACCCATGGGCATTTCTGAAGTTTCTAGCCATACCCCGAAGTCACTGGCTGTCCACTGGTCCAGCTGGAATGGCAGGGGTCTCCATTGTCTCTGGGACCTCCTCTGGTTCGTTCTGATTAGCTGTAATGGCAGGGGTCTCCATGGTCTATTGAACCTGCTCTAGTTCATTCTGATTACCTGGAATGGCAGGGGTTTCCATGATCTCTGGGACCTCCTCTGGTTCGATCTGATTAGCTGGAATGGACGGGGTCTCCATGGTCTATTGAACCTGCTCTAGTTCATTCTGATTACCTGGAATGGCAGGGGTTTCAATGGTCTCTGAACCTCCTCTGATTCATTCTGATTAGCTGGAATGGTGGGGATCTCTGTGGTCTCTGTCACCTCCACTGATTCATTCTGATTAGCGGGAATGGCAGGGGTCTGCATTGTCTCTGGGACCTCTTCTGGTTCCTTCTAATTCAGGTGTTTATTCACCTTGGAACTCTGGCTACAGAGCGTTGAGCATCTGATTTTCTGAAGCTTTTTTTTTTTTTTGCAGGGAGTTTTCAGAGAAGTTTTCTTGGGCAGCTTTGCCGGAATTGGATTATTCACCCTCACGGTTATCATGGCTACCTGGAGAAATCAAGACAGGGAGCCAGAATGGCACTAGTTTAGGGAACAGTGGAGACTAAAGTGAAGACAGGTGGAAACGATGGTTTCAGAAGGGGTGTGGGCAGAGAAGGGTTATGTGCCAGGCAAGGACAGGGGAGGGGATCTTTTGGGGTGGAGTCGATGGGCAAGAGTATTTTGGTTAGGTACACTTCACCTTGACATTTTTTCTGGACCTCACTTGATAAGAGGTCTTCATTGTTCCTCGGGAATAGGAGGTGGGTGTTCCATAAGTACTCTGGAGCCTTCTGGCTTCCTACACACCTCAGCCGTTTGGGGCACTCACAGTGGTATGCTCAGAGCCCCTGAGCACCCCTATATATACCCGTCCCCATGGAGCCTCACCCTCATGCTTTATGTGGTCAGCAAGTCTCTTCCCCAGCCAAAGGAGTCCCTGGGTGAGCTTTGACATCACAAAGGCCCATCCTGACATATCTAGCGGAGGATGGGGAGCAAGTCAGATGATTTGCTGGAAGAAATGAGGCACTGTAATGCCTTAAAGAGGCCTCCAAACTCACCTGCCACCCTCACCTGTATGTCAACTCTGATGGGTCACACAGCAGACAGAGTGTATCTCCTCCAAACCTTGCCCCACAGCCACACTCCTCGGGCATTCATTCTGTTCTCTCTCAGCTTTCACCATTATTCAGCTTTTCATATCTTGCCTAAACTTCCTCCATGACAACTAGGTCATGTTTAAGTGTCTGAGAAAGCAAGAATCTTTGCTCGTTCGTCCTGCAATGTGGTCTTAATGCAGCTTGAAGCCCATTGAATTCTGGCCAACTGACAGAAATCTTTCCATCCTGCCTACTTGTCTCTGTGTTTCCAGAGCTTGCCTCCATTTTCTCGTCTCCAGTCGGAAACCCTTGTCTTCAGGCTGTGAGAATGCACTGAATACACTTGCCGTTGCTCCACACGGAGCTGTCTCGTTTCAAGTCTTGGACTCAGGGTCACCTTACTAGGAGTACTACCCAGGCTTGGCTTTGAACAGGGTGATAGGCAAGGGGCAGAGAAATGCATGTTTCAGGTTGTGCTGGGGGATCCCATGCAGGAAATGTCCACCTGCGAACGATTAGTATTCCCAGCAAGGGGTGGAGCTTGCCCAGAACTGTGTGAGCCTTGAGTGCAAAGATCTTCTCAACACGTGCCCACACAAATCTCTTTTCTCATCTGGTTTTCCTGCTGGAAGCTCCCTTGGAACTTACCTCACAGCCAAAACCAAGGTGGAATTTATTTCCATGAGCAGATGACACAAGCTTCCAGCTTCTTGGATGAAACACTGTGTCATCCTGAGCTGTGCATCTAGTTTCCACGGTCTCTCATTGAGCTGGTTGGCTCGGGAGGAAAGGGCAATGGATTGTGTACTCCACCTCAGTCCTCATTTTTCCAAATGAATCCTAGGGGCACCCAGTCTGAAGTGCACACCTGGGAAAGTTTGTTGGATTAGTGGGTCTTCCTGGGTTTCCTGTGAAGTGTTCACATCATGTTGTCCATTTGTTGCTTACTCACCCAGGGTCTATTACACTGCTAAACATTTTAAGCGGTAGATAAAGCATCGCGTAAACAAACCCAAAAGATGACTCTTACAATTTTTAGAAGATTTTAAAACCTAATAAAAAATGGGCAAGAGGCACGAGAAAACACTTTATAAGAAAGATGTATCACAGGCCTTTAAATTTATGAAGACGTGTTTAAAGACATGAGCAGCCAATTCACAAGAAGCGTATGGAACTAGCCCCGAACCACGTTAAGAACATATTAAATCTCATGAAGGTAAGAAAAACCATACTAAAATTCCCTTGAGAACTGAAACTCAGGCAGAAGTGGCATAGATTTTAGAAATTGCAGACAGAGACATTAAGATACTTGGAATAACTGTGTTTTGTGTGTTCTCAAAGTAAGGAGAGACATGGAAATCCTAAAATAGACCCCATTTGATCTTACAGATATGGAAAACACAGTGTCAGATGAAACCCATTTTAAGGGTTTCCTGGTGGCTCTGACAGTAAAAAAAAAAAAAAAAAAAAAAAAACCCACCTGCAACATGGGAAACCGGGATTCAATCCCTGGGTTGGGAAGATGCCCTGGAGGGGGGAATGGCAGCCTGCTCCAGTATGCTTTCATGGAGAATCCCCATGGACAGAGGAACCTGGCGGGTCCCTGGGATCACAAAGAGTTGGACACTGCAGAGCAACGAAATACAGCACAGCAGAGCACATTGAATGTTTGTGAAAGAAAGGCAGGTAGGGAAAAGAGAGGGAGAAACGGAAACAAGGGAAATGAAAGGAAGGAAAGAAAATCCTCTCTTGCTGGTGAGAACAGAGCAACCAGAGATGTCCCCCAGCAGGACAGCACCCCACATGTTCATCTGAGCACTCTCAGACGGTTTGAAACAACCATCACCAACTTTGGTCCCAGTCCTTCAACCAAACTCATGTGCAGGGTTTCCCACTAACAGGCTAATAGTCATCATGGTTTCTCCTCATTCAAATCGTGATTCACCGAGAAGTGAAAAAGACACGTGTGCCCCAATATTCACCACAGCACTGTTTACAATACCCAGGGCATGGAAGCAACCTAGATGTCCCTCAGCAGACAAATGGGAAAGAAAGCTGTGGTACATAGACACAATGGAATATTTCTCAGCCATTAAAAAGAACACATTTGAATCCATTCTAATGAGGTAGATGAAACTGGAGCCTCATATACAGTGAAGTAAGTCAGAAAGAAAAACACCAATAGACTTTACTAAGGCATATATATGGAATTTAGAAAGATGGTAATGTTAACACTATATGGGAGACAGCAAAAGAGACACAGATTTACAGAACAGCATTTTGGAGTCTGTGGGAGACTGTGAGGGTGGGATGATCTGAGAGAATAGCATTGAAACATGTATATTATCATATGTGAAAGAGATAGCCAGTCCATGATCGATGCATAACACAGGGTGCTCCAGGCTGGTGCGCTGGTATGACCCCAAGGGATGGAATGGGAAGGGAGGTGGGAGGGGGTATCAGGATGGGGAACACATGTACACTCATGGCTGATTCATGTTAATGTATGGCAAAAACCACCACAATATTGTAAAGTAATTACCCACCAATTAAAATAAATAAAATGAAATAAAATACATTCCTTTCCTAAAAAGGGCCAAATCAGTATTGCCTTTTGGACCAACAAAAACGCCATTCTTTTCCTTCCTTTCTCCCCTCCTTCCTCCACCCACTTTCTTTCCTTTTCTTTCTTCTTATACAACTGTTAAAGCTTGCTTTCCATTTATAGTTATGACAAAGTCCTGGCTCTATTCCCCATGCTGTACAATGCATCCCTGAGCTCATCTTCCACCTAACACTGCGTGCCTCCCACTCCCCCACCTCTGTATTGTCCCTCCCTCTTCCCCTCCCTGCTAGTAACCAGTAGATGCTTATTTATATCAGCATGCCTTCATTTTTATCATATTCTCTGATTTGCGGTATGTTTAGATTCTATAAGTGATATCATACAGTATTTGTCTATCTCTGTGAGTTATTTTACTCAATATTCTACCTTTGATATTGCTGCAAATGCCAATATTCCATTCTTTTGATGGGGCAGCTCCTTTGTATGCCTTTTTAGCAAATGGCATGGCCCCCCCCACACACACACACACACGACACAGCTCCCCAGCTAAGTATCCATCTCTGCATTCACACAGAGAAAAACCAAGTCCTCTTCTCTTCTCCCATGGGAAGTGTGTCTTTCAACCTCTGTCTGGAACCAGTTCTTCCCCCTACTTTCTGGCAATCTGGGCCTTCTGATACCGTCTCCAACTCCACAGAAGCCATCTCCCTCCCTCCTCACACACTTATCACTTCCCTGCCCTCTCTGCCCCCCACTATCAGAGAACTCAGAGACAAACATAATTTCACATCAGGTTGATTTTATTTTCGTTATTAATGTATACTGTTGCTATAATATTCAGCATCTGTACTGTTGGCCAGTACTCAGTGGTGAGACCCCCGAGCATTTCTGAAGTCTCTAGCCATGCCTCGAAGTCGCTGGCTGTCCACTCGTCCAGCTGGAATGGCAGGGGTCTCCATGGCATTTGGGACCTCTTCTGGTTCCTTCTGATTAACTGGAATGGAAGGGGTCTCTGTGGTCTCTGGCACCTCCTCTGGTTCCTTCTGATTCAGCTCTTCATTTGCCTTGGAAATTTGGCTACAGAGCTTTGAGCATTGATTTTCTTAAGCTTTTTGGTGGTGGGAGTTTTCTGAGTTTTCTTAGGCAGCATTGCCGGAATGGGATTATTCACCCTCACGGTTACTCTGGCCACCTAGAGAAAACAAGAGGGGGAGCAAAGAATGGCACTGGTTTAGAGAAGAGTGTGAAGACAGTTGGGAACGATGGCCTTAGGAGAAGGGGTGTGGGCAGAGAAGGGTTATGTGCCAGGCAAGGACCAGGGAGGGGATCTTTTGGGGTGGGTTCAATGGGCAAGAGTGTGTGGCTGGGTTCAGCTCACCTAGACATTTTTTCTGGACCTCAGTTGATAGGAGGTCTTCATCTTCTCCTGGAAAACTGGAGGGGTGTGTTCCATAACTACTCTGGAGCCTTGTGGCTTCCTAGTCACCTCAGTCATTTGGAGGACTCGCAGTGGTATGCTCAGAGCCCCTGAGCACCGCTATATATATCTGTCGCCATGGAGCCTCACCCTCATGCTTTATGAGGTCAGCAAGTCTCTTCCCCAGCCAATGGTAGCCCTGGGTGATCTTTGACATCACAAAGCCCCACCCTGACACGTCTAGCGCGGAATGGGGAGCAAGTCAGATGATTTGCTGGGAGAAATGAGGCATTTGTAATGCCCTAAAGAGGCCTCCAAACTCACCTGCCACCCTCAACTCTAAATCAACTCTGATGGGTCACACGGCAGGCAGAGTGCATCTCCTCCAAACCTTGCCCCACAGCCATACTCCTCGGGCATTCATTCTGTTCTCTCTCAGCTTTCACCATTATCTAGCTTTTCATATCTTGCCAAAACTCCCTCCATGACAACTAGGTTGTGTTTAAGTGTCTGTGGAAGCGAGAATCAGTCCATGTTCGTCCTGCAATGTGGTCTTAATGCACCTCGAAGACCACTTAATTCTGGGCCAGCTGACAGAATCCTTTCCCATCCCGCCTCCTTTTCTCCGAGATCCAGGAGCTCTCCTCTGTTTTCTAGTCTCCAGTCGGAAACCCTTGTCTTCAGGCTGTGAGAACACAGTGAATACACTTGACCTTGTTCCACATGGAGCTTTCTTGACTAAACCCACTTTGTCATGATGTCTAACTTTTTGAATATGTCGTTGGTTTCTGTTTGCTAGAATTTGATGAACATTTTTCACATATGTTCATCAGTGATATTGGCCTGTAGTTTGTTTGTTTGTTTGTTTTTTTTTTTTTTTTTTTGGCCGTATCTTTGGCTGGTTTTTGGGATTAGGGTGAAGGGGGCCTCATAAATTGATAATAGGTGTTTACCTTGTGCAGTATTTTGGAAGAGGATGAGTAGGATAGGTGTTAGCTCTTAATTGTTTGGTCTATTCACCTGTGAAGCCAACAGGTCCTTGGCTTTTGTTTGTTCAAAGATTTTTCATTGCAGTTTCAATTTCCATGCTTTTGATTAGTCTAGTAAGATTTTCCATTTCTTCCTGGCTCAGTTTTGGAAGGTTATACTTTTCTAAGAATTCGTCCATTTCTTTGAAGTTTTCCATTTTATTTTCATATAGCTGCTGATAGTAGTCTCTTGTGATCCTTTGTATTTCTGAGTGGTCTGTTGCATGCACTGCAGCAGCATTCACAGCGACCAAGAGATGAAGGGAAAGAGAATTGTTGGGTGCAGATGAAAAGAGAAAGAAATGTGACAGAGATACACAATGAAATATGATGCCAAAATTATGAAATTGGAAAAAATTCCATTTTCAGAGATACGCAAATATCTAGAGTTAATCACAGTAAGTAAAGAAGGGCAGATTATAGAGATATCATATCATATACCTTCGAGAGGGGATTAAAAAGAAAACATTGATGGCGATGAGTGAAAAAAAAAAAAAAAAGTGAAATGGACTTGCATTCCTGTTAAGAAAATTACGGTTAGCAAAGGGTGTTGGTGGGTGAGAGCCGGAAAGGTGAAGGCTGGAATAAATTTATTCCCACAAATACCTATGCAATTCATAATCCACATGGACTTCTTGTATCAAGAGAAATGTGCTCAACAGATTCTAAAAAGAGCTGTGACAGTAACCACAGCTGAACACCTCCAGGTATCTGTGGAACGGAAGGAGAAACTGGTTCCCTCCAACAACTACAACGGTGTAATTTGTCCTAAATGAGAAATAAAAGTTTCACTTAAAGAAAATACTTCAAAGGCTAAAGAGACAAAAGCTTTTGGTGACTTCCAGGGTCTCCTTTCCCTCTCATTTACAACCAGCCCTGGGAGAACCTCAGAGGGGGCTGTTACCATAGCAACAAGAGGAGGGACTGAAGAAATGCTGCCGCCTTGTGGACATTTTCTATAACAGCAACTTTAGAATGCTGATGGACACAGTGTTCACAACGGTGCTGAGCTCTAACCCATACCTACTCTTTACTAATTGCCCGGGCTCACATAGGAGAAAAAATAAACACAGGGGAAGCTAACACGTAGAGGATATGTACGGGTAAACACAATTTCATGCCTCATTCAAAAAGCTGAAGACAATGTGCATATAGGATGAAATCTAACAGCTACGAACATCTAAGCTGTTGAGGATATGATCACCTCTGCCTCAGCACGAAAAAAAGCCACTGTCTAAAGCTGTACATGGAATCAGTGGTAGAATAGCATTAGTGCAGTGGACACTTTAGGTTACTGGTGGGGTGAACCTGATAAGAGGCATTATGAGCATGATTAGAAAAGTGCACTCCCAGGAAAGACATATAAATAAATAAACCAAGAGGCAGACACAGTATGATAAACCAGGGCCTCTCCTGGAGTAGTTCAGAAATGAACAGATTTCAAACACCACACACCCCAAACCAGGTCCCATGGAAACCATTCAAAATATCAAAGAAATGAAAGTTAAGATAGCATACCTGGACAGAGGAATGTATAAGGAAATTGATACAGGTCTAGAATGAATTTGGAATCAAAGATTGAAATCTGAAAGTAGGACAACTTCAGAGATAGATAAACCCAGAGATCATCCCACTGAGTGAAGGAGTTTCGATTCAGGAAACATCAGGTGATGCAACAGAGAGGTGGGATACAAAAATCCACTGCAGTGAGCACCCACACAAAGGTGACATGGACATCCAACCTGGCAAGAAACCTATGGGTGGACCCTGGTGGATGGAAGGGAAATATCTGTAGTTTGGCATTAATTTCTTCCCACAGATACATATAAAATACAGAATCCATGTAAACCTGTTGCAGCAAGAGTGGTAGTCGAAACACCTTCTAATAATATGTAGGTGAAAACAAGCACAGCTGAATACATAGAGAAGTCTCAGTGTCACGGAACAATAATCTGTACAAGTCAAACCAGCTCCCCTTGTCTTCAACTTAAAGAGAATAGGAAGATTTACTTCAAAAATCCAAGAGTGAGGAGACACCGGGTTTTGTGGCATCCTCTGGCTCGTTCTACTCTACTGTACAACCGGGCCTGACAAAAACTCTCAGATGGGGCAGGCCATCCCAAAAGAGGAGGGAATCATAAAGCCTTGCAGCATACAGGGTTTTCTCTGTAATGGCAGCCTTCAAACTATCGGTGATGGATATATGATATACTCAAGGCTGCTAGACTCAACATGAGACCTACCCTTGACCATGTCAGGGGTGATTCATCCAAAAAAGAAAAAAAGTGAAAAAGGAAATCCAGAACACTCTCAGGAAGAAAACATCAACAGTTAATACAGCTCAAAGTCCTTAAAAATATAAAGAAACACAGATTTTGAAAAACACGACTAAGTCGACCATCCACTGCAGCAACATTAACAACATCCTATACATGAAAGTCAAGAAACTGATCCTGTCACGATTGAAAACAGTAAGCAGTTCTTTTTAAATTAATTTTTATTTTCTTATTGATGGATAGTTGCTTTACAGAATTTTGTTGTTTTCTGTCCAACCTCAACATGAATCAGCCATATGTATACATATGTCCCCTCCTTTTAGAACCTCCTGCCCATCTCCCTCCCCAGTATGCAGCTTTTGAAACAAACTAAAAATAGAGTTAGCATATGATCCAGCAATCCCACTACTGGGCATATATCCAGTAAAGATGTAAACTTCCATCAGAAACGAGACACGCACAGCAGTGCTTATAGTAGTACCAAGTACAGTAGCAAAGAAATGGAAACAACTTTAAATGCCCATACATAGGTGAATGGATAAAGAAAGATATTTTATACATACAATGGAATATTAACCATAAGAAAGAATGAAACAATGCTCTTTTGTCAACATGGATGCACCTAGAGATGATCATACAAAGTGAGTCAAACAGAGAAAGATAAGAGGAGCTTAGGTGGGTTCAGCTCACCTTTTGGACTTCAGTTGAGAGGAGGTCTTCATCTTTTCCCCCTGGGTATATGGAGATTGCTGTTACGTAACTACTCTAAGCCTTGTGGCTTTCCAGAGACCTTAGTCATTCTGAAGGCTGCCAGTAGTCTGCCCCAGAGTCCCTGAGCACCCTTACATATACCCATCTCCAGGGGGCCACACCGTTACAGTTTATGAGATCAGCAAGTCTCTTCCCCAGCCAATGGTGGCCCCGGGTGAGCCTTGACATCACAAAGACCCATCCTGACGTGTCTAGTGGAGGATGGGGAGCAACTCAGATGATTTTGTGGGAGAAATGAGGCATTTGTAATTCCCCTAAAGAGGCCTGCAAACTCACCTGCCACCCTCATCTCTCCACGTCAACTCATGGGTCACACGGCAGACAGAGTGCATCTCCTACAAACCTTCCCCACAGCCACACTCCTCGGGCATTCATTCTGTTCTCTCTCACGTTTCACCTTTATCTAGTTTTGAATATCTTGCCTGAAATCCCTCCACGACAACTAGGCTGTGTTTAAGAGTCTGTGGATGGGAGCATCATTCCATGTTCCCTCTACAGTGTTGTCTTAATGCACCGTGAAGCCCATTGAATTCTGGGCTAGCCAAGAGAAACCTTTCCATCCCACCTCCTTTTCTCAGTGTTCCCAGAACTCGCCTCCGTTTTCTGGTCTCCAGTCAGAAACCCTTGTCTTCAGGCTTTGAGAATGCATTGAATACACTTGCCCTTGCAAGGAGCTGTCTCATTTCAAGTTTAGGACTCAGGGTCACCTCACTAGGAGTAATACCCAGGCTTGCGTTTGAACAGGGTGATGGGGATGGGGCAGAGAAATGCTTGTTTCAGGTTGTGCTGGGGGATCCCATGCAGGAAATGACCACCTGCGGCTCATTTGTATTCCCAGGAAGGGGTGGAGCTTGCCCAGAGCTGTGTGAGCCTTGTATGCAAGGGTCTTCTCAACACGTGCCCTCACAAATCTCTTTTCTCATCTTGTTTTCCTGCTGGAAGCTCCCTTGGAGCTTGCCTCACAGCCAAATCCACGGTGGAATTCGTTTCCATGAGCAGCTGCCTCAAACTTCCAGCTTCTTGGATAAAACACTGAGTCATCCTGTCCTGTGCATCTAGTTCCCACGGTCTCTCTTTGAGCTGGTTGCCTGTGGAGGAAAGGGGAATGGATTGTGTGCTCCACCTCAGTCCTCGTTTTTCCAATTGACTTGGATGGTCAACCAGCCTGAGGTGCATACCTGTGGACAGTTTGTTGGCTTAGAGGGTCTCCCTGCATTTCCTGTGCAGTGTTCACATCCATTTATTGCTTACTCACCCATGGTCCATCACACTGCTGAACATTTTAAGAGGAAGAAAAAAAAAAAGCCATAAACTACCCAAAAGATGACTCTTACAATTTTGCGAAGAAAGATCTTAAAACCTGAAAGAAAAATGAGCAAGGGGCCATTTTTATAAGAAAGATGTATCACAGGCCTTTAAATTTATAAAGACATGTTTAAAGACATGAGCAGCCAATTCACAAGAAGAGTATGGAACTAGCCCGGAACCACATTAAGAACATATTAAATCTCACAAAGGGAAGAAAAATCATACTAAAATTCCCTTGAGAACTGAAACTCAGGCAGAGGTAGAATAGATTTTAGAAATTGCAGACAGAGACATTAAGATACTTGGAATCACTGTGTTTTGTGTGTTCTCAAAGTAAGGAGAGACATGGAAATCCTAAAATAGACCCCATTTGATCTTACAGATATGAAACACATAGTGTCAGATGAAGCCCATTTTAAGGGTTTCCTGGTGGCTCAGACAGTAAAAAAAAAAAAAAAAAAAAAAAAAGAAATAAAAAACCACCTGCAACATGGGAGATCGGGATTCAATCCCTGGGTTGGGAAGATACCCTGGAGGAGGGAATGGCAGCCTGCTCCAGTATGCCTGCCTGGGTAATCCCCATGGACGAAGGAGCCTGGCGGGCTACATTCCATGGGGTCAAAAAGAGTTGGACCCAGCCGAGCAACGAAATGCAGCACAGCACAGCAGATTGGATGTTTGTGAACGAAAGGCAGGTAGGGTGGAAAGAGGGAGAAAGGGAAACAAGGGAAATGAAAGGAAGGAAAGAAAATCCTCTCTTGCTGGTGAGAACAGAGCAACCAGAGATGACCTCCAGCAGGACAGCACCCCACATGTCCATCTGAGCACTCTCAGAAGGTTTGAAACAACCATCACCAACTTTGGTCCCAGTCCTTCAACCAAACTCATGTGCAGGATTTCCCACTAACAGGCTAATAGTCATCATGGTTTCTCCTCATTCAAATTCTGATTCACCCAGAAGTGAAAGAGACACGTGTGCCCCAATGTTCACCACAGCACTGTTTACAATAGCCAGGGCATGGAAGCAACCTAGATATCCCTGACCAGACAAATGGGAAAGAAAGCTGTGGTACATAGACACAAGGGAATATTGTTCAGCCATTAAAAAGAATACATTTGAATCCATTCTAATGAGGTAGATGAAACTGGAGCCTATTATACGGAGTGAAGTAAGTCAGAAAGAAAAACACCAATATACCTTACTAAGGCATATATATGGAATTTAGAAAGGTGGTAATTCTAACCCTATATGGGAGACAGCAAAAGAGACACAGATTTACAGAACAGCCTTTTGGAGTCTGTGGGAGACGGTGAGGGTGGGATGATCTGAGAGAATAGCATTGAAACATGTATATTATCATATGTGAAAGAGAAGGCCAGTACATGTTCGAGGCATAAGACAGGGTGCTCAGGGCTGGTGCACTGGGATGACCCAGAGGGATGGGATGGGGAGGGAGCTGGGAGGGGGGATCAGGATGGAGAACCCATGTACACTCATGGCTGATTCATGTTAATGTATGGCAAAAACCACCACAATATTGTAAAGTAATTACCCACCAATTAAAATAAATAAAATAAAATAACATATATTCGTTTTCTAAAAACGGCCTAATCAGTATTGGCGTTTGGACCTCCAAAAACGCCATTCTTTTCCTTCCTTTCTTCCCTCCTTCCTCCCCCCACTTTCTTTCCTTTTCTTTCTTCTTATACAACTGTTAAAGCTTGCTTTCCATTTATAGTTATGACAAAGTCCTGGCTCTATTCCCCATGTTGTACAATGCATCATTGAGCTCATCTTCCACCTAACTAACACTGCGTGCCTCCCACTCCCCCACCTCTGTATTGCCCCTCCCTCTTCCCCTCCCCGCTGGTAACCAGTCGATGCTTCTCTATATCTGTGCGTCTCCATTTTTATCACATTCTCTACTTTGCGGTATGTTTAGATTCTATAAGTGATATCACACAGTATTTGTCTATCTCTGTGAGTTCATTTACTCAATATTCTACCTTCCATGTTGCTTCAAATGCCAATATTCCATTTTTTTGATCGGGCAGCTCCTTTTTATGCCTTTTTAGCAAATGGCACGCCCCCCCCCCGCCACACACAAGACACAGCTCCCCAGCTAAGTATCCATCTCTGCACTCACACAGAGAAACACCAATTCCTCTTCTCTTCTCCCATGGGAAGTGTGTCTTTGAAGCTCAGTCTGGAACCAGTTCTTCCCCCTACATTATGGCAAACTGGGCCTTCTGATCCCATCTCCAACTCCACAGAAACCATCTCCCTCCCTTCTCACACACTTATCCCTTCCCTGCTCTCTCTGCCCCACACTATCAGAGAACTCAGAGACAAACATAATTTCACATCAGGTTGATTTTATTTTCGTCATCAATGTATGCAGTTGCTATAATATTCAGCATCTGTACTGTTGGCCAGTACTCAGCAGCGAGACCCGTGAACATTTCTGAAGTCTCTAGCCATGCCCCGAAGTCGCAGGCTGTCCACTGGTCCAGCTGGAATGGCAGGGGTCTCCATGGCCTCGGGGACCTCCTCTGGTTCGTTCTGATTAGCTGGAATGGCAGGGGTCACTGTGGTCTGGGACCTCATCTGGTTCACTTTGATTAACTGGAATGGCAGGGGTCTCTGTGGTCTCCGGGACCTCCTCTGGTTCCTTCTGATTCAGCTCTTCATTTGCCTTGGAACTCTGGCTACAGAGCTTTGAGCATCTGATTTTCTTAAGCTTTTTGGTGGTGGGAGTTTTCTGAGTTTTCTTAGGCAGCATTGCCGGAATGGGATTATTCACCCTCACGGTTACCCTGGCCACCTAGAGAAAACAAGAGGGGGAGCAAAGAATGGCACTGGTCTACATAAGATTGTGATGACAGGTGGGAACGATGGCTTCAGGAGAAGGGGTGTGGGCACAGAAGGGTTATGTGCCAGGCAAGGACAGGGGAGGGGGTCTTTTAGGGTGGGGCCAATGGGCAAGAGAGTTTGGCTGGGTTCAGCTCACCTAGACATTTTTTCTGGTCCTCAGTTGGTAGGAGGTGTTCATCTTCTCCTGGGTGACACGGGTGCATGTTCCATAACTACTCTGGAGCCTTGTGGCTTCCTAGTCACCTCAGTCATTTGGAGGACTCGCAGTAGTCCGTTCAGAGCCCCTGAGCACCCTTATATATACCAGTCCCCATGGAGCCACACCCTCATGCTTTATGAGGTCAGCAAGTCTCTTCCCCAGCCAATAGTGGCCCTGGGTGAGCTTTGACATCACAAAGCCCCATCCTGACATGTTTAGCAGAGGATGGGGAGCAAGTCAGATGATTTGCTGGGAGAAATGAGGGCCACCAAACTCACCTGCCACACTCACCTCTATGTCAAATCTGAGGGGTCACACAGCAGGCAGAGTGCACTCCTCCAATCCTTGCCCCACAGCCAAACTCCTCGGGCATTCATTCTGTCTTGTCTCAGCTTTCACCATTATCTAGCTTTTCATATCTTACGTAAACTCCCTCCATGACAACTAGGTTGTGTTTAAGTGTCTGTGGAAGCGAGAATCAGTCCACGTTCCTCCTGCAATATGATCTTAATGCACCTCGAAGACCACTTAATTCTGGGCCAGCCGACAGAATCCTTTCCCATGCCGCCTCCTTTTCTCCGCGTTCCAGGAGCTGTCCTCTGTTTTCTGCTCTGCACTCGGAAACCCTTTTCTTCAGGCTGTGAGAACACAGTGAATACACGTGACCTTGTTCCACATGGAGCATTCTTGAATAAACCCACTTGGTCATGATGTCTAACTTTTTGAATATGTCATTGGATTCTGTTTGCTACAGTTTGTTGAACATTTTTCACACATGTTCATCAGTGATATTGGCCTGTAGTTTTCTTTTTTGGCTGCATCTTTGGCTGGTTTTGGGATTAGGGTGAAGGGGGCCTAATAAATTGATTTTGGGTGTTTACCTTGTGCAGCACTTTGGAAGAGTTTGAGTAGGATAGGTGTTAGCTCTTAATTGTTTGGTGGATTCACCTGTGAAGCCAACTGGTCCTTGGCTTTTGTCTGTTCAAAGATTTTTCATTGCAGTTTCAATTTGCATCCTTTTGATTGGTCTAGTAAGATTTTCTATTTCTTCCTGGCTCAGTTTTGGAAGGTTATAATTTTCTAAGAATTCGTCCATTTCTTCCAAGTTTTCCATTTTATTTTCATATAGCTGCTGATAGTAGTCTCTTGTGATCCTTTGTATTTCTGTGTTGTCTGTTGCATGCACTGCAGCAGCATTCACAAAGACCAAGAGATGAAGGGAAAGAGAATTGTTGGGTGCAGATGAAAAGAGAAAGAAATGTGACAGAGATACACAATGAAATATGATGCCAAAATTATGAAATTGGAAAAAAATTCCATTTTCAGACATACGCAAACATCAAGAGTTAATCACAGTAAGTAAAGAAGGGCAGATTAAAGAGATATCATATCATATACCTTCGAGAAAGGATTAAAAAGGAAACATTGATGGCGATGAGAGAAAGAAAAAAAAAAAAAAAACAGGGAAATGGACTAGCATTCCTGGTAAGTAAATTACGGTTAGCAAAGTGTGTTGGTGGGTGAGAGCCTGAAAGGTGAAGGCAGGAATAAATTTATCCCCACAAATGCATATATAATTCATAATCCACATGGACTTCTTGTATCAAGAGAGCACCCCTATATATACACATCCCAATGGAGCCTCACCCTCATGCTCTATGAGGTCAGCAAATCTCTTCCCCAGCCAATGGTGGCCCTGGGTGAGCTTTGACATCACAAAGCCCCATCCTGTCATGTTTAGCGGAGGATGGGGAGCAAGTCAGATGATTTGCTGGGAGAAATGAGGGCCTCCAAACTCACCTGCCACACTCACCTCTATGTCAACTCTGATGGGTCACACAGCAGGCAGAGTGCACTCCTCCAATCCTTGCCCCACAGCCACACTCCTCGGGAATTCATTCTGTCCTCTCTCAGCTTTCACCATTATCTAGCTTTTCATATCTTACCTAAACTCCCTCCATGACAACTAGGTTGTGTTTAAGTGTCTGTGGAAGCGAGAATCAGTCCACGTTCTTCCTGCAATATGGTCTTAATGCACCTCCAAGACCACTTAATTCTGGGCCAGCCGACAGAATCCTTTCCCTTCCCGCCTCCTTTTCTCCGCCTACCAGGAGCTCTCCTCATTTTTCTGATATCCAGTCGGAAACCTTGTCTTCAGGCTGTGAGAATGCATTGAATACACTTGCCCTTGCAAGGAGCTGTCTCATTTCAAGTTTAGAACCTAGGGTCACCTCACTAGGAGTACCACCCAGGCTTGCGTTTGCGCTGGGTGATGGGGATGGGGCAGAGAAATGCTTGTTTCAGGTTGTGCTGGTGGATCCCATGCAGGAAATGCCCAACTGCAGCTGATTAGTATTCGCAGCAAGGGGTGGAGCTTGCCCAGAGCTGTGTGAGCCTTGTGTGCAAAGGTCTTCTCAACACGTGCCCTCACAATTCTCTTGGCTCATTTTGTTTTCCTGCTGGAAGCTCCCTTGAAGCTTACCTCACAGCCAAAACCATGGTGGAATTCATTTCCATGAGCAGCTGCCACAAGCTTCCAGCTTCTTGGACGAAACACTGAGTCATCCTGTCCTGTGCATCTAGTTCCTACAGTCTCTCATTGAGCTGGTTGGCTGTGGAAGAAAGGGTAATGAATAGTGTGACCACCTCAGTCCTCGTTTTTCCAATTGACTCGGAGGGTCAACCAGCCTGAGGTGCAGCCCTGGGGACAGTTTGTTGGCTTAGGGGTCTCCCTGGGTTTCCTGTGAAGTGTTCACATCCATTTGTTGCTTACTCACCCAGAGTCCATCACACTGCTGAATATTTTAAGAGGGTGAAAAAACACGCCAAAAAGAAACCCAAAAGATGACTCTTACAATTTTGAGAAGAAGGATCTTAAAACCTGAAAGAAAAATGGACAAGAGCACGAGCCAACACTTTATAAGAAAGATGTATCACTGGCCTTTAAACTTATGAAGACATGTTTAAAGACATGAGCAGCCAATTCACAAAAAGAGTATGGAATTAGCCCCGAACATATTAAATCTCACGATTTAATATTAAATCGTTAAGAACATATTAAATCTCACAAAGTGAAGAAAAATCATACTAAAATTCCCTTGAGAACTGAAACTCAGGCAGAAGTGGCATCGATTTTAGAAATTGAAGACAGAGACATTAAGATACTTGGAATAACTGTGTTTTGTTTGTTCTCAAAGTAAGGAGAGACATGGAAATCCTAAAATAGACCCCATTTGATCTTACAGATACGAAAAACATAGTGTCAAATAAAGCTCATTTTAAGAGTTTCCTGGTGGTTCAGACAGTAAAAAAAAAAAAAAAAAAAATCCACCTGCAACATGGGAGACCGCGATTCAATCCCTGAGTTGGGGAGATCCCATGGAGGGAGGAATGGCAGCCTGCTCCAGTGTGCATGCCTGGAGAATCCCCATGGATAGAGGAGCCTGACAGGCTACAGTCCATGGGGTCAAAAAGAGTTGGACCCTGCTGAGCAATGAAATACAGCACAGCACAGCACATTGGATGTTTGTGAAAGAGAGGCAGTTAGGGAGGAAAGAGGGAGAAAGGGAAACAAGGGAAATGAAAGGAAGGAAAGAAAATCCTCTGTTGCTGGTGAGACTAGAGCTACCAGAGATGTCCCCCAGCAGGACAGCACGCCACATGTTCATCTGAGCACTCTCAGGTGGTTTGAAACAACCATCACCAACTTTGGTTCCAGTCCTTCAACCAAACTCATGTGCAGGGTTTCCCACTAACAGGCTAATAGTCATCATGGTTTCTCCTCATTCAAATTCTGATTCATCAAGTAGTGAAAAAGAAACGTGTGCCCCAATGTTCACCACAGCACTGTTTACAATAGCCAGGGCAAGGAAGCAACCTAGATGTCCCTCAGCAGACAAATGGGAAAGAAAGCTATGGTACATAGACACAATGGAATATTGTTCAGCCATTAAAAAAACACATTTGAATCCATTCTAATGAGGTAGATGAAACTGGAGCCTATTATACGGAGTGAAGTAAGTCAGAAAGAAAAACACCAATACACATTACTAAGGCATATATATGGAATTTAGAAAGATGGTAATGCTAACCCTATAAGGAAGATAGCAAAAGAGACACAGATTTACAGAACAGGCTTTGGAGTCTGTGGGAGACGGTGAGGGTGGGATGATCTGAGAGAATAGCATTGAAACATGTATATTATCATATGTGAAAGAGATAGCCAGTCCATGTTCGAGGCAACAGACAGGGTGCTCAGAGCTGGTGCACTGGGATGACCCAGAGGGATGGGATGGGGAGGGAGGTGGGAGGGGGTATCAGGATGGGGAACACATGTACACTCATGGCTGATTCATGTTAATGTATGGCAAAAACCACCAAAATATTGTAAAGTAATTACCTACCAATTAAAATAAATAAAATAAAATAAAATACATTCCTTTGCTAAAAGCGGCCTAATCAGTATTGGCTTTTGGACCTCCAAACATGCCATTCTTTTCCTTTCTTTCTTCCCTCCTACCTCCCCCCACTTTCTTTTTTTTTTTTTTTTTTTTAATTTTTTTTTATTATTATTATTATTTTTTTTTCCAGTGGGTTTTGTCATACATTGATATGAATCAGCCATGGATTTACATGTATTCCCAATCCCGATCCCCCCTCCCACCTCCCTCTCCACCCGATTCCTCTGGGTCTTCCCAGTGCACCAGGCCGGAGCACTTGTCTCGTGCATCCCTCCTGGGCTGGTGATCTGTTTCACCATAGATAGTATACATGCTGTTCTTTTGAAATATCCCACCCTCACATTCCCCCACAAAGTTCAAAAGTCTGTTCTGTATTTCTGTGTCTCTTTTTCTGTTCTGCATATAGGGTTATCGTTATCACCTTTCTAAATTCCATATACATGTGTCAGTATGCTGTAATGTTCTTTATCTTTCTGGCTTACTTCACTCTGTATAATGGGCTCCAGCTTCATCCATCTCATTAGGACTGGTTCAAATGAATTCTTTTTAATGGCTGAGTAATATTCCATGGTGTATATGTACCACAGCTTCCTTATCCATTCATCTGCTGATGGGCATCTAGGTTGCTTCCATGTCCTGGCTATTATAAACAGTGCTGCGATGAACATTGGGGTGCACGTGTCTCTTTCAGATCTGGTTTCCTCAGTGTGTATGCCCAGAAGTGGGATTGCTGGGTCATATGGCAGTTCTAATTCCAGTTTTTTAAGGAATCTCCACACTGTTTTCCATAGCGGCTGTACTAGTTTGCATTCCCACCAACAGTGTAAGAGGGTTCCCTTTTCTCCACACACTCTCCAGCATTTATTTTTTGAAAAATTAAACAAAATTGACAAACCATTAGCAAGACTCATTAAGAAACAAAGAGAGAAAAACCAAATTAACAAAATTAGAAATGAAAATGGAGAGATCACAACAGACAACACTGAAATACAAAGGATCATAAGAGACTACTACCAGCAGCTCTATGCCAATAAAATGGACAACTTGGATGAAATGGACAAATTCTTAGAAAAGTATAACTTTCCAAAACTGAACCAGGAAGAAATAGAAGATCTTAACAGACCCATCACAAGCAAGGAAATCGAAACTGTCATCAAAAATCTTCCAGCAAACAAAAGCCCAGGACCAGATGGCTTCACAGCTGAATTCTACCAAAAATTTAGAGAAGAGCTAACACCTATCTTACTCAAACTCTTCCAGAAAATTGCAGAAGAAGGTAAGCTTCCAAACTCATTCTATGGGGCCACCATCACCCTAATTCCAAAACCAGACAAAGATGCCACAAAAAAAGAAAACTACAGGCCAATATCACTGATGAACATAGATGCAAAAATCCTTAACAAAATTCTAGCAAACAGAATCCAACAACATATTAAAAAAATCATACACCATGACCAAGTGGGCTTTATCCCAGGAATGCAAGGATTCTTTAATATCCGCAAATCAATCAATGTAATACACCACATTAACAAATTGAAAGATAAAAACCATATGATTATCTCAATAGATGCAGAGAAAGCCTTTGACAAAATTCAACACTCATTTATGATTAAAACTCTCCAAAAAGCAGGAATAGAAGGAACATACCTCAACATAATAAAAGCTATATATGACAAACCCACAGCAAGCATCACCCTCAATGGTGAAAAATTGAAGGCATTTCCCCTGAAATCAGGAACAAGACAAGGGTGCCCACTCTCACCACTACTATTCAACATAGTGTTGGAAGTGCTGGCCACAGCAATCAGAGCAGAAAAAGAAGTAAAAGGAATCCAGATAGGAAAAGAAGAAGTAAAACTCTCACTGTTTGCAGATGACATGATCCTCTACATAGAAAACCCTAAAGATTCTACCAGAAAATTACTAGAGCTAATCAATGAATATAGTAAAGTTGCAGGATATAAAATTAACACACAGAAATCCCTTGCATTCCTATATACTAACAATGAAAAAACAGACAGAGAAATTAAGGAAACAATACCATTCACCATTGCAACAAAAAGAATAAAATACTTAGGAGTATATCTACCTAAAGAAACAAAAGACCTATACATAGAAAACTATAAAACACTGATGAAAGAAATCAAAGAGGACACAAACAGATGGAGAAACATACCGTGTTCATGGATTGGAAGAATTAATATTGTCAAAATGGCTATTTTACCCAAAGCAGTCTATAGATTCAATGCAATCCCTATCAAGCTACCAACGGTATTTTTCACAGAACTAGACCAAAGAATTTCACAATTTGTATGGAAATACAAAAAACCTCGAATAGCCAAAGTAATCTTGAGAAAGAAGAATGGAACTGGAGGAATCAACCTGCCTGACTTCAGACTCTACTACAAAGCCACAGTCATCAAGACAGTATGGTACTGGCACAAAGACAGAAATATAGATCAATGGAACAGAATAGAAAGCCCAGAGATAAATCCACGAACCTATGGACACCTTATCTTTGACAAAGGAGGCAAGGATATACAATGGAAAAAAGACAACCCCCACTTTCTTTCCTTTTCTTTCTTCATATACAACTGTTAAACCTTGCTTTCATTTATAGTTATGACAAAGTACTGGCTCTATTCCCCATGCTGTACAATGCATCCCTGAGCTCATCTTCCACCTAACTAACACTGCGTGCCTCCCAATCCCCCACCTCTGTATTGCCCCTCCCTCTTCCCCTCCACATTGGTAACCAGTAGATCTTTCTCTGTATCTGTGTGCTTCCATTTTTATCATATTCTTTCCTTTGTGGTATGTTTAGGTTCTATAAGTGATATCATACAGTATGTGTCTATCTCTGTGAGTTCATTTACTCAATATTCTACCTTCCATGTTGCTGCAAATGCCAATATTCCGTTCTTTGGATAGGGCAGCTCCTTTGTATGCCTTTTTAGCAAATGGCAGGCCCCCCTCACAAACGACACAGCTCCCCAGCTAAGTATCCATCTCTGCACTCACACAGAGAAACACCAAGTCCTCTTCTCTTCTCCCATAGGAAGTGTGTCTTTGAAGCTCAGTCTGGAACCAGTTCTTCCCCCTACTTTCTGGCAACCTGGGCCTTCTGGTCCCATCTCCAACTCCACAGAAGCCATCTCCCACCCTCCTCACACACTTATCCCTTCCCTGCCCTCTCTGCCACCACTATCAGAGAACTCAGAGACAAAAATAATTTCACATCAGGTTGATTTTATTTTCCTTCTCAATGTATGCCGTTGCTATAATATTCAGCATCTGTACTGTTGGCCAATACTCAGCGGCGAGACCCCCGAGCATTTCGCAAGTCTCTAGCCATGCCCCGAAGTCACTGGCTGTCCACTGGTCCAGCTGGAATGGCAGGGGTCTCCATGGCCTCTGGGACCTCCGTGGTTCGTTATGATTGGCTGGAATGGCGGGGGTCTCTGTCGTCTCTGGGACCTCCTCTGCTTCCTTCTGAGTAGCTGGAATGGCAGGGGTCACTGTGGTCTCAGGGACCTCCTCTGGTTCATTCTGATTAACTGGAATGGCAGGGGTTTCTGTGGTCTCTGGGACCTCTTCTGGTTCCTTCTGATTCAGCTCTTCATTTGCCTTGGAACTCTGGCTACAGAGCTTTGAGCATCTGATTTTCTTAAGCTTTTTGATGGTGGGAGTTTTCTGAGTTTTCTTAGGCAGCTTTGCCGGAATGGGATTATTCACCCTCACCATTACCCTGGCCATCTAGAGAAAACAAGAAGGGGAGCAAAGAATGGCACTGGTTTAGGGAAGATTGTGAAGACAGGTGGGAAAGATTGCTTCAGGAGAAGGGGTGTGGGCAAAGAAGGGTTATGTGCCAGGCAAGGACAGGGGAGGGGTCTTTTGGGGTGGGGCCAATGGGCAAGGGAGTTTGGCTGGGTTCAGCTCACCTAGATATTTTTTCTGGACCTCAGTTGATAGGACGACTTCATATTCTCCTGGGTAACAGGAGGTGCGTGTTCCGTAACTACTCTGGAGCCTTGTGGCTTCCTTGTCACCTCAGTCATTTGGAGGACTCACAGTGGTCTGCTCAGAGCCCCTGGGCACCCCTATATATACCCGTCCCCATGGAGCCTCACCCTCATGCTTTATGCGGTCAGCAAGTCACTTCCCCTGACAATGGTGGCCCTGGGTGAGCTTTGACATCACAAAGCCCCATCCTGTCATGTTTAGCGGAGGATGGGGGGCAAGTCAGATGGTTTGCTGGGAGAAATGAGGGCCTCCAAACTCACCTGCCACACTCACCTCTATGTCAACTCTGATGGGTCACACAGCAGGCAGAGTGCACTCTTCCAATCCTTGCCTCACAGCCACACACCTCGGGCATTCATTCTGTCCTCTCTCAGCTTTCACCATTATCGAGCTTTTCATATCTTACCTAAACTCCCTCCATGACAACTAGGTTGTGTTTAAGTGTCTGTGGAAGCGAGAATCTGTCAACGTTCCTGCTGCAATATGGTCTTAATGCACCTCGAAGACCACTTAATTCTGGGCCAGCCGTCAGAATCCTTTCCCATCCTGCCTCCTTTTCTCCAAGTTCCAGGAGCTCTCCTCTCTTTTCTGGTCTCCAGTCGGAAACCCTAGTCTTCAGGTTGTGAGAACACAGTGAATACACTTGATCTTTTTCCACATGGAGCTTTCTTGAATAAACCCACTTGGTCATGATGTCTAATTTTTGAATATGTCGTTGGATTCTGTTTGCTAAAATTTGTTGTACATTTTTCACACATGTTCATCAGTGATATTGGCCTGTAGTTTTCCTTTTTGGCCGCATCTTTGACTGGTTTTGGAATTAGGGTGAAGGGCGCCTCATAAATTGATTTTAGGGTTTACCTTGTGCAATATTTTGGAAGAGTTTGAGTATGATAGGTGTTAGCCCTTAATTGTTTGGTGGATTCACCTGTGAAGTCATCTGGTCCGTGGCTTTTGTTTCTTCAAAGATTTTTCATTGCAGTTTCAATTTCCATGCAATTGATTAGTCTAGTAAGATTTTCTATTTCTTCCTGGCTCAGTTTTGGAAGGTTATACTTTTCTAAGAATGCGTCCATTTCTTTGAAGTTTTCCATTTTATTTTCATATAGCTGCTGATAATAGTCTCTTGTGATCCTTTGTATTTCTGTGTGGTCTGTTGCATGCACTGCAGCAGCATTCACAAAGACCAAGAGATGAAGGGAAAGAGAATTGCTGGGTTAAGATGAAAAGAGAAAGAGATGTGACAGAGATACAAAATGAAATATGATGCCAAAATTATGAAATTGGAAAAAATTCCATTTTCAGAGATATGCAAATATCTAGAGTTAATCACAGTAAGTAAAGAAGGGCAGATTAAAGAGATATCATACCATATACCTTCGCGAGGGGACTAAAAAGAAAACATTGTGGCGATGAGTGAAAAAAAAAAAAAAAAAAAAAAAAGGTGAAATGGATTTGCACTCCTGGTAAGAAAATTACGGTTATCAAAGGGTGGTGGTGGGTGAGAGCCTGAAAGGTGAAGGCTGAAATAAATTTATCCGCACAAATGCCTATGTAATTTATAATCCACATGGACTTCTTGTATCAAGAGAAATGTGCTCAACAGATTCTAAAAACAGCTGTGACAGTAACCACAGCTGAACACCTCCAGGTATCTGTGGAACAGAAAGAGAAACTGGTTCCCTGCAACAACTACAACGGTGTAATTTATCCTAAATGAGAAATAAAGGTTTCACTTAAAGAAAAAACCTCAAAGGCTAAAGAGACAAAAGCTTTTGGTGACTTCCAGGGTCTCCTTTCCCTCTCATTTACAACCAGCCCTGGGAGAACCTCAGAGGGGGCTGTTACCATAGCAACAAGAGGAGGGACTGAAGAAATGCTGCCGCCTTGTGGATATTTTCTATAACAGCAACCTTCGAATGCTGATGGATCCAGTGTTCACAAAGGTGCTGAGCTCTAACCCATACCCACTCTTTACAAATTGCCAGGGCTCACATAAGAGAAAAAATAAACACAGGGGAAGCTAACAGGTAGAGGATATGAACGGGTAAACACAATTCCGTGCCTCATTAAAAAAGCTGATGACAATGTGCACATAGAATGAAATCTAAGAGATACGAACATCTAAGCTGTTGAGGATATGATCACCTCTGCCTCAGCACGAAAAAAAGCTACTGTCTAAAGCTTTACATGGAATCATTGGTAGAATAGCATTAGTAGAGTGGACATTTTAGGTTACTGGTGGGGTGGACATGATAAGAGGCACCATGGGCATGATTAGAAAAGAGCACTCCCATGAAAGACAAATAAATAAATAAACAAAGAGGAAGAGACAATATGATAAACCAGGTCCTCTCCTGGAGTAGTTCAGAAATGAACAGATTTCGAACACCACACACCCCAAACCAGGTCCCATGGAAACCATTCAAATCATCAAAGAAATGAAAGTTAAGATAGCATACCTGGACAGAGGAATGTATAAGGAAATTGATACAGGTCTAGAATGAATTTGGAATCAAGCATTGAAATCTGAAAGTAGGACAACTTCAGAGATAGATAAACCCCGAGATCATCCCACTGAGTGAAGGAGGTTCGATTCAAGAAACATCAGGTGATGCAACAGAGAGGTGGGATACAAAAATCCACTGCAGTGAGCACCCACACAAAGGTGACATGGACATCCAACCTGGCAAGAAACCTATGGGTGGACCCTGGTGGATGGAAGGGAAACATCTGTAGTTTGGCATTAATTTCTTCCCATAGATACAGATAAAATACAGAATCCACGTAAATCTATTGCAGCAAGAGTGGTAGTCAAAACACATTCTAATAATATGTAGGTGAAAACAAGCAGAGCTGAATACATAGAGTAGTCTCAGTGTCATGGAACAAGAATCTGTACACGTCAAACCAGCTCCCCTTGTCTTCAACTGAAAGAGAATAGGAAGATTTACTTCAAAAATCCAAGAGTGAGGAGACACCGGGTTTTGTGGCATCCTCTGGCTCGTTCTACTCTACTGTACAACCGGGCCTGACAAAAACTCTCAGATGGGGCAGGCCATCCCAAAAGAGGAGGGAATCATAAAGCCTTGCAGCGTACAGGGTTTTCTCTGTAATGGCAGCCTTCAAACTACCGCTGATGGATATATGATATACTCAAGGCCGCTGGACTCAACATGAGACCTACCCTTGACCATGTCAGGGGTGATTCATCCAAAAAAGAGAAAAAGTGAAAAAGGAAATCCAGAACACTCTCAGGAAGAAAACATCAACAGTTAAATACAGCTCAAAGTACTTTAAAAAATAAAGAAACACAGATTTTGAAAAACGCGACTAAGTCGACCACGCACTGAAGCAACATTAACAACATCCTATACATGAAAGTCAAGAAACTGATGCTGTCACGATTGAAAACAGTAAGCAGTTCTTTTTAAATTAATCTTTATTTTCTTATTGATGGATAGTTGCTTTACAGAATTTTGTTGTTTTCTGTCCAACCTCAACATGAATCAGCCATATGTATACATATGTCCCCTCCTTTTAGAACCTCCTGCCCATCTCCCTCCCCAGTATGCAGCTTTTGAAAGAAACTGAAAATAGAGTTAGCATATGATCCAGCAATCCCACTATTGGGCATACATCCAGTAAAGATGAAAACTCCCATCAGAAACGAGACACGCACAGCAGTGTTTATAGTAGTACCAAGTACAGTAGCAAAGAAATGGAAACAACCTTAAATGCCCATACATAGGTGAATGGATAAAGAAAGATATTTTATACATACAATGGAATATTAACCATAAGAAAGAATGAAACAATGCTATTTTGTCAACATGGATGCACCTAGAGATGATCATACAAAGTAAGTCCAACAGAGAAAGATAAGAGGAGCTTAGGTGGGTTCAGCTCACCTTTTGAACTGCAGTTGAGAGGAGGTCTTCATCTTTTCCCCCTGGGTATATGGAGATGGCTGTTACATAACTACTCTAAGCCTTGTGGCTTCCCAGTGACCTTAGTCATTCTGAAGGCTCCCAGTAGTGTGCCCCAGGGCCCCTGAGCACCCTTATATATACCCATCTCCAGGGGGCCACACCGTTACGGTTTATGAGATCAGCAAGTCTCTTCCCCAGCCAATGGTGTCCCGGGTGAGCCTTGACATCACAAAGACCCATCCTGCCATGTCTAGCGGAGGATCGGGAGCAACTCAGATGATTTTGTGGGAGAAATGAGGCATTTGTAATTCCCCTAAAGAGGCCTCCAAACTCACCTGTCACCCTCATCTCTCCACGTCAACACATGGGTCACATGGCAGGCAAAGTGCATCTCCTACAAACCTTCCCCACAGCCACACTCCTCGGGCATTCATTCGGTTTCTCTCACCTTTCACCTTTATCTAGTTTTGAATATCTTGCCTGAAATCCCTCCACGACAACTAGGCTGTGTTTAAGAGTCTGTGGAAGGGAGCATCATTCCACTTTCCCTCTGCAGTGTGGTCTTAATGCACCGTGAAGCCCATTGAATTCTGGGCCAGCCGACAGAAACCTTTCCATCCCGCCTCCTTGTCTCAGTGTTCCCGGAACTCGCCTCCGTTTTCTGGTCTCCAATCGGAGGCTGGAGAATGCATCAAATACACTTGCCCTTGCAAGGAGCTGTCTCGTTTCAAGTTTAGGACTCAAGGTCACCTCACTAGGAGTACCACCCAGGCTTGCGTTTGAACAGGGTGATGGGGATGGGGCAAAGAAATGCTTGTTTCAGGTTGTGCTGGGGGATCACATGCAGGAAATGACCACCTGCGGCTCATTCCTATTCCCAGCAAGGGGTGGAGCTTGCCCAGAGCTGTGTGAGCCTTGTGTGCAAGGGTCTTCTCAACACGTGCTCTCACAAATCTCTTTTCTCATCTTGTTTTCCTGCTGGAAGCTTCCTTGGAGCTTGCCTCAGAGCCAAATCCATGGTGGAATTCATTTCCATGAGCAGCTACCACAAGCTTCCAGCTTCTTGGATAAAACACTGAGTCTTCCTGTCCTGTACATCGACTTCCCACGGTCTCTCATTGAGCAGGTTGGCTGTGGAGGAAAGGGGAATGGATTGTGTGCTCCACCTCAGTCCTCGTTTTTCCAATTGACTCGGAGGGTCAACCAACCTGAGGTGCACCCCTGGGGACAGTTTCTTGGCTTTGTGGGTCTCCCTGGGTTTCCTGTGAAGTGTTCACATCCATTTCTTGCTTACTCACCCAGGGTCCATCACACTGCAGAACATTTTAATAGGAAAAAAAAAAAAAAAAAGACACGCCATAAACAAACTCAAAAGATGATTCTTACAATTTTGAGAAGAAAGATCGTAAAACCTGAATGAAAAATGGGTAAGAGGCACGAGCCAACACTTTATAAGAAAGATGTATCATTGGCCTTGAAATTTATGAAGACGTGTTTAAAGACATGAGCAGCCAATTCACAAGAAGATTATGGAACTAGCCCCGAACCACATTAAGAACATATTAAATCTCACGAAGGGAAGAAAAATCATACTTAAATTCCCTTGAGAACTGAAACTCAGGCAGAAGTGGCATACATTTTAGAAACTGCAGACAGAGACATTAAGATACTTGGAATAACTGTGTTTTGTGTGTTCTCAAAGTAAGGAGAGACATGGAAATCTTAAAATAGACCCCATTTGATCTTACAGATATGAAAAACATAGTGTCAGATGAAGCCCATTTTAAGGGTTTCCTGGTGGCTCAGACAGTAAAAAAATAAAAAATAAAAAAACACCTGCAACATGGGAGACCGGGATTCAATCCCTGGGTTGGGAAGATCCCCTGGAGCGGGGAATGGCAGCCTGCTCGAGTATGCCTGTCTGGAGAATCCCCATGGACAGAGGAGCCTGGCGGGCTACATTCCATGGGGTCAAAAAGAGTTGGACCCGGCTGAGCAACGAAATACAGCACTGCACAGCACATTGGATGTTTGTGAAAGAAAGGCAGGTAGGGAGGAAAGAGGGAGAAAGAGAAACAAGGGAAATGAAAGGAAGGAAAGAAAATCCCCTGTTGCTGGTGAGACTACAGCAACCAGAGATGTACCCCAACAGGACAGCACCCCACATGTCCATCAGAGCACTCTCAGAATGTTTGAAACAACCATCACCAATTTGGTTCCAGTCCTTCAACCAAACTCATGTGCAGGGTTTCCCACTAACAGGCTAATAGTCATCATGGTTTCTCCTCATTCAATTTCTGATTCACCCGGAAGTGAAAAAGACACGTGTGCCCCAATGTTCACCAGAGCACTGTTTACAATAGCCAGGGCATGGAAGCAACCTAGATGTCCCTCAGCAGACAAATGGGAAAGAAAGCTGTGGTACATAGACACAATGGAATATTGTTCAGCCATTAAAAAGAACACATTTGAATCCATTCTAATGAGGTAGATGAAGATGGAGCCTATTATACGGAGTGAAGTAAGTCAGAAAGAAAAACACCAATACACTTTACTAAGGCATATATATGGAATTTCGAAAGATGGTAATTCTAACCCTATATGGGAGACAGCAAAAGAGACACAGATTTACAGAACAGCCTTTTGGAGTCTGTGGGAGATGGTGAGGGTGGGATGAAGACAGGTGGGAACGATGGCTTCAGGAGAAGGGGTGTGGGCACAGAAGGGTTATGTGCCAGGCAAGGACAGGGGAGGGGTCTTTTCGGCTGGGGCCAATGGGCAAGGGTGTTTGGCTGGGTTCAGCTCACCTAGACATTTTTTTGGACCTCAGTTGATAGGACGTCTTCATCTTCTCCTGGGTAACAGGAGGTGCATTTTCCATAACTACTCTGGAGCCTTGTGGCTTCCTTGTCACCTCAGTCATTTGGAGGACTCACAGTGGTCTGCTCAGAGCCCCTGGGCATCCCTATATATACCCGTCCCCATGGAGCCTCACCCTCATGCTTTATGAGGTCAGCAAGTCACTTCCCTTGGCAATGGTGGCCCTGGGTGAGCTTTGACATCACAAAGCCCCATCCTGTCATGTTTAGCGGAGGATGGGGAGCAAGTCAGATGATTTGCTGGGAGAAATGAGGGCCTCCAAACTCACCTGCCACAATCACCTCTATGTCAACTCTGATGAGTCACACAGCAGGCAGAGTGCACTCCTCCAATCCTTGCCTCAAAGCCACACTCCTCGGGCATTCATTCTGTCCTCTCTCAGCTTTCACCATTATCTAGCTTTTAATATCTTACCTAAACTCCCCCCATGACAACTAGGTTGTGTTTAAGTGTCTGTGGAAGCGAGAATCAGTCCACGTTCCTCCTGCAATGTGGTCTTAATGCACCTCGAAGACGACTTAATTCTGGGCCAGCTGACAGAATCCTTTCCCATCCCACCTTTTTTTCTCCGCGTTCCAGGAGCTCTCCTCTCTTTTCTGGTCTCCAGTCTGAAACCCTTGTCTTCAGGCTATGAGAACACAGTGAATACACTTGAACTTGTTCCACATGGAGCATTCTTGAATAAACCCACTTGGTCATGATGTCTAACTTTTTGAATATGTCGTTGGATTCTGTTTGCTAGAATTTGTTGTACATTTTTCACACATGTTCGTCAGTGATATTGGCCTGTAGTTTTCTTTTTTGGCTGTATCTTTGGCTGGTTGTGGGATTAGGGTGAAGGGGGCCTCATAAATTGATTTTGGGGTTTACCTTGTGCAATATTTTGGAAGAGTTTGAGTCGGATAGGTGTTAGCTCTTAATTGTTTGGTGGATTCACCTGTGAATCCAACTGGTCCTTGGCTTTTGTTTGTTCAAAGATTTTTCATTGCAGTTTCAATTTCCATGCTTTTGATTGGTCTAGTAAGATTTTCTATTTCTTCCTGGCTCAGTTTTGGAAGGTTATACTTTTCTAAGAATTCGTCCATTGCTTTGAAGTTTTCCATTTTATTTTCATATAGCTGCTGATAGTAGTCTCTTGTGATCTTTTGTATTTCTGTGTTGTCTGTTACATGCACTGCAGCAGCATTCACAACGACCAAGAGATGAAGGGAAAGAGAATTGTTGGGTGCAGATGAAAAGAGAAAGAAATGTGACAGAGATACACAATGAAATATGATGCCAAATTTATTAAATTGGAAAAAAATTCATATTCAGAGATAAGCAAACATCTAGAGTTAATCACAGTAAGCAAAGAAGGGCAGATTAAAGAGATATCATATCATATACCTTCGAGAGGGGATTGAAAAGAAAACATTGATGGTGATGAGTGAAAAAAAAAAAAAAAAAAAAAGTGAAATGGACTTGCATTCCTGGTAAGAAAATTACGGTTAGCAAAGGGTGTTGCTGGGTGAGAGCCTGAAAGGTGAAGGGGGGAATAAATTTATCCCCACAAATGCCTATGTAATTCAGAATCCACATGGACTTCTTGTATCAAAAGAAATGTGCTTAACAGATTCTAAAAACAGCTGTGACAGTAACCTCAGCTGAACACCTCCAGGTATCTGTGGAACGGAAGGAGAAACTGGTTCTCTGCAATAACTACAACGGTGTAATTTGTCCTAAATGAGAAATAAAAGTTTCACTTAAAGAAAAAACCTCAAAGGCTAAAGAGACAAAAGCTTTTGGTGACTTCCAGGGTCTCCTTTTCCTCTCATTTACAACCAGGCCTGGGAGAACTTCAGAGGGGCTGTTACCATAGCAACAGGAGGAGGGACTCAAGAAATGCTGCCGCCTTGTGGACATTTTCTATAACATCAATCTTCGAATGCTGATGGACCCAGTGTTCACAACGGTGCTGAGCTCTAACCCATACCCACTCTTTACAAATTGCCAGGGCTCACATAAGAGAAAAAATAAACACAGGGGAAGCTAACAGATAGAGGATATGAACGGGTAAACACAATGCCATGCCTCATTAAAAAACCTGATGACAATGTGCACATAGAATGAAATCTAAGAGATACGAACATCTAAGCTCTTGAGGATATGATCACCTCTGCCTCAGCACGAAAAAAAGCTACTTTCTAAAGCTGTACATGGAAACATTGGTAGAATAGCATTAGTGCAGTGGACACTTTAGGTTACTGGTGGGATGGACCTGATAAGAGAAGCTATGAGCATGATTAGAAAACAGCACTCCCATGAAAGACAAATAATTAAATAAACAAAGAGGCAGAGACAGTATGATAAACCAGGTCCTCTCCTGGAGTAGTTCAGAAATGAACAGATTTTGAACACCACACACCCCAAACCAGGTCCCATGGAAACCATTCAAAACATGGAAGAGATGAAAGTTAAGATAGCATACCTGGACAGAGGAATGTATAAGGAAATTGATACAGGTCTAGAATGTATTTGGAATCAAGGATTGAAATCTGAAAGTAGGACAACTTCAGAGATAGATAAATCCAGAGATCATCCCACTGAGTGAAGGAGGTTCGATTCAAGAAACTTTAGGTGATGCAACAGAGAGGTGGGATACAAAAATCCACTGCAGTGAGCACCCACACAAAGGTGACATGGACATCCAACCTGGCAAGAAACCTATGGGTGGACCCTGGTGGATGGAAGGGAAACATCTGTAGTTTGGCATTAATTTCTTCCCACAGATACATATAAAATACAGAATCCACGTAAACCTATTGCAGCGAGAGTGGTAGTCGAAACACCTTCTAATAATATGTAGGTGAAAACAAGCACAGCTGAATACATAGAGTAGTCTCAGTGTCACGGAACAAGAATCTGTACACGTCAAACCAGCTCCCCTTGTCTTCAACTTAACGAGAATAGGAAGATTTACTTCAAAAATCCAAGAGTGAGGAGACACCGGGTTTTGTGGCATCCTCTGGCTCGTTCTACTCTACTGTACAACTGGGCCTAACAAAAACTCTCAGATGGGGCAGGCCATCCCAAAAGAGGAGGGAATCATAAAGCCTTGCAGCGTACAGGGTTTTCTCTGTAATGGCAGCCTTCAAACTACCGCTGATGGATATATGATATACTCAAGGCCGCTGGACTCAACATGAGACCTACCCTTGACCATGTCAGGGGTGATTCATCCAAAAAAGAAAAACGTGAAAAAGACAATCCAGTGATATTGGCCTGTATTTTTCTTTTTTTGTGGCATCTTTGTCTGGTTTTGGAATTAGGGTGATGGTGGCCTCATAGGATGAGTTTGGAAGCTTACCTTCTTCTGCAATTTTCTGGAAGAGTTTGAGTAAGACAGGTGTTAGCTCTTCTCTAAATTTTTGGTAGAAATCAGCTGTGAAGCCATCTGGTCCTGGGCTTTTGTTTGCTGGAAGATTTTTGATGACAGTTTCGATTTCCTTGCTTGTGATGGGTCTGTTAAGATTTTCTATTTCTTCCTGGTTAAGTTTTGGAAAGTTATACTTTTCTAAGAATTTGTCCATTTCATCCAAGTTGTCCAATTTATTTGCATAGAGCTGCTGGTAATAGTCTCTTATGATCCTTTGTATTTCAGTGTTGTCTGTTGTGATCTCTCCATTTTCATTTCTAATTTTGTTAATTTGGTTTTTCTTTCTTTGTTTCTTAATGAGTCTTGCTAATGGTTTGTCAATTTTGTTTAATTTTTCAAAAAATAAATGCTGGAGAGTGTGTGGAGAAAAGGGAACCCTCTTACACTGTTGGTGGGAATGCAAACTAGTACAGCCGCTATGGAAAACAGTGTGGAGATTCCTTAAAAAACTGGAATTAGAACTGCCATATGACCCAGCAATCCCACTTCTGGGCATACACACTGAGGAAACCAGATCTGAAAGAGACACGTGCACCCCAATGTACATCGCAGCACTGTTTATAATAGCCAGGACATGGAAGCAACCTAGATGCCCATCAGCAGATGAATGGATAAGGAAGCTGTGGTATATATACACCATGGAATATTACTCAGCCATTAAAAAGAATTCATTTGAACCAGTCCTAATGAGATGGATGAAGCTGGAGCCCATTATACAGAGTGAAGTAAGCCAGAAAGATAAAGAACATTACAGCATACTGACACATGTATATGGAATTTAGAAAGATGATAACGATAACCCTATATGCAGAATGGAAAAAGAGACACAGAAATACAGAACAGACTTTTGAACTTTGTGGGAGAATGTGAGGGTGGGATATTTTAAAAGAACAGCATGTATACTATCTATGGTGAAACAGATCACCAGCCCAGGTGGGATGCACGAGACAAGTGCTCCGGCCTGGTGCACTGGGAAGACCCAGAAGAATCGGGTGGAGACGGAGGTGGGAGGGGGGATCGGGATTGGGAATACATGTAAATCCATGGCTGATTCATATCAATGTATGACAAAACCCACTGGAAAAAAAAATAATAATAAAAAAAAAAAGAAAAAAAAAAAAAGAAAAAGCTTTCAAAAAAAAAAAAAAAAAGACAATTCAGAACACTCTCAGGAAGAAAACATCAACAGTTAAATACAGCTCAAAGTACTTTAAAAAATAAAGAAACACAGATTTTGAAAAACACGTCTAAGTCAAACATGCACTGTAGCAAGATTAACAACATCCTATACATGAAAGTCAAGAAACTGATGCTGTCACGATTGAAAACAGTAAGCAGTTCTTTTTAAATTAATTTTTAATTTCTTATTGATGGATCGTTGCTTTACAGAATTTTGTTGTTTTCTGTCCAACCTCAACATGAATCAGCCATATGTATGCATATGTCCCCTCCTTTTAGAACCTCCTGCCCAACTCCCTCCCCAGTATGCAGCTTTTGAAAGAAACTAAAAATAGAGTTAGCATATGATCCAGCAATCCCACTACTGGGCATATATCCAGTAAAGATGAAAACTCCCATCAGAAATGAGACACACACAGCAGTGTTTATAGTAGTACCAAGTACAGTAGCAAAGAAATGGAAACAACTTTAAATGCCCATACATAGGTGAATGGATAAAGAAAGATATTTTATACATACAATGGAATATTAACCATAAGAAAGAATGAAACAATGCTCTTTTGTCAACATGGATGCACCTAGAGATGATCATACAAAGTAAGTCCAACAGAGAAAGATAAGAGGAGCTTAGGTGGGTTCAGCTCACCTTTTGGACTGCAGTTGATAGGAGGTCTTCATCTTTTCCCCCTGGGTATATGGAGATGGCTGTTACATAACTACTCTAAGCCTTGTGGCTTCCCACTGACCTTAGTCTTTCTGAAGGCTCGCAGTAGTCTGCCCCAGAGGCCCTGAGCACCCTTATATATACCCATCTCCAGGGGGCCACACCGTTACGGTTTATGAGATCAGCAAGTCTCTTCCCCAGCCAATGGTGGCCCCAGGTGAGCCTTGACATCACAAAGACCCATCCTGCCATGTCTAGCGGAGGATGGGGAGCAACTCAGATGATTTTGTGGGAGAAATGAGGCATTTGTAATTCCCCTAAAGAGGCCTCCAAACTCACCTGCCACCCTCATCTCTCCACGTCAACTCATGGGTCACACGGCAGGCAGAGTGCATCTCCTACAAACCTTCCCCACAGCCACACTCCTCGGGCATTCATTCTGTTCTTTCTCACCTTTCACCTTTATCTAGTTTTGAATATCTTGCCTGCAATCCCTCCAAGACAACTAGGCTGTGTTTAAGAGACTGTGGAAGGGAGCATCATTCCACGTTCCCTCTGCAGTGTGGTCTTAATGCACCGTGAAGCCCATTGAATTCTGGGCCACTGACAGAAACCTTTCCATCCCGCCTCCTTGTCTCAGTGTTCCCGGAACTCGCCTCAGTTTTCTGGTCTCCAGTCGGAAACCCTTGTCTTCAGGCTGTGAGAATGCATTGAATACATTGCCCTTGCAAGGAGCTATCTCATTTCAAGTTTAGGATTCAGAGTCACCTACTAGGAGTACCACTCAGGCTTGCGTTTGAGCTGGGTGATGGGGATGGGGCAGAGAAATGCTTGTTTCAGGTTGTGCTGGTGGATCCCATGCAGGAAATGCCCACCTGCAGCTGATTAGAATACCCAGCAAGGGGTGGAGCTTGCCCAGAGCTGTGTGAGCCTTGTGTGCAAAGGTCTTCTCAACAGGTGCCCTCAAAATTCTCTTTGCTCATCTTGTTTTCCTCTGGAAGCTCCCTTGAAGATTACCTCACAGCCAAAACCATGGTGGAATTCATTTCCATGAGCAGCTGCCACAAGCTTCCAGCTTCTTGGACGAAACACTGAGTCAACCTCTCCTGTGCATCTAGTTCCCACGGTCTGTCATTGAGCTGGCTGGCTGTGGAGGAAAGGGGAATGGATAGTGTGACCACCTCAGTCCTCGTTTTTCCAATTGACTCGGAGGGTCAAGCAGCCTGAGGTGCAGCCCTGGGGACAGTTTGTTGGCTTAGTGGGTCTCCCTGGGTTTCCTGTGAAGTGTTCACATCCATTTGTTGCTTACTCACCCAGGGTCCATCACACTGCTGACTATTTTAAGAGGTAGAAAAAACACGCCAAAAAGAAACCCAAAAGATGACTCTTACAATTTTGAAAAGAAGGATCTTAAAACCTGAAAGAAAAATGGACAAGAGCACGAGCCACCACTTTATAAGAAAGATGTATCACTGGCCTTTAAATTTATGAAGACATGTTTAAAGACATGAGCAGCCAATTCACAAGAAGTGTATGGAACTAGCCCCGAACCACGTTAAGAATATATTAAATCTCACGAAGTGAAGAAAAATCATACTAAAATTCCCTTGAGAACTTAAACTCAGGAAGAAGTGGCATCGATTTTAGAAATTGAAGACAGAGACATTTAGATACTTGGAATAACTGTGTTTTGTGTGTTCTCAAAGTAAGGAGAGACATGGAAATCCTAAAATAGACCCCATTTGATCTTACAGATATGAAAAACATAGTGTCAGATGAAGCTCATTTTAAGAGTTTCCTGGTGGTTCAGACAGTAAAAAAAAAAAAAAAAAAAAAAAAAAAACCACCTGCAACCTGGGAGACTGGGATTCAATCCCTGGGTTGGGGAGATCCCCTGGAGGGGGGAATGGCAACCTGATCCTGTATGCATGCCTGGAGAATCCCCATGGATAAAGGAGCCTGGCGGGCTACAGTCCATGGGGTCAAAAAGAGTTGGACCCAGCTGAGCAACGAAATACAGCACAACACAGTACATTGGATGTTTGTGAAAGAAAGGTAGGTCGGGAAGAAAGAGCGAGAAAGGGAAACAACGGAAATGAAAGGAAGGAAAGAAAATCCTCTGTTGCTGGTGAGACTACAGCAAACAGAGATGTCCCCCAGCAGGACAGCACCCCACATGTTCATCTGAGCACTCTCAGGTGGTTTGAAACAACCATCAACAATTTTGGTTCCAGTCCTTCAACCAAACTCATGTGCAGGGTTTCCCACTAACAGGCTAATAGTCATCATGGTTTCTCCTCATTCAAATTCTGATTCACCCAGAAGTGAAAAAGACACGTGTGCCCCAATGTTCACCACAGCACTGTTTACAATACCCAGGGCATGGAAGCAACCTAGATGTCCCTCAGCAGACAAATGGGAAAGAAAGCTGTGGTACATAGACACAATGGAATATTGCTCAGCCGTTAAAAAGAACACATTTGAATCCATTCTAATGAGGTAGATGAAACTGGAGCCTATTATTCAGAGTAAAGTAAGTCAGAAAGAAAAACACCAATACACCTTACTAAGCCATATATATGGAATTTAGAAAGATGGTAATGCTAACCCTATAAGGAAGATAGCAAAAGAGACACAGATTTACAGAACAGCCTTTGGAGTCTGTGTGAGACGGTGAGGGTGGGATGATCTGAGAGAATAGCATTGAAACATGTATATTATCATATGTGAAAGAGATAGCCAGTCCATGTTCGAGGATACAGACAGGGTGTTCAGGGCTGGTGCACTGGGATGACCCAGAGGGATGGGATGGGGAGGGAGGTGGGAGGGGGGATCAGGATGGGGAACACCTGTACACTCATGGCTGATTCATGTTAATGTATGGCAAAAACCACCACAATATTGTAAAGTAATTACCCACCAATTAAAATAAATAAAATAAAATAAAATATATTCCTTTGCTAAAAGCGGCCTAATCAGTATTGGCTTTTGGACCTCCAAACATGCCATTCTTTTCCTTTCTTTCTTCCCTCCTACCTCCCCCCACCTTCTTTCCTTTTCTTTCTTCTTATACAACTGTTAAAGCTTGCTTTCCATTTATAGTTATGACAAAGTCCTGGCTCTATTCCCCATGCTGTACAATGCATCCCTGAGCTCATCTTCCACCTAACTAACACTGTGTGCCTCCCAATCCCCCACCTCTGTATTGCCCCTCCCTGTTCCCCTCCCCGCTGGTAACCAGTAGATGCTTCTCTATATCTCTGTACTTCATTTTTATCATATTCTTTTCTTCGTGGTATGTTTAGATTCTATAAGTGATATCATACAGTATGTGTCTATCTCTGTGAGTTCATTTACTCAATATTCTATCTTTCATGTTGCTGCAAATGCCAATATTCCATTCTTTTGATTGGGCAGCTCCTTTGTATGCCTTTTTAGCAAATGGCACGGCCCCCCCACACACGACACAGCTCCCCAGCTAAGTATCCATCTCTGCACTCACACAGAGAAACACCAAGTCCTCTTCTCTTCTCCCATGGGAAGTGTGTCTTTGAAGCTCAGTCTGGAACCAGTTCTTCCCCCTACTTTCTGGCAACCTGGGCCTTCTGGTCCCATCTCCAACTCCACAGAAGCCATCTCCCACCCTCCTCACACACTTATCCCTTCCCTGCCCTCTCTGCCCCCACTATCAAATAACTCAGAGACAAAAATAATTTCACATCAGGTTGATTTTATTTTCCTCATCAATGTATACATTTGCTATAATATTCAGCATCTGTACTGTTGGCCAGTACTCAGCGGCGAGACCCCCGAGCATTTCGCAAGTCTCTAGCCATGCCCCGATGTCACTGGCTGTCCACTGGTCCACCTGGAATGGCAAGGGTCACCCTGGTCTCTGGGATATCCTGTGGTTCATTCTGATTGGCTGGAATGGCAGGGGTTTCTGTGGTCTCTGGGACCTCTTCTGGTTCCTTCTGATTCAGCTGTTCATTTGCCTTGGAACTCTGGCTACAGAGCTTTGAGCATCTGATTTTCTTAAGCTTTTTGATGGTGGGAGTTTTCTGAGTTTTCTTAGGCAGCTTTGCCGGAATGGGATTATTCACCCTCACCGATACCCTGGCCACCTAGAGAAAAGAAGAGGGGGAGCAAAGAATGGCACTGGTTTAGGGAAGATTGTGAAGACAGGTGGGAACGATGGTTTCAGGAGAAGGGGTGTGGGCACAGAAGGCTTATGTGCCAGGCAAGGACAGGGGAGGGTTCTTTTGGGGTGGGGCCAATGGGCAAGGGAGTTTGGCTGGGTTCAGCTCACCTAGACATTTTTTCTGGACCTCAGTTGATAGGACGTCTTCATCTTCTCCTGGGTAACAGGAGGTGCGTGTTCCATAACTACTCAGGAACCTTGTGGCTTCCTAGTCACCTCAGTCATTTGGAGGACTCACAGTGGTCTGCTCAGAGCCTCTGGGCACCCCTATATATACCCGTCCCCATGGAGCCTCATCCTCATGCTTTTTGAGGTCAGCAATTCACTTCCCCAGGCAATGGTGGCCCTGGGTGAGCTTTGATATCACAAAGCCCCATCCTGTCATGTTTAGCGGAGAATGGGGAGCAAGTCAGATGATTTGCTGGGAGAAATGAGGGCCTCCAAACTCACCTGCCACACTCACCTCTATGTCAACTCTGATGGGTCACACAGCAGGCAGAGTGCACTCCTCCAATCCTTGCCTCACAGCCACACTCCTCGGGCATTCATTCTGTCCTCTCTCAGCTTTCACCATTATCTAGCTTTTCATATCTTACCTAAACTCCCTCCATGACAACTAGGTTGTTTTTAAATGGCTGTGGAAGCGAGAATCAGTCCACGTTCCTCCTGCAATATGGTCTTAATGCACCTCGAAGACCACTTAATTCTGGGCCAGCTGACAGAATCCTTTCCCATCCCACCTTTTTTTTCTCCGCGTTCCAGGAGCTCTCCTCTGTTTTCTGGTCTCTATTCAGAAACGCTTGTCTTCAGGCTGTGAGAACACAGTGAATACACTTGACCTTGTTCCACATGGAGCATTCTTGAATAAACCCACTTGGTCATGATGTCTAACTTTTTGAATATGTCGTTGGATTCTGTTTGCTAGAATTTGTTGAACATTTTTCACACATGTTCATCAGTCATATTGGCCTGTAGTTTTCTTTTTTGGCTGTATCTTTGGCTGGTTTTGGGATTAGGGTGAAGGGGGCCTCATAAATTGATTTTGGGGTTTACCTTGTGCAATACTTTGGAAGAGATTGAGTAGGATAGGTGTTAGCTCTTAATTGTTTGGTGGATTCACCTGTGAAGCCAACTGGTCCTTGGCTTTTGTTTGTTTAAAGATTGTTCATTGCAGTTTCAATTTCCATGCTTTTGATTGGTCTAGTAAGATTTTCTATTTCTTCCTGGCTCAGTTTGGGAAGGTTATACTTTTCTAAGAATTCGTCCATTGCTTTGAAGTTTTCCATTTTATTTTCATATAGCTGCTGATAGTAGTCTCTTGTGATCCTTTGTATTTCTGTGTTGTCTGTTGCATGCACTGCAGCAGCATTCACAACGACCAAGAGATGAAGGGAAAGAGAATTGTTGGGTGCAGATGAAAAGAGAAAGAAATGTGACAGAGATAGACAATGAAATATGATGCCAAAATTATTAAATTGGAAAAAATTCCATTTTCAGAGATACGCAAACATCTAGAGTTAATCACAGTAAGTCAAGAAGGGCAGATTAAAGAGATATCATATCATATACCTTCGAGACGGATTAAAAAGAAAACACTGATGGCAATGAATGAAAAAAAAAAAAAAAAGTGAAATGGACTTGCATTCCTGGTAAGAAAATTATGGTTAGCAAAGGGTGTTGCTGGGTGAGAGCCTGAAAGGTGAAGGGGGGAATAAATTTATCCCCACAAATGCCTATATAATTCATAATCCACATGGACTTCTTGTATCAAAAGAAATGTGCTTAACAGATTCTAAAAACAGCTGTGACAGTAACCACAGCTGAACACCTCCAGGTATCTGTGGAACGGAAGGAGAAACTGGTTCCCTGCAACAACTACAACGGTGTAATTTGTCCTAAATGAGAAATAAAAGTTTCACTTAAAGAAAAAACCTCAAAGGCTAAAGACACAAAAGCTTTTGGTGACTTCCAGGGTCTCCTTTTCCTCTCATTTACCACCAGGCCTGGGAGAACTTCAGAGGGGCTGTTACCATAGCAACAAGAGGAGGGACTCAAGAAATGCTGCCGCCTTGTGGACATTTTCTATAACATCAATCTTCGAATGCTGATGGACCCAGTGTTCACAACGGTGCTGAGCTCTAACCCATACCCACTCTTTACAAATTGCCAGGGCTCACATAAGAGAAAAAATAAACCCAGGGGAAGCTAACAGATAGAGGATATGAACCGGTAAACACAATGCCATGCCTCATTAAAAAACCTGATGACAATGTGCACATAGGATAAAATCTAAGAGATACGAACATCTAAGCTCTTGAGGATATGATCACCTCTGCCTCAGCACGAAAAAAAGCCACTGTCTAAAGCTGTACATGGAATCATTGGTAGAATAGCATTAGTGCAGTGGACACTTTAGGTTACTGGTGGGATGGACCTGATAAGAGACGCTATGAGCATGATTAGAAAACAGCACTCCCATGAAAGACAAATAAATAAATAAACAAAGAGCCAGAGACAGTATGATAAACCAGGTCCTCTCCTGGAGTAGTTGAGAAATGAACAGATTTTGAACACCACACACCCCAAACCAGGTCCCATGGAAACCATTCAAAACATGGAAGAGATGAAAGTTAAGATAGCATACCTGGACAGAGGAATGTATAAGGAAATTGATACAGGTCTAGAATGAATTTGGAATCAAGGATTGAAATCTGAAAGTAGGACAGCTTCAGAGATAGATAAATCCAGAGATCATCCCACTGAGTGAAGGAGGTTCGATTCAAGAAACTTTAGGTGATGCAACAGAGAGGTGGGATACAAAAATCCACTGCAGTGAGCACCCACACAAAGGTGACATGGACATCCAACCTGGCAAGAAACCTATGGGTGGACCCTGGTGGATGGAAGGGAAACATCTGTAGTTTGGCATTAATTTCTTCCCACAGATACATATAAAATACAGAATCCACGTAAACCTATTGCAGCGAGAGTGGTAGTCGAAACACCTTCTAATAATATGTAGGTGAAAACAAGCACAGCTGAATACATAGAGTAGTCTCAGTGTCACGGAACAAGAATCTGTACACGTCAAACCAGCTCCCCTTGTCTTCAACTTAAAGAGAATAGGAAGATTTACTTCAAAAATCCAAGAGTGAGGAGACACCGGGTTTTGTGGCATCCTCTGGCTCGTTCTACTCTACTGTACAACTGGGCCTAACAAAAACTCTCAGATGGGGCAGGCCATCCCAAAAGAGGAGGGAATCATAAAGCCTTGCAGCGTACAGGGTTTTCTCTGTAATGGCAGCCTTCAAACTATCGCTGATGGATATATGATATACTCAAGGCTGCTGGACTCAACATGAGACCTACCCTTGACCATGTCAGGAGTGATTCATCCAAAAAAGAAAAAGGTGAGAAAGAAAATCCAGAACACTCTCAGGAAAAAAACATCAACAGTTAAATACAGCTCAAAGTGCTTTTTTTTTTTTTTTTTTTTTTTTTTTTTTTTTTTTTTTATGAGAAGATTTTTATTTTATTTTTTTTTAATTTTTATTATTATTATTTTTTTTTTTCCAGTGGGTTTTGTCATACATTGATATGAATCAGCCATGGATTTACATGTATTCCCAATCCCGATCCCCCCTCCCACCTCCCTCTCCACCCGATTCCTCTGGGTCTTCCCATTGCACCAGGCCGGAGCACTTGTTTTGTGCATCCCACCTGGGCTGGTGATCTATTTCACCATAGACAGTATACATGCTGTTCTTTTGAAATATCCCACCCTCACATTCTCCCACAAAGTTCAAAAGTCTGTTCTGTATTTCTGTGTCTCTTTTTCTGTTCTGCATATAGGGTTATCGTTATCACCTTTCAAATTCCATATACATGTGTCAGTATGCTGTAATGTTCTTTATCTTTCTGGCTTACTTCACTCTGTATAAGGGGCTCCAGCTTCATCCATCTCATTAGGACTGGTTTCTTTTTAAATTAATTTTTATTTTCTTATTGATGGACAGTTGCTTTACAGAATTTTGTTGTTTTCTGTCCAACCTCAACATGAATCAGCCATATGTATACATATGTCCTCTCCTTTTAGAACCTCCTGCCCATCTCCCTCCCCAGTATGCAGCTTTTGAAACAAACTAAAAATAGAGTTAGCATATGATCCAGCAATCCCACTACTGGGCATATATCCAGTAAAGATGAAAACTCCCATCAGAAATGAGACACACACAGCAGTGTTTATAGTAGTACCAAGTACAGTAGCAAAGAAATGGAAACAACTTTAAATGCCCATACATAGGTGAATGGATAAAGAAAGATATTTTATACATACAATGGAATATTAACCATAAGAAAGAATGAAACAATGCTCTTTTGTCAACATGGATGCACCTAGAGATGATCATACAAAGTAAGTCCAACAGAGAAAGATAAGAGGAGCTTAGGTGGGTTCAGCTCACCTTTTGGACTGCAGTTGATAGGAGGTCTTCATCTTTTCCCCCTGGGTATATGGAGATGGCTGTTACATAACTACTCTAAGCCTTGTGGCTTCCCACTGACCTTAGTCTTTCTGAAGGCTCATAGTAGTCTGCCCCAGATGCCCTGAGCACCCTTATATATACCCATCTCCAGGGGGCCACACCGTTACGGTTTATGAGATCAGCAAGTCTCTTCCCCAGCCAATGGTGGCCCCAGGTGAGCCTTGACATCACAAAGACCCATCCTGCCATGTCTAGCGGAGGATGGGGAGCAACTCAGATGATTTTGTGGGAGAAATGAGGCATTTGTAATTCCCCTAAAGAGGCCTCCAAACTCACCTGCCACCCTCATCTCTCCACGTCAACTCATGGGTCACACGGCAGGCAGAGTGCATCTCCTACAAACCTTCCCCACAGCCACACTCCTCCGGCATTCATTCTGTTCTCTCTCACCTTTCACCTTTATCTTGCCTGAAATCCCTCCACGACAACTAGGCTGTGTTTAAGAGTCTGTGGAAGGGAGCATCATTCCACGTTCCCTCTGCAGTGTGGCCTTAATGCACCGTGAAGCCCATTGAATTCTGGGCCAGCCGACAGAAACCTTTCCATCCCGCCTCCTTTTCTCAGTGTTAGCAGAACTCACCTCCGTTTTCTGGTCTCCACTCGCAAACCCTTGTCTTCAGGCTGTGAGAATGCATTGAATACACTTGCCCTTGCAAGGAGCAGTCTCATTTCAAGTTTAGGACTCAGGGTCACCTCACTAGGAGTACCACCCAGGCTTGCGTTTGAGCTCGGTGATGGGGTCGGGCAGAGAAATGTTTGTTTCAGGTTGTGCTGGTGGATCCCATGCAGGAAATGCCCACCTGCAGCTGATTAGTATTCCCAGCAAGGGGTGGAGCTTGCCCAGAGCTGTGTGAGCCTTGTGTGCAAAGGTCTTCTCAACAGGTGCCCTCATAATTCTCTTGGCTCATCTTGACTTCCTGCTGGAAGCTCCCTTGAAGCTTACCTCACAGCCAAAACCATGGTGGAATTCATTTCCATGAGCAGCTGCCACAAGCTTCCAGCTTCTTGGACGAAAGACTGAGTCATCCTGTCCTGTGCATCTAGTTCCAATGGTCTCTCATTGAGCTGGTTGCCTGTGGAGGAAAGGGGAATGGATAGTGTGACCACCTCAGTCCTCGTTTTTCCAATTGACTCAGAGGGTCAACCAGTCTGAGGTGCAGCCCTGGGGACAGTTTGTTGGTTTACTGGTTCTCCCTGGGTTTCCTGTGAAGTGTTCACATCCATTTGTTGCTTACTCACCCAGGGTCCATCACACTGCTGACTATTTTAAGAGGTAGAAAAAACACGCCAAAAAGAAACCCAAAAGATGACTCTTACAATTTTGAGAAGAAGTATCTTAAAACCTGAAAGAAAAATGGACAAGAGCACGAGCCACCACTTTATAAGAAAGATGTATCACTGGTCTTTAAATTTTTGAAGACATGTTTAAAGACATGAGCAGCCAATCCACAAGAAGAGTATGGAACTAGCCCCGAACCACGTTAAGAACATATTAAATCTCACGAAGTGAAGAAAAATCATACTAAAATTCCCTTGAGAACTGAAACTCAGGCAGAAGTGGCATCGATTTTAGAAATTGAAGACAGAGACATTAAGATACTTGGAATAACTGTGTTTTGTGTGTTCTCAAAGTAAGGAGAGACATGGAAAACCTAAAATAGACCCCATTTGATCTTACAGATATGAAAAACATAGTGTCAGATGAAGCTCATTTTAAGAGTTTCCTGGTGGTTCAGACAGTAAAAAAAAAAAAAAAAAAAAAAAACCACCTGCACTCTGGGAGACCGGGATTCAATCCCTGGGTTGGGGAGATCCCCTGGAGGGGGGAATGGAAGCCTGCTTCAGTATGCATGCCTGGAGAATCCCCATGGATAGAGGAGCCTGGCGGGCTACAGTCCATGGGGTCAAAAAGAGTTGGACCCGGCTGAGCAACGAAATACAGCACAGCACATCTCATTGGATGTTTGTGAAAGAAAGGCAGGTCGGGAAGAAAGAGGGAGAAAGGGAAACAACGGAAATGAAAGGAAGGAAAGAAAATCCTCTGTTGCTGGTGAGACTAGAGCAAACAGAGATGTCCCCCAGCAGGACAGCACCCCACATGTTCATCTGAGCACTCTCAGACGGTTTGAAACAACCATCACCAACTTTGGTTCCAGTCCTTCAACCAAACTCATGTGCAGGGTTTCCCACTAACAGGCTAATAGTCATCATGGTTTCTCCTCATTCAAATTCTGATTCACCCAGAAGTGAAAAAGACTCGTGTGCCCCAATGTTCACCACAGAACTGTCTACAATAGCCAGGGCAAGGAAGCAACCAAGATGTCCCTCAGCAGACAAATCGAAAGAACGCTGTGGTACATAGACACAATGGAATATTGCTCAGCCATTAAAAAGAACACATTTGAATCCATTCTAATGAGGAAGATGAAACTGGAGCCTATTATATGGAGTGAATTAAGTCAGAAAGAAAAACACCAATACACCTTACTAAGGCATATATATGGAATTTAAAAAGATGGTAATGCTAACCCTGTAAGGAAGATAGCAAAAGAGACACAGATTTACAGAACAGCCTTAGGAGTCTGCGTGAGACGGTGAGGGTCGGATGATCTGAGAGAATAGCATTGAAACATGTATATTATCATATGTGAAAGAGATAGCCAGTCCATGTTCGAGGCAACAGACAGGGTGCTCAGAGCTGGTGCACTGGGATGACCCAGAGGGATGGGATGGGGAGGGAGGTGGGAGGGGGGATCAGGATGGGGAACACATGTACACTCATGGCTGATTCATGTTAATGTATGGCAAAAACCATCACAGTATTGTAAAGTAATTACCACCAATTAAAATAAATAAAATCAAGTAAAATACATTCCTTTGCTAAAAACGGCCTAATCAGTATTGGCTTTTGGACCTCCAAACATGCCATTCTTTTCCTTTCTTTCTTCCCTCCTACCTCCCCCCACTTTCTTTCCTTTTCTTTCTTCTTATACAACTGTTAAAGCTTGCTTTCCATTTATAGTTATGACAAAGTCCTGGCTCTATTCCCCATGCTGTACAATGCATTCCTGAGCTCAACTTCCACCTAACTAACACTGTGTGCCTCCCAATCCCCCACCTCTGTATTGCCCCTCCCTCTTCCCCTCCCCACTGGTAACCAGTAGATGCTTCTCTATATCTGTGTGCTTCCATTTTTATCATATTCTTTTCTTTGTGGTATTTTTAGATTCTATAAGTGATATCATACAGTATTTGTCTATCTCTGTGAGTTCATTTACTCAATATTCTATCTTCCATGTTGCTGCAAATGCCAATATTCCATTCTTTTGATGGGGCAGCTCCTTTGTATGCCTTTTTAGCAAATGGCACAGCCCCCCCCCCCCCGACACGACACAGCTCCCCAGCTAAGTATCCATCTCTGCACTCACACAGAGAAACACCAAGTCCTCTTCTCTTCTCCCATGGGAAGTGTGTCTTTGAAGCTCAGTCTGGAACCAGTTCTTCCCCCTACTTTCTGGCAACCTGGGCCTTCTGGTCCCATCTCCAACTCCACAGAAGCCATCTCCCTCCCTCCTCACACACTTATCCCTTCCCTGCCCTCTCTGCCCCCACTATCAGAGAACTCAGAGACAAAAATAATTTCACATCAGGTTGATTTTATTTTCCTTATCAATGTATGCAGTTGCTATAATATTCAGCATCTGTACTGTTGGCCAATACTCAGCGGCGAGACCCCCGAGCATTTTGCAAGTCTCTAGACATGCCCTGAAGTCCCTGGCTGTCCACTAGTCCAGCTGGAATGGCAGGGGTCTTCATGGCCTCTGGGACCTCCGCTGGTTCGTTCTGATTGGCTGGAATGGCAGGGGTCTCTGTGGTCTCTGGGACCTCCTCTGCTTCCTTCTGAGTAGCTGGAATGGCAGGGGTCACTGTGGTCTCTGGGACCTCCTGTGGTTCATTCTGATTAACTGGAATGGCAGGGGTTTCTGTGGTCTCTGGGACCTCTTCTGGATCCTTCTGATTCAGCTGTTCATTTGCCTTGGAACTCTGGCTACAGAGCTTTGAGCATCTGATTTTCTTAAGCTTTTTGATGGTGGGAGTTTTCTGAGTTTTCTTAGGCAGCTTTGCCGGAATGGGATTATTCACCCTCACCTTTACCCTGGCCACCTAGAGAAAACAAGAGGGGGAGCAAAGAATGGCACTGGTTTAGGGAAGATTGTGAAGACAGGTGGGAACGATGGTTTCAGGAGAAGGGGTGTGGGCACAGAAGGCTTATGTGCCAGGCAAGGACAGGGGAGGGTTCTTTTGGGGTGGGGCCAATGGGCAAGGGAGTTTGGCTGGGTTCAGCTCACCTAGACATTTTTTCTGGACCTCAGTTGATAGGACGTCTTCATCTTCTCCTGGGTAACAGGAGGTGCGTGTTCCATAACTACTCAGGAACCTTGTGGCTTCCTAGTCATCTCAGTCATTTGGAGGACTCACAGTGGTCTGCTCAGAGCCCCTGGGCACCCCTATATATACCCGTCCCCATGGAGCCTCATCCTCATGCTTTTTGAGGTCAGCAATTCACTTCCCCAGGCAATGGTGGCCCTGGGTGAGCTTTGATATCACAAAGCCCCATCCTGTCATGTTTAGCGGAGAATGGGGAGCAAGTCAGATGATTTGCTGGGAGAAATGAGGGCCTCCAAACTCACCTGCCACACTCACCTCTATGTCACCTCTGATGGGTCACACAGCAGGCAGAGTGCACTCCTCCAATCCTTGCCTCACAGCCACACTCCTCGGGCATTCATTCTGTCCTCTCTCAGCTTTCACCATTATCTAGCTTTTCATATCTTACCTAAACTCCCTCCGTTACAACTAGGTTGTTTTTAAATGGCTGTGGAAGCGAGAATCAGTCCACGTTCCTCCTGCAATATGGTCTTAATGCACCTCGAAGACCACTTAATTCTGGGCCAGCTGACAGAATCCTTTCCCATCCCACCTTTTTTTCTCCGCGTTCCAGGAGCTCTCCTCTGTTTTCTGGTCTCCATTCAGAAACCCTTGTCTTCAGGCTGTGAGAACACAGTGAATACACATGACCTTGTTCCACATGGAGCATTCTTGAATAAACCCACTTGGTCATGATGTCTAACTTTTTGAATATGTCATTGGATTCTGTTTGCTAGAATTTGTTGAACATTTTTCACACATGTTCATCAGTCATATTGGCCTGTAGTTTTCTTTTTTGGCCGCATCGTTGGCTGGTTTTGGGATTAGGGTGAAGTGTGAAGGGGGCCTCATAAATTGATTTTGGGGTTTACCTTGTGCAATACTTTGGAAGAGATTGAGTAGGATAGGTGTTAGCTCTTTATTGTTTGGTGGATTCACCTGTGAAGCCAACTGGTCCTTGGCTTTTGTTTGTTCAAAGATTGTTCATTGCAGTTTGAATTTCCATGCTTTTGATTGGTCTAGTAAGATTTTCTATTTCTTCCTGGCTCAGTTTGGGAAGGTTATACTTTTCTAAGAATTCGTCCATTGCTTTGAAGTTTTCCATTTTATTTTCATATAGCTGCTGATAGTAGTCTCTTGTGATCCTTTGTATTTCTGTGTTGTCTGTTGCATGCACTGCAGCAGCATTCACAACGACCAAGAGATGAAGGGAAAGAGAATTGTTGGGTGCAGATGAAAAGAGAAAGAAATGTGACAGAGATAGACAATGAAATATGATGCCAAAATTATTAAATTGGAAAAAATTCCATTTTCAGAGATACGCAAACATCTAGAGTTAATCACAGTAAGTCAAGAAGGGCAGATTAAAGAGATATCATATCATATACCTTCGAGAGGGGATTAAAAAGAAAACACTGATGGCAATGAATGAAAAAAAAAAAAGTGAAATGAACTTGCATTCCTGGTAAGAAAATTACGGTTAGCAAAGGGTGTTGCTGGGTGAGAGCCTGAAAGGTGAAAGGGGGAATAAATTTATCCCCACAAATGCCTATATAATTCATAATCCACATGGACTTCTTGTATTAAAAGAAATGTGCTTAACAGATTCTAAAAACAGCTGTGACAGTAACCACAGCTGAACACCTCCAGGTATCTGTGGAACGGAAGGAGAAACTGGTTCCCTGCAACAACTACAACGGTGTAATTTGTCCTAAATGAGAAATAAAAGATTCACTTAAAGAAAAAACCTCAAAGGCTAAAGACACAAAAGCTTTTGGTGACTTCCAGGGTCTCCTTTTCCTCTCATTTACAACCAGGCCTGGGAGAACTTCAGAGGGGCTGTTACCATAGCAACAAGAGGAGGGACTCAAGAAATGCTGCCGCCTTGTGGACATTTTCTATAACATCAATCTTCGAATGCTGATGGACCCAGTGTTCACAACGGTGCTGAGCTCTAACCCATACCCACTCTTTACAAATTGCCAGGGCTCACATAAGAGAAAAAATAAACACAGGGGAAGCTAACAGATAGAGGATATGAACGGGTAAACACAATGCTATGCCTCATTAAAAAACCTGATGACAATGTGCACATAGAATGAAATCTAAGAGATACGAACATCTAAGCTCTTGAGGATATGATCACCTCTGCCTCAGCACGAAAAAAAGCCACTGTCTAAAGCTGTACATGGAATCATTGGTAGAATAGCATTAGGGCAGTGGACACTTTAGGTTACTGGTGGGATGGACCTGATAAGAGACGCTATGAGCATGATTAGAAAAGAGCACTCCCATGAAAGACAAATAAATAAATAAACAAAGAGCCAGAGACAGTATGATAAACCAGGTCCTCTCCTGGAGTAGTTCAGAAATGAACAGATTTCGAACACCACACACCCCAAACCAGGTCCCATGGAAACCATTCAAAACATGGAAGACATGAAAGTTAAGATAGCATACCTGGACAGAGGAATGTATAAGGAAATTGATACAGGTCTAGAATGAATTTGGAATCAAGGATTGAAATCTGAAAGTAGGACAACTTCAGAGATAGATAAATCCAGAGATCATCCCACTGAGTGAAGGAGGTTCGATTCAAGAAACTTTAGGTGATGCAACAGAGAGGTGGGATACAAAAATCCACTGCAGTGAGCACCCACACAAAGGTGACATGGACATCCAACCTGGCAAGAAACCTATGGGTGGACCCTGGTGGATGGAAGGGAAACATCTGTAGTTTGGCCTTAATTTCTTCCCACAGATACATATAAAATACAGAATCCACGTAAACCTATTGCAGCGAGAGTGGTAGTCGAAACAGCTTCTAATAATATGTAGGTGAAAACAAGCACAGCTGAATACATAGAGTAGTCTCAGTGTCACGGAACAAGAATCTGTACACGTCAAACCAGCTCCCCTTGTCTTCAACTTAAAGAGAATAGGAAGATTTACTTCAAAAATCCAAGAGTGAGGAGACACCGGGTTTTGTGGCATCCTCTGGCTCGTTCTACTCTACTGTACAACTGGGCCTAACAAAAACTCTCAGATGGGGCAGGCCATCCCAAAAGAGGAGGGAATCATAAAGCCTTGCAGCGTACAGGGTTTTCTCTGTAATGGCAGCCTTCAAACTATCACTGATGGATATATGATATACTCAAGGCCGCTGGACTCAACATGAGACCTACCCTTGACCATGTCAGGGGTGATTCATCCAAAAAAGAAAAACGTGAGAAAGAAAATCCAGAACACTCTCAGGAAAAAAACATCAACAGTTAAATACAGCTCAAAGTGCTTTAAAACATAAAGAAACACAGATTTTGAAAAACACGTCTAAGTCGACCATGCACTGCAGCAAGATTAACAACATCCTATACATGAAAGTCAAGAAACTGATGCTGTCACGATTGAAAACAGTAAGCAGTTATTTTTAAATTAATTTTTATTTTCTTATTGATGGATAGTTGCTTTACAGAATTTTGTTGTTTTCTGTCCAACCTCAACATGAATCAGCCATATGTATACATATGTCCTCTCCTTTTAGAACCTCCTGCCCATCTCCCTCCCCAGTATGCAGCTTTTGAAACAAACTAAAAATAGAGTTAGCATATGATCCAGCAATCCCACTACTGGGCATATATCCAGTAAAGATGAAAACTCCCATCAGAAATGAGACACGCACAGCAGTGTTTATAGTAGTACCAAGTACAGTAGCAAAGAAATGTAAACAACTTTAAATGCCCATACATAGATGAATGGATAAAGAAAGATATTTTATACATACAATGGAATATTAGCCATAAGAAAGAATGAAACAATGCTCTTTTGTCAACATGGATGCACCTAGAGATGATCATACAAAGTAAGTCAAACAGAGAACGATAAGAGGAGCTTAGGTGGGTTCAGCTCACCTTTTGGACTGCAGTTGATAGGAGGTCTTCATCTTTACCCCCTGTGTATATGGAGATGGCTGTTACATAACTACTCTAAGCCTTGTGGCTTCCCAGTGACCTTAGTCTTCCTGAAGGCTCGCAGTAGTCTGCCCCAGGGCCCCTGAGCACCCTTATATATACCCATCTCCAGGGGGCCTCACCGTTACGGTTTATGAGATCAGCAAGTCTCTTCCCCAGCCAATGGTGGCCCCGGGTGAGCCTTGACATCACAAAGACCCATCCTGCCATGTCTAGCGGCGGATGGGGAGCAACTCAGATGATTTTGTGGGAGAAATGAGGCATTTGTAATTCCCCTAAAGAGGCCTCCAAACTCACCTGCCACCCTCATCTCTCCACGTCAACTCATGGGTCACACGGCAGGCAGAGTGCATCTCCTACAAACCTTCCCCACAGCCACACTCCTCCGGCATTCATTCTGTTCTCTCTCACCTTTCACCTTTATCTTGCCTGAAATCCCTCCACGACAACTAGGCTGTGTTTAAGAGTCTGTGGAAGGGAGCATCATTCCACGTTCCCTCTGCAGTGTGGTCTTAATGCACCGTGAAGCCCATTGAATTCTGGGCCAGCCGACAGAAACCTTTCCATCCCGCCTCCTTGTCTCAGTGTTCCCAGAACTCACCTCCGTTTTCTGGTCTCCACTCGCAAACCCCTGTCTTCAGGCTGTGAGAATGCATTGAATACACTTGCCCTTGCAAGGAGTAGTCTCATTTCAAGTTTAGGACTCAGGGTCACCTCACTAGGAGTACCACCCAGGCTTGCGTTTGAGCTCGGTGATGGGGTCGGGCAGAGAAATGTTTGTTTCAGGTTGTGCTGGTGGATCCCATGCAGGAAATGCCCACCTGCAGCTGATTAGTATTCCCAGCAAGGGGTGGAGCTTGCCCAGAGCTGTGTGAGCCTTGTGTGCAAAGGTCTTCTCAACAGGTGCCCTCATAATTCTCTTGGCTCATCTTGATTTCCTGCTGGAAGCTCCCTTGAAGCTTACCTCACAGCCAAAACCATGGTGGAATTCATTTCCATGAGCAGCTGCCACAAGCTTCCAGGTTCTTCTACGAAACACTGAGTCATCCTGTCCTGTGCATCTAGTTCCAACGGTCTCTCATTGAGCTGGTTGCCTGTGGACGAAAGGGGAATGGATAGTGTGACCACCTCAGTCCTCGTTTTTCCAATTGACTCGGAGGCTCAACCAGTCTGAGGTGCAGCCCTGGGGACAGTTTGTTGGTTTACTGGTTCTCCCTGGGTTTCCTGTGAAGTGTTCACATCCATTTGTTGATTACTCACCCAGGGTCCATCACACTGCTGACTATTTTAAGAGGTAGAAAAAACACGCCAAAAAGAAACCCAAAAGATGACTCTTACAATTTTGAGAAGAAGTATCTTAAAACCTGAAAGAAAAATGGACAAGAGCACGAGCCACCACTTTATAAGAAAGATGTATCACTGGCCTTTAAATTTTTGAAGACATGTTTAAAGACATGAGCAGCCAATCCACAAGAAGAGTATGGAACTAGCCCCGAACCACGTTAAGAACATATTAAATCTCACGAAGTGAAGAAAAGTCGTACTAAAATTCCCTTGAGAACTGAAACTCAGGCAGAAGTGGCATCGATTTTAGAAATTGAAGACAGAGACATTAAGATACTTGGAATAACTGTGTTTTGTGTGTTCTCAAAGTAACGAGAGACATGGAAATCCTAAAATAGACCCCATTTGATCTTACAGATATGAAAAACATAGTGTCAGATGAAGCTCATTTTAAGAGTTTCCTGGTGGTTCAGACAGTAAAAAAAAAAAAAAACAAAAAAAAACAAAAAAAAACCACCTGCACTCTGGGAGACCGGGATTCAATCCCTGGGTTGGGGAGATCCCCTGGAGGGGGGAATGGAAGCCTGCTTCAGTATGCATGCCTGGAGAATCCCCATGGACAGAGGAGCCTGGCGGGCTACAGTCCATGGGGTCAAAAAGAGTTGGACCCGGCTGAGCAACGAAATACAGCACGGCACATCTCATTGGATGTTTGTGAAAGAAAGGCAGGTCGGGAAGAAAGAGGGAGAAAGGGAAACAACGGAAATGAACGGAAGGAAAGAAAATCCTCTGTTGCTGGTGAGACTAGAGCAAACAGAGATGTCCCCCAGCAGGACAGCACCCCACATGTTCATCTGAGCACTCTCAGACGGTTTGAAACAACCATCACCAACTTTGGTTCCAGTCCTTCAACCAAACTCATGTGCAGGGTTTCCCACTAACAGGCTAATAGTCATCATGGTTTCTCCTCATTCAAATTCTGATTCACCCAGAAGTGAAAAAGACACGTGTGGCCCAATGTTCACCACAGCACTGTCTACAATAGCCAGGGCAAGGAAGCAACCAAGATGTCCCTCAGCAGACAAATCGAAAGAAAGCTGTGGTACATAGACACAATGGAATATTGCTCAGCCATTAAAAAGAACACATTTGAATCCATTCTAATGAGGAAGATGAAACTGGAGCCTATTATATGGAGTGAATTAAGTCAGAAAGAAAAACACCAATACACCTTACTAAGGCATATATATGGAATTTAGAAAGATGGTAATGCTAACCCTATAAGGAAGATAGCAAAAGAGACACAGATTTACAGAACAGCCTTAGGAGTCTGCGTGAGACGGTGAGGGTGGGATGATCTGAGAGAATAGCATTGAAACATGTATATTATCATATATGAAAGAGATAGCCAGTCCATGTTCGAGGCAACAGACAGGGTGCTCAGAACTGGTGCACTGGGATGACCCAGAGGGATAGAATGGGGAGGGAGGTGGGAGGGGTATCAGGATGGGGAACACATGTACACTCATGGCTGATTCATGTTAATGTATGGCAAAAACCATCACAGTATTGTAAAGTAATTACCACCAATTAAAATAAATAAAATCAAGTAAAATACATTGCTTTGCTAAAAACGGCCTAATCAGTATTGGCTTTTGGACCTCCAAACATGCCATTCTTTTCCTTTCTTTCTTCCCTCCTACCTCCCCCCACTTTCTTTCCTTTTCTTTCTTCTTATACAACTGTTAAAGCTTGCTTTCCATTTATAGTTATGACAAAGTCCTGGCTCTATTCCCCATGCTGTACAATGCATTCCTGAGCTCAACTTCCTCTTAACACTGTGTGCCTCCCAATCCCCCACCTCTGTATTGCCCCTCCCTCTTCCCCTCCCCACTGGTAACCAGTAGATGCTTCTCTATATCTGTGCGCTTCCATTTTTATCATATTCTTTTCTTTGTGGTATGTTTAGATTCTATAAGTGATATCATACAGTATGTGTCTATCTGTGAGTTCATTTACTCAATATTCTACCTTCCATGTTGCTTCAAATGCCAATATTCCATTCTTTTGATGGGGCAGCTCCTTTGTATGCCTTTTTAGCAAATGGTACGGACCCCCCACACACGACACAGCTCCCCAGCTAAGTATCCATCTCTGCACTCACACAGAGAAACACCAAGTCCTCTTCTCTTCTCCCATGGGAAGTGTGTCTTGGAAGCTCAGTCTGGAACCAGTTCTTCCCCCTACTTTCTGGCAACCTGGGCCTTCTGGTCCCATCTCCAACTCCACAGAAGCCATCTCCCTCCCTCCTCACACACTTATCCCTTCCCTGCCCTCTCTGCCCCCACTATCAGAGAACTCAGAGACAAAAATAATTTCACATCAGGTTGATTTTATTTTCCTTATCAATGTATGCAGTTGCTATAATATTCAGCATCTGTACTGTTGGCCAATACTCAGCGGCGAGACCCCCGAGCATTTCGCAAGTCTCTAGACATGCCCTGAAGTCACTGGCTGTCCACTGGTCCAGCTGGAGTGGCAGGGGTCTTCATGGCCTCTGGGACCTCCGCTGGTTCGTTCTGATTGGCTGGAATGGCAGGGGTCTCTGTGGTCTCTGGGACCTCCTCTGCTTCCTTCTGAGTAGCTGGAATGGCAGGGGTCACTGTGGTCTCTGGGACCTCCTGTGGTTCATTCTGATTAACTGGAATGGCAGGGGTTTCTGTGGTCTCTGGGACCTCTTCTGGTTCCTTCTGATTCAGCTGTTCATTTGCCTTGGAACTCTGGCTACAGAGCTTTGAGCATCTGATTTTCTTAAGCTTTTTGATGGTGGAAGTTTTCTGAGTTTTCTTAGGCAGCTTTGCCGGAACGGGATTATTCACCCTCAACCGTTACCCTGGCCAACTAGAGAAAACAAGAGGAGGAGAAAAGAATGCACTGGTTTAGGGAAGATTGTGAAGAGAGGTGGGAACGATGGCTTCAGGAGAAGGCGTGTGGGCACAGAAAGGTTATGTGCCAGGCAAGGACAGGGGAGCGGTCTTTTGGGGTGGGGTCAATGGGCAAGAGAGTTTGGCTGGGTTCAGCTCACCTAGACATTTTTTTGGACCTCAGTTGATAGGACGTCTTCATCTTCTCCTGGGTAACAGGAGGTGCATGTTCCATAACTACTCTGGAGCCTTGTGGCTTCCTAGTCACCTCAGTCATTTGGAGGACTCACAGTGGTCTGCTCAGAGCCCCTGGGCACCCCTATATATACCCGTCCCCATGGAGCCTCACCCTCATGCTTTATGAGGTCAGCAAGTCACTTCCCCAGGCAATGGTGGCCCTGGGTGAGCTTTGACATCACAAAGCCCCATCCTGTCATGTTTTCCGGAGGATGGGGAGCAAGTCAGATGATTTGCTGGGAGAAATGAGGGCCTCCAAACTCACCTGCCACACTCACCTTATGTCAACTCTGATGGGTCACACAGCAGGCGGAGTGCACTCCTCCAATCCTTGCCTCACAGCCACACTCCTCGGGCATTCATTCTGTCCTCTCTCAGCTTTCACCATTATCTAGCTATTCATATCTTACCTAAACTCCCCCCATGACAACTAGGTTTTGTTTAGGTGTCTGTGGAAGCGAGAATCAGTCCACGTTCCTCCTGCAGTATGGTCTTAATGCACCTCGAAGACCACTTAATTCTGGGCCAGCTGACAGAATCCTTTCCCATCCCACCTTTTTTTCTCCACGTTCCAGGAGCTCTCCTCTGTTTTCTGGTCTCCATTCGGAAACGCTTGTCTTCAGGCTGTGAGAACACAGTGAATACACTTGACCTTGTTCCACATGGAGCATTCTTGAATAAACCCACTTGGTCATGATGTCTAACTTTTTGAATATGTCGTTGGATTCTGTTTGCTAGAATTTGCTGAACATTTTTCACACATGTTCATCAGTCATATTGGCCTGTAGTTTTCTTTTTTGGCCGCATCTTTGGCTGGTTTTGGGATTAGGGTGAAGGGGGCCTCATAAATTGATTTTGGGGTTTACCTTGTGCAATACTTTGGAAGAGTTTGAGTTGGATAGGTGTTAGCTCTTAATTGTTTGGTGGATTCACCTGTGAAGCCAACTGGTCCTTGGCTTTTGTTTGTTCAAAGATTTTTCATTGCAGTTTCAATTTCCATGCTTTTGATTGGTCTAGTAAGATTTTCTATTTCTTCCTGGCTCAGTTTGGGAAGGTTATACTTTTCTAAGAATTCGTCCATTGCTTTGAAGTTTTCCATTTTATTTTCATATAGCTGCTGATAGTAGTCTCTTGTGATCCTTTGTATTTCTGTGTTGTCTGTTGCATGCACTGCAGCAGCATTCACAACGACCAAGAGATGAAGGGAAAGAGAATTGTTGGGTGCAGATGAAAAGAGAAAGAAATGTGACAGAGATAGACAATGAAATATGATGCCAAAATTATGAAATTGGAAAAAATTCCATTTTCAGAGATACGCAAACATCTAGAGTTAATCACAGTAAGTCAAGAAGGGCAGATTAAAGAGATATCATATCATATACCTTCGAGAGGGGATTAAAAAGAAAACACTGATGGCAATGAAGGAAAAAAAAAAAAAAGTGAAATGGCTTGCATTCCTGGTAAGAAAATTACGGTTAGCAAAGGGTGTTGCTGGGTGAGAGCCTGAAAGGTGAAGGGGGGAATAAATTTATCCCCACAAATGCCTATATAATTCATAATCCACATGGACTTCTTGTATCAAAAGAAATGTGCTTAACAGATTCTAAAAACAGCTGTGACAGTAACCACAGCTGAACACCTCCAGGTATCTGTGGAACGGAAGGAGAAACTGGTTCCCCACAACAACTACAACGGTGTAATTTGTCCTAAATGACAAATAAAAGTTTCACTTAAAGAAAAAACCTCAAAGGCTAAAAACACAAAAGCTTTTGGTGACTTCCAGGGTCTCCTTTTCCTCTCATTTACAACCAGGCCTGGGAGAACTTCAGAGGGGCTGTTACCATAGCAACAAGAGGAGGGACTCAAGAAATGCTGCCGCCTTGTGGACATTTTCTATAACATCAATCTTCGAATGCTGATGGACCCAGTGTTCACAACGGTGCTGAGCTCTAACCCATACCCACTCTTTACAAATTGCCAGGGCTCACATAAGAGAAAAAATAAACACAGGGGAAGTTAACAGGTAGAGGATATGAACGGGTCAACACAATGCCATGCCTCATTAAAAAAGCTGATGACAATGTGCACATAGGATAAAATCTAAGAGATACAAACATCTAAGCTCTTGAGGATATGATCACCTCTGCCTCAGCACGAAAAAAAGCCACTGTCTAAAGCTGTACATGGAATCATTGGTAGAATAGCATTAGTGCAGTGGACACTTTAGGTTACTGGTGGGATGGACCTGATAAGAGACGCTATGAGCATGATTAGAAAACAGCACTCCCATGAAAGACAAATAAATAAATAAACAAAGAGGCAGAGACAGTATGATAAACCAGGTCCTCTCCTGGAGTAGTTCAGAAATGAACAGATTTCGAACACCACACACCCCAAACCAGGTCCCATGGAAACCATTCAAAACATGGAAGACATGAAAGTTAAGATAGCATACCTGGACAGAGGAATGTATAAGGAAATTGATACAGGTCTAGAATGAATTTGGAATCAAGGATTGAAATCTGAAAGTAGGACTACTTCAGAAATAGATTAATCCAGAGATCATCCCACTGAGTGAAGGAGGTTCGATTCAAGAAACTTTAGGTGATGCAACAGAGAGGTGGGATACAAAAATCCACTGCAGTGAGCACCCACACAAAGGTGACATGGACATCCAACCTGGCAAGAAACCTATGGGTGGACCCTGGTGGATGGAAGGGAAACATCTGTAGTTTGGCCTTAATTTCTTCCCACAGATACATATAAAATACAGAATCCACGTAAACCTATTGCAGCGAGAGTGGTATTCGAAACACCTTCTAATAATATGTAGGTGAAAACAAGCACAGCTGAATACATAGAGTAGTCTCAGTGTCACGGAACAAGAATCTGTACACGTCAAACCAGCTCCCCTTGTCTTCAACTTAAAGAGAATAGGAAGATTTACTTCAAAAATCCAAGAGTGAGGAGACACCGTGTTGTGTGGCATCCTCTGGCTCGTTCTACTCTACTGTACAACTGGGCCTAACAAAAACTCTCAGATGGGGCAGGCCATCCCAAAAGAGGAGGGAATCATAAAGCCTTGCAGCGTACAGGGTTTACTCTGTAATGGCAGCCTTCAAACTATCGCTGATGGATATATGATATACTCAAGGCCGCTGGACTCAACATGAGACCTACCCTTGACCATGTCAGGGGTGATTCATCCAAAAAAGAAAAACGTGAGAAAGAAAATCCAGAACACTCTCAGGAAAAAAACATCAACAGTTAAATACAGCTCAAAGTGCTTTAAAACATAAAGAAACACAGATTTTGAAAAACACGTCTAAGTTGACCATGCACTGCAGCAAGATTAACAACATCCTATACATGAAAGTCAAGAAACTGATGCTGTCACGATTGAAAACAGTAAGCAGTTCTTTTTAAATTAATTTTTATTTTCTTATTGACGGATAGTTGCTTTACAGAATTTTGTTGTTTTCTGTCCAACCTCAACATGAATCAGCCATATGTATACATATGTCCCCTCCTTTTAGAACCTCCTGCCCATCTCCCTCCCCAGTATGCAGCTTTTAAAACAAACTAAAAATAGAGTTAGCATATGATCCAGCAATCCCACTACTGGGCATATATCCAGTAAAGATGAAAACTCCCATCAGAAAAGAGACACGCACAGCAGTGTTTACAGTAGTACCAAGTACAGTAGCAAAGAAATGGAATCAATCTTAAATGCCCATACATAGGTGAATGGATAAAGAAAGATATTTTATACATACAATGGAATATTAACCATAAGAAAGAATGAAACAATGCTCTTTTGTCAACATGGATGCACCTAGAGATGATCATACAAAGTAAGTCAAACAGAGAACGATAAGAGGAGCTTAGGTGGGTTCAGCTCACCTTTTGGACTGCAGTTGATAGGAGGTCTTCATCTTTACCCCTGTGTATATGGAGATGGCTGTTACATAACTACTCTAAGCCTTGTGGCTTCCCAGTGACCTTAGTCTTCCTGAAGGCTCGCAGTAGTCTGCCCCAGGGCCCCTGAGCACCCTTATATATACCCATCTCCAGGGGGCCACACCGTTACGGTTTATGAGATCAGCAAGTCTCTTCCCCAGCCAATGGTGGCCCCGGGTGAGCCTTGACATCACAAAGACCCATCCTGCCATGTCTAGCGGCGGATGGGGAGCAACTCAGATGATTTTGTGGGAGAAATGAGGCATTTGTAATTCCCCTAAAGAGGCCTCCAAACTCACCTGCCACCCTCATCTCTCCACGTCAACTCATGGGTCACACGGCAGGCAGAGTGCATCTCCTACAAACCTTCCCCACAGCCACACTCCTCGGGCATTCATTCTGTTCTCTCTCACCTTTCACCTTTATCTTGCCTGAAATCCCTCCACGACAACTAGGCTGTGTTTAAGAGTCTGTGGAAGGGAGCATCATTCCACGTTCCCTCTGCAGTGTGGTCTTAATGCACCGTGAAGCCCATTGAATTCTGGGCCAGCCGTCAGAAACCTTTCCATCGCGCCTCCTTGTCTCAGTGTTCCCAGAACTCACCTCTGTTTTCTGGTCTCCAGTCGGAAACCCTTGTCTTCAGGCTGTGAGAATGCATTGAATACACTTGCCCTTGCAAGGAGCAGTCTCATTTCAAGTTTAGGACTCAGGGTCACCTCACTAGGAGTACCACCCAGGCTTGCGTTTGAGCTCGGTGATGGGGTCGGGCAGAGAAATGTTTGTTTCAGGTTGTGCTGGTGGATCCCATGCAGGAAATGCCCACCTGCAGCTGATTAGTATTCCCAGCAAGGGGTGGAGCTTGCCCAGAGCTGTGTGAGCCTTGTGTGCAAAGGTCTTCTCAACAGGTGCCCTCAAAATTCTCTTGGCTCATCTTGATTTCCTGCTGGAAGCTCCCTTGAAGCTTACCTCACAGCCAAAACCATGGTGGAATTCATTTCCATGAGCAGCTGCCACAAGCTTCCAGGTTCTTGGACGAAACACTGAGTCATCCTCTCCTGTGCATCTAGTTCCCACGGTCTGTCATTGAGCTGGTTGCCAGTGGACGAAAGGGGAATGGATAGTGTGACCACCTCAGTCCTCGTTTTTCCAATTGACTCGGAGGGTCAACCAGTCTGAGGTGCAGCCCTGGGGACAGTTTGTTGGTTTACTGGTTCTCCCTGGGTTTCCCCTGAAGTGTTCACATCCATTTGTTGCTTACTCACCCAGGGTCCATCACACTGCGGAATATTTTAAGAGGTAGAAAAAACACGCCAAAAAGAAACCCAAAAGATGACTCTTACAATTTTGAGAAGAAGTATCTTAAAACCTGAAAGAAAAATGGACAAGAGCACGAGCCACCACTTTATAAGAAAGATGTATCACTGGCCTTTAAATTTTTGAAGACATGTTTAAAGACATGAGCAGCCAATCCACAAGAAGAGTATGGAACTAGCCCCGAACCACGTTAAGAACATATTAAATCTCACGAAGTGAAGAAAAATCATACTAAAATTCCCTTGAGAACTGAAACTCAGGCAGAAGTGGCATCGATTTTAGAAATTGAAGGCAGAGACATTACGATACGTGGAATAACTGTGTTTTGTGTGTTCTCAAAGTAAGGAGAGACATGGAAATTCTAAGATAGACCCCATTTGATCTTACAGATATGAAAAACATAGTGTCAGATGAAGCTCATTTTAAGAGTTTCCTGGTGGTTCAGACAGAAAAAAAAAAAAAAAAAAAAAAAAAAAAAAAACCACCTGCACTCTGGGAGACCGGGATTCAATCCCTGGCTTGGGGAGATCCCCTGGAGGGGGGAATGGAAGCCTGCTTCATTATGCATGCCTGGAGAATCCCCATGGATAGAGGAGCCTGGCGGGCTACATTCCATGGGGTCAAAAAGAGTTGGACCCGGCTGAGCAACGAAATACAGCACAGCACATCTCATTGGATGTTTGTGAAAGAAAGGCAGGTCGGGAAGAAAGAGGGAGAAAGGGAAACAACGGAAATGAAAGGAAGGAAAGAAAGTCCTCTGTTGCTGGTGAGACTAGAGCAAACAGAGATGTCCCCCAGCAGGACAGCACCCCACATGTTCATCTGAGCACTCTCAGACGGTTTGAAACAACCATCACCAACTTTGGTTCCAGTCCTTCAACCAAACTCATGTGCAGGGTTTCCCACTAACAGGCTAATAGTCATCATGGTTTCTCCTCATTCAAATTCTGATTCACCCAGAAGTGAAAAAGACTCGTGTGCCCCAATGTTCACCACAGCACTGTCTACAATAGCCAGGGCAAGGAAGCAACCAAGATGTCCCTCAGCAGACAAATCGAAAGAAAGCTGTGGTACATAGACACAATGGAATATTGCTCAGCCATTAAAAAGAACACATTTGAATCCATTCTAATGAGGAAGATGAAACTGGAGCCTATTATATGGAGTGAATTAAGTCAGAAAGAAAAACACCAATACACCTTACTAAGGCATATATATGGAATTTAGAAAGATGGTAATGCTAACCCTATAAGGAAGATAGCAAAAGAGACACAGATTTACAGAACAGCCTTAGGAGTCTGCGTGAGACGGTGAGGGTGGGATGATCTGAGAGAATAGCATTGAAACATGTATATTATCATATGTGAAAGAGATAGCCAGTCCATGTTCGAGGCAACAGACAGGGTGCTCAGAGCTGGTGCACTGGGATGACCCAGAGGGATGGGATGGGGAGGGAGGTGGGAGGGGGGATCAGGATGGGGAACACATGTACACTCATGGCTGATTCATGTTAATGTATGGCAAAAACCATCACAGTATTGTAAAGTAATTACCACCAATTAAAATAAATAAAATCAAGTAAAATACATTCCTTTGCTAAAAACGGCCTAATCAGTATTGGCTTTTGGACCTCCAAACATGCCATTCTTTTCCTTTCTTTCTTCCCTCCTACCTCCCCCCACTTTCTTTCCTTTTCTTTCTTCTTATACAACTGTTAAAGCTTGCTTTCCATTTTTAGTTATGACAAAGTCCTGGCTCTATTCCCCATGCTGTACAATGCATCCCTGAGCTCAACTTCCACCTAACTAACACTGTGTGCCTCCCAATCCCCCACCTCTGTATTGCCCCTCCCTCTTCCCCTCCCCACTGGTAACCAGTAGATGCTTCTCTATATCTGTGCGCTTCCATTTTTATCATATTCTTTTCTTTGTGGTATGTTTAGATTCTATAAGTGATATCATACAGTATGTGTCTATCTGTGAGTTCATTTACTCAATATTCTACCTTCCATGTTGCTTCAAATGCCAATATTCCATTCTTTTGATGGGGCAGCTCCTTTGTATGCCTTTTTAGCAAATGGTACGGACCCCCCACACACGACACAGCTCCCCAGCTAAGTATCCATCTCTGCACTCACACAGAGAAACACCAAGTCCTCTTCTCTTCTCCCATGGGAAGTGTGTCTTGGAAGCTCAGTCTGGAACCAGTTCTTCCCCCTACTTTCTGGCAACCTGGGCCTTCTGGTCCCATCTCCAACTCCACAGAAGCCATCTCCCTCCCTCCTCACACACTTATCCCTTCCCTGCCCTCTCTGCCCCCACTATCAGAGAACTCAGAGACAAAAATAATTTCACATCAGGTTGATTTTATTTTCCTTATCAATGTATGCAGTTGCTATAATATTCAGCATCTGTACTGTTGGCCAATACTCAGCGGCGAGACCCCCGAGCATTTCGCAAGTCTCTAGACATGCCCTGAAGTCACTGGCTGTCCACTGGTCCAGCTGGAGTGGCAGGGGTCTTCATGGCCTCTGGGACCTCCGCTGGTTCGTTCTGATTGGCTGGAATGGCAGGGGTCTCTGTGGTCTCTGGGACCTCCTCTGCTTCCTTCTGAGTAGCTGGAATGGCAGGGGTCACTGTGGTCTCTGGGACCTCCTGTGGTTCATTCTGATTAACTGGAATGGCAGGGGTTTCTGTGGTCTCTGGGACCTCTTCTGGTTCCTTCTGATTCAGCTGTTCATTTGCCTTGGAACTCTGGCTACAGAGTTTTGAGCATCTGATTTTCTTAAGCTTTTTGATGGTGGAAGTTTTCTGAGTTTTCTTAGGCAGCTTTGCCGGAACGGGATTATTCACCCTCAACCGTTACCCTGGCCACCTAGAGAAAACAAGAGGGGGAGAAAAGAATGGCACTGGTTTAGGGAAGATTGTGAAGAGAGGTGGGAACGATGGCTTCAGGAGAAGGCGTGTGCGCACAGTAAGGTTATGTGCCAGGCAAGGACAGGGGAGTGGTCTTTTGGGGTGGGGCCAATGGGCAAGAGAGTTTGGCTGGGTTCAGCTCACCTAGACATTTTTTTGGACCTCAGTTGATAGGACGTCTTCATCTTCTCCTGGGTAACAGGAGGTGCATGTTCCATAACTACTCTGGAGCCTTGTGGCTTCCTAGTAACCTCAGTCATTTGGAGGACTCACAGTGGTCTGCTCAGAGCCCCTGGGCACCCCTATATATACCCGTCCCCATGGAGCCTCACCCTCATGCTTTATGAGGTCAGCAAGTCACTTCCCCAGGCAATGGTGGCCCTGGGTGAGCTTTGACATCACAAAGCCCCATCCTGTCATGTTTTCCGGAGGATGGGGAGCAAGTCAGATGATTTGCTGGGAGAAATGAGGGCCTCCAAACTCACCTGCCACACTCACCTCTATGTCACCTCTGATGGGTCACACAGCAGGCAGAGTGCACTCCTCCAATCCTTGCCTCACAGCCACACTCCTCGGGCATTCATTCTGTCCTCTCTCAGCTTTCACCATTATCTAGCTATTCATATCTTACCTAAACTCCCCCCATGACAACTAGGTTTTGTTTAGGTGTCTGTGGAAGCGAGAATCAGTCCACGTTCCTCCTGCAGTATGGTCTTAATGCACCTCGAAGACCACTTAATTCTGGGCCAGCTGACAGAATCCTTTCCCATCCCACCTTTTTTACTCCACGTTCCAGGAGCTCTCCTCTCTTTTCTGGTCTCCAGTCTGAAACGCTTGTCTTCAGGCTGTGAGAACACAGTGAATACACTTGACCTTGTTCCACATGGAGCATTCTTGAATAAACCCACTTGGTCATGATGTCTAACTTTTTGAATATGTCGTTGGATTCTGTTTGCTAGAATTTGCTGAACATTTTTCACACATGTTCATCAGTCATATTGGCCTGTAGTTTTCTTTTTTGGCCGCATCTTTGGCTGGTTTTGGGATTAGGGTGAAGGGGGCCTCATAAATTGATTTTGGGGTTTACCTTGTGCAATACTTTGGAAGAGTTTGAGTTGGATAGGTGTTAGCTCTTAATTGTTTGGTGGATTCACCTGTGAAGCCAACTGGTCCTTGGCTTTTGTTTGTTCAAAGATTTTTCATTGCAGTTTCAATTTCCATGCTTTTGATTGGTCTAGTAAGATTTTCTATTTCTTCCTGGCTCAGTTTGGGAAGGTTATACTTTTCTAAGAATTCGTCCATTGCTTTGAAGTTTTCCATTTTATTTTCATATAGCTGCTGATAGTAGTCTCTTGTGATCCTTTGTATTTCTGTGTTGTCTGTTGCATGCACTGCAGCAGCATTCACAACGACCAAGAGATGAAGGGAAAGAGAATTGTTGGGTGCAGATGAAAAGAGAAAGAAATGTGACAGAGATAGACAATGAAATATGATGCCAAAATTATTAAATTGGAAAAAATTCCATTTTCAGAGATACGCAAACATCTAGAGTTAATCACAGTAAGTAAAGAAGGGCAGATTAAAGAGATATCATATCATATACCTTCGAGAGGGGATTAAAAAGAAAACACTGATATCAATGAAGGAAAAAAAAAAAAGTGAAATGGACTTGCATTCCTGGTAAGAAAATTACGGTTAGCAAAGGGTGTTGCTGGGTGAGAGCCTGAAAGGTGAAGGGGGGAATAAATTTATCCCCACAAATGCCTATATAATTCATAATCCACATGGACTTCTTGTATCAAAAGAAATGTGCTTAACAGATTCTAAAAACAGCTGTGACAGTAACCACAGCTGAACACCTCCAGGTATCTGTGGAACGGAAGGAGAAACTGGTTCCCTGCAACAACTACAACGGTGTAATTTGTCCTAAATGAGAAATAAAAGTTTCACTTAAAGAAAAAACCTCAAAGGCTAAAAACACAAAAGCTTTTGGTGACTTCCAGGGTCTCCTTTTCCTCTCATTTACAACCAGGCCTGGGAGAACTTCAGAGGGGCTGTTACCATAGCAACAAGAGGAGGGACTCAAGAAATGCTGCCGCCTTGTGGACATTTTCTATAACATCAATCTTCGAATGCTGATGGACCCAGTGTTCACAACGGTGCTGAGCTCTAACCCATACCCACTCTTTACAAATTGCCAGGGCTCACATAAGAGAAAAAATAAACACAGGGGAAGTTAACAGGTAGAGGATATGAACGGGTCAACACAATGCCATGCCTCATTAAAAAAGCTGATGACAATGTGCACATAGGATAAAATCTAAGAGATACAAACATCTAAGCTCTTGAGGATATGATCACCTCTGCCTCAGCACGAAAAAAAGCCACTGTCTAAAGCTGTACATGGAATCATTGGTAGAATAGCATTAGTGCAGTGGACACTTTAGGTTACTGGTGGGATGGACCTGATAAGAGACGCTATGAGCATGATTAGAAAACAGCACTCCCATGAAAGACAAATAAATAAATAAACAAAGAGGCAAAGACAGTATGATAAACCAGGTCCTCTCCTGGAGTAGTTCAGAAATGAATAGATTTCGAACACCACACACCCCAAACCAGGTCCCATGGAAACCATTCAAAACATGGAAGACATGAAAGTTAAGATAGCATACCTGGACAGAGGAATGTATAAGGAAATTGATACAGGTCTAGAATGAATTTGGAATCAAGGATTGAAATCTGAAAGTAGGACAACTTCAGAGATAGATTAATCCAGAGATCATCCCACTGAGTGAAGGAGGTTCGATTCAAGAAACTTTAGGTGATGCAACAGAGAGGTGGGATACAAAAATCCACTGCAGTGAGCACCCACACAAAGGTGACATGGACATCCAACCTGGCAAGAAACCTATGGGTGGACCCTGGTGGATGGAAGGGAAACATCTGTAGTTTGGCCTTAATTTCTTACCACAGATACATATAAAATACAGAATCCACGTAAACCTATTGCAGCGAGAGTGGTATTCGAAACACCTTCTAATAATATGTAGGTGAAAACAAGCACAGCTGAATACATAGAGTAGTCTCAGTGTCACGGAACAAGAATCTGTACACGTCAAACCAGCTCCCCTTGTCTTCAACTTAAAGAGAATAGGAAGATTTACTTCAAAAATCCAAGAGTGAGGAGACACCGTGTTGTGTGGCATCCTCTGGCTCGTTCTACTCTACTGTACAACTGGGCCTAACAAAAACTCTCAGATGGGGCAGGCCATCCCAAAAGAGGAGGGAATCATAAAGCCTTGCAGCGTACAGGGTTTACTCTGTAATGGCAGCCTTCAAACTATCGCTGATGGATATATGATATACTCAAGGCCGCTGGACTCAACATGAGACCTACCCTTGACCATGTCAGGGGTGATTCATCCAAAAAAGAAAAACGTGAGAAAGAAAATCCAGAACACTCTCAGGAAAAAAACATCAACAGTTAAATACAGCTCAAAGTGCTTTAAAACATAAAGAAACACAGATTTTGAAAAACACGTCTAAGCTGACCATGCACTGCAGCAAGATAAACAACATCCTATACATGAAAGTCAAGAAACTGATGCTGTCACGATTGAAAACAGTAAGCAGTTCTTTTTAAATTAATTTTTATTTTCTTATTGATGGATAGTTGCTTTACAGAATTTTGTTGTTTTCTGTCCAACCTCAACATGAATCAGCCATATGTATACATATGTCCCCTCCTTTTAGAACCTCCTGCCCATCTCCCTCCCCAGTATGCAGCTTTTAAAACAAACTAAAAATAGAGTTAGCATATGATCCAGCAATCCCACTACTGGGCATATATCCAGTAAAGATGAAAACTCCCATCAGAAAAGAGACACGCACAGCAGTGTTTATAGTAGTACCAAGTACAGTAGCAAAAAATGTAAACAACTTTAAATGCCCATACATAGGTGAATGGATAAAGAAAGATATTTTATACATACAATGGAATATTAGCCATAAGAAAGAATGAAACAATGCTCTTTTGTCAACATGGATGCACCTAGAGATGATCATACAAAGTAAGTCAAACAGAGAACGATAAGAGGAGCTTAGGTGGGTTCAGCTCACCTTTTGGACTGCAGTTGATAGGAGGTCTTCATCTTTACCCCTGTGTATATGGAGATGGCTGTTACATAACTACTCTAAGCCTTGTGGCTTCCCAGTGACCTTAGTCTTCCTGAAGGCTCGCAGTAGTCTGCCCCAGGGCCCCTGAGCACCCTTATATATACCCATCTCCAGGGGGCCTCACCGTTACGGTTTATGAGATCAGCAAGTCTCTTCCCCAGCCAATGGTGGCCCCGGGTGAGCCTTGACATCACAAAGACCCATCCTGCCATGTCTAGCGGCGGATGGGGAGCAACTCAGATGATTTTGTGGGAGAAATGAGGCATTTGTAATTCCCCTAAAGAGGCCTCCAAACTCACCTGTCACCCTCATCTCTCCACGTCAACTCGTCGGTCACACGGCAGGCAGAGTGCATCTCCTACAAACCTTCCCCACAGCCACACTCCTCGGGCATTCATTCTATTCTCTCTCACCTTTCACCTTTATCTAGTTTTGAATATCTTGCCTGAAATCCTTCCACGACAACTGGGCTGTGTTTAAGAGTCTGTGGAAGGGAGCATCATTCCACGTTCCCTCTGCAGTGTGGTCTTAATGCACCGTGAAGCCCATTGAATTCTGGGCCAGCCGACAGAAACCTTTCCATCCCGCTTCCTTGTCTCAGTGTTCCCGGAACTCGCCTCTGTTTTCTGGTCTCCAGTCGGAAACCCTTGTCTTCAGGCTGTGAGAATGCATTGAATACACTTGCCCTTTCAAGGAGCTGTCTCATTTCAAGTTTAGGACTCAGGCTCACCTCACTAGGAGTACCACCCAGGCTTGCGTTTGAGCTGGGTGATGGGGATGGGGCAGAGAAATGCTTGTTTCAGGTTGTGCTGGTGGATCCCATGCAGGAAATGCCCACCTGCAGCTGATTAATATTCCCAGCAAGGGCTGGAGCTTGCCCAGAACTGTGTGAGCCTTGTGTGCAAAGGTCTTCTCAACAGGTGCCCTCAAAATTCTCTTGGCTCATCTTGTTTTCCTGCTGGAAGCTCCCTTGAAGCTTACCTCACAGCCAAAACCATGGTGGAATTCATTTCCATGAGCAGCTGCCACAAGCTTCCAGCTTCTTGGACGAAACACTGAGTCATCCTGTCCTGTGCATCTAGTTCCCACGGTCTGTCATTGAGCTGGTTGGCTGTGGAAGAAAGGGGAATGGATAGTGTGACCACCTCAGTCCTCATTTTTCCAATTGACTCGGAGAGTCAACCAGCCTGAGGTGCAGCCCTGGGGAGAGTTTGTTGGCTTAGTGGTAATCCCTGGGTTTCCCCTGAAGTGTTCACATCCATTTGTTGCTTACTCACCCAGGGTCCATCACACTGCTGAATATTTTAAGAGGTAGAAAAAACACGCCAAAAAGAAACCCAAAAGATGACTCTTACAATTTTGAGATGAAGTATCTTAAAACCTGAAAGAAAAATGGACAAGAGCACGAGCCAACACTTTATAAGAAAGATGTATCACTGGCCTTTAAATTTATTAAGACATGTTTAAAACATGAGCAGCCAATTCACAAGAAGAGTATGGAACTAGCCCCGAACCACGTTAAGAACATATTAAATCTCACAAAATGAAGAAAAATCATACTAAAATTCCCTTGAGAACTGAAACTCAGGCAGAAGTGGCATCGATTTTAGAAATTGAAGACAGAGACATTAAGATACTTGGAATAACTGTGTTTTGTGTGTTCTCAAAGTAAGGAGAGACATGGAAATCCTAAAATAGACCCCATTTGATCTTACAGATATGAAAAACATAGTGTCAGATGAAGCTAATTTTAAGAGTTTCCTGGTGGTTCAGACAGTAAAAAAAAAAGAAAAAAAAAAAAAAAAAAAACACCTGCAACCTGGGAGACCGGGATTCAATGCCTGGGTTGGGAAGATCCCATGGAGGGGGGAATGGCAGCCTGCTCCAGTATGCCTGCCTGGAGAATCCCCATGGACAGAGGAGCCTGGCGGGCTACAGTCCATGGGGTCAAGAAGAGTTGGACCCGGCTGAGCAACGAAATACAGCACAGCACAGCACATTGAATGTTTGTGAAAGAAAGGCAGGTCGGGAAGAAAGAGGGAGAAAGGGAAACAACGGAAATGAAAGGAAGGAAAGAAAATCCTCTGTTGCTGGTGAGACTAGAGCAAACAGAGATGTCCCCCAGCAGGACAGCACCCCACATGTTCATCTGAGCACTCTCAGACGGTTTGAAACAACCATCACCAACTTTGGTTCCAGTCCTTCAACCAAACTCATGTGCAGGGTTTCCCACTAACAGGCTAATAGTCATCATGGTTTCTCCTCATTCAAATTCTGATTCACCCAGAAGTGAAAAAGACTCGTGTGCCCCAATGTTCACCACAGCACTGTCTACAATATCCAGGGCAAGGAAGCAACCTAGATGTCCCTCAGCAGACAAATGGGAAAGAAAGCTGTGGTACATAGACACAATGGAATATTGCTCAGCCATTAAAAAGAACACATTTGAATCCATTCTAATGAGGTAGATGAAACTGGAGCCTATTATCCAGAGTGAATTAAGTCAGAAAGAAAAACACCAATACACCTTACTAAGGCATATATATGGAATTTAGAAAGATGGTAATGCTAACCCTGTAAGGAAGATAGCAAAAGAGACACAGATTTACAGAACAGCCTTTGGAGTCTGCGTGAGACTGTGAGGGTGGGATGATCTGAGAGAATAGCATTGAAACATGTATATTATCATATGTGAAAGAGATAGCCAGTCCATGTTCGAGGCAACAGACAGGGTGCTCAGGGCTGGTGCACTGGGATGACCCAGAGGGATGGGATGGGGAGGGAGGTGGGAGGGGGGATCAGGATGGGGAACACATGTACACTCATGGCTGATTCATGTTAATGTATGGCAAAAACCATCACAGTATTGTAAAGGAATTACCACCAATTAAAATAAATAAAATAAAATAAAATACATTCCTTTGCTAAAAACGGCCTAATCAGTATTGGCTTTTGGACCTCCAAACATGCCATTCTCTTCCTTTCTTTCTTCCCTCCTACCTCCCCCCACTTTCTTTCCTTTTCTTTCTTCTTATACAACTGTTAAAGCTTGCTTTCCATTTATAGTTATGACAAAGTCCTGGCTCTATTCCCCATGCTGTACAATGCATCCCTGAGCTCATCTTCCACCTAACTAACACTGCGAGCCTCCCAATCCACCACCTCTGTATTGCCCCTCCCTCTGACCCTCCCCACTGGTAACCAGTAGATGCTTCTCTATATCTGTGCGCTTCCATTTTTATCATATTCTTTTCTTTGTGGTATGTTTAGATTCTATAAGTGATATCATAAAGAATGTGTCTATCTCTGTGAGTTCATTTACTCAATATTCTACGTTCAGTGTTGCTTCAAATGCCAATATTCCATTCTTTTGATGGGGCAGCTCCTTTGTAGGCCTTTTTAGCAAATGGCACGGACCCCCCACACACGACACAGCTCCCCAGCTAAGTATCCATCTCTGCACTCACACAGAGAAACACCAAGTCCTCTTCTCTTCTCCCATGGGAAGTGTGTCTTGGAAGATCAGTCTGGAACTAGTTCTTCCCCTTACATTCTGGCAACCTGGGCCTTCTGGTCACATCTCCAACTCCACAGAAGCCATCTCCCTCCCTCCTCACACACTTATCCCTTCCCTGCCCTCTCTGCCCCCACTATCAGAGAACTCAGAGACAAAAATAATTTCACATCAGGTTGATTTTATTTTCCTTATCAATGTATGCAGTTGCTATAATATTCAGCATCTGTACTGTTGGCCAGTACTCAGCGGCGAGACCCCCGAGCATTTCGCAAGTCTCTAGCCATGCCCCGAAGTCACTGGCTGTCCACTGGTCCAGCTGGAATGGCAGGGGTCTCCATGGCCTCTGGGACCTCCGCTGGTTCGTTCTGATTGGCTGGAATGGCAGGGGTCTCTGTCGTCTCTGGGACCTACTCTGCTTCCTTCTGAGTAGCTGGAATGACAGGAGTCACTGTGGTCTCTGAGACCTCCTGTGGTTCATTCTGATTAACTGGAATGGCAGGGGTTTCTGTGGTCTCTGGGACCTCTTCTGGATCCTTCTGATTCAGCTGTTCATTTGCCTTGGAACTCTGGCTACAGAGCTTTGAGCATCTGATTTTCTTAAGCTTTTTGATGGTGGGAGTTTTCTGAGTTTTCTTAGGCAGCTTTGCCGGAACGGGATTATTCACCCTCACGGTTACCCTGGCTACCTAGAGAAAACAAGAGGGGGAGCAAAGAATGGCACTGGTTTAGGGAAGAGTGTGAAGACAGGTGGGAACCATGGCTTCAGGAGAAGAGGAGTGGGCACAGAAGGGTTATGTGCCAGGCAAGGACAGGGGAGGGGTCTTTTGGGGTGGGGCCAATGGGCAAGAGTGTTTGGCTGGGTTCAGCTCACCTAGATATTTTTTCTGGACCTCAGTTGATAGGACGTCTTCATCTTCTCCTGGGTAACAGGAGGTGCGTGTTCCATAACTACTGTGGAGCCTTGTGGCTTCCTAGTCACCTCAGTCATTTGGAGGACTCACAGTGGTCTGCTCAGAGCCCCTGGGCACCCCTATATATACCCGTCCCCATGGAGCCTCACCCTCATGCTTTATGAGGTCAGCAAGTCACTTCCCCAGGCAATGGTGGCCCTGGGTGAGATTTGACATCACAAAGCCCCATCCTATCATGATTAGCGGAGGATGGGGAGCAAGTCAGATGATTTGCTGGGAGAAATGAGGGCCTCCAAACTCACCTGCCACACTCACCTCTATGTCAACTCTGATGGGTCACACAGCAGGCAGAGTGCACTCCTCCATTCCTTGCCTCACAGCCACACTTCTCGAGCATTCATTCTGTCCTCTCTCAGCTTTCACCATTATCTAGCTTTTCATATCTTACCTAAATTCCCTCCATGACAACTAGGTTGAGTTTAAGTGTCTGTGGAAGCGAGAATCAGTCCACGTTCCTCCTGCAATATGGTATTAATGCACCTCAAAGACCACTTAATTCTGGGCCAGCTGACAGAATCCTTTCCCATCCCACCTTTTTTTCTCCGCGTTCCAGGAGCTCTCCTCTGTTTTCTGGTCTCCATTCAGAAACGCTTGTCTTCAGGCTGTGAGAACACAGTGAATACACTTGACCTTGTTCCACATGGAGCATTCTTGAATAAACCCACTTGGTCATGATGTCTAACTTTTTGAATATGTCGTTGGATTCTGTTTGCTAGAATTTGTTGAACATTTTTCACACATGTTCATCAGTCATATTGGACTGTAGTTTTCTTTTTTGGCCGCATCTTTGGCTGGTTTTGGGATTAGGGTGAAGGGGGCCTCATAATTTGATATTGGGGTTTACCTTCTGCAATATTGTGGAAGAGTTTGAGTTGGATAGGTGTTAGCTCTTAATTGTTTGGTGGATTCACGTGTGAAGCCAACTGGTCCTTGGCTTTTGTTTGTTCAAAGATTGTTCATTGCAGTTTCAATTTCCATGCTTTTGATTGGTCTAGTAAGATTTTGTATTTCTTCCTGGCTCAGTTTTGGAAGGTTATACTTTTCTAAGAATTCGTCCATTTCTTTGAAGTTTACAATTTTATTTTCATATAGCTGCTGATAGTAGTCTCTTGTGATCCTTTGTATTTCTGAGTTGTCTGTTGCATGCACTGCAGCAGCATTCACAACGACCAAGAGATGAAGGGAAAGAGTATTGTTGGGTGCAGATGAAAAGAGAAAGAATTGTGACAGAGATACACAATGAAATATATTGCCAAAATTATGAAATTGGAAAAAATTCCATTTTCAGAGATACGCAAACATCTAGAGTTAATCACAGTAAGTAAAGAAGGGCAGATTAAAGAGATATCATATCATATACCTTCGAAAGGGGATTAAAAAGAAAACACTGATGGCAATGAATGAAAAAAAAAAAAAAAAAAGTGAAATGGACTTGCATTCCTGGTAAGAAAATTACGGTTAGCAAAGGGTGTTGCTGGGTGAGAGCCTGAAAGGTGAAGGCTGGAATAAATTTATCCCCACAAATGCCTATATAATTCATAATCCACATGGACTTCTTGTATCAAAAGAAATGTGCTTAACAGATTCTAAAAACAGCTGTGATAGTAACCCCAGCTGAACAACATCAGGTATCTGGGGAACGGAAGGAGAAACTGGTTCCCTGCAACAACTATAACGGTGTAATTTGTCCTAAATGAGAAATAAAAGTTTCACTTAAAGAAAAAACCTCAAAGGCTAAAGAGACAAAAGCTTTTGGTGACTTCCAGGGTCTCCTTTTCCTCTCATTTACAACCAAGCCTGGGAGACTTCAGAGGGGCTGTTACCATAGCAACAAGTGGAGGGACTCAAGAAATGCTGTCTCCTTGTGGACATTTTCTATAACAGCAACCTTCGAATGCTGATGGACCCAGTGTTCACAACGGTGCTGAGCTCTAACCCATACCCACTCTTTACAAATTGCCAGGGCTCACATAAGAGAAAAAATAAACACAGGGGAATCTAACAGATAGAGGATATGAACGGGTCAACACAATGGCATGCCTCATTAAAAAAGCTGATGACAATGTGCACATAGGATAAAATCTAAGAGATACGAACATCTAAGCTCTTGAGGATATGATCACCTCTGCCTCAGCACGAAAAAAAGCCTCTGTCTAAAGCTGTACATGGAATCAGTGGTAGAATAGCATTAGTGCAGTGGATACTTTAGGTTACTGGTGGGATGGACCTGATAAGAGGCGCTATGAGCATGATTAGAAAAGAGCACTCCCATGAAAGACAAATAAATAAATAATCAAAGAGCCAGAGACATTATGATAAACCAGGCCCTATCCTGGAGTCGTTCAGAAATGAACAGATTTCGAACACCACACACCCCAAACCAGGTCCCATGGAAACCATTCAAAACATGGAAGAGATGAAAGTTAAGATAGTATACCTGGACAGAGGAATGTATAAGGAAATTGATACAGGTCTAGAATGAATTTGGAATCAAGGATTGAAATCTGAAAGGAGGAAAACTTCAGAGATAGATAAATCCAGAGATCATCCCACTGAGTGAAGGAGGTTCGGTTCAAGAAACTTTAGGTGATGCAACAGAGAGGTGGGATACAAAAATCCACTGCAGTGAGCACCCACACAAAGGTGACATGGACATCCAACCTGGCAAGAAACCTATGGGTGGACCCTGGTGGATGGAAGGGAAACATCTGTAGTTTGGCATTAATTTCTTCCCACAGATACATATGAAATACAGAATCCACATAAACCTATTGCAGCGAGAGTGGTATTCGAAACAGCTTCTAATAATATGGAGGTGAAAACAAGCACAGCTGAATACATAGAGTAGTCTCAGTGTCACGGAACAAGAATCTGTTCACGTCAAAACAGCTCCCCTTGTCTTCAACTTAAAGAGAATAGGAAGATTTACTTCAAAAATCCAAGAGTGAGTAGACGCTGGGTTTTGTGGCATCCTCTTGCTCGTTCAACTCTACCGTACAACTGGGCCTAACAAAAACTCTCAGATGGGGCAGGCCATCCCAAAAGAGGAGGGAATCATAAAGCCTTGCAGCGTACAGGGTTTTCTCTGTAATGGCAGCCTTCAAACTATCGCTGATGGATATATGATATACTCAAGGCCGCTGGACTCAACATGAGACCTACCCTTGACCATGTCAGGGGTGATTCATCCAAAAAAGAAAAACGTGAAAAAGAAAATCCACAACACTCTCAGGAAGAAAACATCAACAGTTAAATACAGCTCAAAGTGCTTTAAAACATAAAGAAACACAGATTGTGAAAAACACGTCTAAGTCGACCATGCACTGCAGCAAGATTAACAACATCCTATACATGAAAGTCAAGAAACTGATGCTGTCACGATTGAAAACAGTAAGCAGTTCTTTTTAAATTAATTTTTATTTTCTTATTGACGGATAGTTGCTTTACAGAATTTTGTTGTTTTCTGTCCAACCTCAACATGAATCAGCCGTATGTATACATATGTCCCCTCTTTTTAGAACCTCCTGCCCATCTCCCTCCCCAGTATGCAGCTTCTCAAACAAACTAAAAGTAGAGTTAGCATATGATCCAGCAATCCCACTACTGGGCATATATCCAGTAAAGATGAAAACTCCCATCAGAAATGAGACACGCACAGCAGTGTTTATAGTAGTACCAAGTACAGTAGCAAAGAAATGGAAACAACTTTAAATGCCCATACATAGGTGAATGGATAAAGAAAGATATTTTATACATACAATGGAATATTAACCATAAGAAAGAATGAAACAATGCTCTTTTGTCAACATGGATGCACCTAGAGATGATCATACAAAGTAAGTCCAACAGAGAAAGATAAGAGGAGCTTAGGTGGGTTCAGCTCACCTTTTGGACTGCAGTTGATAGGAGGTCTTCATCTTTACCCCCTGGGTATATGGAGATGGCTGTTACATAACTACTCTAAGCCTTGTGACTTCCCAGTGAACTTAGTCTTTCTGAAGGCTCGCAGTAGCCTGCCCCAGGGCCCCTGAGCACCCTTATATATACCCATCTCCAGGGGGCCACAGCGTTACGGTTTATGGATCAGCAAGTCTCTTCCCCAGCCAATGGTGGCCCCGGGTGAGCCTTGACATCACAAAGACCCATCCTGCCATGTCTAGCAGAGGATGGGGAGCAACTCAGATGATTTTGTGGGAGAAATGAGGCATTTGTAATTCCCCTAAAGAGGCCTCCAAACTCACCTGTCACCCTCATCTCTCCACGTCAACTCGTCGGTCACACGGCAGGCAGAGTGCATCTCCTACAAACCTTCCCCACAGCCACACTCCTCGGGCATTCATTCTGTTCTCTCTCACCTTTCACCTTTATCTAGTTTTGAATATCTTGCTGAAATCACTCCACGACAACTGGGCTGTGTTTAAGAGTCTGTGGAAGGGAGCATCATTCCACGTTCCCTCTGCAGTGTGGTCTTAATGCACCGTGAAGCCCATTGAATTCTGGGCCAGCCGTCAGAAACCTTTCCATCCCGCCTCCTTGTCTCAGTGTTCCCGGAACTCGCCTCCGTTTTCTGGTCTCCAGTCAGAAACCCTTTTCTTCAGGCTATGAGAATGCATTGAATACACTTGCCCTTGCAAGGAGCTGTCTCATTTCAAGTTTAGGACTCAGGCTCACCTCACTAGGAGTACCACCCAGGCTTGCGTTTGAGCTGGGTGATGGGGATGGGGCAGAGAAATGCTTGTTTCAGGTTGTGCTGGTGGATCCCATGCAGGAAATGCCCACCTGCAGCTGATTAGTATTCCCAGCAAGGGGTGGAGCTTGCCCAGAGCTGTGTGAGCCTTGTGTGCAAAGGTCTTCTCAACAGGTGCCCTCAAAATTCTCTTGGCTCATCTTGTTTTCCTGCTGGAAGCTCCCTTGAAGCTTACCTCACAGCCAAAACCATGGTGGAATTCATTTCCATGAGCAGCTGCCACAAGCTTCCAGCTTCTTGGACGAAACACTGAGTCATCCTGTCCTGTGCATCTAGTTCCCACGGTCTGTCATTGAGCTGGTTGGCTGTGGAAGAAAGGGGAATGGATAGTGTGACCTCCTCAGTCCTCGTTTTTCCAATTGACTCGGAGGGTCAACCAGCCTAAGGTGCAGCCCTGGGGACAGTTTTTTGGCTTAGTGGTTCTCCCTGGGTTTCCCATGAAGTGTTCTCATCCATTTGTTGCTTACGCACCCAGGGTCCATCACACTGCTGAATATTTTAAGAGGTAGAAAAAACACGCCAAAAAGAAACCCAAAAGATGACGCTTACAATTTTGAGAAGAAAAATCTTAAAACCTGAAAGAAAAATGGACAAGAGCACGAGCCAACACTTTATAAGAATGATGTATCACTGGCCTTTAAATTTATGAAGACATGTTTAAAGACATGAGCAGCCAATTCACAAGAAGAGTATGGAACTAGCCCCAAAACACGTTAAGAACATATTAAATCTGACGAAGGAAAGAAAAACATACTAAAATTCCCTTGAGAACTGAAACTCAGGCAGAAGTGGCTTAGATTTTAGAAATTGCAGACAGAGACATTAAGATACTTGGAATAACGGTGTTTTGTGTGTTCTCAAAGTAAGGAGAGACATGGAAATCCTAAAAGAGAACCCCATGTGATCTTACAGATATGAAAAAAATAGTGTCAGATGAAGCCCATTTTATGGGTTTCCTCGTGGGTCACACATTAAAAAATAAATAAATAAATAACCACCTGCAACATGGGGGACCGGGATTCAATCCCTGGGTTGGGAAGATCCCCTGGAGGGGGGAATGACTGCCTTCTCCAGTATGCCTGCCTCGAGAATCCCCATGGACAGAGGAGCCTGGCGGGCTACGGTCCATGGGGTCAAAAAGTGTTGGACCCTGCTGAGCAACGAAATGCAGCACAGCAGAGCACATTGGATGTTTATGAAAGAAAGGCAGGTAGGGAGGAAAGAGGGAGAAAGGGAAACAACGGAAATGAAAGGAAGGAAAGAAAATCCTCTGTTGTTAGTGAGAACAGAGCAACCACACATGTCCCCCAGCAGGACAGCACCCCACATGTCCATCTGAGCACTCTCAGAAGGTTGGAAACAACCATTACCAACTTTGGTCCCAGTCCTTCAACCAAACTCATATGCAGGGTTTCCCACTAACAGGCTAATAGTCATCATGGTTTCTCCTCATTCCAATCGTGATTCCCCCAGAAGTGAAAAAGACACGTGTGCCGCAATGTTCACCACAGCACTGTTTACAATAGCCAGGCCATGGAAGCAACCTAGATGTCCCTCAGCAGACAAATGGGAAAGAAAGCTGTGGTACATAGACACAATGGAATATTGCTCAGCCATTAAAAAGAACACATTTGGATCCATTCTAATGAGGTAGATCAAACTGGAGCCTATTATACGGAGTGAAGTAAGTCAGAAAGAAAAACACCAATACACTTTACTAAGGCATATATATGGAATTGAGAAAGATGGTAATGCTAACCCTATATGGGAGACAGCAAAAGAGACACAGATTTACAGAACAGCCTTTTGGAGTCTGTGGGAGACGGTGAGGGTGGGATGATCTGAGAGAATAGCATTGAAACATGTATATTATCATATGTGAAAGAGATAGCCAGTCCATGTTCGAGGCATAAGACAGGGTGCTCAGGGCTGGTGCACTGGGGTGACGCAGAGGGATGGGATGGGGAGGGAGGTGGGAGGGGGTATCAGGAGGGGAACACATGTACACTCATGGCTGATTCATGTTAATGTATGGCAAAAACCACCACAATATTGTAAAGTAATTACCCACCAACTAAAATAATAACATAAAATAAAATACATTCCTTTGCTAAAAACGGCCTAATCAGTATTGGCTTTTGGACCTCCAAAAACGCCATTCTCTTCCTTCCTTTCTTTCCTCCTACCTCCCCCCACTTTCTTTCCTTTTCTTTCTTCTTATACCACTGTTAAAGCTTGCTTTCCTTTCATAGTTATGACAAAGTCCTGGCTCTATTCCCCATAATGTACAATGCATCCCTGAGCTCATCTTCCACCTAACTAACACTGCGTGCCTCCCATTCCCCCACCTCTGTATTGACCCTCACTCTTCCCCTCCCCACTGGTAACCAGTAGATGCTTCTCTATATCTGCGGGCCTCCATTTTTATCATATTCCCTACTTTGCGGTATGTTTAGATTCTATAAGTGATATCATACAGTATTTGTCTATCTCTGTGAGTTCATTTACTCAATATTCTACCTTCCATGTCCTTCTAATGCCAATATTCCATTCTTTTGATGGGGCAGCTCCTTTGTGTGCCTTTTTCGCAAATGGCACGGCCCCCCAACACATGCCACAGCTCCCCAGCTAAGTATCCATCTCTGCACTCAAAAAGAGAAACCCCAAGTCCTCTTCTCTTCTCCCATGGGAAGTGTGTCTTGAATCTCAGTCTGAACCAGTTCTTCCCCTTTTTTCTGGCAACCTGGGCCTTTGGTCCCATCTCCAACTCCACAGAAGCCATCTCCCTCCCTCCTCACACACTTATCCCTTCCCTGCTCTCTCTGCCCCCCACTATCAGAGAACTCAGAGACAAACATAGTTTCACATCAGGTTGCTTTTATTTTCGTTATCAATGTATGCAGTTGCTTTAATATTCAGCATCTGTACTGTTAGCCAGTACTCAGCGGCGAGACCCCCAAGCATTTCTGAAATCTCTAGCCATGCCCCAAAGTCACTGGCTGTCCACTGGTCGAGTTGGAATGGCAGGGGTCTCCGTGGCCTCTGGGACCTCCTCTGGTTCGTTCTGATTAGCTGGAATGGCAGGGATCTCTGTGGTCTCTGGGACCTCCTCTGGTACCTTCTGAGGAGCTGGAATGGCAGGGGTCACTGTGGTCTCTGGGATCTCCTCTGGTTCATTCTGATTAATTGGAATGGCAGGGGTCTCTGTTGTCTCTGGGACCTCCTCTGGTTCCTTCTGATTCAGCTGTTCATTTGCCTTGGAACTCTGGCTACAGAGCTTTGAGCATCTGATTTTCTTAAGCTCTATGGTGGTGGGAGTTTTCTGAGTTTTCTTAGGCAGCTTTGCCGGAATGGGATTATTCACCCTCATGGTTAGCCTGGCCACAGAGAGAAAACAAGAGGGGGAGCAAAAAATGGCACTGGTTTAGGGAAGAGTGTGAAGACAGGTGGGAAAGATGGCTTCAGGAGAAGGGGTGAGGGCAGAGAAGGGTTATGTGCCAGGCAAGGACAGGGGAGGGGGTCTTTTGGGGTGGGGCCAATGGACAAGAGAGTTTGGCTTGGTTCAGCTCACCTAGACATTTTTTCTGGACCTCAGTTGATAGGAGGTTTTCATCTTCTCCTGGGTAACAGGAGGTGTGTGTTCCAGAACTACTCTGGAGCCTTGTGGCTTCCTAGTCACCTCAGTCATTTGGAGGATTCACAGTGTCTGCTCAGAGCCCGTGAGCACCCCTATATATACCCGTCCCCATGGAGCCTCACCCTCATGAGGTGAGCTTTATGAGGTCAGCAAGTCTCTTCCCCAGCCAATGGTGGCCCTGGGTGAGCTTTGACATCACAAAGCCCTATCCTGGCATGTTTAGCGGAGGATGGGGAGGAAGTCAGATGATTTGCTGGGAGAAATGAGGCATTTGTAATGCCCTAAAGACGCTTCCAAACTCACCTGCCACCCTCACCTCTATGTCAACTCTGATGGGTCACACAGCAGGCCGAGTGCATCTCCTCCAAACCTTGCCCCACAACCACACTCCTCGGGCATTCATTCTGTTCTCTCTCAGCTTTCACCATTATCTAGGTTTTCATATCTAACCTAAACTCCCTCCATGACAACTAGGTTGTGTTTAAGTGTCTGTGGAAGCGAGAATCAATCCACGTTCCTCCTGAAATGTGGGCTCAATGCACCTCGAAGACCACTTAATTCTGGGCCAGCCGACAGAATCCTTTCCCATCCCGCCTCCTTTTCTCCGCGTTCCAGGAGCTCTCCTCTGTTTTCTGGTCTCCAGTCGGAAACCCTTGTCTTCAGGCTGTGAGAACACAGTGAATACACTTGACCTTGTTCCACATGGAGCTTTCTTGAATAAACCCACTTGGTCGTGATGTCTAACTTTTTGAATATGTCATTGGATTCTGTTTGCTAGAATTTGTTGAACATTTTTCACATGTATTCATCAGTGATATTTTCCTGTAGTTTTCGTTTTTGGCCGCATCGTTGGCTGGTTTTGGGATTAGGGTGAAGGGGGCCTCATAAATTGATTTTGGGGGTTTACCTTGTGCAATACTTTGGAAGAGTTTGAGTTGGATAGGTGTTAGCTCTTAATTGTTTGGTGGATTCACCTGTGAAGCCAACTGGTCCTTGGCTTTTGTTTGTTCAAAGATTTTCATTGCAGTTTCAATTTCCATGCTTTTGATTGGTCTAGTAAGATTTTCTATTTCTTCCTGGCTCAGTTTGGGAAGGTTATACTTTTCTAAGAATTCGTCCATTTCTTTAAAGTTTTCCATTTTATTTTCATAGAGCTGCTGATAGTAGTCTCTTGTGATCCTTTGTATTTCTGTGTTGTCTGTTGCATGCACTGCAGCAGCATTCACAACGACCAAGAGATGAAGGGAAAGAGAATTGTTGGGTGCAGATGAAAAGAGAAAGAAATGTGACAGAGATACACAATGAAATATGATGCCAAAATAATGAAATTGGAAAAAATTCCTTTTTCAGAAATACGCAAACATGTAGAGTTAATCACAGTAAGTAAAGAAGGGCAGATTAAAGAGATATCATATCATATACCTTCGAGAGGGGATTAAAAAGAAAACATTGATGGCGATGAGTGAATGGACTTGCACTCCTGGTAAGAAAATACGGTTAGCAAAGGGTGTTGGTGGGTGAGAGCCTGAAAGGTGAAGGCTGGAATAAATTTATTCCCACAAATGCCTATGTAATTCATAATCCACATGGACTTCTTGTATCAAGAGAAATGTGCTTAACAGATTCTAAAAACAGCTGTGACAGTAACCACAGCTGAACACCTCCAGGTATCTGTGGAACGGAAGGAGAAACTGGTTCCCTGCAACAACTGCAACGGTGTAAATTGTCTTCAATGAGAAATAAAAGTTTCACTTAAAGAAAAAAACCTCAAAGGCTAAAGAGACAAAAGCTTTTGGTGACTTCCAGGGTCTCCTTTTCCTCTCATTTACAACCAGGCCTGGGAGAACCTCAGGGGGCTGTTACCATAGCAACAAGAGGAGGGACTGAAGAAATGCTGCCGCCTTGTGGACATTTTCTATAACAGCAACCTTCGAATGCTGATGGACCCAGTGTTCACAATGGTGCTGAGCTCTAACCCATACCCACTCTTTACAAATTGCCAGGGCTCACATAGGAGAAAAAATAAACAGAGGGGAAGCTAACAGGTAGAGGATATGAACGGGTAAACACAATTCCGTGCCTCATTAAAAAAGCTGATGACAATGTGCACACAGGAAGAATTCTAATAAAAACGAACATCTAAGCTGTTGAGGATATGATCACCTCAGTCTCAGCACGAAAAAAAGCCACTGTCTAAAGCTGTACATGGAATCAGTGGTAGAATAGCATTAGTACAGTGGACACTTCAGGTTACTTTGGGATGGACCTGATAAGAGGCGCTATGAGCATGATTAGAAAAGAGCACTCCCATGATAGACAAATGAATAAATAAACAAAGAGGCAGAGACAGTATGATAAACCAGGTCCTCTCCTGGAGTAGTTCAGAAATGAACAGATTTCGAACACCACACACCCCAAACCAGGTCCCATGGAAACCATTCAAAACATGAAAGAGATGAAAGTTAAGATAGTATACCTGGACAGAGGAATGTATAAGGAAATTGATACAGGTCTAAAATGAATTTGGAATCAAGGATTGAAATCTGAAAGTAGGACAACTTCAGAGATAGATAAACCCAGAGATCATCCCACTGAGTGAAGGAGGTTGGATTCAAGAAACATCAGGTGATGCAACAGAGAGGTGGGATACAAAAATCCACTGCAGTGAGCACCCACACAAAGGTGACATGGACATCCAACCTGGCAAGAAACCTATGGGTGGACCCTGGTGGATGGAAGGGAAACATCTGTAGTTTGGCATTAATTTCTTCCCACAGATACATATAAAATACAGAATCCACGTAAACCTATTGCAGCGAGAGTGGTAGTCGAAACAGCTTCTAATAATATGGAGGTGAAAACAAGCACAGCTGAATACATAGAGTAGTCTCAGTGTCACGGAACAAGAATCTGTACACGTCAAACCAGCTCCCCTTGTCTTCAACTTAAAGAGAATAGGAAGATTTACTTCAAAAATCCAAGAGTGAGGAGACACCGGATTTTGTGGCATCCTCTGGCTCGTTCTACTCTACTGTACAACCGGGCCTGACAAAAACTCTCAGATGGGGCAGGCCATCCCAAAAGAGGAGGGAATCATAAAGCCTTGCAGCGTACAGGGTTTTCTCTGTAACGGCAGCCTTCAAACTATCGCTGATGGATATATGATACACACAAGGCCACTGGACTCAACATGAGACCTACTCTTGACCATATCAGGGGTGATTCATCCAAAAAAGAAAAAAAGTGAAAAAGAAAATCCAGAACACTCTCAGGAAGAAAACATCAACAGTTAAATACAGCTCAAAGTGCTTTAAAAAGTAAAGAAACACAGATTTTGAAAAACACGTCTAAGTCGACCATGCACTGCAGCAAGATTAACAATATTCTATACATGAAAGTCAAGAAACTGATGCTGTCACTATTGAAAACAGTAAGCGGTTCTTTTTAAATTAATTTTTATTTTCTTATTGATGGATAGTTGCTTTACAGAATTTTGTTGTTTTCTGTCCAACCTCAACATGAATCAGCCATATGTATACATATGTCCCCTCCTTTTAGAACCTCCTGCCCATCTCACTCCCCAGTATGCAGCTTTTGAAACAAACTAAAAATAGAGCTAGCATATGATCCAGCAATCCCACTACTGGGCATATATCCAGTAAAGATGAAAACTCCCATCAGAAAATAGACACGCACAGCAGTGTTTATAGTAGTACCAAGTACAGTAGCAAAGAAATGGAAACAACATTAAATGCACATACATAGGTGAATGGATAAAGAAAGATATTTTATACATACAGTGGAATATTAACCTTAAGAAAGAATGAAACAATGCTATATTGTCAACATGGATGCACCTAGAGATGATCATACAAAGTAAGTGAAACAGGGAAAGATAAGAGGAGCTTAGGTGGGTTCAGCTCACCTTTTGGAATTCAGTTGAGAGGAGGTCTTCATCTTTTCACCCTGGGTATTTGGAGATGGCTGTTATGTAACTGCTCTAAGCCTTGTGGCTTCCCAGTGACCTTAGTCATTCTGAAGGCTCCCAGTAGTCTGCCCCAGAGCCCCTGAGCACCCTTATATGTACCCATTTCTAGGGCGCCACACCGTTACGGTTTATGAGATCAGCAAGTCTCTTCCCCAGCCAATGGTGGCCCCGGGTGAGCCTTGACATCACAAAGACCCATCCTGACATGTCTAGTGGAGGATGGAGAGCAACTCAGATGATTTTGTGGGAGAAATGAGGCATTTGTAATTCCCCTAAAGAGGCCTCCAAACTCACCTGCCACCCTCATCTCTCCAGGTCAACTCGTGGGTCACACGGCAGGCAGAGTGCATCTCCTACAAACCTTCCCCACAGCCACACTCCTCGGGCATTCATTCTGTTCTCTCTCACCTTTCAACTTTATCTAGTTTTGAATATCTTGCCTGAAATCCCTCCACGACCACTAGGCTGTGTTTAAGTGTCTGTGAAAGGGAGCATCATTCCACGTTCCCTCTGCAGTGTGGTCTTAATGCACCGTGAAGCCCATTGAATTCTGGGCCAGCCGACAGAAACCTTTCCATCCCGCCTCCTTGTCTCAGTGTTCCCGGAACTCGCCTCCCAGTCCGAAACCCTTGTCTTCAGGCTGTGAGAACGCATTGAATACATTTGCCCTGGCTCCACACGGAGCTGTCTCGTTTCAAGTTTAGGACTCAGGGTCACCTACGTAGGAGTACTACCCAGGCTTGTGTTTGAACAGGGTGATGGGGATGGGGCAGAGAAATGCTTGTTTCAGGTTGTGCTGGGGAATCCCATGCAGGAAATGCCCACCTGCAGCTGATTAGTATTCCCAGCACGGGGTGGAGCTTGCCCAGAGCTGTGTGAGCCTTGTGTGTAAATGTCTTCTCAACACGTGCCCTCACAAATCTCTTTTCTCATCTTGTTTTCCTGCTGGAAGCTCCCTTGAAGCTTACCTCACAGCCAAAACCATGGTGGAATTCATTTCCATGGGAAGCTGCCACAAGCTTCCAGCTTCTTGGATGAAACACTGAGTCATCCTGTCCTGTGCATCTAGTTCCCACGGTCTCTCTTTGAGCTGGTTGGCTGTGGAAGAAAGGGGAATGGATTGCGTGCTCCACCTCAGTCCTCGTTTTTCCAATTGACTCGTAGGGTCAACCAGCCTGAGGTGCAGCCCTGGGGACAGTTTGTTGGCTTAGTGGGTCTCCCTGGGTTTCCCGTGAAGTGTTCACATCCATTTGTTGCTTACTCACCCAGGGTCCATCACACTGCTGAACATTTTAAGAGGTAGAAAAAACACGCCATAAACAAACCCAAAAGAGGACTCTTACAATTTTGAGAAGAAAGATCTTAAAACCTGAAAGAAAAATGGGCAAGAGGCACGAGCCAACACTTTATAAGAATGATGGATCACTGGCCTTTAAATTTATGAAGACATGTTTAAAGACATGAGCAGCCAATTCACAAGAAGAGTATGGAACTAGCCCCGAACCACGTTAAGATCATGTTAAATCTGACGAAGGGAAGAAAAATCATACTAAAATTTCCTTGAGAACTGAAACTCAGGCAGAAGTGGCATGGATTTTAGAAATTGCGGACAGAGACATTAAGATACTTGGAATAACTGTGTTTTGTGTGTTCCCAAAGTAAGGAGAGACATGTAAATCCTAAAAGAGACCCCCATGTGATCTTACAGATATGAAAATCATAGTGTCAGATGAAGCCCATTTTAAGGGTTTCCTGGTGGCTCAGGCAGTAAAAAAAAGAAAAAAAAACCACCTGCAGCATGGGAGACCGGGATTCAATCCCTGGGTTGGGAAGATCCCCTGGAGCCGGGAATGGAAGCCTGCTCCAGTATGCTTTCTTGGAGAATCCCCATGAACAGAGGAGCCTGGCGGGCTACAGTCCATGGGATCACAAAGAGTGGGACCCGGCTGAGCAACGAAATGCAGCACAGCACAGCACATTGAATGTTTGTGAAAGAAAGGCAGGTAGGAACGAAAGAGGGACAAAGGGAAACAAGGGAAATGAAAGGAAGGAAAGAAAATCCTCTGTTGTTAGTGAGAACAGAGCAACCAGACATGTCCCCCAGCAGGACAGCACCCCACATGTCCATCTGAGCACTCTCAGATGGTTTGAAACAACCATCACCAACTTTGGTCCCAGTCCTTCAACCAAACTCATGTGCAGGGTTTCCCACTAACAGGCTAATAGTCATCATGGTTTCTCCTCATTCAAATCGTGATTCCCCCAGAAGTGAAAAAGACACGTGTGCCCCAATGTTCACCAGAGCACTGTTTACAATAGCCAGGCCATGGAAGCAACCTAGATGTCCCTCAGCAGACAAATGGGAAAGAAAGCTGTGGTACATAGACACAATGGAATATTGCTCAGCCATTACAAAGAAACATTTGAATCCGTTCTAATGAGGTAGATCAAACTGGAGCCTATTATACAGAGTGAGGTAAGTCAGAAAGAAAAACACCAATACACTTTACTAAGGCATATATATGGAATTGAGAAAGATGGTAATGCTAACCCTATATGGGAGACAGCAAAAGAGACACAGATTTACAGAACAGTCTTTTGGATTCTGTGGGAAACCGTGAGGGTGGGATGATCTGAGAGAATAGCATTGAAACATGTATATTATCATATGTGAAAGAGATAGCCAGTCCATGTTCGAGGCATAAGACAGGGTGCTCAGGGCTGGTGCACTGGGATGACCCAGAGGGATGGGATGGGGAGTAAGGTGGGAGGGGGGATCAGGAGGGGAACACATGTACACTCATGGCTGATTCATGTTAATGTATGGCAAAAACCACCACAATATTGTAAAGTAATTACCCACCAACTAAAATAATAACATAAAATAAAATACATTCCTTTGCTAAAAACGGCCTAATCAGTATTGGCTTTTGGACCTCCAAAAACGAAATTCTCTTCCTTCCTTTCTTTCCTCTACCTCCCCCCACTTTCTTTCCTTTTCTTTCTTCTTATACCACTGTTAAAGCTTGCTTTCCTTTCATAGTTATGACAAAGTCCTGGCTCTATTCCCCATGTTGTACAATGCATCCCTGAGCTCATCTTCCACCTAACTATCACTGCGTGCCTCCCACTCCCCCACCTCTGTATTGCCCCTCCCTCTTCCCCTTCCTGCTGGTAACCAGAAGATGCTTCTCTATATCTGCGCGCCTCCATTTTTATCATATTCTCTACTTTGCGGTATGTTTAGATTCTATAAGTGATATCATACAGTATTTGTCTATCTCTGTGAGTTCATTTACTCAATATTCTACCTTCCATGTTGCTGCAAATGCCAATATTCCATTCTTTTGATGGGGCAGCTCCTTTGTATGCCTTTTTAGCAAATGGCACGGCACCCACACACACGACACAGCTCCCCAGCAAACTATCCATCTCTGCACTCACACAGAGAAACACCAAGTCCTCTTCTCTTCTCCCATGGGAAGTGTGTCTTTGAATCTCAGTCTGAACCAGTTCTTCCCCTACTTTCTGGCAACCTGCGCCTTCTGGTCCCATCTCCAACTCCACAGAAGCAATCTCTCTCTCCCTCCTCACACACTTATCCCTTCCCTGCTCTCTCTGCCCCCCACTATCAGAGAACTCAGAGACAAACATAGTTTCACATCAGGTTGATTTTATTTTCGTTGTTAATGTATGCAGTTGCTATAATATTCAGCATCTGTACTGTTAGCCAGTACTCAGCTGCGAGACCCCCAAGCATTTCTGAAATCTCTAGCCATGCCCCAAAGTCACTGGCTGTCCACTGGTCGTGTTGGAATGGCAGGGGTTTCCGTGGCCTCTGGGACCTCCTCTGGTTCGTTCTGATTAGCTGGAATGGCAGGGGTCTCTGTGGTCTCTGGGACCTCCTCTGGTGCCTTCTGAGGAGCTGGAATGGTAGGGGTCACTGTGGGCTCTGGGACCTCCTCTGGTTCATTCTGATTAACTGGAATGGCAGGTGTCTCTGTGGTCTCTGGGACCTCCTCTGGTTCCTTGTGATTCAGCTGTTCATTTGCCTTGGAACTCTGGCTACAGAACTTTGAGCATCTGATTTTCTTAAGCTTTTTGGTAGTGGGAGTTTTCTGAGTTTTCTTAGGCAGCTTTGCCGGAATGTGATTATTCACCCTCATGGTTACCCTTGCCACAGAGAGAAAACAAAAGGGGGAGCAAAAAATGGCACTGGTTTAGGGAAGAGTGTGAAGACAGGTGGGAAAGATGGCTTCAGGAGAAGGGGTGTGGGCAGAGAAGGGTTATGTGCCAGGCAAGGATAGCGGAGGGGGTCTTTTGGGGTGGGGCCGATGGACAAGAGAGTTTGGCTTGGTTCAGCTCACCTAGACATTTTTCCTGGACCTCAGTTGATAGGAGGTCTTCATCTTCTCCTGGGTAACACTAGGTGTGTGTTCCAGAACTACTCTGGAGCCTTGTGGCTTCCTAGTCACCTCAGTCATTTGGAGGACTCACAGTGGTCTGCTCAGAGCCCGTGAGTACCCCTATATATACCCGTCCCCAGGAGCCTCACCCTCATGAGGTGAGCTTTATGAGGTCAGCAAGTCTCTTCCCCAGCCAATGGTGGCCCTGGGTGAGCTTTGACATCACAAAGCCCTATCCTGGCATGTTTAGCGGAGGATGGGGAGCAAGTCAGATGATTTGCTGGGAGAAATGAGGCATTTGTAATGCCCTAAAGATGCCTCCAAACTCACCTGCCACCCTCACCTCTATGTCAACTCTGATGGGTCGCACAGCAGGCAGAGTGCATCTCATCCAAACCTTGCCCCACAGCCACACTCCTCGGGCATTCATTCTGTTCTCTCTCAGCTTTCACCATTATCGAGCTTTTCATATCTTACCTAAACTCGCTCCATGACAGCTAGGTTGTGTTTAAGTGTCTGTGGAAGCGAGAATCAATCCACGATCCTCCTGAAATGTGGTCTTAATGCACCTCGAAGACCACTTAATTCTGGGCCAGCCGACAGAATCCTTTCCCATCCCGCCTCCGTTTCTCCGCGTTCCAGGAGCTCTCCTCTGTTTTCTGGTCTCCAGTCGGAAACCCTTTTCTTCAGGCTGTGAGAACACAGTGAATACACTTGACCTTGTTGCACATGGAGCTTTCTTGAATAAACCCACTTGGTCATGATGTCTAACTTTTTGAATATGTCATTGGATTCTGTTCCTAGAATTTGTTGAACATTTTTCACATATTCGTCAGTGATATTTTCCTGTAGTTTTTGTTTTTGGCCGCATCTTTGGCTGGTTTTGGGATTAGGGTGAAGGGGGCCTCATAAATTGATTTTGGGGGTTTACCTTGTGCAATACTTTGGAAGAGTTTGAGTAGGATAGGTGTTAGCTCTTTATTGTTTGGTGGATTCACCTGTGAAGCCAACTGGTCCTTGGCTTTTGTTTGTTCAAAGATTTTTCATTGCCGTTTCAATTTCCATGCTTTTGATTGGTCCAGTAAGATTTTCTATTTCTTCCTGGCTCAGTTTTGGAAGGTTATACTTTTCTAAGAATTCGTCCATTTCTTTGAAGTTTTCCATTTTATTTTCATATAGCTGCTGACAGTAGTCTCTTGTGATCCTTTGTATTTCTGTGTTGTCTGTTGCATGCACTGCAGCAGCATTCACAACGACCAAGAGATGAAGGGAAAGAGAATTGTTGGGTGCAGATGAAAAGAGAAAGAAATGTGACAGAGATCCACAATGAAATATGATGCCAAAATTATGAAATTGGGAAAAATTCCATTTTCAGAGATACGCAAACATCTAGAGTTAATCACAGTAAGGAAAGAAGGGCAGATTAAAGAGATATCATATCATATGCCTTCGAGAGGGGATTAAAAAGAAAACATTGATGGCGATGAGTGAATGGACTTGCACTCCTGGTAAGAAAATTACGGTTAGCAAAGGGTTTTGGTGGGTGAGAGCCTGAAAGGTGAAGGCTGGAATAAATTTATCCGCACAAATGCCTGTGTAATTCATAATCCACATGGACTTCTTGTATCAAGAGAAATGTGCTCAACAGATTCTAAAAACAGCTGTGACAGTAACCACAGCTGAACACCTCCAGGTATCTGTGGAACGGAAGGAGAAACTGGTTCCCTTCAGCAACTGCAACTGTGTAAATTGTCTTCAATGAGAAATAAAAGTTTCACTTAAAGAAAAAACCTCAAAGGCTAAAGAGACAAAAGCTTTTGGTGACTTCCAGGGTCTCCTTTTCCTCTCATTTACAACCAGGCCTGGGAGAACCTCAGAGGGGCTGTTACCATAGCAACAAGAGGAGGGACTGAAGAAATGCTGCCGCCTTGTGGACATTTTCTATAACAGCAACCTTCGAATGCTGATGGACCCAGTGTTCACAAGGGTGCTGAGCTCTAACCCACAGCCACTCTTTACAAATTGTCAGGGCTCACATAAGAGAAAAAATAAACCCAGGGGAAGCTAACAGGTAGAGGATATGAACGGGTAAACACAATGCCGTGCCTCATTAAAAAAGCTGATGACAATGTGAACACTGGAAGAAATCTCATAAAAACGAACATCTAAGCTGTTGAGGATATGATCACCTCTGTCTCAGCACGAAAAAAAGCCACTGTCTAAAGCTGTACATGGAATCAGTGGTAGAATAGCATTAGTACAGTGGACACTTTAGGTTACTGGTGGGATGGACCTGATAAGAGGCACTATGAGCATGATTAGAAAAGAGCACTCCCATGAAAGTCAAATAAATAAATAAACAAAGAGGCAGAGACAGTATGATAAACCAGGTCCTCTCCTGGAGTAGTTGAGAAATGAACAGATTTCGAACACCACACACCCCAAACCAGGTCCCATGGAAACCACTCAAAACATGAAAGAGATGAAAGTTAAGATAGCATACCTGGACAGAGGAATGTATAAGGAAATTGATACAGGTCTAGAATGAATGTGGAATCAAAGATTGAAATCTGAAAGTAGGACAACTTCAGAGATAGATAAACCCAGAGATCATCCCACTGAGTGAAGGAGGTTCGATTCAAGAAACATCAGGTGATGCAACAGAGAGGTGGGATACAAAAATCCACTGCAGTGAGCACCCACACAAAGGTGACATGGACATCCAACCTGGCAAGAAACCTATGGGTGGACCCTGGTGGATGGAAGGGAAACATCTGTAGTTTGGCATTAATTTCTTCCCACAGATACACATAAAAGACAGAATCCACGTAAACCTATTGCAGCAAGAGTGGTAGTCGAAACACCTTCTAATAATATGTAGGTGAAAACAAGCACAGCTGAATACATAGAGTAGTCTCAGTGTCACGGAACAAGAATCTGTACACGTCAAACCAGCTCCCCTTGTCTTCAACTGAAAGAGAATAGGAAGATTTACTTCAAAAATCCAAGAGTGAGGAGACACCGGGTTTTGTGGCATCCTCTGGCTCGTTCTACTCTACTGTACAACCGGGCCAGACAAAAACTCTCAGATGGGGCAGGCCATCCCAAAAGAGGAGGGAATCATAAAGCCTTGCAGCGTACAGGGTTTTCTCTGTAATGGCAGCCTTCTAAACTATCGCTGATGGATATATGATATACACAAGGCCGCTGGACTCAACATGAGACCTACCCTTGACCATGTCAGGGGTGATTCGTCCAAAAAAGAAAAAAAGTGCAAAAGAAAATCCAGAACACTCTCAGGAGGAAAACATCAACAGTTAAATACAGCTCAAAGTGCTTTAAAAAGTAAAGAAACACAGATTTTGCAAAACACATCTAAGTCGACCATGCACTGTAGCAAGATTAACAACATCCTATACATGAAAGTCAAGAAACTGATGCTGTCACTATTGAAAACAGTAAGCGGTTCTTTTTAAATTAATTTTTATTTTCTTATTGATGGATAGTTGCTTTACAAAATTTTGTTGTTTTCTGTCCAACCTCAACATGAATCAGCCATATGTATACATAAGTCCCCTGCTTTTAGAACCTCTTGCCCATCTCCCTCCCCAGTATGCAGCTTTTGAAAAAAACTAAAAGTAGTGTTAGCATATGATCCAGCAATCCCACTACTGGGCATATATCCAGTAAAGATGAAAACTCCCATCAGAAAAGAGACATGCACAGCAGTGTTTATAGTAGTACCAAATACAGTAGCAAAGAAATGGAAACAACTTTAAATGTCCATACATAGGTGAATGGATAAAGAAAGATATTTTATACATACAGTGGAATATTACCCATAAGAAAGAATGAAACAATGCTATTTTGTCAACATGGATGCACCTAGAGATGATCATACAGAGTAAGTCAAACAGAGAAAGATAAGAGGAGCTTAGGTGGGTTCAGCTCACCTTTTGGACTTCAGTTGAGAGGAGGTCTTCATCTTTTCCCCCTGGGTATATGGAGATGGCTGTTATGTAACTGCTCTAAGCCTTGTGGCTTCCCAGTGACCTTAGTCATTCTGAAGGCTCCCAGTAGTCTGCCCCAGAGCCCCTGAGCACCCTTATATGTACCCATTTCTAGGGCGCCACACCGTTACGGTTTATGAGATCAGCAAGTCTCTTCCCCAGCCAATGGTGGCCCCGGTGAGCCTTGACATCACAAAGACCCATCCTGACATGTCTAGTGGAGGATGGGGAGCAACTCAGATGATTTTGTGGGAGAAATGAGGCATTTGTAATTCCCCTAAAGAGGCCTCCAAACTCACCTGCCACCCTCATCTCTCCACGTCAACTCATGGGTCACACGGGAGGCAGAGTTCATCTCCTACAAACCTTCCGCACAGCCACACTCCTCGGGCATTCTTTCTGTTCTCTCTCACCTTTCAACTTTATCTACTTTTGAATATCTTGTCTGAAATCCCTCCACAACCACTAGGCTGTGTTTAAGTGTCTGTGGAAGGGAGCATCATTCCACGTTCCCTCTCCAGTGTGGTCTTAATGCACCGTGAAGCCCATTGAATTCTGGGCCAGCCGACAGAAACCTTTCCATCCCGCCTCCTTGTCTCAGTGTTCCCGGAACTCGCCTCCGTTTTCTGGTCTCCAGTCTGAAACCCTTGTCTTCAGGCTGTGAGAACGCACTGAATACATTTGCCCTTGCTCCACACGGAGCTGTCTCGTTTCAAGTTTAGGACTCAGGGTCACCTCACTAGGAGTACTACCCAGGGTTGCGTTTGAACAGGGTGATGGGGATGGGGCAGAGAAATGCTTGTTTCAGGTTGTGCTGGGGAATCCCATGCAGGAAATGCCCACCTGCAGCTGATTAGTATTCCCAGCAAGGGGTGGAGCTTGCCCAGAGCTGTGTGAGCCTTGTGTGCAAAGGGCTTCTCAACACGTGCCCTCACAAATCTCTTTTCTCATCTTGTTTTCCTGCTGGAAGCTCCCTTGAAGCTTACCTCACAGCCAAAACCATGGTGGAATTCATTTCCATGAGCAGTTGCCACAAGCTTCCAGCTTCTTGGATAAATCACTGAGTCATCCTGTCCTGTGCATCTCGTTCCCAAGGTCTGTCATTGAGCTGGTTGGCTGTGAAGGAAAACGGAATGGATTGTGTACTCCACCTCAGTCCTCGTTTTTCCAATTGACTCGTAGGGTCAACCAGCCTGAGGTGCAGCCCTGGGGACAGTTTGTTGGCTTAGTGGGTCTCCCTGGGTTTCCCGTAAAGTGTTCACATCCATTTGTTTCTTACTCACCCAGGGTCCATCACACTGCTGAACATTTTAAGAGGTAGAAAAAACACGCCATAAACAAACCGAAAAGATGACTCTTACAATTTTGAGAAGAAAGATCTTAAAACCTGAAAGAAAAATGGGCAAGAGGCATGAGCCAACACTTCATAAGAAAGATGTATCACTGGCCTTTAAATTTATGAAGACATGTTTAAAGACATGAGCAGCCAATTCACAAGAAGAGTATGGAACTAGCCCAGGACCACGTTAATAACATATTAAATCTGACGAAGGGAAGAAAAATCATACTAAAATTCCCTTGAGAACTGAAACTCAGGCAGAAGTGGCATAGATTTTAGAAATTGCAGACAAAGACATTAAGATACTTGGCATAACTGTGTTTTGTGTGTTCCCAAAGTAAGGAGAGACATGGAAATCCTAAAAGAGACCCCCATGTCATCTTACAGATATGAAAAACATAGTGTCAGATGAAGCCCATTTTAAGGGTTTCATGGTGGCTCAGGCAGTAAAAAAAAAAAAAAAAAAAAAAAAAAAAAAAAAAAAAAAAACCTACCTGCAACATGGGAGACCGGGATTCAATGCCTGGGTTGGGAAGATCCCCTGGAGCGGGGAATGGCAGCCTGCTCCAGTATGCTTTCATGGAGAATCCCCATGGACAGAGGAGCCTGGCGGGCTACAGTCCATGGGGTCACAAAGAGTGGGACCCGGCTGAGCAACGAAATACAGCACAGCACAGCACATTAAATGTTTGTGAAAGAAAGGCAGGTAGGAACGAAAGAGGGACAAAGGGAAACAAGGGAAATGAAAGGAAGGAAAGAAAATCCTCTGTTGTTAGTGAGAACAGAGCAACCAGACATGTCCCCCAGAAGGACAGCACCCCAAATGTCCATCTGAGCACTCTCAGATGGTTTGAAACAACCATCACCAACTTTGGTCCCAGTCCTTCAACCAAACTCATATGCAGGGTTTCCCTCTAACAGGCTAATAGTCATCATGGTTTCTCCTCATTCAAATCGTGATTCCCCCAGAAGTGAAAAAGACACGTGTGCCCCAATGTTCACCAGAGCACTGTTTACAATAGCCAGGGCATGGAAGCAACCTACATGGCCCTCAGCAGACAAATGGGAAAGAAAGCTTGGTACATAGACACAATGGAATATTGCTCAGCCATTAAAAAGAACACATTTGAATCCGTTCTAATGAGGTAGATGAAACTGGAGCCTATTATACAGAGTGAAGTAAGTCAGAAAGAAAAACACCAATACATTTTACTAAGGCATATATATGGAATCTAGAAAGATGGTAATGCTAACCCTGTATGGGAGACAGCAAAAGAGACACAGATTTACACAACAGCTTTTTGGAGTCTGTGGGAGACGGTGAGGGTGGGATGATCTGAGAGAATAGCATTGAAACATGTATATTATCATATGTGAAAGAGATAGCCAGTCCATGTTCGAGGCATAAGACAGGGTGCTCAGGGCTGGTGCACTGGGATGACGCAGAGGGATGGGATGGGGAGGGAGGTGGGAGGAAGGATCAGGATGGGGAACACATGTACACTCATGGCTGATTCATGTTAATGTATGGCAAAAACCACCACAATATTGTAAAGTAATTACCCACCAATTAAAATAAATAAAATAAAATAAAATACATTCCTTTGCTGAAAACCGCCTAATCATTATTGATTTTAGGACCTACAAAAACGCCATTGTTTTCCTTCCTTTCTTCCCTCCTTCCTCCCCCCACTTCCTTTCATTTTCTTTCTTATTATACAACTGTTAAAGCTTGCTTTGCATTTATAGTTATGACAAAGTCCTGGCTCTATTCCCCATGCTGTACAATGGATCCCTGAGCTCATCTTCCACCTACTAACCCTGCGTGCCTCCCACTCCCGCACCTCTGTATTGCCCCAACCTCGTCCCCTCCCCGCTGGTAACCAGTAGATGCTTCTGTATATCTGTGCGCCTCCATTTTTATCATATTCTCTACTTTGCGGTATGTTTAGATTCTATAAGTGATATCATACAGTATTTGTCTATCTCTGTGAGTCCATTTACTCAATATTCTACATTCCATGCTGCTGCAAATGCCAATATTCCATTCTCTTGATGGGGCAGCTCCTTTGTATGCCTTTTGAGCAAATGGCACGGTCCCCCCCCCCCCCCCACGACACAGCTCCCCAGCAAAGTATCCATCTCTGCACTCACACAGAGAAACACCAAGTCCTCTTCTCTTCTCCCATGGGAAGTGTGTCTTTGAATCTCAGTCTGGAACCAGTTCTTCCCCTACTTTCTGGCAACCTGGGCCTTCTGGTCCCATCTCCAACTCCACAGAAGCCATCTCCCTCCCTCCTCACACACTTATCCCTTCCCTGCTCTCTCTAACCCCCACTATCAGAGAACTCAGAGACAAACATAGTTTCACATCAGGTTTGTTTTATTTTCGTTGTTAATGTATGAAGTTGCTATAATATTCAGAATCTGTACTGTTAGCCAGTACTCAGTGGCGAGATCCCCCAAGCATTTCTGAAATCACTAGCCATGCCGCGAAGTCACTGGCTATCCACTGGTCGAGTTGGAGTGGCAGGGGTCTCCGTGGCCTCTGGGACCTCCTCTGGTTCGTTCTGATTAGCTGGAATGGCAGGGGTCTCTGTGGTCTCTGGGACCTCCTCTGGTACCTTCTGAGGAGCTGGAATGGCACGGGTCACTGTGGTCTCTGGGACCTCCTCTGGTTCATTCTGATTAACTGGAATGGCAGGTGTCTCTGTGGTCTCTGGGACCTCCTCTGGTTCTTTCTGATTCAGCTGTTCATTTGCCTTGGAACTCTGGCTACAGAGCTTTGAGCATCTGATTTTCTTAAGCTTTTTGGTGGTGGGAGTTTTCTGAGTTTTCTTAGGCAGCTTTGCCGGAATGGGATTATTCACCCTCACGGTTACCCTGGCCACCTAGAGAAAATAAGAGGGGGAGCAAAGAATGGGACTGGTTTAGGGAAGAGTGTGAAGACAGGTGGGAACGATGGCTTCAGGAGAAGGGTGTGGGCAGAGAAGGGTTATGTGCCAGGCAAGGACAGGGGAGGGGGTCTTTTGGGGTGGGGCCGATGGACAAGAGAGTTTGGCTGGGTTCAGCTCACCTAGACATTTTTCCTGGACCTCAGTTGATAGGAGGTCTTCGACTACTCCTGGGTAACAGGAGGTGTGTGTTCCATAACTACTCTGGAGCCTTGTGGCTTCCTAGTCACCTCAGTCATTTGGAGGACTCACAGTGGTCTGCCCAGATCCCGTAAGCACACCTATATATACCCGTCCCCATGGAGCCTCACCCGCATGAGGTGAGCTTTATGAGGTCAGCAAGTCTCTTCCCCAGCCAATGGTGGCCCTGGGTGAGCTTTGACATCACAAAGCCCTATCCTGGCATGTTTAGCGGAGGATGGGGAGAAAGTCAGATGATTTGCTGGGAGAAATGAGGCATTTGTAATGCCCTAAAGACGCCTCCAAACTCACCTGACACCCTCACCTCTATGTCAACTCTGATGGGTCACACAGCAGGCAGAGTGCATCTCCTGCAAACCTTGCCCCACAGCCACACTCCTCGGGCATTCATTCTGTTCTCTCTCAGCTTTCACCATTATCGAGCTTTTCATATCTTACCTAAACTCCCTCCATGACAACTAGGTTGTGTTTAACTGTCTGTGGAAGCGAGCATCAATCCACGTTCCTCCTGAAATGTGGTCTTAATGCACCTCGAAGACCACTTAATTCTGGGCCAGCCGACAGAATCCTTTCCCATCCCGCCTCCTTTTCTCCGCGTTCCAGGAGCTCTCCTCTGTTTTCTGGTCTCCAGTCGGAAACCCTTGTCTTCAGGCTGTGAGAACACAGTGAATACACTTGACCTTGTTGCACATGGAGCTTTCTTGAATAAACCCACTTGGTCATGATGTCTACCTTTTTGAATATGTCATTGGATTCTGTTTGCTAGAATTTGTTGAACATTTTTCACATATATTCATCAGTGATATTTTCCTGTAGTTTTCGTTTTTGGCCGCATCTTTGGCTGGTTTTGGGATTAGGGTGAAGGGGGCCTCATAAATTGATTTTGGGGGTTTACCTTGTGCAATACTTTGGAAGAGTTTGAGTAGGATAGGTGTTAGCTCTTTATTGTTTGGTGGATTCACCTGTGAACCTAACTGGTCCTTGGCTTTTGTTTGTTCAAAGATTTTTCATTGCCGTTTCAATTTCCGTGCTTTTGATTGGCCTAGTAAGATTTTCTATTTCTTCCTGGCTCAGTTTTGGAAGGTTATACTTTTCTAAGAATTCGTCCATTTCTTTGAAGTTTTCCATTTTATTTTCATATAGCTGCTGACAGTAGTCTCTTGTGATCCTTTGTATTTCTGTGTTGTCTGTTGCATGCACTGCAGCAGCATTCACAACGACCAAGAGATGAAGGGAAAGAGAATTGTTGGGTGCAGATGAAAAGAGAAAGAAATGTGACAGAGATACACAATGGAATATGATGCCAAAATTATGAATTGGAAAATATTCCATTTTCAGAGATACGCAAACATCTAGAGTTAATCACAGTAAGGAAAGAAGGGCAGATTAAAGAGATATCATATCATATACCTTCGAGAGGTGATTAAAAAGAAAACATTGATGGCGATGAGTGAATGGACTTGCACTCCTGGTAAGAAAATTGCGGTTAGCAAAGGGTGTTGGTGGGTGAGAGCATGAAAGGTGAAGGCTGGAATAAATTTATCCCCACAAATGCCTATGCAATTCATAATCCATATGGACTTCTTGTATCAAGAGAAATGTGTTCAACAGATTCTCAAAACAGCTGTGACAGTAACCACAGCTGAACACCTCCAGGTATCTGTGGAACGGTAGGAGAAACTGGTTCCCTGCAACAACTACAACGGTGTAAATTGTCTTCAATGAGAAATAAGAGTTTCACTTAAAGAAAAAACCTCAAAGGCTAAAGAGACAAAAGCTTTTGGTGACTTCCAGGGTCTCCTTTTCCTCTCATTTACAACCAGGCCTGGGAGAACCTCAGAGGGGCTGTTACCATAGCAACAAGAGGAGGGACTGAAGAAATGCTGCCGCCTTGTGGACATTTTCTATAACAGCAACCTTAGAATGCTGATGGACCCAGTGTTCACAACGGTGTTGAGCTCTAACCCATACCCACACTTTACAAATTGCCAGGGCTCACATAAGAGAAAAAATAAACAGAGGGGAAGCTAAAGGTAGAGGATATGAACGGGTAAACACAATGCCGTGCCTCATTAAAAAAAGCTGATGACAATGTGCACACAGGATGAAATCTAAGTGATACGAACATCTAAGCTGTTGAGGATATGATCACCTCTGTCTCAGCACGAAAAAAAGCCACTGTCTAAAGCTGTACATGGAATCAGTGGTAGAATAGCATTAGTACAGTGGACACTTTAGGTTACTGGTGGGATGGACCTGATAAGAGGCACTATGAGCATGATTAGAAAAGTGCACTCCCATGAAAGACAAATAAATAAATAAACAAAGAGGCAGAGACAGTATGATAAACCAGGTCCTCTCCTGGAGTAGTTCAGAAATGAACAGATTTCGAACACCACACACCCCAAACCAGATCCCATGGAAACCATTCAAAACATGAAAGAGATGAAAGTTAAGATAGCATACCTGGACAGAGGAAGGTATAAGGAAATTGATACAGGTCTAGAATGAATTTGGAATCAAGGATTGAAATCTGAAAGTAGGACAACTTCAGAGTTAGATAAACCCAGAGATCATCCCACTGAGTGAAGGAGGTTTGATTCAAGAAACATCAGGTGATGCAACAGAGAGGTGGGATACAAAAATCCACTGCAGTGAGCACCCACACAAAGGTGACATGGACATCCAACCTGGCAAGAAACCTATGGGTGGACCCTGGTTGACGGAAGGGAAACATCTGTAGTTTGGCATTAATTTCTTCCCACAGATACATATAAAATACAGAATCCACGTAAACCTATTGCAGCAAGAGTGGTAGTCGAAACACCTTCTAATAATATGTAGGTGAAAACAAGCACAGCTGAATACGTAGAGTAGTCTCAGTGTCACGGAACAAGAATCTGTACACGTCAAACCAGCTCCCCTTGTCTTCAACTTAAAGAGAATAGGAAGATTTACTTCAAAAATCCAAGAGAGAGGAGACACCGGGTTTTGTGGCATCCTCTGGCTCGTTCTACTCTACTGTACACCGGGGCCAGACAAAAAAATCTCAGATGGGGCAGGCCATCCCAAAAGAGGAGGGAATCATAAAGCCTTGCAGCTTACAGGGTTTTCTCTGTAATGGCAGCCTTCAAACTATCGCTGATGGATATATGATATACACAAGGCCGCTGGACTCAACATGAGACCTACTCTTGACCATGTCAGGGGTGATTCATCCAAAAAAGGAAAAAAGTGAAAAAGAAAATCCAGAACACTCTCAGGAAGAAAACATCAACAGTTAAATACAGCTCAAAGTGCTTTAAAAAGTAAAGAAACACAGATTTTGAAAAACACGTCTAAGTCGACCATGCACTGCAGCAAGATTAACAACATCCTATACATGAAAGTCAAGAAACTGATGCTGTCACTATTGAAAACAGTAAGCGGTTCTTTTTAAATTAATTTTTATTTTCTTATTGATGGATAGTTGCTTTACAGTATTTTGTTGTTTTCTGTCCAACCTCAACATGAATCAGCCATATGTATACATATGTCCCCTCCTTTTAGAACCTCTTGCCCATCTCCCTCCCCAGTATGCAGCTTTTGAAACAAACTAAAAATAGAGTTAGCATATGATTCAGCAATCCCACTACTGGGCATATATCCAGTAAAGATGAAAACTCCCTTCAGAAAAGAGACAGGCACAGCAGTGTTTATAGTAGTACCAAGTACAGTAGCAAAGTAATGGAAACAACCTTAAATGTCCATATATAGGTGAATGGATAAAGAAAGATATTTTATATATACAATGGAATATTAACCATAAGAAAGAATGAAACAATGCTATTTTGTCACATGGATGCACCTAGAGATGATCATACAAAGTAAGTCAAACAGAGAAAGATAAGAGGAGCTTAGGTGGGTTCAGCTCACCTTTTGGACTTCAGTTGAGAGGAGGTCTTCATCTTTTCCCCCTGGGTATATGGAGATGGCTGTTATGTAACTGCTCTAAGCCTTGTGGCTTCCCAGTGACCTTAGTCATTCTGAAGGCTCCCAGTAGTCTGCCCCAGAGCCCCTGAGCACCCTTATATGTACCCATTTCTAGGGCGCCACACCGTTACGGTTTATGAGATCAGCAAGTCTCTTCCCCAGCCAATGGTGGCCCCGGTGAGCCTTGACATCACAAAGACCCATCCTGACATGTCTAGTGGAGGATGGAGAGCAACTCAGATGATTTTGTGGGAGAAATGAGGCATTTGTAATTCCACTAAAGAGGCCTCCAAACTCACCTGCCACCCTCATCTCTCCACGTCAACTCATGGGTCAAACGGGAGGCAGAGTTCATCTCCTACAAACCTTCCCCACAGCCACACTCCTCGGGCATTCTTTCTGTTCTCTCTCACCTTTCACCTTTATCTACTTTTGAATATCTTGTCTGAAATCCCTCCACGACCACTAGGCTGTGTTTAAGTGTCTGTGGAAGGGAGCATCATTCCACGTTCCCTCTGCAGTGTGGTCTTAATGCACCGTGAAGCCCATTGAATTCTGGGCCAGCCGACAGAAACCTTTCCATCCCGCCTCCTTGTCTCAGTGTTCCCGGAACTCGCCTCCCAGTCCGAAACCCTTGTCTTCAGGCTGTGAGAACGCATTGAATACATTTGCCCTTGCTCCACACGGAGCTGTCTCGTTTCAAGTTTAGGACTCAGGGTCACCTCACTAGGAGTACTACCCAGGCTTGCGTTTGAACAGGGTGATGGGGATGGGGCAGAGAAATGCTTGTTTCAGGTTGTGCTGGGGAATCCCATGCAGGACATGACCACCTGCGGCTGATTAGTATTCCCAGCAAGCGGTGGAGCTTGCCCAGAGCTGTGTGAGCCTTGTGTGCAAAGGGCTTCTCAACACGTGCCCTCACAAATCTCTTTTCTCATCTTGTTTTCCTGCTGGAAGCTCCCTTGAAGCTTACCTCACAGCCAAAACCATGGTGGAATTAATTTACATGGGAAGCTGCCACAAGCTTCCAGCTTCTTGGATGAAACACTGAGTCATCCTGTCCTGTGCATCTAGTTCCCACGGTCTCTCTTTGAGCTGGTTGGCTGTGGAAGAAAGGGGAATGGATTGCGTGCTCCACCTCAGTCCTCGTTTTTCCAATTGACTCGTAGGGTCAACCTGCCTGAGGTGCAGCCCTGGGGACAGTTTGTTGGCTTAGTGGGTCTCCCTGGGTTTCCCGTGAAGTGTTCACATCCATTTGTTGCTTACTCACCCAGGGTCCATCACACTGCTGAACATTTTAAGAGGTAGAAAAAATACACCATAAACAAAGTGAAAAGATGACTCTTAAAATTTTGAGAAGAAAGATCTTAAAGCCTGAAAGAAAAATGGGCAATAGGCACGAGCCAACACTTTATAAGAATGATGTATCACTGGCCTTTAAATTTATGAAGACATGTTTAAAGACATGAGCAGCCATTTCACAAGAAGAGTATGGAACTAGCCCCGAACCACGTTAAGAACATATTAAATCTGACGAAGGGAAGAAAAATCATACTAAAATTCCCTTGAGAACTGAAACTCAGGCAGAAGTGGCATAGATTTTAGAAATTGCGGACAGAGACATTAAGATACTTGAAATAACTGTGTTTTGTGTGTTCTCAAAGTAAGGAGAGACATGGCAATCCTAAAAGAGACCCCCATGTGATCTTACAGATATGAAAAACATAGTGTCAGATGAAGCCCATTTTAAGGGTTTCCTGGTGGCTCAGGCAGTAAAAAAAAAAAAAAAAAAAACCACCTGCAACATGGGAGACCGGGATTCAATCCCTGTGTTGGGAAGATCCCCTGGAGGGGGGAATGGCAGCCTGCTCCAGTATGCCTGCCTGGAGAATCCCCATGGACAGAGGAGCCTGGCGGGCTACAGTCCATGGCGTCAAAAAGAGTTGTACCCGGCTGAGCAACAAAACACCGCACAGCACAGCACATTGAATGTTTGTGAAAGAAAGGCAGGTAGGGAGGAAAGAGGGAGAAAGGGAAACAAGGGAAATGAAAGGAAGGAAAGAAAGTCCTCTGTTGCTGGTGATAACAGAGCAACCAGAGATGTCCCCCAGCAGGACAGCACCCCACATGTCCATCTGAGCACTCTCAGACGGTTTGAAACAACCATCACCAACTTTGGTCCCAGTCCTTCAACCAAACGCATGTGCAGGTTTTCCCACTAACAGGCTAATAGTCATCATGGTTTCTCCTCATTCAAATCGTGATTCACAGAGAAATGAAAAAGACACGTGTGCCCCAGTGTTCACCACAGAACTGTTTACAATAGCCAAGGCATGGAAGCAACCCAGATGTCCATCAGCAGGCAAATGGGAAAGAAAGTTTTGGTACATAGGCACAATGGAATATTGCTCAGCCATTAAAACAAACACTTTTGAATCCGTTCTAATGAGGTAGGTGAAACTGGAGCCTATTATCCAGAGTGAAGTAAGTCAGAAAGAAAAACACCAATACACTTTACTAAGGCATATATATGGAATTTAGAAAGATGGTAATATTAACCCTATATGGGAGACAGCAAAAGAGACACAGATTTACAGAACAGCCTTTTGGAGTCTGTGGGAGATGGCGAGGGTGGGATGATCTGAGAGAATAGCATTGAAACATGTATATTATCATATGTGAAAGAGATAGCCAGTCCATGTTTGATGCATAAGACAGGGTGCTCAGGGCTGGTGCACTGAGATGACCCAGAGGGATGGGATTGGGAGGGAGTCGGGAGAGCGGATCAGGATGGGGAACACATGTACACTCATGGCTGATTCATGTTAATGTATGGCAAAAACCACCACAATATTGTAAAGTAATTACCCACCAATTAAAATAAACAAAATAAAATAAAATACATTCCTTTGCTAAAAAGGGCCTAATCAGTATTGGCTGCTTGACCTCCAAAAAAGCCATTCTTTTCCTTCTTTTCTTCCCTCCTTCCTCCCCCCACTTTCTTTCCTTTTCTTTCTTATTATACCACTGTTAAAGCTTGCTTTCCATTTATAGTTATGGCAAAGTCCTGGCTCTATTCCCCATGTTGTACAATGCCTCCCTGAGCTCATCTTCCACCTAACTAACACTCCGTGCCTCCCACTCCCCCACCTCTCTATTGCCCCTTCCTCTTCCCCTCCCCGCTGGTAACCAGTAGATGCTTCTCTATATCTGCGCGCCTCCATTTTTATCATATTCTCTACTTTGTGGTATGTTTAGATTCTATAAGTCATATCATACAGTGTTTGTCTATCTCTGTGAGTTATTTGACTCAATATTCTACCTTCCATGTTGCTGCAAATGCCAATATTCCATTCTTTTGATGGGGCAGCTCCTTTGTATGCCTTTTTAGCAAATGGCACGGCCCCCCACACACCACACAGCTCCCCAGCTAAGTATGCATCTCTGCACTCACACAGAGAAACACCAAGTCCTCTTTGCTTCTCCCGTGGGAAGTGTGTCTTTGAAGCTCAGTCTGGAACCAGTTCTTCACCCTACTTTCTGGTGACCTGGACCTTCTGGTCCCATCTACAACTCCACAGAAACCATCTCCCTCCCTCCTCACACACTTATCCCTTCCCTGCCCTCTCTGCCCCCACTATCAGAGAACTCAGAGACAAACATAATTTCACATCAGGTTGATTTTATTTTCGTTATCAATGTATGCAGTTGCTAGAATATTCAGCATCTGTCCTGTTGGCCAGTACTCAGCGGCGAGACCCCCGAGCATTTCTGAAGTCTCTATAGCCATGCCTCAGGTCTCCATGGCCTCTGGGACCTCCTCTGTTTCGTTCTGATTAACTGGAATGGCAGGGGTCTCTGTGGTCTCTGGGACCTCCTCTGGTTCATTCTGAGTGGCTGGAATGGCAGGGGTTGCTGTGGTCTCTGGGACCTCCTCTGGTTCCTTCTGATTCAGCTGTTCATTTGCCTTGGAACTCTGGCTAAAGAGCTTTGAGCATCTGATTTTCTGAAGCTTTGTGGTGGTGGGAGGTTTCTGAGTTTTCTTAGGCAGCTTTGCCGGAATGGGATTATTCACCCTCACGCTTACCCTAGCCACCTAGAGAAAAGAAGAGGGGGAGTAAAGAATGGCACTGGTTTAGGGAAGAGTGTGAAGACAGGTGGGAACGATGGCTTCAGGAGAAGAGGTGTGGGCAGGGAAGGGTTATGTGCCAGGCAAGGACAGGGGAGGGGATCTTTTGGCGTGGGGCCAATGGGCAAGAGAGTTTGGTTGGGTTCAGCTCACCTAGACATTTTTTCTGGACCTCAGTTGATAGGAGGTCTTCATCTTCTCTGGGTAAGAGGAGGTGTGTGTTCCATAACTACTATGGAGCCTTGTGGCTTCCTAGTCACCTCAGTCATTTGGAGGACTCACAGTGGTCTGCTCAGAGCCCCTGAGCTCCCCTATATATACCCGTCCCCATGGAGCCTCACCCTCATGCTTTATGAGGTCAGCAAGTCTCTTCCCCAGCCAATGGTGGCCCTGGGTGAGCTTTGACATCACAAAGCCCCACTCTGACATGTTTAGCGGAGGATGGGGAGCAAGTCAGATGATTTGCTGGGAGAAATGAGGCATTTGTAATGTCCTAAAGACGACTCCAAACTCATCTGCCACCCTCATCTCTATGTCAACTCTGATGGGTCACACAGCACGCAGAGTGCATCTCCTCCAAACCTTGCCCCACAGCCACACTCCTCGGGCATTCATTCTGTTCTCTCTCAGCTTTCACCATTATCTAGCTTTTCATATCTTGCCTAAACTCCCTCCATGACAACTAGGTTGTGTTTAAGTGTCTGTGGAAGCGAGAATCATTCCACGTTCCTCCTGCAATGTGGTCTTAATGCACCTCGAAGACCACTTAATTCTCTACCAGCCGACAGAATCCTTTCCCATCCCGCCTCTTTTTCTCCGCGTTCCAGGAGCTCTCCTCTGTTTTCTGTTCTCCAGTCGGAAACCCTTGTCTTCAGGCTATGAGAACACAGTGAATACACTTGACCTTGTTCCACATGGAGCTTTCTTGAATAAACCCACTTGGTCATGATGTCTAACTTTTTGAAGATGTCGTTGGATTCTGTTTGCTAGAATTTGTTGAACATTTTTCACATATGTTCATCAGTGATCTTGGCCTGTAGTTTTCTTTTCTGGCGGCATCTTTGGCTGGTTTTGGGATTAGGGTGAAGGGGGCCTCATCAATTGATTTTGGGGGTTTACCTTGTGCAATAATTTGGAAGAGTTTGAGTAGGATAGGTGTTAGCCCTTAATTGTTTGGTGGATTCACCTGTGAAGCCAACTGGTCCTTGGCTTTTGTTTGTTCAAAGATTTTTCATTGCAGTTTCAATTTCCATGCTTTTGATTGGTCTAGTAAGATTTTCTATTTCTTCCTGGCTCAGTTTTGGAAGGTTATACTTTTCTAAGAATTCGTCCATTTCTTCCAAGTTTTCCATTTTATTTTCATATAGCTGCTGATAGTAGTCTCTTGTAATCCTTTGTATTTCTGTGTTGTCTGTTGCATGCACTGCAGCAGCATTCACAACGACCAAGAGATGAAGGGAAAGAGAATTGTTGGGTGCAGATGAAAAGAGAAAGAAATGTGACAGAGATACACAATGAAATATGATGCCAAAATGATGAAATTGGAAAAAATTCCATTTTCAGAGATACGCAAACATCTAGAGTTAATCACAGTAAGTAAAGAAGGGCAGATTAAAGAGATATCATATCATATACCTTCGAGAGGGGATTAAAAAGAAAACATTGATGGCGAAGAGTGAAAAAAAAAAAAAAAAAGTGAAATGGACTTGCACTCCTGGTAAGAAAATTACGGTTAGCAAAAGGTGTTGGTGGGTGAGAGCCTGAAAGGTGAAGGCTGGAATAAATTTATCCCCACAAATGCCTAAGCAATTCATAATCCATATGGACTTCTTGCATCAAGAGAAATGTGCTCAACAGTTTCTAAAAACAGCTGTGAGTGTAACCACAGCTGAACACCTCCAGGTATCTCTGGAACGGAAGGAGAAACTGGTTCCCTGCAACAACTACAACGGTGTAAATTGTCTTAAATGAGAAATAAGTTTCACTTAAAGAAAAAACCTCAAAGGCTAAAGAGTCAAAAGCTTTTGGTGACTTCCAGGGTCTCCTTTTCCTCTCATTTACAACCAGGCCTGGGAGAACCTCAGAGGGGGCTGTTACCATAGCAACAAGAGGAGGGAATGAAGAAATGCTGCCGCCTTGTGGACATTTTCTATAACGGCAACCTTCGAATGCTGATGGACCCAGTGTTCACAACGGTGCTGAGCTCTAACCCATACCCACTCTTTACAAATTGCCAGGGCTCACATAGGAGAAAAAATAAACACAGGGGAAGCTAACAGGTAGAGGATATGAACGGGTAAACACAATTCCGTGCCTCATGAAAAAAGCTGATGACAATGTGCACATAGGATGAAATCTAAGAGATACGAACATCTAAGCTCTTGAGGATATGATCACCTCTGCCTCAGCATGAAAAAAGGCCACTGTCTAAAGCTGTACATGGAATCAGTGGTAGAATAGCATTAGTGCAGTGGACACTTTAGGTTACTGGTGGGATGGACCTGATAAGAGGCACTATGAGCATGATTAGAAAAGTGCACTCCCATGAAAGACAAATAAATAAATAAACAAAGAGGCAGAGACAGTATGATAAACCAGGTCCTCTCCTGGAGTAGTTCAGAAATGAACAGATTTCGAACACCACACACCCCAAACCAGGTCCCATGGAAACCATTCAAAACATCAAAGAGATGAAAGTTAAGATAGCATACCTGCACAGAGGAATGTATAAGGAAATTGATACAGGTCTAGAATGAATTTGAATCAAGGATTGAAATCTGAAAGGAGGACAACTTCAGAGATAGATAAACCCAGAGATCATCCCACTGAGTGAAGGAGGTTCGATTCAAGAAACATCAGGTGATGCAACAGAGAGGTGGGATACAAAAATCCACTGCAGTGAGCACCCACACAAAGGTGACATGGACATCCAACCTGTCAAAAAACCTATGGGTGGACCGTGGTGGATGGAAGGGAAACTTCTGTAGTTTGGCATTAATTTCTTCCCACAGATACATATAAAATACAGAATCCACGTAAAGCTATTGCAGCAAGAGTGGTAGTCGAAACACCTTCTAATAATATGTAGGTGAAAACAAGCACAGCTGAATACATAGAGTAGTCTCAGTGTCACGGAACAGGAATCTGTACACGTACCACCAGCTCCCCTTGTCTTCAACTTAAAGAGAATAGGAAGATTTACTTCAAAAATCCAAGAGTGAGGAGACACCGGGTTTTGTGGCATCCTCTGGCTCGTTCTACTCTACTGTACAACCGGGCCTGACAAAAACTCTCAGATGGGGCAGGCCATCCCAAAAGAGGAGGGAATCATAAAGCCTTGCAGCGTCGAGGGTTTTCTCTGTAATGGCAGCCTTCAAACTATCGCTGATGGATATATGATATACACAAGGCCGCTGGACTCAACATGAGACCTACCCTTGACCATGTCAGGGGTGATTCATCCGAAAAAGAAAAAAAGTGAAAAAGAAAATCCAGAACACTCTCAGGAAGAAAACAGCAACAGTTAAATACAGCTCAAAGTGCTTTAAACGATAAAGAAACACAGACTTTGGAAAACACGTGTAAGTCGACCATGCACTGCAGCAAGATTAACAACATCCGATACATGAAAGTCAAGAAACTGATGCTGTCACTATTGAAACAGTAAGCAGTTCTTTTAAAATAAATTTTTATTTTCTTATTGATGGATAGTTGCTTTACAGAATTTTGTTGTTTTCTGTCCAAGCTCAACATGAATCAGCCATATGTACACATATGTCCCCTCCTTTTAGAACCTCCTGCCCATCTCCCTCCCCAGTATGCAGCTTTTGAAACAAACTAAAAATAGAGTTAGCATATGATCCAGCAACCCCACTACTGGGCATATATCCTAGTAAAGATGAAAACTCCCATCAGGAAAGAGACACGCACAGCAGTGTTTATAGTAGTACCAAGTACAGTAGCAAAGAAATGGAAACAACCTTAAATGCCCATACATAGGTGAATGGATAAAGAAAGATATTTTATATATACAATGGAATATTAACCATAAGAAAGAATGAAACAATGCTATTTTGTCAACATGGATGCACCTAGAGATGACCATACAAAGTAAGTCAAACAGAGAAAGATAAGAGGAGCTTAGGTGGGTTCAGCTCACCTTTTGGACTTCAGTTGATAGGAGGTCTTCATCTTTTCCCCCTGGGTATATGGAGATGGTTGTTACGTAACTGCTCTAAGCCTTGTGGCTTCCCAGTGACCTTAGTCATTCTGAAGGCTCCCAGTAGTCTGCCCCAGAGCCCCTGAGCACCCTTATATATACCCATCTTCAGGGGGCCACACCGTTAAGGTTTATGAGATCAGCAAGTCTCTTCCCCAGCCAATGGTGGCCCCGGGTGAGACTTGACATGACAAAGACCCATCCTGACATGTCTAGCGGAGGATGGGGAGCAACTCAGATGATTTTGTTGGAGAAATGAGGCATTTGTAATTCCCCTAAAGAGGCCTCCAAACTCACCTGCCACCCTCATCTCTCCACGTCAGCTCATGGGTCACACGGCAGGCAGAGTGCATCTCCTACAAACCTTCCCCACAGCCACACTCCTCGGGCATTCATTCTGTTCTCTCTCACCTTTCACCTTTATCTAGTTTTGAATATCTTGCCTGAAATCCCTCCACGACAACTAGGCTGTGTTTAAGTGTCTGTGGAAGGGAGCATCATTGCACGTTCCCTCTGCAGTGTGGTCTTAACGCACCGTGAAGCCGATTGAATTCTGGGCCAGCCGACAGAAACCTTTCCATCCCGCCTCCTTGTCTCAGTGTTCACGGGACTCGCCTCTGTTTTCTGGTGTCCAGTCGGAAACCCTTGTCTTCAGGCTATGAGAACGCATTGAATACACTTGCCCTTGCTCCACACGGAGCTGTCTCGTTTCAAGTTTAGGACTCAGGGTCACCTCCCTAGGAGTACTACCCCGGCTTGCATTTCAACAGGGTGATGGGGATGGGGCAGAGAAATGCTTGTTTCAGGTTGTGCTGGGGGATCCCATGCAGGAAATGACCACCTGCAGCTGATTAGTATTCCCAGCAAGCGGTGGAGCTTGCCCAGAGCTGTGTGAGCCTTGAGTGCAAGGGTCTTCTCAACACGTGCCCTCACAAATCTCTTTTCTCATCTTGTTTTCTTGCTGGAAGCTCCCTTGGAGCTGACCTCACAGCCAAAACCATGGTGGAATTCATTTCCATGAGCAGCTGCCACAAGCTTCCAGCTTCTTGATAAAACACTGAGTCATCCTGTCCTGTGCATCTAGTTCCCATGGTCTCTCATTGAGCTGGTTGGCTCTGGAGGAAAGGGGAATGGATTGTCTGCTCCACCTCAGTCCTCGTCGGGTCAACAAGCCTGAGGTGCACACCTGGAGACAGTTTGTTGGCTTAGTGGGTCTCCCTGCGTTTCCTGTGAAGTGTTCACATCCTGGTGTCCATTTGTCACTTACTCACCCAGGGTCCATCACACTGCTGAACATTTTAAGAGGTAGAAAAAGCACGCCATAAACAAACCCAAAAGATGACCCTTACGATTTTGAGAAGAAAGATCTTAAAGCCTGAAAGAAAAATGGGCAAGAGGCACGAGCCAACACTTTATAGAAAGATGTATCACTGGCCTTTAAATTTATGAAGACATGTTTAAAGACATGAGCAGTCAATTCACAAGAAGAGTATGGAATAGGCCCAAACCACGTTAAGAACATATTAAATCTCACGAAGGGACGAAAAATCATACTAAAATTCCCTTGAGAACTGAAACTCAGGCAGAAGTGGCATAGATTTTAGAAACTGCAAACAGAGACATTAAGATACTTGGAAAAACTGTGTCTTGTGTGTTCTCAAAGTAAGGAGAGACATGGAAATCCTAAAGTAGACCCCATTTGATCTTACAGATATGAAAAACATAGTGTCAGATGAAGCCCATTTTAAGGGTTTCCTGGTGGCTCAGACAGTAAAGAAAAAAAAAAAAACACCTGCAACATGGGAAACCGGGATTCAATCCCTGGGTTGGGAAGATCCCCTGGAGGGGGGAAGGGCAGCCTGCTCCAGTATGCCAGCCTATAAAATCCCCATGGACAGAGGAGCCTGGTGGGCTACAGTCCATGGCGTCAAAAAGAGTTAGACCCGGCTGATCAAGGAAATACAGCACAGCACAGCACATGGAATATTTGTGAAAGAAAGGCAGGTAGGGAGGAAAGAGGGAGAAAGGGAAACAAGGGAAATGAAAGGAAGGAAAGAAAATCCTCTGTTGCTGGTGAGAACAGAGCAACCAGAGATGTCCCCCAGCAGGGCAGCACCCCACATGTCCATCTGTGCATCCTCAGAAGGTTGGAAACAACCATCACCAACTTTGGTCCCAGTCCTTCAACCAAACTCATGTGCAGGGTTTCCCACTAACAGGCTAATAGTCATCATGGTTTCTCCTCATTCAAATCGTGATTCACCCAGAAGTGAAAACGACACGTGTGCCACAATGTTCACCACAGCACTGTTTACAATAGCCTGGGTATGGAAGTAACCCAGATGTCCATCAGCAGGCAAATGGGAAAGAAAGATGTGGTACATAGGCACAATGGAATATTGCTCAGCCATTAAAACAAACACTTTTGAATCCGTTCTAATGAGGTAGGTGAAACTGGAGCCTATTATCCAGAGTGAAGTAAGTCAGAAAGAAAAACACCAAGACACTTTACTAAGGCATATATATGGAATTTAGAAAGATGGTAATGATACCCCTATATGGGAGACAGCAAAAGAGACACAGATTTACAGAACAGCCTTTTGGAGTCTGTGGGAGATGGCGAGGGTGGGATGATCTGAGAGAATAGCATTGAAACATGTATATTATCATATGTGAAAGAGATAGCCAGTCCAAGTTCGATGCATAAGACAGGGTGCTCAGGGCTGGTGCACTGGGATGACCCAGAGGGATGGGATGGGGAGGGAGGTGGGAGGGGGGATCAGGATGGGGAACACCTGTACACTCATGGCTGATTCATGTTAATGTATGGCAAAAACCACCACAATATTGTAAAGTAATTACCCACCAATTAAAATAAATAAAATAAAATAAAATATATTCCTTTGCTAAAAAGGGCCTAATCAGTATTGGCTTTTTGACGCCCAAAAACGCCATTCTTTTCCTTCCTTTCTTCCCTCCTTCCTCCCTCCACTTTCTTTCCTTTTCTTTCTTATTATACAACTGCTAAAGCTTCTTTCCATTTATAATTATGACAAAGTCCTGGCTCTATTCCCCATGTTGTACAAGGCATCCCTGAGCTCATCTTCCACCTAACCAACACTGCGTGCCTCCCACTCCCCACCTCTGTATTGCCCCTCCCTCTTCCCCTCCCCGCTGGTAACCAGTGGATGCTTCTCTATAACTGCGCCCCTCCATTTTAATCATATTCCCTACTTTGCGGTATGTTTAGAGTCTATAAGTGATATCATACAGTATTTGTCTATCTCTGTGAGTTATTTTACTCAATATTCTACCTTCCATGTTGCTGCAAATGCCAATATTCCATTCTTTTGATGGGGCGGCTCCTTTATATGCCTTTTTAGCAAATGGCACGCCCCCCCGCCCCCCACACGACACAGCTCCCCAGCTAAGTATGCATCTCTGCACTCACACAGAGAAACACCAAGTCCTCTTCTCTTCTCCCATGGGAAGTGTGTCTTTCAAACTCAGTCTGGAACCAGGTCTTCCCCCTACTTTCCAGCAACCTGGGCCTTCTGGTCCCATCTCCATCTCCACAGAAGCCATCTCCCTCCATCGTCACACACTTATCCCTTCCCTGCCCTTCTGTCCCCACTATCAGAGAACTCAGAGACAAACATAAATTCACATCAGGTTGATTTTATTTTCATTATTAATGTATGCAGTTGTTATAATATTCAGCATCTGTACCGTTGGCCAGTACTCATCGGCGAGACCCTTGAGCATTTCTGAAGTCTCTAGCCATGCCCCGAAGTCACTGGCTATCCTCTGGTCCAGCTGGAATTGCAGGGGTCTCCATGGCCTCTGGGACCTCCTCTGGTTCATTGTTATTAGCTGGAATGGCAGGCGTCTCTGTGGCCTCTGGGACCTCCTCTGGTTCATTCTGATTAACTGGAATGGCAGGGGCCTCTCTGCTCTCTGGGACCTCCTCTGGTTCCTTCTGATTCACCTGTTCATTTGCCTTGGAACTCTGGCTACAGAGCTTTGAGCATCTGATTTTCTTAAGCTTTCTGGTGGTGGGATTTTTCTGAGTTTTCTTAGGCAGCTTTGCCGGAATGGGATTCTTAACCCTCACGGTTACCCTGGCCACATAGAGAAAACAAGAGGGGGAGCAAAGAATGGGACTGGTTTAGGGAAGTGTGTGAAGACAGGTGGGAACGATGGCTTCAGGAGAAGGGGTGTGGGCAGAGAAGGGTTATGTGCCAGGCTAGGAAAGGGGAGGGGGTCTTTTGCGGTGGGGCCAATGGGCAAGAGGAGTTTGGTTGTGTTCAGCTCACCTTGACATTTTTTCTGGACCTCAGTTGATAGGAGGTCTTCATCTTCTCCTGGGTAACAGGAGGTGCGTGATCCATAACTACTCTGGAGCCTTGTGGCTTCCTAGTCACCTCAGACATTTGGAGGACTCATGGTGGTCTGCTCAGAGCCCCTGAGCACCCCTATCTATACCCATCCCCATGGAGCCTCACCCTCATGCTTTATGACGTCAGCAAGTCTCTTCCCCAGGCAATGGTGGCCCTGGGTGAGTTTTGACATCACAAAGCCCCATCCTGACATGTCTAGCGGGGGATGGGGAGCAATTCAGATGATTTGCTGGGAGAAATGAGGCGTTTGTCATGCCCTAAAGAGGCCTCCAAACTCACCTGCCACCCTCACCTCTATGTCAACTCTGATGGGTCACACAGCAGGCAGAGTGCATCTCCTCCAAACCTTGCCCCACAGCCACACTCCTCGGGCATTCATTCTGTTCTCTCTCAGCTTTCACCATTATCCAGCTTTTCATATCTTGCCTAATCTCCCTCCATGACAACTACGTTGTGTGTAAGTCTCTGTGGAAGCGAGAATCATTCCACGTTCCTCCTGCAATGTGGTCTTAATGCACCTCAAAGACCACTTAACTGTGGGCCAGCCGACAGAAACCTTTCCCATCCCGCCTCTTTTCTCCGCGTTCCAGGATCTCTCCTCGGTTTTCTGGTTTCCAGTCGGAAACCCTTGTCTTCAGGCTGCGAGAATGCAGTGAATACACTTGACCTTGTTCCACATGGAGCTTTACTGAATAAACCCACTTGGTCATGATGTCTAACTTTTTGAATATGTCATTGGATTCTCTTTGCTAGAATTGGTTGAACATTTTTCACATATGTTCATCAGTGATATTGGCCTGTAGTTTTCTTTTTTGGCGGCATCTTTGGCTGGTTTTGGGATTAGGGTGAAGGGGGCCTCATAAATTGAGTTTGGGGGTTTACTTTGTGCAACAATTTGGAAGGGTTTGAGTATGATAGGTAGGTGTTAGCCCTTAATTGTTTGGTGGATTCACCTGTGAAGCCAACTGGTCCTTCGCTTTTGTTTGTTCAAAGACATTTCATGGCAGTTTCAATTTCCATGCTTTTGATTGGTCTAGTAAGATTTTCTATTTCTTCCTGGCTCAGTTTTGGAAGGTTATACTTTCTAAGAATTCGTCCATTTCTTCCAAGTTTTCCATTTTATTTTCATACAGCTGCTGATAGAAGTCTCTTGTGATCCTTTGTATTTCTGTGTTGACTGTTGCATGCACTGCAGCATCATTCACAACGACCAAGAAATGAAGGGAAGAGAATTGTTGGGTGCAGTTGAAAAGAGAAAGAATTGGGACAGAGATACACAATGAACTATGATGAGAAAATTATGAAATTGGAAAAAATTCCATTTTCAGAGATACGCAAACATCTAGAGTTAATCACAGTAAGTAAAGAAGGGCAGATTAAAGAGATATCATATCATATATCTTCGAGAGGGGATTTAAAAAAAAAAAAAACATTGATGGCGATGAGTGAAAAAAAAAGAAAAGTGAAATGGACTTGCACTCCTGGTAAGAAAATTACGGTTAGCAAAAGGTGTTTGTGTGTGAGAGCCTGAAAGGTGAAGGCTGGAATAAATTTATTCCCACAAATGCCTATGCAAGTCATAATCCACATGGACTTCTTGTATCAAGAGAAATGTGATCAACGGATTCTAAAAACAGCTGTGACAGTAACCACAGCTGAACGCCTCTAGGTATCTGTGGAACGGAAGGAGAAGCTGGTTCCCTGCAACAAATACAACAGTGTAAATTGTCTTAAATGAGAAATAAAAGTTTCACTTAAAGAAAAAACCTCAAAGGCTGAGGAGACAAAAGCTTTTGGTGACTTCCAGGGTCTCCTTTTCCTCTCACTTACAACCAGGCCTGGGAGAACCTCAGAGGGGGCTGTTACCATAGCAACAAGAGGAGGGAATGAAGAAATGCTGCCGCCTTGTGGACATTTTCTATAACAGCAACCTTAGAATGCTGATGGACCCAGTGTTCACAATGGTGCTGAGCTCTAACCCATACCTACTCTTTACAAATTGCCAGGGATCACAGAGGAGAAAAAGTAAACACAGGGGAAGCTAACAGGTAGAGGATATGAACGAGTAGACATAATTCCGTGTCTCATTAAAAAAGCTGATGACAATGTGCACATAGGATGAAATCTAAGAGATATGAACAACTAAGCTATTGAGGATAGGATCACCTCTGCCTCAGCACGAGAAAAGGCCACTGTCTAAAGCCGTACATGGAATCAGTTGTAGAATAGCATTAGTACAGTGGACACTTTAGGTTACTGGTGGGATGGACCTGATAAGAGGCACTATGAGCATGATTTGAAAAGTGCACCCCTATGAACGACAAATAAATAAATAAACAAAGAGCAGAGACACTATGATAAACCAGGTCCTCTCCTGGAGTAGTTCAGAAATGAACAGATTTCGAACACCACACACCCCAAACCAGGTCGCATGGAAACCATTGAAAACATCAAAGAGATGAAAGTTAAGATAGCATACCTGGACAGAGGAATGTATAAGGAAATTGATACAGGTCTAGAATGAATTTGGAATCAAGGATTGAAATCTGAAAGTCGGACAACTTCAGAGATAGATAAAGCCGGAGATCATCCCACTGAGTGAAGGAGGTTCGATTCAAGAAACATTAGTTGATGCAACAGAGAGGTGGGATACAAAAATCCACTGCAGTGAGCACCCACACAAAGGTGACATGGACATCCAACCTGGCAAGAGAGCTAAGGGTGGACCCTGGTGGGTGGAAGGGAAACATCTGTAGTTTGGCATTAATTTCTTCCCACAGATACATATAAAACACAGAATGCACATAAACCTATTGCAGCAAGAGTGGTAGTCGAAACACCTTCTAATAATATGTAGGTGAAAACAAGCACAGCTGAATACATAGAGTAGTCTCAGTGTCACGGAACAAGAATCTGTACACGTCAAACCAGCTCCCCTTGTCTTCAACTGAAAGAGAATAGGAAGATTTACTTCAAAAATCCGAGAGTGAGGAGACACCGGGTTTTGTGGCATCCTCTGGCTCGGTCTACTCTACTGTACAACCAGGCTTGGCAAAAACTCTCAGATGGGGCAGACCATTCCAAAAGAGGAGGGAATCATAAAGCCTTGCAGCGTAGAGGGTTTTCTCTGTAATGGCAGCCTTCAAACTGTCGCTGATGGATATGTGATATACACAAGGCTGCTGGACTCAACATGAGACCTACCCTTGACCATGTCAGGGGTGATTCATCCAAAAAAGAAAAAAAGTGAAAAAGAAAATCCAGAACACTCTCAGGAAGAAAACATCAACAGTTAAATACAGCTCAAAGTGCTTTAAAAAATAAAGAAACACAGATTTTGAAAAGCACGTGTAAGTCGACCATGCACTGCAGCAAGATTAACAACATCCTATACATGAAAGTCAAGAAACTGATGCTGTCACGATTGAAAACAGTAAGCAGTTCTTTTTAAATTAATTTTTATTTTCTTATTGATGGATAGTTGCTTTAGACAATTTTGTTGTTTTCTGTCCAACCTCAACATGAATCAGACATATGTACACATATGTCCCCTCCTTTTCGAACCTCCTGCCCGTCTCCCTCCCCAGTATGCAGCTTTTGAAACAAACTAAAAATAGAGTTAGCATATGATCCAGCAATCCCACTACTGGGCATATATCCAGTAAAGATAAAAACTCCCATCAGAAAAGAGACACGCACAGCAGTGTTTATAGTAGTACCAAGTACAGTAGCAAACAAATGGAAAGAACCTTAAATGCCCATAAATAGGTGAATGGATACAGAAAGATATCTTATACATATAATGGAATATTAAGCATAAGAAAGAATGAAACAATGCTATTTTGTCAACATGGATGCACCGAGAGATGATCATACAAAGTAAGTCAAACAGAGAAAGATAAGAGGAGCTTAGGTGGGTTCAGCTCACGTTTTGGACTTCAGTTGATAGGAGGTCTTCATCTTTTCCCCCTGGGTATATGGAGGTGGCTGTTATGTAACTACTCTAAGCCTTGTGGCTTCCCAGTGACCTTAGTCATTCTGAAGGCTCCCAGTAGTCTTCCCCAGAGCCCCTGAGCACCCTTATATATATACCCATCTGCAGGGGCCACACTTACGGTTTATGAGATCAGGAAGTCTCTTCCCCAGCCAATGGTGGCCCCGGGTGAGCCTTGACATCACAAAGACCCATCCTGACATGTCTAGTGGAGGATGGGGAGCAACTCAGATGATTTTGTGGGAGAAATGAGGCATTTGTAATTCCCCTAAATAGGTCTCCAAACTCACCTGCCACCCTCATCTCTCCACGTCAACTCATGGGACACACGGCAGGCAGACTGCGTTTCCTACAAACCTTCCCCACAGCCGCACTCCTCAGGCATTCATTCTGTTCTCTCTCACCTTTCACCTTTATCTAGTTTTGAATATCTTGCCTGAAATCCCTCTACAACAACTAGGCTGTGTTTAAGTGTCTGTGGAATTGAGCATCTTTCCACGTTCCCTCTGCAGTGTGGTCTTAATGCACCGGGAAGCCCATTGAATTCTGGGCCAGCCGACAGAAATCTTTCCATCCCGACTCCTTGTCTCAGTGTTCCTGGAACGCGCCTCCGTTTTCTGGTCTCCAGTTGGAAACCCTTGTCTTCAGGCTGTGAGAACGCATTGAATACACTTGCCCTTGCTCCACACGGAGGTGTCTCGTTTCAAGTTTAGGACGGAGGGTCACCTCACTAGGAGTACTACCCAGGCTTGGTTTGAACAGGGTGATGGGGATGGGGCAGAGAAATGCCTGTTTCCGGTTGTGCTGGGGCATCCCATGCAGGAAATGACCACCTGCACCTGATTAGTATTCCCAGCAAGGGGTGGAGCTTGCCCAGAACTGTGTGAGCTTTGTGTGCAAGGGTCTTCTCAACACGTGCCCTCACAAATCTCTTTTCTCATCTTGTTTTCTTTCTGGAAGCTCCCTTGGAGCTGACCTCACAGCCAAAACCATGGTGGAATTCATTTCCATGAGCAGCTGCCACAAGCTTCCAGGTTCTTGGATAAAACACTGAGTCATCCTGTCCTGTGCATCTAGTTCCCACGGTCTCTCATTGAGCTGGTTGGCTCTGGAGGAAAGGGGAATGGATTGTGTGCTCCACCTCAGTCCTCGTTTTTCCAATTGACTCGTAGGGTCAACCAGCCTGAGGTGCACCCCTGGGGACCGTTTGTTGGCTGAGTGGGTCTCCCTCGGTTTCCTGTGAAATATTCACATCCTGTTGTCCATTTGTTGCTTACTCACCCAGGGTCCATCACACTGCTGAACATTTTAAGAGGTCGAAAAAGCACGCCATAAACAAACCCAAAAAATGACTCTTACAATTTTGAGAAGAAAGGTCTTAAAACCTGGTAGAAAAATGGGCAAGAGGCATGAGCCAACACTTTATAAGAAAGATGTATCACTGGCCTTTAAATTTATGAAGACATTTTTAAAGACATGAGCAGCCAATTCACAAGAAGAGTATGGAACTAGCCCCGAACCACGTTAAGAACATATTAAATCACATGAAGCTAAGAAAAACCATACTAAAATTCCCTTGAGAACTGAAACTCAGGCAGAAGTGGCATAGATTTTAGAAATTGCAGACAGAGACATTAAGATACTTGGAATAACTGTGTTTTGTGTGTTCTAAAAGTAAGGAGAGGCATGGAAATCCTAAAATAGACCCCATTTTATCTTAAAGGTATGAAAAACATAGTGTCAGATGAAGCCCATTTTAAGGGTTTCCTGGTGGCTCAGACAGTAAAAAAAAAAAAAAAACCACCTGCAACATGGGAGACCGGGATTCAATCCCTGTGTTGGAAAGATCCCCTGGAGGGGGGAATGGCAGCCTGCTCCAGTATGCCTGCCTGGAGAATCCCCATGGACAGAGGAGCCTGGTGGGCTACAGTCCATGGCGTCAAAAAGAGTTGTACCCGGCTGAGCAACAAAACACCGCACAGCACAGCACATTGAATGTTTGTGAAAGAAAGGCAGGTACGGAGGAAAGAGGGAGAAAGGGAAACAAGGGAAATGAAAGGAAGGAAAGAAAATCCTCTGTTGCTGGTGAGAACAGAGCAACCAGAGATGTCCCCCAGCAGGACAGCACCCCACATGTCCATCTGAGCACTCTCAGACGGTTTGAAACAACCATCACCAACTTTGGTCCCAGTCCTTCAACCAAACTCATGTGCAGGGTTTCCCACTAACAGGCTAATAGTCATCATGGTTTCTCCTCATTCAAATCGTGATTCACAGAGAAGTGAAAAAGACACGTGTGCCCCAGTGTTCACCACAGAACTGTTTACAATAGCCAGGGCATGGAAGCAACCTAGATGTCCATCAGCAGACAAATGGGAAAGAAAGCTGTGGTACATAGACACAATGGAATATTGCTCAACCATTAAAAAGAACACATTTGAATCCGTTCTAATGAGGTAGATGAAACTGGAGCCTATTATCCAGAGTGAAGTAAGTCAGAAAGAAAAACACCAATACACTTTACTAAGGCATATATATGGAATTTAGAAAGATGGTAATGATACCCCTCTATGGGTGACAGCAAAAGAGACACAGATTTACAGAACAGTCTTTTGGAGTCTGTGGGAGACGGCGAGGGTGGGATGATCTGAGAGAATAGCATTGAAACATGTATATTATCATATGTGAAAGAGATAGCCAGTCCAAGTTCGATGCATAAGACAGGGTGCTCAGGGCTGGTGCACTGGGATGACTCAGAGGGATGGGATGGGGAGGGAGTCGGGAGAGCGGATCAGGATGGGGAACACCTGCACACTCATGGCTGATTCATGTTAATGTATGGCAAAAACCACCACAATATTGTAAAGTAATTACCCACCAATTAAAATAAATAAAATAAAATAAAATATATTCCTTTGCTAAAAAGGGCCTAATCAGTATTGGCTTTTTGACGCCCAAAAACGCCATTCTTTTCCTTCCTTTCTTCCCTCCTTCCTCCCTCCACTTTCTTTCCTTTTCTTTCTTATTATACAACTGCTAAAGCTTCTTTCCATTTATAATTATGACAAAGTCCTGGCTCTATTCCCCATGTTGTACAAGGCATCCCTGAGCTCATCTTCCACCTAACCAACACTGCGTGCCTCCCACTCCCCACCTCTGTATTGCCCCTCCCTCTTCCCCTCCCCGCTGGTAACCAGTGGATGCTTCTCTATAACTGCGCCCCTCCATTTTAATCATATTCCCTACTTTGCGGTATGTTTAGAGTCTATAAGTGATATCATACAGTATTTGTCTATCTCTGTGAGTTATTTTACTCAATATTCTACCTTCCATGTTGCTGCAAATGCCAATATTCCATTCTTTTGATGGGGCGGCTCCTTTATATGCCTTTTTAGCAAATGGCACGCCCCCCCCGCCCCCCACACGACACAGCTCCCCAGCTAAGTATCCATCTCTGCACTCACACAGAGAAACACCAAGTCCTCTTCTCTTCTCCCATGGGAAGTGTGTCTTTCAAACTCAGTCTGGAACCAGGTCTTCCCCCTACTTTCCAGCAAACTGGGCCTTCTGGTCCCATCTCCATCTCCACAGAAGCCATCTCCCTCCATCGTCACACACTTATCCCTTCCCTGCCCTCTCTGTCCCCACTATCAGAGAACTCAGAGACAAACATAAATTCACATCAGGTTGATTTTATTTTCATTATTAATGTATGCAGTTGTTATAATATTCAGCATCTGTACCGTTGGCCAGTACTCATCGGCGAGACCCTTGAGCATTTCTGAAGTCTCTAGCCATGCCCCGAAGTCACTGGCTATCCTCTGGTCCAGCTGGAATTGCAGGGGTCTCCATGGCCTCTGGGACCTCCTCTGGTTCATTGTTATTAGCTGGAATGGCAGGCGTCTCTGTGGCCTCTGGGACCTCCTCTGGTTCATTCTGATTAACTGGAATGGCAGGGGCCTCTCTGCTCTCTGGGACCTCCTCTGGTTCCTTCTGATTCACCTGTTCATTTGCCTTGGAACTCTGGCTACAGAGCTTTGAGCATCTGATTTTCTTAAGCTTTCTGGTGGTGGGATTTTTCTGAGTTTTCTTAGGCAGCTTTGCCGGAATGAGATTCTTAACCCTCACGGTTACCCTGGCCACATAGAGAAAACAAGAGGGGGAGCAAAGAATGGGACTGGTGTAGGGAAGTGTGTGAAGACAGGTGGGAACGATGGCTTCAGGAGAAGGGGTGTGGGCAGAGAAGGGTTATGTGCCAGGCTAGGAAAGGGGAGGGGGTCTTTTGCCGTGGGGCCAATGGGCAAGAGGAGTTTGGTTGTGTTCAGCTCACCTTGACATTTTTTCTGGACCTCAGTTGATAGGAGGTCTTCATCTTCTCCTGGGTAACAGGAGGTGCGTGATCCATAACTACTCTGGAGCCTTGTGGCTTCCTAGTCACCTCAGTCATTTGGAGGACTCATGGTGGTCTGCTCAGAGCCCCTGAGCACCCCTATCTATACCCATCCCCATGGAGCCTCACCCTCATGCTTTATGACGTCAGCAAGTCTCTTCCCCAGGCAATGGTGGCCCTGGGTGAGCTTTGACATCACAAAGCCCCATCCTGACATGTCTAGCGGGGGATGGGGAGCAATTCAGATGATTTGCTGGGAGAAATGAGGCGTTTGTCATGCCCTAAAGAGGCCTCCAAGCTCACCTGCCACCCTCACCTCTATGTCAACTCTGATGGGTCACACAGCAGGCAGAGTGCATCTCCTCCAAACCTTGCCCCACAGCCACACTCCTCGGGCATTCATTCTGTTCTCTCTCAGCTTTCACCATTATCCAGCTTTTCATATCTTGCCTAATCTCCCTCCATGACAACTACGTTGTGTGGAAGTCTCTGTGGAAGCGAGAATCATTCCACGTTCCTCCTGCAATGTGGTCTTAATGCACCTCAAAGACCACTTAACTGTGGGCCAGCCGACAGAAACCTTTCCCATCCCGCCTCTTTTCTCCGCGTTCCAGGATCTCTCCTCGGTTTTCTGGTTTCCAGTCGGAAACCCTTGTCTTCAGGCTGCGAGAATGCAGTGAATACACTTGACCTTGTTCCACATGGAGCTTTACTGAATAAACCCACTTGGTCATGATGTCTAACTTTTTGAATATGTCATTGGATTCTCTTTGCTAGAATTGGTTGAACATTTTTCACATATGTTCATCAGTGATATTGGCCTGTAGTTTTCTTTTTTGGCGGCATCTTTGGCTGGTTTTGGGATTAGGGTGAAGGGGGCCTCATAAATTGAGTTTGGGGGTTTACTTTGTGCAATAATTTGGAAGGGTTTGAGTATGATAGGTAGGTGTTAGCCCTTAATTGTTTGGTGGATTCACCTGTGAAGCCAACTGGTCCTTCGCTTTTGTTTGTTCAAAGACATTTCATGGCAGTTTCAATTTCCATGCTTTTGATTGGTCTAGTAAGATTTTCTATTTCTTCCTGGCTCAGTTTTGGAAGGTTATACTTTCTAAGAATTCGTCCATTTCTTCCAAGTTTTCCATTTTATTTTCATACAGCTGCTGATAGAAGTCTCTTGTGATCCTTTGTATTTCTGTGTTGACTGTTGCATGCACTGCAGCATCATTCACAACGACCAAGAAATGAAGGGAAGAGAATTGTTGGGTGCAGTTGAAAAGAGAAAGAATTGGGACAGAGATACACAATGAAATATGATGAGAAAATTATGAAATTGGAAAAAATTCCATTTTCAGAGATACGCAAACATCTAGAGTTAATCACAGTAAGTAAAGAAGGGCAGATTAAAGAGATATCATATCATATATCTTCGAGAGGGGATTAAAAAAAAAAAAAACATTGATGGCGATGAGTGAAAAAAAAAGAAAAGTGAAATGGACTTGCACTCCTGGTAAGAAAATTACGGTTAGCAAAAGGTGTTTGTGTGTGAGAGCCTGAAAGGTGAAGGCTGGAATAAATTTATTCCCACAAATGCCTATGCAAGTCATAATCCACATGGACTTCTTGTATCAAGAGAAATGTGCTCAACAGATTCTCAAAACAGCTGTGACAGTAACCCCAGCTGAACACCTCCAGGTATCTGTGGAACAGAAGGAGAAACTGGTTCCCTGCAACAAATACAACAGTGTAAATTGTCTTAAATGAGAAATAAAAGTTTCACTTAAAGAAAAAACCTCAAAGGCTGAGGAGACAAAAGCTTTTGGTGACTTCCAGGGTCTCCTTTTCCTCTCACTTACAACCAGGCCTGGGAGAACCTCAGAGGGGGCTGTTACCATAGCAACAAGAGGAGGGAATGAAGAAATGCTGCCGCCTTGTGGACATTTTCTATAACAGCAACCTTAGAATGCTGATGGACCCAGTGTTCACAATGGTGCTGAGCTCTAACCCATACCTACTCTTTACAAATTGCCAGGGATCACAGAGGAGAAAAAGTAAACACAGGGGAAGCTAACAGGTAGAGGATATGAACGAGTAGACATAATTCCGTGTCTCATTAAAAAAGCTGATGACAATGTGCACATAGGATGAAATCTAAGAGATATGAACAACTAAGCTATTGAGGATAGGATCACCTCTGCCTCAGCACGAGAAAAGGCCACTGTCTAAAGCCGTACATGGAATCAGTTGTAGAATAGCATTAGTACAGTGGACACTTTAGGTTACTGGTGGGATGGACCTGATAAGAGGCACTATGAGCATGATTTGAAAAGTGCACCCCTATGAATGACAAATAAATAAATAAACAAAGAGCAGAGACACTATGATAAACCAGGTCCTCTCCTGGAGTAGTTCAGAAATGAACAGATTTCGAACACCACACACCCCAAACCAGGTCGCATGGAAACCATTGAAAACATCAAAGAGATGAAAGTTAAGATAGCATACCTGGACAGAGGAATGTATAAGGAAATTGATACAGGTCTAGAATGAATTTGGAATCAAGGATTGAAATCTGAAAGTCGGACAACTTCAGAGATAGATAAAGCCGGAGATCATCCCACTGAGTGAAGGAGGTTCGATTCAAGAAACATTAGTTGATGCAACAGAGAGGTGGGATACAAAAATCCACTGCAGTGAGCACCCACACAAAGGTGACATGGACATCCAACCTGGCAAGAGAGCTAAGGGTGGACCCTGGTGGGTGGAAGGGAAACATCTGTAGTTTGGCATTAATTTCTTCCCACAGATACATATAAAACACAGAATGCACATAAACCTATTGCAGCAAGAGTGGTAGTCGAAACACCTTCTAATAATATGTAGGTGAAAACAAGCACAGCTGAATACATAGAGTAGTCTCAGTGTCACGGAACAAGAATCTGTACACGTCAAACCAGCTCCCCTTGTCTTCAACTGAAAGAGAATAGGAAGATTTACTTCAAAAATCCGAGAGTGAGGAGACACCGGGTTTTGTGGCATCCTCTGGCTCGGTCTACTCTACTGTACAACCAGGCTTGGCAAAAACTCTCAGATGGGGCAGACCATTCCAAAAGAGGAGGGAATCATAAAGCCTTGCAGCGTAGAGGGTTTTCTCTGTAATGGCAGCCTTCAAACTGTCGCTGATGGATATGTGATATACACAAGGCTGCTGGACTCAACATGAGACCTACCCTTGACCATGTCAGGGGTGATTCATCCAAAAAAGAAAAAAAGTGAAAAAGAAAATCCAGAACACTCTCAGGAAGAAAACATCAACAGTTAAATACAGCTCAAAGTGCTTTAAAAAATAAAGAAACACAGATTTTGAAAAGCACGTGTAAGTCGACCATGCACTGCAGCAAGATTAACAACATCCTATACATGAAAGTCAAGAAACTGATGCTGTCACGATTGAAAACAGTAAGCAGTTCTTTTTAAATTAATTTTTATTTTCTTATTGATGGATAGTTGCTTTAGACAATTTTGTTGTTTTCTGTCCAACCTCAACATGAATCAGACATATGTACACATATGTCCCCTCCTTTTCGAACCTCCTGCCCGTCTCCCTCCCCAGTATGCAGCTTTTGAAACAAACTAAAAATAGAGTTAGCATATGATCCAGCAATCCCACTACTGGGCATATATCCAGTAAAGATAAAAACTCCCATCAGAAAAGAGACACGCACAGCAGTGTTTATAGTAGTACCAAGTACAGTAGCAAACAAATGGAAAGAACCTTAAATGCCCATAAATAGGTGAATGGATACAGAAAGATATATTATACATATAATGGAATATTAAGCATAAGAAAGAATGAAACAATGCTATTTTGTCAACATGGATGCACCGAGAGATGATCATACAAAGTAAGTCAAACAGAGAAAGATAAGAGGAGCTTAGGTGGGTTCAGCTCACGTTTTGGACTTCAGTTGATAGGAGGTCTTCATCTTTTCCCCCTGGGTATATGGAGGTGGCTGTTATGTAACTACTCTAAGCCTTGTGGCTTCCCAGTGACCTTAGTCATTCTGAAGGCTCCCAGTAGTCTTCCCCAGAGCCCCTGAGCACCCTTATATATATACCCATCTGCAGGGGCCACACTTACGGTTTATGAGATCAGGAAGTCTCTTCCCCAGCCAATGGTGGCCCCGGGTGAGCCTTGACATCACAAAGACCCATCCTGACATGTCTAGTGGAGGATGGGGAGCAACTCAGATGATTTTGTGGGAGAAATGAGGCATTTGTAATTCCCCTAAATAGGTCTCCAAACTCACCTGCCACCCTCATCTCTCCACGTCAACTCATGGGACACACGGCAGGCAGACTGCGTTTCCTACAAACCTTCCCCACAGCCGCACTCCTCAGGCATTCATTCTGTTCTCTCTCACCTTTCACCTTTATCTAGTTTTGAATATCTTGCCTGAAATCCCTCTACAACAACTAGGCTGTGTTTAAGTGTCTGTGGAATTGAGCATCTTTCCACGTTCCCTCTGCAGTGTGGTCTTAATGCACCGGGAAGCCCATTGAATTCTGGGCCAGCCGACAGAAATCTTTCCATCCCGACTCCTTGTCTCAGTGTTCCTGGAACGCGCCTCCGTTTTCTGGTCTCCAGTTGGAAACCCTTGTCTTCAGGCTGTGAGAACGCATTGAATACACTTGCCCTTGCTCCACACGGAGGTGTCTCGTTTCAAGTTTAGGACGGAGGGTCACCTCACTAGGAGTACTACCCAGGCTTGGTTTGAACAGGGTGATGGGGATGGGGCAGAGAAATGCCTGTTTCCGGTTGTGCTGGGGCATCCCATGCAGGAAATGACCACCTGCACCTGATTAGTATTCCCAGCAAGGGGTGGAGCTTGCCCAGAACTGTGTGAGCTTTGTGTGCAAGGGTCTTCTCAACACGTGCCCTCACAAATCTCTTTTCTCATCTTGTTTTCTTTCTGGAAGCTCCCTTGGAGCTGACCTCACAGCCAAAACCATGGTGGAATTCATTTCCATGAGCAGCTGCCACAAGCTTCCAGGTTCTTGGATAAAACACTGAGTCATCCTGTCCTGTGCATCTAGTTCCCACAGTCTCTCATTGAGCTGGTTGGCTCTGGAGGAAAGGGGAATGGATTGTGTGCTCCACCTCAGTCCTCGTTTTTCCAATTGACTCGTAGGGTCAACCAGCCTGAGGTGCACCCCTGGGGACCGTTTGTTGGCTGAGTGGGTCTCCCTCGGTTTCCTGTGAAATATTCACATCCTGTTGTCCATTTGTTGCTTACTCACCCAGGGTCCATCACACTGCTGAACATTTTAAGAGGTCGAAAAAGCACGCCATAAACAAACCCAAAAAATGACTCTTACAATTTTGAGAAGAAAGGTCTTAAAACCTGGTAGAAAAATGGGCAAGAGGCATGAGCCAACACTTTATAAGAAAGATGTATCACTGGCCTTTAAATTTATGAAGACATTTTTAAAGACATGAGCAGCCAATTCACAAGAAGAGTATGGAACTAGCCCCGAACCACGTTAAGAACATACTAAATCTCATGAAGGTAAGAAAAACCATACTAAAATTCCCTTGAGAACTGAAACTCAGGCAGAAGTGGCATAGATTTTAGAAATTGCAGACAGAGACATTAAGATACTTGGAATAACTGTGTTTTGTGTGTTCTAAAAGTAAGGAGAGGCATGGAGATCCTAAAATAGACCCCATTTTATCTTAAAGGTATGAAAAACATAGTGTCAGATGAAGCCCATTTTAAGGGTTTCCTGGTGGCTCAGACAGTAAAAAAAAAAAAAAACCACCTGCAACATGGGAGACCGGGATTCAATCCCTGTGTTGGGAAGATCCCCTGGAGGGGGGAATGGCAGCCTGCTCCAGTATGCCTGCCTGGAGAATCCCCATGGACAGAGGAGTCTGGTGGGCTACAGTCCATGGCGTCAAAAAGAGTTGTACCCGGCTGAGCAACAAAACACCGCACAGCACAGCACATTGAATGTTTGTGAAAGAAAGGCAGGTACGGAGGAAAGAGGGAGAAAGGGAAACAAGGGAAATGAAAGGAAGGAAAGAAAATCCTCTGTTGCTGGTGAGAACAGAGCAACCAGAGATGTCCCCCAGCAGGACAGCAACCCACATGTCCATCTGAGCACTCTCAGACGGTTTGAAACAACCATCACCAACTTTGGTCCCAGTCCTTCAACCAAACTCATGTGCAGGGTTTCCCACTAACAGGCTAATAGTCATCATGGTTTCTCCTCATTCAAATCGTGATTCACAGAGAAGTGAAAAAGACACGTGTGCCCCAGTGTTCACCACAGAACTGTTTACAATAGCCAGGGCATGGAAGCAACCTAGATGTCCATCAGCAGACAAATGGGAAAGAAAGCTGTGGTACATAGACACAATGGAATATTGCTCAGCCATTAAAAAGAACACATTTGAATCCGTTCTAATGAGGTAGATGAAACTGGAGCCTATTATCCAGAGTGAAGTAAGTCAGAAAGAAAAACACCAATACACTTTACTAAGGCATATATATGGAATTTAGAAAGATGGTAATGATACCCCTCTATGGGAGACAGCAAAAGAGACACAGATTTACAGAACAGTCTTTTGGAGTCTGTGGGAGACGGCGAGGGTGGGATGATCTGAGAGAATAGCATTGCAACATGTATATTATCATATGTGAAAGAGATAGCCAGTCCAAGTTCGATGCATAAGACAGGGTGCTCAGGGCTGGTGCACTGGGATGACCCAGAGGGATGGGATGGGGAGGGAGGTGGGAGGGGGGATCAGGATGGGGAACACCTGCACACTCATGGCTGATTCATGTTAATGTATGGCAAAAACCACCACAATATTGTAAAGTAATTACCCACCAATTAAAATAAATAAAATAAAATAAAATATATTCCTTTGCTAAAAAGGGCCTAATCAGTATTGGCTTTTTGACGCCCAAAAACGCCATTCTTTTCCTTCCTTTCTTCCCTCCTTCCTCCCTCCACTTTCTTTCCTTTTCTTTCTTATTATACAACTGCTAAAGCTTCTTTCCATTTATAATTATGACAAAGTCCTGGCTCTATTCCCCATGTTGTACAAGGCATCCCTGAGCTCATCTTCCACCTAACCAACACTGCGTGCCTCCCACTCCCCACCTCTGTATTGCCCCTCCCTCTTCCCCTCCCCGCTGGTAACCAGTGGATGCTTCTCTATAACTGCGCCCCTCCATTTTAATCATATTCCCTACTTTGCGGTATGTTTAGAGTCTATAAGTGATATCATACAGTATTTGTCTATCTCTGTGAGTTATTTTACTCAATATTCTACCTTCCATGTTGCTGCAAATGCCAATATTCCATTCTTTTGATGGGGCGGCTCCTTTATATGCCTTTTTAGCAAATGGCACGCCCCCCCCGCCCCCCACACGACACAGCTCCCCAGCTAAGTATCCATCTCTGCACTCACACAGAGAAACACCAAGTCCTCTTCTCTTCTCCCATGGGAAGTGTGTCTTTCAAACTCAGTCTGGAACCAGGTCTTCCCCCTACTTTCCAGCAACCTGGGCCTTCTGGTCCCATCTCCATCTCCACAGAAGCCATCTCCCTCCATCGTCACACACTTATCCCTTCCCTGCCCTCTCTGTCCCCACTATCAGAGAACTCAGAGACAAACATAAATTCACATCAGGTTGATTTTATTTTCATTATTAATGTATGCAGTTGTTATAATATTCAGCATCTGTACCGTTGGCCAGTACTCATCGGCGAGACCCTTGAGCATTTCTGAAGTCTCTAGCCATGCCCCGAAGTCACTGGCTATCCTCTGGTCCAGCTGGAATTGCAGGGGTCTCCATGGCCTCTGGGACCTCCTCTGGTTCATTGTTATTAGCTGGAATGGCAGGCGTCTCTGTGGCCTCTGGGACCTCCTCTGGTTCATTCTGATTAACTGGAATGGCAGGGGCCTCTCTGCTCTCTGGGACCTCCTCTGGTTCCTTCTGATTCACCTGTTCATTTGCCTTGGAACTCTGGCTACAGAGCTTTGAGCATCTGATTTTCTTAAGCTTTCTGGTGGTGGGATTTTTCTGAGTTTTCTTAGGCAGCTTTGCCGGAATGGGATTCTTAACCCTCACGGTTACCCTGGCCACATAGAGAAAACTAGAGGGGGAGCAAAGAATGGGACTGGTTTAGGGAAGTGTGTGAAGACAGGTGGGAACGATGGCTTCAGGAGAAGGGGTGTGGGCAGAGAAGGGTTATGTGCCAGGCTAGGAAAGGGGAGGGGGTCTTTTGCGGTGGGGCCAATGGGCAAGAGGAGTTTGGTTGTGTTCAGCTCACCTTGACATTTTTTCTGGACCTCAGTTGATAGGAGGTCTTCATCTTCTCCTGGGTAACAGGAGGTGCGTGATCCATAACTACTCTGGAGCCTTGTGGCTTCCTAGTCACCTCAGTCATTTGGAGGACTCATGGTGGTCTGCTCAGAGCCCCTGAGCACCCCTATCTATACCCATCCCCATGGAGCCTCACCCTCATGCTTTATGACGTCAGCAAGTCTCTTCCCCAGGCAATGGTGGCCCTGGGTGAGCTTTGACATCACAAAGCCCCATCCTGACATGTCTAGCGGGGGATGGGGAGCAATTCAGATGATTTGCTGGGAGAAATGAGGCGTTTGTCATGCCCTAAAGAGTCCTCCAAACTCACCTGCCACCCTCACCTCTATGTCAACTCTGATGGGTCACACAGCAGGCAGAGTGCATCTCCTCCAAACCTTGCCCCACAGCCACACTCCTCGGGCATTCATTCTGTTCTCTCTCAGCTTTCACCATTATCCAGCTTTTCATATCTTGCCTAATCTCCCTCCATGACAACTACGTTGTGTGTAAGTCTCTGTGGAAGCGAGAATCATTCCACGTTCCTCCTGCAATGTGGTCTTAATGCACCTCAAAGACCACTTAACTGTGGGCCAGCCGACAGAAACCTTTCCCATCCCGCCTCTTTTCTCCGCGTTCCAGGATCTCTCCTCGGTTTTCTGGTTTCCAGTCGGAAACCCTTGTCTTCAGGCTGTGAGAATGCAGTGAATACACTTGACCTTGTTCCACATGGAGCTTTACTGAATAAACCCACTTGGTCATGATGTCTAACTTTTTGAATATGTCATTGGATTCTCTTTGCTAGAATTGGTTGAACATTTTTCACATATGTTCATCAGTGATATTGGCCTGTAGTTTTCTTTTTTGGCGGCATCTTTGGCTGGTTTTGGGATTAGGGTGAAGGGGGCCTCATAAATTGAGTTTGGGGGTTTACTTTGTGCAATAATTTGGAAGGGTTTGAGTATGATAGGTAGGTGTTAGCCCTTAATTGTTTGGTGGATTCACCTGTGAAGCCAACTGGTCCTTCGCTTTTGTTTGTTCAAAGACATTTCATGGCAGTTTCAATTTCCATGCTTTTGATTGGTCTAGTAAGATTTTCTATTTCTTCCTGGCTCAGTTTTGGAAGGTTATACTTTCTAAGAATTCGTCCATTTCTTCCAAGTTTTCCATTTTATTTTCATACAGCTGCTGATAGAAGTCTCTTGTGATCCTGTGTATTTCTGTGTTGACTGTTGCATGCACTGCAGCATCATTCACAACGACCAAGAAATGAAGGGAAGAGAATTGTTGGGTGCAGTTGAAAAGAGAAAGAATTGGGACAGAGATACACAATGAAATATGATGAGAAAATTATGAAATTGGAAAAAATTCCATTTTCAGAGATACGCAAACATCTAGAGTTAATCACAGTAAGTAAAGAAGGGCAGATTAAAGAGATATCATATCATATATCTTCGAGAGGGGATTTAAAAAAAAAAAAAACATTGATGGCGATGAGTGAAAAAAAAAGAAAAGTGAAATGGACTTGCACTCCTGGTAAGAAAATTACGGTTAGCAAAAGGTGTTTGTGTGTGAGAGCCTGAAAGGTGAAGGCTGGAATAAATTTATTCCCACAAATGCCTATGCAATTCATAATCCATATGGACTTCTTGTATCAAGAGAAATGTGCTCAACAGATTCTCAAAACAGCTGTGACAGTAACCACAGCTGAACGCCTCTAGGTATCTGTGGAACGGAAGGAGAAACTGGTTCCCTGCAACAACTACAAGGGTGTAAATTGTCTTAAATGAGAAATAAAAGTTTCACTTAAAGAAAAAACCTCAAAGGCTGAGGAGACAAAAGCTTTTGGTGACTTCCAGGGTCTCCTTTTCCTCTCACTTACAACCAGGCCTGGGAGAACCTCAGAGGGGGCTGTTACCATAGCAACAAGAGGAGGGAATGAAGAAATGCTGCCGCCTTGTGGACATTTTCTATAACAGCAACCTTAGAATGCTGATGGACCCAGTGTTCACAATGGTGCTGAGCTCTAACCCATACCCACTCTTTACAAATTGCCAGGGCTCACATAGGAGAAAAAATAAACACAGGGGAAGCTAACAGGTAGAGGATATGAACGGGTGAACACAATTCCGTGTCTCATTAAAAAAGCTGATGACAATGTGCACATAGGATGAAATCTAAGAGATATGAACAACTAAGCTATTGAGGATAGGATCACCTCTGCCTCAGCACGAGAAAAGGCCACTGTCTAAAGCCGTACATGGAATCAGTTGTAGAATAGCATTAGTACAGTGGACACTTTAGGTTACTGGTGGGATGGACCTGATAAGAGGCACTATGAGCATGATTTGAAAAGTGCACCCCTATGAACGACAAATACATAAATAAACAAAGAGCAGAGACACTATGATAAACCAGGTCCTCTCCTGGAGTAGTTCAGAAATGAACAGATTTCGAACACCACACACCCCAAACCAGGTCGCATGGAAACCATTGAAAACATCAAAGAGATGAAAGTTAAGATAGCATACCTGGACAGAGGAATGTATAAGGAAATTGATACAGGTCTAGAATGAATTTGGAATCAAGGATTGAAATCTGAAAGTCGGACAACTTCAGAGATAGATAAAGCCGGAGATCATCCCACTGAGTGAAGGAGGTTCGATTCAAGAAACATTAGTTGATGCAACAGAGAGGTGGGATACAAAAATCCACTGCAGTGAGCACCCACACAAAGGTGACATGGACATCCAACCTGGCAAGAGAGCTAAGGGTGGACCCTGGTGGGTGGAAGGGAAACATCTGTAGTTTGGCATTAATTTCTTCCCACAGATACATATAAAACACAGAATGCACATAAACCTATTGCAGCAAGAGTGGTAGTCGAAACACCTTCTAATAATATGTAGGTGAAAACAAGCACAGCTGAATACATAGAGTAGTCTCAGTGTCACGGAACAAGAATCTGTACACGTCAAACCAGCTCCCCTTGTCTTCAACTGAAAGAGAATAGGAAGATTTACTTCAAAAATCCGAGAGTGAGGAGACACCGGGTTTTGTGGCATCCTCTGGCTCGGTCTACTCTACTGTACAACCAGGCTTGGCAAAAACTCTCAGATGGGGCAGACCATTCCAAAAGAGGAGGGAATCATAAAGCCTTGCAGCGTAGAGGGTTTTCTCTGTAATGGCAGCCTTCAAACTGTCGCTGATGGATATGTGATATACACAAGGCTGCTGGACTCAACATGAGACCTACCCTTGACCATGTCAGGGGTGATTCATCCAAAAAAGAAAAAAAGTGAAAAAGAAAATCCAGAACACTCTCAGGAAGAAAACATCAACAGTTAAATACAGCTCAAAGTGCTTTAAAAAATAAAGAAACACAGATTTTGAAAAGCACGTGTAAGTCGACCATGCACTGCAGCAAGATTAACAACATCCTATACATGAAAGTCAAGAAACTGATGCTGTCACGATTGAAAACAGTAAGCAGTTCTTTTTAAATTAATTTTTATTTTCTTATTGATGGATAGTTGCTTTAGACAATTTTGTTGTTTTCTGTCCAACCTCAACATGAATCAGACATATGTACACATATGTCCCCTCCTTTTCGAACCTCCTGCCCGTCTCCCTCCCCAGTATGCAGCTTTTGAAACAAACTAAAAATAGAGTTAGCATATGATCCAGCAATCCCACTACTGGGCATATATCCAGTAAAGATAAAAACTCCCATCAGAAAAGAGACACGCACAGCAGTGTTTATAGTAGTACCAAGTACAGTAGCAAACAAATGGAAAGAACCTTAAATGCCCATAAATAGGTGAATGGATACAGAAAGATATATTATACATATAATGGAATATTAAGCATAAGAAAGAATGAAACAATGCTATTTTGTCAACATGGATGCACCGAGAGATGATCATACAAAGTAAGTCAAACAGAGAAAGATAAGAGGAGCTTAGGTGGGTTCAGCTCACGTTTTGGACTTCAGTTGATAGGAGGTCTTCATCTTTTCCCCCTGGGTATATGGAGGTGGCTGTTATGTAACTACTCTAAGCCTTGTGGCTTCCCAGTGACCTTAGTCATTCTGAAGGCTCCCAGTAGTCTTCCCCAGAGCCCCTGAGCACCCTTATATATATACCCATCTGCAGGGGCCACACTTACGGTTTATGAGATCAGGAAGTCTCTTCCCCAGCCAATGGTGGCCCCGGGTGAGCCTTGACATCACAAAGACCCATCCTGACATGTCTAGTGGAGGATGGGGAGCAACTCAGATGATTTTGTGGGAGAAATGAGGCATTTGTAATTCCCCTAAAGAGGCCTCCAAACTCACCTGCCACCCTCATCTCTCCACGTCAACTCATGGGACACACGGCAGGCAGACTGCGTTTCCTACAAACCTTCCCCACAGCCGCACTCCTCAGGCATTCATTCTGTTCTCTCTCACCTTTCACCTTTATCTAGTTTTGAATATCTTGCCTGAAATCCCTCTACAACAACTAGGCTGTGTTTAAGTGTCTGTGGAATTGAGCATCTTTCCACGTTCCCTCTGCAGTGTGGTCTTAATGCAGCGGGAAGCCCATTGAATTCTGGGCCAGCCGACAGAAATCTTTCCATCCCGACTCCTTGTCTCAGTGTTCCTGGAACGCGCCTCCGTTTTCTGGTCTCCAGTTGGAAACCCTTGTCTTCAGGCTGTGAGAACGCATTGAATACACTTGCCCTTGCTCCACACGGAGGTGTCTCGTTTCAAGTTTAGGACGGAGGGTCACCTCACTAGGAGTACTACCCAGGCTTGGTTTGAACAGGGTGATGGGGATGGGGCAGAGAAATGCCTGTTTCCGGTTGTGCTGGGGCATCCCATGCAGGAAATGACCACCTGCACCTGATTAGTATTCCCAGCAAGGGGTGGAGCTTGCCCAGAACTGTGTGAGCTTTGTGTGCAAGGGTCTTCTCAACACGTGCCCTCACAAATCTCTTTTCTCATCTTGTTTTCTTTCTGGAAGCTCCCTTGGAGCTGACCTCACAGCCAAAACCATGGTGGAATTCATTTCCATGAGCAGCTGCCACAAGCTTCCAGGTTCTTGGATAAAACACTGAGTCATCCTGTCCTGTGCATCTAGTTCCCACAGTCTCTCATTGAGCTGGTTGGCTCTGGAGGAAAGGGGAATGGATTGTGTGCTCCACCTCAGTCCTCGTTTTTCCAATTGACTCGTAGCGTCAACCAGCCTGAGGTGCACCCCTGGGGACCGTTTGTTGGCTGAGTGGGTCTCCCTCGGTTTCCTGTGAAATATTCACATCCTGTTGTCCATTTGTTGCTTACTCACCCAGGGTCCATCACACTGCTGAACATTTTAAGAGGTCGAAAAAGCACGCCATAAACAAACCCAAAAAATGACTCTTACAATTTTGAGAAGAAAGGTCTTAAAACCTGGTAGAAAAATGGGCAAGAGGCATGAGCCAACACTTTATAAGAAAGATGTATCACTGGCCTTTAAATTTATGAAGACATTTTTAAAGACATGAGCAGCCAATTCACAAGAAGAGTATGGAACTAGCCCCGAACCACGTTAAGAACATATTAAATCTCATGAAGGTAAGAAAAACCATACTAAAATTCCCTTGAGAACTGAAACTCAGGCAGAAGTGGCATAGATTTTAGAAATTGCAGACAGAGACATTAAGATACTTGGAATAACTGTGTTTTGTGTGTTCTAAAAGTAAGGAGAGGCATGGAGATCCTAAAATAGACCCCATTTTATCTTAAAGGTATGAAAAACATAGTGTCAGATGAAGCCCATTTTAAGGGTTTCCTGGTGGCTCAGACAGTAAAAAAAAAAAAAAAAAAACCACCTGCAACATGGGAGACCGGGATTCAATCCCTGTGTTGGGAAGATCCCCTGGAGGGGGGAATGGCAGCCTGCTCCAGTATGCCTGCCTGGAGAATCCCCATGGACAGAGGAGTCTGGTGGGCTACAGTCCATGGCGTCAAAAAGAGTTGTACCCGGCTGAGCAACAAAACACCGCACAGCACAGCACATTGAATGTTTGTGAAAGAAAGGCAGGTACGGAGGAAAGAGGGAGAAAGGGAAACAAGGGAAATGAAAGGAAGGAAAGAAAATCCTCTGTTGCTGGTGAGAACAGAGCAACCAGAGATGTCCCCCAGCAGGACAGCACCCCACACGTCCATCTGAGCACTCTCAGACGGTTTGAAACAACCATCACCAACTTTGGTCCCAGTCCTTCAACCAAACTCATGTGCAGGGTTTCCCACTAACAGGCTAATAGTCATCATGGTTTCTCCTCATTCAAATCGTGATTCACAGAGAAGTGAAAAAGACACGTGTGCCCCAGTGTTCACCACAGAACTGTTTACAATAGCCAGGGCATGGAAGCAACCTAGATGTCCATCAGCAGACAAATGGGAAAGAAAGCTGTGGTACATAGACACAATGGAATATTGCTCAGCCATTAAAAAGAACACATTTGAATCCGTTCTAATGAGGTAGATGAAACTGGAGCCTATTATCCAGAGTGAAGTAAGTCAGAAAGAAAAACACCAATACACTTTACTAAGGCATATATATGGAATTTAGAAAGATGGTAATGATACCCCTCTATGGGAGACAGCAAAAGAGACACAGATTTACAGAACAGTCTTTTGGAGTCTGTGGGAGATGGCGAGGGTGGGATGATCTGAGAGAATAGCATTGAAACATGTATATTATCATATGTGAAAGAGATAGCCAGTCCAAGTTCGATGCATAAGACAGGGTGCTCAGGGCTGGTGCACTGGGATGACCCAGAGGGATGGGATGGGGAGGGAGGTGGGAGGGGGGATCAGGATGGGGAACACCTGTACACTCATGGCTGATTCATGTTAATGTATGGCAAAAACCACCACAATATTGTAAAGTAATTACCCACCAATTAAAATAAATAAAATAAAATAAAATATATTCCTTTGCTAAAAAGGGCCTAATCAGTATTGGCTTTTTGACGCCCAAAAACGCCATTCTTTTCCTTCCTTTCTTCCCTCCTTCCTCCCTCCACTTTCTTTCCTTTTCTTTCTTATTATACAACTGCTAAAGCTTCTTTCCATTTATAATTATGACAAAGTCCTGGCTCTATTCCCCATGTTGTACAAGGCATCCCTGAGCTCATCTTCCACCTAACCAACACTGCGTGCCTCCCACTCCCCACCTCTGTATTGCCCCTCCCTCTTCCCCTCCCCGCTGGTAACCAGTGGATGCTTCTCTATAACTGCGCCCCTCCATTTTAATCATATTCCCTACTTTGCGGTATGTTTAGAGTCTATAAGTGATATCATACAGTATTTGTCTATCTCTGTGAGTTATTTTACTCAATATTCTACCTTCCATGTTGCTGCAAATGCCAATATTCCATTCTTTTGATGGGGCGGCTCCTTTATATGCCTTTTTAGCAAATGGCACGCCCCCCCGCCCCCCACACGACACAGCTCCCCAGCTAAGTATCCATCTCTGCACTCACACAGAGAAACACCAAGTCCTCTTCTCTTCTCCCATGGGAAGTGTGTCTTTCAAACTCAGTCTGGAACCAGGTCTTCCCCCTACTTTCCAGCAACCTGGGCCTTCTGGTCCCATCTCCATCTCCACAGAAGCCATCTCCCTCCATCGTCACACACTTATCCCTTCCCTGCCCTCTCTGTCCCCACTATCAGAGAACTCAGAGACAAACATAAATTCACATCAGGTTGATTTTATTTTCATTATTAATGTATGCAGTTGTTATAATATTCAGCATCTGTACCGTTGGCCAGTACTCATCGGCGAGACCCTTGAGCATTTCTGAAGTCTCTAGCCATGCCCCGAAGTCACTGGCTATCCTCTGGTCCAGCTGGAATTGCAGGGGTCTCCATGGCCTCTGGACCTCCTCTGGTTCATTGTTATTAGCTGGAATGGCAGGCGTCTCTGTGGCCTCTGGGACCTCCTCTGGTTCATTCTGATTAACTGGAATGGCAGGGGCCTCTCTGCTCTCTGGGACCTCCTCTGGTTCCTTCTGATTCACCTGTTCATTTGCCTTGGAACTCTGGCTACAGAGCTTTGAGCATCTGATTTTCTTAAGCTTTCTGGTGGTGGGATTTTTCTGAGTTTTCTTAGGCAGCTTTGCCGGAATGGGATTCTTAACCCTCACGGTTACCCTGGCCACATAGAGAAAACAAGAGGGGGAGCAAAGAATGGGACTGGTTTAGGGAAGTGTGTGAAGACAGGTGGGAACGATGGCTTCAGGAGAAGGGGTGTGGGCAGAGAAGGGTTATGTGCCAGGCTAGGAAAGGGGAGGGGGTCTTTTGCCGTGGGGCCAATGGGCAAGAGGAGTTTGGTTGTGTTCAGCTCACCTTGACATTTTTTCTGGACCTCAGTTGATAGGAGGTCTTCATCTTCTCCTGGGTAACAGGAGGTGCGTGATCCATAACTACTCTGGAGCCTTGTGGCTTCCTAGTCACCTCAGTCATTTGGAGGACTCATGGTGGTCTGCTCAGAGCCCCTGAGCACCCCTATCTATACCCATCCCCATGGAGCCTCACCCTCATGCTTTATGACGTCAGCAAGTCTCTTCCCCAGGCAATGGTGGCCCTGGGCGAGCTTTGACATCAAAAAGCCCCATCCTGACATGTCTAGCGGGGGATGGGGAGCAATTCAGATGATTTGCTGGGAGAAATGAGGCGTTTGTCATGCCCTAAAGAGTCCTCCAAACTCACCTGCCACCCTCACCTCTATGTCAACTCTGATGGGTCACACAGCAGGCAGAGTGCATCTCCTCCAAACCTTGCCCCACAGCCACACTCCTCGGGCATTCATTCTGTTCTCTCTCAGCTTTCACCATTATCCAGCTTTTCATATCTTGCCTAATCTCCCTCCATGACAACTACGTTGTGTGTAAGTCTCTGTGGAAGCGAGAATCATTCCACGTTCCTCCTGCAATGTGGTCTTAATGCACCTCAAAGATCACTTAACTGTGGGCCAGCCGACAGAAACCTTTCCCATCCCGCCTCTTTTCTCCGCGTTCCAGGATCTCTCCTCGGTTTTCTGGTTTCCAGTCGTAAACCCTTGTCTTCAGGCTGTGAGAATGCAGTGAATACACTTGACCTTGTTCCACATGGAGCTTTACTGAATAAACCCACTTGGTCATGATGTCTAACTTTTTGAATATATCATTGGATTCTCTTTGCTAGAATTGGTTGAACATTTTTCACATATGTTCATCAGTGATATTGGCCTGTAGTTTTCTTTTTTGGCGGCATCTTTGGCTGGTTTTGGGATTAGGGTGAAGGGGGCCTCATAAATTGAGTTTGGGGGTTTACTTTGTGCAATAATTTGGAAGGGTTTGAGTATGATAGGTAGGTGTTAGCCCTTAATTGTTTGGTGGATTCACCTGTGAAGCCAACTGGTCCTTCGCTTTTGTTTGTTCAAAGACATTTCATGGCAGTTTCAATTTCCATGCTTTTGATTGGTCTAGTAAGATTTTCTATTTCTTCCTGGCTCAGTTTTGGAAGGTTATACTTTCTAAGAATTCGTCCATTTCTTCCAAGTTTTCCATTTTATTTTCATACAGCTGCTGATAGAAGTCTCTTGTGATCCTTTGTATTTCTGTGTTGACTGTTGCATGCACTGCAGCATCATTCACAACGACCAAGAAATGAAGGGAAGAGAATTGTTGGGTGCAGTTGAAAAGAGAAAGAATTGGGACAGAGATACACAATGAAATATGATGAGAAAATTATGAAATTGGAAAAAATTCCATTTTCAGAGATACGCAAACATCTAGAGTTAATCACAGTAAGTAAAGAAGGGCAGATTAAAGAGATATCATATCATATATCTTCGAGAGGGGATTAAAAAAAAAAAAAAAAACATTGATGGCGATGAGTGAAAAAAAAAGAAAAGTGAAATGGACTTGCACTCCTGGTAAGAAAATTACGGTTAGCAAAAGGTGTTTGTGTGTGAGAGCCTGAAAGGTGAAGGCTGGAATAAATTTATTCCCACAAATGCCTATGCAAGTCATAATCCACATGGACTTCTTGTATCAAGAGAAATGTGCTCAACAGATTCTCAAAACAGCTGTGACAGTAACCACAGCTGAACACCTCTAGGTATCTGTGGAACGGAAGGAGAAACTGGTTCCCTGCAACAAATACAACAGTGTAAATTGTCTTAAATGAGAAATAAAAGTTTCACTTAAAGAAAAAACCTCAAAGGCTGAGGAGACAAAAGCTTTTGGTGACTTCCAGGGTCTCCTTTTCCTCTCACTTACAACCAGGCCTGGGAGAACCTCAGAGGGGGCTGTTACCATAGCAACAAGAGGAGGGAATGAAGAAATGCTGCCGCCTTGTGGACATTTTCTATAACAGCAACCTTAGAATGCTGATGGACCCAGGGTTCACAATGGACCCAGTGTTCACAATGGTGCTGAGCTCTAACCCATACCTACTCTTTACAAATTGCCAGGGATCACAGAGGAGAAAAAGTTAACACAGGGGAAGCTAACAGGTAGAGGATATGAACGAGTAGACATAATTCCGTGTCTCATTAAAAAAGCTGATGACAATGTGCACATAGGATGAAATCTAAGAGATATGAACAACTAAGCTATTGAGGATAGGATCACCTCTGCCTCAGCACGAGAAAAGGCCACTGTCTAAAGCCATACATGGAATCAGTTGTAGAATAGCATTAGTACAGTGGACACTTTAGGTTACTGGTGGGATGGACCTGATAAGAGGCACTATGAGCATGATTTGAAAAGTGCACCCCTATGAACGACAAATACATAAATAAACAAAGAGCAGAGACACTATGATAAACCAGGTCCTCTCCTGGAGTAGTTCAGAAATGAACAGATTTCGAACACCACACACCCCAAACCAGGTCGCATGGAAACCATTGAAAACATCAAAGAGATGAAAGTTAAGATAGCATACCTGGACAGAGGAATGTATAAGGAAATTGATACAGGTCTAGAATGAATTTGGAATCAAGGATTGAAATCTGAAAGTCGGACAACTTCAGAGATAGATAAAGCCGGAGATCATCCCACTGAGTGAAGGAGGTTCGATTCAAGAAACATTAGTTGATGCAACAGAGAGGTGGGATACAAAAATCCACTGCAGTGAGCACCCACACAAAGGTGACATGGACATCCAACCTGGCAAGAGAGCTAAGGGTGGACCCTGGTGGGTGGAAGGGAAACATCTGTAGTTTGGCATTAATTTCTTCCCACAGATACATATAAAACACAGAATGCACATAAACCTATTGCAGCAAGAGTGGTAGTCGAAACACCTTCTAATAATATGTAGGTGAAAACAAGCACAGCTGAATACATAGAGTAGTCTCAGTGTCACGGAACAAGAATCTGTACACGTCAAACCAGCTCCCCTTGTCTTCAACTGAAAGAGAATAGGAAGATTTACTTCAAAAATCCGAGAGTGAGGAGACACCGGGTTTTGTGGCATCCTCTGGCTCGGTCTACTCTACTGTACAACCAGGCTTGGCAAAAACTCTCAGATGGGGCAGACCATTCCAAAAGAGGAGGGAATCATAAAGCCTTGCAGCGTAGAGGGTTTTCTCTGTAATGGCAGCCTTCAAACTGTCGCTGATGGATATGTGATATACACAAGGCTGCTGGACTCAACATGAGACCTACCCTTGACCATGTCAGGGGTGATTCATCCAAAAAAGAAAAAAAGTGAAAAAGAAAATCCAGAACACTCTCAGGAAGAAAACATCAACAGTTAAATACAGCTCAAAGTGCTTTAAAAAATAAAGAAACACAGATTTTGAAAAGCACGTGTAAGTCGACCATGCACTGCAGCAAGATTAACAACATCCTATACATGAAAGTCAAGAAACTGATGCTGTCACGATTGAAAACAGTAAGCAGTTCTTTTTAAATTAATTTTTATTTTCTTATTGATGGATAGTTGCTTTAGACAATTTTGTTGTTTTCTGTCCAACCTCAACATGAATCAGACATATGTACACATATGTCCCCTCCTTTTCGAACCTCCTGCCCGTCTCCCTCCCCAGTATGCAGCTTTTGAAACAAACTAAAAATAGAGTTAGCATATGATCCAGCAATCCCACTACTGGGCATATATCCAGTAAAGATAAAAACTCCCATCAGAAAAGAGACACGCACAGCAGTGTTTATAGTAGTACCAAGTACAGTAGCAAACAAATGGAAAGAACCTTAAATGCCCATAAATAGGTGAATGGATACAGAAAGATATATTATACATATAATGGAATATTAAGCATAAGAAAGAATGAAACAATGCTATTTTGTCAACATGGATGCACCGAGAGATGATCATACAAAGTAAGTCAAACAGAGAAAGATAAGAGGAGCTTAGGTGGGTTCAGCTCACGTTTTGGACTTCAGTTGATAGGAGGTCTTCATCTTTTCCCCCTGGGTATATGGAGGTGGCTGTTATGTAACTACTCTAAGCCTTGTGGCTTCCCAGTGACCTTAGTCATTCTGAAGGCTCCCAGTAGTCTTCCCCAGAGCCCCTGAGCACCCTTATATATATACCCATCTGCAGGGGCCACACTTACGGTTTATGAGATCAGGAAGTCTCTTCCCCAGCCAATGGTGGCCCCGGGTGAGCCTTGACATCACAAAGACCCATCCTGACATGTCTAGTGGAGGATGGGGAGCAACTCAGATGATTTTGTGGGAGAAATGAGGCATTTGTAATTCCCCTAAAGAGGCCTCCAAACTCACCTGCCACCCTCATCTCTCCACGTCAACTCATGGGACACACGGCAGGCAGACTGCGTTTCCTACAAACCTTCCCCACAGCCGCACTCCTCAGGCATTCATTCTGTTCTCTCTCACCTTTCACCTTTATCTAGTTTTGAATATCTTGCCTGAAATCCCTCTACAACAACTAGGCTGTGTTTAAGTGTCTGTGGAATTGAGCATCTTTCCACGTTCCCTCTGCAGTGTGGTCTTAATGCACCGGGAAGCCCATTGAATTCTGGGCCAGCCGACAGAAATCTTTCCATCCCGACTCCTTGTCTCAGTGTTCCTGGAACGCGCCTCCGTTTTCTGGTCTCCAGTTGGAAACCCTTGTCTTCAGGCTGTGAGAACGCATTGAATACACTTGCCCTTGCTCCACACGGAGGTGTCTCGTTTCAAGTTTAGGACGGAGGGTCACCTCACTAGGAGTACTACCCAGGCTTGGTTTGAACAGGGTGATGGGGATGGGGCAGAGAAATGCCTGTTTCCGGTTGTGCTGGGGCATCCCATGCAGGAAATGACCACCTGCACCTGATTAGTATTCCCAGCAAGGGGTGGAGCTTGCCCAGAACTGTGTGAGCTTTGTGTGCAAGGGTCTTCTCAACACGTGCCCTCACAAATCTCTTTTCTCATCTTGTTTTCTTTCTGGAAGCTCCCTTGGAGCTGACCTCACAGCCAAAACCATGGTGGAATTCATTTCCATGAGCAGCTGCCACAAGCTTCCAGGTTCTTGGATAAAACACTGAGTCATCCTGTCCTGTGCATCTAGTTCCCACAGTCTCTCATTGAGCTGGTTGGCTCTGGAGGAAAGGGGAATGGATTGTGTGCTCCACCTCAGTCCTCGTTTTTCCAATTGACTCGTAGGGTCAACCAGCCTGAGGTGCACCCCTGGGGACCGTTTGTTGGCTGAGTGGGTCTCCCTCGGTTTCCTGTGAAATATTCACATCCTGTTGTCCATTTGTTGCTTACTCACCCAGGGTCCATCACACTGCTGAACATTTTAAGAGGTCGAAAAAGCACGCCATAAACAAACCCAAAAAATGACTCTTACAATTTTGAGAAGAAAGGTCTTAAAACCTGGTAGAAAAATGGGCAAGAGGCATGAGCCAACACTTTATAAGAAAGATGTATCACTGGCCTTTAAATTTATGAAGACATTTTTAAAGACATGAGCAGCCAATTCACAAGAAGAGTATGGAACTAGCCCCGAACCACGTTAAGAACATATTAAATCTCATGAAGGTAAGAAAAACCATACTAAAATTCCCTTGAGAACTGAAACTCAGGCAGAAGTGGCATAGATTTTAGAAATTGCAGACAGAGACATTAAGATACTTGGAATAACTGTGTTTTGTGTGTTCTAAAAGTAAGGAGAGGCATGGAGATCCTAAAATAGACCCCATTTTATCTTAAAGGTATGAAAAACATAGTGTCAGATGAAGCCCATTTTAAGGGTTTCCTGGTGGCTCAGACAGTAAAAAAAAAAAAAAAAAAACCACCTGCAACATGGGAGACCGGGATTCAATCCCTGTGTTGGGAAGATCCCCTGGAGGGGGGAATGGCAGCCTGCTCCAGTATGCCTGCCTGGAGAATCCCCATGGACAGAGGAGTCTGGTGGGCTACAGTCCATGGCGTCAAAAAGAGTTGTACCCGGCTGAGCAACAAAACACCGCACAGCACAGCACATTGAATGTTTGTGAAAGAAAGGCAGGTACGGAGGAAAGAGGGAGAAAGGGAAACAAGAGAAATGAAAGGAAGGAAAGAAAATCCTCTGTTGCTGGTGAGAACAGAGCAACCAGAGATGTCCCCCAGCAGGACAGCACCCCACATGTCCATCTGAGCACTCTCAGACGGTTTGAAACAACCATCACCAACTTTGGTCCCAGTCCTTCAACCAAACTCATGTGCAGGGTTTCCCACTAACAGGCTAATAGTCATCATGGTTTCTCCTCATTCAAATCGTGATTCACAGAGAAGTGAAAAAGACACGTGTGCCCCAACGTTCACCACAGAACTGTTTACAATAGCCAGGGCATGGAAGCAACCTAGATGTCCATCAGCAGACAAATGGGAAAGAAAGCTGTGGTACATAGACACAATGGAATATTGCTCAGCCATTAAAAAGAACACATTTGAATCCGTTCTAATGAGGTAGATGAAACTGGAGCCTATTATCCAGAGTGAAGTAAGTCAGAAAGAAAAACACCAATACACTTTACTAAGGCATATATATGGAATTTAGAAAGATGGTAATGATACCCCTCTATGGGAGACAGCAAAAGAGACACAGATTTACAGAACAGTCTTTTGGAGTCTGTGGGAGATGGCGAGGGTGGGATGATCTGAGAGAATAGCATTGAAACATGTATATTATCATATGTGAAAGAGATAGCCAGTCCAAGTTCGATGCATAAGACAGGGTGCTCAGGGCTGGTGCACTGGGATGACCCAGAGGGATGGGATGGGGAGGGAGGTGGGAGGGGGGATCAGGATGGGGAACACCTGTACACTCATGGCTGATTCATGTTAATGTATGGCAAAAACCACCACAATATTGTAAAGTAATTACCCACCAATTAAAATAAATAAAATAAAATAAAATATATTCCTTTGCTAAAAAGGGCCTAATCAGTATTGGCTTTTTGACGCCCAAAAACGCCATTCTTTTCCTTCCTTTCTTCCCTCCTTCCTCCCTCCACTTTCTTTCCTTTTCTTTCTTATTATACAACTGCTAAAGCTTCTTTCCATTTATAATTATGACAAAGTCCTGGCTCTATTCCCCATGTTGTACAAGGCATCCCTGAGCTCATCTTCCACCTAACCAACACTGCGTGCCTCCCACTCCCCACCTCTGTATTGCCCCTCCCTCTTCCCCTCCCCGCTGGTAACCAGTGGATGCTTCTCTATAACTGCGCCCCTCCATTTTAATCATATTCCCTACTTTGCGGTATGTTTAGAGTCTATAAGTGATATCATACAGTATTTGTCTATCTCTGTGAGTTATTTTACTCAATATTCTACCTTCCATGTTGCTGCAAATGCCAATATTCCATTCTTTTGATGGGGCGGCTCCTTTATATGCCTTTTTAGCAAATGGCACGCCCCCCCGCCCCCCACACGACACAGCTCCCCAGCTAAGTATCCATCTCTGCACTCACACAGAGAAACACCAAGTCCTCTTCTCTTCTCCCATGGGAAGTGTGTCTTTCAAACTCAGTCTGGAACCAGGTCTTCCCCCTACTTTCCAGCAACCTGGGCCTTCTGGTCCCATCTCCATCTCCACAGAAGCCATCTCCCTCCATCGTCACACACTTATCCCTTCCCTGCCCTCTCTGTCCCCACTATCAGAGAACTCAGAGACAAACATAAATTCACATCAGGTTGATTTTATTTTCATTATTAATGTATGCAGTTGTTATAATATTCAGCATCTGTACCGTTGGCCAGTACTCATCGGCGAGACCCTTGAGCATTTCTGAAGTCTCTAGCCATGCCCCGAAGTCACTGGCTATCCTCTGGTCCAGCTGGAATTGCAGGGGTCTCCATGGCCTCTGGGACCTCCTCTGGTTCATTGTTATTAGCTGGAATGGCAGGCGTCTCTGTGGCCTCTGGGACCTCCTCTGGTTCATTCTGATTAACTGGAATGGCAGGGGCCTCTCTGCTCTCTGGGACCTCCTCTGGTTCCTTCTGATTCACCTGTTCATTTGCCTTGGAACTCTGGCTACAGAGCTTTGAGCATCTGATTTTCTTAAGCTTTCTGGTGGTGGGATTTTTCTGAGTTTTCTTAGGCAGCTTTGCCGGAATGGGATTCTTAACCCTCACGGTTACCCTGGCCACATAGAGAAAACAAGAGGGGGAGCAAAGAATGGGACTGGTTTAGGGAAGTGTGTGAAGACAGGTGGGAACGATGGCTTCAGGAGAAGGGGTGTGGGCAGAGAGGGGTTATGTGCCAGGCTAGGAAAGGGGAGGGGGTCTTTTGCCGTGGGGCCAATGGGCAAGAGGAGTTTGGTTGTGTTCAGCTCACCTTGACATTTTTTCTGGACCTCAGTTGATAGGAGGTCTTCATCTTCTCCTGGGTAACAGGAGGTGCGTGATCCATAACTACTCTGGAGCCTTGTGGCTTCCTAGTCACCTCAGTCATTTGGAGGACTCATGGTGGTCTGCTCAGAGCCCCTGAGCACCCCTATCTATACCCATCCCCATGGAGCCTCACCCTCATGCTTTATGACATCAGCAAGTCTCTTCCCCAGGCAATGGTGGCCCTGGGTGAGCTTTGACATCACAAAGCCCCATCCTGACATGTCTAGCGGGGGATGGGGAGCAATTCAGATGACTTGCTGGGAGAAATGAGGCGTTTGTCATGCCCTAAAGAGGCCTCCAAACTCACCTGCCACCCTCACCTCTATGTCAACTCTGATGGGTCACACAGCAGGCAGAGTGCATCTCCTCCAAACCTTGCCCCACAGCCACACTCCTCGGGCATTCATTCTGTACTCTCTCAGCTTTCACCATTATCCAGCTTTTCATATCTTGCCTAATCTCCCTCCATGACAACTACGTTGTGTGTAAGTCTCTGTGGAAGCGAGAATCATTCCACGTTCCTCCTGCAATGTGGTCTTAATGCACCTCAAAGACCACTTAACTGTGGGCCAGCCGACAGAAACCTTTCCCATCCCGCCTCTTTTCTCCGCGTTCCAGGATCTCTCCTCGGTTTTCTGGTTTCCAGTCGGAAACCCTTGTCTTCAGGCTGTGAGAATGCAGTGAATACACTTGACCTTGTTCCACATGGAGCTTTACTGAATAAACCCACTTGGTCATGATGTCTAACTTTTTGAATATGTCATTGGATTCTCTTTGCTAGAGTTGGTTGAACATTTTTCACATATGTTCATCAGTGATATTGGCCTGTAGTTTTCTTTTTTGGCGGCATCTTTGGCTGGTTTTTGGGATTAGGGTGAAGGGGGCCTCATAAATTGAGTTTGGGGGTTTACTTTGTGCAATAATTTGGAAGGGTTTGAGTATGATAGGTAGGTGCTAGCCCTTAATTGTTTGGTGGATTCACCTGTGAAGCCAACTGGTCCTTCGCTTTTGTTTGTTCAAAGACATTTCATGGCAGTTTCAATTTCCATGCTTTTGATTGGTCTAGTAAGATTTTCTATTTCTTCCTGGCTCAGTTTTGGAAGGTTATACTTTCTAAGAATTCGTCCATTTCTTCCAAGTTTTCCATTTTATTTTCATACAGCTGCTGATAGAAGTCTCTTGTGATCCTTTGTATTTCTGTGTTGACTGTTGCATGCACTGCAGCATCATTCACAACGACCAAGAAATGAAGGGAAGAGAATTGTTGGGTGCAGTTGAAAAGAGAAAGAATTGGGACAGAGATACACAATGAAATATGATGAGAAAATTATGAAATTGGAAAAAATTCCATTTTCAGAGATACGCAAACATCTAGAGTTAATCACAGTAAGTAAAGAAGGGCAGATTAAAGAGATATCATATCATATATCTTCGAGAGAGGATTAAAAAAAAAAAAAAAACATTGATGGCGATGAGTGAAAAAAAAAGAAAAGTGAAATGGACTTGCACTCCTGGTAAGAAAATTACGGTTAGCAAAGGGTGTTTGTGTGTGAGAGCCTGAAAGGTGAAGGCTGGAATAAATTTATTCCCACAAATGCCTATGCAAGTCATAATCCACATGGACTTCTTGTATCAAGAGAAATGTGCTCAACAGATTCTAAAAAGAGCTGTGACAGTAACCACAGCTGAACACCTCTAGGTATCTGTGGAACAGAAGGAGAAACTGGTTCCCTGCAACAAATACAACAGTGTAAATTGTCTTAAATGAGAAATAAAAGTTTCACTTAAAGAAAAAACCTCAAAGGCTGAGGAGACAAAAGCTTTTGGTGACTTCCAGGGTCTCCTTTTCCTCTCACTTACAACCAGGCCTGGGAGAACCTCAGAGGGGGCTGTTACCATAGCAACAAGAGGAGGGAATGAAGAAATGCTGCCGCCTTGTGGGCATTTTCTATAACAGCAACCTTAGAATGCTGATGGACCCAGTGTTCACAATAGTGCTGAGCTCTAACCCATACCTACTCTTTACAAATTGCCAGGGATCACAGAGGAGAAAAAGTAAACACAGGGGAAGCTAACAGGTAGAGGATATGAACGAGTAGACATAATTCCGTGTCTCATTAAAAAAGCTGATGACAATGTGCACGTAGGATGAAATCTAAGAAATATGAACAACTAAGCTATTGAGGATAGGATCACCTCTGCCTCAGCACGAGAAAAGGCCACTGTCTAAAGCCGTACATGGAATCAGTTGTAGAATAGCATTAGTACAGTGGACACTTTAGGTTACTGGTGGGATGGACCTGATAAGAGGCACTATGAGCATGATTTGAAAAGTGCACCCCTATGAACGACAAATAAATAAATAAACAAAGAGCAGAGACACTATGATAAACCAGGTCCTCTCCTGGAGTAGTTCAGAAATGAACAGATTTCGAACACCACACACCCCAAACCAGGTCGCATGGAAACCATTGAAAACATCAAAGAGATGAAAGTTAAGATAGCATACCTGGACAGAGGAATGTATAAGGAAATTGATACAGGTCTAGAATGAATTTGGAATCAAGGATTGAAATCTGAAAGTCAGACAACTTCAGAGATAGATAAAGCCGGAGATCATCCCACTGAGTGAAGGAGGTTCGATTCAAGAAATATTAGTTGATGCAACAGAGAGGTGGGATACAAAAATCCACTGCAGTGAGCACCCACACAAAGGTGACATGGACATCCAACCTGGCAAGAGAGCTAAGGGTGGACCCTGGTGGGTGGAAGGGAAACATCTGTAGTTTGGCACATTAATTTCTTCCCACAGATACATATAAAACACAGAATGCACATAAACCTATTGCAGCAAGAGTGGTAGTCGAAACACCTTCTAATAATATGTAGGTGAAAACAAGCACAGCTGAATACATAGAGTAGTCTCAGTGTCACGGAACAAGAATCTGTACACGTCAAACCAGCTCCCCTTGTCTTCAACTGAAAGAGAATAGGAAGATTTACTTCAAAATCCGAGAGTGAGGAGACACCGGGTTTTGTGGCATCCTCTGGCTCGGTCTACTCTACTGTACAACCAGGCTTGGCAAAAACTCTCAGATGGGGCAGACCATTCCAAAAGAGGAGGGAATCATAAAGCCTTGCAGCGTAGAGGGTTTTCTCTGTAATGGCAGCCTTCAAACTGTCGCTGATGGATATGTGATATACACAAGGCTGCTGGACTCAACATGAGACCTACCCTTGACCATGTCAGGGGTGATTCATCCAAAAAAGAAAAAAAGTGAAAAAGAAAATCCAGAACACTCTCAGGAAGAAAACATCAACAGTTAAATACAGCTCAAAGTGCTTTAAAAAATAAAGAAACACAGATTTTGAAAAGCACGTGTAAGTCGACCATGCACTGCAGCAAGATTAACAACATCCTATACATGAAAGTCAAGAAACTGATGCTGTCACGATTGAAAACAGTAAGCAGTTCTTTTAAATTAATTTTTATTTTCTTATTGATGGATAGTTGCTTTAGACAATTTTGTTGTTTTCTGTCCAACCTCAACATGAATCAGACATATGTACACATATGTCCCCTCCTTTTCGAACCTCCTGCCCGTCTCCCTCCCCAGTATGCAGCTTTTGAAACAAACTAAAAATAGAGTTAGCATATGATCCAGCAATCCCACTACTGGGCATATATCCAGTAAAGATAAAAACTCCCATCAGAAAAGAGACACGCACAGCAGTGTTTATAGTAGTACCAAGTACAGTAGCAAACAAATGGAAAGAACCTTAAATGCCCATAAATAGGTGAATGGATACAGAAAGATATATTATACATATAATGGAATATTAAGCATAAGAAAGAATGAAACAATGCTATTTTGTCAACATGGATGCACCGAGAGATGATCATACAAAGTAAGTCAAACAGAGAAAGATAAGAGGAGCTTAGGTGGGTTCAGCTCACGTTTTGGACTTCAGTTGATAGGAGGTCTTCATCTTTTCCCCCTGGGTATATGGAGGTGGCTGTTATGTAACTACTCTAAGCCTTGTGGCTTCCAGTGACCTTAGTCATTCTGAAGGCTCCCAGTAGTCTTCCCCAGAGCCCCTGAGCACCCTTATATATATACCCATCTGCAGGGGCCACACTTACGGTTTATGAGATCAGGAAGTCTCTTCCCCAGCCAATGGTGGCCCCGGGTGAGCCTTGACATCACAAAGACCCATCCTGACATGTCTAGTGGAGGATGGGGAGCAACTCAGATGATTTTGTGGGAGAAATGAGGCATTTGTAATTCCCCTAAAGAGGCCTCCAAACTCACCTGCCACCCTCATCTCTCCACGTCAACTCATGGGACACACGGCAGGCAGACTGCGTTTCCTACAAACCTTCCCCACAGCCGCACTCCTCAGGCATTCATTCTGTTCTCTCTCACCTTTCACCTTTATCTAGTTTTGAATATCTTGCCTGAAATCCCTCTACAACAACTAGGCTGTGTTTAAGTGTCTGTGGAATTGAGCATCTTTCCACGTTCCCTCTGCAGTGTGGTCTTAATGCACCGGGAAGCCCATTGAATTCTGGGCCAGCCGACAGAAATCTTTCCATCCCGACTCCTTGTCTCAGTGTTCCTGGAACGCGCCTCCGTTTTCTGGTCTCCAGTTGGAAACCCTTGTCTTCAGGCTGTGAGAACGCATTGAATACACTTGCCCTTGCTCCACACGGAGGTGTCTCGTTTCAAGTTTAGGACGGAGGGTCACCTCACTAGGAGTACTACCCAGGCTTGGTTTGAACAGGGTGATGGGGATGGGGCAGAGAAATGCCTGTTTCCGGTTGTGCTGGGGCATCCCATGCAGGAAATTGACCACCTGCACCTGATTAGTATTCCCAGCAAGGGGTGGAGCTTGCCCAGAACTGTGTGAGCTTTGTGTGCAAGGGTCTTCTCAACACGTGCCCTCACAAATCTCTTTTCTCATCTTGTTTTCTTTCTGGAAGCTCCCTTGGAGCTGACCTCACAGCCAAAACCATGGTGGAATTCATTTCCATGAGCAGCTGCCACAAGCTTCCAGGTTCTTGGATAAAACACTGAGTCATCCTGTCCTGTGCATCTAGTTCCCACAGTCTCTCATTGAGCTGGTTGGCTCTGGAGGAAAGGGGAATGGATTGTGTGCTCCACCTCAGTCCTCGTTTTTCCAATTGACTCGTAGGGTCAACCAGCCTGAGGTGCACCCCTGGGGACCGTTTGTGGGCTGAGTGGGTCTCCCTCGGTTTCCTGTGAAATATTCACATCCTGTTGTCCATTTGTTGCTTACTCACCCAGGGTCCATCACACTGCTGAACATTTTAAGAGGTCGAAAAAGCACGCCATAAACAAACCCAAAAAATGACTCTTACAATTTTGAGAAGAAAGGTCTTAAAACCTGGTAGAAAAATGGGCAAGAGGCATGAGCCAACACTTTATAAGAAAGATGTATCACTGGCCTTTAAATTTATGAAGACATTTTTAAAGACATGAGCAGCCAATTCACAAGAAGAGTATGGAACTAGCCCCGAACCACGTTAAGAACATATTAAATCTCATGAAGGTAAGAAAAACCATACTAAAATTCCCTTGAGAACTGAAACTCAGGCAGAAGTGGCATAGATTTTAGAAATTGCAGACAGAGACATTAAGATACTTGGAATAACTGTGTTTTGTGTGTTCTAAAAGTAAGGAGAGGCATGGAGATCCTAAAATAGACCCCATTTTATCTTAAAGGTATGAAAAACATAGTGTCAGATGAAGCCCATTTTAAGGGTTTCCTGGTGGCTCAGACAGTAAAAAAAAAAAAAAAAAACCACCTGCAACATGGGAGACCGGGATTCAATCCCTGTGTTGGGAAGATCCCCTGGAGGGGGGAATGGCAGCCTGCTCCAGTATGCCTGCCTGGAGAATCCCCATGGACAGAGGAGTCTGGTGGGCTACAGTCCATGGCGTCAAAAAGAGTTGTACCCGGCTGAGCAACAAAACACCGCACAGCACAGCACATTGAATGTTTGTGAAAGAAAGGCAGGTACGGAGGAAAGAGGGAGAAAGGGAAACAAGGGAAATGAAAGGAAGGAAAGAAAATCCTCTGTTGCTGGTGAGAACAGAGCAACCAGAGATGTCCCCCAGCAGGACAGCACCCCACATGTCCATCTGAGCACTCTCAGACGGTTTGAAACAACCATCACCAACTTTGGTCCCAGTCCTTCAACCAAACTCATGTGCAGGGTTTCCCACTAACAGGCTAATAGTCATCATGGTTTCTCCTCATTCAAATCGTGATTCACAGAGAAGTGAAAAAGACACGTGTGCCCCAACGTTCACCACAGAACTGTTTACAATAGCCAGGGCATGGAAGCAACCTAGATGTCCATCAGCAGACAAATGGGAAAGAAAGCTGTGGTACATAGACACAATGGAATATTGCTCAGCCATTAAAAAGAACACATTTGAATCCGTTCTAATGAGGTAGATGAAACTGGAGCCTATTATCCAGAGTGAAGTAAGTCAGAAAGAAAAACACCAATACACTTTACTAAGGCATATATATGGAATTTAGAAAGATGGTAATGATACCCCTCTATGGGAGACAGCAAAAGAGACACAGATTTACAGAACAGTCTTTTGGAGTCTGTGGGAGATGGCGAGGGTGGGATGATCTGAGAGAATAGCATTGAAACATGTATATTATCATATGTGAAAGAGATAGCCAGTCCAAGTTCGATGCATAAGACAGGGTGCTCAGGGCTGGTGCACTGGGATGACCCAGAGGGATGGGATGGGGAGGGAGGTGGGAGGGGGGATCAGGATGGGGAACACCTGTACACTCATGGCTGATTCATGTTAATGTATGGCAAAAACCACCACAATATTGTAAAGTAATTACCCACCAATTAAAATAAATAAAATAAAATAAAATATATTCCTTTGCTAAAAAGGGCCTAATCAGTATTGGCTTTTTGACGCCCAAAAACGCCATTCTTTTCCTTCCTTTCTTCCCTCCTTCCTCCCTCCACTTTCTTTCCTTTTCTTTCTTATTATACAACTGCTAAAGCTTCTTTCCATTTATAATTATGACAAAGTCCTGGCTCTATTCCCCATGTTGTACAAGGCATCCCTGAGCTCATCTTCCACCTAACCAACACTGCGTGCCTCCCACTCCCCACCTCTGTATTGCCCCTCCCTCTTCCCCTCCCCGCTGGTAACCAGTGGATGCTTCTCTATAACTGCGCCCCTCCATTTTAATCATATTCCCTACTTTGCGGTATGTTTAGAGTCTATAAGTGATATCATACAGTATTTGTCTATCTCTGTGAGTTATTTTACTCAATATTCTACCTTCCATGTTGCTGCAAATGCCAATATTCCATTCTTTTGATGGGGCGGCTCCTTTATATGCCTTTTTAGCAAATGGCACGCCCCCCCGCCCCCCACACGACACAGCTCCCCAGCTAAGTATCCATCTCTGCACTCACACAGAGAAACACCAAGTCCTCTTCTCTTCTCCCATGGGAAGTGTGTCTTTCAAACTCAGTCTGGAACCAGGTCTTCCCCCTACTTTCCAGCAACCTGGGCCTTCTGGTCCCATCTCCATCTCCACAGAAGCCATCTCCCTCCATCGTCACACACTTATCCCTTCCCTGCCCTCTCTGTCCCCACTATCAGAGAACTCAGAGACAAACATAAATTCACATCAGGTTGATTTTATTTTCATTATTAATGTATGCAGTTGTTATAATATTCAGCATCTGTACCGTTGGCCAGTACTCATCGGCGAGACCCTTGAGCATTTCTGAAGTCTCTAGCCATGCCCCGAAGTCACTGGCTATCCTCTGGTCCAGCTGGAATTGCAGGGGTCTCCATGGCCTCTGGACCTCCTCTGGTTCATTGTTATTAGCTGGAATGGCAGGCGTCTCTGTGGCCTCTGGGACCTCCTCTGGTTCATTCTGATTAACTGGAATGGCAGGGGCCTCTCTGCTCTCTGGGACCTCCTCTGGTTCCTTCTGATTCACCTGTTCATTTGCCTTGGAACTCTGGCTACAGAGCTTTGAGCATCTGATTTTCTTAAGCTTTCTGGTGGTGGGATTTTTCTGAGTTTTCTTAGGCAGCTTTGCCGGAATGGGATTTTTAACCCTCACGGTTACCCTGGCCACATAGAGAAAACAAGAGGGGGAGCAAAGAATGGGACTGGTTTAGGGAAGTGTGTGAAGACAGGTGGGAACGATGGCTTCAGGAGAAGGGGTGTGGGCAGAGAAGGGTTATGTGCCAGGCTAGGAAAGGGGAGGGGGTCTTTTGCCGTGGGGCCAATGGGCAAGAGGAGTTTGGTTGTGTTCAGCTCACCTTGACATTTTTTCTGGACCTCAGTTGATAGGAGGTCTTCATCTTCTCCTGGGTAACAGGAGGTGCGTGATCCATAACTACTCTGGAGCCTTGTGGCTTCCTAGTCACCTCAGTCATTTGGAGGACTCATGGTGGTCTGCTCAGAGCCCCTGAGCACCCCTATCTATACCCATCCCCATGGAGCCTCACCCTCATGCTTTATGACGTCAGCAAGTCTCTTCCCCAGGCAATGGTGGCCCTGGGTGAGCTTTGACATCAAAAAGCCCCATCCTGACATGTCTAGCGGGGGATGGGGAGCAATTCAGATGATTTGCTGGGAGAAATGAGGCGTTTGTCATGCCCTAAAGAGTCCTCCAAACTCACCTGCCACCCTCACCTCTATGTCAACTCTGATGGGTCACACAGCAGGCAGAGTGCATCTCCTCCAAACCTTGCCCCACAGCCACACTCCTCGGGCATTCATTCTGTTCTCTCTCAGCTTTCACCATTATCCAGCTTTTCATATCTTGCCTAATCTCCCTCCATGACAACTACGTTGTGTGTAAGTCTCTGTGGAAGCGAGAATCATTCCACGTTCCTCCTGCAATGTGGTCTTAATGCACCTCAAAGATCACTTAACTGTGGGCCAGCTGACAGAAACCTTTCCCATCCCGCCTCTTTTCTCCGCGTTCCAGGATCTCTCCTCGGTTTTCTGGTTTCCAGTCGGAAACCCTTGTCTTCAGGCTGTGAGAATGCAGTGAATACACTTGACCTTGTTCCACATGGAGCTTTACTGAATAAACCCACTTGGTCATGATGTCTAACTTTTTGAATATGTCATTGGATTCTCTTTGCTAGAATTGGTTGAACATTTTTCACATATGTTCATCAGTGATATTGGCCTGTAGTTTTCTTTTTTGGCGGCATCTTTGGCTGGTTTTGGGATTAGGGTGAAGGGGGCCTCATAAATTGAGTTTGGGGGTTTACTTTGTGCAATAATTTGGAAGGGTTTGAGTATGATAGGTAGGTGTTAGCCCTTAATTGTTTGGTGGATTCACCTGTGAAGCCAACTGGTCCTTCGCTTTTGTTTGTTCAAAGACTTTTCATGGCAGTTTCAATTTCCATGCTTTTGATTGGTCTAGTAAGATTTTCTATTTCTTCCTGGCTCAGTTTTGGAAGGTTATACTTTCTAAGAATTCGTCCATTTCTTCCAAGTTTTCCATTTTATTTTCATACAGCTGCTGATAGAAGTCTCTTGTGATCCTTTGTATTTCTGTGTTGACTGTTGCATGCACTGCAGCATCATTCACAACGACCAAGAAATGAAGGGAAGAGAATTGTTGGGTGCAGTTGAAAAGAGAAAGAATTGGGACAGAGATACACAATGAAATATGATGAGAAAATTATGAAATTGGAAAAAATTCCATTTTCAGAGATACGCAAACATCTAGAGTTAATCACAGTAAGTAAAGAAGGGCAGATTAAAGAGATATCATATCATATATCTTCGAGAGGGGATTAAAAAAAAAAAAAAAACATTGATGGCGATGAGTGAAAAAAAAAGAAAAGTGAAATGGACTTGCACTCCTGGTAAGAAAATTACGGTTAGCAAAAGGTGTTTGTGTGTGAGAGCCTGAAAGGTGAAGGCTGGAATAAATTTATTCCCACAAATGCCTATGCAAGTCATAATCCACATGGACTTCTTGTATCAAGAGAAATGTGCTCAACAGATTCTCAAAACAGCTGTGACAGTAACCACAGCTGAACACCTCTAGGTATCTGTGGAACGGAAGGAGAAACTGGTTCCCTGCAACAAATACAACAGTGTAAATTGTCTTAAATGAGAAATAAAAGTTTCACTTAAAGAAAAAACCTCAAAGGCTGAGGAGACAAAAGCTTTTGGTGACTTCCAGGGTCTCCTTTTCCTCTCACTTACAACCAGGCCTGGGAGAACCTCAGAGGGGGCTGTTACCATAGCAACAAGAGGAGGGAATGAAGAAATGCTGCCGCCTTGTGGACATTTTCTATAACAGCAACCTTAGAATGCTGATGGACCCAGGGTTCACAATGGACCCAGTGTTCACAATGGTGCTGAGCTCTAACCCATACCTACTCTTTACAAATTGCCAGGGATCACAGAGGAGAAAAAGTTAACACAGGGGAAGCTAACAGGTAGAGGATATGAACGAGTAGACATAATTCCGTGTCTCATTAAAAAAGCTGATGACAATGTGCACATAGGATGAAATCTAAGAGATATGAACAACTAAGCTATTGAGGATAGGATCACCTCTGCCTCAGCACGAGAAAAGGCCACTGTCTAAAGCCGTACATGGAATCAGTTGTAGAATAGCATTAGTACAGTGGACACTTTAGGTTACTGGTGGGATGGACCTGATAAGAGGCACTATGAGCATGATTTGAAAAGTGCACCCCTATGAACGACAAATACATAAATAAACAAAGAGCAGAGACACTATGATAAACCAGGTCCTCTCCTGGAGTAGTTCAGAAATGAACAGATTTCGAACACCACACACCCCAAACCAGGTCGCATGGAAACCATTGAAAACATCAAAGAGATGAAAGTTAAGATAGCATACCTGGACAGAGGAATGTATAAGGAAATTGATACAGGTCTAGAATGAATTTGGAATCAAGGATTGAAATCTGAAAGTCAGACAACTTCAGAGATAGATAAAGCCGGAGATCATCCCACTGAGTGAAGGAGGTTCGATTCAAGAAACATTAGTTGATGCAACAGAGAGGTGGGATACAAAAATCCACTGCAGTGAGCACCCACACAAAGGTGACATGGACATCCAACCTGGCAAGAGAGCTAAGGGTGGACCCTGGTGGGTGGAAGGGAAACATCTGTAGTTTGGCATTAATTTCTTCCCACAGATACATATAAAACACAGAATGCACATAAACCTATTGCAGCAAGAGTGGTAGTCGAAACACCTTCTAATAATATGTAGGTGAAAACAAGCACAGCTGAATACATAGAGTAGTCTCAGTGTCACGGAACAAGAATCTGTACACGTCAAACCAGCTCCCCTTGTCTTCAACTGAAAGAGAATAGGAAGATTTACTTCAAAAATCCGAGAGTGAGGAGACACCGGGTTTTGTGGCATCCTCTGGCTCGGTCTACTCTACTGTACAACCAGGCTTGGCAAAAACTCTCAGATGGGGCAGACCATTCCAAAAGAGGAGGGAATCATAAAGCCTTGCAGCGTAGAGGGTTTTCTCTGTAATGGCAGCCTTCAAACTGTCGCTGATGGATATGTGATATACACAAGGCTGCTGGACTCAACATGAGACCTACCCTTGACCATGTCAGGGGTGATTCATCCAAAAAAGAAAAAAAGTGAAAAAGAAAATCCAGAACACTCTCAGGAAGAAAACATCAACAGTTAAATACAGCTCAAAGTGCTTTAAAAAATAAAGAAACACAGATTTTGAAAAGCACGTGTAAGTCGACCATGCACTGCAGCAAGATTAACAACATCCTATACATGAAAGTCAAGAAACTGATGCTGTCACGATTGAAAACAGTAAGCAGTTCTTTTTAAATTAATTTTTATTTTCTTATTGATGGATAGTTGCTTTAGACAATTTTGTTGTTTTCTGTCCAACCTCAACATGAATCAGACATATGTACACATATGTCCCCTCCTTTTCGAACCTCCTGCCCGTCTCCCTCCCCAGTATGCAGCTTTTGAAACAAACTAAAAATAGAGTTAGCATATGATCCAGCAATCCCACTACTGGGCATATATCCAGTAAAGATAAAAACTCCCATCAGAAAAGAGACACGCACAGCAGTGTTTATAGTAGTACCAAGTACAGTAGCAAACAAATGGAAAGAACCTTAAATGCCCATAAATAGGTGAATGGATACAGAAAGATATATTATACATATAATGGAATATTAAGCATAAGAAAGAATGAAACAATGCTATTTTGTCAACATGGATGCACCGAGAGATGATCATACAAAGTAAGTCAAACAGAGAAAGATAAGAGGAGCTTAGGTGGGTTCAGCTCACGTTTTGGACTTCAGTTGATAGGAGGTCTTCATCTTTTCCCCCTGGGTATATGGAGGTGGCTGTTATGTAACTACTCTAAGCCTTGTGGCTTCCCAGTGACCTTAGTCATTCTGAAGGCTCCCAGTAGTCTTCCCCAGAGCCCCTGAGCACCCTTATATATATACCCATCTGCAGGGGCCACACTTACGGTTTATGAGATCAGGAAGTCTCTTCCCCAGCCAATGGTGGCCCCGGGTGAGCCTTGACATCACAAAGACCCATCCTGACATGTCTAGTGGAGGATGGGGAGCAACTCAGATGATTTTGTGGGAGAAATGAGGCATTTGTAATTCCCCTAAAGAGGCCTCCAAACTCACCTGCCACCCTCATCTCTCCACGTCAACTCATGGGACACACGGCAGGCAGACTGCGTTTCCTACAAACCTTCCCCACAGCCGCACTCCTCAGGCATTCATTCTGTTCTCTCTCACCTTTTACCTTTATCTAGTTTTGAATATCTTGCCTGAAATCCCTCTACAACAACTAGGCTGTGTTTAAGTGTCTGTGGAATTGAGCATCTTTCCACGTTCCCTCTGCAGTGTGGTCTTAATGCACCGGGAAGCCCATTGAATTCTGGGCCAGCCGACAGAAATCTTTCCATCCCGACTCCTTGTCTCAGTGTTCCTGGAACGCGCCTCCGTTTTCTGGTCTCCAGTTGGAAACCCTTGTCTTCAGGCTGTGAGAACGCATTGAATACACTTGCCCTTGCTCCACACGGAGGTGTCTCGTTTCAAGTTTAGGACGGAGGGTCACCTCACTAGGAGTACTACCCAGGCTTGGTTTGAACAGGGTGATGGGGATGGGGCAGAGAAATGCCTGTTTCCGGTTGTGCTGGGGCATCCCATGCAGGAAATGACCACCTGCACCTGATTAGTATTCCCAGCAAGGGGTGGAGCTTGCCCAGAACTGTGTGAGCTTTGTGTGCAAGGGTCTTCTCAACACGTGCCCTCACAAATCTCTTTTCTCATCTTGTTTTCTTTCTGGAAGCTCCCTTGGAGCTGACCTCACAGCCAAAACCATGGTGGAATTCATTTCCATGAGCAGCTGCCACAAGCTTCCAGGTTCTTGGATAAAACACTGAGTCATCCTGTCCTGTGCATCTAGTTCCCACAGTCTCTCATTGAGCTGGTTGGCTCTGGAGGAAAGGGGAATGGATTGTGTGCTCCACCTCAGTCCTCGTTTTTCCAATTGACTCGTAGGGTCAACCAGCCTGAGGTGCACCCCTGGGGACCGTTTGTGGGCTGAGTGGGTCTCCCTCGGTTTCCTGTGAAATATTCACATCCTGTTGTCCATTTGTTGCTTACTCACCCAGGGTCCATCACACTGCTGAACATTTTAAGAGGTCGAAAAAGCACGCCATAAACAAACCCAAAAAATGACTCTTACAATTTTGAGAAGAAAGGTCTTAAAACCTGGTAGAAAAATGGGCAAGAGGCATGAGCCAACACTTTATAAGAAAGATGTATCACTGGCCTTTAAATTTATGAAGACATTTTTAAAGACATGAGCAGCCAATTCACAAGAAGAGTATGGAACTAGCCCCGAACCACGTTAAGAACATATTAAATCTCATGAAGGTAAGAAAAACCATACTAAAATTCCCTTGAGAACTGAAACTCAGGCAGAAGTGGCATAGATTTTAGAAATTGCAGACAGAGACATTAAGATACTTGGAATAACTGTGTTTTGTGTGTTCTAAAAGTAAGGAGAGGCATGGAGATCCTAAAATAGACCCCATTTTATCTTAAAGGTATGAAAAACATAGTGTCAGATGAAGCCCATTTTAAGGGTTTCCTGGTGGCTCAGACAGTAAAAAAAAAAAAAAAACCACCTGCAACATGGGAGACCGGGATTCAATCCCTGTGTTGGGAAGATCCCCTGGAGGGGGGAATGGCAGCCTGCTCCAGTATGCCTGCCTGGAGAATCCCCATGGACAGAGGAGTCTGGTGGGCTACAGTCCATGGCGTCAAAAAGAGTTGTACCCGGCTGAGCAACAAAACACCGCACAGCACAGCACATTGAATGTTTGTGAAAGAAAGGCAGGTACGGAGGAAAGAGGGAGAAAGGGAAACAAGGGAAATGAAAGGAAGGAAAGAAAATCCTCTGTTGCTGGTGAGAACAGAGCAACCAGAGATGTCCCCCAGCAGGACAGCACCCCACATGTCCATCTGAGCACTCTCAGACGGTTTGAAACAACCATCACCAACTTTGGTCCCAGTCCTTCAACCAAACTCATGTGCAGGGTTTCCCACTAACAGGCTAATAGTCATCATGGTTTCTCCTCATTCAAATCGTGATTCACAGAGAAGTGAAAAAGACACGTGTGCCCCAACGTTCACCACAGAACTGTTTACAATAGCCAGGGCATGGAAGCAACCTAGATGTCCATCAGCAGACAAATGGGAAAGAAAGCTGTGGTACATAGACACAATGGAATATTGCTCAGCCATTAAAAAGAACACATTTGAATCCGTTCTAATGAGGTAGATGAAACTGGAGCCTATTATCCAGAGTGAAGTAAGTCAGAAAGAAAAACACCAATACACTTTACTAAGGCATATATATGGAATTTAGAAAGATGGTAATGATACCCCTCTATGGGAGACAGCAAAAGAGACACAGATTTACAGAACAGTCTTTTGGAGTCTGTGGGAGATGGCGAGGGTGGGATGATCTGAGAGAATAGCATTGAAACATGTATATTATCATATGTGAAAGAGATAGCCAGTCCAAGTTCGATGCATAAGACAGGGTGCTCAGGGCTGGTGCACTGGGATGACCCAGAGGGATGGGATGGGGAGGGAGGTGGGAGGGGGGATCAGGATGGGGAACACCTGTACACTCATGGCTGATTCATGTTAATGTATGGCAAAAACCACCACAATATTGTAAAGTAATTACCCACCAATTAAAATAAATAAAATAAAATAAAATATATTCCTTTGCTAAAAAGGGCCTAATCAGTATTGGCTTTTTGACGCCCAAAAACGCCATTCTTTTCCTTCCTTTCTTCCCTCCTTCCTCCCTCCACTTTCTTTCCTTTTCTTTCTTATTATACAACTGCTAAAGCTTCTTTCCATTTATAATTATGACAAAGTCCTGGCTCTATTCCCCATGTTGTACAAGGCATCCCTGAGCTCATCTTCCACCTAACCAACACTGCGTGCCTCCCACTCCCCACCTCTGTATTGCCCCTCCCTCTTCCCCTCCCCGCTGGTAACCAGTGGATGCTTCTCTATAACTGCGCCCCTCCATTTTAATCATATTCCCTACTTTGCGGTATGTTTAGAGTCTATAAGTGATATCATACAGTATTTGTCTATCTCTGTGAGTTATTTTACTCAATATTCTACCTTCCATGTTGCTGCAAATGCCAATATTCCATTCTTTTGATGGGGCGGCTCCTTTATATGCCTTTTTAGCAAATGGCACGCCCCCCCGCCCCCCACACGACACAGCTCCCCAGCTAAGTATCCATCTCTGCACTCACACAGAGAAACACCAAGTCCTCTTCTCTTCTCCCATGGGAAGTGTGTCTTTCAAACTCAGTCTGGAACCAGGTCTTCCCCCTACTTTCCAGCAACCTGGGCCTTCTGGTCCCATCTCCATCTCCACAGAAGCCATCTCCCTCCATCGTCACACACTTATCCCTTCCCTGCCCTCTCTGTCCCCACTATCAGAGAACTCAGAGACAAACATAAATTCACATCAGGTTGATTTTATTTTCATTATTAATGTATGCAGTTGTTATAATATTCAGCATCTGTACCGTTGGCCAGTACTCATCGGCGAGACCCTTGAGCATTTCTGAAGTCTCTAGCCATGCCCCGAAGTCACTGGCTATCCTCTGGTCCAGCTGGAATTGCAGGGGTCTCCATGGCCTCTGGACCTCCTCTGGTTCATTGTTATTAGCTGGAATGGCAGGCGTCTCTGTGGCCTCTGGGACCTCCTCTGGTTCATTCTGATTAACTGGAATGGCAGGGGCCTCTCTGCTCTCTGGGACCTCCTCTGGTTCCTTCTGATTCACCTGTTCATTTGCCTTGGAACTCTGGCTACAGAGCTTTGAGCATCTGATTTTCTTAAGCTTTCTGGTGGTGGGATTTTTCTGAGTTTTCTTAGGCAGCTTTGCCGGAATGGGATTCTTAACCCTCACGGTTACCCTGGCCACATAGAGAAAACAAGAGGGGGAGCAAAGAATGGGACTGGTTTAGGGAAGTGTGTGAAGACAGGTGGGAACGATGGCTTCAGGAGAAGGGGTGTGGGCAGAGAAGGGTTATGTGCCAGGCTAGGAAAGGGGAGGGGGTCTTTTGCCGTGGGGCCAATGGGCAAGAGGAGTTTGGTTGTGTTCAGCTCACCTTGACATTTTTTCTGGACCTCAGTTGATAGGAGGTCTTCATCTTCTCCTGGGTAACAGGAGGTGCGTGATCCATAACTACTCTGGAGCCTTGTGGCTTCCTAGTCACCTCAGTCATTTGGAGGACTCATGGTGGTCTGCTCAGAGCCCCTGAGCACCCCTATCTATACCCATCCCCATGGAGCCTCACCCTCATGCTTTATGACGTCAGCAAGTCTCTTCCCCAGGCAATGGTGGCCCTGGGTGAGCTTTGACATCAAAAAGCCCCATCCTGACATGTCTAGCGGGGGATGGGGAGCAATTCAGATGATTTGCTGGGAGAAATGAGGCGTTTGTCATGCCCTAAAGAGTCCTCCAAACTCACCTGCCACCCTCACCTCTATGTCAACTCTGATGGGTCACACAGCAGGCAGAGTGCATCTCCTCCAAACCTTGCCCCACAGCCACACTCCTCGGGCATTCATTCTGTTCTCTCTCAGCTTTCACCATTATCCAGCTTTTCATATCTTGCCTAATCTCCCTCCATGACAACTACGTTGTGTGTAAGTCTCTGTGGAAGCGAGAATCATTCCACGTTCCTCCTGCAATGTGGTCTTAATGCACCTCAAAGATCACTTAACTGTGGGCCAGCTGACAGAAACCTTTCCCATCCCGCCTCTTTTCTCCGCGTTCCAGGATCTCTCCTCGGTTTTCTGGTTTCCAGTCGGAAACCCTTGTCTTCAGGCTGTGAGAATGCAGTGAATACACTTGACCTTGTTCCACATGGAGCTTTACTGAATAAACCCACTTGGTCATGATGTCTAACTTTTTGAATATGTCATTGGATTCTCTTTGCTAGAATTGGTTGAACATTTTTCACATATGTTCATCAGTGATATTGGCCTGTAGTTTTCTTTTTTGGCGGCATCTTTGGCTGGTTTTGGGATTAGGGTGAAGGGGGCCTCATAAATTGAGTTTGGGGGTTTACTTTGTGCAATAATTTGGAAGGGTTTGAGTATGATAGGTAGGTGTTAGCCCTTAATTGTTTGGTGGATTCACCTGTGAAGCCAACTGGTCCTTCGCTTTTGTTTGTTCAAAGACATTTCATGGCAGTTTCAATTTCCATGCTTTTGATTGGTCTAGTAAGATTTTCTATTTCTTCCTGGCTCAGTTTTGGAAGGTTATACTTTCTAAGAATTCGTCCATTTCTTCCAAGTTTTCCATTTTATTTTCATACAGCTGCTGATAGAAGTCTCTTGTGATCCTTTGTATTTCTGTGTTGACTGTTGCATGCACTGCAGCATCATTCACAACGACCAAGAAATGAAGGGAAGAGAATTGTTGGGTGCAGTTGAAAAGAGAAAGAATTGGGACAGAGATACACAATGAAATATGATGAGAAAATTATGAAATTGGAAAAAATTCCATTTTCAGAGATACGCAAACATCTAGAGTTAATCACAGTAAGTAAAGAAGGGCAGATTAAAGAGATATCATATCATATATCTTCGAGAGGGGATTAAAAAAAAAAAAAAACATTGATGGCGATGAGTGAAAAAAAAAGAAAAGTGAAATGGACTTGCACTCCTGGTAAGAAAATTACGGTTAGCAAAAGGTGTTTGTGTGTGAGAGCCTGAAAGGTGAAGGCTGGAATAAATTTATTCCCACAAATGCCTATGCAAGTCATAATCCACATGGACTTCTTGTATCAAGAGAAATGTGTTCAACAGATTCTCAAAACAGCTGTGACAGTAACCACAGCTGAACACCTCTAGGTATCTGTGGAACGGAAGGAGAAACTGGTTCCCTGCAACAAATACAACAGTGTAAATTGTCTTAAATGAGAAATAAAAGTTTCACTTAAAGAAAAAACCTCAAAGGCTGAGGAGACAAAAGCTTTTGGTGACTTCCAGGGTCTCCTTTTCCTCTCACTTACAACCAGGCCTGGGAGAACCTCAGAGGGGGCTGTTACCATAGCAACAAGAGGAGGGAATGAAGAAATGCTGCCGCCTTGTGGACATTTTCTATAACAGCAACCTTAGAATGCTGATGGACCCAGGGTTCACAATGGACCCAGTGTTCACAATGGTGCTGAGCTCTAACCCATACCTACTCTTTACAAATTGCCAGGGATCACAGAGGAGAAAAAGTTAACACAGGGGAAGCTAACAGGTAGAGGATATGAACGAGTAGACATAATTCCGTGTCTCATTAAAAAAGCTGATGACAATGTGCACATAGGATGAAATCTAAGAGATATGAACAACTAAGCTATTGAGGATAGGATCACCTCTGCCTCAGCACGAGAAAAGGCCACTGTCTAAAGCCATACATGGAATCAGTTGTAGAATAGCATTAGTACAGTGGACACTTTAGGTTACTGGTGGGATGGACCTGATAAGAGGCACTATGAGCATGATTTGAAAAGTGCACCCCTATGAACGACAAATACATAAATAAACAAAGAGCAGAGACACTATGATAAACCAGGTCCTCTCCTGGAGTAGTTCAGAAATGAACAGATTTCGAACACCACACACCCCAAACCAGGTCGCATGGAAACCATTGAAAACATCAAAGAGATGAAAGTTAAGATAGCATACCTGGACAGAGGAATGTATAAGGAAATTGATACAGGTCTAGAATGAATTTGGAATCAAGGATTGAAATCTGAAAGTCGGACAACTTCAGAGATAGATAAAGCCGGAGATCATCCCACTGAGTGAAGGAGGTTCGATTCAAGAAACATTAGTTGATGCAACAGAGAGGTGGGATACAAAAATCCACTGCAGTGAGCACCCACACAAAGGTGACATGGACATCCAACCTGGCAAGAGAGCTAAGGGTGGACCCTGGTGGGTGGAAGGGAAACATCTGTAGTTTGGCATTAATTTCTTCCCACAGATACATATAAAACACAGAATGCACATAAACCTATTGCAGCAAGAGTGGTAGTCGAAACACCTTCTAATAATATGTAGGTGAAAACAAGCACAGCTGAATACATAGAGTAGTCTCAGTGTCACGGAACAAGAATCTGTACACGTCAAACCAGCTCCCCTTGTCTTCAACTGAAAGAGAATAGGAAGATTTACTTCAAAAATCCGAGAGTGAGGAGACACCGGGTTTTGTGGCATCCTCTGGCTCGGTCTACTCTACTGTACAACCAGGCTTGGCAAAAACTCTCAGATGGGGCAGACCATTCCAAAAGAGGAGGGAATCATAAAGCCTTGCAGCGTAGAGGGTTTTCTCTGTAATGGCAGCCTTCAAACTGTCGCTGATGGATATGTGATATACACAAGGCTGCTGGACTCAACATGAGACCTACCCTTGACCATGTCAGGGGTGATTCATCCAAAAAAGAAAAAAAGTGAAAAAGAAAATCCAGAACACTCTCAGGAAGAAAACATCAACAGTTAAATACAGCTCAAAGTGCTTTAAAAAATAAAGAAACACAGATTTTGAAAAGCACGTGTAAGTCGACCATGCACTGCAGCAAGATTAACAACATCCTATACATGAAAGTCAAGAAACTGATGCTGTCACGATTGAAAACAGTAAGCAGTTCTTTTTAAATTAATTTTTATTTTCTTATTGATGGATAGTTGCTTTAGACAATTTTGTTGTTTTCTGTCCAACCTCAACATGAATCAGACATATGTACACATATGTCCCCTCCTTTTCGAACCTCCTGCCCGTCTCCCTCCCCAGTATGCAGCTTTTGAAACAAACTAAAAATAGAGTTAGCATATGATCCAGCAATCCCACTACTGGGCATATATCCAGTAAAGATAAAAACTCCCATCAGAAAAGAGACACGCACAGCAGTGTTTATAGTAGTACCAAGTACAGTAGCAAACAAATGGAAAGAACCTTAAATGCCCATAAATAGGTGAATGGATACAGAAAGATATATTATACATATAATGGAATATTAAGCATAAGAAAGAATAAAACAATGCTATTTTGTCAACATGGATGCACCGAGAGATGATCATACAAAGTAAGTCAAACAGAGAAAGATAAGAGGAGCTTAGGTGGGTTCAGCTCACGTTTTGGACTTCAGTTGATAGGAGGTCTTCATCTTTTCCCCCTGGGTATATGGAGGTGGCTGTTATGTAACTACTCTAAGCCTTGTGGCTTCCCAGTGACCTTAGTCATTCTGAAGGCTCCCAGTAGTCTTCCCCAGAGCCCCTGAGCACCCTTATATATATACCCATCTGCAGGGGCCACACTTACGGTTTATGAGATCAGGAAGTCTCTTCCCCAGCCAATGGTGGCCCCGGGTGAGCCTTGACATCACAAAGACCCATCCTGACATGTCTAGTGGAGGATGGGGAGCAACTCAGATGATTTTGTGGGAGAAATGAGGCATTTGTAATTCCCCTAAAGAGGCCTCCAAACTCACCTGCCACCCTCATCTCTCCACGTCAACTCATGGGACACACGGCAGGCAGACTGCGTTTCCTACAAACCTTCCCCACAGCCGCACTCCTCAGGCATTCATTCTGTTCTCTCTCACCTTTCACCTTTATCTAGTTTTGAATATCTTGCCTGAAATCCCTCTACAACAACTAGGCTGTGTTTAAGTGTCTGTGGAATTGAGCATCTTTCCACGTTCCCTCTGCAGTGTGGTCTTAATGCACCGGGAAGCCCATTGAATTCTGGGCCAGCCGACAGAAATCTTTCCATCCCGACTCCTTGTCTCAGTGTTCCTGGAACGCGCCTCCGTTTTCTGGTCTCCAGTTGGAAACCCTTGTCTTCAGGCTGTGAGAACGCATTGAATACACTTGCCCTTGCTCCACACGGAGGTGTCTCGTTTCAAGTTTAGGACGGAGGGTCACCTCACTAGGAGTACTACCCAGGCTTGGTTTGAACAGGGTGATGGGGATGGGGCAGAGAAATGCCTGTTTCCGGTTGTGCTGGGGCATCCCATGCAGGAAATGACCACCTGCACCTGATTAGTATTCCCAGCAAGGGGTGGAGCTTGCCCAGAACTGTGTGAGCTTTGTGTGCAAGGGTCTTCTCAACACGTGCCCTCACAAATCTCTTTTCTCATCTTGTTTTCTTTCTGGAAGCTCCCTTGGAGCTGACCTCACAGCCAAAACCATGGTGGAATTCATTTCCATGAGCAGCTGCCACAAGCTTCCAGGTTCTTGGATAAAACACTGAGTCATCCTGTCCTGTGCATCTAGTTCCCACAGTCTCTCATTGAGCTGGTTGGCTCTGGAGGAAAGGGGAATGGATTGTGTGCTCCACCTCAGTCCTCGTTTTTCCAATTGACTCGTAGGGTCAACCAGCCTGAGGTGCACCCCTGGGGACCGTTTGTTGGCTGAGTGGGTCTCCCTCGGTTTCCTGTGAAATATTCACATCCTGTTGTCCATTTGTTGCTTACTCACCCAGGGTCCATCACACTGCTGAACATTTTAAGAGGTCGAAAAAGCACGCCATAAACAAACCCAAAAAATGACTCTTACAATTTTGAGAAGAAAGGTCTTAAAACCTGGTAGAAAAATGGGCAAGAGGCATGAGCCAACACTTTATAAGAAAGATGTATCACTGGCCTTTAAATTTATGAAGACATTTTTAAAGACATGAGCAGCCAATTCACAAGAAGAGTATGGAACTAGCCCCGAACCACGTTAAGAACATATTAAATCTCATGAAGGTAAGAAAAACCATACTAAAATTCCCTTGAGAACTGAAACTCAGGCAGAAGTGGCATAGATTTTAGAAATTGCAGACAGAGACATTAAGATACTTGGAATAACTGTGTTTTGTGTGTTCTAAAAGTAAGGAGAGGCATGGAGATCCTAAAATAGACCCCATTTTATCTTAAAGGTATGAAAAACATAGTGTCAGATGAAGCCCATTTTAAGGGTTTCCTGGTGGCTCAGACAGTAAAAAAAAAAAAAAACCACCTGCAACATGGGAGACCGGGATTCAATCCCTGTGTTGGGAAGATCCCCTGGAGGGGGGAATGGCAGCCTGCTCCAGTATGCCTGCCTGGAGAATCCCCATGGACAGAGGAGTCTGGTGGGCTACAGTCCATGGCGTCAAAAAGAGTTGTACCCGGCTGAGCAACAAAACACCGCACAGCACAGCACATTGAATGTTTGTGAAAGAAAGGCAGGTACGGAGGAAAGAGGGAGAAAGGGAAACAAGGGAAATGAAAGGAAGGAAAGAAAATCCTCTGTTGCTGGTGAGAACAGAGCAACCAGAGATGTCCCCCAGCAGGACAGCACCCCACATGTCCATCTGAGCACTCTCAGACGGTTTGAAACAACCATCACCAACTTTGGTCCCAGTCCTTCAACCAAACTCATGTGCAGGGTTTCCCACTAACAGGCTAATAGTCATCATGGTTTCTCCTCATTCAAATCGTGATTCACAGAGAAGTGAAAAAGACACGTGTGCCCCAGTGTTCACCACAGAACTGTTTACAATAGCCAGGGCATGGAAGCAACCTAGATGTCCATCAGCAGACAAATGGGAAAGAAAGCTGTGGTACATAGACACAATGGAATATTGCTCAGCCATTAAAAAGAACACATTTGAATCCGTTCTAATGAGGTAGATGAAACTGGAGCCTATTATCCAGAGTGAAGTAAGTCAGAAAGAAAAACACCAATACACTTTACTAAGGCATATATATGGAATTTAGAAAGATGGTAATGATACCCCTCTATGGGAGACAGCAAAAGAGACACAGATTTACAGAACAGTCTTTTGGAGTCTGTGGGAGATGGCGAGGGTGGGATGATCTGAGAGAATAGCATTGAAACATGTATATTATCATATGTGAAAGAGATAGCCAGTCCAAGTTCGATGCATAAGACAGGGTGCTCAGGGCTGGTGCACTGGGATGACCCAGAGGGATGGGATGGGGAGGGAGGTGGGAGGGGGGATCAGGATGGGGAACACCTGTACACTCATGGCTGATTCATGTTAATGTATGGCAAAAACCACCACAATATTGTAAAGTAATTACCCACCAATTAAAATAAATAAAATAAAATAAAATATATTCCTTTGCTAAAAAGGGCCTAATCAGTATTGGCTTTTTGACGCCCAAAAACGCCATTCTTTTCCTTCCTTTCTTCCCTCCTTCCTCCCTCCACTTTCTTTCCTTTTCTTTCTTATTATACAACTGCTAAAGCTTCTTTCCATTTATAATTATGACAAAGTCCTGGCTCTATTCCCCATGTTGTACAAGGCATCCCTGAGCTCATCTTCCACCTAACCAACACTGCGTGCCTCCCACTCCCCACCTCTGTATTGCCCCTCCCTCTTCCCCTCCCCGCTGGTAACCAGTGGATGCTTCTCTATAACTGCGCCCCTCCATTTTAATCATATTCCCTACTTTGCGGTATGTTTAGAGTCTATAAGTGATATCATACAGTATTTGTCTATCTCTGTGAGTTATTTTACTCAATATTCTACCTTCCATGTTGCTGCAAATGCCAATATTCCATTCTTTTGATGGGGCGGCTCCTTTATATGCCTTTTTAGCAAATGGCACGCCCCCCCGCCCCCCACACGACACAGCTCCCCAGCTAAGTATCCATCTCTGCACTCACACAGAGAAACACCAAGTCCTCTTCTCTTCTCCCATGGGAAGTGTGTCTTTCAAACTCAGTCTGGAACCAGGTCTTCCCCCTACTTTCCAGCAACCTGGGCCTTCTGGTCCCATCTCCATCTCCACAGAAGCCATCTCCCTCCATCGTCACACACTTATCCCTTCCCTGCCCTCTCTGTCCCCACTATCAGAGAACTCAGAGACAAACATAAATTCACATCAGGTTGATTTTATTTTCATTATTAATGTATGCAGTTGTTATAATATTCAGCATCTGTACCGTTGGCCAGTACTCATCGGCGAGACCCTTGAGCATTTCTGAAGTCTCTAGCCATGCCCCGAAGTCACTGGCTATCCTCTGGTCCAGCTGGAATTGCAGGGGTCTCCATGGCCTCTGGACCTCCTCTGGTTCATTGTTATTAGCTGGAATGGCAGGCGTCTCTGTGGCCTCTGGAACCTCCTCTGGTTCATTCTGATTAACTGGAATGGCAGGGGCCTCTCTGCTCTCTGGGACCTCCTCTGGTTCCTTCTGATTCACCTGTTCATTTGCCTTGGAACTCTGGCTACAGAGCTTTGAGTATCTGATTTTCTTAAGCTTTCTGGTGGTGGGATTTTTCTGAGTTTTCTTAGGCAGCTTTGCCGGAATGGGATTCTTAACCCTCACGGTTACCCTGGCCACATAGAGAAAACAAGAGGGGGAGCAAAGAATGGGACTGGTTTAGGGAAGTGTGTGAAGACAGGTGGGAACGATGGCTTCAGGAGAAGGGGTGTGGGCAGAGAAGGGTTATGTGCCAGGCTAGGAAAGGGGAGGGGGTCTTTTGCCGTGGGGCCAATGGGCAAGAGGAGTTTGGTTGTGTTCAGCTCACCTTGACATTTTTTCTGGACCTCAGTTGATAGGAGGTCTTCATCTTCTCCTGGGTAACAGGAGGTGCATGATCCATAACTACTCTGGAGCCTTGTGGCTTCCTAGTCACCTCAGTCATTTGGAGGACTCATGGTGGTCTGCTCAGAGCCCCTGAGCACCCCTATCTATACCCATCCCCATGGAGCCTCACCCTCATGCTTTATGACGTCAGCAAGTCTCTTCCCCAGGCAATGGTGGCCCTGGGTGAGCTTTGACATCACAAAGCCCCATCCTGACATGTCTAGCGGGGGATGGGGAGCAATTCAGATGATTTGCTGGGAGAAATGAGGCGTTTGTCATGCCCTAAAGAGGCCTCCAAACTCACCTGCCACCCTCACCTCTATGTCAACTCTGATGGGTCACACAGCAGGCAGAGTGCATCTCGTCCAAACCTTGCCCCACAGCCACACTCCTCGGGCATTCATTCTGTTCTCTCTCAGCTTTCACCATTATCCAGCTTTTCATATCTTGCCTAATCTCCCTCCATGACAACTACGTTGTGTGTAAGTCTCTGTGGAAGCGAGAATCATTCCACGTTCCTCCTGCAATGTGGTCTTAATGCACCTCAAAGACCACTTAACTGTGGGCCAGCCGACAGAAACCTTTCCCATCCCGCCTCTTTTCTCCGCGTTCCAGGATCTCTCCTCGGTTTTCTGGTTTCCAGTCGGAAACCCTTGTCTTCAGGCTGTGAGAATGCAGTGAATACACTTGACCTTGTTCCACATGGAGCTTTACTGAATAAACCCACTTGGTCATGATGTCTAACTTTTTGAATATGTCATTGGATTCTCTTTGCTAGAATTGGTTGAACATTTTTCACATATGTTCATCAGTGATATTGGCCTGTAGTTTTCTTTTTTGGCGGCATCTTTGGCTGGTTTTGGGATTAGGGTGAAGGGGGCCTCATAAATTGAGTTTGGGGGTTTACTTTGTGCAATAATTTGGAAGGGTTTGAGTATGATAGGTAGGTGTTAGCCCTTAATTGTTTGGTGGATTCACCTGTGAAGCCAACTGGTCCTTCGCTTTTGTTTGTTCAAAGACATTTCATGGCAGTTTCAATTTCCATGCTTTTGATTGGTCTAGTAAGATTTTCTATTTCTTCCTGGCTCAGTTTTGGAAGGTTATACTTTCTAAGAATTCGTCCATTTCTTCCAAGTTTTCCATTTTATTTTCATACAGCTGCTGATAGAAGTCTCTTGTGATCCTTTGTATTTCTGTGTTGACTGTTGCATGCACTGCAGCATCATTCACAACGACCAAGAAATGAAGGGAAGAGAATTGTTGGGTGCAGTTGAAAAGAGAAAGAATTGGGACAGAGATACACAATGAAATATGATGAGAAAATTATGAAATTGGAAAAAATTCCATTTTCAGAGATACGCAAACATCTAGAGTTAATCACAGTAAGTAAAGAAGGGCAGATTAAAGAGATATCATATCATATATCTTCGAGAGGGGATTAAAAAAAAAAAAAAACATTGATGGCGATGAGTGAAAAAAAAAGAAAAGTGAAATGGACTTGCACTCCTGGTAAGAAAATTACGGTTAGCAAAAGGTGTTTGTGTGTGAGAGCCTGAAAGGTGAAGGCTGGAATAAATTTATTCCCACAAATGCCTATGCAAGTCATAATCCACATGGACTTCTTGTATCAAGAGAAATGTGTTCAACAGATTCTCAAAACAGCTGTGACAGTAACCACAGCTGAACACCTCTAGGTATCTGTGGAACGGAAGGAGAAACTGGTTCCCTGCAACAAATACAACAGTGTAAATTGTCTTAAATGAGAAATAAAAGTTTCACTTAAAGAAAAAACCTCAAAGGCTGAGGAGACAAAAGCTTTTGGTGACTTCCAGGGTCTCCTTTTCCTCTCACTTACAACCAGGCCTGGGAGAACCTCAGAGGGGGCTGTTACCATAGCAACAAGAGGAGGGAATGAAGAAATGCTGCCGCCTTGTGGACATTTTCTATAACAGCAACCTTAGAATGCTGATGGACCCAGGGTTCACAATGGACCCAGTGTTCACAATGGTGCTGAGCTCTAACCCATACCTACTCTTTACAAATTGCCAGGGATCACAGAGGAGAAAAAGTTAACACAGGGGAAGCTAACAGGTAGAGGATATGAACGAGTAGACATAATTCCGTGTCTCATTAAAAAAGCTGATGACAATGTGCACATAGGATGAAATCTAAGAGATATGAACAACTAAGCTATTGAGGATAGGATCACCTCTGCCTCAGCACGAGAAAAGGCCACTGTCTAAAGCCGTACATGGAATCAGTTGTAGAATAGCATTAGTACAGTGGACACTTTAGGTTACTGGTGGGATGGACCTGATAAGAGGCACTATGAGCATGATTTGAAAAGTGCACCCCTATGAACGACAAATACATAAATAAACAAAGAGCAGAGACACTATGATAAACCAGGTCCTCTCCTGGAGTAGTTCAGAAATGAACAGATTTCGAACACCACACACCCCAAACCAGGTCGCATGGAAACCATTGAAAACATCAAAGAGATGAAAGTTAAGATAGCATACCTGGACAGAGGAATGTATAAGGAAATTGATACAGGTCTAGAATGAATTTGGAATCAAGGATTGAAATCTGAAAGTCGGACAACTTCAGAGATAGATAAAGCCGGAGATCATCCCACTGAGTGAAGGAGGTTCGATTCAAGAAACATTAGTTGATGCAACAGAGAGGTGGGATACAAAAATCCACTGCAGTGAGCACCCACACAAAGGTGACATGGACATCCAACCTGGCAAGAGAGCTAAGGGTGGACCCTGGTGGGTGGAAGGGAAACATCTGTAGTTTGGCATTAATTTCTTCCCACAGATACATATAAAACACAGAATGCACATAAACCTATTGCAGCAAGAGTGGTAGTCGAAACACCTTCTAATAATATGTAGGTGAAAACAAGCACAGCTGAATACATAGAGTAGTCTCAGTGTCACGGAACAAGAATCTGTACACGTCAAACCAGCTCCCCTTGTCTTCAACTGAAAGAGAATAGGAAGATTTACTTCAAAAATCCGAGAGTGAGGAGACACCGGGTTTTGTGGCATCCTCTGGCTCGGTCTACTCTACTGTACAACCAGGCTTGGCAAAAACTCTCAGATGGGGCAGACCATTCCAAAAGAGGAGGGAATCATAAAGCCTTGCAGCGTAGAGGGTTTTCTCTGTAATGGCAGCCTTCAAACTGTCGCTGATGGATATGTGATATACCCAAGGCTGCTGGACTCAACATGAGACCTACCCTTGACCATGTCAGGGGTGATTCATCCAAAAAAGAAAAAAAGTGAAAAAGAAAATCCAGAACACTCTCAGGAAGAAAACATCAACAGTTAAATACAGCTCAAAGTGCTTTAAAAAATAAAGAAACACAGATTTTGAAAAGCACGTGTAAGTCGACCATGCACTGCAGCAAGATTAACAACATCCTATACATGAAAGTCAAGAAACTGATGCTGTCACGATTGAAAACAGTAAGCAGTTCTTTTTAAATTAATTTTTATTTTCTTATTGATGGATAGTTGCTTTAGACAATTTTGTTGTTTTCTGTCCAACCTCAACATGAATCAGACATATGTACACATATGTCCCCTCCTTTTCGAACCTCCTGCCCGTCTCCCTCCCCAGTATGCAGCTTTTGAAACAAACTAAAAATAGAGTTAGCATATGATCCAGCAATCCCACTACTGGGCATATATCCAGTAAAGATAAAAACTCCCATCAGAAAAGAGACACGCACAGCAGTGTTTATAGTAGTACCAAGTACAGTAGCAAACAAATGGAAAGAACCTTAAATGCCCATAAATAGGTGAATGGATACAGAAAGATATATTATACATATAATGGAATATTAAGCATAAGAAAGAATGAAACAATGCTATTTTGTCAACATGGATGCACCGAGAGATGATCATACAAAGTAAGTCAAACAGAGAAAGATAAGAGGAGCTTAGGTGGGTTCAGCTCACGTTTTGGACTTCAGTTGATAGGAGGTCTTCATCTTTTCCCCCTGGGTATATGGAGGTGGCTGTTATGTAACTACTCTAAGCCTTGTGGCTTCCCAGTGACCTTAGTCATTCTGAAGGCTCCCAGTAGTCTTCCCCAGAGCCCCTGAGCACCCTTATATATATACCCATCTGCAGGGGCCACACTTACGGTTTATGAGATCAGGAAGTCTCTTCCCCAGCCAATGGTGGCCCCGGGTGAGCCTTGACATCACAAAGACCCATCCTGACATGTCTAGTGGAGGATGGGGAGCAACTCAGATGATTTTGTGGGAGAAATGAGGCATTTGTAATTCCCCTAAATAGGTCTCCAAACTCACCTGCCACCCTCATCTCTCCACGTCAACTCATGGGACACACGGCAGGCAGACTGCGTTTCCTACAAACCTTCCCCACAGCCGCACTCCTCAGGCATTCATTCTGTTCTCTCTCACCTTTCACCTTTATCTAGTTTTGAATATCTTGCCTGAAATCCCTCTACAACAACTAGGCTGTGTTTAAGTGTCTGTGGAATTGAGCATCTTTCCACGTTCCCTCTGCAGTGTGGTCTTAATGCACCGGGAAGCCCATTGAATTCTGGGCCAGCCGACAGAAATCTTTCCATCCCGACTCCTTGTCTCAGTGTTCCTGGAACGCGCCTCCGTTTTCTGGTCTCCAGTTGGAAACCCTTGTCTTCAGGCTGTGAGAACGCATTGAATACACTTGCCCTTGCTCCACACGGAGGTGTCTCGTTTCAAGTTTAGGACGGAGGGTCACCTCACTAGGAGTACTACCCAGGCTTGGTTTGAACAGGGTGATGGGGATGGGGCAGAGAAATGCCTGTTTCCGGTTGTGCTGGGGCATCCCATGCAGGAAATGACCACCTGCACCTGATTAGTATTCCCAGCAAGGGGTGGAGCTTGCCCAGAACTGTGTGAGCTTTGTGTGCAAGGGTCTTCTCAACACGTGCCCTCACAAATCTCTTTTCTCATCTTGTTTTCTTTCTGGAAGCTCCCTTGGAGCTGACCTCACAGCCAAAACCATGGTGGAATTCATTTCCATGAGCAGCTGCCACAAGCTTCCAGGTTCTTGGATAAAACACTGAGTCATCCTGTCCTGTGCATCTAGTTCCCACAGTCTCTCATTGAGCTGGTTGGCTCTGGAGGAAAGGGGAATGGATTGTGTGCTCCACCTCAGTCCTCGTTTTTCCAATTGACTCGTAGGGTCAACCAGCCTGAGGTGCACCCCTGGGGACCGTTTGTGGGCTGAGTGGGTCTCCCTCGGTTTCCTGTGAAATATTCACATCCTGTTGTCCATTTGTTGCTTACTCACCCAGGGTCCATCACACTGCTGAACATTTTAAGAGGTCGAAAAAGCACGCCATAAACAAACCCAAAAAATGACTCTTACAATTTTGAGAAGAAAGGTCTTAAAACCTGGTAGAAAAATGGGCAAGAGGCATGAGCCAACACTTTATAAGAAAGATGTATCACTGGCCTTTAAATTTATGAAGACATTTTTAAAGACATGAGCAGCCAATTCACAAGAAGAGTATGGAACTAGCCCCGAACCACGTTAAGAACATATTAAATCTCATGAAGGTAAGAAAAACCATACTAAAATTCCCTTGAGAACTGAAACTCAGGCAGAAGTGGCATAGATTTTAGAAATTGCAGACAGAGACATTAAGATACTTGGAATAACTGTGTTTTGTGTGTTCTAAAAGTAAGGAGAGGCATGGAGATCCTAAAATAGACCCCATTTTATCTTAAAGGTATGAAAAACATAGTGTCAGATGAAGCCCATTTTAAGGGTTTCCTGGTGGCTCAGACAGTAAAAAAAAAAAAAAAAACCACCTGCAACATGGGAGACCGGGATTCAATCCCTGTGTTGGGAAGATCCCCTGGAGGGGGGAATGGCAGCCTGCTCCAGTATGCCTGCCTGGAGAATCCCCATGGACAGAGGAGTCTGGTGGGCTACAGTCCATGGCGTCAAAAAGAGTTGTACCCGGCTGAGCAACAAAACACCGCACAGCACAGCACATTGAATGTTTGTGAAAGAAAGGCAGGTACGGAGGAAAGAGGGAGAAAGGGAAACAAGGGAAATGAAAGGAAGGAAAGAAAATCCTCTGTTGCTGGTGAGAACAGAGCAACCAGAGATGTCCCCCAGCAGGACAGCACCCCACATGTCCATCTGAGCACTCTCAGACGGTTTGAAACAACCATCACCAACTTTGGTCCCAGTCCTTCAACCAAACTCATGTGCAGGGTTTCCCACTAACAGGCTAATAGTCATCATGGTTTCTCCTCATTCAAATCGTGATTCACAGAGAAGTGAAAAAGACACGTGTGCCCCAACGTTCACCACAGAACTGTTTACAATAGCCAGGGCATGGAAGCAACCTAGATGTCCATCAGCAGACAAATGGGAAAGAAAGCTGTGGTACATAGACACAATGGAATATTGCTCAGCCATTAAAAAGAACACATTTGAATCCGTTCTAATGAGGTAGATGAAACTGGAGCCTATTATCCAGAGTGAAGTAAGTCAGAAAGAAAAACACCAATACACTTTACTAAGGCATATATATGGAATTTAGAAAGATGGTAATGATACCCCTCTATGGGAGACAGCAAAAGAGACACAGATTTACAGAACAGTCTTTTGGAGTCTGTGGGAGATGGCGAGGGTGGGATGATCTGAGAGAATAGCATTGAAACATGTATATTATCATATGTGAAAGAGATAGCCAGTCCAAGTTCGATGCATAAGACAGGGTGCTCAGGGCTGGTGCACTGGGATGACCCAGAGGGATGGGATGGGGAGGGAGGTGGGAGGGGGGATCAGGATGGGGAACACCTGTACACTCATGGCTGATTCATGTTAATGTATGGCAAAAACCACCACAATATTGTAAAGTAATTACCCACCAATTAAAATAAATAAAATAAAATAAAATATATTCCTTTGCTAAAAAGGGCCTAATCAGTATTGGCTTTTTGACGCCCAAAAACGCCATTCTTTTCCTTCCTTTCTTCCCTCCTTCCTCCCTCCACTTTCTTTCCTTTTCTTTCTTATTATACAACTGCTAAAGCTTCTTTCCATTTATAATTATGACAAAGTCCTGGCTCTATTCCCCATGTTGTACAAGGCATCCCTGAGCTCATCTTCCACCTAACCAACACTGCGTGCCTCCCACTCCCCACCTCTGTATTGCCCCTCCCTCTTCCCCTCCCCGCTGGTAACCAGTGGATGCTTCTCTATAACTGCGCCCCTCCATTTTAATCATATTCCCTACTTTGCGGTATGTTTAGAGTCTATAAGTGATATCATACAGTATTTGTCTATCTCTGTGAGTTATTTTACTCAATATTCTACCTTCCATGTTGCTGCAAATGCCAATATTCCATTCTTTTGATGGGGCGGCTCCTTTATATGCCTTTTTAGCAAATGGCACGCCCCCCCGCCCCCCACACGACACAGCTCCCCAGCTAAGTATCCATCTCTGCACTCACACAGAGAAACACCAAGTCCTCTTCTCTTCTCCCATGGGAAGTGTGTCTTTCAAACTCAGTCTGGAACCAGGTCTTCCCCCTACTTTCCAGCAACCTGGGCCTTCTGGTCCCATCTCCATCTCCACAGAAGCCATCTCCCTCCATCGTCACACACTTATCCCTTCCCTGCCCTCTCTGTCCCCACTATCAGAGAACTCAGAGACAAACATAAATTCACATCAGGTTGATTTTATTTTCATTATTAATGTATGCAGTTGTTATAATATTCAGCATCTGTACCGTTGGCCAGTACTCATCGGCGAGACCCTTGAGCATTTCTGAAGTCTCTAGCCATGCCCCGAAGTCACTGGCTATCCTCTGGTCCAGCTGGAATTGCAGGGGTCTCCATGGCCTCTGGACCTCCTCTGGTTCATTGTTATTAGCTGGAATGGCAGGCGTCTCTGTGGCCTCTGGGACCTCCTCTGGTTCATTCTGATTAACTGGAATGGCAGGGGCCTCTCTGCTCTCTGGGACCTCCTCTGGTTCCTTCTGATTCACCTGTTCATTTGCCTTGGAACTCTGGCTACAGAGCTTTGAGCATCTGATTTTCTTAAGCTTTCTGGTGGTGGGATTTTTCTGAGTTTTCTTAGGCAGCTTTGCCGGAATGGGATTTTTAACCCTCACGGTTACCCTGGCCACATAGAGAAAACAAGAGGGGGAGCAAAGAATGGGACTGGTTTAGGGAAGTGTGTGAAGACAGGTGGGAACGATGGCTTCAGGAGAAGGGGTGTGGGCAGAGAAGGGTTATGTGCCAGGCTAGGAAAGGGGAGGGGGTCTTTTGCCGTGGGGCCAATGGGCAAGAGGAGTTTGGTTGTGTTCAGCTCACCTTGACATTTTTTCTGGACCTCAGTTGATAGGAGGTCTTCATCTTCTCCTGGGTAACAGGAGGTGCGTGATCCATAACTACTCTGGAGCCTTGTGGCTTCCTAGTCACCTCAGTCATTTGGAGGACTCATGGTGGTCTGCTCAGAGCCCCTGAGCACCCCTATCTATACCCATCCCCATGGAGCCTCACCCTCATGCTTTATGACGTCAGCAAGTCTCTTCCCCAGGCAATGGTGGCCCTGGGTGAGCTTTGACATCAAAAAGCCCCATCCTGACATGTCTAGCGGGGGATGGGGAGCAATTCAGATGATTTGCTGGGAGAAATGAGGCGTTTGTCATGCCCTAAAGAGTCCTCCAAACTCACCTGCCACCCTCACCTCTATGTCAACTCTGATGGGTCACACAGCAGGCAGAGTGCATCTCCTCCAAACCTTGCCCCACAGCCACACTCCTCGGGCATTCATTCTGTTCTCTCTCAGCTTTCACCATTATCCAGCTTTTCATATCTTGCCTAATCTCCCTCCATGACAACTACGTTGTGTGGAAGTCTCTGTGGAAGCGAGAATCATTCCACGTTCCTCCTGCAATGTGGTCTTAATGCACCTCAAAGATCACTTAACTGTGGGCCAGCTGACAGAAACCTTTCCCATCCCGCCTCTTTTCTCCGCGTTCCAGGATCTCTCCTCGGTTTTCTGGTTTCCAGTCGGAAACCCTTGTCTTCAGGCTGTGAGAATGCAGTGAATACACTTGACCTTGTTCCACATGGAGCTTTACTGAATAAACCCACTTGGTCATGATGTCTAACTTTTTGAATATGTCATTGGATTCTCTTTGCTAGAATTGGTTGAACATTTTTCACATATGTTCATCAGTGATATTGGCCTGTAGTTTTCTTTTTTGGCGGCATCTTTGGCTGGTTTTGGGATTAGGGTGAAGGGGGCCTCATAAATTGAGTTTGGGGGTTTACTTTGTGCAATAATTTGGAAGGGTTTGAGTATGATAGGTAGGTGTTAGCCCTTAATTGTTTGGTGGATTCACCTGTGAAGCCAACTGGTCCTTCGCTTTTGTTTGTTCAAAGACTTTTCATGGCAGTTTCAATTTCCATGCTTTTGATTGGTCTAGTAAGATTTTCTATTTCTTCCTGGCTCAGTTTTGGAAGGTTATACTTTCTAAGAATTCGTCCATTTCTTCCAAGTTTTCCATTTTATTTTCATACAGCTGCTGATAGAAGTCTCTTGTGATCCTTTGTATTTCTGTGTTGACTGTTGCATGCACTGCAGCATCATTCACAACGACCAAGAAATGAAGGGAAGAGAATTGTTGGGTGCAGTTGAAAAGAGAAAGAATTGGGACAGAGATACACAATGAAATATGATGAGAAAATTATGAAATTGGAAAAAATTCCATTTTCAGAGATACGCAAACATCTAGAGTTAATCACAGTAAGTAAAGAAGGGCAGATTAAAGAGATATCATATCATATATCTTCGAGAGGGGATTAAAAAAAAAAAAAAAACATTGATGGCGATGAGTGAAAAAAAAAGAAAAGTGAAATGGACTTGCACTCCTGGTAAGAAAATTACGGTTAGCAAAAGGTGTTTGTGTGTGAGAGCCTGAAAGGTGAAGGCTGGAATAAATTTATTCCCACAAATGCCTATGCAAGTCATAATCCACATGGACTTCTTGTATCAAGAGAAATGTGTTCAACAGATTCTCAAAACAGCTGTGACAGTAACCACAGCTGAACACCTCTAGGTATCTGTGGAACGGAAGGAGAAACTGGTTCCCTGCAACAAATACAACAGTGTAAATTGTCTTAAATGAGAAATAAAAGTTTCACTTAAAGAAAAAACCTCAAAGGCTGAGGAGACAAAAGCTTTTGGTGACTTCCAGGGTCTCCTTTTCCTCTCACTTACAACCAGGCCTGGGAGAACCTCAGAGGGGGCTGTTACCATAGCAACAAGAGGAGGGAATGAAGAAATGCTGCCGCCTTGTGGACATTTTCTATAACAGCAACCTTAGAATGCTGATGGACCCAGGGTTCACAATGGACCCAGTGTTCACAATGGTGCTGAGCTCTAACCCATACCTACTCTTTACAAATTGCCAGGGATCACAGAGGAGAAAAAGTTAACACAGGGGAAGCTAACAGGTAGAGGATATGAACGAGTAGACATAATTCCGTGTCTCATTAAAAAAGCTGATGACAATGTGCACATAGGATGAAATCTAAGAGATATGAACAACTAAGCTATTGAGGATAGGATCACCTCTGCCTCAGCACGAGAAAAGGCCACTGTCTAAAGCCATACATGGAATCAGTTGTAGAATAGCATTAGTACAGTGGACACTTTAGGTTACTGGTGGGATGGACCTGATAAGAGGCACTATGAGCATGATTTGAAAAGTGCACCCCTATGAACGACAAATACATAAATAAACAAAGAGCAGAGACACTATGATAAACCAGGTCCTCTCCTGGAGTAGTTCAGAAATGAACAGATTTCGAACACCACACACCCCAAACCAGGTCGCATGGAAACCATTGAAAACATCAAAGAGATGAAAGTTAAGATAGCATACCTGGACAGAGGAATGTATAAGGAAATTGATACAGGTCTAGAATGAATTTGGAATCAAGGATTGAAATCTGAAAGTCGGACAACTTCAGAGATAGATAAAGCCGGAGATCATCCCACTGAGTGAAGGAGGTTCGATTCAAGAAACATTAGTTGATGCAACAGAGAGGTGGGATACAAAAATCCACTGCAGTGAGCACCCACACAAAGGTGACATGGACATCCAACCTGGCAAGAGAGCTAAGGGTGGACCCTGGTGGGTGGAAGGGAAACATCTGTAGTTTGGCATTAATTTCTTCCCACAGATACATATAAAACACAGAATGCACATAAACCTATTGCAGCAAGAGTGGTAGTCGAAACACCTTCTAATAATATGTAGGTGAAAACAAGCACAGCTGAATACATAGAGTAGTCTCAGTGTCACGGAACAAGAATCTGTACACGTCAAACCAGCTCCCCTTGTCTTCAACTGAAAGAGAATAGGAAGATTTACTTCAAAAATCCGAGAGTGAGGAGACACCGGGTTTTGTGGCATCCTCTGGCTCGGTCTACTCTACTGTACAACCAGGCTTGGCAAAAACTCTCAGATGGGGCAGACCATTCCAAAAGAGGAGGGAATCATAAAGCCTTGCAGCGTAGAGGGTTTTCTCTGTAATGGCAGCCTTCAAACTGTCGCTGATGGATATGTGATATACACAAGGCTGCTGGACTCAACATGAGACCTACCCTTGACCATGTCAGGGGTGATTCATCCAAAAAAGAAAAAAAGTGAAAAAGAAAATCCAGAACACTCTCAGGAAGAAAACATCAACAGTTAAATACAGCTCAAAGTGCTTTAAAAAATAAAGAAACACAGATTTTGAAAAGCACGTGTAAGTCGACCATGCACTGCAGCAAGATTAACAACATCCTATACATGAAAGTCAAGAAACTGATGCTGTCACGATTGAAAACAGTAAGCAGTTCTTTTTAAATTAATTTTTATTTTCTTATTGATGGATAGTTGCTTTAGACAATTTTGTTGTTTTCTGTCCAACCTCAACATGAATCAGACATATGTACACATATGTCCCCTCCTTTTCGAACCTCCTGCCCGTCTCCCTCCCCAGTATGCAGCTTTTGAAACAAACTAAAAATAGAGTTAGCATATGATCCAGCAATCCCACTACTGGGCATATATCCAGTAAAGATAAAAACTCCCATCAGAAAAGAGACACGCACAGCAGTGTTTATAGTAGTACCAAGTACAGTAGCAAACAAATGGAAAGAACCTTAAATGCCCATAAATAGGTGAATGGATACAGAAAGATATATTATACATATAATGGAATATTAAGCATAAGAAAGAATGAAACAATGCTATTTTGTCAACATGGATGCACCGAGAGATGATCATACAAAGTAAGTCAAACAGAGAAAGATAAGAGGAGCTTAGGTGGGTTCAGCTCACGTTTTGGACTTCAGTTGATAGGAGGTCTTCATCTTTTCCCCCTGGGTATATGGAGGTGGCTGTTATGTAACTACTCTAAGCCTTGTGGCTTCCCAGTGACCTTAGTCATTCTGAAGGCTCCCAGTAGTCTTCCCCAGAGCCCCTGAGCACCCTTATATATATACCCATCTGCAGGGGCCACACTTACGGTTTATGAGATCAGGAAGTCTCTTCCCCAGCCAATGGTGGCCCCGGGTGAGCCTTGACATCACAAAGACCCATCCTGACATGTCTAGTGGAGGATGGGGAGCAACTCAGATGATTTTGTGGGAGAAATGAGGCATTTGTAATTCCCCTAAAGAGGCCTCCAAACTCACCTGCCACCCTCATCTCTCCACGTCAACTCATGGGACACACGGCAGGCAGACTGCGTTTCCTACAAACCTTCCCCACAGCCGCACTCCTCAGGCATTCATTCTGTTCTCTCTCACCTTTCACCTTTATCTAGTTTTGAATATCTTGCCTGAAATCCCTCTACAACAACTAGGCTGTGTTTAAGTGTCTGTGGAATTGAGCATCTTTCCACGTTCCCTCTGCAGTGTGGTCTTAATGCACCGGGAAGCCCATTGAATTCTGGGCCAGCCGACAGAAATCTTTCCATCCCGACTCCTTGTCTCAGTGTTCCTGGAACGCGCCTCCGTTTTCTGGTCTCCAGTTGGAAACCCTTGTCTTCAGGCTGTGAGAACGCATTGAATACACTTGCCCTTGCTCCACACGGAGGTGTCTCGTTTCAAGTTTAGGACGGAGGGTCACCTCACTAGGAGTACTACCCAGGCTTGGTTTGAACAGGGTGATGGGGATGGGGCAGAGAAATGCCTGTTTCCGGTTGTGCTGGGGCATCCCATGCAGGAAATGACCACCTGCACCTGATTAGTATTCCCAGCAAGGGGTGGAGCTTGCCCAGAACTGTGTGAGCTTTGTGTGCAAGGGTCTTCTCAACACGTGCCCTCACAAATCTCTTTTCTCATCTTGTTTTCTTTCTGGAAGCTCCCTTGGAGCTGACCTCACAGCCAAAACCATGGTGGAATTCATTTCCATGAGCAGCTGCCACAAGCTTCCAGGTTCTTGGATAAAACACTGAGTCATCCTGTCCTGTGCATCTAGTTCCCACAGTCTCTCATTGAGCTGGTTGGCTCTGGAGGAAAGGGGAATGGATTGTGTGCTCCACCTCAGTCCTCGTTTTTCCAATTGACTCGTAGGGTCAACCAGCCTGAGGTGCACCCCTGGGGACCGTTTGTTGGCTGAGTGGGTCTCCCTCGGTTTCCTGTGAAATATTCACATCCTGTTGTCCATTTGTTGCTTACTCACCCAGGGTCCATCACACTGCTGAACATTTTAAGAGGTCGAAAAAGCACGCCATAAACAAACCCAAAAAATGACTCTTACAATTTTGAGAAGAAAGGTCTTAAAACCTGGTAGAAAAATGGGCAAGAGGCATGAGCCAACACTTTATAAGAAAGATGTATCACTGGCCTTTAAATTTATGAAGACATTTTTAAAGACATGAGCAGCCAATTCACAAGAAGAGTATGGAACTAGCCCCGAACCACGTTAAGAACATATTAAATCTCATGAAGGTAAGAAAAACCATACTAAAATTCCCTTGAGAACTGAAACTCAGGCAGAAGTGGCATAGATTTTAGAAATTGCAGACAGAGACATTAAGATACTTGGAATAACTGTGTTTTGTGTGTTCTAAAAGTAAGGAGAGGCATGGAGATCCTAAAATAGACCCCATTTTATCTTAAAGGTATGAAAAACATAGTGTCAGATGAAGCCCATTTTAAGGGTTTCCTGGTGGCTCAGACAGTAAAAAAAAAAAAAAAAAAACCACCTGCAACATGGGAGACCGGGATTCAATCCCTGTGTTGGGAAGATCCCCTGGAGGGGGGAATGGCAGCCTGCTCCAGTATGCCTGCCTGGAGAATCCCCATGGACAGAGGAGTCTGGTGGGCTACAGTCCATGGCGTCAAAAAGAGTTGTACCCGGCTGAGCAACAAAACACCGCACAGCACAGCACATTGAATGTTTGTGAAAGAAAGGCAGGTACGGAGGAAAGAGGGAGAAAGGGAAACAAGAGAAATGAAAGGAAGGAAAGAAAATCCTCTGTTGCTGGTGAGAACAGAGCAACCAGAGATGTCCCCCAGCAGGACAGCACCCCACATGTCCATCTGAGCACTCTCAGACGGTTTGAAACAACCATCACCAACTTTGGTCCCAGTCCTTCAACCAAACTCATGTGCAGGGTTTCCCACTAACAGGCTAATAGTCATCATGGTTTCTCCTCATTCAAATCGTGATTCACAGAGAAGTGAAAAAGACACGTGTGCCCCAACGTTCACCACAGAACTGTTTACAATAGCCAGGGCATGGAAGCAACCTAGATGTCCATCAGCAGACAAATGGGAAAGAAAGCTGTGGTACATAGACACAATGGAATATTGCTCAGCCATTAAAAAGAACACATTTGAATCCGTTCTAATGAGGTAGATGAAACTGGAGCCTATTATCCAGAGTGAAGTAAGTCAGAAAGAAAAACACCAATACACTTTACTAAGGCATATATATGGAATTTAGAAAGATGGTAATGATACCCCTCTATGGGAGACAGCAAAAGAGACACAGATTTACAGAACAGTCTTTTGGAGTCTGTGGGAGATGGCGAGGGTGGGATGATCTGAGAGAATAGCATTGAAACATGTATATTATCATATGTGAAAGAGATAGCCAGTCCAAGTTCGATGCATAAGACAGGGTGCTCAGGGCTGGTGCACTGGGATGACCCAGAGGGATGGGATGGGGAGGGAGGTGGGAGGGGGGATCAGGATGGGGAACACCTGTACACTCATGGCTGATTCATGTTAATGTATGGCAAAAACCACCACAATATTGTAAAGTAATTACCCACCAATTAAAATAAATAAAATAAAATAAAATATATTCCTTTGCTAAAAAGGGCCTAATCAGTATTGGCTTTTTGACGCCCAAAAACGCCATTCTTTTCCTTCCTTTCTTCCCTCCTTCCTCCCTCCACTTTCTTTCCTTTTCTTTCTTATTATACAACTGCTAAAGCTTCTTTCCATTTATAATTATGACAAAGTCCTGGCTCTATTCCCCATGTTGTACAAGGCATCCCTGAGCTCATCTTCCACCTAACCAACACTGCGTGCCTCCCACTCCCCACCTCTGTATTGCCCCTCCCTCTTCCCCTCCCCGCTGGTAACCAGTGGATGCTTCTCTATAACTGCGCCCCTCCATTTTAATCATATTCCCTACTTTGCGGTATGTTTAGAGTCTATAAGTGATATCATACAGTATTTGTCTATCTCTGTGAGTTATTTTACTCAATATTCTACCTTCCATGTTGCTGCAAATGCCAATATTCCATTCTTTTGATGGGGCGGCTCCTTTATATGCCTTTTTAGCAAATGGCACGCCCCCCCGCCCCCCACACGACACAGCTCCCCAGCTAAGTATCCATCTCTGCACTCACACAGAGAAACACCAAGTCCTCTTCTCTTCTCCCATGGGAAGTGTGTCTTTCAAACTCAGTCTGGAACCAGGTCTTCCCCCTACTTTCCAGCAACCTGGGCCTTCTGGTCCCATCTCCATCTCCACAGAAGCCATCTCCCTCCATCGTCACACACTTATCCCTTCCCTGCCCTCTCTGTCCCCACTATCAGAGAACTCAGAGACAAACATAAATTCACATCAGGTTGATTTTATTTTCATTATTAATGTATGCAGTTGTTATAATATTCAGCATCTGTACCGTTGGCCAGTACTCATCGGCGAGACCCTTGAGCATTTCTGAAGTCTCTAGCCATGCCCCGAAGTCACTGGCTATCCTCTGGTCCAGCTGGAATTGCAGGGGTCTCCATGGCCTCTGGGACCTCCTCTGGTTCATTGTTATTAGCTGGAATGGCAGGCGTCTCTGTGGCCTCTGGGACCTCCTCTGGTTCATTCTGATTAACTGGAATGGCAGGGGCCTCTCTGCTCTCTGGGACCTCCTCTGGTTCCTTCTGATTCACCTGTTCATTTGCCTTGGAACTCTGGCTACAGAGCTTTGAGCATCTGATTTTCTTAAGCTTTCTGGTGGTGGGATTTTTCTGAGTTTTCTTAGGCAGCTTTGCCGGAATGGGATTCTTAACCCTCACGGTTACCCTGGCCACATAGAGAAAACAAGAGGGGGAGCAAAGAATGGGACTGGTTTAGGGAAGTGTGTGAAGACAGGTGGGAACGATGGCTTCAGGAGAAGGGGTGTGGGCAGAGAGGGGTTATGTGCCAGGCTAGGAAAGGGGAGGGGGTCTTTTGCCGTGGGGCCAATGGGCAAGAGGAGTTTGGTTGTGTTCAGCTCACCTTGACATTTTTTCTGGACCTCAGTTGATAGGAGGTCTTCATCTTCTCCTGGGTAACAGGAGGTGCGTGATCCATAACTACTCTGGAGCCTTGTGGCTTCCTAGTCACCTCAGTCATTTGGAGGACTCATGGTGGTCTGCTCAGAGCCCCTGAGCACCCCTATCTATACCCATCCCCATGGAGCCTCACCCTCATGCTTTATGACGTCAGCAAGTCTCTTCCCCAGGCAATGGTGGCCCTGGGTGAGCTTTGACATCAAAAAGCCCCATCCTGACATGTCTAGCGGGGGATGGGGAGCAATTCAGATGATTTGCTGGGAGAAATGAGGCGTTTGTCATGCCCTAAAGAGGCCTCCAAACTCACCTGCCACCCTCACCTCTATGTCAACTCTGATGGGTCACACAGCAGGCAGAGTGCATCTCCTCCAAACCTTGCCCCACAGCCACACTCCTCGGGCATTCATTCTGTTCTCTCTCAGCTTTCACCATTATCCAGCTTTTCATATCTTGCCTAATCTCCCTCCATGACAACTACGTTGTGTGTAAGTCTCTGTGGAAGCGAGAATCATTCCACGTTCCTCCTGCAATGTGGTCTTAATGCACCTCAAAGATCACTTAACTGTGGGCCAGCTGACAGAAACCTTTCCCATCCCGCCTCTTTTCTCCGCGTTCCAGGATCTCTCCTCGGTTTTCTGGTTTCCAGTCGGAAACCCTTGTCTTCAGGCTGTGAGAATGCAGTGAATACACTTGACCTTGTTCCACATGGAGCTTTACTGAATAAACCCACTTGGTCATGATGTCTAACTTTTTGAATATGTCATTGGATTCTCTTTGCTAGAATTGGTTGAACATTTTTCACATATGTTCATCAGTGATATTGGCCTGTAGTTTTCTTTTTTGGCGGCATCTTTGGCTGGTTTTGGGATTAGGGTGAAGGGGGCCTCATAAATTGAGTTTGGGGGTTTACTTTGTGCAATAATTTGGAAGGGTTTGAGTATGATAGGTAGGTGTTAGCCCTTAATTGTTTGGTGGATTCACCTGTGAAGCCAACTGGTCCTTCGCTTTTGTTTGTTCAAAGACATTTCATGGCAGTTTCAATTTCCATGCTTTTGATTGGTCTAGTAAGATTTTCTATTTCTTCCTGGCTCAGTTTTGGAAGGTTATACTTTCTAAGAATTCGTCCATTTCTTCCAAGTTTTCCATTTTATTTTCATACAGCTGCTGATAGAAGTCTCTTGTGATCCTTTGTATTTCTGTGTTGACTGTTGCATGCACTGCAGCATCATTCACAACGACCAAGAAATGAAGGGAAGAGAATTGTTGGGTGCAGTTGAAAAGAGAAAGAATTGGGACAGAGATACACAATGAAATATGATGAGAAAATTATGAAATTGGAAAAAATTCCATTTTCAGAGATACGCAAACATCTAGAGTTAATCACAGTAAGTAAAGAAGGGCAGATTAAAGAGATATCATATCATATATCTTCGAGAGGGGATTAAAAAAAAAAAAAAACATTGATGGCGATGAGTGAAAAAAAAAGAAAAGTGAAATGGACTTGCACTCCTGGTAAGAAAATTACGGTTAGCAAAAGGTGTTTGTGTGTGAGAGCCTGAAAGGTGAAGGCTGGAATAAATTTATTCCCACAAATGCCTATGCAAGTCATAATCCACATGGACTTCTTGTATCAAGAGAAATGTGTTCAACAGATTCTCAAAACAGCTGTGACAGTAACCACAGCTGAACACCTCTAGGTATCTGTGGAACGGAAGGAGAAACTGGTTCCCTGCAACAAATACAACAGTGTAAATTGTCTTAAATGAGAAATAAAAGTTTCACTTAAAGAAAAAACCTCAAAGGCTGAGGAGACAAAAGCTTTTGGTGACTTCCAGGGTCTCCTTTTCCTCTCACTTACAACCAGGCCTGGGAGAACCTCAGAGGGGGCTGTTACCATAGCAACAAGAGGAGGGAATGAAGAAATGCTGCCGCCTTGTGGACATTTTCTATAACAGCAACCTTAGAATGCTGATGGACCCAGGGTTCACAATGGACCCAGTGTTCACAATGGTGCTGAGCTCTAACCCATACCTACTCTTTACAAATTGCCAGGGATCACAGAGGAGAAAAAGTTAACACAGGGGAAGCTAACAGGTAGAGGATATGAACGAGTAGACATAATTCCGTGTCTCATTAAAAAAGCTGATGACAATGTGCACATAGGATGAAATCTAAGAGATATGAACAACTAAGCTATTGAGGATAGGATCACCTCTGCCTCAGCACGAGAAAAGGCCACTGTCTAAAGCCATACATGGAATCAGTTGTAGAATAGCATTAGTACAGTGGACACTTTAGGTTACTGGTGGGATGGACCTGATAAGAGGCACTATGAGCATGATTTGAAAAGTGCACCCCTATGAACGACAAATACATAAATAAACAAAGAGCAGAGACACTATGATAAACCAGGTCCTCTCCTGGAGTAGTTCAGAAATGAACAGATTTCGAACACCACACACCCCAAACCAGGTCGCATGGAAACCATTGAAAACATCAAAGAGATGAAAGTTAAGATAGCATACCTGGACAGAGGAATGTATAAGGAAATTGATACAGGTCTAGAATGAATTTGGAATCAAGGATTGAAATCTGAAAGTCGGACAACTTCAGAGATAGATAAAGCCGGAGATCATCCCACTGAGTGAAGGAGGTTCGATTCAAGAAACATTAGTTGATGCAACAGAGAGGTGGGATACAAAAATCCACTGCAGTGAGCACCCACACAAAGGTGACATGGACATCCAACCTGGCAAGAGAGCTAAGGGTGGACCCTGGTGGGTGGAAGGGAAACATCTGTAGTTTGGCATTAATTTCTTCCCACAGATACATATAAAACACAGAATGCACATAAACCTATTGCAGCAAGAGTGGTAGTCGAAACACCTTCTAATAATATGTAGGTGAAAACAAGCACAGCTGAATACATAGAGTAGTCTCAGTGTCACGGAACAAGAATCTGTACACGTCAAACCAGCTCCCCTTGTCTTCAACTGAAAGAGAATAGGAAGATTTACTTCAAAAATCCGAGAGTGAGGAGACACCGGGTTTTGTGGCATCCTCTGGCTCGGTCTACTCTACTGTACAACCAGGCTTGGCAAAAACTCTCAGATGGGGCAGACCATTCCAAAAGAGGAGGGAATCATAAAGCCTTGCAGCGTAGAGGGTTTTCTCTGTAATGGCAGCCTTCAAACTGTCGCTGATGGATATGTGATATACACAAGGCTGCTGGACTCAACATGAGACCTACCCTTGACCATGTCAGGGGTGATTCATCCAAAAAAGAAAAAAAGTGAAAAAGAAAATCCAGAACACTCTCAGGAAGAAAACATCAACAGTTAAATACAGCTCAAAGTGCTTTAAAAAATAAAGAAACACAGATTTTGAAAAGCACGTGTAAGTCGACCATGCACTGCAGCAAGATTAACAACATCCTATACATGAAAGTCAAGAAACTGATGCTGTCACGATTGAAAACAGTAAGCAGTTCTTTTTAAATTAATTTTTATTTTCTTATTGATGGATAGTTGCTTTAGACAATTTTGTTGTTTTCTGTCCAACCTCAACATGAATCAGACATATGTACACATATGTCCCCTCCTTTTCGAACCTCCTGCCCGTCTCCCTCCCCAGTATGCAGCTTTTGAAACAAACTAAAAATAGAGTTAGCATATGATCCAGCAATCCCACTACTGGGCATATATCCAGTAAAGATAAAAACTCCCATCAGAAAAGAGACACGCACAGCAGTGTTTATAGTAGTACCAAGTACAGTAGCAAACAAATGGAAAGAACCTTAAATGCCCATAAATAGGTGAATGGATACAGAAAGATATATTATACATATAATGGAATATTAAGCATAAGAAAGAATGAAACAATGCTATTTTGTCAACATGGATGCACCGAGAGATGATCATACAAAGTAAGTCAAACAGAGAAAGATAAGAGGAGCTTAGGTGGGTTCAGCTCACGTTTTGGACTTCAGTTGATAGGAGGTCTTCATCTTTTCCCCCTGGGTATATGGAGGTGGCTGTTATGTAACTACTCTAAGCCTTGTGGCTTCCCAGTGACCTTAGTCATTCTGAAGGCTCCCAGTAGTCTTCCCCAGAGCCCCTGAGCACCCTTATATATATACCCATCTGCAGGGGCCACACTTACGGTTTATGAGATCAGGAAGTCTCTTCCCCAGCCAATGGTGGCCCCGGGTGAGCCTTGACATCACAAAGACCCATCCTGACATGTCTAGTGGAGGATGGGGAGCAACTCAGATGATTTTGTGGGAGAAATGAGGCATTTGTAATTCCCCTAAAGAGGCCTCCAAACTCACCTGCCACCCTCATCTCTCCACGTCAACTCATGGGACACACGGCAGGCAGACTGCGTTTCCTACAAACCTTCCCCACAGCCGCACTCCTCAGGCATTCATTCTGTTCTCTCTCACCTTTCACCTTTATCTAGTTTTGAATATCTTGCCTGAAATCCCTCTACAACAACTAGGCTGTGTTTAAGTGTCTGTGGAATTGAGCATCTTTCCACGTTCCCTCTGCAGTGTGGTCTTAATGCACCGGGAAGCCCATTGAATTCTGGGCCAGCCGACAGAAATCTTTCCATCCCGACTCCTTGTCTCAGTGTTCCTGGAACGCGCCTCCGTTTTCTGGTCTCCAGTTGGAAACCCTTGTCTTCAGGCTGTGAGAACGCATTGAATACACTTGCCCTTGCTCCACACGGAGGTGTCTCGTTTCAAGTTTAGGACGGAGGGTCACCTCACTAGGAGTACTACCCAGGCTTGGTTTGAACAGGGTGATGGGGATGGGGCAGAGAAATGCCTGTTTCCGGTTGTGCTGGGGCATCCCATGCAGGAAATGACCACCTGCACCTGATTAGTATTCCCAGCAAGGGGTGGAGCTTGCCCAGAACTGTGTGAGCTTTGTGTGCAAGGGTCTTCTCAACACGTGCCCTCACAAATCTCTTTTCTCATCTTGTTTTCTTTCTGGAAGCTCCCTTGGAGCTGACCTCACAGCCAAAACCATGGTGGAATTCATTTCCATGAGCAGCTGCCACAAGCTTCCAGGTTCTTGGATAAAACACTGAGTCATCCTGTCCTGTGCATCTAGTTCCCACAGTCTCTCATTGAGCTGGTTGGCTCTGGAGGAAAGGGGAATGGATTGTGTGCTCCACCTCAGTCCTCGTTTTTCCAATTGACTCGTAGGGTCAACCAGCCTGAGGTGCACCCCTGGGGACCGTTTGTTGGCTGAGTGGGTCTCCCTCGGTTTCCTGTGAAATATTCACATCCTGTTGTCCATTTGTTGCTTACTCACCCAGGGTCCATCACACTGCTGAACATTTTAAGAGGTCGAAAAAGCACGCCATAAACAAACCCAAAAAATGACTCTTACAATTTTGAGAAGAAAGGTCTTAAAACCTGGTAGAAAAATGGGCAAGAGGCATGAGCCAACACTTTATAAGAAAGATGTATCACTGGCCTTTAAATTTATGAAGACATTTTTAAAGACATGAGCAGCCAATTCACAAGAAGAGTATGGAACTAGCCCCGAACCACGTTAAGAACATATTAAATCTCATGAAGGTAAGAAAAACCATACTAAAATTCCCTTGAGAACTGAAACTCAGGCAGAAGTGGCATAGATTTTAGAAATTGCAGACAGAGACATTAAGATACTTGGAATAACTGTGTTTTGTGTGTTCTAAAAGTAAGGAGAGGCATGGAGATCCTAAAATAGACCCCATTTTATCTTAAAGGTATGAAAAACATAGTGTCAGATGAAGCCCATTTTAAGGGTTTCCTGGTGGCTCAGACAGTAAAAAAAAAAAAAAACCACCTGCAACATGGGAGACCGGGATTCAATCCCTGTGTTGGGAAGATCCCCTGGAGGGGGGAATGGCAGCCTGCTCCAGTATGCCTGCCTGGAGAATCCCCATGGACAGAGGAGTCTGGTGGGCTACAGTCCATGGCGTCAAAAAGAGTTGTACCCGGCTGAGCAACAAAACACCGCACAGCACAGCACATTGAATGTTTGTGAAAGAAAGGCAGGTAGGGAGGAAAGAGGGAGAAAGGGAAACAAGGGAAATGAAAGGAAGGAAAGAAAATCCTCTGTTGCTGGTGAGAACAGAGCAACCAGAGATGTCCCCCAGCAGGACAGCACCCCACATGTCCATCTGAGCACTCTCAGACGGTTTGAAACAACCATCACCAACTTTGGTCCCAGTCCTTCAACCAAACTCATGTGCAGGGTTTCCCACTAACAGGCTAATAGTCATCATGGTTTCTCCTCATTCAAATCGTGATTCACAGAGAAGTGAAAAAGACACGTGTGCCCCAGTGTTCACCACAGAACTGTTTACAATAGCCAGGGCATGGAAGCAACCTAGATGTCCATCAGCAGACAAATGGGAAAGAAAGCTGTGGTACATAGACACAATGGAATATTGCTCAGCCATTAAAAAGAACACATTTGAATCCGTTCTAATGAGGTAGATGAAACTGGAGCCTATTATCCAGAGTGAAGTAAGTCAGAAAGAAAAACACCAATACACTTTACTAAGGCATATATATGGAATTTAGAAAGATGGTAATGATACCCCTCTATGGGAGACAGCAAAAGAGACACAGATTTACAGAACAGTCTTTTGGAGTCTGTGGGAGATGGCGAGGGTGGGATGATCTGAGAGAATAGCATTGAAACATGTATATTATCATATGTGAAAGAGATAGCCAGTCCAAGTTCGATGCATAAGACAGGGTGCTCAGGGCTGGTGCACTGGGATGACCCAGAGGGATGGGATGGGGAGGGAGGTGGGAGGGGGGATCAGGATGGGGAACACCTGTACACTCATGGCTGATTCATGTTAATGTATGGCAAAAACCACCACAATATTGTAAAGTAATTACCCACCAATTAAAATAAATAAAATAAAATAAAATATATTCCTTTGCTAAAAAGGGCCTAATCAGTATTGGCTTTTTGACGCCCAAAAACGCCATTCTTTTCCTTCCTTTCTTCCCTCCTTCCTCCCTCCACTTTCTTTCCTTTTCTTTCTTATTATACAACTGCTAAAGCTTCTTTCCATTTATAATTATGACAAAGTCCTGGCTCTATTCCCCATGTTGTACAAGGCATCCCTGAGCTCATCTTCCACCTAACCAACACTGCGTGCCTCCCACTCCCCACCTCTGTATTGCCCCTCCCTCTTCCCCTCCCCGCTGGTAACCAGTGGATGCTTCTCTATAACTGCGCCCCTCCATTTTAATCATATTCCCTACTTTGCGGTATGTTTAGAGTCTATAAGTGATATCATACAGTATTTGTCTATCTCTGTGAGTTATTTTACTCAATATTCTACCTTCCATGTTGCTGCAAATGCCAATATTCCATTCTTTTGATGGGGCGGCTCCTTTATATGCCTTTTTAGCAAATGGCACGCCCCCCCGCCCCCCACACGACACAGCTCCCCAGCTAAGTATCCATCTCTGCACTCACACAGAGAAACACCAAGTCCTCTTCTCTTCTCCCATGGGAAGTGTGTCTTTCAAACTCAGTCTGGAACCAGGTCTTCCCCCTACTTTCCAGCAACCTGGGCCTTCTGGTCCCATCTCCATCTCCACAGAAGCCATCTCCCTCCATCGTCACACACTTATCCCTTCCCTGCCCTCTCTGTCCCCACTATCAGAGAACTCAGAGACAAACATAAATTCACATCAGGTTGATTTTATTTTCATTATTAATGTATGCAGTTGTTATAATATTCAGCATCTGTACCGTTGGCCAGTACTCATCGGCGAGACCCTTGAGCATTTCTGAAGTCTCTAGCCATGCCCCGAAGTCACTGGCTATCCTCTGGTCCAGCTGGAATTGCAGGGGTCTCCATGGCCTCTGGGACCTCCTCTGGTTCATTGTTATTAGCTGGAATGGCAGGCGTCTCTGTGGCCTCTGGGACCTCCTCTGGTTCATTCTGATTAACTGGAATGGCAGGGGCCTCTCTGCTCTCTGGGACCTCCTCTGGTTCCTTCTGATTCACCTGTTCATTTGCCTTGGAACTCTGGCTACAGAGCTTTGAGCATCTGATTTTCTTAAGCTTTCTGGTGGTGGGATTTTTCTGAGTTTTCTTAGGCAGCTTTGCCGGAATGGGATTCTTAACCCTCACGGTTACCCTGGCCACATAGAGAAAACAAGAGGGGGAGCAAAGAATGGGACTGGTTTAGGGAAGTGTGTGAAGACAGGTGGGAACGATGGCTTCAGGAGAAGGGGTGTGGGCAGAGAAGGGTTATGTGCCAGGCTAGGAAAGGGGAGGGGGTCTTTTGCCGTGGGGCCAATGGGCAAGAGGAGTTTGGTTGTGTTCAGCTCACCTTGACATTTTTTCTGGACCTCAGTTGATAGGAGGTCTTCATCTTCTCCTGGGTAACAGGAGGTGCGTGATCCATAACTACTCTGGAGCCTTGTGGCTTCCTAGTCACCTCAGTCATTTGGAGGACTCATGGTGGTCTGCTCAGAGCCCCTGAGCACCCCTATCTATACCCATCCCCATGGAGCCTCACCCTCATGCTTTATGACGTCAGCAAGTCTCTTCCCCAGGCAATGGTGGCCCTGGGTGAGCTTTGACATCAAAAAGCCCCATCCTGACATGTCTAGCGGGGGATGGGGAGCAATTCAGATGATTTGCTGGGAGAAATGAGGCGTTTGTCATGCCCTAAAGAGTCCTCCAAACTCACCTGCCACCCTCACCTCTATGTCAACTCTGATGGGTCACACAGCAGGCAGAGTGCATCTCCTCCAAACCTTGCCCCACAGCCACACTCCTCGGGCATTCATTCTGTTCTCTCTCAGCTTTCACCATTATCCAGCTTTTCATATCTTGCCTAATCTCCCTCCATGACAACTACGTTGTGTGGAAGTCTCTGTGGAAGCGAGAATCATTCCACGTTCCTCCTGCAATGTGGTCTTAATGCACCTCAAAGATCACTTAACTGTGGGCCAGCTGACAGAAACCTTTCCCATCCCGCCTCTTTTCTCCGCGTTCCAGGATCTCTCCTCGGTTTTCTGGTTTCCAGTCGGAAACCCTTGTCTTCAGGCTGTGAGAATGCAGTGAATACACTTGACCTTGTTCCACATGGAGCTTTACTGAATAAACCCACTTGGTCATGATGTCTAACTTTTTGAATATGTCATTGGATTCTCTTTGCTAGAATTGGTTGAACATTTTTCACATATGTTCATCAGTGATATTGGCCTGTAGTTTTCTTTTTTGGCGGCATCTTTGGCTGGTTTTGGGATTAGGGTGAAGGGGGCCTCATAAATTGAGTTTGGGGGTTTACTTTGTGCAATAATTTGGAAGGGTTTGAGTATGATAGGTAGGTGTTAGCCCTTAATTGTTTGGTGGATTCACCTGTGAAGCCAACTGGTCCTTCGCTTTTGTTTGTTCAAAGACATTTCATGGCAGTTTCAATTTCCATGCTTTTGATTGGTCTAGTAAGATTTTCTATTTCTTCCTGGCTCAGTTTTGGAAGGTTATACTTTCTAAGAATTCGTCCATTTCTTCCAAGTTTTCCATTTTATTTTCATACAGCTGCTGATAGAAGTCTCTTGTGATCCTTTGTATTTCTGTGTTGACTGTTGCATGCACTGCAGCATCATTCACAACGACCAAGAAATGAAGGGAAGAGAATTGTTGGGTGCAGTTGAAAAGAGAAAGAATTGGGACAGAGATACACAATGAAATATGATGAGAAAATTATGAAATTGGAAAAAATTCCATTTTCAGAGATACGCAAACATCTAGAGTTAATCACAGTAAGTAAAGAAGGGCAGATTAAAGAGATATCATATCATATATCTTCGAGAGGGGATTAAAAAAAAAAAAAAACATTGATGGCGATGAGTGAAAAAAAAAGAAAAGTGAAATGGACTTGCACTCCTGGTAAGAAAATTACGGTTAGCAAAAGGTGTTTGTGTGTGAGAGCCTGAAAGGTGAAGGCTGGAATAAATTTATTCCCACAAATGCCTATGCAAGTCATAATCCACATGGACTTCTTGTATCAAGAGAAATGTGTTCAACAGATTCTCAAAACAGCTGTGACAGTAACCACAGCTGAACACCTCTAGGTATCTGTGGAACGGAAGGAGAAACTGGTTCCCTGCAACAAATACAACAGTGTAAATTGTCTTAAATGAGAAATAAAAGTTTCACTTAAAGAAAAAACCTCAAAGGCTGAGGAGACAAAAGCTTTTGGTGACTTCCAGGGTCTCCTTTTCCTCTCACTTACAACCAGGCCTGGGAGAACCTCAGAGGGGGCTGTTACCATAGCAACAAGAGGAGGGAATGAAGAAATGCTGCCGCCTTGTGGACATTTTCTATAACAGCAACCTTAGAATGCTGATGGACCCAGGGTTCACAATGGACCCAGTGTTCACAATGGTGCTGAGCTCTAACCCATACCTACTCTTTACAAATTGCCAGGGATCACAGAGGAGAAAAAGTTAACACAGGGGAAGCTAACAGGTAGAGGATATGAACGAGTAGACATAATTCCGTGTCTCATTAAAAAAGCTGATGACAATGTGCACATAGGATGAAATCTAAGAGATATGAACAACTAAGCTATTGAGGATAGGATCACCTCTGCCTCAGCACGAGAAAAGGCCACTGTCTAAAGCCATACATGGAATCAGTTGTAGAATAGCATTAGTACAGTGGACACTTTAGGTTACTGGTGGGATGGACCTGATAAGAGGCACTATGAGCATGATTTGAAAAGTGCACCCCTATGAACGACAAATACATAAATAAACAAAGAGCAGAGACACTATGATAAACCAGGTCCTCTCCTGGAGTAGTTCAGAAATGAACAGATTTCGAACACCACACACCCCAAACCAGGTCGCATGGAAACCATTGAAAACATCAAAGAGATGAAAGTTAAGATAGCATACCTGGACAGAGGAATGTATAAGGAAATTGATACAGGTCTAGAATGAATTTGGAATCAAGGATTGAAATCTGAAAGTCGGACAACTTCAGAGATAGATAAAGCCGGAGATCATCCCACTGAGTGAAGGAGGTTCGATTCAAGAAACATTAGTTGATGCAACAGAGAGGTGGGATACAAAAATCCACTGCAGTGAGCACCCACACAAAGGTGACATGGACATCCAACCTGGCAAGAGAGCTAAGGGTGGACCCTGGTGGGTGGAAGGGAAACATCTGTAGTTTGGCATTAATTTCTTCCCACAGATACATATAAAACACAGAATGCACATAAACCTATTGCAGCAAGAGTGGTAGTCGAAACACCTTCTAATAATATGTAGGTGAAAACAAGCACAGCTGAATACATAGAGTAGTCTCAGTGTCACGGAACAAGAATCTGTACACGTCAAACCAGCTCCCCTTGTCTTCAACTGAAAGAGAATAGGAAGATTTACTTCAAAAATCCGAGAGTGAGGAGACACCGGGTTTTGTGGCATCCTCTGGCTCGGTCTACTCTACTGTACAACCAGGCTTGGCAAAAACTCTCAGATGGGGCAGACCATTCCAAAAGAGGAGGGAATCATAAAGCCTTGCAGCGTAGAGGGTTTTCTCTGTAATGGCAGCCTTCAAACTGTCGCTGATGGATATGTGATATACACAAGGCTGCTGGACTCAACATGAGACCTACCCTTGACCATGTCAGGGGTGATTCATCCAAAAAAGAAAAAAAGTGAAAAAGAAAATCCAGAACACTCTCAGGAAGAAAACATCAACAGTTAAATACAGCTCAAAGTGCTTTAAAAAATAAAGAAACACAGATTTTGAAAAGCACGTGTAAGTCGACCATGCACTGCAGCAAGATTAACAACATCCTATACATGAAAGTCAAGAAACTGATGCTGTCACGATTGAAAACAGTAAGCAGTTCTTTTTAAATTAATTTTTATTTTCTTATTGATGGATAGTTGCTTTAGACAATTTTGTTGTTTTCTGTCCAACCTCAACATGAATCAGACATATGTACACATATGTCCCCTCCTTTTCGAACCTCCTGCCCGTCTCCCTCCCCAGTATGCAGCTTTTGAAACAAACTAAAAATAGAGTTAGCATATGATCCAGCAATCCCACTACTGGGCATATATCCAGTAAAGATAAAAACTCCCATCAGAAAAGAGACACGCACAGCAGTGTTTACAGTAGTACCAAGTACAGTAGCAAACAAATGGAAAGAACCTTAAATGCCCATAAATAGGTGAATGGATACAGAAAGATATATTATACATATAATGGAATATTAAGCATAAGAAAGAATGAAACAATGCTATTTTGTCAACATGGATGCACCGAGAGATGATCATACAAAGTAAGTCAAACAGAGAAAGATAAGAGGAGCTTAGGTGGGTTCAGCTCACGTTTTGGACTTCAGTTGATAGGAGGTCTTCATCTTTTCCCCCTGGGTATATGGAGGTGGCTGTTATGTAACTACTCTAAGCCTTGTGGCTTCCCAGTGACCTTAGTCATTCTGAAGGCTCCCAGTAGTCTTCCCCAGAGCCCCTGAGCACCCTTATATATATACCCATCTGCAGGGGCCACACTTACGGTTTATGAGATCAGGAAGTCTCTTCCCCAGCCAATGGTGGCCCCGGGTGAGCCTTGACATCACAAAGACCCATCCTGACATGTCTAGTGGAGGATGGGGAGCAACTCAGATGATTTTGTGGGAGAAATGAGGCATTTGTAATTCCCCTAAAGAGGCCTCCAAACTCACCTGCCACCCTCATCTCTCCACGTCAACTCATGGGACACACGGCAGGCAGACTGCGTTTCCTACAAACCTTCCCCACAGCCGCACTCCTCAGGCATTCATTCTGTTCTCTCTCACCTTTCACCTTTATCTAGTTTTGAATATCTTGCCTGAAATCCCTCTACAACAACTAGGCTGTGTTTAAGTGTCTGTGGAATTGAGCATCTTTCCACGTTCCCTCTGCAGTGTGGTCTTAATGCACCGGGAAGCCCATTGAATTCTGGGCCAGCCGACAGAAATCTTTCCATCCCGACTCCTTGTCTCAGTGTTCCTGGAACGCGCCTCCGTTTTCTGGTCTCCAGTTGGAAACCCTTGTCTTCAGGCTGTGAGAACGCATTGAATACACTTGCCCTTGCTCCACACGGAGGTGTCTCGTTTCAAGTTTAGGACGGAGGGTCACCTCACTAGGAGTACTACCCAGGCTTGGTTTGAACAGGGTGATGGGGATGGGGCAGAGAAATGCCTGTTTCCGGTTGTGCTGGGGCATCCCATGCAGGAAATGACCACCTGCACCTGATTAGTATTCCCAGCAAGGGGTGGAGCTTGCCCAGAACTGTGTGAGCTTTGTGTGCAAGGGTCTTCTCAACACGTGCCCTCACAAATCTCTTTTCTCATCTTGTTTTCTTTCTGGAAGCTCCCTTGGAGCTGACCTCACAGCCAAAACCATGGTGGAATTCATTTCCATGAGCAGCTGCCACAAGCTTCCAGGTTCTTGGATAAAACACTGAGTCATCCTGTCCTGTGCATCTAGTTCCCACAGTCTCTCATTGAGCTGGTTGGCTCTGGAGGAAAGGGGAATGGATTGTGTGCTCCACCTCAGTCCTCGTTTTTCCAATTGACTCGTAGGGTCAACCAGCCTGAGGTGCACCCCTGGGGACCGTTTGTTGGCTGAGTGGGTCTCCCTCGGTTTCCTGTGAAATATTCACATCCTGTTGTCCATTTGTTGCTTACTCACCCAGGGTCCATCACACTGCTGAACATTTTAAGAGGTCGAAAAAGCACGCCATAAACAAACCCAAAAAATGACTCTTACAATTTTGAGAAGAAAGGTCTTAAAACCTGGTAGAAAAATGGGCAAGAGGCATGAGCCAACACTTTATAAGAAAGATGTATCACTGGCCTTTAAATTTATGAAGACATTTTTAAAGACATGAGCAGCCAATTCACAAGAAGAGTATGGAACTAGCCCCGAACCACGTTAAGAACATATTAAATCTCATGAAGGTAAGAAAAACCATACTAAAATTCCCTTGAGAACTGAAACTCAGGCAGAAGTGGCATAGATTTTAGAAATTGCAGACAGAGACATTAAGATACTTGGAATAACTGTGTTTTGTGTGTTCTAAAAGTAAGGAGAGGCATGGAGATCCTAAAATAGACCCCATTTTATCTTAAAGGTATGAAAAACATAGTGTCAGATGAAGCCCATTTTAAGGGTTTCCTGGTGGCTCAGACAGTAAAAAAAAAAAAAAACCACCTGCAACATGGGAGACCGGGATTCAATCCCTGTGTTGGGAAGATCCCCTGGAGGGGGGAATGGCAGCCTGCTCCAGTATGCCTGCCTGGAGAATCCCCATGGACAGAGGAGTCTGGTGGGCTACAGTCCATGGCGTCAAAAAGAGTTGTACCCGGCTGAGCAACAAAACACCGCACAGCACAGCACATTGAATGTTTGTGAAAGAAAGGCAGGTAGGGAGGAAAGAGGGAGAAAGGGAAACAAGGGAAATGAAAGGAAGGAAAGAAAATCCTCTGTTGCTGGTGAGAACAGAGCAACCAGAGATGTCCCCCAGCAGGACAGCACCCCACATGTCCATCTGAGCACTCTCAGACGGTTTGAAACAACCATCACCAACTTTGGTCCCAGTCCTTCAACCAAACTCATGTGCAGGGTTTCCCACTAACAGGCTAATAGTCATCATGGTTTCTCCTCATTCAAATCGTGATTCACAGAGAAGTGAAAAAGACACGTGTGCCCCAGTGTTCACCACAGAACTGTTTACAATAGCCAGGGCATGGAAGCAACCTAGATGTCCATCAGCAGACAAATGGGAAAGAAAGCTGTGGTACATAGACACAATGGAATATTGCTCAGCCATTAAAAAGAACACATTTGAATCCGTTCTAATGAGGTAGATGAAACTGGAGCCTATTATCCAGAGTGAAGTAAGTCAGAAAGAAAAACACCAATACACTTTACTAAGGCATATATATGGAATTTAGAAAGATGGTAATGATACCCCTCTATGGGAGACAGCAAAAGAGACACAGATTTACAGAACAGTCTTTTGGAGTCTGTGGGAGATGGCGAGGGTGGGATGATCTGAGAGAATAGCATTGAAACATGTATATTATCATATGTGAAAGAGATAGCCAGTCCAAGTTCGATGCATAAGACAGGGTGCTCAGGGCTGGTGCACTGGGATGACCCAGAGGGATGGGATGGGGAGGGAGGTGGGAGGGGGGATCAGGATGGGGAACACCTGTACACTCATGGCTGATTCATGTTAATGTATGGCAAAAACCACCACAATATTGTAAAGTAATTACCCACCAATTAAAATAAATAAAATAAAATAAAATATATTCCTTTGCTAAAAAGGGCCTAATCAGTATTGGCTTTTTGACGCCCAAAAACGCCATTCTTTTCCTTCCTTTCTTCCCTCCTTCCTCCCTCCACTTTCTTTCCTTTTCTTTCTTATTATACAACTGCTAAAGCTTCTTTCCATTTATAATTATGACAAAGTCCTGGCTCTATTCCCCATGTTGTACAAGGCATCCCTGAGCTCATCTTCCACCTAACCAACACTGCGTGCCTCCCACTCCCCACCTCTGTATTGCCCCTCCCTCTTCCCCTCCCCGCTGGTAACCAGTGGATGCTTCTCTATAACTGCGCCCCTCCATTTTAATCATATTCCCTACTTTGCGGTATGTTTAGAGTCTATAAGTGATATCATACAGTATTTGTCTATCTCTGTGAGTTATTTTACTCAATATTCTACCTTCCATGTTGCTGCAAATGCCAATATTCCATTCTTTTGATGGGGCGGCTCCTTTATATGCCTTTTTAGCAAATGGCACGCCCCCCCGCCCCCCACACGACACAGCTCCCCAGCTAAGTATCCATCTCTGCACTCACACAGAGAAACACCAAGTCCTCTTCTCTTCTCCCATGGGAAGTGTGTCTTTCAAACTCAGTCTGGAACCAGGTCTTCCCCCTACTTTCCAGCAACCTGGGCCTTCTGGTCCCATCTCCATCTCCACAGAAGCCATCTCCCTCCATCGTCACACACTTATCCCTTCCCTGCCCTCTCTGTCCCCACTATCAGAGAACTCAGAGACAAACATAAATTCACATCAGGTTGATTTTATTTTCATTATTAATGTATGCAGTTGTTATAATATTCAGCATCTGTACCGTTGGCCAGTACTCATCGGCGAGACCCTTGAGCATTTCTGAAGTCTCTAGCCATGCCCCGAAGTCACTGGCTATCCTCTGGTCCAGCTGGAATTGCAGGGGTCTCCATGGCCTCTGGGACCTCCTCTGGTTCATTGTTATTAGCTGGAATGGCAGGCGTCTCTGTGGCCTCTGGAACCTCCTCTGGTTCATTCTGATTAACTGGAATGGCAGGGGCCTCTCTGCTCTCTGGGACCTCCTCTGGTTCCTTCTGATTCACCTGTTCATTTGCCTTGGAACTCTGGCTACAGAGCTTTGAGCATCTGATTTTCTTAAGCTTTCTGGTGGTGGGATTTTTCTGAGTTTTCTTAGGCAGCTTTGCCGGAATGGGATTCTTAACCCTCACGGTTACCCTGGCCACATAGAGAAAACAAGAGGGGGAGCAAAGAATGGGACTGGTTTAGGGAAGTGTGTGAAGACAGGTGGGAACGATGGCTTCAGGAGAAGGGGTGTGGGCAGAGAAGGGTTATGTGCCAGGCTAGGAAAGGGGAGGGGGTCTTTTGCCGTGGGGCCAATGGGCAAGAGGAGTTTGGTTGTGTTCAGCTCACCTTGACATTTTTTCTGGACCTCAGTTGATAGGAGGTCTTCATCTTCTCCTGGGTAACAGGAGGTGCATGATCCATAACTACTCTGGAGCCTTGTGGCTTCCTAGTCACCTCAGTCATTTGGAGGACTCATGGTGGTCTGCTCAGAGCCCCTGAGCACCCCTATCTATACCCATCCCCATGGAGCCTCACCCTCATGCTTTATGACGTCAGCAAGTCTCTTCCCCAGGCAATGGTGGCCCTGGGTGAGCTTTGACATCACAAAGCCCCATCCTGACATGTCTAGCGGGGGATGGGGAGCAATTCAGATGATTTGCTGGGAGAAATGAGGCGTTTGTCATGCCCTAAAGAGGCCTCCAAACTCACCTGCCACCCTCACCTCTATGTCAACTCTGATGGGTCACACAGCAGGCAGAGTGCATCTCGTCCAAACCTTGCCCCACAGCCACACTCCTCGGGCATTCATTCTGTTCTCTCTCAGCTTTCACCATTATCCAGCTTTTCATATCTTGCCTAATCTCCCTCCATGACAACTACGTTGTGTGTAAGTCTCTGTGGAAGCGAGAATCATTCCACGTTCCTCCTGCAATGTGGTCTTAATGCACCTCAAAGACCACTTAACTGTGGGCCAGCCGACAGAAACCTTTCCCATCCCGCCTCTTTTCTCCGCGTTCCAGGATCTCTCCTCGGTTTTCTGGTTTCCAGTCGGAAACCCTTGTCTTCAGGCTGTGAGAATGCAGTGAATACACTTGACCTTGTTCCACATGGAGCTTTACTGAATAAACCCACTTGGTCATGATGTCTAACTTTTTGAATATGTCATTGGATTCTCTTTGCTAGAATTGGTTGAACATTTTTCACATATGTTCATCAGTGATATTGGCCTGTAGTTTTCTTTTTTGGCGGCATCTTTGGCTGGTTTTGGGATTAGGGTGAAGGGGGCCTCATAAATTGAGTTTGGGGGTTTACTTTGTGCAATAATTTGGAAGGGTTTGAGTATGATAGGTAGGTGTTAGCCCTTAATTGTTTGGTGGATTCACCTGTGAAGCCAACTGGTCCTTCGCTTTTGTTTGTTCAAAGACATTTCATGGCAGTTTCAATTTCCATGCTTTTGATTGGTCTAGTAAGATTTTCTATTTCTTCCTGGCTCAGTTTTGGAAGGTTATACTTTCTAAGAATTCGTCCATTTCTTCCAAGTTTTCCATTTTATTTTCATACAGCTGCTGATAGAAGTCTCTTGTGATCCTTTGTATTTCTGTGTTGACTGTTGCATGCACTGCAGCATCATTCACAACGACCAAGAAATGAAGGGAAGAGAATTGTTGGGTGCAGTTGAAAAGAGAAAGAATTGGGACAGAGATACACAATGAAATATGATGAGAAAATTATGAAATTGGAAAAAATTCCATTTTCAGAGATACGCAAACATCTAGAGTTAATCACAGTAAGTAAAGAAGGGCAGATTAAAGAGATATCATATCATATATCTTCGAGAGGGGATTAAAAAAAAAAAAAAACATTGATGGCGATGAGTGAAAAAAAAAGAAAAGTGAAATGGACTTGCACTCCTGGTAAGAAAATTACGGTTAGCAAAAGGTGTTTGTGTGTGAGAGCCTGAAAGGTGAAGGCTGGAATAAATTTATTCCCACAAATGCCTATGCAAGTCATAATCCACATGGACTTCTTGTATCAAGAGAAATGTGTTCAACAGATTCTCAAAACAGCTGTGACAGTAACCACAGCTGAACACCTCTAGGTATCTGTGGAACGGAAGGAGAAACTGGTTCCCTGCAACAAATACAACAGTGTAAATTGTCTTAAATGAGAAATAAAAGTTTCACTTAAAGAAAAAACCTCAAAGGCTGAGGAGACAAAAGCTTTTGGTGACTTCCAGGGTCTCCTTTTCCTCTCACTTACAACCAGGCCTGGGAGAACCTCAGAGGGGGCTGTTACCATAGCAACAAGAGGAGGGAATGAAGAAATGCTGCCGCCTTGTGGACATTTTCTATAACAGCAACCTTAGAATGCTGATGGACCCAGGGTTCACAATGGACCCAGTGTTCACAATGGTGCTGAGCTCTAACCCATACCTACTCTTTACAAATTGCCAGGGATCACAGAGGAGAAAAAGTTAACACAGGGGAAGCTAACAGGTAGAGGATATGAACGAGTAGACATAATTCCGTGTCTCATTAAAAAAGCTGATGACAATGTGCACATAGGATGAAATCTAAGAGATATGAACAACTAAGCTATTGAGGATAGGATCACCTCTGCCTCAGCACGAGAAAAGGCCACTGTCTAAAGCCGTACATGGAATCAGTTGTAGAATAGCATTAGTACAGTGGACACTTTAGGTTACTGGTGGGATGGACCTGATAAGAGGCACTATGAGCATGATTTGAAAAGTGCACCCCTATGAACGACAAATACATAAATAAACAAAGAGCAGAGACACTATGATAAACCAGGTCCTCTCCTGGAGTAGTTCAGAAATGAACAGATTTCGAACACCACACACCCCAAACCAGGTCGCATGGAAACCATTGAAAACATCAAAGAGATGAAAGTTAAGATAGCATACCTGGACAGAGGAATGTATAAGGAAATTGATACAGGTCTAGAATGAATTTGGAATCAAGGATTGAAATCTGAAAGTCGGACAACTTCAGAGATAGATAAAGCCGGAGATCATCCCACTGAGTGAAGGAGGTTCGATTCAAGAAACATTAGTTGATGCAACAGAGAGGTGGGATACAAAAATCCACTGCAGTGAGCACCCACACAAAGGTGACATGGACATCCAACCTGGCAAGAGAGCTAAGGGTGGACCCTGGTGGGTGGAAGGGAAACATCTGTAGTTTGGCATTAATTTCTTCCCACAGATACATATAAAACACAGAATGCACATAAACCTATTGCAGCAAGAGTGGTAGTCGAAACACCTTCTAATAATATGTAGGTGAAAACAAGCACAGCTGAATACATAGAGTAGTCTCAGTGTCACGGAACAAGAATCTGTACACGTCAAACCAGCTCCCCTTGTCTTCAACTGAAAGAGAATAGGAAGATTTACTTCAAAAATCCGAGAGTGAGGAGACACCGGGTTTTGTGGCATCCTCTGGCTCGGTCTACTCTACTGTACAACCAGGCTTGGCAAAAACTCTCAGATGGGGCAGACCATTCCAAAAGAGGAGGGAATCATAAAGCCTTGCAGCGTAGAGGGTTTTCTCTGTAATGGCAGCCTTCAAACTGTCGCTGATGGATATGTGATATACACAAGGCTGCTGGACTCAACATGAGACCTACCCTTGACCATGTCAGGGGTGATTCATCCAAAAAAGAAAAAAAGTGAAAAAGAAAATCCAGAACACTCTCAGGAAGAAAACATCAACAGTTAAATACAGCTCAAAGTGCTTTAAAAAATAAAGAAACACAGATTTTGAAAAGCACGTGTAAGTCGACCATGCACTGCAGCAAGATTAACAACATCCTATACATGAAAGTCAAGAAACTGATGCTGTCACGATTGAAAACAGTAAGCAGTTCTTTTTAAATTAATTTTTATTTTCTTATTGATGGATAGTTGCTTTAGACAATTTTGTTGTTTTCTGTCCAACCTCAACATGAATCAGACATATGTACACATATGTCCCCTCCTTTTCGAACCTCCTGCCCGTCTCCCTCCCCAGTATGCAGCTTTTGAAACAAACTAAAAATAGAGTTAGCATATGATCCAGCAATCCCACTACTGGGCATATATCCAGTAAAGATAAAAACTCCCATCAGAAAAGAGACACGCACAGCAGTGTTTATAGTAGTACCAAGTACAGTAGCAAACAAATGGAAAGAACCTTAAATGCCCATAAATAGGTGAATGGATACAGAAAGATATATTATACATATAATGGAATATTAAGCATAAGAAAGAATGAAACAATGCTATTTTGTCAACATGGATGCACCGAGAGATGATCATACAAAGTAAGTCAAACAGAGAAAGATAAGAGGAGCTTAGGTGGGTTCAGCTCACGTTTTGGACTTCAGTTGATAGGAGGTCTTCATCTTTTCCCCCTGGGTATATGGAGGTGGCTGTTATGTAACTACTCTAAGCCTTGTGGCTTCCCAGTGACCTTAGTCATTCTGAAGGCTCCCAGTAGTCTTCCCCAGAGCCCCTGAGCACCCTTATATATATACCCATCTGCAGGGGCCACACTTACGGTTTATGAGATCAGGAAGTCTCTTCCCCAGCCAATGGTGGCCCCGGGTGAGCCTTGACATCACAAAGACCCATCCTGACATGTCTAGTGGAGGATGGGGAGCAACTCAGATGATTTTGTGGGAGAAATGAGGCATTTGTAATTCCCCTAAATAGGTCTCCAAACTCACCTGCCACCCTCATCTCTCCACGTCAACTCATGGGACACACGGCAGGCAGACTGCGTTTCCTACAAACCTTCCCCACAGCCGCACTCCTCAGGCATTCATTCTGTTCTCTCTCACCTTTCACCTTTATCTAGTTTTGAATATCTTGCCTGAAATCCCTCTACAACAACTAGGCTGTGTTTAAGTGTCTGTGGAATTGAGCATCTTTCCACGTTCCCTCTGCAGTGTGGTCTTAATGCACCGGGAAGCCCATTGAATTCTGGGCCAGCCGACAGAAATCTTTCCATCCCGACTCCTTGTCTCAGTGTTCCTGGAACGCGCCTCCGTTTTCTGGTCTCCAGTTGGAAACCCTTGTCTTCAGGCTGTGAGAACGCATTGAATACACTTGCCCTTGCTCCACACGGAGGTGTCTCGTTTCAAGTTTAGGACGGAGGGTCACCTCACTAGGAGTACTACCCAGGCTTGGTTTGAACAGGGTGATGGGGATGGGGCAGAGAAATGCCTGTTTCCGGTTGTGCTGGGGCATCCCATGCAGGAAATGACCACCTGCACCTGATTAGTATTCCCAGCAAGGGGTGGAGCTTGCCCAGAACTGTGTGAGCTTTGTGTGCAAGGGTCTTCTCAACACGTGCCCTCACAAATCTCTTTTCTCATCTTGTTTTCTTTCTGGAAGCTCCCTTGGAGCTGACCTCACAGCCAAAACCATGGTGGAATTCATTTCCATGAGCAGCTGCCACAAGCTTCCAGGTTCTTGGATAAAACACTGAGTCATCCTGTCCTGTGCATCTAGTTCCCACAGTCTCTCATTGAGCTGGTTGGCTCTGGAGGAAAGGGGAATGGATTGTGTGCTCCACCTCAGTCCTCGTTTTTCCAATTGACTCGTAGGGTCAACCAGCCTGAGGTGCACCCCTGGGGACCGTTTGTTGGCTGAGTGGGTCTCCCTCGGTTTCCTGTGAAATATTCACATCCTGTTGTCCATTTGTTGCTTACTCACCCAGGGTCCATCACACTGCTGAACATTTTAAGAGGTCGAAAAAGCACGCCATAAACAAACCCAAAAAATGACTCTTACAATTTTGAGAAGAAAGGTCTTAAAACCTGGTAGAAAAATGGGCAAGAGGCATGAGCCAACACTTTATAAGAAAGATGTATCACTGGCCTTTAAATTTATGAAGACATTTTTAAAGACATGAGCAGCCAATTCACAAGAAGAGTATGGAACTAGCCCCGAACCACGTTAAGAACATATTAAATCTCATGAAGGTAAGAAAAACCATACTAAAATTCCCTTGAGAACTGAAACTCAGGCAGAAGTGGCATAGATTTTAGAAATTGCAGACAGAGACATTAAGATACTTGGAATAACTGTGTTTTGTGTGTTCTAAAAGTAAGGAGAGGCATGGAGATCCTAAAATAGACCCCATTTTATCTTAAAGGTATGAAAAACATAGTGTCAGATGAAGCCCATTTTAAGGGTTTCATGGTGGCTCAGACAGTAAAAAAAAAAAAAAAAACCACCTGCAACATGGGAGACCGGGATTCAATCCCTGTGTTGGGAAGATCCCCTGGAGGGGGGAATGGCAGCCTGCTCCAGTATGCCTGCCTGGAGAATCCCCATGGACAGAGGAGTCTGGTGGGCTACAGTCCATGGCGTCAAAAAGAGTTGTACCCGGCTGAGCAACAAAACACCGCACAGCACAGCACATTGAATGTTTGTGAAAGAAAGGCAGGTACGGAGGAAAGAGGGAGAAAGGGAAACAAGAGAAATGAAAGGAAGGAAAGAAAATCCTCTGTTGCTGGTGAGAACAGAGCAACCAGAGATGTCCCCCAGCAGGACAGCACCCCACATGTCCATCTGAGCACTCTCAGACGGTTTGAAACAACCATCACCAACTTTGGTCCCAGTCCTTCAACCAAACTCATGTGCAGGGTTTCCCACTAACAGGCTAATAGTCATCATGGTTTCTCCTCATTCAAATCGTGATTCACAGAGAAGTGAAAAAGACACGTGTGCCCCAGTGTTCACCACAGAACTGTTTACAATAGCCAGGGCATGGAAGCAACCTAGATGTCCATCAGCAGACAAATGGGAAAGAAAGCTGTGGTACATAGACACAATGGAATATTGCTCAGCCATTAAAAAGAACACATTTGAATCCGTTCTAATGAGGTAGATGAAACTGGAGCCTATTATCCAGAGTGAAGTAAGTCAGAAAGAAAAACACCAATACACTTTACTAAGGCATATATATGGAATTTAGAAAGATGGTAATGATACCCCTCTATGGGAGACAGCAAAAGAGACACAGATTTACAGAACAGTCTTTTGGAGTCTGTGGGAGATGGCGAGGGTGGGATGATCTGAGAGAATAGCATTGAAACATGTATATTATCATATGTGAAAGAGATAGCCAGTCCAAGTTCGATGCATAAGACAGGGTGCTCAGGGCTGGTGCACTGGGATGACCCAGAGGGATGGGATGGGGAGGGAGGTGGGAGGGGGGATCAGGATGGGGAACACCTGTACACTCATGGCTGATTCATGTTAATGTATGGCAAAAACCACCACAATATTGTAAAGTAATTACCCACCAATTAAAATAAATAAAATAAAATAAAATATATTCCTTTGCTAAAAAGGGCCTAATCAGTATTGGCTTTTTGACGCCCAAAAACGCCATTCTTTTCCTTCCTTTCTTCCCTCCTTCCTCCCTCCACTTTCTTTCCTTTTCTTTCTTATTATACAACTGCTAAAGCTTCTTTCCATTTATAATTATGACAAAGTCCTGGCTCTATTCCCCATGTTGTACAAGGCATCCCTGAGCTCATCTTCCACCTAACCAACACTGCGTGCCTCCCACTCCCCACCTCTGTATTGCCCCTCCCTCTTCCCCTCCCCGCTGGTAACCAGTGGATGCTTCTCTATAACTGCGCCCCTCCATTTTAATCATATTCCCTACTTTGCGGTATGTTTAGAGTCTATAAGTGATATCATACAGTATTTGTCTATCTCTGTGAGTTATTTTACTCAATATTCTACCTTCCATGTTGCTGCAAATGCCAATATTCCATTCTTTTGATGGGGCGGCTCCTTTATATGCCTTTTTAGCAAATGGCACGCCCCCCCGCCCCCCACACGACACAGCTCCCCAGCTAAGTATCCATCTCTGCACTCACACAGAGAAACACCAAGTCCTCTTCTCTTCTCCCATGGGAAGTGTGTCTTTCAAACTCAGTCTGGAACCAGGTCTTCCCCCTACTTTCCAGCAACCTGGGCCTTCTGGTCCCATCTCCATCTCCACAGAAGCCATCTCCCTCCATCGTCACACACTTATCCCTTCCCTGCCCTCTCTGTCCCCACTATCAGAGAACTCAGAGACAAACATAAATTCACATCAGGTTGATTTTATTTTCATTATTAATGTATGCAGTTGTTATAATATTCAGCATCTGTACCGTTGGCCAGTACTCATCGGCGAGACCCTTGAGCATTTCTGAAGTCTCTAGCCATGCCCCGAAGTCACTGGCTATCCTCTGGTCCAGCTGGAATTGCAGGGGTCTCCATGGCCTCTGGGACCTCCTCTGGTTCATTGTTATTAGCTGGAATGGCAGGCGTCTCTGTGGCCTCTGGAACCTCCTCTGGTTCATTCTGATTAACTGGAATGGCAGGGGCCTCTCTGCTCTCTGGGACCTCCTCTGGTTCCTTCTGATTCACCTGTTCATTTGCCTTGGAACTCTGGCTACAGAGCTTTGAGCATCTGATTTTCTTAAGCTTTCTGGTGGTGGGATTTTTCTGAGTTTTCTTAGGCAGCTTTGCCGGAATGGGATTCTTAACCCTCACGGTTACCCTGGCCACATAGAGAAAACAAGAGGGGGAGCAAAGAATGGGACTGGTTTAGGGAAGTGTGTGAAGACAGGTGGGAACGATGGCTTCAGGAGAAGGGGTGTGGGCAGAGAAGGGTTATGTGCCAGGCTAGGAAAGGGGAGGGGGTCTTTTGCCGTGGGGCCAATGGGCAAGAGGAGTTTGGTTGTGTTCAGCTCACCTTGACATTTTTTCTGGACCTCAGTTGATAGGAGGTCTTCATCTTCTCCTGGGTAACAGGAGGTGCGTGATCCATAACTACTCTGGAGCCTTGTGGCTTCCTAGTCACCTCAGTCATTTGGAGGACTCATGGTGGTCTGCTCAGAGCCCCTGAGCACCCCTATCTATACCCATCCCCATGGAGCCTCACCCTCATGCTTTATGACGTCAGCAAGTCTCTTCCCCAGGCAATGGTGGCCCTGGGTGAGCTTTGACATCACAAAGCCCCATCCTGACATGTCTAGCGGGGGATGGGGAGCAATTCAGATGATTTGCTGGGAGAAATGAGGCGTTTGTCATGCCCTAAAGAGGCCTCCAAACTCACCTGCCACCCTCACCTCTATGTCAACTCTGATGGGTCACACAGCAGGCAGAGTGCATCTCGTCCAAACCTTGCCCCACAGCCACACTCCTCGGGCATTCATTCTGTTCTCTCTCAGCTTTCACCATTATCCAGCTTTTCATATCTTGCCTAATCTCCCTCCATGACAACTACGTTGTGTGTAAGTCTCTGTGGAAGCGAGAATCATTCCACGTTCCTCCTGCAATGTGGTCTTAATGCACCTCAAAGACCACTTAACTGTGGGCCAGCCGACAGAAACCTTTCCCATCCCGCCTCTTTTCTCCGCGTTCCAGGATCTCTCCTCGGTTTTCTGGTTTCCAGTCGGAAACCCTTGTCTTCAGGCTGTGAGAATGCAGTGAATACACTTGACCTTGTTCCACATGGAGCTTTACTGAATAAACCCACTTGGTCATGATGTCTAACTTTTTGAATATGTCATTGGATTCTCTTTGCTAGAATTGGTTGAACATTTTTCACATATGTTCATCAGTGATATTGGCCTGTAGTTTTCTTTTTTGGCGGCATCTTTGGCTGGTTTTGGGATTAGGGTGAAGGGGGCCTCATAAATTGAGTTTGGGGGTTTACTTTGTGCAATAATTTGGAAGGGTTTGAGTATGATAGGTAGGTGTTAGCCCTTAATTGTTTGGTGGATTCACCTGTGAAGCCAACTGGTCCTTCGCTTTTGTTTGTTCAAAGACATTTCATGGCAGTTTCAATTTCCATGCTTTTGATTGGTCTAGTAAGATTTTCTATTTCTTCCTGGCTCAGTTTTGGAAGGTTATACTTTCTAAGAATTCGTCCATTTCTTCCAAGTTTTCCATTTTATTTTCATACAGCTGCTGATAGAAGTCTCTTGTGATCCTTTGTATTTCTGTGTTGACTGTTGCATGCACTGCAGCATCATTCACAACGACCAAGAAATGAAGGGAAGAGAATTGTTGGGTGCAGTTGAAAAGAGAAAGAATTGGGACAGAGATACACAATGAAATATGATGAGAAAATTATGAAATTGGAAAAAATTCCATTTTCAGAGATACGCAAACATCTAGAGTTAATCACAGTAAGTAAAGAAGGGCAGATTAAAGAGATATCATATCATATATCTTCGAGAGGGGATTAAAAAAAAAAAAAAAACATTGATGGCGATGAGTGAAAAAAAAAGAAAAGTGAAATGGACTTGCACTCCTGGTAAGAAAATTACGGTTAGCAAAAGGTGTTTGTGTGTGAGAGCCTGAAAGGTGAAGGCTGGAATAAATTTATTCCCACAAATGCCTATGCAAGTCATAATCCACATGGACTTCTTGTATCAAGAGAAATGTGTTCAACAGATTCTCAAAACAGCTGTGACAGTAACCACAGCTGAACACCTCTAGGTATCTGTGGAACGGAAGGAGAAACTGGTTCCCTGCAACAAATACAACAGTGTAAATTGTCTTAAATGAGAAATAAAAGTTTCACTTAAAGAAAAAACCTCAAAGGCTGAGGAGACAAAAGCTTTTGGTGACTTCCAGGGTCTCCTTTTCCTCTCACTTACAACCAGGCCTGGGAGAACCTCAGAGGGGGCTGTTACCATAGCAACAAGAGGAGGGAATGAAGAAATGCTGCCGCCTTGTGGACATTTTCTATAACAGCAACCTTAGAATGCTGATGGACCCAGGGTTCACAATGGACCCAGTGTTCACAATGGTGCTGAGCTCTAACCCATACCTACTCTTTACAAATTGCCAGGGATCACAGAGGAGAAAAAGTTAACACAGGGGAAGCTAACAGGTAGAGGATATGAACGAGTAGACATAATTCCGTGTCTCATTAAAAAAGCTGATGACAATGTGCACATAGGATGAAATCTAAGAGATATGAACAACTAAGCTATTGAGGATAGGATCACCTCTGCCTCAGCACGAGAAAAGGCCACTGTCTAAAGCCGTACATGGAATCAGTTGTAGAATAGCATTAGTACAGTGGACACTTTAGGTTACTGGTGGGATGGACCTGATAAGAGGCACTATGAGCATGATTTGAAAAGTGCACCCCTATGAACGACAAATAAATAAATAAACAAAGAGCAGAGACACTATGATAAACCAGGTCCTCTCCTGGAGTAGTTCAGAAATGAACAGATTTCGAACACCACACACCCCAAACCAGGTCGCATGGAAACCATTGAAAACATCAAAGAGATGAAAGTTAAGATAGCATACCTGGACAGAGGAATGTATAAGGAAATTGATACAGGTCTAGAATGAATTTGGAATCAAGGATTGAAATCTGAAAGTCGGACAACTTCAGAGATAGATAAAGCCGGAGATCATCCCACTGAGTGAAGGAGGTTCGATTCAAGAAACATTAGTTGATGCAACAGAGAGGTGGGATACAAAAATCCACTGCAGTGAGCACCCACACAAAGGTGACATGGACATCCAACCTGGCAAGAGAGCTAAGGGTGGACCCTGGTGGGTGGAAGGGAAACATCTGTAGTTTGGCATTAATTTCTTCCCACAGATACATATAAAACACAGAATGCACATAAACCTATTGCAGCAAGAGTGGTAGTCGAAACACCTTCTAATAATATGTAGGTGAAAACAAGCACAGCTGAATACATAGAGTAGTCTCAGTGTCACGGAACAAGAATCTGTACACGTCAAACCAGCTCCCCTTGTCTTCAACTGAAAGAGAATAGGAAGATTTACTTCAAAAATCCGAGAGTGAGGAGACACCGGGTTTTGTGGCATCCTCTGGCTCGGTCTACTCTACTGTACAACCAGGCTTGGCAAAAACTCTCAGATGGGGCAGACCATTCCAAAAGAGGAGGGAATCATAAAGCCTTGCAGCGTAGAGGGTTTTCTCTGTAATGGCAGCCTTCAAACTGTCGCTGATGGATATGTGATATACACAAGGCTGCTGGACTCAACATGAGACCTACCCTTGACCATGTCAGGGGTGATTCATCCAAAAAAGAAAAAAAGTGAAAAAGAAAATCCAGAACACTCTCAGGAAGAAAACATCAACAGTTAAATACAGCTCAAAGTGCTTTAAAAAATAAAGAAACACAGATTTTGAAAAGCACGTGTAAGTCGACCATGCACTGCAGCAAGATTAACAACATCCTATACATGAAAGTCAAGAAACTGATGCTGTCACGATTGAAAACAGTAAGCAGTTCTTTTTAAATTAATTTTTATTTTCTTATTGATGGATAGTTGCTTTAGACAATTTTGTTGTTTTCTGTCCAACCTCAACATGAATCAGACATATGTACACATATGTCCCCTCCTTTTCGAACCTCCTGCCCGTCTCCCTCCCCAGTATGCAGCTTTTGAAACAAACTAAAAATAGAGTTAGCATATGATCCAGCAATCCCACTACTGGGCATATATCCAGTAAAGATAAAAACTCCCATCAGAAAAGAGACACGCACAGCAGTGTTTATAGTAGTACCAAGTACAGTAGCAAACAAATGGAAAGAACCTTAAATGCCCATAAATAGGTGAATGGATACAGAAAGATATATTATACATATAATGGAATATTAAGCATAAGAAAGAATGAAACAATGCTATTTTGTCAACATGGATGCACCGAGAGATGATCATACAAAGTAAGTCAAACAGAGAAAGATAAGAGGAGCTTAGGTGGGTTCAGCTCACGTTTTGGACTTCAGTTGATAGGAGGTCTTCATCTTTTCCCCCTGGGTATATGGAGGTGGCTGTTATGTAACTACTCTAAGCCTTGTGGCTTCCCAGTGACCTTAGTCATTCTGAAGGCTCCCAGTAGTCTTCCCCAGAGCCCCTGAGCACCCTTATATATATACCCATCTGCAGGGGCCACACTTACGGTTTATGAGATCAGGAAGTCTCTTCCCCAGCCAATGGTGGCCCCGGGTGAGCCTTGACATCACAAAGACCCATCCTGACATGTCTAGTGGAGGATGGGGAGCAACTCAGATGATTTTGTGGGAGAAATGAGGCATTTGTAATTCCCCTAAATAGGTCTCCAAACTCACCTGCCACCCTCTCCACGTCAACTCATGGGACACACGGCAGGCAGACTGCGTTTCCTACAAACCTTACCCACAGCCGCACTCCTCAGGCATTCATTCTGTTCTCTCTCACCTTTCACCTTTATCTAGTTTTGAATATCTTGCCTGAAATCCCTCTACAACAACTAGGCTGTGTTTAAGTGTCTGTGGAATTGAGCATCTTTCCACGTTCCCTCTGCAGTGTGGTCTTAATGCACCGGGAAGCCCATTGAATTCTGGGCCAGCCGACAGAAATCTTTCCATCCCGACTCCTTGTCTCAGTGTTCCTGGAACGCGCCTCCGTTTTCTGGTCTCCAGTTGGAAACCCTTGTCTTCAGGCTGTGAGAACGCATTGAATACACTTGCCCTTGCTCCACACGGAGGTGTCTCGTTTCAAGTTTAGGACGGAGGGTCACCTCACTAGGAGTACTACCCAGGCTTGGTTTGAACAGGGTGATGGGGATGGGGCAGAGAAATGCCTGTTTCCGGTTGTGCTGGGGCATCCCATGCAGGAAATGACCACCTGCGCCTGATTAGTATTCCCAGCAAGGGGTGGACCTTGCCCAGAACTGTGTGAGCTTTGTGTGCAAGGGTCTTCTCAACACATGCCCTCACAAATCTCTTTTCTCATCTTGTTTTCTTTCTGGAAGCTCCCTTGGAGCTGACCTCACAGCCAAAACCATGGTGGAATTCATTTCCATGAGCAGCTGCCACAAGCTTCCAGGTTCTTGGATAAAACACTGAGTCATCCTGTCCTGTGCATCTAGTTCCCACAGTCTCTCATTGAGCTGGTTGGCTCTGGAGGAAAGGGGAATGGATTGTGTGCTCCACCTCAGTCCTCGTTTTTCCAATTGACTCGTAGGGTCAACCAGCCTGAGGTGCACCCCTGGGGACCGTTTGTGGGCTGAGTGGGTCTCCCTCGGTTTCCTGTGAAATATTCACATCCTGTTGTCCATTTGTTGCTTACTCACCCAGGGTCCATCACACTGCTGAACATTTTAAGAGGTCGAAAAAGCACACCATAAAGAAACCCAAAAAATGACTCTTACAATTTTGAGAAGAAAGGTCTTAAAACCTGGTAGAAAAATGGGCAAGAGGCATGAGCCAACACTTTATAAGAAAGATGTATCACTGGCCTTTAAATTTATGAAGACATTTTTAAAGACATGAGCAGCCAATTCACAAGAAGAGTATGGAACTAGCCCCGAACCACGTTAAGAACATATTAAATCTCATGAAGGTAAGAAAAACCATACTAAAATTCCCTTGAGAACTGAAACTCAGGCAGAAGTGGCATAGATTTTAGAAATTGCAGACAGAGACATTAAGATACTTGGAATAACTGTGTTTTGTGTGTTCTAAAAGTAAGGAGAGGCATGGAAATCCTAAAATAGACCCCATTTTATCTTACAGATATGAAAAACATAGCGTCAGATGAAGCCCATTTTAAGGGTTTCCTGGTGGCTCAGACAGTAAAAAAAAAAAAAAAAAAAAAAAAAAAAAAAAACCGCCTGCAACATGGGAGACCGGGATTCAATCCCTGTGTTGGGAAGATCCCCTGGAGGGGGGAATGGCAGCCTGCTCCAGTATGCCTGCCTGGAGAATCCCCATGGACAGAGCAGCCTGGTGGGCTACAGTCCATGGCGTCAAAAAGAGTTGTACCCGGCTGAGCAACAAAACACCGCATAGCACAGCACATTGAATGTTTGTGAAAGAAAGGCAGGTAGGGAGGAAAGAGGGAGAAAGGGAAACAAGGGAAATGAAAGGAAGGAAAGAAAGTCCTCTGTTGCTGGTGAGAACAGAGCAACCAGAGATGTCCCCCAGCAGGACAGCACCCCACATGTCCATCTGAGCACTCTCAGACGGTTTGAAACAACCATCACCAACTTTGGTCCCAGTCCTTCAACCAAACTCATGTGCAGGGTTTCCCACTAACAGGCTAATAGTCATCATGCTTTCTCCTCATTGAAATCCTGATTCACCCAGAAGTGAAAAAGACACGTGTGCCCCAGTGTTCACCACAGAACTGTTTACAATAGCCAGGGCATGGAAGCAACCTAGATGTCCATCAGCAGACAAATGGGAAAGAAAGCTGTGGTACATAGACACAATGGAATATTGCTCAGCCATTAAAAAGAACACATTTGAATCCGTTCTCATGAGGTAGATGAAACTGGAGCCTATTATCCAGAGTGAAGTAAGTCAGAAAGAAAAACACCAATACACTTTACTAAGGCATATATATGGAATTTAGAAAGATGGTAATGATACCCCTCTATGGGAGACAGCAAAAGAGACACAGATTTACAGAACAGTCTTTTGGAGTCTGTGGGAGATGGCGAGGGTGGGATGATCTGAGAGAATAGCATTGAAACATGTATATTATCATATGTGAAAGAGATAGCCAGTCCAAGTTCGATGCATAAGACAGGGTGCTCAGGGCTGGTGCACTGGGATGACCCAGAGGGATGGGATGGGGAGGGAGGTGGGAGGGGGGATCAGGATGGGGAACACCTGTACACTCATGGCTGATTCATGTTAATGTATGGCAAAAACCACCACAATATTGTAAAGTAATTACCCACCAATTAGAATAAATAAAATAAAATAAATTATATTCCTTTGCTAAAAAGGGCCTAATCAGTATTGGCTTTTTGACGCTCAAAAACGCCATTCTTTTCCATCCTTTCTTCCCTCCTTCCTCCCTCCACTTTCTTTCCTTTTCTTTCTTATTATACAACTGCTAAAGCTTCTTTCCATTTATAATTATGACAAAGTCCTGGCTCTATTCCCCATGTTGTACAATGCATCCCTGAGCTCATCTTCCACCTAAGCAACACTGCGTGCCTCCCACTGCCGCACGTCTGTATTGCCCCTCCCTCTTCCCCCTCCCCCCCTCCCCGCCGCTGGTAACCAGTGGATGCTTCTCTATAACTGTGCCCCTCCATTTTTATCATATTCCCTACTTTGCGGTATGTTTAGAGTCTATAAGTGATATCATACAGTATTTGTCTATCTCTGTGAGTTATTTTACTCAATATTCTACCTTCCATGTTGCTGCAAATGCCAATATTCCATTCTTTTGATGGGGCGGCTCCTTTATATGCCCTTTTAGCAAATGGCACGGCCCCCTCCCCCCCACACGACACAGCTCCCCAGCTAAGTATCCATCTCTGCACTCACACAGAGAAACACCAAGTCCTCTTCTCTTCTCCCATGGGAAGTGTGTCTTTCAAACTAAGTCTGGAACCAGTTCTTCCCCCTACTTTCCAGCGACCTGGGCCTTCTGGTCCCATCTCCATCTCCACAGAAGCCATCTCCCTCCATCGTCACACACTTATCCCTTCCCTGCCCTCTCTGTCCCCACTATCAGAGAACTCAGAGACAAAGATAAATTCACATCAGGTTGATTTTATTTTCATTATTAATGTATGCAGTGGTTATAATGTTCAGCATCTGTACCGTTGGCCAGTACTCATCGGCGAGACCCTTGAGCATTTCTCAAGTCTCTAGCCATGCCCCGAAGTGACTGGCTATCCACTGGTCCAGCTGGAATGGCAGGGGTCTCCATGGCCTCTGGGACCTCCTCTGGTTCATTGTTATTAGCTGGAATGGCAGGCGTCTCTGTGGCCTCTGGGACCTCCTCTGGTTCATTCTGATTAACTGGAATGGCAGGGGTCTCTCTGCTCTCTGGCACCTCCTCTGGTTCCTTCTGATTCACCTGTTCATTTGCCTTGGAACTCTGGCTACAGAGCTTTGAGCATCTGATTTTCTTAAGCTTTCTGGTGGTGGGATTTTTCTGAGTTTTCTTAGGCAGCTTTGCCGGAATGGGATTCTTAACCCTCATGGTTACCCTGGCCACATAGAGAAAACAAGAGGGGGAGCAAAGAATGGGACTGGTTTAGGGAAGTGTGTGAAGACAGGTGGGAACGATGGCTTCAGGAGAAGGGGTGTGGGCAGAGAAGGGTTATGGGCCAGGCTAGGAAAGTGGAGGGGGTCTTTTGCCGTGGGGCCAATGGGCAAGAGGAGTTTGGTTGTGTTCAGCTCACCTTGACATTTTTTCTGGACCTCAGTTGATAGGAGGTCTTCATCTTCTCTTGGGTAACAGGAGGTGCGTGATCCATAACTACTCTGGAGCCTTGTGGCTTCCTAGTCACCTCAGTCATTTGGAGGACTCATGGTGGTCTGCTCAGAGCCCCTGAGCACCTCTATCTATACCCATCCCCATGGAGCCTCACCCTCATGCTTTATGACGTCAGCAAGTCTCTTCCCCAGGCAATGGTGGCCCTGGGTGAGCTTTGACATCACAAAGCCCCATCCTGACATGTCTAGCGGGGGATGGGGAGCAATTCAGATGATTTGCTGGGAGAAATGAGGCGTTTGTCATGCCCTAAAGAGGCCTCCAAACTCACCTGCCACCCTCACCTCTATGTCAACTCTGATGGGTCACACAGCAGGCAGAGTGCATCTCCTCCAAACCTTGCCCCACAGCCACACTCCTCGGGCATTCATTCTGTTCTCTCTCAGCTTTCACCATTATCCAGCTTTTCATATCTTGCCTAATCTCCCTCCATGACAACTATGTTGTGTGTAAGTCTCTGTGGAAGCGAGAATCATTCCACGTTCCTCCTGCAATGTGGTCTTAATGCACCTCAAAGACCACTTAACTGTGGGCCAGCCGACAGAAACCTTTCCCATCCCGCCTCTTTTCTCCGCGTTCCAGGATCTCTCCTCTGTTTTCTGGTTTCCAGTCGGAAACACTTGTCTTCAGGCTGTGAGAATGCAGTGAATACACTTGACCTTGTTCCACATGGAGCTTTACTGAATAAACCCACTTGGTCATGATGACTAACTTTTTGAATATGTCTTTGGATTCTCTTTGCTAGAATTGGTTGAACATTTTTCACATATGTTCAACAGTGATATTGGCTGGTAGTTTTCTTTTTTGGCGGCATCTTTGGCTGGTTTTCGGATTAGGGTGTAGGGGGCCTCATAAATTGATTTTGGGGGTTCACTTTGTGCAATAATTTGGAAGGGTTTGAGTATGATAGGTAGGTGTTAGCCCTTAATTGTTTGGTCGATTCACCTGTGAAGCCAACTGGTCCTTCACCTTTGTTTGTTCAAAGACATTTCATGGCAGTTTCAATTTCCATGCTTTTGATTGGTCTAGTAAGATTTTCTATTTCTTCCTGGCTCAGTTTTGGAAGGTTATACTTTCTAAGAATTCGTCCATTTCTTCCAAGTTTTCCATTTTATTTTCATACAGCTGCTGATAGAAGTCTCTTGTGATCCTTTGTATTTCTGTGTTGACTGTTGCATGCACTGCAGCATCATTCACAACGACCAAGAAATGAAGGGAAGAGAATTGTTGGGTGCAGATGAAAAGAGAAAGAATTGGGACAGAGATACGCAATGAAATATGATGAGAAAATTATGAAATTGGAAAAAATTCCATTTTCAGAGATACGCAAACATCTAGAGTTAATCACAGTAAGTAAAGAAGGGCAGATTAAAGAGATATCATATCATATATCTTCGAGAGGGGATTAAAAAAAAAAAAACATTGATGGCGATGAGTGAAAAAAAAAGAAAAGTGAAATGGACTTGCACTCCTGGTAAGAAAATTACGGTTAGCAAAAGGTGTTTGTGTGTGAGAGCCTGAAAGGTGAAGGCTGGAATAAATTTATTCCCAGAAATGCCTATGCAAGCCATAATCCACATGGACTTCTTGTATCAAGAGAAATGTGCTCAACAGATTCTGAAAACAGCTGTGACAGTAACCACAGCTGAACACCTCCAGGTATCTGTGGAACGGAAGGAGAAACTGGTTCCCTGCAACAAATACAACAGTGTAAATTGTCTTAAATGAGAAATAAAAGTTTCACTTAAAGAAAAATCCTCAAAGGCTGAAGAGACAAAAGCTTTTGGTGACTTCCAGGGTCTCCTTTTCCTCTCACTTACAACCAGGCCTGGGAGAACCTCAGAGGGGGCTGTTACCATAGCAAGAGAAGGGAATGAAGAAATGCTGCCTCCTTGTGGACATTTTCTATAACAGCAACCTTAGAATGCTGATGGACCCAGTGTTCACAATGATGCTGAGCTCTAACCCATACCCACTCTTTACAAATTGCCAGGGATCACAGAGGAGAAAAAGTAAACACAGGGGAAGCTAACAGGTAGAGGATATGAACGAGTAGACACAATTCCGTGCCTCATTAAAAAAGCTGTTGACAATGTGCACATAGGATGAAATCTAAGAGATATGAACAACTAAGCTATTGAGGATAGGATCACCTCTGCCTCAGCACGAGAAAAGGCCACTGTCTAAAGCCGTACAGGGAATCAGTGGTAGAATAGCATTAGTACAGTGGACACTTTAGGTTACTGGTGGGATGGACCTGATAAGAGGCACTATGAGCATGATTTGAAAAGTGCACCCCTATGAACGACAAATAAATAAATAAACAAAGAGCAGAGACACTATGATAAACCAGGTCCTCTCCTGGAGTAGTTCAGAAATGAACAGATTTTGAACACCACACACCCCAAACCAGGTCGCATGGAAACCATTGAAAACATCAAAGAGATGAAAGTTAAGATAGCATACCTGGACAGAGGAATGTATAAGGAAATTGATACAGGTCTAGAATGAATTTTGAATCAAGGATTGAAATCTGAAAGTCGGACAATTTCAGAGATAGATAAAGCCGGAGATCATCCCACTGAGTGAAGGAGGTTCGATTCAAGAAACATTAGGTGATGCAACCTGGAGGTGGGATACAAAAATCCACTGCAGTGAGCACCCACACAAAGGTGACATGGACATCCAAACTGGCAAGAGACCTAAGGGTGGACCCTGGTGGGTGGAAGGGAAACATCTGTAGTTTGGCATTAGTTTCTTCCCACAGATACATATAAAATACAGAATCCACAGAAACCTATTGCAGCAAGAGTGGTAGTCGAAACACCTTCTAATAATATGTAGGTGAAAAGAAGCACAGCTGAATACATAGAGTAGTCTCAGTGTCACGGAACAAGAATCTGTACATGTAAAACCAGCTCCCCTTATCTTAAACTTAAAGAGAACAGGAAGATTTACTTGAAAAATCCAAGAGTGAGGAGACACCGGGTTTTGTGGCATCCTCTGACTCGGTCTACTCTATTGTACAACCGGGCTTGACAAAAACTCTCAGATGGGACAGGCCATCCCAAAAGAGGAGGGAATCATAAAGCCTTGCAGCGTACAGGGTTTTCTCTGTAATGGCAGCCTTTAAACTATCGCTGATAGATATGTGATATACACAAGGCTGCTGGACTCAACATGAGACCTACCCTTGACCATGTCAGGGGTGATTCATCCAAAAAAGAAAAATAGTGAAAAAGAAAATCCAGAACACTCTCAGGAAGAAAACATCAACAGTTAAATACAGCTCAAAGTGCTTTAAAAATTAAAGAAACACAGATTTTGAAAAGCACGTGTAAGTCGACCATGCACTACAGCAAGTTTAACAACATCCTATACATGAAAGTCAAGAAACTTATCCTGTCACTATTGAAAACTGTAAGCAGTTCTTTTTAAATTAATTTTTATTTTTTAATTGATGGATAGTTACTTTACAGAACTTTGTTGTTTTCTGTACAAACTCAACATTAATCAGACATATGTATACATATGTCCCCTCCTTTTAGAACCTCCTGCCCTCTCCCTCCCCAGTATGCAGCTTTTGAAACAAACTAAAAACAGAGTTAGCATATGATCCAGCAATCCCACTAATGGGCACATATCCAGTAAAGATGAAAACTCCCATCAGAAAAGAGACACGCACAGCAGTGTTTATAATAGTACCAAGTACAGTAGCAAAGAAATGGAAACAACCTTAAATGCCCATAAATAGGTGAATGGATAAAGAAGATATTTTATACATACAAAGGAATATTAACCATAAGAAAGAATGATACAATGCTATTTTGTCAACATGGATGCACCGAGAGATGATCATACAAAGTAAGTCAAAGAGAGAAAGATAAGAGGAGCTTAGGTGGGTTCAGCTCACCTTTTGGACTTCAGTTGATAGGAGGTCTTCATCTTTTCCCCCTGGGTATATGGAGATGGCTGCTACGTACCTGCTCTAAGCCTTGCGACTTCCCAGTGACCTTAGTCATTCTGAAGGCTCCCAGTAGTCTGACCCAGAGCCCCTGAGCACCCCTGAGCGACTCAGATGATTTTTCGGAGAAATGAGGCATTTGTAATTCCCCTAAAGAGGCCTCCAAACTCACCTGCCACCCTCATCTCTCCACGTCAACTCATGAGACACACGGCAGGCAGAGTGCATCTCCTACAAAACTTCCCCACAGCATTCATTCTGTTCTCAGGAATTCATTCTGTTCTCTCTCACCTTTCACCTTTATCTAGTTTTGAATATCTTGCCTGAAATCCCTCCACTAACTAGGCTGTGTTTAAGTGTCTGTGGAGGCGAGCATCATTCCACGTTCCCTCTGCAATGTGGTCTTAATGCACCATGAAGCCCATTGAATTCTTGGCCAGCCGACAGAAACCTTTCCATTCCGCCTCCTGTTCTCAGTGTTCCCGGAACGCGCCTCCGTTTTCTGGTCTCCAGTCGGAAACCCTTGTCTTCAGGCTGTGAGAACGCATTGAATACACTTGCCCTTCCTCCACACGGAGCTGTCTGGTTTCAAGTTTAGGACGGAGGGTCACCTCACTAGGTGTAATACCCAGGCTTGGGTTTGAACAGGCTGATGGGGATGGGGCAGAGAAATGCTTGTTTCAGGTTTTGATGCGGGATCCCATGCAGGAAATGACCACCTGCGGCTGATTAGTATTCCCAGCAAGGTGTGGAGCTTGGCCAGAGATTTGTGAGCCTTGTGTGCAAGGGTCTTCTCAACACGTGCCTCACAAATCTCTTTTCTCATCTTGTTTTCTTGCTGGAAGCTCCCTTGGAGCTGACCTCACAGCCAAAACCATGGTGGAATTCATTTCAATGAGCAGCTGCCACAAGCTTCCAGCTTCTTGAATATAACACTGAGTCATCCTGTCCTGTGCATCTAGTTTCCACGGTCTCTCATTGAGCTGGTTGGCTCTGGAGGAAAGGGGAATGGATTGTGTGCTCCACCTCAGTCCTCGTTTTTCCAATTGACTTGTAGGGTCAACCAGCCTGAGGTGCATCCCTGGGGACAGTTTGTTGGCTTAGTGGGTCTCCCTGGGTTTCCTGTGAAGTGTTCACTTCCTGGTGTCCAGTTGTTGCTTACTCACCCAAGTCCTTCACACTGATGAACATTTTAAGAGGTAGAAAAAGCACGCCATAAACAATACCAAAAGAGGACTCTTACAATTTTGAGAAGAAAGATCTTAAAACCTGAAAGAAAAATGGGCAAGAGGCACGAGCCAACACTCTATAAGAAAGATATATCACTGGCCTTTAAATTTATGAAGACATGTTTGAAGACATGAGCAGCCAATTCACAAGAAAAGTATGGAACTAGCCCCGAACAACGTTAAGAACATATTAAATCTCACGAAGGTAAGAAAAATCATACTAAAATTCCCTTGAGAACTGAAACTCAGGCAGAAGTGGCATAGATTTTAGAAATTGCAGACAAAGACATAATTTATTTGGAATAACTGTGTTTTGTGTGTTCTAAAAATAAGGAGAGACATGGAAATCTTAAAATAGACCCCATTTGATCTTACAGATATGAAAAACATAGTGTCAGTTGAAGCCAATTTAAGGGTTTCCTGGTGGCTCGGACAGTAATAAAAAACAAAAAAAACCCATTTGCAACATGGGAGACTGGGATTCAATCCGGGAGTCAAGCACAGTGAGTTTGGTATCATAAATACATTAGGCTGATATCATAAATATACTGGGCTTGGTTTCATGTGTAGTGAATAAGATATCATATGTTGTATGTGTGTTGTCATATAGAGTCAGTGTGATGTCACATGTAATTGGTGTCTTGTGATAAATACAGGGGTGTGATGTCATAGATAGAGTGGAAATGATATCAGATACAGTGGATATGATGTCACATACAGTGGGTGTGATGCCATTGATAGAGTGGCTGTGATGTCACAGATACAGTGGGTGTGATGGCAGATATAGTGGGTATGATGTCATAAATGCAGTGGGTGTGATGACATAGAGTGTGTGACATCATAGTTATGGTGGGTGCAACATCACAAATATGCTCAGTGTGATGTCCTAATAACAGTGGGTATGACACCATAGTTATAGTGGTTGCGATCTCATAGACACGGTGGGTGTGATGTCACATATATAGACAATGTTATGCCATACACATTGGAATTCATGTCACATAGAGTGGATGTGATGTCATTGATGCAGTGGGTTTGATCATAGATATGGTGGGTGTGATGGCACAGATGTAGTGGATGGGAAATATATAGTGAGTGTGATGTTATAAATGTGTGTGATGTCATACAGTGGATGAGATGTCATAAATAATGTGGTTGCGATGTCATCAGTATGGTGTCTGTGATCATAGATATGGTGTGTGTGAAGTAGCAGATCGGGTGGATGTGATGTCAAATATAGTGGTTGTGTTGTCATAAAAATAGTGGGTGTGATGTCATATATAGAGCATATGATGTCATACAAAGAGTGGTTGTGATGACACATACAGTTGATGTGGTGTCAGATATAGTGTGTGTGATGTCAGGTATAATGTTTGTGATGTCATAAACATAGTGGGTGTGATGTTATAGATACAGTGGCTATGATGTCACAGGTATAGTGGCTGTGATGTCATATACAATGCATGTGATGTCATTTATAGTGGCCTTTTGTTCTAAACACAGGAGGTGTGATGTCATAAATACAGCGGTGTGACAACATAAAAAGGGGATGTGATGCCATATATAGTGCATAAGATGTCACCCATACAGTGGGTGTGATATTATCAATACACTGTTTGTGATGACACAGATACACTGGATATGATGTCATATATAGTGGACGTGGTATAAATACAGTGAATGTGATGTCATAAATACAGTTGCTTGTTGTCATAAACAGTTGATGTGATGTCATGTATAGTGAAAGTGATGTCATAGGTATGCTGAGTGTGATGTCATATATACAGTGGGTGGGATGTCATTGTTACAGTGCGTGTGATGTCACATGTATAGTGGTTGCGATGTCATATACAATGGAAGTGTTGCCATATAATGGCTATTTTGTCATAAATATAGTAGGTTAGATGTGATTAAAACAGAGAGTGTGATATCATAAATACAGAGGGTGTTATACCGTAGTTCTACTGGGCATGGTTTCATATGCTGTGTATATCATATGTTGTGTGTGTGATGACATATAGAATGGTGTCAGATCCAGTGGGTGTGATGTCAGATCCAGTGGTTTTGTTGTCATAAACAGAGGGAGTGTGATGATATATACAGTGGATATGATGTCATAAATATAGTGTGTGTGATGTCATAGATACGGTGGCTATGATGTCACATGTATATTTGATATGATGTCATATACACAGTGTCTAGACTTTCCTGGTGGCTCAGATGATAAAGCGTTTGCCTACAATGCGGGAGACTCGGGTTCAATCCCTGAGTCAGGAAGATCTCCCGGAGGAGGAAGTGGCAACCCACTCCAGTGTTCTTGCCTGGAAAATCCCATGGACGGAAGAGCCTGGTAGGCTACAGTCCATGGGGTCTCAAAGATTCGGATGTGACTGACCAAATTCACTTTCTTTCATGTACAGTGGATGTGATGTCACATGTAGTGGATGTGATGTCATGAATACAGTGGATTTGATGTCCTAACTACAGTAGTTTGGTGTCATAAAGAGTGGATGTGATGTCATATATAGTGCATATGATGTCACACATACAGTGGGTGTGACATCGATACAGTTGGCTTGATGACACAGATACAGTGGATGTGATGTCATATATAGTGGGTTTGATGTCATAAATACTGTGTTTTGATGTTGTAAAGATTGAATGTGATGTCATGTGTAGTCCATGTGGTGTCATGCATACACCAGACTGATGTCATACGTAGAGTGGGTGTGATGTCATCAACAGAATGGGTATGATGACAAAGATACAGTGGATTGGTGTCAGATACAGTGGGTGTGATGTCACACAGAGTGGCTGTGTTGTCATACTCACAGTGTGGGAGATGGCACATATAGTGGACATCATGTCCTAAACATAGTGGTAGTGAAGTCATAGATGCAGTGGCTGTGATGTGACATGTATAGTGGGTGTCATATCATATAATGGACTTGATGTCATATATTGAGGGTGTGATGTCATGAACACAGTGGATGCGATAGAATGGTTGTTGCTGAACCTCGAAAAGATGCCGGGATTCTTGGCCTCCAGAAATGAGGCTTGATCGCTCAGAGGCTTTGTGTAATAAAATTTTATTAAGTATAAAGGAGATAGAGAAAGCTTCTGATATAGGCATCAGAAGGGGGCAGAAAGAGTACCCCCTTGCTACTGTTAGCAACGACGTTATATACTCTCAAATTAGTTATTAAAATGAATCAAAAGTATGTCTTGATGTTTTAAAGTCCTCACTAGACCTATTCCCATAATTTACATTTGAAAATACCAGGATTAGTCAGAAGATATTTTCCAGAGATTGTCCTCAAGCAGGATACATTATTGTTATATAATCCTAAGGAATGTAGAGGGAATGAGGGAAAAAAAAAAAAAAAGTCTGTCCTTTTTTCCTCCTTGAGAATTCCAGACCTCTCACTCCTTGGCTCTCCTTGGGGACCCCTGGACTTCCTGTCAATCTGCCTGGGAATCGACTCTCTCATGATGTCACAAATACATTGGTGTGATATCATAGAGAATGAATATGATACCATATATAGTGCATATGTTGTCATATATATAGTGAGTATGATATCAATACAGTGGGTGTGATGACACAGTTACAGACGATGTGATATCAGATATAGTAGGTGTGATGTCAGATATAGTTGTGTTCTCATCCACAGAGTGTGTGTGGTGTCATATATAGAGAATATGATGTTATAAACATCATGGGAGTGATGTCACCGTTACAGTGGCTGTCACATGTATAGTTGAAGTGATGTCATAATCAGTGGATGTGATATCATATACAAGGGTGTGATGTCAGGAATACAGTGGTGTGATGTCATTTATACAGTGGGTGTGATGACACAGATACAGTCGATATGATGTCAGATATAGTGGATGTGATGCCAGATATAGTGGCTGTGTTGTCATACACACATTGTGTGTGATGTCAGATGTAATGAATATGATGTCCTAAAATAGTTGTTGTGATGACACACATATAATGGCTGTGATTCACATGTATAGTGGATGTGATGTCATGAATAACGTGGATATGAAGTCAAAAACACGGGAATGATTTCATAAAGAATGGATGGTATGTCATATATACTGCATGTGATGTCATATATATGGGGCTGTGGTGTCATATGTACAGTGGGTATGATATCATCGATTCAGTGGGTGTGATGACAGAGATACAGTAGATGTGATGTTAGATAAAGAGGTTCTGTTTTCATTCACATAGTGTGTGTGATGTCATATATAGAGTGGATATGATGCCATAAACATAGTGGGTGTGATGTCACATATAGTGGATGAAATCATAGATACAGTGGATGCAATATCACATAGAGTGGATGTTTTGTCATCAATACAGTCTGTGTGATGTCATAGATATAATTTGTGGGATATCATAGTTTTACTGGTCATGATGTTATATGTAGTGGACAAGATAGCATGTGTTAAAAATAAACTCAAAATGGATTAAAGATCTAAATGTAAGACCATACACTATAAAATTCCTAGAGAAGAACATAGGCAAAACACTCTCCGACATAAATCACAGCAAGATCCTCTATGAGCCACCTCCCAGAATATAGGAAATAAAAGCAAAACGAAACAAATGGGACCTGATGAAACTTAAAAGCTTTTGCACTACAAAGGAAACTATAAGTAAGGTGAAAAGACAGCCCTCAGATTGGGAGAAAATAATAGCAAATGAAGAAACAGACAAAGGATTAATCTCAAAAATATACAAGCAACACCTGCAGCTCAATTCCAGAAAAATAAATGACCCAATCAAAACATGGGCCAAAGGACTAAACAGACATTTCTCCAAAGAAGACATACAGATGGCTAAGAACACATGAAAAGATGCTCAACATCACTCATTATCAGAGAAATGCAAATCAAAACAACAATGAGGTACTATTACACGCCAGACAGGATGGCTGCTATCCAAAAGTCTACAAGCAATAAATGCTGGAGAGGGTGTGGAGAAAAGGGAACCCTCTTACACTGTTGGTGGGAATGCAAACTAGTACAGCTGCTATGGAAAACAGTGTGGAGATTTCTTAAAAAACTGGAAATAGAACTACCAGCAATCCCACTTCTGGGCATACACACTGAGGAAACCAGATCTGAAAGAGACACGTGCACCCCAATTCTGCCCCCTCCAGGTCCGCGAATTCCACACCGCCTTCAACCTGAAGAGAGCAACCACCTCGCCTGGAATGTGTCCTGGTGCCTTCAACGTCCCTGATGACGCCACGGTGCTGGCAGGCTGCAGGGGCCCTGCCCCCCGAACCCGGGATCACAACTACAAATTTCCACAGTTCTCCACAGCTCCGGCCTTCTTCTGGCTGTCTCACTCTCCACATGGCCCTGGGCTTGACCCCGAGCTGGGGCAGCAGTTAAGGGGCTGGACATGACAACACGGCAGGTGGCATGTCCAGCCTGTCCACAGGCTGCCGTCACCCTCTGGAGATAGCTTGATTCTTCTGGGGGTGTTCTGAGACTGAAGAAAACGGTGGGGAATGGCCTGGGGCACGGCGTACATTCCAGCCTGAATCACCCAGGCACTCGGGCCCCCTAGGCTGCTGGAGCTGTGAGTCGTACCCAGGTTACTGGGCAAAAATCTCAACCAATCACAGAGAAGGTAGTGGGAGGCACCTTCCAGGGACACGCCCCTAGCCCAGACGGAATTGCTCCAGAGGGTCCTGGGCTCCAGCGCCCACACGTAGCTCCCTTTGCTCCAGTCAACGTGCTTGTCCACATACTTTCCCTGCCTTGTATCTGGCGCCTTCCGGGTGCCAACGGCAATTTACTTGGCCTCCGGAAATTCAAACCACGAGTTCCTTGCTTCCATATCGAAAAAGCACATTCCCGTGTCCCAGACGACCTTTAACCATTGAGAGCTCTCCCAATGTGTCCAATGAAAGGCAGGGGGGCAATGTGTCAGGTGCATCCAGGGGAGATCCGACTTTGTCAGTCCACACAGTCGGATGATGCTTTCTCAAACTTGAGAGGCCAACACAGGCAATCTCTGCTGAACCACAGCAGGGAACAGGCGTCCTTCCGTCCCTTGCATGAAAGACATGAACACTGCACAGGACTAAGACAACTTGGCCACACTTTGGAGAGAGGCAGAAACAAGGTATGCTCTTCCTGGCATGAAGGAACTCCCAGAACCCTGTTGGAATGCCAGTCAGTGAGATATTAAGGACAGCACTGCATTAAGGGTCATGATTCTTTGGTACTAGAGGAATTGAAGCCTGCCCATTTACCATATAGAGGCCCTTTGCAAGTTGTTCTGTTCTCATCCAGCCTCCACATGAGAACACATCACAGCCTACCCTGTCTCCCCAGCCCTGTGGGGATGGGAGCAGTGAGAGAATCAACCTAATCCATGCTTTGCATAGTCCTTATACCCAAGGGTCCTGCAAAGAATACAAAGAGTGATGTTTCAAACTGGCAAACTCTGCAGGTAGCAGCGGCTTATGCTGCAGTGCCTGTTTGTCTCCCAAAGCTCACAAAAAAGGCAAGGTGTGCTCATGTGCCTGGTCATGCCAGGGAATGTTCCTACACTTGAGAAGGACAGAAATGTCTCTGTAGCTGGGCGTCCAAAGGCTGTAGGTCCTGCCTCTTCTGTGCCTGGGAATCTACCCCATTCTCTTTTTCATATTCTGTGCATTCTCCCTGACTACCCCCAGTTGCTTTCTCCCAGCATTTCCTTTCTGGCAGGGATCCAGGGTGCAGCAGCTCGTTTCCAATTACAGCTTGCTTGCTTGGTGAGATCCTTGGGCTCATTTCCCTGGCTTCCATGCTTCAGCTGTCCCATGGTCTGTGTACTTTACACAAGTTCTTTCACGTTTTTGGTGTCCATTCTTCCATCTCCCAGCCCAGCCCGTTCTGATAGCTCATACACAGACACACGCATGCAACCTTAAAGGAGACTTGCACATATATAGAACTATAGGTCTACTTATCCAGAATAATGGAATTTATAAGCACCCCTCTTTTTTTTTTTCCTGATCACATTCTTTCATTCGCTATTCAATCAAGTCAATGTCCTCTTCCACCTCTATGACTTTCCCTGGAAGGCTTTACAGTCCTTGGATTTGCTCGTGAGGGGAAGCGACCTATAAAGAGGTGGGTGGGTTTGGGAGTTCTCCCCATGGAGAGCTGAGTGATGTGCCCCTGTGTTCTGTGTCCTCCCTTTATGTTGGACAGGTTCACAGTGCCCATCACTTTGGCATGCTTCCTTTCCCTGGGCTTTCCTTCCAGGAGCCACACAGAGATGGCCAGGGGTTTTGCACTTGGCTGACTTCTGTTCAGTTCAGTTCAGTCTCTCAGCCGTGTCCCACTCTTTGCAACCCCAAGGACTTGTAGCACTCCGGGCTTCCCTGAACATCACGAACTCCTGGAGCTTCCTGAAACTCATGTCCAATAGTCAGTGATGCCATCTAACCACCTCATTGCCTGTCATCTTTCCCCTTGTACCTTTGATCTTTCCCAGCATCAGGGTCTTTCCCAATGAGTCAGTTCTTCACGTCAGGTGGTCAGACATTGGAGTTTCAGCTTCAGCTTCAGTCCTTCCATTGAATAGTCAGGACTGATATCCTTTAGGTTGAACTGATTTGATCTCCTTATAGTCCGAGGGACTCTCAAGAGTCTTGTCCAACAACACAGTGGAAAAGCATCAATTCTTCAGCACTCACCTTTCTTTATAGTCCAACTATCATGTCTATACATTACTAATGGAAAAACCATAGCTTTGACTAGATGGACTTTTGTCATCAAAGTAATGTTTCTGCTTTTAAATATGCTGTCAAGGTTACTCATAGCTTTTCATCCAAGGAGCAAGAGTCTTTTAATTTCATGACTGCAGTCACCATCTCTAGTGATTTTGGAGCACCCCCCAAATAAAGGCTGTCACTGTTTCCAGCATTTCCCCATCTATTTGCTATGAAGTGATGGGACCAGATGCCATGATCTTAGTATTTGGAATGCTGACTTTTAAGCCAACATTTTCACTTGCTTCTTTCTCTTTTATCAAGAGGCATTTCAGTTCCTCTTTGCTTTCTGCCATAAGGGGGGTGTCATCTGCGTATCTGAGGTTGTTGATATGTCTCCTGACTATCTTGATTGTAGCTTGTGCTTCATCCAGCCTGGAATTTCGCATGATGTACTCTGCATATAATTTAAATAAGCAGGATGACAATATATAGCTTTGACACACTCCGTTTCCAATTCGGGACCAAACAGTATGAAAAGGCAAAAAAGACGTGACACTGAAAAATGAACTCTCCGAGTCAGTAGGTGCCCAATATGCTACTGGAGAAGAGTGGAGAAATAGCTCCACAAAGAATAAGGAGACAGAGCCAAAGAAAAATGTGACTGATGTTGGAAGGAAAATCTGATGCTATGAAGAACAACATTGCATAGGAACTTGGAATCTTAGGTCCATGAATCAAGGTAGTTTGGAAGTGGTCAAATAGGTGATGGCAAGAGTGACCATTGACATTATAGGAATCAGTGAACTAAAATGGACTTGATTGGGTGGATTAATTCAGATGACCAATATATTACTATGGGCAAGAATCCCTTAGAAGAAATGGCATAGCCCTCATAATCAACAAAAGAGTCTGAAATGCAGTATTTGGGCGCAATCTCAAAAAGGACAGAAAGATCTCTGCACATTTCCAAGGCAAACCATTCAATATCACAGTAATCCAAGTCTATGCCCTAACCAGCAATGTTGAAGAAGCTGAAGTTGAATGGTTCTAGGAAGACCTACAAAACCTTTTAGAACTAACACCAAAAAATATGTCTTTTATATCATAGGGGACTAGAATGTTAAAGTAGGAAATCAAGAGATGCCTGGAGAAAAAGGCAACATTGGGCCTGGGAGTACAAAAGGAAGCAGGGCAAAGCCTAACAGAGTATTGCCAAGAGAATGCACTGGTCATAGCATACACCCTTTGCCAACAACACAAGAGAAGACTCTACACATGGACATCACTAGTTGGTCAATACGAAAATCAGATTGATTATATTGTTTGCAGCCAAAGATGGAGAAGCTCTATAGAGTCAGCAAAAAGAAGACCAAGAGCTGACTGTGGCTCAGATCGTGAACTCCTTACTGCAAAATTCAGACTTAAATTGAAGAAAGTAGGCGAAACCACCAAGCCATTCAGGTATGATCTAAATGAAATCCCTTATGATTATACAGTGGAAGTGACAAATAGATTCAAGGGATTAGATCTGATAGAGAAATGCCCTGAAGAACTATGGATGGAAGTTCATGACATTGTTCAGGAGGCAGTGATCAAGACCATCCCCAAGAAAAAGAAATGCAAAAAGGCAAAATGGTTTTCTGAGGAGGCCTTTCAAATAGCTGAGAATCTAAGAAAAGCTAAAGGCAAAGGAGAAAAGGAAAGCTATAGCCATTTGAGTACAGTGTGCCAAAGAATTAGCACAGAGAGATAAGAAAGACTTCCTCAGTGATCAATGCAAAGAAATACAGGAAAGCGACAGAATGGAAAAGACTAGAGATCTCTTTGAGAAAATTAGGGATACCAAGGTAAAATTTCATGCAAAGATGGGCACAATAAAAGGCAGAAATGGTTTGGACCTAACAGAAGCAGAAGATATTAAGGAAAAGTGGCAAGAACACAGGAGATCTATAAAAAAAAAAAAAAATGATCATCATGACCCAGATAACCACAATAGTGTGATCACTCTCCTAGAGCCAGACATCCTGGAATGCAAAGTCAAGAGAGCCTTGGGAAGCATCACTACCAACAAAGCTAGTGGAACTGATGGAATTCCAATTGAGCTATTTCAAATCCTCAAAGATGCTGCTGTGAAAGTGCTGCACTCAATATGCCAGCACATTTGGAAAACTCAGCAGTAGCCACAGGACTGGAAAAGGTCAGTTTTCATTCCAATCCCAAAGGCCATGCCAAAGAACGTTCAAATGACCACACAGTTGCCCTCATGTCACACTCTAGGAAACTAATGCTCAAAATTCTCCAAGTCAGGCTTCAACAGCTTGTGAACCATGAACTTCCAGATGTTCAGGCTACATTTAGAAAATGCAGATGAACCAGAGAGATCAAATTGCCAACATCAGTTGGAACATCAAAAAAGCAACAGAGTTCCCAGAAAACATGCACTTCTGCTTTAATGACTACCTCAATGCCTTTCTTGTGGATCACAGCAAAATGTGGCAAATTCTTATAGAGGTGGGAATAGCAGACAACCTTACCTGCCTCATGAGAAATCTGTGTGCAGGTGAAGAAGCACCAGTTAGGACTGGACGTGGAACAACGGACATGGAGCTGACTTAGAGCATCCTTTTCTCAGCGTGCACCTCTCAAGATCATTCCTTCCCAATGCCGTGCTTGTCGCAGGGCCAGCACGCCCTCCCCGGAGCTGACACCTTCTGAGCAAGGTTCCCCTGCTCTTCCTAACTCTGTACTTTTCTGTTTGCAACTGTTTTCCTTTTCACCCAATTGCTATCTTCCTGTAGCAGGAAAAGGCCAAATCGATGCTGGGTCCCCCAAAAGGTCAAAGAGAATGTGACAGGCCTCTCACTCTGATACAGTGCCATGAAGACGGTGCACATGGATCCAGAGGGGCTCTGCCAAAACGAAGCAGTGAACCCACAGCTGAAATTGTAAGCTGGCCTCCCTTCATGTCGGCTCTACAGTTTACTACTACCAACAGACAGAGAGCCCCACACGAAAGGCACCCTGGCATGTCTGCCTGCCCTACGCCCAAAGCTCTCCTCTCCCTTGTACAGGAAGCAGCATTCCGCTCCTAAATGCACCAAGAGGGGTTGATTCCACCAGGCCTCACTGACTTGCTGAATGGCAAGGCTCTCTTTCTGCTGCCCTCGCTAGCCTGTGGTAGGTCTGCCTACAGCACGGGCATTCCCTAACTCTTCTACACAGTGTGGGCCACCGAACCCACCTAATGGTTGGGCCGGGAGAAATCCAAGACACTCACTTAGAATCCAGGGTCCCTGTGAGAGTCACGTGGTGCAGGTCTCCTTCAGGAACTCTATTAAGAAAGCAGAAGTTGTGCTCCTGTGAGGCTTTCAGGACTCTCCTTCAGGTGCAGACTGACACCTTTTACCCTTTGCCCTCCATGGCCAAGGAGGAAACTGCCAAGAAAGGAGGAAATTAATGTCAAAACTTCTGGAGCAAGCAATGGGGCCTATTTGGCAGGACTGCTATGCACTAAACCCTGGAGCCTGAAAACCAGCAGGCTCTGAACTGCCAACTGTCTCTCACTGCCCCAGGGTCCCTGCATACAAACGGCCCACCAACCGTGCTTCATTGCTGTTCTCTCTCTCACAGACACACACCAGCACAGGGGCACACTCATGCACCCCACACAATTGCTTTTCTCACCTTTCTGCATGGCCATTAACCAGGAGGTGCCCGGATGGAGGCCATACCCATGCCGTATCTCTCCTGGGATGCTTGGGCTTGCAAACTGAGCACTTACCTTAGCATGTTATTTGTCTTGCATGGTGCCAATATGTGCCACCCTGGGGGTGGGAGGGTACTGGCTGACAGGCTGATGCTAGGCAGCACTAGCCCAGGACCTCCAGCTATCTCGTTCTCACATGTGTGAGAGAAGTAAGTCTCCAGCGAAGCAGGCTCTCTTTCGTTGCCTCCTCCTCCCAGTCTCTACCTTTTTCTCAAGGACCTTGGTCTCTTCACAATCCTGGGTCCTGCACCAGCCATACCTACCGTTCCCATGGCAGCCAATGCCCCACAGACGGAGGGGTCCACAGGCAGTGGTTTTAAAGCCCCACACCACTTGATCTACTCTGGGTGACTCCTCAAACCCTCTACCCCTGCTTAACAACACACACAGAGAAAACAACACAGGAGAAATTGTGAGCTTGTTTATGTCTCTTTCTCTAATTGCAGAGTTGTGCACTCACTGTCAGGAGCTGTCCCTGGCCATCCTTCTTTCATTGCTGTCCTGGGCATGGGCACCACACAGATGCATGGGCCAGTCTCCCCTAGGCTGTGGATGCCTTGGGCCTCCTCTTCTGGTTGTTGCACGTCTCATGTTCTGTCACCCTCATCTCTGTGTCTGCAGTGTGCCAGAACCATGCACCACCCACAAACACAGGCGACATGAACCCACGCCTGTACACAGTCACGTGCGAGGCACAGGGACAGAACCATTACAGAGAACACATGTTTCAGTGCCTGAGAACCAGTGATTCACACGAAATACAGAGATTTCCATAGTTCTCATGGGAAATTCCCCATTCTGATCTTCAAATGTGAGATACAGAGAAGCCCAACTTTATGAAAGAGTATTAGCACCCAGATTTTTATATAAGAGATACAGAGAATTCCATATCTCATGGCAGAAAATTGTCTTGGTATATGTGTGAGAAATACAAAGAATTCCATATTTCATGAAGAAACAGTGATGCCCATGGTGGTCATGGCGACCTCATTCAAAAGGACTTATGGCAGGACTGTTAGAGTCAGTGCTCCTGAAGCCATGGCAGGCCACTGTCCACACACGGCTCCACCAGAGACTCCTGAACACCCATTGGCCTCTCTCGCGGCCTCACTGCTCCTTGCTCCTGGGCCCTGGTGCACAGAAGTTTGTGTCTGTGCCTTCCAAGTGTCTGTTTCCCTTGTCCTCTGGAAGCTCCGTAACCAAACCCAGTGGTCTCCAGAATAAAATATGCTGGGAGGTGTCAGTCCCTCTGCTGGATCCACAGGGTGGGAAATCTGTTTTGGGTCCTACAACTTTCATAACAGTGAGAGGACTTCTTTGGGATAATTTTTCTCTAGTTTATGGGCTGTCTGCTTCCAAAACCTATGGGAATCAGTAAAAGCAGTGCTAAGAGGGAAGTTGATAACAATACAAGCCTACCTCAACAAACAAGAAAAACGTCAAATAGACAGCCTAACTCTACACCTACAGCAGCTGGGAAAATAAGTTAAAAAATCCAAACTCTAAATTAGTAGAAGGAAAGAAATTACAAAAATCCGAGCCAAAATAAATGAAAAAGAAAGGAAAGTGGCAACAGTAAAGATTTACAAAGCTAAAAGTTGGTTCTTTGAGAAGATAAACAAAATTGACAAATAATTAGCCAGACTTATCAAGAAAACAAAGGAGAAAAATCACATGAAGAAAATTAGGAATGGAAAAGGGGAGTTTACCACAGACAACACAGACATACAAAGGATCATAAGAGACTATTATGAGCAACTGTATGCTAATAAAATGGAGATCCAGAGGATATGGACAGATTCTTAGAAAAGTTCAACCTTCCATGACTGAACCTGGAAGAAATAGAAATTATGAGCAGGACTATTACAAAAACTGAAGTCAAAACTGTGATCAAAAACACCCAACAAACCACAGCTCAGAGACAGATAGCTTCACAGGTAAATTCTATCAAACATTTAGAGAAAAGCTAATACCTATCCTCTGAAACTCTTCCCAAAATATGCCGAGAAAGGAACACTTCCAAACTCCTTCTATGACAGCACAACCACCCTGATACCAAATCCAGACAAAGATATCACACACACAAAAAATAATAACAGGCCAATGACACGGATGAACATAGATGCAAAAATCATGAACAAAATTCTAGCAAACAGAATGCAACATGACATTAAACGGATGACAAGTATGATCAAGTCAGATGTATCCAAGGGATGCAAGGATTCTTCAATATATGCCAATTGATCAATGTGATAGGCTATATTAACAAACTGAAAGACAAAATCCAAGTGATAATCTCAATAGATGCAGAAAAAGCTTTTGACAAATTTCAGCACCCTTTTATTGTAAAAACTCTTCAAAAGTAAGTATAGACGTAACCTGACTCAACATAGTAAAGGTCATACATGATAAACCCACAGCAAACATTATTCTAAATGATGAGAAGCTTATTGCATTTCCTCTAAGATGAGGAACAAGAGAAGGGTCCCCACGCTAGCCACTATTATTCAAATACTTTTGGAACTGCTAGCTACAGCAATCAGAGAAAACAAAGAAATAAAAGGAATCCAGATTAGAAAGGAAGAGGTGAAACTCACACTATTTGCCGATGACATGATACTGTACATAGAAAACCCTAAAAATAACATCAGAAAATAACTAGAACTAATCAATGAATTTAGAAGTTGCAGGATACAAAATCAATACACACAAATCACAAACATTCCTATATATTAACAATGAAAAATCAGAAGGAGAAATTAAGGAATCAATCCCATTTACCACTGCAACTAAAAGAAAAAAATACCTAGGGATAATCCTACCAAAAGAGGCAATAACACTGTATACAGAAAGTATAAGACACTGATGAAAGATATCAAAGATGATATAAACAGACAGAAGGATATTCCATGCTACTGGGTTGCAAGAATCAATATTGTGAAAATGACTGTACTACCAACTGCAATCTACAGATTCAATGCAATCCCTATCAAATTACCAATGGCATTTTTCTTGGAGCTAGAATTAAAAAATTTCACAGTTCGTATGGAAACACAAAAGACCCTGAATAGGTAAAGTAACCTTGAGAAAGAAGAATGGAACTGGAGGAATAGACTCACCTGATCTCAGACTATACTACAAAGCTACAGTCATCAAGACAGTATGTCACTGACACAAAAACAGAAATATTGGCCAGTGGAACAAGAGAGAAAGCTCAGAGAAAAACCCACACACATATGGGCACCTTATCTTTGACAAAGAAGGCAAGAATATGCAATGGGAACAAGACGGCATCTTCAAGAAGTTGTGCTGGAAGAACTAGACAAGTAAGTGCAAAAGAATGAAATTAGAAAACTTCCTAAAACCATACACAAGGGTAAACTCAAAATGGACTAGAGACCTAAATGTAAGACCAGAAACTATAAAACTCGGAAGAAAACATGGGCAGAACACTGAAGGACATCAATCATAGAAACATCCTCTATGACAAACCTCCTAGAATAAAGGAAATAGAAACAAAAATAAATAAGTTGGAGCTAATTAAATTTAAAAGATTTGCATAGCAAAGGATACTATAAACAAGGTGAAAAGATCACCCATGGAATGGGAGAAAATAACAGCAAAGGCAACAACTGACAAAGTATTAATTTCCAAAACATACAAGCAGCTCATACACATCACTATCAGAGAAACAAACAACCCAGTCGAAAAGTGGGCAAAAGTCCAAAACAGATATTTCCCCAAAGAAGACATATGGATGTCTAATAAACACATGAAGAGATGCTTGACATCACTCATTATTAATGAGTGTTAGTCGCTCAGTCGTGTCCGACTCCTTGCAACCCCATATCAGGTTCTTCTGTCCAAGGAATTTTCCAGGCAAGAATACTGGAGTGGGTTGCCATTTCCTTCTCCATGGGATCTTCCCAACCAAGGGACTGAACCCGGGTCCCCCACACTGAAGGCAGACTCTCCACCCCCTAAGGCATTAGGGAAGCTCATTATTAGAGAAATGCAAAACAAAACTACAATGTGGTATCACCTCACACCAGATGGAATGGGCATAATCAAAAAATCCAAACAACAAGTGCTGGAGAGGGTGTGGAGAAAAGGGAAGTCCCGTGCACTGCTGGTCAGAATGTAAATTGATAGAGCCACTATGGAAGACAGTATGGCAATTCCTCAAAAAACAAGGAATAAAACCACCTTTTGACCCATCAATCCCACTATTAGGCATACATCCTTCAAAATCCAAAGCTAAAAAGACACACACACCCCAGTGTTCATTGCAGCAGTATTGACAACAGCCAAGGCATGAAAGTAAGCTAGATGTCCATTGACAGAGAAATGGAGAAAGAAGCTTTGGTGTATATATACAATGAAATTTTACACAGCCATAGAAAAACAGGAATGCATCTGAGTCAGTTCTAAGAAGGTGGATGAACCCAGAGCCTATTATACAGAGTGAAGTAAGTCAGAACGAGAAAAACAAATATACATTAACACACATATGTGGAATCTATGGAAGGATGGTACTGATAAATTTGCTTGCAGAGCAACAATGCAGATGCGAATATAGAGAACAGACTTAGGCACAAATGTGGGGGAGCAGAGGGAGTGGGTGAGATCAATGGAAAGAGAGTAGCATGGATGCATATGCACTAACATATGGAAATAGAGAGCCAATGGGAATCTGCTGGATGAATCAGGGAACTCAAATGGGGGCTCTGTAATAACCTAGAGGGGTGGGAATGAGCGGGAAGTGGGAGGGATTCAAGAGGGAGGGGACATATGGACACCTACACCTATGGTTAATTCAGGTTGATGTATGACAGAAATCAAACCAATACTGTAAATAAGAATCAATCAATGAAAAAATATTTTTTAAAAAGCTAAAAAATCATTATTTGGAAATTATTTAGAATGCCACAGTTGTGAGAAAAAAATAAAACTTAGTAAGTGGTCTATTGCCTTCCAGGTTCTGTTCTCTTCATTTTTGAAAAGTATGAGATAGGGGAGTTAATGTCTTCATGATACTGTCTCTGCTGTTCTGTTTATCATTATACAATGGTTATGCCACTTTCCATAATAATGAGGGGGCTCCACTAATGTTGGTCACAGGAAACACATATTGAGGCCTTCATTTGGACCAGGAACTCTTCTCTGTGATGTGTGCCTGTTGACATGAAACCCCATGGTCTTTCATTCAGTTAGGAGACACTGTGTTCAATCCATACACAGATTCATACACAGTAATCTTTCCTGCAGATGGACATGTTGATCTGTCTTTTGATCCAGAGGACACGAGACACCGCACTGTATTCCAGATTGGGGGTCAGATACAACACGTCTCTTTTTCTCTCTGGCCTGGGCACCGATCTGATTCAGCTCTTGTCAGGAAGGTGACTTTGGGCAAATTCATTCACTCGTTAACCGCTATGTGTTTCTGCTTCCCCAGCTGCTGAAAAGGATGGTAGCAGTAAAAGTGCTTAACCTCATAGTGTTGCTCTGAGTACTCAAAAGATTTTATTATACGTGTACACATGGAGAGCTAACCACGGTTCAGAAGGGTGAGCTTATCTCCTTGCCTCTCTTCACTTCCGTTTCTGCTTGTACTCACATTCCCTTGTCCCTGCCCCCAGCCCTTCCCCCTCCCAGCCAACTCCACTCTCTCTCACCTGTGCCCCATCCGCAGACTCTACATCCAAAAACATGGCTGTAAATCTCATGATTTACCTCAGAAAAGATCCATACCATCACCCTTGGATTAAAAAAATCATGAATATTAGTGGAAGAAATCAGAAACACACTAAAACTGGCAGTGTGAAAACTACATAAGAAATAAAGCATTATTGGTGAAAGTTTGACTATGAACATTTTCATATCTTCGTCAGATTCAGATTTTCAGAATTCGATACAAGATAATTATACTTGATAGAAATAATGCCAAAAAATAAAAGTAAAAAACGATGTTATGAGGTTTCTTGGCCTTTAAATATCCCTCTACAAGGTTTTTAAAACTTTATATACTCATGTTCTATTACTGTCCCATGCCCACTTATTTCCTATCATTATACCAATCATGTGAAGGGGTCATTAGACCTGTAACTTCATATAGAATATGCACTAAATGTTTCCATACGAGCACACAATGAAACCTCAGTGTTGCATTTAGGCTTCACAATATCCCCATAAGAAGAGGCGAATACTCATTATGCTGAAAAAGAAAAATCCTTCCCCCGTCCCCCCATGCCTAATACACTCGGTTCTTGAGGCCCTGAAGGGCTGAATTGACAGTGCTAGGTCCATGCGGTGAGTCAAAGGTGCTGCTGACACTGCGTCCATGCAACAGGGAAATGTGGAACAGCAACAGTATTAACAACAGTAATGACAGCAGCTAGAATTGACTGGAACGTACCATATGTCAAATATTGTTCTGATGATTTCCCATGGCTTAACATGGTCAGTGTTCTATACTGTCCCATGACGTAGTTAACTTTACTCCAAGCTAGTGTTTCCATGGGGCTAATGGAGGAATGAGGCACAAAGACACTAGGTAACTAGGTCAGTGTCACCCAGCAGTAAGGGAGCCACTGTTCTGGATGCGTTGTGGAACATTGTGTGCTTCTGTTTATTCAGTCAAGGGTAAGATGCAACGGCTATGGCAAAATATGCAGAATAACAGCTACCACATAACACAAATATATATCACATTATGGAAAGGCACACTAAATAGAAATCTGATTTCTTCAGAAATCTTTCAGATACAGGCTTGGCAAGACTGGAATCAGAATGTTTTGTAGAAACGATGGTCTGAGAGTCTCCTGAGAACAGCAGACAGAATGGCAGTGAGTCTGCTAGACTGGAGGTCTTGGGTTTGTGTGTCAGAGACGGCAATAAACCCCTGTCACCTACACAAGCTCCCAATGGAGACAGAGGATGGAAGTAGGCAACAGAAGACCATTCCTCTGCTCTGGTAGTGCCCAGACAAGTTGTCCTTGTCAATCAGAACTGAGGGATTCTAAAAAAAAAAAAGAAAGAAAGAAAAAACTGCAGATTTCACGACCTTCGCTCAGAGAATCTCACAGCTACAAGAGTGCTCTAGAATCTGTGAGTTTTCACTCGGCTTGGGAAACTCTCAGGGACTTTATTAAACCCCTTTAGTACCGAGACTGTCAGCAAAATAAGGGAAATAGTGATCAGAACAGATATTAGAAAAAAAAAAATAGAGATTATCAACAAAACCCAAAGGTGGCAATGTCAAAAGTTCAATACAAATTCATAAACTTCTACTCATATAGACCAAAAAAGGCAAGAAAGCTAAAGACAACACTTACAAATATTGGGAGTAAAATACGTTTCAGATCCCACAGAGATTACAATGATTCTACGACTGATTCTACATAACTACATCTGGCAATTTTGGGGAAAGGAAATAACTAACTACGTTAAGAAAAAAGAAATTGATAATCTGTTTAAAAACCGAGCTTGCAGTTGAAAAATTTGCAGAAATCTCCAGACCCATGTGGTACCAATGGCACAAAAGAGAAAGGGACGGAAAAAGTGGGTAGGGACAGAGAAAAGGTGAATATATTCTAATACAATCAGTCACTCAAGGTATTTGAGCCAAATCCAAGCAATGTGATGAAGCCATTGGCTTTTACTTTCTCATTGTCCTCCAGCTTCCCCGTCCTGCCTCCCTCCTTTACCGCAGTTGCTTTCGCCTTCTTAAGTCCTGCCCTCCATCAAGAGTAGCATGATTATGATGCATGATTCCCACATTAAAACTGATATCCACTGGCTGACTGACATTCAGCGTGGATGCTATCATCCCTGCAGCTGGTATACTGAAGCTTTCTGTCTCTCATCATACTAGAAGGTTTCACTCCTAATTTCAGGTATAGCTAGGAGAGACTGGGCAGAGCACATGTTGGAGCCTTGAGTCCTTCATCTGTGAAATTTGCATGACGACAAATTGTGGGAGAAACAGAGACAGCAGCACCAGACCCCTTTCAATGAGTCCTAAGCCCACTGAAACATGCCAAACCCAGAGTATCACAGGAATCCTTGGCATTCAGAAGCATGTCAGGTGGATTTCCCTGCCAGGACATTAAAGTGTTGTCTTTATTGTTCATTTTGCTTGGAATGGTCTTCCCTTAGGTAACACTATGGCCTGCCCTCACTTCCTCCAGATCTCTGCTTAATTGCCATCTTTCAGGGAGACTTTCCCTCATTATCTTGAGTAAAATAATAACATCATACATACACACACCCTTTCCGTGATCTAGCAACTCATGTCCATTGAGTCTGTGATGCCATCCAACCATCTCATCCTCTGTCGTCCCCTTCTACCCCATCTTTGATGTACATTTCTCTAATAATTAGTGATGTTGAACATATTTTCATGTCTTTTTTTAGCCACTTGTATGTCTTCTTTGGAGAAATGTGTGCTTAGATCTGCCCATTTTTGATTGAGTTCTTTTTTTTTTTTTTTTTTGGATACTGGCCTACATAAGCCTTTTGTATAATTTGGAGAATAATGTCTTGACAACTAATGAGGTTTGTGACTTACACAGGAGGCAGTGATCAAGACCATACACAAAAAAAACAAATGCAAAAAGGCAAAATGGTTCTCTGGGGAGGCCTAACAAATAGCAGAGAAAAGAAGAGAAGCTAAAATCAAAGGAGAAAAGGAAAGGTATACCCATTTGAATGCAGAATTCCAAAGGATAGCAGGGAGAGATAAGAAGCCCTTCCTCAGCAATCAATGCAAAGAAATAGAGGGAAAAAATAGAATGGGAAAGACTGGAGATCTCTTCAAGAAAATTCGAGATACCACAGGAATATTTCATGCAAAGATGGACACAATAAAAGACAGAAAGAGGATGGACTAAAAGAAGCAGAAGATATTAAGAAGAGGCGGCAAGAATACACAGAAGAACTACAGAAGAAAGATCTTCATGACCCAGATAAACAAAATGGTGTGATCAGAATCAAAGGATCAAACCCAGAATATATATTCGTACCCAACATAGGAGACGCTCAATATTCATAATGCAAATGCTAACAAGCAGGAAAGGGGAAATTAACAGTAACACAATAAGAATAGAAGACTTTAATACAACATTCACGCCTATGGATAGATCAACCAAACAGACAATTAGCAAAGAAACACAAATTTAAATGATACAATGGACCAGTTAGTCCTAATTGATATCTATAGGACATTTCACCACAGAACAATGAAACTCACCTTTCTTTCAAGTGCACATGGAACATTCTCCAGAATAGATCACATTCTGGGCCATGAATCTAGCCTTGGTAAATTCAAAATAATCGAAATCATTTTGAGCATCTTTTCTGATTACAATGAGGTAGGATCAGATGTCAACATCAGGAAAAAAAAACTATTAAAAACAAAAACATATGGAGGCTAAACAACGTGTTTCTGAATAACCAACAAGTTACAGAAGAAATAAAAAAGAAATCAAAATATGCATAGAAACAAATGAAATTTAAAACACGAGAACCCAAATCTATGCCATTCAGTAAAGCAGTGCTAAAGGGAAAGTTGATAGCAATAAGAGCTTACCTCAAGAAACAAGAGAAACATCAAATAAATGACCTAACTTTACACCTAAAGCAACTAGAAAAAGAAGCAGTGCAGAACCCCAGGGTGAGCAGAAGGAAAGACAAGATAAAAATCAGGGCAGAAAGAAGTGGGGAAAAAAAAAAAAAAAGAGAGAGATGATAGCAAAACTCAACAAAACTAAAAGCCGGTTCTCTGAGAAGATAAATAAACTCTACAAACCACTAGCAGGACCCATCAGGAAGAAAAGGGAGAAGAATCAAACCAGTCAACAAAATTAGAAATGGAAATGAAGAAATCACAACAGACAACACAGAAATACAAAGGATCACAAGAGGCTACTATCAGCAGCAGGAAGAAATGGACGAATACTTAGAAAGTATAACCTTCTAAAACTGAACCAGGAAGAAAGAGAAAATTTTACCAGACCCATCAAAAGCATGGAAATTGAAACTGTAATAAAAAAAAATCTTCAGACAAACAAAAGCCCAGGACCAGTTGGCTTCACAGGTGAATTCCTCCAAACAATTAAAGAGCTAACACCTATCCTACTCAAACTCTTCTAAATTATTGCACAATGTAAACCCCCAAACTCATTTTATGAGGCCCCCATCACCCTAATCCCAAAACCAGAGAAAGATGCCACAAAAAAAGAAAACTACAGGCTAATATCACTGATGAACATACAGGAAAAATCTTCAACAAATTCTAGCAAACAGAATCCAACAACATATCCAGAAGGTCAGACATCATGACCAAGTGGGTTTATTCCAGGGATGCAAGGATTCTTCAATATTTGCAAATCAGTCAATGTGATATATTGCATTAACAAACTGAAAGGTAAAAACCATATGGTTATCTCCATAGATGCAGAGAAAGCCTCTGACAAAATTCATGCATTTATGATAGAAACAGTCAAGAAAGCAGGCACAGAAAGAACACAAATCAACATAATAAAAGACATATATAATAAAATCATAGCAAACTTTATCCTCAAAGGTGAAAAATTGAAAGCATTTCCCCTAAAGTCAGGAACAAGACAAGAGTGCCCACTCTCACCACTACTATTCAACATAGTTTTGGAAGCTTTAGCCATAGCAATGAGAGAAGAAAAAAATTAAAGGGTATCCAGATTGGAAAAGAAGAAATGAAACTCTGTTTGCAGATAACATGATCCTCTACACAGAAAGCCCTAAAGACACCACCAGAAAATGACTAGAGCTAATCAATGAATACAGAAAAGTTGCAGGATATAACGTTAATACATAAATCCTTTGCATTTCAATACACTAACAATGAGAAAACAGAAAGTGAAATGAAGAAGCAATCCCTTTCAGCATTGCGGTGAAAAGAATGACATATTTAGGAATAAAACTACCTAAAGAAACGAAGGACCTATACATAGAAAACGTTAAGACACTGATGAAAGAAATCAAAGATGACAGAAATAGATGGTGAAATATACCTTGTTCATGGATCTGAAGAGTCAACATAGTGATAATGCATATACTACCCAAGGCACTCGTAGATTGAATGCAATCCCTATCAAGCTATCACTGGTATTTTTCACAGAACAAGAACACATAATGTCACAATGTGGATTGAAATACAGAAAACTTCGAAGAGCCAAAGCAATCTTGAGAAAGAAGAATGGAAGAGGAGGAATCAATCTGCCTGACTTCAGACTATATTACAAAGCTACAGCCATCAGGACATTATGGTACTGGCACAAAGACAGAAATATAGATCAACAGAACAGAAGAGAAAGCTCAGAGATAAACCCATGCACCCATAGACACCGTATCTTTAACAAAGGATGCAAAAATACACAATGGAGAAAAGACAATCTCTTTAACAAGTGGTGATGGGAAAACTGGCCTACCAAATGTAAAAGAAGGAAACTAGAACGCTTTCTAACACCACACACAAAAATAAACTCAAAATGGATGAAAGAATCAAATGCAATACGAGAACGTGTAAAACTGGAGCCTATTATACAGAGTGAAGTATGTCAGAAGGAGAAACACCCATAGAGTATATTAACACATATCTATGGAAACTTGAAATATAATAATGATGACTGCATACACGAGGCAGCAATAGAGACACAGATATAAAGAAGAGACTTTTGGACTCTGTGAGAGAAGGCCAGGGTGAGATGATTAGAGTGACTAGCATCAAAACATGTATGTTATGATATGTGAAATAGATCACCCATCCAACTTTGACGCATGACACAGGGCACTCAAAGCCGCTGTACTGGGGAAACCTTGAGGGAAGGATTGGGTAGAGAAGTGGTAGGAGTTTCAGAATGGGCAAGACATGTACGCCCATGGCTGATTCAACTCCTTATATGGCAAAATCCACCACAATACTGCAAAGTAAGGAGCCTCCAATTAAATTAAATACATTAATTTAAAAGAAAAAGACCCACGTGCATGTTGTCTACAAGAAACCCACTTCAGACCTAAAGACACATACAGACTGAAAGTGACAGGATGGAAACATATATGCCATGCAAATGGGAATCAAAAGAAAGATGGAATAGCAATCCTCATATCAGACCTTAAATGAAAGAAGATTACAATAGATAAGGAAGGACACTACATAGTGATGAAGGGATCAATACAAGATGAAGACATAACAAATGCAAACATCTCTGCCCCCAACACAGGAGCACCTCAATACATAAGACAGACATCAACACACATTAAAAGAGAAATTGACAGTAAAAAAATCAGAGTTGACTTTAACACCCCACTCACAACAATGGACAGATCATCAAAAAAGAAAATTAATGCAGAAACACATGTCTTAAATGATACATGAGATGAGATGAATCTCATTGATATCTTCAGGACATGCCATCCAAATGGAGAAGAATACACCTTCTTCTCATGTGCACAGGGAATATTTTCCAGGAGAGACCACATCTTGGGTCCCAAATCAAATCTCAGTAAAATGAACAAAACTGAAATTGTATCAAGCATCTTTTCTTACCAGAACACTATGAGACTAGATATCAATTAGGAGAAAGAAAGAAAACTGTAAGAAACACAAACACATGGAGATGAAACAACACGTTTCTAAATAACCAACAGATTGCTGAAGAAGTCAAAATGGAAATCGAAAATTTTCTAGAAAACAAGGACAAAGAAAACACGGCAGCTCACAATCTATGGGAGGCAGGAAAACAAGTTCTAAGAGGGAAGTTTGTAGCAATACAATCCTAACTCAAGAAACAAGAAAAGCATCAAACAGACAAGCTCAATTGACTCCTAAAACAACTGATAACGAAGAACAATAACAACAGCAAGAAAAAAACAGCCAAAATTAGTACATGGAAAAAAATCATAAAGATTTGAGCTGAAATAAATGAAAAATATTTGAAAGAAACAAAAGCAAAGATTAATAAGCTAAAAGCTGGTTCTTTGAGAAGATAATATTGACAAACCTTTAGCCAGATTCATCGAGAAAAATAGAAGAATGAAATCAACAAACTTAAAAATGAAAAAGGAGAGGTTACAACAGAAAATGCAGAAACACAAAGGCTTGTAAGAGACTATTATGAACAACTCTATGGCAATAAAATGGATAATCTGGAATAAATGGACAGATGCTTAGAAAAGCTCAATCTTCCAAGACTGAACCAGGAAGAAATAGAAATTATGAACCACTCAATTACAAGCTCCAAATCGAAGCTGTGATCAACAAATTCCAAACCGCAAAAGCTCAGGACCAGATGGCTTCACAGGTGAATTCCATCAAACATTCAGAGATGAGCAAATGCCTATACTTCTAAAACTCTCTCAAAAACACTGCAGAGAAAGGAACACTTCCAAACTCATTCTACAAGACTACCATCACCCTGATACCAAAACCAGACAAACACAAGACCAAATAAGAAAACTACAGGCCAATATCACTGATGAACATAGATGCAAAAAATTCTCAGCAAAATTTTAGCACACAGAATTCAACAACACATCAAAAATCATGATCAAGTTGGCTTTATTCCAGGGATGCAAGGATTCTTCAATATTCGCAAATCAATCAATGTGACACACCATATTAACCACAGCAAAGCTAAAAATCATATGATAACCTAAATAGATTCAGAAAAAGCCATTAAATTTAAAAATTTTCAATTATTAAATTAAAAATAAATAAACTTTAAAAAGAAATAAACTAAAAAAAGGAAAAAAAAAGTTGAAATAACTCAAATTGTCCATCAAAATGAATAAATAAAACAGGCAATACAAAATTATTTGGCCATCAAAAGAATGGAGTTCTTATAAAAGCTATAACATGCTAGAGCTCTGAAAAGATAATGTCAATTAAAAGAAGCCAGGAACAAAAGCCTGTGTATTGCATATTCTGTTCGTGTGAACTCGTGTGTCTCAGATTAGGTAATTCTCTAAAGACCGAAAATAGAGGAGTGAATGCAAGGGCCCAGATGAAGGGGGAAATGGAAAATGACTGCCAATTGGAGAGTGTTTCCCATTGGAGTGATGAAAATATTCTAGAATGAGGCTGTGGTTATGGTTATTCAACCTATGAATATGTTACAAATCAATGAATTATACAGCTTAACTAGTAAATTCATGGTACAGGTACATCATGTCAATGAGTCAAACTTTTTTTTTTTTAACTACTGAAATTAACTTCTACATCCAGGAATATTATCCTTCAAAAAAAAAGGAGAACTCCTTCTCACAGGAACACAAAATTGGGGAATTCATTTTCAGCAGATACCTTGTCCGTAACAAATGTTAAAAGAAGTTATTTACACAGAATAAGATGATATTTAAGAGAAACTATGAGTTAAGAAAGAGTGTTATGTTGAAGTTTGACAGAAAACAACAAAATTCTGGAAAGTAATTATCCTTCAATGAAAATTTAATTGAAAAAATAAATGAAAGCAAAGTGAAACGAAGGTTTTCTTCTTATTATTAATTGGTTAAAGATAAATGCTTCTTTGGGTTTCTCTGTTTTTCACTGATTATGAATCTTCATAGTTAATGTGGGTTTCACGTATACAAGATCCAGTTTCACTCAGTGGTAAAGAATCCGCGTGCAATGCAGGAGCTGTGGCAGATGCGAATTCCATCTCTGGGTCAGGAAGATCCCCTGCAGGAGAGCATGGAAACCCACCCCAGCATTCTTGCCTGGAGAATCCCCGTGAACAGAAGAGACTGGTGGGCTCACAGTTCATGGGGTGGCAAAGAGTTGGACACGACGGTGCAAGTAAACAACAGCAGACACAGATTTCTAATAGAAACTCTGAAGATACAAAATATAGATGAGAAAATTATCAGCCTAAACAAAGGAAAACAAACAAACAAAAATCCTAGAATGTAGAGCTGAATTAGAAAAGGTTTTAGGCAATAAAATATCTCCCAACACTAGTGTAAACAATGTGTTCCACACAAGGGAGAGGAGTCATTTTTAATACTCACTCAATAGAAAAACATTCTAGTTACATACATAAATTAAAGGAAATTAAAATGTCCAGAAAACATTGTATAAAATCTACTCATCATTTTGTATCTCATTTTAGCCTCCAACTAATAAAAATAGATTAAAAAAAAAACATTAAGGGAATTTTTAAGAAAAAACGTCTGTGAAAATTTAAGCAGCCTCCAAGGAAAAGAGTTGGACATGACTGAGTGACTGAACTGAACTGAAGCAGTCCCAATGAATGTAAATTTATTTTCTTTTCTCCATAGGCTCAAAGTAATTGACAATTAAGAATGAATTTCACTTTAACACATATTTTTCAATTTCACCAGGATGTTTTATATACAAATATAAGATTTTTCAAGCTAAAAAGGTTTGTACCTTGCAGTGAATACTTTGTTTCACTGAGTTAGACATAAAGACACATTGTGTGTCTCTATCTTGACCATCTTTGTGGTATCACCATGCATTTAGAATCAACTGTTTGAATGTGGGGTCTGTGAAGGTCTCAGGTCCCATACTGTTGAAGCCTAGCTTGAAGGATCTTGAGCATTATCTTGCTAGCATGAAAAATGAGTGCAGTCGTGGGGTAGTTTGAACATTGTTTGGCATTGCCCTTCTTTGGGATTGAAATGAAAACTGACCTTTCTCAGTCCTGAGGCCACTGCCAAGTTTTCCAAACTGGCTGGCCTATTGAGTGCACCACTTTAACAGCACCGTCTTTTAGGATTTGAAAGCTCTCAGCTGGAATTTCATCACTTCCACTAGCTTTGTTCATACTGCTGCTTCCTAAGGCCCACTTGACTTTGCACTCCTGGATGTCTGGCTCTAGGTGAGTCGTCACACCATCGTGGTTATCCAGGATAATAAGATCTTTTTTTTTTAAATTTACAGTTCTTCTGTGTATTCCTGCTACCTCTTCTTAATCTCTTCTGTTTTACTTAGGCCCATAACGTTTCTGGGCTTTATTGTGCCTGTCTTTGCATGAAATGTTCCCTTGGCATGTCTAATTTTCCTGAAGAAATCTCTAGTCTTTCCCATTCTACTGTGTCTCTGTGGTTCTTTGCTTTATTCAAATCCCTTGTGAGTATACTCTGGAAGGGACACATAGACTCAAGGGTTAGGCCTGGCACACACGGCACCAGAAGACCTATGGATGGAGGTTCCCAACATTGTGCAGGAGATGGTGATCAAAAGCATCCACAAGAAAAAGAATTGCAAAGAGGCAAAGTGATTGTCTGAGGAGGCCTTACAAATAGATAAGAAGAGAAGAGAAACGTAAAGCACACATGGAAAGATATAGCCACTGCCATACTGCCTCCCCCGCCTCCCGATCTGGGGGTCACCATCTGCTGCTCTCGGTACCAGGGGGAGGGGACAACCCAGACTCTCCTACTGGGAAGCCACGGACCGGGTGTGTCTCCCTGAGGATGTGATTGTATAAATCATGCACTCACCTTTAATCATCACCTCACACTCTGCATTCGCCAAGAGACACACGGAGGACCGAAGAGACCATGGACCCTGCTATCTGGCCACACCCCTGCAGTCTCCAACATTCAGTGGATGGGCGGACAGATGACCAGCCCCGCAGGACAGGGCTGAGAATAGCCTCCGCAATACCCAGCTCCTAAACGCGCCGTTCATCAGCCCCAAGGCGGCTTCCGATTTAGGCTGGTGACGGCACACGACGTGACTGAGACGCAGCCCCCGTGATGCCCAGCTCCACCCACGCGCCGTCCGGCGGCCTCGACGCAGCTTCCAGTTCAGCCCAGTGACGTCACAGGATTTGAACAAGGAGTGTCCTCCGCAATGCCCAGCCCCTCAGTGCGTCGTCCGTCAGCCCCGAGGCGGCTTCCAGTTCAGGCTGGTCACATCACAGAACGTGACTGAGACGCAGCCTCAGCGCTGCCAAGCTCCAGACGCGCCAGTCTGTTAGCCCTGGAGCAGCTTCCGGCTCAACTTGATGACATCACCAACAAGCCTGACAGCCGAGATGAAGTCGTCTGCGATGGTGTTGGTATAGCCGGCAGCTGACCCCGGGCACTGGCCCCGCACCCATGCGCAAAGGTAGTGGAGCCAGGGACCAGGCCGGGTGGATGAGGACAAAGTGCAGGTTCTCCATGAGGTTGATGCCGACCATGAACAAAAGAGGGGCTGCAGTTCATGGTGCGAGATGTGGGATCCGGTGCCCACGTGTGCAGTCACTAACCCACGGAGTCATGTGGCCAACCAAACCGTGTGGTCACCGGCTCACATGATTGGCCACCCACCCATGGGGGTCACTAACCTGAGAGGTCATGTGGTCACCTGTCCACATGATTACCCCCTCATGCCATCACCCACCCACGTGGTCACCCACTCACTGGGTCAGCAACTCACATGGTAACCCACCCTGCAGGCAGGATCTCAAACCGGTCACCCACCCACACACTTACCCACCCACGCGGTCACCAACCCACACATCTCCTGCCCATGTGAACAGTAACCCATGGGTCACCTGCCCACGCAGTCACCAAGCTGTGCCATCACCCACCCAGACTCTGGCCTCCTCCGTGGTCAGAGATTCAGATGTCCGACAGAGACCCAAGTTCAGACAGCAGGGACTCACAGAGGTGTTGACTGATGAATTTCTCCTGTTACAGAGGGCAGGCGGGCTGGACAGTGACCCTAGAGATGTCCACGTCCTGACCTCGTGTGGTGTACACAAAAATGTCCGCACGGATGTTCACGTCCTGTCTACACCCTGACCCACTGTGGTAGACACAGTAACATCCCCAAGGATGTCCATGCCATGGTCCCCAGGTGGTGAACAGAATAACGTCCCCCAGTATGTCCTGTTCCATTTCTCCTCTTGAACCCAAACCCAGCCCTATGTGCTAGGACAAGCGTGTGACCAGGTGTCCTGGTATGAAGGCAGCACTCACCTAGGTGGCTGCAGCTCTTCATGTGCTCCAGGTAGTGGACGAGGTCTAGGTGCTTCACCTGGTTCCCCCACCAGTAGGGGATACCAGGCCACAGTTCTGCATGCTGACTCATGGATGCCTCGTCCTTGTATGACAGGAAGACCTGCTGGCCCTGGGACCACGGCTGGCGCAGAGTTGGCACCTCCTGTGGGGAGAATCATCCAGGTGCCCATGAGACGTGTGCACAGGGGTTATTGGGGTGCCTTGTGACACAATGTGTCAGGTATTGGGGGTGTCCCAGAAGCTACAGCAGTGTGTGGATTATTGGGGTGTCTATGAGCAGTGATGGACTGGTTATTGGGTTCTCTGTGAGAAGAGACAGTCAAGGGTGGAATAATGGCATGTGTGGGTAGAGACACTAGTGGGTAGATTACTGGGGTGTCTGAGTGGAGAAGGTGGTGGGTGGGTTATTGGGGTGTCTTGAGCAGTGATTGGTAGATTTTTGGGGTGTTTGAGTGGAGACAGTGGTGGGTAGATTACTTGGGTGTCTTGAGCAGTGATGGGTCAATTATTGGGGTACATACCTGAGTGGAAACAGAGGTGGGTGGATTATTGGGATTTCTGATAGGAAATGGCAGGTGGATTACTGGGGCAACTTGAGGCGTGATTGATGGATTTTGGGAGTGTCTGAATAGAGACCGGGCAGGGTGCATTATTCGGGGTGCCTGTGACCAGTGATGGGCTGGTTACTGGGGTGTTTGAGTGGAGACAGTGGTGGGTGGATTACTTGGGTTCTGTGAGCGGTGTCACCTGGTATCTGAATCAGCTTCATGCAGCGAGCAGATAGTTGGATTACAGTGAAACCTAGTGCTCCCACTGCCAGGAGCATGGGGAGCCTGTGGCCCCTGCAGACCCCACGGAAACACAGCATGTCCCCAAAGATGTTCTTGATGCAGCCCATCACGTATTCATGCAGGTCCTCCATCATGCCCTCGGAGTTCCTGCATGCCAGGATGACCACCTCCTGGGGATGGTTCTCCAGCCACTCTGAGATCTCCGAGAGGGGGTTCTGGACGGGGGTGGAGGAGAGGGGCCTTGTAGTGAGAGACAGAGGGGCGTGGGTGGGGACTTCTCCCCGCACAGCCCCTCTACAGACGGGTTGGAGGTCTTCACACACAAAGACATAAAGCATGGTGCCTGCTCCCAAAGGACCCAGCCTCTTCTGAGTGGCAGTGGGGAGCTGTGGCATTGCTCTGGGGTGTGTGTGTGTGTGTGTGTGTGTGTTTCTGTGTATGTATGTAGATGCTCTGGTAGGTACAGGTGCACACACATGTGTGCATGTGTTCAGGGTCTGTGTGTGCACGGATATGCATGTGTGTGTGTGTGTGTGTGCACAGCAGCAGAGAGCAGTGCTTATAATACTATGTGAAGTCTGTACTCCAGGGAGCGTGGGAGGCCAGCGGCCAGAGTGAAACATTAAGTGACTTGTCCAGCAGCTGAGAGAATGGACTGGACACCCCAAAACTGGTAGACACAGGAAAAGATGTGTCAGGGGCCTGATTTAGCCAAATTCTGGGAGATATTCCAGAGTCCTGGGGTACAGCTGTGGGTTCAGAAATGCATGTTGGTCAGGAATTCTGAGTGCCTGATGCCAGAGGTCAGCCCTCTCCTGCTGGAAGTGGACGTCTGTCTGTACCCTTAGAGATCAGTGTCTTCTAACTGGAGTGGACCTGTGTGGTCCCCTTAGAGGTCTGCCTCTCCTGCCTGGAGTGACCAGATGTCCATCTGAGTGGACGTGTGCCCATCACCTCAGAGGCCCTCCATGTCCTGCCTGGACCAGACATGGGTGTCCCTGGCTGGCGGACCCCCGTCCATATCCTCTGCCCCTGCCCCCACCTCCATGACGGCCGTCGTGTACACCATGTGGCCAGAGTGCAGGTTCCCCTCGGTGCCCTCCTCTGTGTGCACCATCTGCAGGTCCTCACGCCCAGCATCCAGCTGCTTTCGTGATGCTCAGCACCTGCACATAGAGGTCGGTCACCTGTGCTGGGCACAGAGGGCAGCCCCCGCTCAGGGGCTGGGCATGCACTGAGGATGCCCAATGAGGGCCACATCATCCACTGTGAAATCAACAGTGTTGGTGCTGCCCTGCTTCTGGGAACAGGGTTGAGGCCCTGCTTCTGGGAACAGGGTCTCCAGGGTCACTGGTCACATGGAGCACACAGCCCGGGTCCAAATTGTGGTCTTGGGGGCAGTGTTCTTGCAGAGTCCAGCCTCACCCTCCTCTCAGGCAGTCCCTGGGTGGAAGCGCCCTGTGGGTTCACCAGCCCAGGCTCCAAACACCCAAGCTGGACCCTTGGACATGAGGACACACAAGACCCATGGTATCAGAGTCATCCTATTATAACTTTCCCCCCTCCACAGTAATAGTCCCCCACTACAGTAAGGGTCCTCCTTGATTATGAATCCCCTCTCCACAGTAGGGCTTCCCTGGTGGCTCAGCTGGTAAAGATTCTGCCTGCATTGTGGGAGACGTGGGTTCAGTCCCTGGGTTGGGAAGATCCACTGGAGAAGGGAAAGGTTATGCACTCCAGTATTCTGGCCTAGAGAATTCCATGGCCTGTCTAGAGTCAGACATGACTGATCAACTTTCACTTTCTCCACAGTGACATCCCCCCTACATGGTCATAGCCCTATTTATTGTTGTATCTCCCCTCTATCATATTAGTCAGCTCTCTACAGTAATGGTGCCCCTTGTGCAAATAAAGTCCTACCTCTATGTAATCACCCCCTCTATAGAATAATAGTCCTTCTCCCTGAAGAGCTCATCCTCCTGTAATACTCCCCTTTCCTCGTCACAATAACCTTTCAGAATAAAAGTCTCTTCTCTAATCCAAATAGTCAACGAGATGCAAGTAGAACACACAGCAAAACAGTATGTCAGAACCCCAAGCACCACGCCATGGGGACCCCTGTGGATGTGTGTGCCCCGCCACATAGGGCTCCTTTGGTGTGTCTGTGTCACCATCCTGGGGACACCTGAGGGTGTGTGTCTGTCTTCCCCTCACAGAGGAGACCTCCCCATAATACAGGTCACCTGCCTCCTGGGTGTCCTTTCCACAACTCTCCACCTAGCACAGGTCACCTGCCCACTCCCGAGTCGTCCTGTCTCCACATCCCTGGACCTCTGTTCCATCATAATCCGGGTCAGGGTGTCACAAGCGCTTCATCTTCCCATTTGCACTGGCCTGAGATGGTGGTGGGTTCATTGGGATGGGAGGAATAATGTCCCATCGCCTGTGGACACCAATCCTGTACTTGCAAGACACTTTCCCATCTCCCAGGCACATAGGTGTGGGTCACCTGTCCTCTCTTCCTTGTCTCTGAACCCCAGCAGTCTGGTTTCCCAGTGCAGATTCAGGAGTGCTCAGCAGTAGTGCCACCCAGCTGTGAGGCCTCAGACAGCACCCCAGGGAGCAAGCCGGGTGCCCCTGCACACCCTGATGGCGCTTCCTCCTGTGAGTCAGCTGCCCCCTCTGAGTTCTCAGCTGACTCAGGTGAGCAGGTGGGGCACGTGCCAGTGAGGTCCGCTTCTGCCCCCGCCGGCCCACAGTGAGACACTGGAGGAGGCCCCGTGTGACCTCATGCAGTAGACTGAGGTAGAGAACCCACCTGGGCCCAGGTGCCCCCAGGAGCAGGGGCCCACCTGGAGGGGACAGATGGCTGTCAAGCACAGCTCTTGCCTTGTGTAATTGCTTCCTCCTGGGAGATCCCCGGCTGCTGGAATCCTTCTCAGGGGATCTGATGGGCAGAGAGCCAGGGCTGGAATATGGGCAAACCTCATTCCTGCTTGCATCAGGTGCCTGCAGCCTGGCCTTAAGAGCTCACATCCAGAGGAGGGAGTGAGCAGTAGGGCTTCCATCAGAACCTGGGAGTCCTGCAGGACTGGGGTCCCTCTGCTCTGAGGGTCCCTTGGTGCCAGGGTCTCTCTGTTCTATGTCCCTCCAGGGCAAGGTCCCTCCATCCTGGGGGGCCCCAGTGCCATGGTTTCAAGTGGTATGGTTGCCAAGGAGAAGTGGGCTGTATGTGGGGTGGGGGACACGGGTGGTGGTCTTTCAAGGGGTGTTGAAGGTCATTTGCTGCAGCAGCACCTAATTTAATCCTTGTAGAGGTGGATGGCAAGTGCCTGTGTGTAGCTGACAATATTCATATGAGTCTTTGCTTTTTCTTTTAATTTGGATTGGGTGGGGGCACTGTGACTTCCTTTCCCAATTTTTCCCCATGTTTTATCCTCATATTTTCTTTTGTCTGTCATGACTCTCTACAGAGAACACAGTACCATTTTCTGCTACTAGTTTATATTAATATTAGTTTTTTGCGTTTTCTTTTATTTTGGATGGAGAGAATCTATTATTTTCTTTCCTTTTTTTATCCTTATGTTTTCTTGTTTTTCCATTATGACTCCTTGTAGAGGACACAGTACATTTTCTGCTACAAATTTATATTAGGGCTTCCTTGTGGCTCAGTTGGTAAAGAATCTGCTTGCAATGCTGGTGACATGGGTTCGATTCCTGGGTTGGGAAGATATCCTGGAGAAGGGAATGGAAACCCACTCCAGTAATCTTGCCTGGATAATTCCATGGACAGAGGGGTCTGGTGGGCTACAGTCCACTGGATAGAAAAGAGTTGGGAACAACTGAACAACTTTCACTTTTCAATTTATGTTAGTTATTTTTTGCTTTTTCCTGTCTTATTTGTGTGGCGGACAGATGTTTCTTCCTTTCATTCTCCCCGCTTGATTCCTTCTTGCCTTTCCTAGTACTGTTTCTGGGGGTGGGCACAGACCTTTGTGGGTCTTGTGTGTCCTCATGTTCAAGGGTCCAGCTTGGGTGTTTGGAGCCTGGGCTGTTGAACCCACAGGGCGCTTCCACCCAGGGACTGCCTGAGAGGAGTGTGAGGCTGGACTCTGCAGGAACACCGCCCCCGCCAAGACCACAATTTTGACCCGGGCTGTGTGCTCCATTTGACCAGTGACCCTGGAGACCCTGTTCCCAGAAGCAGGGCCTCAGTCCTGGCAGCACCAACACTGTTGATTTCACAGTGGACGATGTGGCCCTCATTGGGCATCCTCAGTGCATGCCCAGCCCCTGAGAGGTGGGCCGCCCTCTGTGCCCAGCACAGGTGACCGACCTCTGTGTGCAGGTGCTGAGCATCACGAAGCAGCTGGATGCTGGGCGTGAGGACCTGCGGATGGCGCACACAGAGGAGGGTACCGAGGGGAACCTGCAGTCTACCACATGGTGTACACGATGGCCCTCGTGGAGGTAAGGGTGGGGGCAGGGGGTATGGACGGGGGTCCGCCAGCCTGGGACACCCACGTCTGATCCAGGCAGGACGTGGAGGGCCTCTGAGGGGATGGGCACACGTCCACTCAGATGGACATCTGGTCACTCCAGGCAGGAGAGGCAGACCTCTAAGGGGACAACACATGTCCACTCCAGTTAGAAGATGCTGACCTCTAAGGGAATGAACACACATCCACTCAGATGGACACACGGTCACTCCAGGCAGGAGAGGCTGACCTTTAAGGGGACAACACAGGTCCACTCCCATTAGAAGACATTGATCTCTAAGGGGACGGATACACTCCTCCTGGCAGGAGAGGGCTTACCTCTGGCATCAGGCACTCAGAATTCTTGACCAACATGCATTTCTGAACTCACACCTCTAGCCCTGGCCTCTGGGGTGTCTCCCAGAATTTGGCTAAACCAGGTTCCTGACACGTCTTTTCCTGTGTCCCGTTTTGGGGTGTCCAGTCCATTCTCTCAGCTGCTGGACAAGTCACTTAATGTTTCACTCTGGCCTCGGCCTCCAGTGCCCCCACAACAGAACCTAGTGACCCTTGGAGGTTCTGGCCTGGGCCTCACTGTGAATGTACCCTGCTGGCCTCCCATGCTCCCTGGAGTACAGACTTCTCACAGTATTATAAGCACTGCTCTCTGTTGCTGTGCACACACACACACATGCATATCTGTGCACACACAGACCCTGAACACATGCACACATGTGTGTGCACCTGTACCTACAGGAGCATGTACATACACACACAGAAACACACACACACACACAGACCCCCCAGAGCAATGCCACAGTTCCCCACTGACACTCAGAAGAGGCTGGGTCCCTTGGGAGCAGGCGCCATGCTTTATGTCTTTGTGAGTCAGGACTCCCCAACCAGTCTGTAAATGGCTGAGCTGGGGGAAGTCCCCATCCACGCCCCTCTGTCTCTCAATACAAGGCCCCTCTCCTCCACCCCCTCCAAGAACGCCCTCCTGGAGATCTTGGAGTGGCTGGAGAACAACCCCTAGCAGGTGGTTATCCTGGCATGCAGGAACTTCAAGGGCATGATGGAGGACCTGCACGAGAACCTGATGGGCTGCATCAAGAACATCTTTGGGAACATCCTGTGTCCCCGTGGGGTGAGCAGGGGCCACAGGCTCCCCATGCTCTTGTCAGCGGGAGCACTAAGCTTCACTGTAATCCAACTATCTGCTCGCTGCATGAAGCTGATTCAGACTCCAGGTGATGCTGCCCACAGAACTCCAGTAATCCACCCACCATTGTCTCCACTCAAATAACCCAGTTACCAGCCCATCACTAGTCACAGGCATGCCCAATAATCCACCCTGCCCGGTTTCTATTCAGACACTCCCAAAATCCATCAATCACGCCTCAAGTTGCCCCAGTAATCCACCTGCCATTTCCTATCAGAAATCCCAATAATCCACGCACCTCTGTTTCCACTCAGGTATGTACCCCAATAATTGACCCATCACTGCTCAAGACACCCAAGTAATCTACCCACCACTGTCTCCACTCAAACAACCCAAAAATCTACCAATCACTGCTCAAGACACCCCAATAACTCACTCATCACCTTCTCCACTCAGACACCCCAGTAATCTACCCACTAGCGTCTCTACTCAGACATGCCATTATTCCACCCATGACTATCTCTTCTCACAGAGAACCCAATAACCAGTCCATCACTTCTCATAGACACCCCAATAATCCACACACTGCTGTAGCTTCTGGGACACCCCCAATACCTGACACATTGTGTCACAAGGCACCCCAATAACCCCTGTGCACACGTCTCATGGGCACCTGGATGATTCTCCCCACAGGAGGTGCCAACTCTGCGCCAGCCGTGGTCCCAGGGCCAGCAGGTCTTCCTGTCATACAAGGACGAGGCATCCATGAGTCAGCATGCAGAACTGTGGCCCAGTATTCCCTACTGGTGGGGGAACCAGGTGAAGCACCTAGACCTCGTCCACTACCTGGAGCACATAAAGAGCTGCAGCCACCTAGGTGAGTGCCGCCTTCATACCAGGACACCTGATCACACGCATGTCCTAGCGCAAGGGGCTGGGTTTGGGTTCAAGTGGATAAATGGAACAGTACATATTAGGGGACGTTATTCTGTTCAACACATGGCGAACAGGGCATGGACATTCTTGGGGATGTTACTGTGTCTATCACAGGGGCTCAGGATGTAGACAGGATGTGAACATCTGTGTGGACATTATTGTGTCCACTACACGGGGTCAGGACGTGGACATCTCTGGGGTCACTGTCCAGCCCGCCTGCCCTCTGTAACAGGAGAAATTCATCAGTCAACCCCCTGTGAGTCCCTGCTGTCTGAACTTGGGTTTCTGTCGGACATCTGAATCTCTGACCACTGCAGAGGCTAGAGTCTGGGGGGTGATGGCACAGCTTGGTGACTGCATGGGCTGGTGACCCCATGGGTTATTTGTCACATGGGCAGGAGATGTGTGTCTTGGTGACCCTGTGGGTGGGTGACCATGTGGGTGGGTGACTGGTTTGAACTCCTGACAGCAGGGTGGGTTACCATGTGAGTTGCTGACCTGGTGAGTGGGTGACTGCGTGGGTGGGTGATGGTGTGAGGGCGTAATCATGTGGACAGGTGACCACATGACCTCGCAGGTTAGTGACCACATGACCTCGCAGGTTAGTGACCCCCATGGGTGGTTGACCACGTGGGTTGGTGGCCACTTGGAGGGATCACCACATTATGAAGTGACCCCGTGGGTGGGTGACCGACCATGTGAGTCGGTGACCACATGGTCTGGTTTGTCACATGACTCTGTGGGTTATTGACTTCACATGTAGGCGGCTGACCCCACAGCTGGCACCATGAACTGCAGCCCCTGTCTTGTCCCAGGCAGGCTGTTCATGGCCGGCATGAACCTCACATTGAACCTGCAGCTTGTCCTCATTCCCCTGGCCTGGTCCCTGGCTCCACTACCTTTGCGCATGGGTGCGGGGCCAGTGCCCGGGGTCAGCTGCCGGCTATACCAACACCATCGCAGGCGACTTCATCTGGGCCGTCGGGTTTTTTTGGCGATGTCATCAGGTTGAACCAGAAGCTGCTTCAGGGCTGAAAAATGGCACGTGTCTGGAGCTGGGCATCACGGAGGCTGCGTCTCAGTCACGTTCGTGTTACCAGCATGAAACGGAAACCGCCTCGGGGCTGACGGACGACGCACTGAGGGGCTGAGCATTGCGAGGCCACTCCTGGTTCACATCCTGTGACGTCACTGGGCTGATCCGGAAGCTGCTTCGAGGCCGCCAGATGGCGCGTGGGTGGAGCTGGATGTCACGGAGGCTGCATCTGAGTCACGTCCTGTGCCATCACCGGCCGAAACCGGTAGCCGCCTTGGTGCTGATGGATGGCATGTTTAGGAGCTGGGCACTGCAGAGGCTATTCTCAGCCCTGTCCTGCGGGGCTGGTCATCCGTCCGCCCGTCCACTGAATGATGGTGACTGCAGAGGTGTGGCCAGGTGGCAGGGTCCATTTTCTCCTCGGTCCTTCGTGTGTCTCTTGGCGAATGCAGAGTGTGAGGTGATGAATAAATGATTTATAAAATCACATCCTTAGGGAGACACACCCGGTCTGTGGCTTCCCAGTAGGAGAGTCTGGGTTGTCCCCTCCCCCTGGCACCGAGAGCAGCAGACAGTGAACCCCAGATCGGGAGGCGGGGGAGGCAGTATGGCAGTGGCTATATCTTTCCATGTGTGCTTTACGTTTCTCTTCTCTTCTTATCTATTTGTAAGGCCTCCTCAGACAATCACTTTGCCTCTTTGCAATTCTTTTTCTTGTGGATGCTTTTGATCACCATCTCCTGCACAATGTTGGGAACCTCCATCCATAGGTCTTCTGGTGCCATGTGTGCCAGGCCTAACCCTTGAGTCTATGTGTCCCTTCCAGAGTATACTCACAAGGGATTTGAATAAAGCAAAGAACCACAGAGACACAGTAGAATGGGAAAGACTAGAGATTTCTTCAGGAAAATTAGACATGCCAAGGGAACATTTCATGCAAAGACAGGCACAATAAAGCCCAGAAACGTTATGGGCCTAAGTAAAACAGAAGAGATTAAGAAGAGGTAGCAGGAATACACAGAAGAACTGTAAATTAAAAAAAAAAAAAAGATCTTATTATCCTGGATAACCACGATGGTGTGACGACTCACCTAGAGCCAGACATCCAGGAGTGCAAAGTCAAGTGGGCCTTAGGAAGCAGCAGTATGAACAAAGCTAGTGGAAGTGATGAAATTCCAGCTGAGAGCTTTCAAATCCTAAAAGACGGTGCTGTTAAAGTGGTGCACTCAATAGGCCAGCCAGTTTGGAAAACTTGGCAGTGGCCTCAGGACTGAGAAAGGTCAGTTTTCATTTCAATCCCAAAGAAGGGCAATGCCAAACAATGTTCAAACTACCCCACGACTGCACTCATTTTTCATGCTAGCAAGATAATGCTCAAGATCCTTCAAGCTAGGCTTCAACAGTATGGACCTGAGAACTTCACAGACCCCACATTCAAACAGTTGATTCTAAATGTATAGTGATACCACAAAGATGGTCAAGATAGAGACACACAATGTGTCTTTATGTCTAACTCAGTGAAACAAAATATTCACTGCAAGGTACAAACCTTTTTAGCTTGAAAAATCTTGTATTTGTATATAAAACATCCTGGTGAAATTGAAAAATATGTGTTAAAGTGAAATTCATTCTTAATTGTCAATTACTTTGAGCCTATGGAGAAAAGAAAATAAATTTACATTCATTGGGACTGCTTCAGTTCAGTTCAGTCACTCAGTCGTGTCCAACTCTTTTCCTTGGAGGCTGCTTAAATTTTCACACACTTTTTCTTAAAAATTCCCTTACAGTTTTAACATCTTCATTAGATACAAAATGATGACTAGATTTTATACTATGTTTTCTGGACATTTTCATTTCCTTTAATTTATGAATGTAACTAGAATGTTTTTCTATTGAGTGAGTATTAAAAATGACTCGTCTCTCTTGTGTGGAACACACTGTTTACACTAGTGTTGGGAGATATTTTATTGCCTAAAACCTTTTCTAATTCAGCTCTACAATCTAGGATTTTTGTTTGTTTATTTTCCTTTGTTTAGGCTGAGAATTTTCTCATCTATTTTTAGTATCTTCAGAGTTTCTGTTAGGAATGTGTGTCTGCTGTTGCTTACTTGCACCGTCGTGTCCAACTCTTTGCCACCCCATGAACTGTGAGCCCACCAGTCTCTTCTGTTCACGGGGATTCTCCAGGCAAGAATGCTGGGGTGGGTTTCCATGCTCTCCTGCAGGGGATCTTCCTGACCCAGAGATGGAATTCGCATCTGCCACAGCTCCTGCATTGCACGCGGATTCTTTACCACTGAGTGAAACTGGATCTTGTATACGTGAAACCCACTTTAACTATGAAGATTCATAATCAGTGAAAAACAGAGAAACCCAAAGAAGCATTTATCATTAACCAATTAATAATGAGAAGAAAAACCTTCATTTCACTTTGCTTTCATTTATTTTTTCAATTAAATTTTCATTGAAGGATAATTACTTTCCAGAATTTTGTTGTTTTCTGTCAAACTTCAACATAACACTCTTTCTTAACTCATAGTTTCTCTTAAATATCATCTTATTCTGTGTAAATAACTTCTTTTTAACATTTCTTACAGACAAGGTATCTGCTGAGAATGAATTCCCCAATGCTTTGTTCATATGAAAATATCTCCTTCTCCTTTGTTTTTGAAGGATAATATTCCTGGATTTAGAAGTTAATTTCAGTAGTTTAAAAGAAAAAAAGAATACATTTGACTTATTGAAATGTTGTACCTGTTGCATGAATATACTAGTTAAGCTGTATAATTCATTGATTTGTAACTTATTCATAGGTTGAATAACCATAACCACAGCCTCATTCTATAATATTTTCATCATTCCAATTGGGAAACACTCTTTTGCTGGCAGACATTTTCCATTTCCCCCTTCATCTGGGCCCTTGCATTCACTCCTCTATTTTCGGTCTTCAGAGAATTACCTAATCTAAGACATACGTGTTCACACGAACAGAATAATGCAATACACAGCCTTTTGTTCCTGGCTTCTTTTAATTAACATGATCATTTCAGAGCTCGAACATGTTATAGCTTATATAAGAACTCCATTCATTTGATGGCCAAATAATTTTGTATTGCATGTTTTATTTATTCGATCACCAGTTGATGGTCATTTGAGTTATTTCAATGTTGTTTTCCTTTTTTAAGTTTATTGCTTTTGAAAAATTATTTTTTAATTTAATAATTGTAAAATTTTAAATTTAATGGCCTTTTCTGCATCTATTTAGGTTATCATATGATTTTTAGCTTTCCTGTGGTTAATATGGTGTGTCACATTAATTGATTTGCGAATATTGAAGAATCCTTGCATCCCTGGAATAAAGCCAACCTGATCATGGTTTTTGATATGTTGTTGAATTCTGTGTGCTAAAATTTTGCTGAGGATTTTTTGCATCTATGTTCATCAGTGATATTGGCCTGTAGTTTTCTTATTTGGTCTTGTCTTTGCCTGGTTTTGGTATCAGGGTGATGGTAGTTCTGTAGAATGAGTTTGGAAGTGTTCCTTCCTCTGAAATATTTTTGAGAGAGTTTTAGAAGGATAGGCATTTGCTCATCTCTGAATGTTTGATGGAATTCACCTGTGAAGTCATCTGGTCCTGGGATTTTGTCTTTTGGGAATTTCTTGGTCACAGCTTCGATTTGGAGCTTGTAATTGGGTGGTTCATAATTTCTATTTCTTCCTGTTTCAGTCTTGGAAGATTGAGCTTTTCTAAGCATCTGTCCATTTCTACCAGGTTATCTATTTTATTCCCATAGAGTTGTTCATAAGAGTCTCTTATAATCCTTTGTGTTTCTGCATTTTCTGTTGTAATTCTCTCTTTTCATTTCTAAGTTTGTTGATTTCATTCTTCTCTCTCTGTTTCTTGATGAGTCTGGTTAAAGGCTTGTCAATTTTTTTTTTTATCTTCTCACAGAACCAGCTTTAGTTTGTTGACCTTTGCTATTGTTTCTTTCATTTATTTCAGCTCAGATTTTTATGATTTCTTTCCATGTACTAATTTTGGCTATTTCTTTGTTTTGTTTTGTTTTTCTTTATCAGTTGTTTTAGGAGTCAATTGAGCTTGTCTATTCAATGCTTTTCTTGTTTCTTGAGTTAGGATTGTATTGCTACAAACTTCCCTCTTAGAACTTCTTTTCCTGCATCCCATAGATTTTGAGTTGTTGTTTTTTCATTGTCATTTTTTTCTAGAAAATTTTCGATTTCCATTTTGACTTCTTCAGCAACCTGTTTGTTATTTAGAAACGTGTTGTTTCATCTCCATGTGTTTGTGTTTCTTACAGTTTTCTTTCTTTATCCTAATTGATATCTAGTCTCATAGTGTTCTGGCAAGAAAAGATACTTGATACAATTTCAATTTTGTTCATTTTACTGAGATTTGATTTGGGACCCAAGATGTGGTCTCTCCTGGAAAATGCTCCCTGTGCACTTGAGAAGAAGGTATATTCTCCGTTTGGATGGCATGTCCTGAAGATATCAATGAGATTCATCTCATCTCATGTATCATTTAAGACATGTGTTTCTGCATTAATTTTCTTTTTTGATGATCTGTCCATTGTTGTGAGTGGGGTGTTAAAGTCAACTCTGATTTTTTTACTGTCAATTTCTCTTTTAATGTCTGTTAACGTTTGCCTTATGTATTGAGGTGCTCCTTTGTTGGGGGCATAGATGTTTACAATTGCTATGTCTTCATCTTGTATTGATCCCTTCATCACTATGTAGTGTCCTTCCTTATCTATTGTAATCTTCTTTCATTTAAGGTCTGATATGAGGATTGCTATTCCATCTTTCTTTTGATTCCCATTTGCATGGCATATATGTTTCCATCCTGTCACTGTCAGTCTGTATGTGTCTTTAGGTCTGAAGTGGGATTCTTATAGACAGCAGGTACATGGGTCTTTTTCTTTTAAATTAATGTATTTATTTTAATTGAAGGCTACTTACTTTGCAGTATTGTGGTGGTTTTTTCCATATATAGAGCTGAATCAGCCATGGGCGTACATGTCTTCCCCATCCTGAAACCCTTACCACTTATCTCGCCATCCTACTCCTCAGGGTTTCCCCAGTACAGCGGCTTTCAGTGCCCTATGTCATGCATCAAAGTTGGGACAGGTGATCTGTTTCACATATCATAATATAAATGTTTCGCTGCTAGTCTCTCAAATAATCTCACCCTGGCCTTCTCCAACAGTGTCCAAAAGTCTCTTCATTATATCTGTGTCTCTTTTACTGCCTTGCATATGTGGTCATCGTTACCATCTTTCTAATTTCTATATATATGTGTTAATATACTTTATGGGTCTTTTTCCTTCTAACATACTTCACTCTTTATAATAGGCTCCAATTTCATCCACCTCATTAGAAGTGATTCAGATACATTCTTTTTAATAGCTGAGTCGTGTGTATCATGGTTTTCTTTTCCATTTGTATGTTGAAGGACATCTAGGTTGCTTCCATATCCAAGTTATTGTAAACAGTGCTGCGATGAGCATTATGGTACTCATGTCTTTTTCAGTGCTGGTTTCCTCAGTGTGTATGCCCAGCAGTGGGATTTCTGGGTTGTTTGGCAATTCTGTTTCCAGTTTTTTAAGGAATCCCCACACTCTTCTCCATAGGGCCATTCTAGTTTGCATTCCCACCAACGGTGTAAGAGGGTTCCCTTACTCTGCACCCTCTGCAGCATTTATTGTTTGTAGACTTCCTGATAGCAGCCATCTTGACCAGTGAGAGATGATCCCTCATGTGGTTATGATTTGCATTTCTCTGATAATGAGTGATGCTGAGCATCTTTTCATGTGTTTGTTAGCCATTTGTATATCTTCTTTGGAGAAAAGTCTCTTCAGTTCTTTGTCCCGTTTTTTTGATTGGGTCATTTATTTTTCTGGTGTGGAGCTTCTTGTATATTTTTGAGATTAATTCTTTGTCGGTTGCTTCATTTGCTATTATTTTCTCCCATTCTGAAGGCTGTCTTTTCACCTTTCTCATACTTTCCTTCCTTTTACCCAAGCTTTTAAGTTTAATCAGGTCCAGATTGTTTAATTTTGCTTGTATTTCCATTACTCTGAGAGGTGTGTCATAGACGATCCTACAGTGATTTATGTAAGGGAGTGTTTTGAATATGTTCTCCTCTGGGAATTTTATAGTGTCTAGTACTGCATCTTTCATCAATTTTGAGTTTAGTTTTGTGTACAGTGTTAGAAAATGTTCTAGTTCCCTTCTTTTACATTTGGTAGACCAGTTTTCCCATCACCACTTGTTAAAGAGATTGTTTTTTCTCCATTGTATATTTTTGCATTCTTTGTTAAAGATACGGTGTCTATGGGTGCGTGGACTTATCTCTGAGCTTTCTGTTTTGTTCCATTGATCTATATTTCTGTCTTTGTGCCAGTACCATACTGTCCTGATGGCTGTAGCTTTGTAATATAGTCTGAAGTCAGGCAGATTGATTCCTCCTCTTCCATTCTTCTTTCTCAAGATTGCTTTGGCTCTTCGAGATTTTCTGTATTTCAATCCACATTGTGAAATTATGTGTTCTTGTTCTGTGAAAAATACCAATGATAGCTTGATAGGGATTGCATTCAATCTATGAGTGCCTTGGGTAGTATACTCATTATCACTATGTTGACTTTTCAGATCCATGAACAAGGTATATTTCACCATCTATTTCTGTCATTTTGATTTCTTTCATCAGTGTCTTAACGTTTTCTATGTATAGGTCTTTTGTTTCTTTAGGTAGTTTTATTCTTTTCACCACAATGCTGAAAGGGATTGCTTCTTCATTTTACTTTCTGTTTTCTCACTGTTAGTGTATCGAAATGCAAAGGATTTATGTGTATTAATTTTATATCCTGCAACTTTTCTGTATTCATTGATTAGCTCTAGTCATTTTCTGGTAGTGTCTTTAGGGCTTTCTGTGTAGAGGATCATGTTATCTGCAAACAGAGAGAGTTTCATTACTTCTTTTCCAATCTGGATACCCTTTAATTTTTTTCTTCTCTCATTGCCATGGCTAAAGCTTCCAAAACTATGTTGAATAGTAGTGGTGAGAGTGGGCACTCTTGTCTTGTTCCTGACTTTAGGGGAAATGCTTTCAATTTTTCGCCTTAGAGGATAAAGTTTGCTATGATTTTATCATATATGTCTTTTATTATGTTGATTTGTGTTCTTTCTGTGCCTGCTTTCTTGACTGTTTCTATCATAAATTTGTGAATTTTGTCAGAGGCTTTCTCTGCATCTATGGAGATAATGATATGGTTTTTACCTTTCAGTTTGTTAATGCAATATATCACATTGACTGATTTGCAAATATTGAAGAATCCTTGCATCCCTGGAATAAACCCACTTGGTCATGATGTCTGACCTTCTGGATATGTTGTTGGATTCTGTTTGCTAGAATTTGTTGAAGATTTTTCCTGTATGTTCATCAGTGATATTAGCCTGTAGTTTTCTTTTTTTGTGGCATCTTTCTCTGGTTTTGGGATTAGGGTGATGGGGGCCTCATAAAATGAGTTTGGGGGTTTACGTTGTGCAATAATTTAGAAGAGTTTGAGTAGGATAGGTGTTAGCTCTTTAATTGTTTGGAGGAATTCACCTGTGAATCCAACTGGTCCTGGGCTTTTGTTTGTCCAAAGATTTTTTATTACAGTTTCAATTCCCATGCTTTTGATGGGTCTGGTAAAATTTTCTCTTTCTTCATGGTTCAGTTTTAGAAGGTTATACTTTCTAAGAATTCGTCCATTTCTTCCTGCTGCTGATAGTAGTCTCTTGTGATCCTTTGTATTTCTGTGTTGTCTGTTGTGATTTCTTCATTTCCATTTCTAATTTTGTTGACTGGTTTGATTCTTCTCCCTTTTCTTCCTGACGGGTCCGGCTAGTGGTTTGTCCAGTTTATTTATCTTCTCAGAGAACCGGCTTTTAGTTTTGTTGAGTTTTGCTATAGTCTCCTTTTTTTTTTCCCACTTCTTTCTGCCCTGATTTTTATCTTGTCTTTCCTTCTGCTCACCCTGGGGTTCTGCACTGCTTCTTTTTCTAGTTGCTTTAGGTGTAAAGTTAGGTCATTTATTTGATGTTTCTCTTGTTTCTTGAGGTAAGCTCTTATTGCTATCAACTTTCCCTTTAGCACTGCTTTACTGAATGGCATAGATTTGAGTTCTCGTGTTTTAATTTTCATTTGTTTCTATGCATATTTTGATTTCTTTTTTATTTCTTCTGTAATTTGTTGGTTATTCAGAAGCAAATTGTTTAGCCTCCATATGTTTTTATTTTTAATAGTTTTTTTTCCTGATGTTGACATCTAATCTTACCTCGTTGTGATCAGAAAAGATGCTCAAAATGATTTTGATTATTTTGAATTTACCAAGGCTAGATTCATGGCCCAGAATGTGATCTATTCTGGAGAATGTTCCATGTGCACTTGAGAGATAGGTGAATTTCATTGTTTTGGTGTGAAATGTCCTATAGATATCAATTAGGTCTAACTGGTCCATTGTATCATTTAAATTTGTGTTTCTTTGCTAATTGTCTCTTTGGTTGATCTATGCATAGGTGTGAATGGTGTATTAAAGTCTTCTATTCTTATTGTGTTACTGTTAATTTCCCCTTTCCTCTTTGATAGCATTTGCATTATGAATATTGAGCTTCTCCTATGTTGGGTACGTATATATATACTGGGTTTGATCCTTTGATTCTTATGTAGTGTCCTTTGTCTCTTTACACAGCCTTTCTTTCATAGTCTATTTTATCTGATATGAGTATTGATACTCCTGCTTTCTTTTGGTCTCCATTTGCATGACATACCTTCTTCCAAACCTTTATGTTCACTCTGTATGTGTCCCTTGGTATGAGGTGGGTCCCTTGTAGACAGCAAGTGTAGGGGTCTGCTTTTGTAACGATTTTACAATACTTCCTTTGTCGTGTAGCTATCCATTTGCCGATGCCTCTGTCCAGTCATCAATTGACATTTTTCCTTCATGCATTTTCTGGTAAATTGCAGACATCAGTGTGTCTCTCTGTAAGTATTTCAGCAGGCCTGCCATTTAGTAGTGAGCTGTGTTTGTTTACAGCAATTTTCTTTGGATATAAACTTTATATACAATGAAATGCCCCAATCTTTTTTTTTTTTTTCCAGTCATGCTACTTTTTAATTGAAGTATATTTGATTTACAATGTTGTGTTCAGCTCAGTTCAGTTCAGTTGCTCACTGATGACTAACTCTTTGCGGCCCAGTGAACCACAGCACGCTAGGCCTCCCTGTCTATCACCAACTCCCAGAGTTTACCCAAACTCAGGTCCATTGAGTTGGTGATGCCTTCTAACTATCTCATACTGTGTCGTCCGCTTCTCCCCCTGAACTCAATCTTTCCGAGCATCAGTGTCTCTACAAAGGAGTGAGCTCTTCGCATTAGGTGGCCAAAGCATTTGGAGTTTCAGTTTCAACATCAGTCCTTCTAATGAACACCCAGGACTGATCCCCCTTAGGATGGACTGGTTGGATCTCCTTGCAGTCCAAGGGACTCTCAAGAGTCTTCTCCAACACCACAGTTTAAAAGCACCAATTCTTCAGGGCTCACCTTTCTTTATAGTCCAAATCTAACATCCATATATGACTACTGGAAAAACCGTAGCCTTAACTAGATGAACCTTTGTTGACAATGTAATGTCTCCGCTTTTTAATATGCTGTCAAGTTTGGTCATAACCTTTCTTCCAAGGACTAAGCGTCTTTTAATGTCATGGCTGTAGTTACCCTCTGCAGTGATTTTGGAGCCCCCCAAAATAAAGTCAGCCACTGTTTCCCCATCTATTTTCCATGAAGTGATGAGATCGGATGCCTTGATCTTAGTTTTCTGAATGTTGAACTTTAAGCCAACTTTTCACTCACTCCTCTTTCAGTTTCATCAAGAGGCTCTTTAGTTCTTCTTCACGTTCTGCCATAAGGGTGGTGTCATCTGCATATGTGGGTTTATTGATATTTCTCCCGGCAGTCTTGATTCCAGATTGTGCTCATTCCAGCCTAGCGTTTCTCCTGATGTACTCTGCATATAAGTTAAAAAAGCACGGTGACAATATACAACCTTAACGTACTCTTTTCCCTATTTGGAACCAGTCTGTTGTTCCATGTCCAGTTCTACCTGTTGCTTCCTGACATGCATACAGGTTTCTCAAGAGGCAGGTCAGGTGGTCTGGTATTCCCATCTCTTTTAGAATTTTCCACACTTTATTGACATCCACATAGTCAAAGGCCTTGCCATAGTCAGTAAAGCAGAAATAGATGTTTTTCTGGAACTCTGTTGATTTTTCGAGGATCCAGTGGGTATTGGCAATTTGATCTCTGGTTCCTCTGCCTTTTCTAAAACCAGGTTGGACATATGGAATTTCACAGTTCAAGTATTGCTGAATCCTGACTTGGAGAATTTTGAGCATTACTTTACTAGTGTGTGAGATGAGTGCAACTGTGTGGTAGTTTAAGCATTCTTTGGAATTGCCTTTCTTTGGGATTGGAATGAAAACTGGCCTTTTCGAGTCCTATGGCCACTGCTGAGTTTTCTCAATTTGCTGACATATTGAGTGCAACAGTTTCCCAGCATCATCTTTTAGCATTTGAAATAGCTCAACTGGAATTCCATCGCCTCCTCTAACTTTGTTCACATTGCTGCTTCCTATGACCCACTCGACTTCAGATTCCAGGATGCCTGGCTCTAGGTGAGTGTTCACACCATTGTGATTATCTGTGTTGTGAAGATCTTTTTTGTAGAGTTCTTCTGTGTACTCTTGCCATCTCTTCTTAATATTTTCTGCTTCTGTTAGGTCCATACCATTTCTGTCCTTTACTGACTCCAATTTGCATGAAATATTCCTTTGGTATCTCTCATTTTCTTGACAAGATCTCTAGTCTTTCCCATTCTATTGTTTTCTTCTATTTCTTGGCATTGACTGCTGAGGAAGGCTTTGTTATCTCTCCTTGCTATTCTTTGGAACTCTGAATTCAAATGGATGTATCTTTCCTTTTCTCCTTTGCTTTTAGCTTCTCTTGTTTTCACAGCTATTTGTAAGGCCTCCTCAGACAGCCCTTTTGCTTTTTTGCAAATCTTTTTCTTGGGGATGGTCTTGCTCCCTGTCTCCTATACAATGTCATGAACCTCCATCAATAGTTCATCAGGCACTCTGTCTATCAGATCTAGTCCCTTAAATCTATTGCTCATTTCCACTGTATAATCATAAAGGATTTGATTTAGGTCATACCTGAATGGTCTAGTGGTTTTCCCCACTTTCTTCAATTTAAGTCTGAATTTGGCAGTAAAGAGTTCATTATTGTTCATCACATTATTGCCTGTGATCTGGTCATGTTTTTGCTGATTGTATAGATCTTCTCCATCTTTGGCTGCAAAGAACACAATCAGTCTGATTTCGATGTTGAACATATGGTGATGTCCTTGAGTAGAGTCTTCTCTTGTGTTGTTGGAAAAGGGTGTTTTCATGACCAATGTGTTCTCTTGGCAAAATTCTATTAGCATTTGCCCTGCTTCATGCTGTACCCCAAGGCCAAATTTGCCTGTTACTCCAGGTGTTTCTTGATGTCCTACTGTTGCATTCCAGTCCCCTATCATGAAAAGGACATCTCTTTGGGGTGTTAGTTCTAAAAGGTCTTGCAGGTCTTCATAGTACTATTCAACTTCAGCTTCTTCAGTGTTACTTGTCGGGGCATAGACTTGGATTACTGTGATGTTGAATGGTTTGCCTTGAAAACGAAGAGAGATCATTCTGTCATTTTTGAGATTGCATCCAAGTACTGAATTTCAGAATCTTTTGTTGCCTACGATGTCTACTTCATTTCTTCTAAGGGATTCTTGCCCACAGTGGTAGATTTAATGGTCACCTGAGTTAAGTTCATCCATTCCAGTCCATCTGTGTTCACTCTTGCCATTTCATTTGACCATTTCCAATTTGCCTTGATTCATGGACCTAACATACCAGGTTCCTATGCAATATTTCTGTTTGCAGCATCAAACCTTGCTTCTATCACCAGTCCCATCCACAGCTGTGTGTGGTTTTTGCTTTGGATACATCCGTTCATTCTTTCTGGAGTTATTTCTCCACTGATCTCCAGTAGTATATTGGGCATCTGCCGACCTGGGGAGTTCATCTTTCAGTGTCCTATATTTTTGCCTTTTCATACTGTTTCTGGGATTCTCAATGCAAGAATACTGAAGTGGCTTGCCATTTCCCTTCTTCTTTATAGCACAGTGATTCAGTTAAACACATATATTGTATATATACATTGTGTATATGTATATATATATGTATGTATGCATTCTTTTGTTTCATCTTTAATTTTTGTTTTTCTTTTGACTACACTTTAACCACGTGGGTTTAGTTCCTTTACCAGGAATTGAACATGCATGCCCTACAGTGGAAGTGTGGAGTCGTAACCACTGAACTGCCAGGGATGTCCCATATATATTCTTTTCCATCATGATTTATCATAGGATACTGAATATAGTTCTCTGTCCTCTACAGTAGGAACTTGTCAATCCATTCCGTATACTCTACTCTATATCTCTTAACTCCAATCTCATACTCCATTGCTCCCCCAATTCTCTCAGCCTTGGAAGCCACACGTCTGTTCTCTATGTCCACGAGTGTGTTTCTGTTTCATACATGTGCTCATTTGTGTTATATCTCTTTTTTTGGTTTATTTTTATTAGTTGGGGGCTAAATACCTTACAATATTGTAGTGGTTTTTGCCGTACACTGACATGAATCAGCCATGGGTTTACATGTGTTTCCCATCCTGAACATCCCTCCTACCTCCCTCCCCATCCCATCCCTCCGGGTCATCCCAGTGCACCAGCCCTGAGCACTTGTCTCATGCATCAAACCTGGACTGGCGATCTGTTTCACATTTGATAATATACATGCTTCCATGCTATTCTCTCAGATCATCCCACCCTCGCCTTCTCTCATAGAGTCCAAAAGTCTGTTCTATACATCTGTGTCTCTTTTTCTGTCTTACATATAGGGTTATCGTTACCATCTTTCTAAATTCCATACATATGCGTTAGTATACTGTATTGGTGTTTATCTTTCTGGCTTCCTTCACTCTGTGTTATATCTTAGATTCCACATTTAAGCGATATCGTTTGTTGTTTGTCTTTCTCTGTGTGCCTCACTTCAGCTAGTATGATCATCTCTCAGTCCATGCGTGTTGACTCAAATGGCCTTATTGTTGTAGCTGTACAGATTCTTGTACTCTTTTAACCACACATAGAGGTATTCATCTGTGGTTATTTTCCCGGATATATTATGAAAACTTGTGTAGTACACCACTCGTGGAATAGCACGTCCATTTTGAAGCTGTATTAGCATTTTATACGTTTTTGTCAGTCAGTTCAGTTCAGTCGGTCTGTCGTGTCTGACTCTTTGCGAGCACATGCACTGTAGGACACCAGGCTTCCCTATCCATGACCAACTCCTGGGGCCTGCTCAAACTCATGTCCATTGAGTGGGTGATGCCATCCAAACCTCTCATCCCCTGGTGTGCCCCTCACCTTCTGCCTTCAATCTTTCCCAGCATTAGGGAGTTTTCAAATGAGTCAGTTCTTCCCATCAGTTGGCCAAATTATTGGAGTTTCAGCTCAGCATCAGTCCTTCCAATGAACATTCAGGACTGATTTCCTTTAGGATTGACTTGTTTGATTTCCTTACAGCCCAAGGGAGTCCCCAGAGCATATGTGGGTACGAATAAACATTTACTGTGCTTATGCTGACCTCTCGTGGAGAAAGAGAAGATTGCTTATTAATGTAATTTATAAAATCCAAATGTGTTCTCTCAAATGTATATGTGAGTCCAGTTCAGTCCGTCAGTGTGTCTGACTCTTTGTGACCACATGGACTGCAGCACGCCAGCCTTCCTTGTCCATCACCTCTCCTGGAGCTTACTGAAACTCATGTCCATTAAGTCGGTTATGACACCCAACCATCCCATTCTCTGTCGTCCACTTCACCTCCTGCCTTCAGTCTTTCCCAACATCAGGGACTTTTGCAATGAGTCAGCTCTTCACATCAGCTGGCCAAAGTATGTGGGTGTGAATAATTATTTACTGTACCTTTGCTGCCCTGTCGTGGAGAAATAGAAGAATGGTTATGAATGCAGTTCATAAAATCCAGATGTTCTCACATATGTATATGTGGGTATGAATAAATATTTACTGTGCATATGATGCCCTCTCGAGGATAAACAAAAATGCTAATGAGTGTAATTTACAAAATCCAAGGTATTCACTCATATGTATATGTGTGTATGAATGCATATTTTCTGTGCTTATGCTGACATCTCATGGAGTAATAGAAGAATGCTTTGGAATGTAATGTATAAAATCCAGATGTATTCTCTCATAAGTACATGTGGGTATGAATAAACATATACTGTGCTTATTCTGCCCTCTCGTGGAGAAATAGAAGAGTGCTTATGAATGCAATTTATATTTTTATTTTATTTTATTTTTTCTCCTTTATTTATTTATTTATTTATTTTTTCAGTGGGTTTTGTCATACATTGATATGAAGCAGCCATAGATTTACACGTATTCCCCATCCCGATCCCCCCTCCCACCTCCCTGTCCACCTGATTCCTCTGGGTCTTCCCAGTGCACCAGGCCCGAGCAATTAATAAAAACCAGATGTTTTCTTTACGTGTTGGAAATGATACTGTATAACATTTAAAAAAATTAATACATGCTCATAACAGAAAATGTGAAGTTGCTAGAAAAATACAAAGACAGAAAAAAATCACCCATGATTTCATATAGCATTGCCTCAGAATTCTGAGTTCCTGGGAAGGGGAGATAAAAAGATGAGAGTGTACTAGTTCTTTTAGTATAAAATCATCTTTTCTGCTATTTGAATGCTAACGTAGAACTTGGTTCTGATACATGATTCTTGCTTTGTTTACTTATCTTTAAGCTTGTATTTTTACAAATGCCTAGTAATTTGACCACCTGTTTAGAGACTCTTTGTTGCAAGGAGGTTTTGTGTGTGTGTGTGTGTGTGTGTGTGTGTGTGTGACTTATTGCTATGACTAAAAAATGTTGCAAGTCGTGGCTATGGAAAATAATGTTGCAATGAACATTGGGGTGCATGTACCTTTTGGAAATAAGGTTTTCTCCAGGAATATGCACAAGAGAGGGGTTGCTAGGTCATATGGTAATTCCCTTTAACTTTGAAAGGAGCTGCCATACTGTTCACCATATTGGCTGTGCCAATTTACATGCCCACTGACAGTGCAAGAGGGTTCCCTTTTCTCCCCACTCTCCCTAGATTTATTCTTTGTAGAATTTTTGATGACAGCTATTCAGACTGAATAGCTCATTGTAGTTTTGATTTGCATTTCTCTAATAAGTACTGATGTTGAGCCTCTTTTCATGTGTTTTATCTCAATCTGAATGTCTTCTTTGGGGAAATGTCTGTTTAGATCTGCTTGTTTTTTGAGTGTTTTTTTTTTTTTTTTTTTATACTTGGGTACATGAGCTGTTTTTATGTTTTGGAGAATACTGCCTTGATAACTAATGGGAACTACCTCTGTAGCACAGGTAAGTGTCCTTAATGATCTGTGGTGACCTAAATGCAAAGGAAATTCAAAAAGTAGGACATATATACACACACAAACACACAGCTGATTTAGGTTGCTGTCCTGCAGAAAGTAGCAGGACATTGTAAAGCAACTGCATGTGTACATACTGTAGGCTCCATTTATAGGAAGTTCTAGATGAGGCAAAAGCAATCTCTACTAATGGAACTGAGAAGAGGGGTTTCATGTGGGAAGGGCAGTGTGGGCAAGGGTACCAAAGAGCTTTTCTAGGATGCTGAGAAAAAATTGCACTGAGCATCATAATCTTGGTGAAATTGCATAAATATTTCTGCAGTGTAAATTCCAAACAGGGTCTTGCTAAGTGGCTCCATGTATTTATAAATTTACTAGATAGTGTCAAAGTATCCTTCAGAAAGTTGCATCACACTATGTTTTCACAGCACTGCATGAACACTCATTTTCCAATCCCTCATCCTCAATTTGGAGGAAACATTTGGGACCTTTCAACTTTCTCATTGAACTTTGACAAATTGCATGGTTAGAAATCACATTCCATTATTGTTTTGGCTTGTCTTTCTTTTATTTCTAATTAGTTTCTACATTTCCTCCTGTTTTTTGGTAATTGTTCTTTTTTTTTCCTTTTGAATAATTTGTGTTTGTTTGTACTGAATGTTTACTTCCTGGTTGTCTCCTATTGGATTTTTCATCTTCTTTTCTTATTTTGACTTTTTAACTCTGCATAAATTAAGTAAATGAGCCCTCTGTCCAATATCTTCCAAATATTTCTCAATTCTCTTTTTATAATTCCTTGTTAATTATTTATTTACAGGAATTTTACTACACAGTGTAAATTTTCCCTTTTTAGCTTCTGGACAAAGATCACTTAAATTAAGAAATTTAAATAACTGAGAGAACTCCAGGGTGCTAGAGGGTGTACACTAAAAGAATTATGGGGTGGCGGGCAACTCACTCTGAGTTCACCTGTGTGCCTTTCCACATGTACTTTTCAATAAACTATTTACTTTGCACTGAAATATACATATATATAGAGAGAAAACAGTAAGTGAAGGCGGGTAGTGCCATGATGGGCCAAGATGAAGCCAGGACGGGGTGGTGCTGCACCTGGGACTCCAAACAGATGAATCAGCCATAGGCTTGGTCAGCCCTGTAAAGCCAAAAGGGATGCGTCTCTCGAGCTCTGATTGGAGGACTCAGGAGCCCCAGCATGTGCTCAGAGCCAAGGTCACGAGGAGGGAAGCACAAGCAGGGTGATGATGCTGCCCAGTTAGCCTGTCTCCCTTGGGCCAGTGGGAAGGTGATGCTTCTTTTATTATGGAAAATGTAGTCTGTGGCTACTGGGAAAAGAACTTGGTCAGTGCACGGAGTGTGAAAAAGTAAGCAGAAACCATGATTCCTTTCACCACAGTGCACATTCTACCCCATTTCCTCCCCATCATGGTTCAGCCCATATTTTTAAAGTTGGAATTACACTTCGTGTGCATTTTGGTTTTCATTGTTCTTTGCTCTGTACTTTCCTGAATATTTTATTATAAAATCTTCCAAACATTCCACAAAGTTGAAAATTTTTTCTAGCTAAGACACAGACTTCCCACCTTGATTCTACTGTAACCATTTTAAGGTACTTCCTTTGTCATGTAATTATCCATGTGTCCATCCTTCTATCCATCTGTGAATCCCTCATTCCCTCCTGCACTTTGTGATAAATTGCAGACATCAGTATGCATCTCCATAAGCATTTTAGCAAGCCTGCCATTCAGTAGTGAGCTATGTTTGTTTACAGTAGTTTTCTTTGAAATATAAGCTTTATGTACAATGAAAAACACCCATCTTTTTTTCCCAGTCTTGTTATTTTTTATTTGAAGTATAGTTCCTTTCCAGTGTTGTGTGAATTATTGCTTTACAACAAAGTGATGCATTTATTTACATATATGTCTTAACATATATTGTGTGTATACACACACACACACATATATATATACATATATATTCATTTATTTAATCTTTTTTAATGGCTACAATGTGCAACATGTGGGATTAGTTCCCTGACCAGGAATTGAACCTGCATCCCCTGCAGTGGAAGTGTGGGGTCTTAGCCAGTGGACCACCAGGGACGTCCTATATATATTCTTTTCCTTTATGATTTATCATCGGATACTGAATATAGTTCTCTATTTCCTACAGTAGGAACTAATCTGTCCATTCCATATACTCTAGTTTATATGTATAGTCCCCAATCTCTTACTATCCCTCCACCAATTCTCTCTGCCTTGGAAGCCACAAGTCTGTTCTCTATGTCCATGAGTGTTGGGTTTTTTTTTTTTTTTTTTCTGTTTCATACATATGTTCATTTATATTGCATCTTAGATTCCATATTTAAGCAATATCATTTGGTATTTGTATTTCTCTGTGTGCCTCAGTTCACTTCATGTAATCATCTTTCGCCCCATGCATAGTGAAACAAATGGCCTTATTGTAATTGTACACATTCATGTATCCTTTTAACCATATATAGAGGTATTCATCTGAGGTTATTTTCATGAATATACTATCAGTTAAATAAGCAGGGTGACAATATACAGCCTTGAGGTACTCCTTTCCCAAGTTGGAACCAGTCTGTTGTTCCATGTCCAGTTCTAAGTGTTGCTTTTTGACCTGCATACAGATTGTTGTGATCCATACAGTCAAAGGCTTTGGTGTTGTAAATAAACAAAAGTAGATGTTTTCCTGGAACTCTTGCTTTTTCCATGGTGCAGCAGTTGTTGGCAATTTGATCTCTGGTTCCTCTGCCTTTTCCATATCAAGCTTGAACATCTGGAAGTTCATAGTTCAGGTACTGTTGAAGCGTGTCTTGGAGACTTTTGAGCATTACTTTGCTAGCGTGTGAGATGAGTGCAATTGTGTGGTAGTTTGAACAGTCTTTCGCATTGCCTTTCTTTGGGATTGGAATGAAAGCTGACGTTTTCCCCTCCTGTGGGCACTGCTGAGTTTCCCAGATTTGCTGGCATAATGAGGGCAACATTTTCACAGCATCATCTTTTAGGATTTGAAAGAGCTCAACTGGCATTCCATCACCTCCACTAACTCTGTTCGTAGTGATGCATCCTAAGGCCCACTTGACTTCACAGTCCAGGATATCTGGCTCTAGGAGAGTGATTACACCATTGTGTTTATCTGGGTCATGAAGATCTTTCTTCTGTAGTTCTTCTGTGTATTCTTGCCACTTCTTCTTAATATCTTCTGCTTCTGTTAGTCCATCCCTTTTCTGGTTTTTATTGTGCTCATCTTTGCATGAAATGCTCCCTTGGTATCTCAAATTTTCTTGAAAAGATCTCTAGTCTTTCCTATTCTATTGTTTTCCTCTATTTCTTTGCACTGATCACTGAGTAAGGCTTTTTCGTCTCTCCCTGTTATTCTTTGGAATTCTGCATTCAAATGGGTATACCTTTCCTTTTCTCCTTTGACTTTAGCTTCTCTTCTTTTCTCAGCTATTTATAAGGCCTCCCCAGAGAACCATTTTGCCTTTTTGCATTTGTTTTTCTTGGGTATGGTCTTGATCACTGCCTCCTGTGTAATGTCCCAAACCTCATTAGTGGTCAAGGCATTATTCTCCAAAATATACAAAGGGCTCATGTAGGCCAGTATCCAAAAAAAAAAAAACAATAAAAACTCAATCAAAAATGGGCAGATCTAAACAGACATTTCTCCAAAGAAGACATACAACTGGCCAAAAAACACATGAAAAGATGTTCAACATCACTAATTATAAGAGAGATGCACATCAAAGAGGGGGGAGAAGGGGACGACAGAGGATGAGATGGATGGCATCACAGACTCTATGGACATGAGTTGCTAGATCACGGAAAGGGTGTGTGTAGGTATGATATCATTATTTTACTCAAGATAATGAGGGAAAGTCTCCCTGAAAGATGGCAATTAAGCAGAGATCTGGAGGAAGTGAGGGAGGAGGCCATACTGGTACCTAAGGGAAGAGCATTCCAAGCAGAAGGAACAATAAATGCCACAGTCCTGGCAGGGAAATCCACCTGACATGCTTCTGAATGTCAAGGATTCCTGTGATACTCTGGGTTTGGCATGTTTCAGTGGGCTAAGGACTCATTGAAAGGGGTCTGGTGCTGCTATCTCTGTGTCTTCCACAATTTGTGGTCATCCAAATTTCACAGATGAAGGACTCAAGGCTCCAACATGTGCTCTGCCCAGTCTCTCCTAGCTATACCTGAAATTAGGAGTGAAAACTTCTGGTGATGAGAGACAGAAAGCTTCAGTATACCAGCTGCAGGGGATGATAGCATCCATGCTGAATGTCAGTCAGCCAGTGGATATCAGTTTTAATGTGGGAATCATGCCTCATAATCATGCTACTCTTGATGGAGGGCAGGACTTAAGAAGGCGAAAGCAACTGGGAAAAAGAGGGAGGCAGGATGGGGAAGCTGGAGGACAATGAGAAAATAAAAGCCAATGGCTTCATCACATTGCTTGGATTTGGCTCAAATACGTTGAGTGACTGATTGTATTAGAATATATTCACCTTTTCTCTGTCCCTACCCACTTTTCCCCTCCCTTTCTCTTTTGTGCCAAGGGTACCACATGGGCCTGGAGATTTCTGCAAATTTTTCAACTGCAAGCTCGGTTTTTAAACAGATTATCAATTTCTTTTTGCTCAACATAGTTAGTTATTTCCTTTCCCCCAAATTGCCAGATGTAGTTATGTAGAATCAGTCGTAGAATCATTGTAATCTCTGTGGGATCTGAAACGTATTTTACTCCCAATATTTGTAAGTGTTGTCTTTAGCTTTCTTGCCTTTTTTGGTCTATATGAGTAGAAGCTTATGAATTTGTATTGAACTTTTGACATTGCCACCTTTGGGTTTTGTCGATAATCTCTATTTTTTTTCTAATATCTGTTCTGATCACTATTTCCCTTATTTTGCTGACAGTCTCGGTACTAAATGGGTTTAATAAAGTCCCTGAGAGTTTCCCAAGCCGAGTGAAAACTCACAGATTCTAGGGCACTCTTGTAGCTGTGAGATTCTCTGAGTGAAGGTCGTGAAATCTGCAGTTTTTTCTTTCTTTCTTTGTTTTAGTATCCCTCAGTTCTGATTGACAAGGACAACTTGTCTGGGCACTACCAGAGCAGAGGAATGGTCTTCTGTTGCCTACTTCCATGCTCTGTCTCCATTGGGAGCTTGTGTAGGTGACAGGGGTTTACTGCCGTCTCTGACACACAAACCCAAGACCTCCAGTCTAGCAGACTCACTGCCATTCTGTCTGCTGTTCTCAGGAGACTCTCAGACCATCGTTTCTACAAAACATTCTGATTCCAGTCTTGCCAAGCCTGTATCTGAAAGATTTCTGAAGAAATCAGATTTCTATTTAGTGTGCCTTTCCATAATGTGAAATAAATTTGTGTTATGTGGTAGCTGTTATTCTGCATATTTTGCCATAGCCATTGGATCTTACCCTTGACTGAAGCACACAATGTTCCACAACGCGTCCAGAACAGTGGCTCCCTTACTGCTGGGCGACACTGAGCAAGTGACTTAGCGTCTCTGTGCCTCATTCCTCCATTAGCCGCATGGAAACACTAGCTTGGAGTAAATTTAACTACGTCATGGGACAGTATAGAACACTGACCATGTTAAGACATGGGAAATCATCAGAACAATATTTGACATATGGTACGTTCCAGTCAATTCTAGCTGCTGTCATTACTGTTGTTAATACTGTTGCTGTTCCACATTTCCCTGTTGCATGGACGCAGTGTCAGCAGCGCCTTTGACTCACCGCATGGACCTAGCACTGTCAATTCAGCCCTTCAGGGCCTCAAGAACCGAGTGTATTAAGGCATGGGGGAATGGGGGAAGGATTTTTCTTTTTCAGCATAATGAGTATTCGCCTCTTCTTATGGGGATATTGTGAAGCCTAAATGCAACACTGAGGTTTCATTGTGTGCTTGTATGGAAACATTTAGTGCATATTCTCTATGAAGTTACAGGTCTAATGACCCTTTCACATGATCTGTATAATGATAGGAAATAAGTGGGCATGGGACAGTAATAGAACATGAGTATATAAAGTTTTAAAAACCTTGTAGAGGGATATTTAAAGGACAAGAAACCTCACAACATCATTTTTTATTTTTATTTTTTGCCATTATTTCTATCAGGTATAATTCTCTTGTATCAAATTCTGAAAATCTGAATCTGATGAAGATATGAAAATGTTCATAGTCAAACTTTCACCAATAATGCTTTATTTCTTGTGTAGTTTTCACACTGCCAGTTTTGGTGTGTTTCTGATTTCTTCCGCTAATATTCATGCCTTTTGTGAATCCAAGGGTGATGGTATGGATATTTTATGAGGTAAATCATGAGATTTGCAGCCATGATTTTGGATGTAGAGTCTGAGGATGGGGCACAGGTGAGAGAGAGTGGAGTTTGGCTGGGAGGGGGAAAGGGTGGGGCAGGGACAAGGGAATGTGAGTACAAGCAGAAACGGAAGTGAAGAGAGGCAAGGAGATAAGCTCACCCTTCTGAGCCGTGGTTAGCTCTCCATGTGTACACGTATAATAAAATCTTTGAGTACTCAGAGCAACACTATGTGGTTAAGCACTTTTACTGCTACCATCCTTTTCAGCAGCTTTCATAGCGGTTAACGGGTGAATGAATTTGCCCAAAGTCACCTTCCTGGCAAGAGCTGAATCAGATTGGTGCCCAGGCCAGAGAGAAAAAGAGACGTGTTGTATCTGACCCCCAATCTGGAATACAGTGCGGTGTCTCGTGTCCTCTGGATCAAAAGACAGATCAACATGTCCATCTGCAGGAAAGATTACTGTGTATGAATCTGTGTATGGATTGAACACAGTGTCTCCTAACTGAATGAAAGACCATGGGGTTTCATGTCAACAGGCACACATCACAGAGAAGAGTTCCTGGTCCAAATGAAGGCCTCAATATGTGTTTCCTGTGACCAACATTAGTGGAGCCCCCTCATTATTATGGAAAGTGGCATAACCATTGTATAATGATAAACAGAACAGCAGAGACAGTATCATGAAGACATTAACTCCCCTATCTCATACTTTTCAAAAATGAAGAGAACAGAACCTGGAAGGCAATAGACCACTTACTAAGTTTTATTTTTTTCTCACAACTGTGGCATTCTAAATAATTTCCAAATAATGATTTTTTAGCTTTTTAAAAAATATTTTTTCATTGATTGATTCTTATTTACAGTATTGGTTTGATTTCTGTCATACATCAACCTGAATTAACCATAGGTGTAGGTGTCCGTATGTCCCCTCCCTCTTGAATCCCTCCCACTTCCCGCTCATTCCCACCCCTCTAGGTTATTACCGAGCCCCCATTTGAGTTCCCTGATTCATCCGGCAGATTCCCATTGGCTCTCTATTTCCATATGTTAGTGCATATGCATCCATGCTACTCTCTTTCCATTGATCTCACCCACTCCCTCTGCTCCCCCACATTTGTGCCTAAGTCTGTTCTCTATATTTGCATCTGCATTGTTGCTCTGCAAACAGGTTTGTCAGTACCATCCTTCCATAGATTCCACATATGTGTGTTAATGTATATTTGTTTTTCTCATTCTGACTTACTTCACTCTGTATAATAGGCTCTGGGTTCATCCACCTTCTTAGAACTGACTCAGATGCATTCCTGTTTTTCTATGGCTGTGTAAAATTTCATTGTATATATACACCAAAGCTTCTTTCTCCATTTTTCTGTCAATGGACGTCTAGCTTACTTCCATGTCCTGGCTGCTGTAAATAGTGCTGCAGTGAACACTGTGGTGCGTGTGTCTTTTTAGCTTTGGATTTTGAAGGATGTTTGCGTAATAGTGGGATTGATGGGTCATATGGTGGTTTTATTCCTAGTTTTTTGAGGAATTGCCATACTGCCTTCCATTGTGGCTCTATCAATTTACATTCCGACCAGCAGTGCACGGGACTTCCCTTTTCTCCACACCCTCTCCAGCACTTGTTGTTTGGATTTTTTGATTATGCCCATTCTGTCTGGTGTGAGGTGATATCACATTGTAGTATTGCTTTGCATTTCTCTAATAATGAGCTTCCCTAATGCCTTAGGGGGTGGAGAGTCTCCCTTCAGTGTGGGGGACCCGGGTTCAGTCCCTTGGTTGGAAAGATACCCTGGAGAAGGAAATGGCAACCCACTCCAGGATTCTTGCCTGGAAAATTCCTGACAGGCTACAGTCCATGTGGTTGCAAGGAGTCGGACACGACTGAGCGACTATCACTCATTAATAATGAGTGATGTCAAGCATCTCCTCATGTGTTTATTAGCCATCCATATGTCTTCTTTGGGGAAATATCTGTTAGGACTTTTGCCCACTTTTCGACTGGGTTGTTTGTTTCTCTGGTAGTGATGTGTACAAGCTGCTTGTATGTTTTGGAAATTAATACTTTGTCAGTTGTTGTCTTTGCTGTTATTTTCTCCCATTCCATGGGTGATCTTTTCATCTTGTTTATAGTATCCTTTGCTATGCAAATCTTTTAAATTTAATTAGCTCCCACTTATTTATTTTTGTTTCTATTTCCTTTATTCTAGGAGGTTTGTCACAGAGGATGTTGCTATGATTTATGTCTTTCAGTGTTCTGCCTGTGTTTTCTTCCGAGTTTTATAGTTTCTGGTCTTACATTTAGGTCTCTAGTCCATTTTGAGTTTACCTTTGTGTATGGTTTTAGGAAGTTTTCTAATTTCATTATTTTGCACTTACTTGTCTAGTTCTTCCAGCACAACTTCTTGAAGATGCCGTCTTGTTCCCATTCCATATTCTTGCCTCCTTTGTCAAAGATAAGGTGCCCATATGTGTGTGGGCTTTTCTCTGGACTTTCTCTCTTGTTCCACTGGCCAATACTTTTGTTTTTGTGTCAGTAACATACTGTCTTGATGACTGTAGCTTTGTAGTATACTCTGAGATCAGGTGAGTTGATTCCTCCAGTTCCATTCTTCTTTCTCAAGGTTACTTTACCTATTCAGGGTCTTTTGTGTTTCCATACGAACTGTGAAATTTTTTTTTTATTCTAGCTCCATGAATTATGCCATTGGTAATTTGATAAGGATTGCCTTGAATCTGTAGATTGCAGTTGGTAGTACAGTCATTTTCACAATATTGATTCTTGCAACCCAGTAGCATGGAATATCCTTCTGTCTGTTTATATCATCTTTGATATCTTTCATCAGTGTCTTATACTTTTCTGTATACAGTGTTATTGCCTCTTTTGGTAGGATTATCCCTAGGTATTTTATTCTTTTAGTTGCAATGATAAATGGGATTGATTCCTTAATTTGTCCTTCTGTTTTTTCACTGTTAATATATAGGAATGCATGTGATATGTGTGTATTGATTTTGTATCATGCAACTACTAAATTCACTGATTTGTTCTAGTTATTTTCTGATGTTATATTTAGGGTTTTCTATGTACAGTATCATGTCATCGGCAAATAGTGTGAGTTTCACCTCTTCCTTTCTAATCTGGATTCCTTTTATTTCTTTGTTTTCTCTGATTGCCGTAGCTAGCACTTCCAAAAGTATTTGAATAATAGTGGCTAGCGTGGGGACCCTTCTCTTGTTCCTGATCCTATAGGGAGTGCTTTCATTTTCTCACTATTTAGAATAATGTTTGCTGTAGGTTTATCATGTATGACCTTTACTATGTTGAGTAAGGTTACATCTATACTTATTTTTGAAGAGTTTTTACAATAAAAACGTGATGAAATTTGTCAAAAGCTTTTTCTGCATCTACTGAGATTATCCCTTGGATTTTGTCTTTCAGTTTGTTAATATAGTGTATCACATTGATCAGTTTGCATATATTGAAGAATCCTTGCATCCCTGGAATACATCTGACTTAATCATACTTGTGATCTTTTTAATGTGATGTTGCATTCTGTTTCCTAGAATTTTGTTCATGATTTTTGCATCTATGTTCATCCGTGTCATTGGCCTGTTATTATTATTATTATTTTTTTGTGTGTGATATCTTTGTCTGGCTTTGTTATCAGGGTGGTTGTGCTGTCATAGAAGGAGTTTGGAAGTGTTCCTTCCTCTGCATATTTTGGGAAGAGTTTCAGAGGATAGGTTTTAGCTTTTCTCTAAATGTTTGATAGAATTTACCTGTGAAGCCATCTGTCCCTGAGCTGTGTGTTTTTTGGTGTTTTTGATCACAGTTTTGATTTCAGTTTTTGTAATAGTCCTGTTCATAATTTCTATTTCTTCCAGGTTCAGTCATGGAATGTTGAAGTTTTCTAAGAATCTGTCCATATCCTGTGGTTGTCCATTTTATTACCATACAGTTGCTCATAATAGTCTCTTATGATCCTTTGTATGTCTGTGTTGTCTGTGGTAAACTCCCCTTTTTCATTCCTAATTTTCTTCATGTGATTTTTCTCCTTTGTTTTCTTGATAAGTTTGGCTAATTATTTGTCAATTTTCTTTATCTTCTCAAAGAACCAACTTTTTGTTTTGTAAATCTTTACTATTGCTGCATTCATTTCTTTTTCATTTATTTTGGCTCAGATTTTTATGATTTCTTTCCTTCTACTAACTTAGGGTTTGGATTTTTTACTTATTTTCAAGCTGCTTTAGGTGTAGAGTTAGGCTGTCTACTTGATGTTTTTCTTGTTTGTTGAGGTAGGCTTGTATTGCTATCAACTTCCCTCGTAGCACTGCTTTTACTGATTCCCGTAGGTTTTGGAAGCAGACAGCCCATAAACTAGAGAACAATTATCCCAAAGAAGTCCTCTCACTATTATGAAAGTTGTAGGACCCAAAACAGATTTCCCACCCTGTGGATCCAGCAGAGGGACTGAGAACTCCCAGTGTATTTGATTCTGGAGGCCAGTGGGTTTGGTTACGGAGCTTCCAGAGGACAAGGGAAACAGACGCTTGGAAGGCACAGACACAAACTTGTGTGCACCAGGACCCAGGAGCAAGGAGCAGTGAGGCCACGAGAGAGGCCAGTGAGTGTTCAGGAGTCTCTGGTGGAGCCGTGTGTGGACAGTGGCCTATCATGGCTTCAGGAGCACTGACTCTAACAGTCCTGCCATAAGTCCTTTTGAATGAGGTCACCATGACCACCATGGGCATCACTGTTTCTTCATGAAATATGGAATTCTTTGTATTTCTCACACATATACCAAGGCAGTTTTCCACCATGAGATATGGAATTCTCTGTATCTCTTATATAAAAATCTGGGTGCTAATACTCTTTCATAAAGTTGGGCTTCTCTGTATCTCACATTTGAAGATCAGAATGGGGAATTTCCCATAAGAACTATGGAAATCTCTGTATTTCGGTGAATCACTGGTTCTCAGGCACTGAAACATGTGTTCTCTGTTACAATTCTCTCCCTGTGCCTTGCACGTGTGTGTGTACAGGTGTGTGTTCGTGTCGCCTGTGTTTGTGGATGGTGCATGGTTCTGGCCCACTGCAGACGCAGAGATGAGGGTGACAGAACATGAGACGTGCAACAACCAGAAGAGGAGGCCCAAGGCATCCACAGCCTAGGGGACACTGGTCCACGCATCTGTGTGGTGCCCATGCCCAGGACAGCAACGAAAGAAGGATGGCCAGGGACAGCTCCTGACAGTGAGTGCACAACTCTGCAATTAGAGAAAGAGACATAAACAAGCTCACAATTTCTCCTGTGTCGTTTTGTCTGTGTGTGTTGTTAAGCAGGGGTAGAGGGCTTGAGGAGTCACGCAGAGTAGATCAAGTGGTGTGGGGCTTTAAAACCACTGCCTGTGGACCCCTCCGTCTGTGGGGCATTGGCTGCCATGGGAACGGTAGGTATGGCTGGTGCAGGACCCAGGATTGTGAAGAGACCAAGGTCCTTGAGAAAAGGGTAGAGACTGGGAGGAGTAGGCAAGGAAACAGAGCCTGCTTCACTGGAGACTTAACTTCTGCCACACATGTGAGAAGGAGATAGCTGGAGGTCCTGGGCTAGTGCTGCCTAGCATCAGCCTGTCAGCCAGTACCCTCCCACCCCCAGGGTGGCACACATTGGCACCATGCAAGACAAATGACATGCTAAGGTATGCGCTCAGTTGGCAAGCCCAGGCATCCCAGGGGAGACATGGTATGGGTATGGAATCCATCCAAGAACTTCCAGCCTAAATGGTTGTGCAGAAAGGTGAGAAAAGCAATGGCGCGGGGTGCATGTGTGTGCCCCATGTGCTGGTGTGTGTGTGTGTGTGAGAGAGAGAACAGCAATGAAGCACGGTTTGTGGGCCGTTTGTATGCAGGGACCCTGGGGCAGTGAGAGACAGTTGGCAGTTCAGAGCCTGCTGGTTTTCAGGCTCCAGGGGTTCGTGCATAGCAGTCCTGCAAAAGAGGCCCCATTGCTTGCTCCAGAAGTTTTGACATTAATTTCCTCCTTTCTTGGCAGTTTCCTCCTTGGCCATGGAGGGCAAAGAGTTAAAGGTGTCAGTGTGCACCTAAAGGAGAGTCCTGAAAGCCTCACGGGAGCACAACCTCTGCTTTCTTCATGGAGTTCCTGAAGGAGACCTGCACCACGTGACTCTCACAGGGACCCTGGGTTCTAAGTGAGTGTCTTGGATTTCCCCCGGCCCAACCATTAGCTGGGTTTGGTGGCCCACACTGTGTAGAAGAGTTAGGGAATGCCCGAGCTGTAGGCAGACCTACCCCAGGCTGGCGAGGGCAGCAGAAAGAGAGCCTTGCCATTCAGCAAGTCAGTGAGGCCTGGTGGAATCAACCCCTCTTGGTGCATTTAGGAGAGGAATGCTGCTTTCTGTACAAGGGAGAGGAGAGCTGTGGGCATAGGGTGGGCAGACATGCCAGGGTGCCTTTCGTGTGGGGCTCTCTGTCTGTTGGTAGTAGTAACCTGTAGAGCCGACATGAAGGGAGGCCAGCTTACCATTTCAGTTGTGGGTTCACTGCTTCGTTTTGGCAGAGCCCCTCTGGATCCATGTGCACCTTCTTCATGGCACTGTATCAGAGTGAGAGGCCTGTCACATTCTCTTTGACCTTTTGGGGGACCCGGCATCGATTTGGCCTTTTCCTGCTACAGGAAGATAGCAATTGGGTGAAAAGGAAAACAGTTGCAACGGAAAAGCTCAGTTAGCCCCAGGGAGAGCGTGCTGACCCTGCGACGAGCACGGCATTGGGAAGGAATGATCTTGAGAGGTGGACACTGAGAAAAGGTTGATCTAAGTCAGCTCCATGTCCGTTGTTCCACGTCCGGTCCTAACTGGTGCTTCTTCACCTCCACACAGATTTCTCATGAGGCAGGTAAGGTGGTCTACTATTTCCACCTCTTTAAGAATTTTCCACATTTTGCTGTGACCCACAACAAAGGCTTTTACTGGTCATTAAAGCAGAAGTAGATGTTTTCTGGGAACTCTCTTGCTTTTTTGATGAGCCAACCAATGTTGGCAATTTGATCTCTCTGGTTCATCTGCATTTTTTAAATCTAGCCTGAACATCTGGAAGTGCACGGTTCACAAGCTGTTGAAGCCTGACTTGGAGAATTTTGAGCATTACTTTCCTAGAGTGTGACATGAGCGCAACTGTGTGGTCATTTGAACTTTCTTTGGCATGGCCTTTGGGATTGGAATGAAAACTGACCTTTTCCAGTCCTGTGGCTACTGCTGAGTTTTCCAAACGTGCTGGCATATTGAGTGCAGCATTTTCACAGCAGCACCTTTGAGGATTTGAAATAGCTCAATTGGAATTCTGTCAGTTCCACTAGCTTTGTTGGTAGTGATCCTTCCCAAGGCTCACTTGACTTTGCATTCCAGGATGTCTGGCTCTAGGACAGTGATCACACTATCGTGGTTATCTGGGTCATGATGATCATTTTTTTATAGACCTTCTGTGTTCTTGCCACTTCTCCTTAATATCTTCTGCTTCTGTTAGGTCCAAGCCATTTCTGCCCTTTATTGTGCCCATCTTTGAATGAAATGATCCCTTGATATCCCTAATTTTCTCGAAGAGATCTCTAGTCTTTTCCATTTTGTCGCTTTCCTGTATTTCTTTGCATTGATCACTGAGGAAGTCTTTCTTATCTCTCTGTGCTAATTCTTTGGCACTCTGTACTCAAATGGCTATAGCTTTCCTTTTCTCCTTTGCCTTTAGCTTTTCTTCAATGCTCAGCTATTTGAAAGGCCTCCTCAGAAAACCATTTTGCCTTTTTTGCATTTCTTTTTCTTGGGGATGGTCTTGATCACTGCCTCCTGAACAATGTCATGAACTTCCATCCATAGTTCTTCAGGGCATTTCTCTATCAGATCTAATCCCTTGAATCTATTTGTCACTTCCACTGTATAATCATAAGGGATTTCATTTAGATCATACCTGAATGGCTTGGTGGTTTCGCCTACTTTCTTCAATTTAAGTCTGAATTTTGCAGTAAGGAGTTCACGATCTGAGCCACAGTCAGCTCTTGGTCTTCTTTTTGCTGACTCTATAGAGCTTCTCCATCTTTGGCTGCAAACAATATAATCAATCTGATTTTCGTATTGACCAACTAGTGATGTCCATGTGTAGAGTCTTCTCTTGTGTTGTTGGCAAAGGGTGTATGCTATGACCAGTGCATTCTCTTGGCAATACTCTGTTAGGCTTTGCCCTGCTTCCTTTTGTACTCCCAGGCCCAATGTTGCCTTTTTCTCCAGGCATCTCTTGATTTCCTACTTTAACATTCTAGTCCCCTATGATATAAAAGACATATTTTTTGGTGTTAGTTCTAAAAGGTTTTGTAGGTCTTCCTAGAACCATTCAACTTCAGCTTCTTCAGCATTGCTGGTTAGGGCATAGACTTGCATTACTGTGATATTGAATGGTTTACCTTGGAAACGTGCAGAGCTCTTTCTGTCATTTTTGAGATTGCACCCAAATACTGCATTTCAGACTCTTTTGTTGATTATGAGGGCTATGCCATTTCTTCTAAGGGATTCTTGCCCATAGTAATAGATATATTGGTCATCTGAATTAATCCACCCAATCAAGTCCATTTTAGTTCACTGATTCCTATAATGTCAATGGTCACTCTTGCCATCACCTATTTGACCACTTCCAAACTACCTTGATTCATGGACCTAAGATTCCAAGTTCCTATGCAATGTTGTTCTTCATAGCATCAGATTTTCCTTCCAACATCAGTTATATATTTCTTTGGCTCTGTCTCCTTATTCTTTGTGGAGCTATTTCTCCACTCTTCTCCAGTAGCATATTGGGCACCTACTGACTTGGGGAGTTCATTTTTCAGTGTCACATCTTTTTTTGCCTTTTCATACTGTTTGGTTCCAAATTGAAAATGGAGTGTTTCAACACTATATATTGTCATCCTGCTTATTTAAATTATATGCAGAGTACATCATGCGAAATTCCAGGCTGGATGAAGCACAAGCTACAATCAAGATAGTCAGCAGAAATAACAACAACCTCACATATGCAGATGACAACACCCTTATGGCAGAAAGCGAAGAAGAACTGAAATGCCTCTTGATAAAAGAGAAAGAGGCTAGAGAAAAAGTTGGCTTAAAAGTCAGCATTCCAAAAACTAAGATCACAGCAGCTTGTCCTATCATTTCATAGCAAATAGATGGGGAAATGCTGGAAACAGTAACAGCCTTTATTTGGGGGGGTGCTCCAAAATCACTAGAGATGGTGACTGCAGTCATGAAATTAAAAGACTCTTGTTCCTTGGAAGAAAAGCTATGAGTAACCTTGACAGCATATTTAAAAGCAGAAACATTAATTTGCTGATGAAGGTCCATCTAGTCAAAGCTATGGTTTTTCCATTAGTCATATATGGACATGAGAGTTGGTCTATAAAGAAGGTTGGGCATTGACGAATTCATGCTTTTGTACTGTGGCATTTGAGGAGACTCTTGAGAGTCCCATGGACTGTAAGGAGATCAAATCAGTCAAACCTAAAGGATATCAGTCCTGAATATTCCATGGCAGGACTGAAGCTGGAGCTGAAACTCCAATATCTGACCACCTCACATGAAGAACTGACTCATTGGGAAAGACCCTGATGCTGGGAAAGATCAAAGGTACAAGGGGAAAGATGACAGAGGATGAGGTGTTTAGATGGCATCACTAACTATTGGACATGAGTTTCAGTAAGCTCCAAGAGTTGGTGATCTTCAGGGAAGCCTGGAGTGCTACAAGTCCTTGGGGTCGCAACCAGTGGGACACGACTGAGCAACTGAACTGAAGTCAGCCAAGTGTAAAACCCCTGGCCATCTCTGTGTGGTTCCTGGAAGGAAAGCCCAGGGAAAGGAAGCATGCCAAAGTGCTGGGCACTGTGACCCTGTCCAACATGATGGGAGGACACAGAACACAGGGGCACATCACTCAGCTCTCCATGGGGAGAACTCCCAAACCCGCCCACCTCTTTACAGGTCACTTCCCCTCACGAGCAAATCCAAGGACTGTATAACCTTCCAGGGAAAGTCATAGAGGTGGAAGAGGACATTGACTTGATTGAAGAGCGAATGAAAGAAAGTGACCAGGACAAAAATAGAGGGTTACTTACAAATTCCATTATTCTGTATAAGTAGACATATATTTCTGTATACTTGCAAGTCTCCTTTAAGGTTGCATGTGTGTGTCTCTGTGTGAGCTATCAGAACAGGCTGGGCTGGGATATGGAAGAATGGACACCAAAAAGGCGAAAAAACTTGTGTAAAGTACATAGACCATGGGGCAGCAGAAGCATGGAAGCCAGGGACCAAGCAAGCAAGCTGTAATTGGAAACGAGCTGCTGCACCCTGGATCCCTGCCAGAAAGGAAATGCTGGGAGAAAGCAACTGGGGGTGGTCAGGGAGAATGCACAGAATATGAAAAAGAGAATGGGGTAGATTCCCAGGCACAGAAGAGGCAGGACCTACAGCCTTTGGACGCCCAGCTACAGAGACCTTTCTGTCCTTCTCAAGTGTAGGAACATTCCCTGGCATGACCAGGCACATGAGCACACCTTGCCTTTTTTGTGAGCTTTGGGAGACAAACAGGCACTGCAGCATAAGCCGCTGCTACCTGCAGAGTTTGCAGTTTGAAACATCACTCTTTGTATTCTTTGCAGAACCCTTGGGTATAAGGATTATGCAAAGCATGGATTAGGTTGATTCTTTCACTGCTCCCATCCCCACAGGGCTGGGGAGACAGGGTAGGCTGTGATGTGTTCTCATGTGGAGGCTGGATGAGAACAGAACAACTTGCAAAGGGCCTCTATATGGTAAATGGGCAGGCTTCAATTCCTCTAGTACCAAAGTATCATGACCCTTAATGCAGTGCTGTCCTTAGTATCTCACTGAGTGGCATTCCAACAGGGTTCTGGGAGTTCCTTCATGCCAGGAAGAGCATGCCCTGTTTCTGCCTCTCTCCAAAGTGTGGCCAAGTTGTCTTAGTCCTGTGCAGTGTTCATGTCTTTCATGCAAGGGACGGAAGGACGCCTGTTCCCTGCTGTGGTTCAGCAGAGATTGCCTGTCTTGGCCTCTCAAGTTTGAAAAAGCATCGTCTGACTGTGTGGACTAAGTCGGATCTCCCCTGGATGCAACTGACACATTGCCCCCCTGCCTTTCATTGGACACTTTGGGAGAGCTCCCAATGGTTAAAGGTCGTCTGGGACACGGGAATGTGCTTTTTCGATATGGAAGCAAGGAACACGTGGTTCGAATTTCTGGAGGCCTAGTAAATTGCCGTTGGCACCCGGGAGGTGCCAGATACAAGGCAGGGAAAGTATATGGACAGGCACGTTGACTGGAGCAAAGGGAGCTACGTGTGGGCGCTGGAGCCCAGGACCCCCTGGAGCAATTCCCTCTGGGCTAGGGGCTTGTCCCTGGAAGGTGCCTCCCACTACCTTCTCTGTGTTTGGTTGAGATTTTTGCACACTAACCTGGGCACGACTCACAGCTCCAGCAGCCTAGGGGGCCCGAGTGCCTGGGTGACTCAGGCTGGAATGTGCACCATGCCCCAGGCCATTTCCCTCCGTTTTCTTCAGTCTCAGAACACCCCCAGAAGAATCAAGCTATCTCCAGAGGGTGACGGCAGCCTGTGGACAGGCTGGGCATGCCAACTGCCATGTTGTCATGTCCAGCCCCTTAACTGCTGCCCCAGCTCGGGGTCAAGCCCAGGGCCATGTGGAGAGTGAGACAGCCAGAAGAAGGCCGGAGCTGTGGAGGACTGTGGAACTTTGTAGTTGTGATCCCGGGTTCAGGGGGCAGGGTCCCTGCAGCCTGCCAGCACCGTGGTGTCATCAGGGACGTTGCAGGCACCAGGACACATTCCAGGCGAGGTGGTTGCTCTCTTCAGGTTGAAGGCGGTGTGGAATTCGAGGACCTGGAGGGGGCAGAATTGGCAGGGATCGTGCTACTACTGGTTCCAGCTGCTGGTGGTAGACATTATGCAGGAGATGGAGGTGGTGGTTGACAAGGAGAAGGAGCAGGTGTCCTCGTAGGTGTGTGAGGAGAAGCCAAAGGAGTAGAGCCAGGAACATTCAAGGCCAGGAGCCCCAAGTGACTGGCCTGCACTGGAGAGACTAGATTCAGTGGCAGCCCTGCAGGTGGAGATGAGCTCTCAGGATGAGAAAGACCACAGGACCTGTGCTCCTATCAGGAGTAAGAACCAAGAGATGAAGAAGGCTCACGTGGCTGGAAGAAATGCCATCATCCAGGGCATCCCTGGCTTCTGGGCCAAAGCCATATCCTGACCTCTACTCCATGGGTTCGGCTTCTCAGGAGGAAGACATGGAGGGGTGGCAGGAGGAAGTTTTGGGAAGAGGGCACAGGCAAGGTGAGGGGGCTGAGGGAAGAGGGGCTGGTGGAGTGGCGGTCTCCAAAGGCACCTCGAGAGGAGAGCCTGGGCAGGGCCACCACAGCTGTGGGTGTCAGAGGCATGACTCTTGGTGCCTCTTTTACTCCTGCATCTGAAGAGCAGGTACACAGGAGTCTCCTGATGGGGACACTATGTCAGGAGTTAGCAGTGACAGTAGGCTAGAGGAACATTCCCAGAGAGCTTTCATCACAACTGTGGATAATCCTGGAAAATAGTAGAGACAGCAGAAGTCTCATAACCCATCCCGGTCAGTCAGAGCCCCTGACGGTTTCCCCACGAGTGCAGTGCAGAAGCACGGGGGTGTCCACCATTGTGGAGCTGGAAGGGACTGCTCTCCTTGTATGCTACGAGTGAAAGATGACTGCAGACACATCCTTGCCACCCCCCCCCCCCTTTTTTTTTTCTTGCCACCCCTTTTGAAGACAGGTAGCAGACCAGAGACCCAGGGCTTTCTTGCTAAACAGACACAGAGACACAAAATGATACCCACACACAACACACACACTTACCGCAGACAAGATGTGCCACAGAGACTGCAGTTCCTGACATTCTAAACAGTGACATGGCACTACCTAACAAACACAGGCCAGGCAGATATCAGGAGCAGTCAGAAACACTCTCCCTAGGCAGATGCAGATAGCCTCAGATGCAGGAGACCACGGGGGACTCAGACTCATGAGCATGCCTGATGGTATGGCAGGGGCTGGGGACAGCGGTGGGGTGGCTGGGCACGAAGGAGTGCCCAGAGCCCTTGCAGATGCCTGTGTCAGCGTCCTTGTTTTGCCCCAGACAAGCCCTGTTGCTCGTGGCACTCCCTTGCCCAGCAGTTGACATGACTGGCTCCTTGACGTAAAGCAGCTTATGAACCACCCCCAGGTGGCCATCATTATCAGTAACCAACATGAAGACTTGGTTAACGGCATGATGGATTTGAAGGTCTGTGAGGGAGACTCAGAGGACTGGTGGGTAGGGGAGCTGAATGGGGAAGGATGAGGGGGAAACATGTTATCCCTGTGCATGTGGTGTGAGCATTCGGAGAGGAGTAGCAGAAGCTGTTGATGCCTGCCTGGCAGGCAAGCTGAGGCCCCTAGAAGCTTGCACCTTTTCCCTCTTCCTGGTCCTGAAATGTGCAGGAGCTGAGCCGTCCCTGGTCTCGCTGCAAGCTGATATTTTCCTTTTGGAACAACCCCTACTTGTGGAAGACAGTGATCATTAAGGAATACCACCTTGACATTGCTGTCACAGCTTAGCTCCCAGTGCAGTGTGAGTGGGTGGGGGAGGGAGTGCATGCCCCTCTGCATGATCCTACCCTGTCTCCCCTGTATTCCTCCAGGATACAGGATTCCTCCAGGGTGCGTCATTCGCCTCTAGGCCACTAACTCTGGGATTATGAAAGGGGAGCTCCCAGCCAATGGGCTGCACAGCAGGAGCCTTAACTTCCTCAACTGGCTGTCAGACCACAACTGCCCAGGATCAAACAGGATTGCTGAGGTGGAGTCTGTGTGGGCCTCTGCAGAATTGATGATTGCTATTAGAGTTCTTGGCTGCTCATGGGAGGGTTTGGGGCCTGGTCAGCCCAGTGCTGGCCTTGTTCGTGTTGCCAGCAGAACATCAACAAAGACTTGTTGATGGATCCCCTGCAGCACTACCCAGGTAGAAGGTTCTGAAACGAGAGGGAACTGGGAGAACATGGGTTGTGAGGGGATCAGAAGCTGGGCCCTGAAGGCACAGCCATGTAGAGGCCAGGACACTCCTTTCCCACATGGGGAATCTCAGGCTCATGCAGGCTGAATGTGGAGCCTGGATTCGTGTCATGCACATAGACTGGATGATTGAGGACCTCACCCTCAAGTCATGCTCAAGTCACTTCATCTCCACGTCCTACACGAAGCAGCTGTGCTTACAGCATGAGAGTCCTATGTGGTTCTGATAGAGGCAGGGTTAATCTAGCTCCTTGGTCAGAATCTTCTTTCCCTGGATCCTGCCATCCACAGGCCTCCTGAGCTCATTGAGTTTGAGATTTCTTTGGTCATTCACCCCGACCCCTTCTCTTGGGAAGCCCCACCATTTGCAACGGGCTTCTGTCTGCTGTCACATTGCACTTTTGTGCTGAATTTGGAGTCTTCCCTGAATTTCCACATCCACCGCTTGGCCTCTTACCACCAAGACACAGTCAAAGCTGGAAATGGCTTAAGAGTGGCTGGTGATAATACTGAAGGGCTGGGGAAGAAATGGACAGGGATCCCAAAAGGGCAGGACATGGAGCCTCCTGACATCGTCTCCCACATTGCTGGAGATGGGCGTCTTCAGCTACTGAAACACCTGTGTTCTCTGTTTGTGTTTATGTCCCTGTATCTTGCACGAGTGTGTGTACACAGGCGTGGTTGTGTTGTCTGTCTTTGTGCGTGTGTCTGGCCCGCTGAAGACACAGAGGTGAAGGCGACGGAACGTAAGATGTGGAGCAACCAGAAGAGGAGGCACGAGGCATCCACCGACTCGGGGAGAGTGGTCATGGTATCTCCGCAGTGCCCATTTCCAGGACAGAAGTGAGGAAAGGATGGCCAGTGACAACAGTCCTGCAAGTGCCAGCCAATCACACAAATAGTATCTCCTGAACTAGGCCATTGCACTGCAGTTGGTGTAGTCTGGTATTCTGCTCTCTCGTGGAGAAATAGAAAAATGCTTATGAATGTAATTTATAAAATCCAGATGTATTCTTTACATGTTGAAAAAGATATCGTATAATTTGGATGACCACAAATTGTGGGAGAAACAAAGACAGCATCACCAGACCCCTTTCAATGAGTGCTAAGCCCACTGAAACATGCGAAAACCAGAGTATGATAGGACTCCTTGACATTCAGAACCATGTCAGGTGGATTTCCCTGCCAGGACTGTGGCATTTATTGTTCCTTCTGCTTGGAATGCTCTTCCCCTAGGTACCAATACGGCCTGCTCCCTCACTTCCTCCTGATCTCTGCTTAATTGCCATCTTTCAGGGAGTCTTTCCCTCATTATCTTGAGTAAAAGAATAACATCATACCTACACACACCCTTTCCATGATCTAGCAACTCATGTCCATTGAGTCTGTGATGCCATCCAACTGTCTCATCCTCTGTCATCCCTTCCCCCCAATCTTTGATGTGCATTTTTCTAATAATTACTGATGTTGAGCATTTTTTCATGTCTTTTTTTAGCCACTTGTATGTCTTCTTTGGAGAAATGTTTGTTTAGGTCTGCCCATTTTTTTATTGAGTTTTTTTTTTTTTGGATACTGGCCTACCTAACCCTTTGTATGTTTTGGAGAATAATGACTTGAAAACTAATTAAGTTTGTGACATTACACAGGAGGCAGTGATCAAGACCATACCCAAGAAAAACAAATGCAAAAAGGCAAAATGGTTCCCTGGGGAGGCCTTACAAATAGCTGAGAAAAGAAAAGAAGCTAAAGTCAAAGGAGAAAAGGAAAGGTATACCCATTTGAATGCAGAATTCCAAAGAATAGCAGGGAGAGATAAGAAACCCTTCCTCAGTGATTAATGCAAAGAAATAGAGGAAAACAGAATGGGAAAGACCTCTTCAAGAAAATTTGAAATACCAAGGGAACATTTCATGCAAAGATGAGCACAACAAAAGCCAGAAAAGGGATGGATTTACAGAAGCAGAAGATATTAAGAAGAGGTGGCAAGAATACACAGAAGAATTCTACAAAAAAAGATCTTCACAACCCAGATAATAATAATGGTGTGATCACTCACCTAGAGCCAGGCATCCTGGAATCTAAAATCGAGTGGGCCTTAGGAAACATCACTATGAACAAAGTTAGTGGTGGTGACGGAATTCCAGTTGAATTATTTCAAATCCTAAAAGATGATGCTGTGAAAGTGTTGCACTCAGTATGTCAGCAATTTAGAAAACTCAGCAGTGGCCAGTGAACTCAAAAAGGCCAGTTTTCATTCCAATCCCAAAGAAAGGCAATGCCAAAGAATGCTTAAACTACCACACAATTGCACTCATCTCACATGCTTGTAAAGTAATGCTCAAAATTCTCCAAGTCAGGCTTCAGCAATACATGAAGCGTGAACTTCCAGATGTCCAAGATGTGTTTAGAAAAAGCAGAGAAACCAGAGATCAAATTGCCAATACCCACTGGATCCTCGAAAAAGCAAGAGAGTTCCTGAAAAACATCTATTTCTGCTTTATTGACTATACCAAGACCTTTGACTATGTGCATGAAAATAAACTGTGGAAATTCTGAAAGAGATGAGTAGCATACCACGAGACCTACCTCTTGAGAGAACTGCATGCAGGTCAGGAAGCAACAGGTAGAACTGGACATGGAACAACAGACTGGTTCCAAATAGGGAAAAGAGTACATCAAGGTTGTATATTGTCACTCTGGTTATTTAACTTATATGCAGAGTACATCATGAGAAATGCTAGGCTGGAATGAGCACAATCTGGAATCAAGACTGCTGGGAGAAATATCAATGAACTCAGATATGCAGATGACACCACCCTCATGGCAGAACATGAAGAAGAGCTAAAGAGCCTCTTGATGAAACTGAAACAGGAGAGTGAAAAGTTGGCTGAAAGCTCAACATCCAGAAAACTAAGATCATGGCATCTGGTCCCATCACTTCATGGCAAATAGATGGGGCAACAGTGGCTAATTTTATTTTTGGGGGCTCCAAAATCACTGCATATGGTCACTGCAGCCACCTACTCCTTGGAAGGAAGGTTATGACCAACCTTGACAGCATATTAAAAAGCGGAGACATTACATTGTCAACAAAGGTCCATCTAGTCAAGGCTATGTTTTTACCGGTAGTCATGTATGGATGTGAGATTTGGACTATAAAGAAAGGTGAGCCCTGAAGAATTGGTGCTTTTGAACTGTGGTGTTGGAGAAGACTCTTGAGAGTCCCTTGGACTGCAAGGAGATCCAACCAGTCCATCCTAAGGGAGATCAGTCCTAGGTGTTCATCAGAAGGACTGATGTTGAAACTGAAACTCCAGTGCTTTGGCCACCTGATGTGTAGAGCTGACTCCTTTGTAAAGACGCTGATGCTGGAAAAGATTGAGGGCAGGAGGAGAAGCGGATGACAGAGGATGAGACGGTTGGATGGCATCACCAACTCAGTGGACATGAGTTTGGGTAAACTCTGGGAGTTGGTGATGGACAGGGAGGCCTGGCATGCTGTGGTTCACAGTGTCGCAGAGACAGTCATGACTGAGCGACTGAACTGAACTGAACACAACATTGTAAATCAACTATACTTCAATTAAAATGTAGCATGACTGGGAAAAAAAAAAAAAAAAAAGATTGGTATATTTCATTGTATGTAAATTTATATCCAAAGAAAACTGCTGTAAAAAAAAAAAAAACATGGCTTACTACTAAGTGGCAGGCTTGCTGAAATACTTCCAGAAAGACATACTGATGTCTGCAATTTACCAGAAAAATGCACCAAGGAAAAAGGTCAATTGATGATTGGACAGAGGCATCAGCAAATGGATAGATACATGACAAAGCCAGTATTGTAAAATCGCTACAAATGCAGACCCCTACACATACTGTCTACAAGAGACCCACCTCATAGCAAGGGACACATACAGAGTGAACATAAAGGTTTGGAAGAAGGTATGTCATGCAAATGGAGACCAAAAGAAAGCAGGAGTATCAATACTCATATCAGATAAAATAGACTTTGAAACAAAGGCTGTGAAAAGAGACAAAGAAGGACACTACATAAGGATCAAAGGATCAAACCAAGAAGGTATAACAATTATAAACAAATACACACCCAACATAGGAGAAGCTCGTTATACATAATGCAAATGCTAACAATTAGGAAAGGGGAAATTTACATTAGCACAACAAGAATAGAAGAATTTAATACACAATTCACGCCTATGGATAGATCAACCAAACAGAAAATTAGCAAGGAAACACAAAGTTTAAATGATGCAATGGACCAGTTAGACCTAACTGATATCTATAGGACATTTCACCCGAAAACAATGAAATTCACCTTTTTATCAAGTGCACATGGAACAATCTCCAGAATAGATCACAGTCTGGGCCCTGAATCTATCCTTGGTAAATTCAAAAAAATTGAAATCACGTCAAGCAGCTTTTCTGATCACAATGAGGTAAGATTAGATGACAACTACAGGGAAAAAAATATTAAAAATAAAAACATATGGAGGCTAAACAGCATGCTTCTTAATAATCAACAAATTACAGAAGAAATAAAAAAGAAATCAAAATATGCATAGACACAAATGAAAATTAAAACATGGGGACCCAAATCTATGGCATTCAGTAAACCAGTGCTAAGGGGCAAGTTGATAGCAATAAGAGCTTACCTCAAGAAAGAAGAGAAACATCAAATAAATGACTTAACTTTACACTTAAAGCAACTAGAAAAAGGAGAAATGAAGAACCCCAGGGTTAGTAGAAGGAAATAAATCATAAAGTAAGGGCAGAAAAAAGTGGAAAAAAAAGCAGACTGTAGCAAAACTCAAAAAAACTAGAAGCTGGTTCTTTGAGAAGATAAATAACATATACACACCACTAGCCAGACACATAGGAAAAACAGGGAGAAGAATCAAATCAACAAAATTACAAATGGAAATGGAGAAATCACAACAGACAACACAGAAATATAAAGGATCACAAGAGACTACTATGAGCAGCTATATGAAAATAAAATGGAAAACTTGGAAGAAATGGACGAATTCCTAGAAAAGTATAACCTTCCAAAACTGAGCCAGGAAGAAATAGAAAATCTTACTAGACCAGTCAAAAGCATGGAAATTGAAACTGCAATGAAAAATATTTGAACAAATAAAAGCCAAGGACCAGTTGGCTTCACATGTGAATCCACCAAACAATTAAGAGCTAACACCTATCCTACTCAAACTCTTCCAAATTATTGCACAAGGTAAACCCACAAACTCAATTTATGAGGCCCCCTTCACCGTAATCCCAAAACCAGCCAAAGATGCCGCAAAAAAAGAAAACTACTGGCCAATATCACTGATGAACATATGTGAAAAGTGTTCAACCAATTCTAGCAAACAGAATCCAACGACATATTCAAAAATTTAGACATCATGACCAAGTGGGTTTATTCAAGAAAGCTCCATGTGGAACAAGGTCAAGTGTATTCACTGCGTTCTCACAGCCTGAAGACAAGGGTTTCTGACTGGAGACCAGAAAACAGAGGAGAGATCCTGGAATGCGGAGAAAAGGAGGCGGGATGGGAAAGGTTTCTGTCGGCTGGCCCAGAATAAAGTGGTCTTCGAGGTGCATTAAGACCAAATTGCAGGAGGAACGTGGGATGATTCTCGCTTCCACAGACACTTAAACACAACCTAGTTGTCATGGAGGGAGTTTAGGCAAGATATGAAAAGCTAAATAATGGTGAAAGCTGAGAGAGAACAGAATGAATGCCCGAGGAGTGTGGCTGTGGGGCAAGGTTTGGAGGAGATGCACTCTGCCTGCTGTGTGACCCATCAGAGTTGACATAGAGGTGAGGGTGGCAGGTGAGTTTGGAGGCCTCTTTAGGGAATTGCAAATGCCTCATTTCTCACAGCAAATCATCTGAATTGCTCCCCATCCCCCGCTAGACATGTCAAGATGGAGCTTTGTGATGTCAAAGCTCACCCAGGGCCACCATTGGCTGGGGAAGAGACTTGCTGACCTCATAAAGCATGAGGGTGAGGCTCCATGGGGACGGGTATATATAGGGGTGCTCAGGGGCTCTGAGCAGACCACTGTGACTCCTCCAAATGACTGAGGTGACTAGGAAGCCACAAGGCTCCAGAGTAGTTATGGAACATGCACGTCCTGTTACCCAGGAGAAGATGAAGACCTCCTATCAACTGAGGTCCAGAAAAAATGTCTAGGTGAGCTGAACCCAGCCAAACTCTCTTGCCCATCGGCCCCACCCGAAAAGACCCCCTCCCTTGTCCTTGCCTGGCACATAACCCTTCTCTGCCCACACCCCTTCTCCTGAAGGCATCATTCCCACCTGTCTTCACACTCTTCCCTAAACCAGTGCCATATGTTACTCCCCTTCTTGTTTTCTCTAGGTGGCCTGGGTAACCATGAGAGTGAATAATCCCATTCCGGCAAAGCTGCCTAAGAAAACTCAGAAAACTCCCACCACCAAAAAGCTTAAGAAAATCAGATGCTCAAAGCTCTGTAGCCAGAGTTCCAAGGCAAATGAACAGCTGAATCAGAAGGAACCAGAGGAGGTCCCAGAGACCACAGAGACCCCTGCCATTCCAGCTACTCAGAAGGAACCAAAGGAGGTCCCAGAGTCCACAGAGACCCGTGCCATTCCAGCTAATCAGAACGAACCAGAGGAGGTCCCAGAAGCCATGGAGACCCCTGCCATTCCAGCTGGACCAGTGGACAGCCACTGACTTCGGGGCATGGCTAGAGACTTCAGAAATGCACGGGGGTCTCGCCGCTGAGTACTCGCCAACAGTACAGATGCTGAATATTATAACAACTGCATATATTAATAACGGAAATAAAATCAACCTGATGTGAAATTATGTTTGTCTCTGAGTTCTCTGATAGTGGGGGGCAGAGAGGGCAGGGAAGGGATAAGTGTGTGAGGAGGGAGGGAGATGGCTTCTGTGGAGTTGGAGATGGGACAAGAAGGCCCAGGTTGCCAGAAAGTAGGGGGAAGAACTGGTTCCACACTGAGCTTCAAAGACACACTTCCCATGGGAGAAGAGAAGAGGACTTGATGTTTCTCTGTGTGAGTGCAGAGATGGATACTGAGCTGGGGAGCTGTGTCGAGAGGGGTGGGGGCGTGCCATTTGCTAAAAAGGCATACAAAGGAGCTGCCCCATCAAAAGAATGGAATATTGGCATAGGAGCATCATGGAAGGTAGAATATTGAGTAAAATAACTCACAGAGATAGACAAATACTCTATGATATCACTTATAAAATCTAAAAACACCACAAAGTAGAGAATATGATAAAAAATGGAGGCGTGCAGATATAGAGAAGCATCTACTGGTTACCAGTGGGGAGGGGAAGAGGAAGGGGTAATACAGAGGTGGGGGAGTGGGAGGCACGCAGTGTTTGTTAGGTGGAAGATGAGCTCAGGGATGCATTGTACAACAAGGGGAATAGAGCCAGGACTTTGTCATAACTATAAATGGAACACAAGCTTTAGCAGATGTATAATAAGAAAGAAAAGGAAAGAAAGTGGGAGGAAGGAAGGAGGGAAGAAAGGAAGGAAAAGAAGGGAGTTTTTGGAGGTCAAAAAGCCAATACTGATTAGGCCCTTTTTAGCAAAGGAATGTATTTTATTTTAATTTATTTATTTTAACTGGTGGTAATTACTTTACAATATTGTGGTGGTTTCTGCCATGCATTAACATGAATCAGGCATGAGTGTACATGTGTTCCCCATCCTAATCCCCCCTCCCACCTCCCTCCCCATTCCATCCCTCTGGGTCATCCCAGTGCACCAGCTCTGAGCACCCTGTCTTATGCATTGAACATGTACTGGTTATCTCTTTCACATATGATAATATACACGTTTCAATGCTATTCTCTCAGATCATCCCACCCTTGCCGTCTCCCATAGACTCCAAAAGGCTGTTCTGTAAATCTGTGTCTCATTTGCTGTCTCCCATATAGGGTTATTATTACCATCTTTCTAAATTCCATATATATGCCTTAGTAAAGTGTATTGGTGTTTTTCTTTCTGACTTACTTCACTCTGGATAATAGGCTCCAGTTTCATCTACCTCATTAGAACGGATTCAAATGTGTTCTTTTTAATGGCTGAGCAATATTCCATTGTGTCTATGTACCACAGCTTTCTTTCCCACTTGTCTGCTGATGGACATCTAGGTTGCTTCCATGCCCTGGCTATTGCAAACAGTGCTGTGGTGAACACTGGAGAACACGTGTCTTTTTCACTTCTGGGTGAATCAGGATTTGAATGAGGAGAAACCATGATGACTGTTAGCCTGTTAGTGGGAAACCCTGCATATGAGTTTGGTTGAAGGACTGGGACCAAAGTTGGTGATGGCTGTTTCAAACCGTCTGAGAGTGCTCAGATGGACATGTGGGGTGCTGTCCTGCTGGGGGACATCTCTGGTTGCTCTGTTCTCACCAGCAAGAGAGGACTTTCTTTCCTTCCTTTCATTTCCCTTCTTTTCCTTTCTCCCTCTTTCCTCCCTACCTGCCTTTCTTTCACAAATATTCAATGTGCTGTGCTTTGCTGTATTTCACTGCTCAGCTGGGTCTAACTCTTTTTGATGCCATGGACTGTAGCCCAACAGGCTCCTCTGTCCATGGGGATTTTCCAGCAGGCATACTGGAGCAGGCTGCCATTCCCCCCTCCAGGGGATCTTCCCAACCCAGGGATTGAATCCAGGTCTCTCATGTTGCAGGTGATTTTTTTTTTTTCTTTACTGTCTGAGCCATCAGGAAACCCTTAAAATGGGCTTCATCTGACACTACGTTTTTCATATCTGTAAGATCAAATTGGGTTTATTTTAGGATTTCCATGTCACTTCTTACTTTTAGAACACACAAAACACAGTTATTCCAAGTATCTTAATGTCTCTGTCTGCAATTTCTAAAATCTATGCCACCTGTGCCTGAATTTGAGTTCTCAAGGCAATTTTAGTATGATTTTTCTTACCTTCATGAGATTTAATATGTTCTTAACGTGATTCGGGGCTAGTTCCATACTCTTCTTGTGAATTGGCTGCTCATGTCTTCAAACATGTCTTCATAAATTTAAAGACCAATGATACATCTTTCTTATAAAGTGTTGACTCGTGGATCTTGCCCATTTTTCTTTCAGGTTTTAAGATCTTTCTTCTAACAATTGTAAGAGTCATCTTTTGAGCTTGTTTATGGCATGTTTTTTCCACCTCTTAAAATATTCAGCAGTGTGATGGACCCTGGGTGAGTAAGCAACAAATGACCACCAGGATGTGAACACTTGACAGGAAGTTCAGGGAGATCCACTAAGCCAACAAAATGTCCCCAGGGGTGCACCTCAGGCTGGTTGACCCTTCGAGTCAATTGGAAAAATGAGTACTGAGGTGGAGCACATAATCCATTCCCCTTTCCTCCAGAGCCAACCAACTCAATGAGAGGCCGTGGGAAATAGATGCACAGGACAGGATGACTCAGTGTTTTATCCAAGAAGCTGGAAGCTTGTGGCAGCTGCTCATGGAGATGAATTCCACCATGGTTTTGGCTGTGAGGTCAGCTCCAAGGGAGCTTCCAGCAGGAAAACAAGATGAGAAAAGATATTTGTGAGGGCACGTGTTGAGAAGACCCTTGCACACAAGGCTCACACAGCTCTGGGCAAGCTCCACCCCTTGCTGGGAATACTAATCAGCCGCAGGTGGTCATTTCCTGCATGGGATCCCCCAGCACAACCTGAAACAAGCATTTCTCTGCCCCATCCCCATCACCCTGTTCAAACGCAAGCCTGGGTAGTACTCCTAGTGAGGTGACCCTGAGTCCTAAACTTGAAACGAGACAGCTCCGTGTGGAGCAAGGGCAAATGTATTCAATGCGTTCTCACAGCCTGAAGACAAGGGTTTCCGACTGGAGACCAGAAAACGGAGGCGAGTTCCAGGAACACTGAGACAAGGAGGCGGGATGGAAAGGTTTCTGTCGGCTGGCCCAGAATTCAATGGGCTTCACGGTGCATTAAAACCACACTGCAGAGGGAACGTGGAATGATGCTCGCTTCCACAGACACTTAAACACAGCCTAGTTGTCGTGGAGGGATTTCAGGCAAGATAGTCAAAACTAGAAAAAGGTGAAAGGTGAGAGAGAACAGAATGAATGCCCGAGGAGTGTGGTTGTGGGGAAGGTTTGTAGGAGATGCACTCTGCCTGCCGTGTAACCCAAGAGTTGACGTGGAGAGATGAGGGTGGCAGGTGAGTTTGGAGGCCTCTTTAGGGGAATTACAAATACCTCATTTCTCCCACAAAATCATCTGAGTTGCTCCCCATCCTCCACTAAACATGTCAGGATGGGTCTTTGTGATGTCAACGCTCACCCGGGGCCACCATTGGCTGGGAAGAGACTTGCTGAGCTCATAAACCGTAACGGTGTGGGCCTCTGGAGATGGGTATATATAAGGGTGTTCAGGGGCTCTGGGGCAGACTCCTGGGAGGCTTCAGAATGACTAAGGTCACTGGGAAGCCACAAGGCTTAGAGCAGGTATGTAACAGCCATCTCCATATACCCAGGGGGAAAAGATGAAGACCTCCTATCAACTGAAGTCCAAAAGGTGAGCTGAACCCACCTAAGCTCCTCTTATCTTTCTCTGTTTGACTTACTTTGTATGATCATCTCTCGGTGCATCCATGTTGACAAAATAGCATTGTTTCATTCTTTCTTAAGGTTAATATTCCATTGTATGTATAAAATATCCTTCTTTATCCATTCACCTATGTATGGGCATGTAAGGTTCTTTCCATTTCTTTGCTACTGTACTTGGTACTACTATAAACATTGCTGTGCGTGTCTCTTTTCTGATGGGAGTTTTCATCTTTACTGGATATGTGCCCAGTAGTGGGATTGCTGGATCATATGCTAACTCTGTTTTTAGTTTGTTTCAAAAGCTTCATACTGGGGAGGCAGAAGGGCAGGAGGCTCTAAAAGGAGGAGACATATGTATACATATGGCTTATTCATTTTGAGGTTGGACAGAAAACAACAAAATTCTGTAAAGCAACTTTCCATCAATAAGAAAATAAAAACTAATTTAAAAAGAACTGCTTACTGTTTTCAATAGTGACAGCATCAGTTTCTTGACTTTCATGTATAGGATGTTGTTAAGCTTGCTGCAGTGCATGGTCGACTTACACGTGCTTTTCAAAATCTGTGTTTCTTTATTTTTTAAAGCACTTTGAGCTGTATTTAACTGTTGATGTTTTCTTCCTGAGAGTGTTGTGGATTTTCTTTTCCACTTTTTTTCTTTCTTGGATGAATCACCCCTGACATGGTCAAGGGTAGGTCTCATGTTTAGTCCAGCGGCCTTGTCTATATCACATATCCATCAGCGATAGTTTGAAGGCTGCCATTACAGAGAAAACCCTCTACGCTGCAAGGCTTCATGATACCCTCCTCTTTTGGGATGGCCTGCCCCATCTGAGAGTTTTTGTCAGGCCCGGTTGTACAGTAGAGTAGAACGAGCCAGAGGATGCCACAAAACCCGGTGTCTCCTCACTCTCGGATTTTTGAAGTAAATCTTCCTATTCTCTTTCAGTTGAAGACAAGGGGAGCTGGTTTTACATGTACAAATTCTTGTTCCGTGACACTGACACTACTCTATGTATTCAGCTGTGCTTATTTTCACCTACATATTATTAGAAGGTGTTTCGACTACCACTCTTGCTGCAATAGGTTTATGTGCATTCTGTATTTTATATGTATCTGTGGGAAGAAATTAAGGCCAAACTACAGATGTTTCCCTTCCATCCACCAGGGTCCACCCATAGGTTTCTTGCCAGGTTGGATGTCCATGTCACCTTTGTGTGGGTGCTCACTGCAGTGGATTTTTGTATCCCACCTCTCTGTTGCATCACCTGATGTTTCTTGAATCGAACCTCCTTCACTCAGTGGGATGATCTCCGGGTTTATCTATCTCTGAAGTTGTCCGACTTTCAGATTTCAATCCTTGATTCCAAATTCATTCTAGACCTGTATCAATTTCCTTACACATTCCTCTGTCCAGGTATACTATCTTAACTTTCATCTCTTTGATGTTTGGAATGGTTTCCATGGGACCTGGTTTGCGGTGTGTGGTGTTCGAAATCTGTTCATTTCTGAACTACTCCAGGAGAGGACCTGGTTTATCATACTGTCTCTGCCTCTTTGTTTATTTATTTGTCTTTCATGGGAGTGCAGTTTTCTAATCATGCTCATAGTGCCTCTTATCAGGTCCATCCCACCAGTAACCTAAAGTGTCCACTGTACTAATGCTATTCTACCACTGATTCCATGTACAGCTTTAGACGGTGACCTTCTTACGTGCTGAGGCAGAAGTGATCATATCCTCAGCAGCTTAGATGTTCGTATCTCTTAGACTTCATCCTACGTGCAAATTGTCATCAGCTTTTTTAATGAGACACGGAATTGTGTCTACCTGTTCATATCCTCTACCTCTTAGCTTCCCCTGTGTTTTTCTTTCTCCTATGTGAGCCCTGGCGATTTGTAAAGAGTGGGTATGGGTTAGAGGTCGGCACCATTGTGAACACTGGGTCCATCAGTATTCTAAGGTTGCTGTTATAGAAAATGTCCACAAGGCGGCAGCATTTCTTCATTCCCTCCTCTTGCTATGGTAACAGCCCCCTCTGAGTTTCTCCCAGGACTGCTTGTAAATGAGAGGAAAAGGGGAACCTGGAAGTCACCAAAAGCTTTTGTCTCTTCAGCCTTTGAGGTTTTTTCTTTAAGTGAAAATTTTATTTCTCATTTAAGACAGTTTACAGCGTTGTAGTTGTTGCAGGGAACCAGTTTCTCCTTCCGTTCCACAGACACCTGGAGGTGTTCAGCTGTGGTTACTGTCACAGCTGTTTTTAGAATCTATTGAGCACATTTCTCTTGATACAAGAAGTCCATGTGGATTGTAAATTGCATAGGCATTTGTGGGAATAAATTTATTCCAGCCTTCACCTTTCAGGCTCTCACACACAAACACCCTTTGCTAACCGTAATTTTCTTACCAGGAGTGCAAGTCCATTTCACTTTTTTTTTTTTTTTTTTTCACTCATCGTCATCAATATTTTCTTTTTAATCCCCTCTCGAAGGTATATGATATGATATCTCTTTAATCTGCCCTTCTTTACTTACTGTGATTAACTCTAGATGTTTGCGTATCTCTGAAAATGGAATTTTATCCAATTTCATAATTTTGGCATCATATTTCATTGTGTATCTCTGTCACATTTCTTTCTCTTTTCATCTGCACCCAACAATTCTCTTTCCCTTCATCTCTTGGTCGTTGAGAATGCTGCAGTGCAAGCAACAGTCAACACAGAAATACAAAGGATCACAAGAGACTACTATCATCAGCTGTATGAAAATAAAGTGGAAAACTTGGAAGAAATGGACGAATTCCTAGAAAAGTATAACCTTACAAAACTGAGCCAGGAAGAAATAGAAAATCTTACTAGACCAGTCAAAAGCATGGAAATTGAAACTGCCATGAAAAATCTTTGAACAAACAAAAGCCAAGGACCAGTTGGCTTCACAGGTGAATCCACCAAACAATTAAGGGCTAACACCTATCCTACTCAAACTCTTCCAAATTATTGCACAAGGTAAGCCCCCAAACTCAATTTATGAGGCCCCCTTCACCCTAATCCCAAAACGAGCCAAAGATGCCGCGAGAAAAGAAAACTACTGGCCAATATCACTGATGAACATATTTCAAAAATGTTCAACAAATTCTAGCAGACAGAATCCAATGACATATTCAAAAAGTTAGACATCATGACCAAGTGGGTTTATTCAAGAAAGCTCCATGTGGAACAAGGTCAAGTATATTCACTGCATTCTCACAGCCTGAAGACAAGGGTTTCCGACTGGAAACCAGAAAACCGAGGAGACATCCTGGAACGCGGAGAAAAGAGGCGGGATGGGAAAGGTTTCTGTCGGCTGGCCCACAGTTAAGTGGTCTTTGAGGTGCATTAAGACCATATTGCAGGAGGAACGTGGAATGATTCTCGCTTCCACAGAGACTTACACAACGTAGTTGTCATGGAGGGAGATTAGGCAAGATATGAAAAGCTAAATAATGGTGAAAGCTGAGAGAGAACAGAATGAATGCCCGAGGAGTGTGGCTGTGGGGCAAGGTTTGGAGGAGATGCACTCTGCCTGCTGTGTGACCCATCAGAGTTGACATAGAGGTGAGGGTGGCAGGTGAGTTTGGAGGCCTCTTTAGGGCATGACAAACGCCTCATTTCTCCCAGCAAATCATCTGAATTGCTCCCCATCCCCCGCTAGACATGTCAGGATGGGGCTTTGTGATGTCAAAGCTCACCCAGGGCCACCATTGCCTGGGGAAGAGACTTGCTGACGTCATAAAGCATGAGGGTGAGGCTCCATGGGGATGGGTATAGATAGGGGTGCTCAGGGGCTCTGAGCAGACCACCATGAGTCCTCCAAATGACTGAGGTGAATAGGAAGCCACGATGCTCCAGAGTATTAATGGAACACGCAGCTCCTGTTACCCAGGCAAAATGAAGACCTCCTATCAAGTGAGGTCCAGAAAAAATGCAAGGTGAACTGGACCCAGCCAAAATCCTCTTGCCCATCGACCCCACCCTAGAAGACACCCTCCCCTGTCCTTGCCTGACACATAACCCTTCTCTGCCCACACGCCTTCTCCTGAAGCCATTGTTCCTCCTGTCTTCACACTGTTCCCTTAACCAGTGCCATTTTTGCTCCCTGTCTTGTTTTCTCCAGGTGCCCAGGGTAACCATGAGGGTGAATAATCCCATTCCAGCAAAGCTGCCCGAGAAAACTTCTCTGAAAACTCCCACCACTAAAAACCTTAAGTAAATCAAATGCCCAAACCTCTCAATTCAGAGTTCCAAGGCGAATGAACAGCTGAATCAGAAGGAACTAGAGGAGGTCCCAGAGACCATGGAGACCCCTGCCATTACAGGTAATCAGAAGGAACCCAAAGAGGTCCCAGACACCATGGAGAGCCTTCCATTCCAGATAATCAGAATGAATCAGAGAAGGTTCAAGAGACCATAGAGACCCCTGATTTCCAGCTAATGAGAATGAACCAGAGGAGGTCCCAGAGACCAAGGAGACCCCTGCATTTCCAGCTAATCAGAATGAACCAGAGGAGGTCCCATAGATCATGGAGACCCCTGCCATTCCAGCTAATCAGATCGAACCAGAGGAGGTCCCAGAGACCACAGAGGCCCCTGCCATTCCAGCTGGACTAGTGGGCAGCCAGTGACTTCGTGGCATGGCTAGACACCTCAGAATTGCTTGGGTGACTGGCCGCTGAGTACTAGCCAAAATTACCTTTGCTGAATATTATAGCAACTGCATACACTAATAATGAAATTAAAATAAAATCAAGCTGATGTGAAATTATGTTTGTCTCTGAGTTCTCTGATAGTGGGGGGCCGAGAGGGCAGGGAAGGGATAAGTGTTAGAGGAGGGAGATGTCTTCTGTGGAGTTGGAGATGGGACCAGATAGTCCAGGTTGCCAGAGAGTAGGGGGAAGAACTGGTTCCAGACTGAGCTTCAAAGACACACTTCCCATGAGAGAAGAGGAAGAGGACTTGGAGTTTCTCTGTGCGAGTGCAGAGATGGACACTTAGCTGGGGAGCTGTGTCATGTGTGGGGGGGCTGTGCCATTTGCTAAAAAGGCATACAAAGGAGCTGCCCCATCAACAGAATGGAATATTGGCATTTGCAGCAACATGGAAGGTAGAATATTGAGTAAAATAACTCAGACAGTGATTGACAAATACTGTATGATATCACTTATAGAATTTAAACATACCACAAAGTAGAGAATATGATAATAATGGAGGTGCACAAATATAGAGAAGAATCTACTGATTACCAGCAGAGAGGGGAAGAGGGCGGGGCAATACAGAGGTGGGGGAGTGGGAGGCATGCAGTGTTAGTTAGGGGGAAAATGAGCTCAGGGATGCATTGTACAACATGAGGAATAGAGCCTGGACTTTGTCATAACTATAAATGGAAAGCAAGCTTTCACAGTTGTATAATCCGAAAGAAAAGGAAAGAAAGAGGGGGGAGGAAGGAGGGATGAAAGGAAGGAAAAGAAGGGCATTTTTGGAGGTCAAAAAGTCAATACTGATTAGGAACTTTTTGGAAAAGGAATGTATTTTTATTTTATTTTATTTCATTTTAATTGGTGAGTAATTTCTTTACAATATGGTGGTGTTTTTTGCCACACATTGACATGAATCAGCCATGGGTGTACATGTGTTCCCCATCCTGATCCTCTCTCCCACCTCCCTCCGCATCCCATCCCTCTGGGTCAGTCCAGTGCAACAGCCCTGAGAACCCTGTCTTATGCATCAAACATGGACTGGCTATCTCTTTCACATATGATAATATACATGTTTCAGTGCTATTCTCTCAGATCATTCCACCCTCGCCGTCTCCGACAGAGTCCAAAAGACTGTTCTGTAAATCTGTGTCTCTTTTGCTGTCTCCCATATAGTGTTATCATCTTCATCTTCCCCAATTCAATATATATGCCTTAGTATAGAGTATTGGTGTTTTTTTTCTGACTCACGTTGCTCTGTATAATAGGCTCCAGTTTCATCCACCTCATTAGAATGGATTCACATGTGTTCATTTTAATGGCTGAGCAATATTAAATTGTGTCTATGTACCACAGGTTTATTACCCATTTGTCTGCTGATGGACTTCTAGGTTGCTTCCATGCCCTGGCTATTGTAAACAGTGCTGTGATGAACATTGGGGCACACATGCCTTTTTCACTTCTGGGTGAATAACGATTTGAATAGGAGAAAACACGATGACTATTAGTCTGTTAATTTTAAACCCTGCACATGAGTTTGGTTGAAGGAGTGAGACCAAAGTTGGAGATGGTTGTTTCAAACCGTCTGAGAGTGCTCAGATGGACCTGTGGGGTGCTGTCCTGCTGGAGGACATATCTGGTTGCTCTGTTCTCACCTGCAAGAGAGGATTTTCTATCCTTCCTTTCATTTCCCGTGTTTCCCTTTGTCCCTCTTTCCTCCCTACCTGTCTTTCTTTCACAGATATTCAATGTGCTGTGCTGTGCTGTATTTCATTGCTCAGCCGGGTCCAACTCTTTTTGACCCCATGGACTGTAGCCCGCCAGGCTCCTCTGTCCATGGGGATTCTCTAGGCAGGCATACTGGAGCAGGCTGCCATTCTCCCCTCTAGGGGATCTTCCCAAACCCGGGATTGAATCCTGGTCTCCCATGTTGCTGGTGGGTTTTTTTGTTTGTTTGTTTGTTTGTTAACTGTGTGAGACATCAGGAAGCCCTTAAAATATGCTTCATCTGACATTATGTTTTTGATATCTGTAAGATCAAATGGGGTCTATTTTAGGATTTCCATGTCTCTCCTTATTTTTAGAACACACAAAACACAGTTATTCTAAGTATCTTAATGTCGCTGTCTGCAATTACTCAAATCTACGTCACTTCTGCCTGCGTTTCAGTTCTCAACGGAATTTAAGTATGATTTTTCTTACCTTCGTGGGATTTAATATGTTCTTAATGTGGTTCCGGGCTAGTTCCATACTCTTCTTGTGAATTGGCTGCTCATGTCTTTAAACATGTCTTCATAAAATTAAAGGACAGTGATACATCTTTCTTATGATGTGTTGGCTCGTGCCTCTTGCCCATTTTTCTACCAGGTGTTAAGTTCTTCAAAAACTCTAAGAGTCATCTTTTGGGTTTCTTTACGGCGTGCTTTTTCTACCTCTTAAAATGTTCAGCAGTGTGATGGACCCTGGGTGAGTAAGCAACAAATGGACAACAGGATGTGAACACTTCACAGGAAACCCAGGGAGACCCACTAAGCCAAAAAACTGTCTCCAAGGGTGCACCTCAGGCTGGTTGACCCTACGAGTCAATTGGATAAACAAGGACTGAGGTGGAGCACACAATCCATTCCCCTTTCCTCCAGAGCCAACCAGCTCAATGAGAGACCATGGGAACTAGATGCACGGGACAGGATGACTCAGTGTTTTATCCAAGAACCTGGAAGCTTGTGCCAGCTGCTCATGGAAATGAAATCCACCTTGATTTTGGCAGTGAGGTAAGCTCCAATGGAGCTTCCAGCAAGAAAACAAGATGAGAAAAGAGATTTGTGAGGGAATGTGCTGAGAAGACCTTTGCACACAAGGCTCACACAGCTCTGGGCAAGCTCCACACCTTGCTGGGAATACTAATCAGCCGCAGGTGGGCATTTCCTGCATGGGATCCCCCAGTACAACCTGAACCAAGCAATTCTCTGCCCCTTCCCCATCACCCTGTTCAACCCAAGCCTGGGCAGTACTCCTAGTGTGGTGACCCTGAGTCCTAGACTTGAAACGAGACAGCTCCGTGTGAAGCAAGGGCAAGTGTATTCACTGCATTCTCACAGCCTGAAGACAAGGGTTTCCGACTGGAGACCAGAAAATGGAGGTGAGCTCCTGGAACACTGAGACAAGGAGGCAGGATGGAAAGGTTTCTGTCGACTCATCCAGAATTCAATGGACTTCAAGGTGCATTAAGACCACATTGCAGGATGAACGAGCAATGATTCTCACTTCCACAGACACTTAAGCACAACCTAGTAGTCATGGAGGGAGTTTAGGCAAGATATGAGAAGCTAGATAATGGTGAAACTGAGAGAGGACAGAATAAATCGCCAAGGAATGTGGCTGTGCGGCAAGATTTGGAGGAGATGCACTCTGCCTGCTGTGTGACCAATTAGAGTTGACATAAAGGTGAGGGTGAAGTGAGTTTGGAGGTCTCATTAGGGCATTACAAATGCCACATTTCTCCCATAAAATCATCTGAATTGATCCCCAAACTCTGCTATACATGTCAGGGTGCAGCTTTGTGTTGTCAAAGCTCACCCTGGGAATCCTTTGGCTGGGGAAGAGACTTGCTGACCTCATAAAGCATGAGGGTGTGGTTCCATGGGGACGGGTATATATAGGGGTGCTCAGGGGCTCTGGGCAGACCACTGTGAATCCTCCAAATGGCTGAAGTGACTGGGAATCCACAAGGTTCCAGAGTAGTTATGGAACACCCACTTCCTGTTACCCAGGAGAAGATGAACTCCTCCTATCAACTGAGGTCAAGAGAATATTTCAAGGTGAACTGAATCCAGCCAAACTACTCTTGCCCATTGACCCCACCCCAAAAGACACCCTCCCCTGTCCTTGCCTGGCACATAACCCTTCTCTGCCCACACCCTTTCTTCTGAAGACATCGTTCCAACCTGTCTTCACACTCTTCCCTAAACCAGTGCCATTCTTGCTCCCTGTCTTGTTTTCTCCAGGTGGCCATGATAACCGTGAGGGTGAATAATCCCATTCCGGCAAAGCTACCCAAGAAAACTTCTCTGAAAACTCCCACCACAAAAAAGCTTCAGAAAATCAGATGCTCAGAGCTCTGTAGCCAGAGTTCCAAGGTGAATGAACAGCTGAATCAGAAGGAACCAGATGAGCTCCCAGAGACCATGGACACCCCTGCCATTCCAGTTAATCAGAATCAATCAGAGGAGGTGCCAGAGACCACAGAGATCCCTGCCATTCCAGTTAATCAGAATGAACCACAGGAGGTCCCAGAGTCCATGGAGACCCCTGCCATTTCAGCTAATCAGAATGAATCAGAGGAGGTCCCAGAGACCATGGAAACTCCTGCCATTTCAGGTAATCAGAATGAACTAGAGCAGGTTCAATAGACCATGGAGACCCCTGCTATTACAGCTAATCAGAACGAACCAGAGGAGGTCCCAGAGACAATGGAGACCCCTGCCATTCCAGCTGGACAAGTGGACAGCCAGTGACTTCGGGGCATGGCTAAAGACCTCAGAAATACTCGCGGGTCTCGCCGATGTATACTGGGTAACAGTACAGATGCTGTACATTATAGCAACTGCATACATTAATAATGAAAATAAAATACAATCAACCTGATGTGATATTATATTTGTCTCTTAGTTCTCTGATAGTGGGGAGCAGAGAGGGCAGGGAGGAGATAAGTGTGTGAGGAGGGAGGGAGATGGCTTCTGTGGAGCTGGAGATGGGACCAGAAGGCCCAGGTTGCCAGGAATTCGGGGGAAGAAGTGGTTCCAGACTGAGCTTCAAAGACACACTTCCCATGGGAGAAGAAGAAGAGGACTTGGTGCTTCTCTGTGTGAGTGCAGAGATGGACACTTGGCTGGGGAGCTGTGTCCTGTTTGGGGGGTCAGTGCCATTTGTTAAAAGGCATACAGAGGAATTGCCCATCAAAAGAATGAAATATTGACATTTGCAGCAATATCAAAGGTAGAATATTGAGAAAAATAACTCAGACAGAGATACACAAATACTGTATGATATCACTTATAGAATGTAGACATACCGCAAAGTAGAGAATATGATAAAAATGGAGGCGCACAGATATAGAGACGCACCTACTGGTTACCAGCGTGGAGGGGAAGACCGTAGGGGAATACAGAGGTGGGGGAGTGGGAGGCACGCAGGGTTAGTTAAGTGAAAGATGAGCTCAGGTATGCAATGTACAACATGGGGAATAGAGCCAAGACTTGGTCATAACTATAAATGGAAAGCAAGCTTTAACAGCTGTATAAAGAGAAAGAAATGGAAAGAAAGCGGGGGTAGGAAGGAGTTAAGAAAGAAGGAAAGAATGGCGTTTTTGGTGGTCAAAAGCCAATACTGTTTAGGCCCTTCTTGGCAAAGGAGTGCATTTTATTCTATTTTATTTATTTTAATTGGTGGGTAATTACTTTACAATATTGTGCTGTATTTTACATACATTGATATGAATCAGCCACGGGAATACATGTGTTCCCCATCCTGATCCCCCCTTCCACCTCCCTCCCCATCCCATCCCTCTGGGTCAGCCCAGTGCACCAGCCCTGAGCACCCTGTCTTATGCATCGAACATGGACTGGCTATCCCTTTCACGTATGATAATATACATGTTTCAATGCTATTCTTTCAGATCATCCCACCCTCCCGATCTCCCGCAGAGTCCAAAAGACTGTTCTGTAAATCTGTGTCTCTTTTCCTGTCTCCCATATAGGTTTATCATCTCCATCTTCCTAAAATCAATATATATGCCTTATACAGTGTATTGGTGTTTTTCTTTCTGACTTACTTCGCTTTGTAAAATAGGCTACAGTTTCATCCACCTCATTAGAATGGATTCACATGTGTTCTTTTTAATGGCTGAGCAATATTCCATTGTGTCTATGTACCACAGCTTTCTTACCCTTTTGTCTGCTGATGGACACCTAGGTTGCTTCCATATCCTGTCTATTGTAAACAGTGCTGTGGTGAACTTTGGGGCACACATGTCTTTTTCACTTCTGGGTGAATTAGGATTTGAATGAGGAGAAACCATGATGACTATTAGCCTGTTAGTGGGAAACCCTGCACATGAGTTTGGTTGAAGGAGTGAGACCAAAGTTGGAGATGGTTGTTTCAAACCAGCTGAGAGTGCTCAGATGGACATGTGGAGTGCTGTCCTGCTGAGGGACATCTCTGGTTGCTCTGTTCTCACCAGCAATGGAGGATTTTCTTTCCTTCCTTTCATTTCCCTTGTTTCCGTTTCTCCCTGTTTCCTCTCTACCTGCCTTTCTTTCACAAACATTCAATGTTCTGTGCTGTGCTTCGTTGCTCAGCCGGGTCCAACTCTTTTGACTCCATGGACTGTAGCCCACCAGGTTCCTCTGTCCATGGGGATTCTGCAGCAAGCACATGGGAGCAGGCTGGCATTTCCCCCTCCAGGATATCGTCCCAACCCAGGGACTGAATCCTTGTCTCCCAAGGTGCGGGTTTTTTTTTTTTTTTTTTTTGCTTTTTAATGTCTGAAGTATCAGGAAACACTTAAAATATGCTTCATCTGACACTATTTTTTTTTTTATATCTGTAAGATCAATTGGGGTCTATTTTAGGATTTCCAAGTCTCTCCTTCCGTTTAGAACACACAAAACAGAGTTATTCCAAGTATCCTAATGTCTCTGTCGGCAATTACTCAAATCTATGCCACTTCAGCCTGCGTTTCAGTTCTGAAGGGAATTTTAGTAGGATTTTTCTTGCCTTCGTGAGATTTAATATATTTTAACATGTTTCAGGGCTAGTTCCATACTCTTCTTGTGAATTGGCTGCTCATGTCTTTAAACATGTCTTCATAAATTTAAAGGCCAGTGATATTTCTTTCTTATAAATTTTTGGCTCGTGCCTCACTCCCGTTTTCTGATCAGGTTTTAAGATCTTCTAAAAATTCTAAGAGTCATTTTTTGCATTTGTTTGCAGTGTGCTTTTTCTTCCTCTTAAAATATTCAGCAGTGTAATGGACCCTGGATGAGTAAGCAACAAGTGGACACCAGGAAGTGAACCCTTCACAGGAAACCCAGGAAGACTCACTAAGCCAACAAACTATCCCCAGGGGTGCACCTCAGGCTGGTTGACCCTATGAGTCAATTGGAAAAACGAGGACTGAGGTGGAGCACACTATCCATTCCCCTTTCCTCCAGAGCCAGCCACCTCAATGAGAGACAATGGGAACTAGATGCACAGGACAGGATGACTCAGTGTTTCCTCCAAGAAGCTGGAAGCTTGTGGCAGCTGCTCATGGAAATGAATTACACCATGGTTTTGTCTGTGAGGTAAGCTCCAAGGGAGCTTCCAGCAAGAAAACAAGATGAGCAAAGATATTTGTGAGGGCACGTGTTGAGAAGACCTTTACACACAAGGCTCACACAGCTCTGGGCAAGCTCCACCCCTTGCTGGGAATGCTAATCAGCTGCAGGTGGGCATTTCCTGCATGGGATCCCCCAGCACAACCTGAAACATGCATTTCTCTGCCTCATCCCCATCACCATGTTCAAACCCAAACCTAGGTACTACTCCTAGTGAGGTGACCCTGAGTCCAAGACTTGAAACGATACAGCTCCATGTGGAGCAAGGGCAAGTGTACTCACTGCATCCTCACAACCTGAAGACAAGGGTTTCCAACAGGAGACCAGAAAACGGAGGCGAGCTCCGGGAACACTGAGACAAGGAGGCGGGATGGAAAGGTTTCTGTCGGCTGGCCCAGAATTAAGTGATCTTCGAGGTGCATTAAGACCACATTGCAGGAGGAATGTGGAATAATTCTCGCTTCCACAAACACTTAAACACAACCTACTTGTCATGGAGGATGTTTAGGCAAGATATGAAAAGCTAGATAATGGTGAAAGCTGAGATAGAACAGAATAAATGCCCGAGGAGTTTGGCTGTGGGGCAAGGTTTGGAGGAGATGCACTCTGCCTGCTGTGTGACCTATCAGAGTTGTCATAAAGGTGAGGGTGGCAGGTGAGTTTGGATGCCTCTTTAAGGCATTACAAATGCCTCGTTTCTCCCAGCAAATTATCTGAATTGCTCCCCATCCTCTGCTAGACATGTCAGGATGGAGCTTTGTGATGTCAAACCTCACCCAGGGCCACCATTGGCTGGGGAAGAGACTTGCTGACCTCATAAAGCATGAGGGTGAGGCTCCATGGGGATGGGTATATCCAGGGGTGCTCAGGGGCCCTGCGCAGACCACTGTGAGTCCTCCAAATGACTGAGGTGACTAGGAAGCCACAAGGCTCCAGAGTAGTTATGGAACACGCATCTCCTGTTACCCAGGATAAGATGAAGTCCTGCTATCAACTGTGGTCCAGAGAAAATGTCAAGGTGAGCTGAAACCAGACAAACTCATCGAGCCCATGGACCCCACCCCGAAAGACACCCTCCCCTGTCCTTGCCTTGCACATAATACTTCTCTGCCCACATCCCTTTACCTGAAGCCTTCATTCCCACCTGTCTTCACATTCTTTCTTAAAGCAGTGCCAGTCTTTGCTCCCTCTCTTATTTTCTCCAGGTCGCCAGGGTAACCGGGAGTGTGAATAATCACATTCTGCCAAAGCTTCCCAAGAAAACTTCTCTGAAAACTCCCACCACCGAAAAGCTTCAGAAAATCAGATGCTCAAAGCTCTGGAGGCAGAGTTCCAAGGCGAATGAACAGCTGAATCAGAAGAAACCAGAGGACGTTCGAGAGAACATGGAGACCCTTGCAATTCCAGCTAATCAGAATGAATCAGAGGAGGTCCCAGAGACCATGGAGACCCCTGACATCCCAGTTAATCAGAATGAACCACAGGAGGTCCCAGAGTCCATGGGACCCTGCCATTCCAGCTAATCAGAATAAATCAGAGAAAGTCCCAGAGACCATGGAGACCCCTGCCATTCCAGGTACTCACAATGAACTAGAGGATGTCCAATAGACCATGGAGACCCCTGCCATTCCAGCTAATCAGAAGGAACCAGAGGAGGCCCCAGAGACCATGGAGATCCCTGCTATTCCAGCTGGACAAGTGGACAGCCAGTGACTTCGGGCCATGGCTAGACTACTCAGAAATGCTTGGGGATCTGGCCGCTGAGTACTGGCCAAAAGTGCAGATGCTGAATATTATAGCAACTGCATACACTAATAACGAAAATAAAATAAAATCAAGCTCATGTGAAATTATGTTTGTCTCTGAGTTCTCTGATAGTGGAGGGCAGAGAGGGCAGGGAAAGGACAAGTGTGTGAGGAGGGAGGGAGATGGCTTCTGTGGAGTTGGAGATGGGACCAGAAAATCCAGGTTGCCAGAAAGTAGGGGGAGGAACTGGTTCCAGACTGAGCGTCAAAGACACATTTCCCATGGGAGACGAGGAAAAGGACTTGGAGTTTCTCTGTGTGAGTGCAGATATGGACACTTAGCTGGGGAGCTGTGTCGTGGGGGGGGGGGGGGCAGGGCCATTTGTTCAAAAGGCATACAAAGGAGCTGCCCCATCAAAAGAATGGAATATTGACATTTGCGGCAACATGGAAGGTAGAATATTGAGTAAAATAACTCAGACAGAGATTGGCAATACTCTATGATATCACATATAGAATGTAAGCATACCACAAAGTAGAAAATATGATAATAATGGAGGTGCACAAATATAGAAAAGCATCTACTGGTTACCAGCAGGGAGGGGAAGAGGCTGGTTCAAAACAGTTTTGGGGGTGTGGGAGGCATGCAGTGCTAGTTAAGTGGAAGATGAGCTGAGGGATGCATTGCACAACATAGGGAATAGAGCCAGGACTTTGTCATAACTATAAATGGAAAGCAAGCTTTAACAGTGGTATAATCAGAACGAAAAGGAAAGAAACTGGGGGGGAGGAAAGAGAGAAGAAAGGAAGGAAAAGAAGGGCGTTTTGGAGGTCAAAAACTCAATACTGATAAGGCCCTTTTTATCTAAGGAATTTATATTATTTTATTTTATTTATTTAAATTGGTGGGTATATAATTTACAATATTGTGGTGGTTTTTGCCATATATTGACATGAATCAGCAATGGGAGTACATGTATTCTCCATCATGATTCCCCCTCACAACTTCCTTCCAATCCAATCCCTCTGGGTCAGCCCAGAGAAACAGTCCTGGGCACCCTGTCTTATTCATCGAACATGGACTGGCTATCCCTTTCACATAAGATAATATACTTGTTTCAATGCTATTCTCTCAGATCATCCCACTCTCACGATATCCCACAGAGTCCAAAAGACTGTTCTGTAAATCTGTGTCTCTTTTGCTGTCTGCCATATAGGGTTATCATCTCCATCTTCCTCAATTCAATATATATGCCTTATTATAGTGTATTGGTGTTTTTCTTTCTGACTTACTTCCCTCTCTATAATAGGCTCCAGTTTCATCCAGCTCATTAGAATGGATTCACATGTGTTCTTTTCAATGGCTGAGCAATATTCCATTTTGTGTATGTACAACAGCTTTCTTACCCATTTGTCCGCTGTTGGACATCTAGGTTGCTTCCATGCCCTGGCTATTGTAAACAGTGCTGTGATGAACATTGGGGCACACGTGTCTTTTTCACTTCTGGTTGAATCACGATTTGAATGAGGAGATACCATGATCACTATTAGCCTGTTAGTGGTAAACCCTGCACATGAGTTTGGTTGAAGGAGTGGGTCCAAAGTTGGAGATGGCTGTTTCAAACCGGCTGAGAGTGCTCAGATGGACATGTGTGGCGCTGTCCTGCTGGGGGACATCTCTGGTTGCTCTGTTCTCAGCAGCAACAGAGGATTTTCTTTCCTTCCGTTCATTTCCCTTGTTCCCCTTTATCCCTCTTTCCTCCCTACCTGAATTTCCTTCACAAACATTCAGTGTGCTGCACTGTGCTGTGCTTCGTTGTTCAGTCATGTCCCACTCTTTGTGACCCCATGGACTGTAGCCTCCCAGGCTCCTCTGTCCATGGGGATTCTCCAGGCCAGCATACTAGAGCAGGCCGGCATTCCTCCCTCCAAGAGATCTACCCAAACAAGGGATTGAATCCTGGTGTCCCATGTTGCAGTTGGTTTGTTGTTGTTGTTGTTGTTGTTTGTTTTTTTTTTTTTTGTTTTTTTGTTTGTTTTTGTTTTTACTATCTGAGCCATCAGGAAACTCTTAAAATGGGCTTCATCTGACACTACGTTTTTCATATCTGTAAGATCAAATGGGGTCTATTTTAGGATTTCCATGACTCTCCTTATTTTTAGAACACACAAAACACATTTATTCCATATATCCTAATGTCTCTGTCTGCAATTACTAAAACCTATGCCACTTCTGCCTGAGTTTCAGTTCTCAAGGGAATTTAAGTATGATTTTTCACAACTTTGTTAGATTTAATATGTTCTTAACTAGGTTTGGGGCTAGTTCCATACTCTTCTTGTGGATTGGCTGCTCATTTCTTTAAACATGTCTTCATAAATTTAAACTCTATTGATACATCTTTCTTATAAAGTGTTGGCTCAGGCCCCTTGCCCATTTCTCTATCAGGTTTTAAGATCTTCTAAAAATTCTAAGAGTCACCTTTTGGTTTGTTTACGGTGTGCTTTATCTACCTCTTAAAATGTTCAGCAGTGTGATTGACCCCTAGTGAGTAAGCAACAATGGACAACAGGATGTGAACACTTCACAGGAAACCCAGGGAGATGCACTAAGGCAACAAACTGTCCCCAGGGGTGCACCTCAGGCTGGTTGACCCTACGAGTCAATTGGAAAAACGAGGACTGACGTGGAGCACACAATCCATTCCCCTTTCCTCCAGAGCCAACCAGCTCAATGAGAGACCATGGGAACTAGATGCACAGGACAGGATGACTCAGTGTTTCCTCCAAGAAGCTGGAAGCTTGTGGCAGCTGCTCATGGAAATGAATTTCACCTTGGTTATGGCTGTGAGGCAAGCTCCACGGGAGCTTCCAGCAAGAAAACAAGATGAGAAAAGAGATTTGCGAGGGCACGTGTTAAGAAGACCTTTGCACACAAGACTCACACAGCTCTGGTCAAACTCCACCCCTTGCTGGGAATACGAAACAGCTACAGATGGGCATTTCCTGCATGGGATCTGCCAGCACAACCTGAACCATGCATTTCTCTGACCCTTCCCCATCACCCTGTTCAAACCCAACCCTGGGTAGTACTCCTAGTGAGGTGACCCTGAGTCCTAGATTTGAAATGAGACAGCTCCGTTTGGAGCAAGGGCAACTGTATTCACTGCGTTTTCACAGCCTGAAGACAAGGGTTTCCGATTGGAGACCACAAAATGGAGGTGAGCTCTGGGAACACTGAGACAAGAAAGCGGGATGGAAAGGTTTCTGTCAGATGGCCCAGAATACAATGGGCTTCAAGGTGCATTATGACCACATTGCAGGACGAATGAGCAATTATTCTCACTTCCACAGACACTTAAACATAGCCTAGTTCTCATGGAGGGAGTTTAGGCAATTTATGAAAATCTAGATAATGGTGAAAGCTGAGAGAGAACAGAATGACTGCCCGAGGAGTGTGGCTGTGGGGCAAGGTTTTGAGGAGATGCACTCTGCCTGCTGTGTGACCCATCAGAGTTGACATAGAGGTGAGGGTGGCAGGTGAGTTTGGAGGCCTCTTTACGGCATTACTAATGCCTCATTTCTCCCAGCAAATCATCTAAATTACTCCCCATCCTCCTCTAGGCATATCAGGATGGGGCTTTGTGATGTCAAACTCACCCAGGGCCACCATTGCCTGGGGAAGAGACTTGCTGACCTCATAAAGCATGAGGGTGAGGCTCCATGGGGATGGGTATATATAGGGGTGCTCAGGGGCTCTGGGCAGACCACTGTGAGTCCTCCAAATGACTGAGGTGACTGGGAAGCCACAAGGCTCCAGAGTAGTTATGGAACACCCACCTCCTGTTACCCAGGAGAAGATGAAGACCTCCTATCAATTGAGGTCCAGAGAAAAATGTCAAGTTGACCTGAACCCAGCCAAAATCCTCTTGCCCATCGACCCCACCCCAGAAGACACCGTCCATTGTCCTTGCCTGGCACATAAATCTTCTCTGCCCACACGCCTTCTCCTGAAGGCATCATTCCCACCTGTCTTCACACTCTTCCCTAAACCAGTGACATTCATGCTCCATGTCTTGTTTTCTCCAGGTGGCCAGGGTAACTATGATGGTGAATAATCCCACTCCAGCAAAGCTGCCCAAGAAAACTTCTCTGCAAACTCCCACCACAAAAAAGCTTCAGAAAATTAGATGCTCAAAGCTCGGTACCCAGAGATCCAAGGCGAACAGCTGAATCAGAAGGAACCAGAGGACGTCCCAGAGACCATGGAGACCCCTGCCATTCCAGGTAATCAGAAGGACCAGAGGAGGTCCCAGACACCATGGAGACCCCTGCCATTCCAGGTAATCAGAATGAACCAGAGCAGGTACCAGGGACCATGGAAACCCCTGCATTTCCAGCTGATCAGAATGAACCAGAGGAGATCCGAGAGTCCATGGAGATCCCTGCCTTCCAGCAAATCAGAATGAATTAGAGAAGGTCCCAGTGACCTTGGAGGCCCCTGCCATTCCAGCTAATTATAATGAACCAGAAGAGGTCCCAGAGACCATGGGGACCCCTGCCATTCCAGCTGGACCAGTGGACAGCCAGTGACTTTGGGCCATGGCTAGACTGCTCAGAAATGCTTGGGGATCTGGCCGCTGAGTACTGGCCAAAAGTGCAGATGCAGAATATTATAGCAACTGCATACACTAATAACAAAAATAAAATAAAATCAAGCTCATGTGAAATTATGTTTGTCTCTGAGTTCTCTGATAGTGGGGGGCAGAGAGGGCAGGAAAGGGACAAGTGTGTGAGGAGGGAGGGAGATGGCTTCTGTGGAATTGGAGATGGGACCAGAATGTCCAGCTTGACAGAAAGTAGTGGGAAGAACTGGCTCCAGACTAAGCTTCAAAGACACATTTCCCATGGGAGACAAGGAAAAGGACTTGGAGTTTCTCTGTGTGAATGCAGAGATGGACACTTAGCTGGGGAGCTGTATCGTGTGTTGGGGGGCAGGGCCATTTGTTCAAAAGGCATACAAAGGAGCTGCCCCATTAAAAGAATGGAATATTGACATTTGCAGCAACATGGAAGGTAGAATATTGAGTAAAATACCTCAGACAGAGATTGACAAATACTGTATGATATCACTTATAGAATGTAAACATACCGCAAAGTAGAGAATATTATAATAATGCATGTGCACAAATATGAAGAAGCGTCTACTGGTTACCAGCAGGGAGGGGAAGAGGCCAGTTCAAACAGCTTTGGGGGTGTGGGAGGCACGCAGTGCTAGTTAGGTGGAAGATGAGCTGAGGGATTCATTGTACAACATGGGGAATAGAGCCAGGACTTTGTCATAACTATAAATGGAAAGCAAGCTTTAACAGTGGTATAATCAGAAAGAAAAGGAAAGAAACTGGGGGGAGGAAGGAGAGAAGAAATGAAGGAAAAGAAGGGCGTTTTGGAGGTCAAAAACTCAATACTGATAAGGCCCTTTTTATCAAAGATTTTATATTATTTTATTTTATTTATTTTAATTGGTGGGTATTTAATTTACAATATTGTGGTGGTTTTTGCCATATATTGACATGAATCAGCAATGGGAGTACATGTATTCTGTATCCTGATTCCCCCTCACAACTTCCTTCCAATCCAATCCCTCTGGGTCAGCCCAATGAACCAGTCCTGGGCACCCTGTCTTATTCATCGAACATGGACTGGCTATCCCTTTCACATAAGATAATATACTTGTTTCAACGCTATTCTCTCAGATCATCCCACTCTCATGATATTCCACAGAGTCCAAAAGACTGTTCTGTAAATCTTTGTCTCTTTTGCTCTCTCCCATATAGGGTTATCATCTCCATCTTCCTCTATTCAATATATATGCCTTAGTATAATGTATTGGTGTTTCTCTTTCTGACTTATTTCACTCTGTATAATAGGCTCCAGTTTCATCCACTTCACTCAAATGGATTCACATGTGTTCTTTTCAATGGCTGAGCAATATTCCGTTGTGTCTGTGCACCACAGCTTTCTTACCCATTTGTCTGCTGATGGACATCTAGGTTGCTTCCATGCCCTGGTTATTGTAAACAGTGCTGTGATGAACATTGGGGCACATGTGCCTTTTTCATTTCTGGGTGAATCACGATTACAATGAGGAGATATCATGATGGCTATTAGCCTGTTAGTGGTAAACCCTGCACATGAGTTTGGTTGAAGGAGTGGGTCCAAAGTTGGAGATGGTTGTTTCAAACCGGCTGAGAGTGCTCAGATGGACCTGTGGGGTGCTGTCCTGCTGGGGGACATCTCTGGTTGCTCTGTTCTCAGCAGCAATGGAGGATTTTCTTTCCTTCCTTTCATTTCCCTTGTTTCCCTTTATCCCTCTTTCCTCCCTACCTGAATTTCTTTCACAAACATTCAATGTGCTGCACTCTGCTGTGCTTCATTGTTCAGCCATGTCCAACTCTTTGTGACCCGATGGACTTTAGCCCAGCAGGATCCTCTGTAATGGGGATTCTCCAGGCAAGCATACTGGAGCAGGCTGCCATTCCACCCTCCAGGAGATCTGCCCAACCCAGGGATTGAATCCTGGTCTCCCATGTTGCAGGTGGGATTTTTTTTTTTTTTTTTTTTTTTTTACGATCTGAGCTATCAGGAAACCCTTAAAATGGGCTTCATCTGCTACTATGTTTTTCATATCTGTAAGATCAAATGGGGTCTCTCTTATGATTTCCATGACTCTCCTTATTTTTAGGACACACAAAATACATTGTTTCCAAGTATCCTAATGTCTCTGTCTGCAATTACTAATACCTATGACACTTCTGCTGAGTTTCAGTTCTCAACGGAATTTTAGTATGATTTTTCTTACCTTCATTACATTTAATATGTTTTTATCGTGATTTGGGGCTAGTTCCATACTCTTCTTGTGAATTGGCTCCTCATGTCTTTAAACATGTCTTCATAAATTTAAAGGCCAGTGATACATCTTTCTTATAAAGTGTTGGCTCGTGCCTCTGGCACATTTCTCTATCAGGTTTTAAGATCTTGTAAAAATTCTAAGAGTCATTTTTTGGCTTTGATTACAGCATGCTTCTTCTACCACTTAAAATGTTCAGCAGTGTGATGGACCCTGGGTGAGTAAGCAACAAATGGACAACAGGATGTGAACACTTCACAGGAAACCCAGGAAGACCCACTAAGCCAACCAACTGTCCCCGGGGGTGCACCTCAGGCTGGTTGACCCAACAAGTCATTTGGACAAACGAGGACTGAGGTGGAGCACACAATCCATTCCCCTTTCCTCCAGAGCCAACCAGCTCAATGAGAGACCGTGGGAACTAGATGCACAGGACATGATGACTCAGTGTTTTATCCAAAAAGCTGAAAGCTTGTGGCAGCTGCTCATGGGAATGAACTCCACCTTGGTTTTGGCTGTGAGGTATGCGCCAAGGGAGCTTCCAACAAGAAAACAAGATGAGAAAAGAGATTTGTGAGGGTACGTGTTGAGAAGACCTTTGCACACAAGGCTCACACAGCTCTGGGCAAGCTCCCCCCCCCCCCCCCATGCTTGCTGGGAATAGGAATCAGACACAGGTGGACATTTCCTGCATGGGATCCCTCAGCACAACCTGGAACATGCATTTCTCTGCCCCTTCCCCATCACCCTGTTCAAAGCCAAGCCTGGGGAGTACTCCTAGTGAGGTGACCCTGAGTCCTAGACTTGAAAGGAGACCGCTCCCTGTGGAGCAAGGGCAAGTGTATTCACTGCATTCTCACAGCCTGAAGACAAGGGTTTCCGACTGGAGACCAGAAAATGGAGGCGCACTTCGGGAACACTGATACAAGGAGGAGAATGGAAAGGTTTCCCTCGGCTGGCCCAGAATTCAATATGCTTCAAGGTGCATTAAGACCACACTGCAGGACGAATGAGCAATGATTCTCACTTCCACAGAGAGTTAAACACAACCTAGTTGTCATGGAGGATGTTTAGGCAAGATATGAAAAGCTAGATAATTGTGAAAGCTGAGAGAGAACAGAATGAATGCCCGAGGAGTGTGGCTGTGGGGCAAGGTTTGGAGGAGATGCACTCTGCCTGCTGTGTGACCCATCAGAATTGTCATAGAGGTGAGGGTGGCAGGTGAGTTTAGAGGCCTCTTTAGGGCATTACTAATGTCTCATTTCTCCCAGTTAGTCATCTGAATTGCTCCGCATCCTCCGCTAGACATGTCAGGATGGTGCTTTGATGTCAAAGCTCACTCAGGGCAACCACTGTCTAGGGAAGAGACTTGCTGACCTCCTAAAGCATGAGGGTGAGGCTCCAAAGGGATGGGTATATATAGGGGTGCTCAGGGACTCTGAGCAGACTACTGTGAGTCCTCCAAATGACTGCGGTGACTGGTTAGCCACAAGGCTCCAGAGTAGTTATGAAACACCCATTTCCTCTTACCCAGGAGAAGATGAGGACCTCCTATCAATTGAGGTCCTGAAAAAAATGTCTAGGTGAACTGAACCCAGCCAAACTCCTCTTGCCCATCGACCCCACCCCAAAAGACACCCTCCCCTCTCCTTGCCTGGAACATAACCCTTCTCTGCCCACACTCCTTCTCCTGAAGCCATTGTTCCGACCTGTCTTCACACTCTTCCCTAAACCAGTGCCAATCATGTTCCCAGTTTTCTTCTCTCCAGGTGGCCAGGGTAACCGTGAGTGTTAATAATCCCATTCCAGCAAATCTGCCCAAGAAAACTTCTCTGAAATCTCCCACCACAAAAAAGCTTAAGTAAATCAGATGCTCAAAGTTCTGTAGCCAGAGATCCAAGGCAAATGAACAGGGGAATGAGAAGGATCCAGAGGAAGTCCCAGAGACCAAGGAGACCCCTGCCATTCCAGGTAATCAGAAGGAACCAGAGGAGGTCCCAGACACCATGGAGAACCCTGCCAATCCAGGTAATCAGAATGAACCAGAGGAGGTCTCAGAGAATATGGAGACCCCTGCATTTCCAGCTAATCAGAATGAACCAGAGGAGGTCCCAGACCATGGAGACCCCTGCCTTTCCAGCTAATCAGAATGAATCAGAGGAGTTTCCAGAGACCATGGAGACCCCTGCATTTAAAGTTAATCAGAATGAACCAGAGAAGATCCCAGAGACCATGGAGACCCCTGCCATTCCAGTTAATCAGAGCGAACCAGCGGAGGTCCCAGAGACCATGGAGACCCCTGCTATTCCAGCTGGACCAATGGACAGCCAGTGACTTCGGGCCATGGCTAGACTACTCAGAAATGCTTGGGGGTCTGGCCACTGAGTACTGGCCAAAAGTGCAGATGCTGAAAATTATAACAACTGCCTACACTATTAACGAAAATAAAATAAAATCAAGATGATGTGAAATTTTGTTTGTCTCTGAGTTATCTAATTATGGGGGGCAGAGAGGGCAGGGAAGGGATAAGTGTGTGAGGATGGAGGGAGATAGATAATGTGGAGTTTGAGATGGGACCAGAAGGTCCAGATTGCCAGAAATTAGTGGGAAGAACTGGTTCCAGACTGAGCTTCAAAGACACACTTCCCATGGGAGAAGAGGAAGAGGACTTGATATTTCTCTGTGTGAATGCAGAGATGGACACTTAGCTGGGGAGCTGTGTCCTGTGTTTGGGGGGCAGTGCCATTTGTTCAAAAGGCATACAAAGAAGCTGCCCTATTAAAAGAATGGAATATTGACATTTCCAGCAACATGGAAGGTAGAATATTGAGTAAAATACCTCAGACAGAGATTGACAAATACTGTATGATATCACTTATAGAATGTAAACATACCACCAGTAGAGCATATGATAAAAATGGAGGTGCACAAATATAGCGAAGCATATACTGGTTACCAGCGGGGAGGGGAAGAGGGCGGGACAATACAGAGGTGGGGGAGTGGGAGGCACAGAGTGATAGTTAGGTGGAAGATGAGCTCAGGGATGCATTGTACAACATGGGTAATAGAGCCAGGACTTTGTCATAACTATAAATGGAAAGCAAGCTTTAACAGTGGTATCATCAGAAAGAAAAGGAAAGAAAGAGGGGGGAGGAAGGAGGGAAGAAAGGAAGGAAAAGAAGGGCGTTTTTGGAGATCAGAAAGTCAATACTTATTAGGCCCTTTTTATCAAAGGATTTTATTTTATTTTATTTATTTTAATTGGTGGGTATTTACTTTACAATATTGTGGTGGTTTTTGCCATACATTGACATGAATAATGGGAGTACATGTATTCTGTATCCTGATTTCCCCTCACAACTTCCTTCCAATCCAATCCCTCTGGGTCAGCCCAGTGAACCAGTCCTGGGCACCCTGTCTTATGCATGGAACATGGACTGGCTATCCCTTTCACATATGATATTATACTTGTTGCAACGTTATTCTCTCAGATCATCCCACTCTCACGATATCCCACAGAGTCCAAAAGACTGTTCTGTAAATCTGTGTCTTTTTGCTGTCTCCCATATAGGGTTATAATCTGCATCTTCCTAAATTCAATATATATGCCTTAGTAAAGTGTATTGGTGTTTTTCTTTCTGACTTACTTCCCGCTGTATAATAGGCTCCAGTTTCATACACCTCATTAGAATGGATTCACATGTGTTCTTTTCAATGGCTGAGAAATATTCCATTGTGTCTATGTACCACAGCTTTCTTACCCATTTGTCTGCTTATGGACATCTAGGTTGCTTCCATGCTCTGGTTGTTGTAAACAGTGCTGTGATGAACATTGGAGAACACGTGTCTTTTTCACTTTTGGGTGAATCACGATTACAATGAGGAGATATCATGATGACTATTAGCCTGTTAATGGTAAACCCTGCACATAAGTTTGGTGGAGGGAGTGGGTCCAAAGGTGGAGATGGTTGTTTAAATCCAGCTGAGAGTGCTCAGATGGATATGTGGGGTGCTGTCCTGCTGGGGGATATCTCTGGTTGCTCTGTTCTCAGCAGCAACAGAGGATTTTCTTTCCTTCCTTTCAGTTCCCTTGTTGCCCTTTCTCCCTCTTTCCTCCCTGCCTGAATTTCTTTCACAAACATTCAATGTGCTGCACTGTGCGGTTCTTCGTTGTTCAGCCATGTCCAACTCTTTGTGACCCCATGGACAGTAGCCCACCAGGCTCCTCTGTCCTTGGGGCTTCTCCAGGCAAGCTTACTGGAGCAGGCTGCCATTCCCCCCTCCAGGGTTCTGCCCAACCCAGGGATTGAATCCTGGTCTCCCATGTTGCAGGTGGCTTTTTTTTTTTTTTTTTTTTTTAACTATCTGAGCCATCAGGAAACCCTTAAAATGCGCTTCATCTGACACTATGTTTTCATATCTGTAAGATAAATGGGGTCTATTTTATGAATTCCACGACTCTCCTTATTTTTAGAATACACAAAACACATTTATTCCAAGTATCCCAATGACTCTGTCTGCAATTACTAAAACCTATGCCACTTCTGCCTGAGTTTCAGTTCTCAAGGGAATTTTAGTATGATTTTTCTTACCTTCGTTAGATTTAATATGTTCTTAACGTAGTTCAGGGCTAGTTCCATACTCTTCTTATGGATTGGCTGCTCATGTCTTTAAACATGTCTTCATAAATTTAAAGTTCATTGATACATCTTTCTTATAAAGTGTTGGCTCGTACCTCTTGCCCATTTTTCTTTCAGATTTTAAGATCTTGTAAAAATTCTAAGAGTCATCTTTGAGTTTGATTACGGCATGCTATTTCTACCTCTTAAAATGTTCATCAGTGTGATGGACCTTTGGTGAGTAACCAACAAATGGACAACAGGATGTGAACACTTCAAAGGAAACCCAGGAAGAGCCACTAAGCCAACAATCTGTCCCCAGGGGTGCACCTCAGGCTGGTTGACCCTAGGAGCCAATTGGACAAACAAGGACTGAGGTGGAGCACACAATCCATTCCCCTTTCCTCCAGAGCCAACCAGCTCAATGAGAGACCATGGGAACTAGATGCACAGGACAGGATGACTCAGTATTTTGTCTAAGAAGTTGGAAGCTTGTGGCAGCTGCTCATGGAAATGAAATCCACCTTGGTTTTGGCTGTGAGGTAAGCTCCAAGGTAGCTTCCAGCAAGAAAACAATGAGAAAAGAGATTTGTGAGTGCACGTGTTGAGAAGATCTTTGCACACAAGGCTCACACAACTCTGGTCAAGTTCCACCCCTTCTTGGGAATACGAATCAGCCACAGGTGGGCATTTCCTGCATAGGACCCCTCAGCAAAACCTGAAGCATGCATTTCTCTGCCTCCTCCCCATCACCCTGTTCAAACCCAAGCCTGGGGAGTACTCCAAGTGAGGTGATTCTGAGTCCTAGACTTGAAACGAGAAAGCTCCGCGTGGAGCAAGGGAAAGTTTATTCACTGCATTCTCACAGCCTGAAGACAAGGGTTTCCGACTGGAGACCAGAAAATGGAGGCGACCTCCGGGAACACTGAGACAAGGAGTCGGGATGGAAAGGTTTCTGTCATCTGGCCCAGAATTCAGTGGGCTTCAAGGTGCATTAAGAACACATTGCAGGACGAACGAGCAATGATTCTTGCTTCCACAGACACTTAAACACAACCTAGTTATGGAGGGAGTTTAGGCAAGCTATGAAAAGCTGGATAATCGTGAAAGCTGAGGGAGAACAGAATGAATGCCTGAGGAGTGTGGCTGTGGGGCAAGGTTTGGAGGAGATACACTCATCCTGCTGTGTGACCCATCAGGGTTGACATAGAGGTGAGGGTGGCAGGTGAGTTTGGAGGCCTCTTTAGGGCATTACAAATGCCTCATTTCTCCCAGCAAATCATCTGAATTGCTCCCCATCCTACACTAGACATTTCAGGATGGGGCTTTGTGATGTCAAACTCACCCAGGGCCACCATTGGCGGTGGAAGAGACTTGCTGACCTCATAGAGCATGAGGGTGAGGCTCCATGGGGACGGGTATATATAGGGGTGCTCAGGGGCTCTGAGCAGACAACTGTGAATCCTCCAAATGAATGAGGTGATTGGGAAGACACAAGGCTCCTGAGTAGTTATGGAACACCCACCTCCTATTACCCAGGAGAAGATGAAGACCTCCTATCAATTGAGGTCCAGAAGAAAATCTCAAAGTGAACTGAACCCAGCCAAACTCCTCTTGCCCATCGACCCCACCCCAGAAGACACCCTCCCCTGCCCTTGCCTGGTACATAACCCTTCTCTGCCCACACCCCTTCTCCTGAAGCCATTTTTCATACCTGTCTTCACACTCTTCCCTAAACCAGTGCCATTCATGCTCCCTCTCTTGTTTTCTCCAGGTGGCCAGGGTAACTGTGAAGGTGAATAATCCCATGCCAGCAAAGCTGCCCAAGAAAATTTCTCTGAAAACTCCGACCACAAAAAAGCTTAAGAAAATCAGATGCTCAAAGTTCTGTAGCCAGAGATCCAAGGCAAATGAACAGCTGAATCAGAAGGAACCAGAGGAGGACCCAGAGACAATGGAGACCCCAGTCATTCCAGATAATAAGAAGGAACCAAAGGAGGTCCCAGACACCATGGAGACCCCTGCATTTCCAGGTAAACAGAATGAACCAGAGGAGGTCCCACAGACCATGGAGACCCCTGCATTTCCAGCTGATCAGAATGAATCAGAGGAGGTCCCAGAGCCCATGGAGACCCCAGCCTTTCCAGCAATTCAGAATGAATCAGAGGAGGTCCCAGAGACCATGGAGACCCCTGTATTTCCAGCTAATCAATATCAAACAGAAGAGGTCCCAGAGACCATGGAGACCCCTGCCTTTCCAACAAATCAGACTGAATCAGAGGAGTTCCCAGAGACCATGGAGACCCCTGCATTTCCAGCTAATCAGAATGAACCAGAGAAGGTCCCAGAGACCATGGAGACCCCTGCTATTCCAGCTGGAGCAGTGGACAGCCAGTGATTTCGGGCATTGGCAAGACTACTCAGAAATTCTTGGGGGTCTGGCCGCTGAGTACTGGCCAAAAGTACAGATGCTGAATATTTTAACAACTGCCTACACTAATAACGAAAATAAAATAAATTCAAGCTGATGTGAAATTATGTTTGTCTCTGCGTTATCTACTAATGGGGGCACAGAGGGCAGGGAAGGGATAAGTGTGTTAGGAGGGAGGGACATGGCTTCTGTGGACTTGGAGATTCTCTGTGTGAGTGCAGAGATGGACACTTAGCTGGGGAGCTGTGTCATGTGTGCGGGGGCAGTGCCATTTGTTAAAAAGGCATACAAAGGAGCTGCCCCATTAAAAGAATGGAATATTGACATTTGCAGCAGCATGGAAGGTAGAATATTGAGTAAAATACCCCAGACAGAGATTGACAAATACTGTATGATATCACTTATAGAATGTAAACATACCGCAAAGTAGAGAATATGATAATAATGGAGGTGCACAAATATAGCGAAGCATATACTGGTTACCAGCGAGGAGGAGAAGAGGGAGGGGCAATACAGAGGTGGGGGAGTGGGAGGCACGCAGTGATAGTTAGGTCGAAGATGAGCTCAGGGATGCATTGTACAACATGGGGAATAGAGCCAGGACATTGTCATAACTATAAATGGAAAGTAAGCTTTAATAGTTGTATAATCAGAAAGAAAAGGAAGGAAAGAGGTGGGAGAAAGGAGGGAAGAAAGGAAGGAAAAGAAGGGCGTTTTTGGAAGTCAAAAAGTCAATACTTATTAGGCCCTTTTTATCAAAGGATTTTATTTTATTTTATTTATTTTAATTGGTGGGTATTTACTTTACAATATTGTGGTGGTTTTTGCCATACATTGACATGAATCAGCCATGGGAGTACATGTATTCTGTATCCTGATTCCCCCTCACAACGTCCTTCCAATCCAATCCCTCTGGGTCAGCCCAGTGAACCAGTCCTGGGCACCCTGTCTTATGCATGGAACATGGACTGGCTATCCCTTTCACATAAGATTATATACTTGTTTCAATGCTATTCTCTAAGATTATCCCACCCTCACCGTCTCCCACAGAGTCCAAAAGACTGTCCTGTAAATCTGTGTCTCTTTTGTTGTCTCCCATAAGAGGTTATCATCTCCACCTTCCTCAATTCAGTGTATATGCCTTAGGAATGTGTATTGGAGTTTTTCTTTCTGACTTACATCGCTCTGTGTAATAGGTTCCAGTTTCATACAACTCTTTAGAATGGATTCACATGTGTTCTTTTCAATGGCTGAGCAATATTCCATTGTGTCTATGTACCACAGCTTTCTTACCCATTTGTCTGCTCATGTACATCTAGATTGCTTCCATGTCCTGGTTATTGTAAACAGTGCTGTGATGAACATTGGACACACGTGTCTTTTTCACTTCTGTGTGAATCACGATTTGAATGAGGAGCTACCGTGATGACTATTAGCCTGTTAGTGGTAAACCCTGCACATGAATTTGGTTGAAGGACTGGGACCAAAGTTGGTGATGGTTGTTTCAATCCGGCTGAGAGTGCTCAGATGGATATGTGGGGAGCTGTCCTGCTGGGGGACCTCTCTGGTTGCTCTGTTCTCACCAGCAACGGAGGATTTTCTTTCCTTCTTTGCATTTCCCTTGTTTCCCTTTCTGCTTCTTTCCTCCCTACCTGAATTTCTTTCACAAACATTCAATGTGCTGAACTGTGCTGTGCTTCATTGTTCAGCCATGTCCAACTCTTTGTGACCCCACGGACTGTAGTCCACCAGGCTCCTCTGTCCATGGGATTCTCCAGGCAAGCTTACTGGAGCAGGCTGCCATTCCCCCCTCCAGGGCATCTGCCCAACCCAAGGACTGAATCCTGGTCTCCCATATTGCTGGTGGGTTTTTTTTTTTTTTTTTTTAAGTATCTGAGCCATCAGGAAACCCTTAAAATGCGCTTCATCTGACACTATGTTTTCATATCTGTAAGGTAAATTGGGGTCTATTTTATGATTTCCACGACTCTCCTTATTTTTAGAACATACAAAACACATTTATTCCAAGGATCCTAATGACTCTGTCTGCAATTAAAAAAACCTATGCCACTTCTGCCTGAGTTTCAGTTCTCAAGGGAATTTTAGTATGATTTTTCTTACCTTCATTAGATTTAATATGTTCTTAACATAGTTCAGGGCTAGTTCCATACTCTTCTTGTGGATTGGCTGCTCATGTCTTTAAACATGCCTTCATAAATTTAAAGGCCAGTGATATATCTTTCTTATAAACTGTTGGCTCGTGCCTCTTGCCCATTTTTCTTTCAGATTTTAAGATCTTGTAAAAATTCTAAGAGTCATCTTTGAGTTTGAATATGGCATGCTATTTCTACCTTTTAAAATGCTCAACAGTGTGATGGACCCTGGGTGAGTAAGCAACAAATGGACAACAGGATGTGAACACTTCACAGGAAACCCAGGAAGACCCACTAAGCCAACCAACTGTCCCCAGGGATGCACCTCAGGCTGGTTGATGCTACGAGTCAATTGGACAAACGAGGACTGAGGTGGAGCGCATAATCCATCCCTCTTTCCTCTAGAGCCAACCAGCTCAATGAGAGACCATGGGAACTAGATGCACAGGACAGGATGCCTCAGTATTTCATCTAAGAAGTTGGAAGCTTGTGTCAGCTGCTCATGTAAGTGAATTGCACCTTGGTTTTGGCTATGAGGTAAGCTCCAAGGGAGCTTCCAGCAAGAAAACAATGAGAAAAGAGATTTGTGAGTGAACCTGTTGAGAAGACCTTTGCACACAAGGCTCACACAGCTCTGGTCAAGTTCCACCCTCTGTTAGGAATACGAATCAGCCACAGGTGGGCATTTCCTGCATGGGATCCCTCAGCAAAACCTGAAACATGCATTTCTCTGCCCCATCCCCATCACCCTGTTCAAAGCCAAGCCTGGGGAGTACTCCAAGTGAGGTGACCCTCAGTCCTAGACTTGAAACGAGAAAGCTCCATGCGGAGCAAGGGAAAGTGTATCCAGTGCATTCTCACAGCCTGAAGACAAGGGTTTCCGACTGGAGACCAGAAAATCGAGGCGAGGTCCGAGAACACTGAGGAAAGGAGTCGGGATGGAAAGGTTTTTGTCAGCTGGCCCAGAATTCAGTGGGCTTCAAGGTGCATTAAGACCACATTGCAGGACGAATGAGCAATGATTCTCGCTTCCACAGACACTTAAACACAACCTAGTTATCATGGAGGGAGTTTAGGTAAGATATGAAAAACAAGATAATGGTGAAAGCTGAGAGAGAACAGAATGAATGCCCAAGGAGTGTGGCTGTGGGGCAAGGTTGGGAGGAGATACACTCTGCCTGCTGTGTGACCAATCAGAGTTGACATAGACGTGAGGGTGGCAGGTTGAGTTTGGAGGCCTCTTTAGGGCATTACAAATGCCTCATTTCTCTCAGCAAATCATCTGAATTGCTCCCTATCCTCCACTAGACGTATCAGGATGGGGCTTTGTGATGTCAAAGCTCACCCAGGGCCACCATTGGCTGGGGAAGGGACTTGCTGACCTCATAGAGCATGAGGGTGAGGCTCCATGGGGACGGGTATATATAGGGGTGCTCAGGCGCTCTGAGCAGACCACTGTGAGTCCCCCAAATGAATGAGGTGATTGGGAAGACACAAGGCTCCTGAGTAGTTATGGAACACCCACCTCCTATTACCCAGGAGAAGATGAAGACCTCCTATCAATTGAGGTCCAGAAAAAAATCTCAAGGTGAACTGAACCCAGCCAAACTCCTTTTGCCCATCGACCCCACCCCAGAAGACACCCTCCCCTGTCCTTGCCTGGCACATAACCCTTCTCTGCCCACACCCCTTCTCTTGACGCCATTGTTCCCACCTGTCTTCACACTCTTCCCTAAACCAGTGCCATTCATGCTCCCTCTCTTGTTTTCTCCAGGTGGCCAGGGTAACTGTGAAGGTGAATAATCCCATGCCAGCAAAGCTGCCCAAGAAAATTTCTCTGAAAACTCCGACCACAAAAAAGCTTAAGAAAATCAGATGCTCAAAGTTCTGTAGCCAGAGATCCAAGGCGAATGAACAGCTGAATCAGAAGGAACCAGAGGAGGACCCAGAGACAATGGAGACCGCTGTCATTCCAGATAATAAGAAGGAACCAGAGGAGGACCCAGACACCATGGAGACCCCTGCCATTCCAGGTAATCAGAATGAACCAGAGGAGGTCCCAGAGACCATGGAGACCACTGCATTTCCAGCTAGTCAGAATGAATCAGAGGAGTTCCCAGAAACCATGGACACCCCACCCTTTCCAGCTAATCAGAATGAATTAGAGGAGGTCCCAGAGACCATGGAGACCCCTGTATTTCCAGCTAATCAGTACGAACCAGAAGAGGTCCCAGAGACCATGGAGACCCCTGCCTTTCCAACTAATCAGACTGAATCAGAGGAGTTCCCAGAGACCATGGAGACCCCTGCATTTCCAGCTAATCACAATGAACCAGAGTAGGTCCCAGGGACCACGGAGACCCCTGCCATTCCAGCTGGACCAGTGGACAGCCAGTGACTTCGGGGTATGGCTAGACATCTCTGAAATGCTTAGGGGTCCAACCGCTGAGTACTGGCCCAAAGTACAGATGCTGATAATGATAGCAACAACCTACACTAATAATGAAAATAAAATAAAATCAAGCTGATTTGAAATTATGTTTGTCTCTGAGTTCTCTGATAGTGTGGGGCAGAGAGGGCAGGAAAGGGATAAGTGTGTGAGGAAGAAGGGAGATAGCTTCTGTGGAGTTGCTGATGGGACCAGAAGGTCCAGATTGCCAGAAAGTAGGGGGAAGAACTGGATCCAGGCTGAGCTTCAAAGACACACTTCCCATGGGAGAAGAGAAGAGGAGTTGGTGTTTCCCTGTGCAAGTGCAGAGATGGACAATTAGCTGTGGAGCTGTGTCGTGTGTGGGGTGGCAATGCCATTTGTTCAAAAGGCATACAAAGGTGCTGCCCCATCAAAAGAATGGAATATTGACATTTGCAGCAACATGGAAGGTAGAATGTTGAGTAAAATAACTCAGACAGTGATAGACAAATACTGTATGATATCACTTATAGATGTTCTGCCTGTAGTCCAGATCCCCGATCAGGAAAGGTGACTCCACGAGACAATGCAACTTGCAGTAGGAGAATTTATACTGACTCGAGCCAGGGCCTCCTGCCCTCATCATGGATGTGAGGACGAAAAAGCCCTGAGTCCCAGTTCTCTCAAGTCTTTATGGATACAATCAGGTAGTTGGCAAAGTGGATTGGTTACACAGTTGCAAGGCAATTTTTGTTGGCCCAATCCTTGTGGGCTTTCAGCTTTCCCCTGATAGGTTCCCTTTTTCTTGCTAGGCACATGTTGATTGGCTGGCTCTAGGTGGCCTGATAATTATGTTACTCCGGGAAGCCAGGCCTACTCCTAATCTAGGCTGCCTGTCTTGTCGTTAGCCGTGACAGCCTCATATTTCCCCCCTGTCTTTGTACTTTTTGTAGAGGAATCTTTCTCTCTACCCTGTGAAATTGGCTGATATTTTTGTCTCAATACCTTAATTTGGATGGTATTTTGGTGCTCTCTAATAAATGAGACCAGATGGTTTAAAATGCATGGACCAAAGGTCAGTAACAATGTTAATATTATGAGTGGACCCAGGAGGGTGGAAATCAAAGTGGTCAACCAGGGGGAGCGCTGAAACCAAGATTCAAACCAGCCTTGTTGGGCTTTTCCTTCTCTCTTCTGCTGGGCTAGTCCCTCTCTTACTTTCTGGAGAGATTTTTGTACCACCCCTGAATGGTCGATATAGAAACAGCATTCTTCTCCCAGTGCTGCACATAATCCTCTTTATTGCAGAAACAACAAATCAAAACCTCTCTTATTATGTTACACTACTTCAGCCAAGGAGCTCAATATCTCCATCTATTGCATCCCTTAGTTGATTATACTGTTTATCTTGCAACGTTAAGGCTGAAATCTCACTTCCCATTTTTATAGCACCCAATAGGACTGCCAAAGTCAGGGCAGTGATTGGTTCTTGTTTTACCCTATTTTGACCCGATGGGTCTAACCTTGGTTGCAGCTCTTCCTTTCAGTAATAATTTAGCCGGGGGATCAGGTGGACTAGGACACAGAAATCTTGGGAGGCATTAAGTTCTGCCTAATGGACACACGGGGTTAGTCTGGCGGAGAAAGTCTACCACCGTTTTCTGGCGGAAGTACCCACTGGTGAGTAGAATTGGGGAGGCTAGTCCTAGGGAATGAATTATTATCACCTAGGTGTTGATAAGTCTTAGGGATAGTTCCTATACAGGTGCCTATGCCCGTAATGGAGCCTACTGTCAACCGGCCTGACCCAGGTTGTTGCTGCCGTCTGCAGGCAGAGACATACTATAGCAAACCCAGCAACCATTTGTTAAGTCCGGACGAGAAGCATTTAGGGTGAGATAGGCCGAGGAGATTATTTTCATAAGGGGGTCTGTTGGTAGGGACATGTTAACCATGGGGGGTCCCACGGTGCATGGAGTCAAACTATTAGGGAGTCTTTGGGGTTGCTCTGTCACCTGGTTTGGTCCTAAGGCTACTTTGGGTGCCAAATAGAGCAGTCCCTGTTTTAATTTAAGCTCAAACCAGAATCCTGTGTCATAGCCAGTCTTGTAAAGACGGAGGCCCCAAGCTCGGCCAATATCCCACCTGGTAAATTTTTTTCCTTTGTCTGTGAATTTGATCTGTAAAGGGAAACATTGCCCGGGACTCTCTTAGTTGGACATTTCTGGGAATTCGTGGGTGATTTTACCTGAAAAAGGTCCTTGTCAGAGTAGTGAGCCAATGGACTGTTCACGTGGTTTCAACAACCCCAAGCGGCACAATAAAAAGAGTCAACTCCACCACATTTTTCAATTTGGTTCTGATCCCTTCCTCCCCCCAGGCAGACATAGAGAGGCACCTGTTCGTAGTACTGTGGGCCTTTTCGCTCACAGTTACGGGTGAACAGACTGAAAGAGCCGTGGGCAAAGAACTTGGTGAGTTGGTGGGGACCAAACCCATTACTGTCAGCTGCCAACAGGCACAAATCAAAGGTCAGTACTGGCCACCATGTCCCTTTGGGGTCACATTGAATTCGAATTAAGCACTTCTCCAGTCTCAGGATTGTAGATCACCCAAGTCAGGTTAGCTGGCTGATGGGGGTTGTGGCTGGTTGCTCTTGGGCCGATGAAAACTGTTATCAGCAGGAGAGTTAAGAGGGCTCCTGTCGTACTAGTTTCTGTTTCAAAGGATTTGACGGGTGAGGTCTTGCCTCCCATTCTGCGTGCGCCTTCTCTTGTTCTTCAGGGGTGGCTTGCCCCACGTGATTGCAGTGAACCCAGGGCCTGATCCCGTCGACCTTAACAGCAGTAGGAGTGGTAAGGAGAACAACATAAGGGCCTTTTCATCTAGGTTCTAATGATTTAGATTGGTGTCATTTTACCCAAACCCAATCACCCGGGCCAATATTACGTGAGGGGATGGTTCCCTTCCTTGGACCCTCGTGTATCTCTTGAATTAATTTTCAAACATGGCTATGCACCTTACTTAATGCCATCAGTGTTTGCTGGAATTGTCCCAAGGTAGGGGGTGGTAGGCATTTTTCCTCAAATATAGGACACACAGGAGGGTGTCTTCTATACGGAATCTCAAAAGGGGTAAGATTCAGCTTATAAGGGGTGTTACACGCTCAGAAGAGTGCAAAGGGAAGGACGGTCACCCAGTCCCCACCAGTCTCTATTGCCAACTTTGTCAAAAATTTTTTTAGTGTCTGATTCATTCTCTCAACCTGTCCTGAGCTCTGGGGATTATATTCACAACGTAACTTCCATTTTGTCCCCCGTTGTACAATCTGGCTCACTAAGGCAGGTCCATTATCAGAGCCCATAGTCACTGGCAGCCCGTACCTAGGCACTATCTCCTCTAAGATCTTTTTAGCAACCACTGTTGCTGTCTCTCCCTTAGTGGGGAAGGCTTCTACCCACCCCGAGAAGGTATCTACCAGAACCAACGGATAGCGATACCTGTAGTTGCCTGGTCTTACCTCAGTGAAATCTATCTCCTAGTGTTGCCCTGGCTCTTCCCCTCGGTACCTCTTTCCAGTGTGCTGCCTTTTCCCTGTCTTCATCAGCTGGCATGCTTTGCAAGCCTGGATTATCTCTCGTACAGTTGCATTTTGTCGAGGGAAACTCAGGCAGGCTGTCTGGAGAACTGTCAAGGTATTTTTCTCCCCCAAGTGTGTAGTTGTGTGCAGGTGTTCACATAGGTGATGACCCAGGGTGGCAGGCAATATCAGGTTGTTGTTTTGATCTTGGTACCATCCATCTTTCTCATCCTTCTGGAGGGTGGTATCCTCATTGATCCAAACGAGGTCAGGTAGGGAATAGTTGGGAACTGGCTGCAGAGTCCCCATACCAGGAAGTGGAAGTCACATGGCTAATATGGGGGCGGCGTAGTCCCAGCTGGCCGCTTCTTGTGCGGCCGCATCAGCAGCCCGATTGCCCCGTGTCCTAGGGTCTTTTCCTTTCTGGTGACCGGGAACATGTACAATTGTTACTGCCCGGGGCAGTTGAACAGCTTTAAGGAGCCTGCGGATCTCGGGCAAATTCTTGACTTTTTTTCCCTCTGCTGTTCTAAATCCCCTTTCCTGGTTTATCGGACATTGAATATGGACAGTGCTAAAAGCATATCGGCTGTCCGTAAAAATCGTGACTCTCTTTCCTTTTGCTTGTTCCAGAGCCTGTATTAGGGCAATCCATTTTGCTGTTTGCGCAGACGTGTTTGGGGGAAGTGTCTCAGCCCATCTTGTCTGTCCTGAATCATTAACTATAGTGGCTCCCGCCTTCCTCTGTCCATCTTTTACATAGCTGCTCTCATCAGTGAAGCATACTAGCTCACTGTTGTTTAGCGACACATAAGTCTTTTCGAGCCGCCAGGGCCTCAGCCAGTATCTCACTGCAATCATGGAGAGGCTGGTCCTTCTCTGGGTTAGGTAGAAGTGTGGCTGGATTCAGGAAGCAAGGGGTCTGAAAACCCACCCGTGGGGCATCAAGCAGCAGGGCCTGGTAATGTGTCAAATGGGCATTGGAGATTCACTTACCCGGCGGCTGCTTTAAAACCACTTTGATGGTATTGGGGGTGTCAACCCAGAGTTGCTGTCCATACGTCAACTTGGCATCGCGGACAAGGAGGGCAGTGGCTGCAATGATGCGGAGGCATGGGGGCCACCCAGAGGCCACCGGGTCTAATTGCATTGAAAGGTATGCCACCGGTCGCTTCCATGGTCCCCATTGTTGCGTCAAGACCCCCTTTCCTATTTTTTGCTTTTCATCTACAAGCAACTGGAATGGCTTCTTTGGGTGAGGCAGGGCATGGGCTGGGGCTTTTACTATGGCCCGTCTGAGCGTCTGCAAAGCCTGTTTCATTGGCTCAGTCCAAGTCCAGCCTGGGGTCTCTCTATTATTAAATACCTTTTCAGCTGCTTTCAGGAAGTCTTGGATTGTCTGTTCTCTTAACTCCTCTATCTTTTGTAATTTTCTCTTACTATCTGGGGCTGCCTGATTCACAAACGCTAGTAGAACTGCAGCGTGTGATTCCTCAGCCTGGAGGTCTATAGGTGTATATTGCCTAAAGGCTTCCATTAGCCTCTCTAGGAAGGCTGACGGGCTCTCAGTGGGCTCTTGCCTTACTAAATTTACCTTCACCAAATTTGTCGGCTTCCTATCTGCGGCCCACAGGCCAGCCATTAGAATCTGGCGGTACACTCGGAGATGCTCCCTAATTTCACTCGCTCAAAATCCCAGTTAGCACGCAACAGAGGAAACCCCTTGTCCATGAGATGAGGCTGGGCAGTTGGTCTCCCGTCAACCCCCGGGACCCATTTCCGCACCTCTACCAGGATTTGCTCCCATTCTTCCTTGGTGAAGAACACCTGCAACAGCTGCTGGCAACCATCCCAGGTGGGGTTATGAGTGAACAAAATGGAATCTAAGAGGTCAAGGAGGCCTTGGGGTTTCTCCAAAAAAGGAGGATTTTGGGTTTTCCAATTATACAGATCACTTGTGGAAAAGGGCCAGTACTGATAGGTTCACTCTCTGTCCGTGTTAGCTGGTCCCACTTGGACGGGGAGTGCCTGTAGAGTAGATGAAGGTAACTCTGGGTCCCCATGATCTTGCTCACCCATATTTCCTCTATTTCTTCTCCAGGGTCGGGGTTCCCTTATCCTTTCTGATTCATCGAGGGGGGGGGGCTCTTCCCCCGGGGGAACCTGCAACGGAGGAGGGGCATATGGCCGGGGCTTAATTTCCGTCTCTAAGTCAATCAGGTTCGGGTACGAGGACTCTTTCAAGACTGGTTTTGGGCCCTTGTTCTTCTCAGCTTCTTCTGGGGGAGCCCCAGGTTTCCATAACCAGGGTTTGTACATTAGGAGAATCAAGGAGTTTGTGAACAAAAGGTTTTAACCATTCGGGCAGATTTTCTCCTAGATCTTGCCAGACCATAACATATGGGACTTGTCCCGGGTGGCCCCCGGCATCAGGAGCCATAATTTTCTCTTTTACCACCTGAATAATAGAAGGTTGAAAAGTTCCCTCTGGAGGCCATCCAACTTGGAAGGTGGGCCACTATGCAGAGCAAAAGGTCATCACTGGTGCTCTATACTTCCTCTCTGGAAGACTCCTCAAAATGCTCCAGGAAGGTAGCAGGGCCCGTATCATTGACCTTGGCCAAAAACTCCAGGACTTTCTTCTTGTTGGATTCCATGAGTGCTCTTGGACCCCACAGGAACTCATAGCGAGGGGGATCACTGCAGGCACCTGGCGGTACTCCACGTACTCTTCCTGCACCAGATCTTTCTTGAGGAACTTCCTGGTATCTCCAAAGATGAAGTGCCTTCTTCCATCATAGATGCCCAGAAAATTCAGGATCGTCCAGATCGTCTCCTCAGAAAGGCGGTGGCCATTCAGGTAGATGATGCCTAGAAGAGGCATCAGAAGACCATTCTTTGGCAGCCCCCGGTCACCTCTCATAGACTCACTGTTGCTGAGATCTAGGTTGCTCACCAGGATATAGGAGTGACCATTGGGCCTGACTTCCTTCAGGACCAGGCCAAACACCATCTCTATGTGTTCAGAAGCTCTCTTGAGGATCTCAGGGAATTGCCCCCTATACTTTTATTGATTGTCTTCAGCATTTCTGACCTCTTAATGAGCTCCCTCACCTTATACTTATACAGCATCTTCTGCACCAACACCTCAACGTTCTTGGTCAGAGGATCTGTGTGAGAGCTCTCAGCAGCAGCTGAGGCCTGGGAGGAATTTTCACCTCCTTGACCTTGGCCCTTGGCACCTACACCAGCTCTTGAGTGTACTGTGGCACTGACACCAGCTCTTGCACGTGCTGTGGCACCGACACCAGCTCTTGAGCGTGCTGCACCACTGACATCAGATCTTGAGCGTGCTGCAGCACCGACACCAAATCTTTTGGGTATAGCACCTGCAGCAGCACTGGTGGTGACTTGGGCTCCCTGAGGCTCCTTCAGGGTTCCAGCAGCTGAGGAGCTTGAGGGAGCACTCTCTAAATCAGGAGGGGAGGAGGAGGTGGTCTCTTCTCCTCTAGATGTGGTGGCTTGATCATGAAGACCCTGGGTCTCAGCCCTGGCCTGGTGATGTTTCTCGTGACCACGGACCTTACTCTTCTGCCTACGGGGCATGATGGCCATGGACAGGAACTACAGGCAGGAGTCTGGGCCAAAGGACAGGAGATTGGTGCACTTGGAGGATAGAGAATGAGGCGATGTGAGCAACTTAAAATGGGGAGATTCCACCTTGACTTTATCAAAGGCCGCCTCTGCAGGTGTCCTTGAGGACACTGCCCGAGGAACCCACAAGGCTCCTGTTTCATGCTCAGCTGTCCCCACAGAATCCCACAGAGGAGGAACAGAGGCCTTCGATTTTCCCTCTGCATCCTCTCAGCCCTGCTTTGGATTTGCCAGCATTGGGGTCCTCTCAGCTCATCTTTTATTACCATATCAAGTCTTGGCGGAGCCAGGGCACCCTGCCTTCTGCTACTCTGATGCAGACAACTTTAGACCTCCACATCATCCAGAAGCCAAGTGAAGGGATATTTCAGGCCACCTCTCTCCCAGGGGATACCCAGTGCTGAGGGCTCAGTAGGCTTTTTTCCATCCTGAGTTCACTGGGATCACCATTCATGGTCTTTACCTTGGCTCCTTAAAACACTGGACACCATTCTCCATTTTCTGACTGGTGGCTGCACCTTCAGACTAGACATTTCCCCTCCCCTAGACTTGGTATAAAGCGGTGAAGTAGATACTCAAACTCACAGCCCTTCCCTGAGATTTCCTGGGCTCAAATCCAAGGGATGGGATAAATGAACTGAGTACTCACTCAGGTTCCTCAATTGGGCTCCTGGCAGAGAAGCTCCTGTTTCTCCTGAATTGATGCCTGTGAGATAGTAAATGTCAATCAGCCTGTGTCCCAACAGGAGGAAGTAAGATGACCTTATCTTACCAAACACAGTCTTCTAAGAACAGGTGCTATTACAGGCAGGTTGATGTCCCTGTGCTCCCACACAGGATCCCAATTCAAGGTCTACAATATCTTTTTGCTTCTCTTTCCTTCTCTCTCTCTTTTCATAATTAAATTTATTTACTATTAATTGGATGATAATTGCTTTACAGTATTGTTTTTGTTTCAGCCACACATCAATATGAATCAGCCATAGGTATACTGTATGTCCCCTCCCTCTTGAAGTTTCCTCCTACCTCCCATCCCATCCCACACCTCTAAGCTATCACAGAGCACCGGGTTGGAGCTCTCTGTATCATATGACTAAATCCCACTGGTTATCTATTTTACATATGGTAATGTGTGTGTTTTCAATGTTACTCTCTCAGTCTGTCCCTCCCTCTCTTTCCCCCCGTGTCCACAAGCCTGTTCTCTATGTCTGCAAATCCACTGCTGCCCTGCAAATAGGTTCATCAGTACCATCTTTCTGAAATCCATGTATATGTGTTAATATACAATATTGGCTTTCCTTTTTCTGCCTTAATTCACTCTGCATAGAAAATTAGGATTAAAATTTCCACATGGAAAGTGGAGCTAAGATGGCAGAGGAATAGGATGGGGAGACCACTTTCTCACCTACAAATTCATCGTAAGTACATTTGAATGCTGAGCAAACTCCATAATAACTTCTGATCACTAGCAGAGGACATCAGGCGCCCAGAAAAGCAGCCCATTGTCTTCGAAAGGAGGTTGGACATAATAGAAAAGATAAAAGGAGAGACAAAAGAGTTAGGGATGGAGACCCATCTCGGGAAGGAAGTCTTAATAGAGGAAGTTCTAAGCACCAGGAAACCCTCTCACTTACAGGTATGGGGGAAGTTTTGGAGTCTCAGAGAGCAACCTAACTGGGAGGAAAAATAAATAAAACCCAAGGATTACATGCCTAAAAGCAACTTTCAGCAGAAAAGTACCCGAGACGCTCGCATCCGCCACCAGCTAGTGGGGGCTGAACAGAAAGGAGCGGGAAGCATTGCTTATGGTAAGAAACAGGCCTGAATGCCCTGTGGGCAATCGGAAGGAGGTAACCTGAGATGGCAACTTAAACTGTGGGATAGCAAGAGAGAGAGAGAAAATTAACCTGTGAAAAGCTGTAACTGAAGACACTGCCGGCTGTTGGCAGAACAAAAGAAGGACTGAGCAATTCCGGAGAAGAGCTAACCAGCTGTGGCCTGGCCTGTCCCCCGCCGGTGGCAGGAGGCAGGGGAGAGGGGAAAGGGGCAAACCTGGCCCCAGAGACAGCATCCCCTAACAACTGCAAATAGGTTTCCAGTCTCTAACCAAAGACTTTCTGAGATTCTGGAGGATTGACATCTGTCAGGAGGGTCGCAGCTAGAGACCAGCTCCCCAGAAGAGACACAAGGCATGCCAGACAGGCAGAAACTGAGGCTGGGACCACGGAGGGGAGAAGGTGCACCACACCCAGGGAGAGTGAGCCCGTCAAGCTCCTGGCTGCCTGAGCTGCTCAGGCTGGGGAAGGCACAAAACACAGGCACAACTGAGTCCACGCTTTTGTGGAGGACCCGAAAACTGGAACCTGAGTGGCTTAGGCCTCAGAAGTGCACGCACCTCAGGGCCCACTCCCTGTAGAGCAACCTGGAGCCTTGGCACTGTAGATGGGGAAAGCACACATGCTGTGAGCAGGGACAAACCCAGTGTGGCGGGAACACTGCGAGTGCTCCCCACACACACCAGTGATATTTTTCCAGTGCTATCCCCTCCCCACAGCACGACTGAACAAGCGAACCTAAACAAGAGACCACCTCCACCCGTGTGTGTAAGGGCAGAAATTAGACACTGAAGAGACCTGCAAACAGAAGCCAAATAAACAAAAGGAACCACTTCAGAAGTGACAGGTGCAACAGATTAAAATCCATATAGTTAACACCGACAATACTAGAAGGAGTCTATAGATATTGAGAAGTGTAAGCTGGAAAAAGGAGCTATCTGAAACTGAACCAAACCCACCCTGCCCGCAACAGCTCCAAAGAAAAGCCTAGATGTAATTTACTATATTTTTAGTTAAAAAAAATTTTTTTTAATGTTTTTCTTTTCTTTTTCTGGAAATGGCAACCCACTCCAGTATTCTTTCCTGGAGAATCCCATGGGGGGAGTAGCCTGATAGGCTACAGTCCATGGGGTTGCAAAGAGTTGGACACGACTGAGCAACTTCACTTTTGCTTTCACTTTCTATTACTCCTCTATTACTCCTTAATTTTCATTTTCTTTCTTTTTTTTTTTTTTGTTTTTCTGACAACATTTTATCGCGAATTTTTTTTTTTTTTTGTATTAGTTGGAGGCCAATCATTTCACAACATTTCAGTGGGTTTTGTCATACATTGATATGAATCAGCCATGGATTTGCACGTATTCCCCATCCCGATTCCGGCTCCCACCTCCATCTCCACCCGATTCCTCTGGGTCTTCCCAGTCCACCAGGCTGGAGCACTTGTCTCATGCATCCCACCTGGGCTGGTGATCTGTTTCACCATAGATAGCATACATGCTGTTCTTTTGAAATACCCCACCCTCTCATTCTCCCACAGAGTTCAAAAGTCTGTTCTGTATTTCTGTGTCTCTTTTTCCGTTTTGCATATAGGGTTATCATTACCATCTTTCTAAATTCCATATATATGTGTTAGTATGCTGTAATGTTCTTTATGTTTCTGGCTTACTTCACTCTGTATAAGGGGCTCCAGCTTCATCCATCTCATTAGGAGTGGTTCAAATGAATTCTTTTTAATAGCTGAGTAATCTTAATTTTCATTTTCATAACCCATTATAACCTTGCAAAAATAAAAGACCCTATTTTTAAAGCAAACTTCATATATATTTCTTAAATTTTTGGGTTTTTGTTTTTAGTATTGTATTTTTGAGAGTCTAACCTCTACTCTAGATTTTTAATCTTTGTTTTCCAGTATTTGATTATCAATTTTGGACATTGAAGAATCCAATATTCAGTACCCATTTATACTCAGGAGTGTGATGATTACTCTCTCCCCGTTTTGACTCTCCTTTTTCTCCCCCAGATCACCTCTATTTCCTCCATCCCCCCTCTCTTCTCAGTCCAATTCTGTGAATCTCTGTGGATATTCTGGGCTACGGAGAACACTTAGGGAACATAGTACTGTGTAGATCTGTCTTTCTCCTCTTGATAGGGAACATAGTACTGTGTAGATCTGTCTCTCTCCTCTTGAGTCCCCCTTTTTCTCCTCCTGCTCATCTCTATATCCTTCCTCCCTCTCCTCTTCTTATAGTAACTCTGTGAACCTCTCTGGGTGTCTCTCACGGTGGAGAATCTTTTCACCATTAACATAGAAGTTTTATTATCAGTGCTGTATAGTTGGAGAAGTCTTGAGGCTACTGGAAGAATAAGACTGAAATCCAGAGACAGGAGACTTAAACCCAAAACCTGAGAACACCAGAGAACTCCTGACTACAGGGAATATTAAGTAATAAGAGATCATCCAAAAGTCTCCAGACCTACACTGAAACCAACCACCACCCAAGAGCCAATATGTTCCAGAGTAAGACATACCACACAAATTCTCCAGCAACACAGGAACATAGCCCTGAGCGTCGACATACAGGCTGCCCAAAGTCACACCAAACCCATAGACCCATCTCAAAACTCTCTACTGGACACTCCATGGCATTCCAGAGAGAAGAAATCCAGCTCCACATACCAGAACACCGACGCAAGCTTCCCTAAACAGGAAACCTTGACAAGCCAATCGTCCAACCACACCCACTGGGAGAAAACTCCACAATAAAAAAGAACCACAGACCACCAGAATACAGAAAGGCCACACCAAATACAGCAATCTAAGCAAGATGAAAAGGCAGAGAAATACCCAGCAGGTAAAGGAAAATGAAAAATGCCCACCAAGCCAAATAAGAGAAGGAGATAGGGAATCTACCTGAAAAAGAATTTAGAATAATGATAATAAAAATGATCCAAAATCTTGAAAACAGAATGGAGTTACAGATAAATAGCCTGGAAACAAGGATTGAGAAGATGCAAGAAATGTTTCACACAGACCTAGGAGAAATAAAAAAGAGTCAATGAAAACTGAATAATGCAATAAATGATATCAAAAACACTCGGGAGGGAACCATCAGTAGAATAACGGAGGCAGAAGATAGGGCAACTGAGGTAGAAGATAAAATGGTGGAAATAAGTGAAGCAGAGAGGGAAAAAGAAAAAAAAATCAAAAGAAATGAGGACAACCTCAGGGACCTCTGGGACAATGTGAAATGCCCCAACATTCAAATCATAGTAGTCCCAGAAGAAGACAACAAAAAGAAAGGCCATGAGAAAATACTTGAGGAGATAATAGCTGAAAACTTCCCTAAAATGGGGAAGAAAATAGTCACCCAAGTCCAAGAAACTCAGAGTCTGAAACAGGATAAACCCAAGGCGAAACACCCCAAGACACAGTAATCAAATTAACAAAGATCAAACACAAGGAAAAAATATTAAAAGCAGCAAGGGAAAAATAACAAATAATACACTAAGGGATTCCCATAAGGATAACAGCTGATCTATCAATAGAAACTCTTCAGACCTGAGGGGAATGGCTGGACATACTTAAAGTAATGAAGGAGAGGAATCTACAACCCAGATTACTGTACCCAGCAAGGATCTCATTCAGATATGAAGGAGAATGCAAAAGCTTTAGAGACAAGCAAAAGCTGAGAGAATTCAGCACCACCAAACCAGCTCTTCAGCAAATGTTAAAGGATCTTCTCTAGACAGGAAACACAGAAAGCTTGTATAAACATGAACCCAAAACAGCAAAGTAAATGGCAATGGGACCATACCTATCAATAATTACCTTAAATGTAAATGGGTTGAATGCCCCAACCAAAAGACAAAGACTGGCTGAATGGATACAAAAGCAAGACCCCTATATATGCTGTCTACAAGAGACCCACCTCAAAACAAGGGACACATAAAGACTGAAAGTGAAGGGCTGGAAAAAAATATTTCACGCAAACGGAGACCAAAAGAAAGCAGGAGTCGCAATACTCATATCAGATAAAATAGACTTTCAAATAAAGGCTGTGAAAAGAGACAAAGAAGGACACTACATAATGATCAAAGGATCAATCTAAGGAGAAGATATTACAAGTATAAATATATATGCAACCAACATGGGAGCACTGCAATATGTCAGGCAAATAAAATTAACACAATAATAGTGGGAGACTTTAATACCCACTCACATTTATGGATAGATCAACTAAACAGAAAATTAACAAGGAAACACAAACTTTAAATGACACAATGGACCAGCTAAACCTAATTGATATCTATAGGAAATTTCACCCTAAAGCAATCAATTACACCTTTTTCTGAAGTGCACATGGAACCTTCTCCAGAACAGATCACATCCTGGGCCATAAATCTAGCCTTGGTAAATTCAAAAAAATTGAAATCATTCCAATCATCATTTCTGACCAAAGTGCAGTAAGATTAGATCTCAATTACAGGAAAAATAATATTAAAAATTCAGACATATGGAGGCTAAATAACACGCTTCTGAATAACCAACAAATCTTAGAAGAAATCAAAAAGCAAATCAGAATATGCATAGAAATGAATGAAAATGAAAACACAACAACCCAAAACCTATGGGACACTGTAAAAGGAGTGATATGGGGAAGGTTCACAGCAATACAGGTTTACCTCAAGAAACAAGAAAAAAGTTAAATAAACAACCTAGGTCTACACCTAAAGCAACTAGAGAAGGAAGAAATGAGGAACCCCAGGGTTAGTAGGATAGAAATCTTAAAAATCAGGGCAGAAATAAATGCAAAGAAACTAAAGAGACCATGGCAAAAATCAACAAATCTAAAAGCTGGTTTTTTGAAAAGATAAAGAAAATTGAAAAACCATTATCAAGAGCCATTAAGAAACAAAGGGAGAAGAACCAAATCAACAAAATTAGAAATGAAAATGGAGAGATCACAACAGACAACACTGAAATACAAAGGATCATAAGAGACTACGACCAGCAGCTCTATGCCAATAAATTGACAACATGGAAGAAATGGACACATTCTTAGAAAAGTATAACTTTCCAAAACTAAACCAGGAAGAAATAGAAGATCTTAATAGACCCATCATAAGCATGGTATCAAAACTGTAATCAGAAATCTTCCAGCAAACAAAAGCCCAGGACCAGATGGTTTCACAGCTGAATTCTACCAAAAATTTAAAGAAGAGTTAACACCTATCTCACTCCAACACTTCCAGAAAATTGCAGAAGGTAAACTTCCAAGCTCATTCTATGAGGCCACCATCACCCTAATTCCAAAACCAAATATGCCACACAAAAAGAAAACTACAGGCCAATATAACTGATGAACATAGGTGCAAAAATCCTTAACAAAACTCTAGCAAAGAGAATCCAACAACATATTAAAAAGATCATACGTCATGACCAAGTGGGCTTTATCCCAGGAATGCAAGGATTCTTTAATATCCACAAATCAATCAATGTAATACACCACATTAACAAATTCAAAGATAAAAACCATATGATTATCTCAATAGATGTAGAAAAAGTCTTTGACAAATTCAACATCCATTTATGATTAAAACTCTCCAGAAATCAAGAATAGAAGGAACATACCTCAACATAATAAAAGCTATATATGACAAATCCACAGGCAACATTATCCTCCATGGTGAAAAATTGAAAGCATTTCCCCTGAAATCAGGAGCAAGACAAGGGTGCCCACTGTCACCACTACTATTCAACATAGTTTTTGGAAGTTTTGGCCACAGCAATCAGAGAAGAAAAATAAATTAATGGAATCCAGACAGGAAAAGAAGAAGTGAATCTATCACTGTTTGCAGATGACATGATCCTCTACATAGCAAACCCTAAAGACTCTATCAGAAAATAACTAAAGCTAATCAATGCATATAGTAAAGTTGCAGGATATAAAATTAACACACAGAAATCCCTTGCATTCCTATACACTAACAATGAGAAAACAGAAAGAGAAATTAAGGAAACAAGACCATTCACCATTGCAAAAAAAGAATAAAATATTTAGGAATATATCTACCTAAAGAAACTGAAGATCTATACATAGAAAACTATAAAACACTGATTAAACAAATTAAAGAGGACACAAAGAGACGGAGAAATATACCATGTTCAAGGATTGGAAGAATCAATATTGTGAAAATGAGTATACTACATTACTCTTCCAACAAAGTCCGTCTGGTCAAGGTTATGGTTTTTCCAGTGGTCATGTATGGATGTGAGAGTTGGACTATGAAGAAAGCTGAGCACCGAAAAATTGATGCTTTCAAACTGTGGTGTTGGAGAAGACTCTTGAGAGTCCCTTGGACTGCAAGGAGATCCAACCAGTCCATCCTAAAGGAGATCAGTCCTGGGTGTTCATTGGAAGGACTGATGCTGAAGCTGAAACTCCCAATACTTTGGCAACCTCATGCGAAGAGTTGACTCATTGGAAAAGACCCTGAAGCTGGGAGGGATTGGGGGCAGGAGGAGAAGGGGATGACAGAGGATGAGATGGCTGGATGGCATCACCGACTCGATGGGCATGAGTTTGAGTAGACTGCGGGAGTTGGTGATGGACAGGGAGTCCTGGTGTGCTGCGATTCATGGGGTCATGAAGAGTCGGACACGACTGAGCGACTGAACTGAACTGAACTGAACCCAAAGCAAACTATAGATTCAATGCAATCCCTATCAAGCTACCAATGGTATTCTTCACAGAACTAGAAAAAATAGTTTCACAATTTGTATGGAAATACAAAAAAACTCAAATAGCCAAAGCAATCTTGAGAAAGAAGAATGGAACTGGAGCAATCAACCTGTCTGACTTCAGGTTCTACTACAAAGCCACAGTCATCAAGACAGTATGGTACTGGCACAAAGACAGAAATATAGATCAATGAAACAAAATAGAAAGCCCAGAGATAAATCCACATAGCTATGGACACCTTATCTTTGACAAAGAAGGCAAGAACATACAATGGAAAAAAGACAACCCCTTTAACAAGTGGTGCTGGGAAAACTAGTCAACCACTTGTAAAAGAATGAAGCTAATACACCTTCTAACACCATACACAAAAATAAACTCAAAATGGATAAAGATCTAAATGTAAGACCAGAAACTATAAAACTCCTAGAGGAGAACACAGGCAAAACACTCTCTAACATAAGTCACTGCAAAATCCTCTATGAACGACCTGCCAGAATATTGGAAATAAAAGCAAAAATAAACAAATGGGACCTAATGAAACTTAAGAGCTTTTGCATGACAAAGGAAATAATAAGCAAAGTGAAAAGACAGCATTCAGAATGGGAGAAAATAGTAGCAAATGAAAAAAAAGACAAAGGATTAAACTAAAAAATATGCAAGCAACTCCTGCAGCTCAATTCCAGAAAAATAAATCACCCAATCAAAAAATGGGCCAATGATCTAAACAGACATTTCTCCAAAGAAGACATACAGATGGCTAACAAACACAGGAAAAGATGCTCAACATCACTCATTATCAGAGAAATGCAAATCAAAACCTCCATGAGATACCATTACACGCCAGTCAGGATGGCTGCTATCCAAAAGTCTACAAGCAATAAATGCTGGAGAGGGTGTGGAGAAAAGGGAGCCCTCTTACACTGTTGGTGGAAATGCAAACTACTACAGCCACTAGTACAGTGTGGAGATTCCTTAAAAACTGGAAGTAGAACTGCCATATGACCCATCAATCCCACTCCTGGGCATACACACCGAGGAAACCAGATCTGAAAGAGACACGTGCACCCCAATGTTCATCGCAGCACTGTTTATAATAGCCAGCACATGGAAGCAACCTAGATGCCCATCAGTAGACATGGATAAGAAAGCTGTGGCACATAACGCAGAGTACTAACCACTATACCTTCACGGCAAAGAAGGAAACTAGAACACTTTCTAACACCATACAAACAAACAAACAAAGAAAATCAAAATGGATTAAAGATCTAAATGTAAGACCAGAAACTATAAAATTCCTAGAGGAGAACATAGGCAAAATATTTTCTGACATAAATCACAGAAGGATCCTCTATGACCCACCAACCAGAATATGGGAAATAAAAGCAAAAATAAACAAATAGGACCTAATGAAACTTAAAAGCTTTTGCACAACAAAGGAAACTAAAAGCATTGTCAAAGGACAGCCCTCAGATTGGGAGAAAATAATAGCAAACGAAGCAACAGACAAAGGATTAATCTCAAAAATATACAAGCAACTCCTGAAACTCAATTCCAGAAAAATAAATGACCCAATAAAAAAATGGGCCAAAGATCTACACAGACATTTCTCCAAAGAAGACACAGAAGAATAAGAAACGCATGAAAAGATGCTCAACATGACTCATTATCAGAGAAATGCAAATCAAAACCACAATGAGGTACCATTACACGCCAGTCAGGATGGCTGCTATCCAAAATTCTACAAGCAATAAATGCTGGAGAGGGTGTGGAGAAAAGGGAACTTTTTTACACTGTTGGTGGGAATGCAAACTATTACAGCTGCTATGGAGAACAGCATGGAGATTTCTTAAAAAACTGGAAATAGAACTGTCATATGACCCAACTATCCCACTCCTGGGAATACACACCGAGGATACCAGATCTGAAAGAGACACGTGCACCCCAATGTTCATCGCAGCACTGTTTATAATAGCGAGGACATGGAAGCAACCTAGATGCCCATCAGCAGACGAATGGATAAGGAAGCTCTGGTACATATACACCATGGACTATTACTCAGCCATTAAAAAGAATTCATTTGAGTCAGTTCTAATGAGATGGATGAACCTGGAGCCCATTATACATAGTGAAGTAAGCCAGAAAGATAAAGACCATTACAGTATACTAATGCATATATATGGAATTTAGAAAGATGGTAACGATAACCCTATATGCAAAACAGAAAGAGACACAGATGTACAGAACAGAATATTGGACTCTGTGGGAGAAGGCGAGGGTGGGATGTTTCGAGAGAACAGCATCAAAACATGTATATTATCAAGGGTGAAACAGATCACCAGCCCAGGTTGGATGCATGAGACTAGTGCTTGGGGCTGGTGCACTGGGATGATCCAGAGGGATGGGATGGGGAGGGAGGTGGGAAGGGGGGATCGGGATGGGGAACACATGTAAATCCATGGCTGATTCATTTCAATGTATGGCAAAAACCACTACATTATTGTAAAGTAATTAGCCTCCAACTAATAAAAATAAATGAAAAAAAATTAAATAAATTACCACATGAGCCAACAATCCCATACTGGGCATGTCCCCTGAGGAAACAGTAACTTGAAAAACACTTCTACTCCAAAGTTCGTTGCAGGACTCTTTACAATAGCTAGGGCATAGAAGCAAGCAAGGCCTACATTTGATTTATGACAGGATCTAAGATTTCTCAGTGTGCTGACCACGCCCCTCAGACCAGGGCAGAGTGCTCAGAGGGGACTTGCTTCCCCTTTAGGCTGCAGTGGGAACCGCCATGTATTCTTGAGGTCTCAAAGGGATGATGACAGGGAGGATTTGGTCTGAATGATGTGGTGTGGAACATCCCCACAGCCCCTGAGGTTCTCATCATCCCACCAGGGAACCTGAAACTCTCCCTTCCCAACCTGACGCTCCCCACTTTGACATGGTCTCTCTTCCCAGATCATCTCAGGGAAGTGTCATGTCAAAATGCCCGATTGCGACTCCATTTTTTATGGGAGGAGCCCCCATCCTCACTCAGCGTCACAACCATGAATATGTTGGGGACTAGGTCCCTTTGTTGAATTAAGTTGATTCCTTTAGAGCAAGCTTCTAACCTCCCTGATCCCACCTCCAGCAAATGATAGGGAGCACCACTGTCAGCCAGCTCCACGTGGGGCCTCCTAGAGCTGAGTGCAGGGGGGCCGCTCAGTGTGGCCCCCATGCAGTTTTCAAGTCTGATAACTGGCCCTCAGGGCCATTATCTAGGACCAAGAGTTCCTTCGAGGGTAGAATCCGGGCCTACCCACACAGACCATCGCCTTCACCTGAGACATGCTAGACCGCATTCAGCCAGTAGCTGTGAGGGACTCAAAAGAGCCACATCACAGGGTTGGGATGCGGGCTGGGTCAGTTTTCTTAACAGTGGGTTCCCAAAGTCCCTTCAGTTACATTCTGATCCTCACCTTGGTTCCGGACAAGTTCTGGACACTGAAACGCCACCAAAGAGACACCACAACTCCTGGTCAATCTCCTCGCCTTTGAAGCTGACGTGGACTGGAGCTGCATACGGTCCTACGTGGGGTCTCTTGGGAATGACGGCAGGGGCAAGGCACTATAGGAACCCCAGTAGCTCAAAATTCATCTGTCTCCAGGTCCTCCTTGTGCAGTGTGTTAGAGCCCGGGACATCTCCAGCTACGAATCCAAGTCCTCCAGCACCCAAACAAATCCCTCGTCTCCCTGAGTCCCTAGTGAGAGGAGTCAGGGCACTGCTCTGAGCATCTCTGTTTGTCAGCAGGGGCGCCACTCTGTGAGCTTCTCTCGTTGGGGGAGACCCTCTCACTAGCACTGATGGTCCTCACTTTAAGTCCGGTTATGGTCAAGATGTCCCCCTCTGCAGATCTGGGACCTAATTCTGCTAGAGGAGGCCCTGCCCTCCCCGAGATCACACAGGTCGAATGAGGGGACCACTTAGAAGTAGCTCTTCTCGTCTCTCAGGGCTAAGAATTTACAGAATTCTGTCTGGCTCCCTCTCCAGGGGTCCCCTCTAACAGTCAGCATTGTCATCTGAGGTCCTGCTTAGGCTCAGGTCCATTCCTCTGTGAAACGGAGGCTGATCCTATTAGACAGAGATCTCACCTCACTGAGACTTGCCAGACTGAAATCAACCTGACGTCTGTCCCCAGAGCTTCCCAGGGAGCCCAGCATCAGATATTTTCCAGGGCCACCTTTTATGGTGTATGCTACCATGAGTCCACTTTCAGGTCCTCATATTAACACATGATAAGTCCTGTAACTCCACTCTCTACTTTATGAAGCTTCTTGTCTTACATCAAGGTCCTAGTCTCCTGAGAATTCCACGTTGGAAGTCAGGGTGATCCCCTTGTGATCCTAGTCCATCAGGGCCTCTGAGAACAGACAGTGCGGATGCAACTTGAGTCCTTCCAGATTCCTCCTGCTCAGCATCCTCACTACATCTACCACAGCCAGGGACTACTCCCTCTACTGATCTAAGATTCATCTTCTTAGTCTTTGGGTGACCCCTGTATTCAGGGGTGATTGTCTCCTCAGCCCTCTTTCATGGAGGTTCCCATATCAGCTTCTGTCCCTTGATTAAAGGCTTCCTGGGAAATGCATATTCCTACACATATTGAGCAGATACCCTCTAGAAAATCTTGGAGAAAAGGGGACCCGGGCCCAAAAGTGATGTAAAATTAGGAAATCAGAGCAGAAATCTAGGAACTCAGGACATATGTTATGCTGTCAGAGAAAAAGAGCTGATATATTCTTTCTCTTCAGCCAGATTTAGGGGGTCTGCTTAGTCGCTCAGTTGTGTCTGACTCTTTGTGACCCCATGGACTGTAGCCCTTCAGGCTCTCCTGTCCATGGGAATTCTCCAGGCAAGAATACTGCAGTGTCTGGCCATACCCTCCTCCAGGGGATTTTCCGAATTCAGGAATCGAACCCAGGACTCCCATATTGCAGATGGATTCTTTACTTTCTGAGCCAGTAGATTTAGGGTAGTTCTGAAGTATTTAATCTCAGCACCTCCCTGTTGGTCCAGTGGTTAAGACTCTGCACTCCCAATACACAGGGCGTGGGTTCGATCCCTGGTCAGGTAACTGGATTACACATGCCAGAACTAAAAGTTCACATGCCACAACAAAAAGCATCACATGCTGCAGCTAAAGAGCCTGCATGTGGCATCAAAGATTCCGGGTGTCACAACTAAATGCAGTGGAGCCAAAAAATAACTATTTTTCATTGAAAAATAAAATGTTTACTTTCTACATAGAAGGATAGTGCCACATAGTCTTGTAAGCCCTCGATCATTTGAGGGTGTCTGAATTTGCACATGAAGATGATCATGTGGTTGCTGAGCATCATCTCCTTCTCTCCTTTATTCATACCTCTTAATTATTTTGGTGTTTGTATTGCCTTGGCTATGTATCCCAACCCAGTGTTTTGGTCACAGAGTTCTTCTTTCTATCACTCAAGATATATTTTGGAGTGCTAGAAGACAGTGAATTAACTGCCTCATGAGCATCTCAGGCCGGGGCAAATGAAAGCGTATGTGCTCTGGACAAGTTCAGACCAGCGCTCCTGTCCCAGCTATGTCTCTTATCAGTTGTGTGGACTTGGGTCCATCCCCAAACTCTGGGAGCCTCAGGTGAAGTGGCTTTTATAGGGGCTAGTGGCATGTAGCTAAAGCACCTGGCACAGTGCCTGGACCACACTGAGACTTTACACAATATCTGTTTTTACTATGATTATGATTATTTTGTTCCCAGAGGATACCACCTACCCTGAAGAAGTTTTAAATCCAGGAGTTGTCAGAGAATCTGTGGCATTCTTGGACATCAAACCCCAAATCAGTCCAAAATGCTGTTTAGAAAGAATCTTTCATTTCCACTACTAAATCATATTTTGAGTGTGGTGGTAGTTTTTTTTTTTTTTTTTTTTTTTAGCTGAATGAAATTCACATAGTTTAGAATTTGGTTCTGAGACTAATGCTTCCTTCCTTCCAAGCTGCTCTTTCATTTAAACAACTCCTAGATTTGTTTTGCCTTGGGTAAGGAAATTGCAACCCACTCCAGCGTTCTTTCCTGGAGAATCCCAGGGACGGCGGAGCCTGATGGGCTGACATCTATGGGGTTGCACAGAGTCGGACATGACTGAAGTGACTTAGCAGCAGCAGCAGCAGCAGAAGAGACTTGCCTACTGGCCCAGTAGCTATGTGGCTGAGAATCTGTGCTCCAAATGCAGTGGGCCTGGGTCCCATCCCTGATCAGGGAACTAGACCCCACTCCACACACCACAGGTAAAAGATCCTATATGCCACAACTATAACATTCCTCATGCTGTAACAAAAGAACTCTCAGTCTGCATGGAAATTCAAGGATCCTGGATGCCAAAGACAAGACCAGGAGTAGCCAAATAAATAAGGAACTTGCCTAAGCTTCATTAGGCCTGGGAAGAATTGATGGAGGAACACTGGGACATAACTGGCTTGGGCCCTCTCTTCCTCATCTTTCAAAGCTGTGATACCCAGGATCTCCGATAGCTCACAGAAGGGGTGGGGGTGGGGCTGGATGGGCGGGGGTGGAACTGGGTGGACTGGGGTGGGGGTGGGTCCGCTGGGGTGGGTGGGCTGGGAGTGGGTGTGGGGAGCAGCCTGATGGAGTGTTCTACAGTCCTCATTCACAGTCCCCATCTTCATATCTATCAGAGCCTGACAGTCCTCCCTTTACTGGACTGTGTCCACAAGCCTCCAAACAAAGTTTCAGCTCTTACAGTTCGGCAGGGGAGAAGTCCAGGAATTGAGCACATGGGTGCCGCTTTGTGTCGCCATCTTCACTGCCCCATGCCTCATTAGCACTCAGCGCTCTCCCGGGACTGGACTTAAGGCGTAGGTTTCCTTCATTTACAGAATCAAGTAATAGCTTATCTTACAGAATACCTTAGATCAAGGTATACAGAAGAAATCAGCCTAAGAGAATTGTAGGAACTGTCCCCTGCCGATCACAGAGATGAGACTTTGGGCATACTCTTTGTTACAGGACGGGGGAATGGTCCCTTGAGACTACATTCAGGTCCTCACCTTGCCTTCAGCTCAGTCCTGGGAGTCCACTCCTAGCCACACGAATGCACTGAACATCAGTCCAAGCTCTTCACCACCAGCTTGGAAGTTTTGCGGAGACACTTCCAGCTATGGCTGCCCTGTGCAGGATCTCTTAGGGATGATGACAGGACCAGGGCTCTGTGGGGACCCCGTCGTTCAGTGTTCAGCGGTCCTTGGGTCATCCTTTAGGGTCCTGAACATGCCGTCTGTCAGAGCCCGGTACCCTTTGCCCTACGGACTTGAGTCCTCCAGCCCCCAAACCAAGCCCTCACCTCTCCAAGTCCCTAGTGGGGAGTCAGGTCACTGCTCTGAGCATCTCTCCCTGACAGGGGCAGCGCCACTCTGTGAGCCTTCCTCCTTGGTGGCAGAGACCCTCTCATTAGCACTGATGGGCCTCATTTTCCCAGTGGTGATGGCCAAGATGCCACCCACCTAAGAACTGGGGTTTCTATCCTGATAGAAAAAGTCCTTCCCTCGCTGAGACTAGACAGAAATGAAGAGGCTTCTCATCCTTATAACTCTGCCTGGAACCTCTGGGGTTAAGAATAGGGGCAGGGGTCTGCAAAGCCTCCTCATTTGTGGGTCTAGTGATACTTCTTTCTTCACTCAGGGGTCTCACCATGATCCTGGCCAGTCCTGGGACCTGACCTTCCAACCTGAGATTCTCACTCCTCTGAACCGAGGCCATTCTTCTTAGACTCAGATTTTGACCTCACAGCGAACTACAAGGCTTCTAAGAGGGAATGTCTTGTCTGGGCATTCTAGGCCTGAGGGCAATTTTGGGCAGGTTTCTGAATGACCTGTATTTTAGGGTGGTTGTCTCTCCAGTCCTCACTTATGGGGGCCCAAATTTTGTCTATCTCTTGTATTAAAAGATTCCTGGGGAAAACCACATCCCTGCAAACTCTTGAGCGGTGTCCCTAATGCAAACCTTACAGTTTCATGTCCCAGACTGGACCTGAGATGGGGAAAATAACACAGAAGTTAGGGGGCAGGATGGGGTGTGCTCCTAGAAAAAAATGCTGACCCATCCTTTTGAAAGCCAGGGTCAGTCTCTTTTCATGACTTGTTTTAATGATTTACAGGCATACTTTTAAAACATTGTACTGCATGTAATCATGGTTCACAAATACTGTGTTTCATTACAAACTGAAAGTTTATGGTAACCATGCATTGAACATGTCTATGGCACCATTTTCCCAGCATCATGTATTCACGTGTGGTCCCTTTTCCACACATTGTTAATTCTTTAAATATTTTAAACTCTTTCCTTATTTTATTTCTTATGGTGCTCTGATCAGTTGTATTTGTTACTATTGTAACAATATGACATTTGTAAATTAAAATATGTGCATTTTTAAGACATCTTCTAGTACGCCTATAATAGGATTAACAACTTTTATAAGCACTGGGAACCCCCCAAATTCCTAATGATTTACCTTATGGCAGTTTTCGCTTTATTGCAGTGATCTAGAACCCAACTCACCATGTCTGAGATATGAGTACAATTCTAAAGGAAAAAGCCATCCAAGATGGTTTTGTGGTATTCTGATTGAGGTCATCTGACACTGCACAGAGAAACGATCTGACTGTCCCTGTCATCAGTTTCTCTTCCTTTTTCCTGTCATTTCCTGAGGTAGCCTTCAAGGCTTTTTGCCTAAAGAAGTGCATTGGAAAAACAAAAAAACAAAACAAAACAAAAGAAGTGCATTGGAATATATCCAGAGGCCTTACTTTTATCCCAAGATACATTTAAGTGGTAAGGAAAACAGCTCTGCTTTAGGACAAGAGGAATATAACAGAATAGGATCTAGAGTAATTCAAAGAAGAACCGAATTCCAGGCCTATCAGTCACGAGTGTTCCCCAGCAAGGGCTCACTGCCTGATGCACATGGAAGCGAAGACTATGGAATGGGCTTTCGAGAGAAAAACTTTAATGCAAGGTGAAGTAGCAATAAGACAGGAAGTCGGGCTCTCAAATCTGTCTCCTCAATCCAGAGTTTGGGGTAAAATTAAAGGGTTTAGTGGAACTGCAAACTTGGAAGCTAATTGGCTAGTCTTGAATTAGTTCATGTGAGCTATTCATGCTGCTAGAGGCCAAATTGTCCCTATTGAAGGACTTCATACAGTTCTCCCATGGCAACATTCCTACTCTGAGAGTTGCACAGACTGAACCCTCTTGGTTCAGGGCTCATCCTGGAAATGGGCTCCTTTTTTGCACTTGTATAGTGCTGCCTCTGAAAATAACTCAAAGTTTGATTAATCAATAACCTGTTTTAAGGAGGAAAAACCGGTTTAAACTGGTCAGTGCTTTATGTTTCAATCCCCTCATTTCTCTTTGTACATTCTTCAAGCTTGTGGAAAACCATCCTCAATTTGGTTAATGAATCTCAAATTGTGCAGAAAATGATAATCCCAGGTCACAGATTTTGTACCAACAAGACTGGAGTGTTATATAAGCATTGACAACGTTGGATTAATTGGTATTGAAGAAAGGTGATTATCAGAGGCTTTGTTTCCTTCACATGTGTCTTTACAGGATATTGCTTTAAATTTGGCATTTTGGTGGCTGCATGGAATTTATCACTACTGGGTCAGCTGTCTTGGCTTTTCCTGGACACTCATCAGCCCAACCTGAGCTCTGCAGTTGAATGATTAATTTCTTCTACTGTAGGACTCTTTCAAAATTAGTTTACATTTTGGCCAGCAAACAGAGCCTGGACCACCTGCATTTAACCAATGCTTGCTGCCTCTTCCTAGCCTTCACGGATTGCAATCGACATCAACCAGCACTCTTATCAGGAACTTGAGGTCTCTGGATGAGGCAGAAATGTTGGCTTCCCCTGGAAAACCCCTGCATTCATGGGAGCTGTAGGAAGGCCTTCAGGGCTTGTCTTTCTGTGGCTCAGAGTGCTTTGTTCCTTTCTAGGAAGAAAATGGGCAAACTAGAGGCACTGTCCCTTAATTTAGGACCCAATTATATCTCCTAGGTTGGTTTCTGGGTTGTATGAATTCCCTGGAGAAACCACTGAGAAGAATGAACAGTCTCAAGGTGACCAGCTTGGATCTGAGGGTTCACTTAAAGAACCCTGAAAAGTTTTCCATTACATGTGGTTATCAAACTGTAGCTTGAAAGGCACACGTGCTACACAGCTTCCAAGGAATCATCCCACCAGTTCCTAGACTGGAGCCCATTTCGTCAGAGGTTCCCAAAATTTCTGTGCCGCCATGTGATGAGGAGAAGCTTGTCCTCAAAGAGAGTCCTATGGAAGTTCAGGCTCTGCCTCACTCTCCACGTAGAGATACTTACCTAGTGAGGAGGAGGCTGAGATAGTGATTGCATGACACTGAAGAAGTGAAAGAGGAAGCTGTCTTAGATTCAGGCAGAGCTAACTTTCAAAGAGCAACTGAGGAGCACACATGTTTAAACACCAATTTCCTCACTTCCTATCTGCCCATGCTGGGGTTCAATATTTCTGGTTAATGACTGCACCACGTGGGAGGTCCACATCTACAACCAATATACATAGATATATAGCAATAACTGAAAAGCACCTAACATGCCCTGGGTATTGTAAACAGTGCTGTGATGAACATTGGGGCACACGTGTCTTTTTCATTTCTGGGTGAATCACGATTTGAATGAGGAGAAATCATGACGACTATTAGCTTGTTAGTGGTAAACCCTGAACATGTGTTTGGTTGAAGGAGTGGGAACAAAGTTGGAGATGGTTGTTTCTAACCATCTGAGAGTGCTCAGATGGACATGTGGGGTGCTGTCCTGCTGGGGGACATCCCTGGTTGCTCTGTTCTCACCAGCAACAGAGGATTTTCATTCCTTCCTTTCATTTCCTTGTCTCCCTTTCTCGCTATTTCCTCCCTACCTGTCTTTCTTTCACAAACATTCAATGTGCTGTGCTGAGTTGTGGTTCGTTGCTCAACTGTGTCCAACTATTTTTGACCCCATGGAATGCAGGCTCCTCTGTACATGGGGATTCTGAAGGTAAGGATACTGGCACAGGCTGCCACTCCCCCCTCCAGGGAATCTTCCCAACGCAGGGATTGAATCCTGGGCTCCCATGTTGCAGGTGGGTTTGCTTTTTACTGTCTGAGCCATCAGGAAACCCTTAAAATGGACTTCATCTGACACTATCAGATATTTCTGATCTGACAGATATTTCATATCTGTAAAATCAAACTGGGTCTATTTTAAGATTTCCATGTTTCTCCTTACTTTTAGAACACACAAAACACAGTTGTTCCAATTATCTTAATGTCTCTGTCTGCAATTACTACAATCTATGGCACTTCTGCTTGTGTTTCAGTTCTCAAGGGAATTTTAGTATGATTTTTCTTACCTTCGTGAGATTTAATATGTTCTTAACGTGGTTCGGGGCTAGTTGCATGCTCTTCTTGTGAATTGGATGCACATGTCTTTAAACATGTCTTCATAAATTTAAAGGCCAGTGATACCTCTTTCTTATAAAGTGTTGTCTCATGCCTCTTGCCCATTATTTTATCAGGTTTTAAGATCTTCTAAAAATTCTAAGAGTCATCTTTTGGGGTTGTTTACGGCATGCATTTTGTACCTCCTAAAATGTTCAGCAGTGTGATGGACCCTGGGTGAGTAAGCAACAAATGGACAACAGGATGTGAACACTTCACAGGAAACCCAGGAAGACCCCCTAAACCAATAAACTGTCCCAGGGGTACACCTCAGGCTGATTTACCCTACGAGTCAATTGGACACATGAGGACTGAGGTGGAGCACACAATCCATTCCCCTTTCCTCCAGAGCCAACCAGCTCAATGAAAGACCATGGCAACTAGATGCACAGGACAGGATGACTCAGTGTTTCATCCAACAAGCTGGGAGCTTGTGGTAGGTGCTCATGGAAATGAATTCCACCTTGGTTTTGGCTGCGAGGTAAGCTCCAAGGGAGCTTCCAGCAAGAAACAAGATGAGAAAATAGGTTTGTGAGGGCACGTGTTGAGAAGACTTTGCACACAAGGGTCACACAGATCTGGGCAAGCTTCACCCCTTGCTGGGAATATTAATCAGCCGCAGGTGGGCATTTCCTGCATGGGATCCCTCAGCACAACCTGAAACATGCATTTCTCTGCCCCATCCCTATCACCCTGTTCAAACCCAAGACTAGGGTGTACTCCTAGTGAGGTGACCCTGAGTCCTAGACGTGAAACGAGACAGCTCCGTGTGGAGCAAGGGCAAGTGTATTCACCGCATTCTCACAGCCTGAAGACAAGGGTTTCCGACTGGAGACCAGAAAATGAAGGCAAGCTCTGGGAACACTGAGAGAAGGGGGTGGAATGGAAAGGTTTGTGTCAGCTGGCCCAGAATTCAATTGGCTTCAAGGTGTATTAAGACCACTTTGCAGGACGACCGAGCAATTATTCTCACTTCCACAGACACTTCAACACAACCTAGTTGTCATGGAGGGAGTTTAGGCAAGATATGAAAAGCTAGATAATGGTGAAATCTGAGAGAGAACAGAATGAATGCCCGAGGAGTGTGGCTGTGGGGCAAGGTTTGGAGGAGATGCACTCTGCCTGCTGTGTGACCCATCAGAGTTGACATAGAGGTGAGGTGGCAGGTGAGTTTGGAGGCCTCTTTAGGGCATAACAAATGCCTCATTTCTCCCAGCAAATCATCTGAATTGCTCCCCATCCTCCCCTAGGCATGTCAGCATGGGGCTTTGTGATGTCAAAACTCACCCAGGGTCACCTTTGGCTGGGGAAGAGACTTACTGAGCTCATAAAGCATGAGGGTGAGTCTCCATGGGGACGGGTATATATAGGGGTGCTCAGGGGCTCTGAGCAGACCACTGTGAGTCCTCCAAATGACTGAGGTGACTGGGAAGCCACAAGGCTCCAGAGTAGTTATGGAACACACACCTCCTGTTACCCAGGAGAAGATGAAGTCCTCCTATCCATTAATGTCCAGAAAAAATGTCAAGGTGAAGTGAACCCAGCCAAACTCCTCTTGCCCATTGACCCCACCCCAGAAGACACCCTCCCCTGTCCTTGCCTGGCACATAAACCTTCTCTGCCCACACCCCTTCTCCTAACGCCATCGTTCCCACCTGTCTTCACACACTTCCCTAAACCAGTGCCATTCTTTGCTCACTGTCTTTTTTTCTCCAGGTGGCCAGAGAAACCGTTAGGGTGAATAATCACATTCTGGCAAAGCTGCCCAAGAAAACCTCTCAGAAAACTCCCACCAAAAAAAGGCTTAAGAAAATCAGATATTCAAAGCCCTGTAGCCAGAATTTCAAGGCAAATGAACAGCTGAATCAGAAGGAACCAGAGAAGGTCCCAGAGACCATGGAGACCCCTGCCATTCCAGCTGGATCAGTGGACAGCCAGTGACTTTGGGGCATGGCTAGACACCTCAGAAATGCTCGGGGGTCTCGCCACTGAGAACTGGCCAAAAGGGTAAATGATGAATATTATCACAACTGCATACATTAATAACAAAATTAAAATACAATCAACCTGATGTGAAATTATGTCTCTTAGTTCTCTGATAGTGCTGGGCAGAGAAGGCAGGGAAGAGATAAGTGTGTGAGGAGGGAGGGAGATGGCTTCTGTGGAGTTGGAGATTGGACCAGAAGGTCCAGTTTGCCAGAAATTAGGGGGCAGAACTTGTTCCTGTCTGAGCTTCGAAGACACACTTTCCATGGGAGAAGAGGAAGAGAACTTGGAGTTTCTCTGTGTGAGTGCAGAGATGGACACTTAGCTGAGTTGCTGTGTCGTGGGGGGGGGGGGGGGGGGGGAGCAGTGCCATTTGTTCAAAAGGCATACAAAGGAGCTGCCCCATGAAAAGAATGGAATATTGACATTTGGAGCAACATGGAAGGTAGAATATTGAGTAAATTAACTCAGACAGAGATTGACAAATACTGTATGATATCATTTATAGAAAGTAAACATACCATAAAGTAAAGAATATGATAATAATGGAGGTGCACAAATATAGAGAAGCATCTACTGGTTACAAGCAGGGAGGGGAAGAGGGAGGGGCAATACAGAGGTGGGGATGTGGGAGGCATGAAGTGTTAGTTAGGTGGAAGATGAGCTCAGGTATGTATTGTACAACATGGGGAATAGAGCCAGGACTTTGTCAAAACTATAAATGGAAAGCAAGCTTTAACAGTTGTATGATAAGAAAGAAAAGGATAGAAAGAGGAGGGAGGAAGGAGGGATGAAATGAAGTTAAAGAATGGCATTTTTGGAGGTCAAAAAGCCAATGCTGATTAAGCCCTTTTTGGCAAAGAATGTATTTTATTTTATTTTATTTTATTGGTGGGTAATTACTTTACAATATAGTGGTGGATTTGCAGTACATTAACATGAATCAGGCATAGGTGTACATGTGTTCCCCATCCTGTTCCCCTCTCCCTCCTCCCTCCCGATCCCATCCCTCTTAGTCAGCCCAGTGCACCAGCCCTGAGCACCCTGATTTATGCATCAAACATGGACTGGCTCTCCCTTTCACATATGATAATAAACATGTTTCAATGCTATTCTCTCAGATCATCCCACCCTCATCATCTCCCACAGAGTCCAAAAGACTGCTCTGTAAATCTCTGTCTCTATCGTTTTCTCCCATACAGGGTTATCATCTCCATCTTTCTCAATTCAATATATATGCCTTAGTATAGTGTATTGGTGTTTTTCTTTCTGACTTACTTCACTCTGTATAATAGGCTCCAGTTTCATCCACCTCATTAGAATGGATTCAAATGTGCTTTTTTTCATGGCTGTGCAATATTCCATTGTGTCTATGTACTTTCTTACCCATTTGTTTGCTAATGGACATTTAGGTTGTTCCCATGCCCTGGCTATTTTAAACAGTGCTGTGATGAACATTGGGGCACACGTGTCTTTTTCACTTCTGGGTGAATCACGATTTGAATGAGGAGAAACCATGATGACTATTAGCCTGTTAGTGGGAAACCCTGCACATGAGTTTGGTTGAAGTACTGGCACCAAAGCTGGTGATGGTTGTTTCAAACCGTCTGAGAGTGCTCAGATGGACATGTGGGGTGCTGATCTGCTGGGGGACAACTCTGGTTGCTCTGTTCTCACCAGCAACAGAGGATTTCCTTTCCTTCCTTTCATTTCCCTTGTTTCCCTTTCTCATTCTTTCCTCCCTACCTGCCTTTCTTTCACAAACATTAAATGTGCTGTGCTGAGGTGTGCTTCGTTGTTCAGCCGGGTCCAACTCTTTTTACCCCATGCACTTTAGCCGGCCAGGATCCTTTGTCCAAGGGATTCTCCAGGCAATCATACTGGAGCAGGCTGCCATTCCCCACTCCAGGGGATATTCCCTACCCAGGGATTGAATCCTTGTCTCCCATGTTGCAGGTGTGTTTTCTCCTTTCTTTCTTTCTTTCTTTTTTTTTTTTTTTTTTTTTTTTTTTTACTGTCTGAGCCATCAGGAAACCTTTAAAATGGGCTTCATCTGACACTATACAGATCTTCATATCTGTAATATCACATCGGGACTGTTTTAGGATTTCCATGTCTCTCCTTATGTTTAGAACAGACAAAACACGGTTATCTCAAGTATCTTAATGTCTCTGTCTGTAGCTCTTAAAATCTATGCCACTTCTGCCTGAGTTTCAGATCTCAAGGGAATTTTACTGTGATTTTTCTTACCTTTGTGAGATTTAATATATTCTTAATGTTGTTTTGGGTTATTCCATACTCTTCTTGTTAATTGGCTGCTCATGTCTTTAAACATGTCTTCATAAATTTAAAGGCCAGTGATACATCTTTCTTATAAAGTCTTGGCTCGTGTCTCTTGCCCATTTTTCTCTCAGGTTTTAAAATCTTTGAAAAATTCTAAGTGTCATCTTTTGGGTTTGTTTATGGCGTGCTTTTTCTATGTTTTAAAATGTTCAGAAGTGGGATGGACCCTGGGTGACTAAGCAAAAAGTGGACACCAGGATATGAATACTTCACAGAAACCCAGGAGGACACACTAAGCCAACAAACTGTCCCCAGGGGTGCACCTCAGGCTGGTTTACCCTACGAGTCAATTGGAAAAACGAGGACTGAGGTGTAGAACACAATCCATTCCCCTTTCCTCCAGAGCCAACCAGCTCAATGAGACACCATGGGAACTAGATGCAGAGGATAGGATGACTCAGTTTTTCGTCCTAGAAGCTGGAAGTTTGTAGCAGTGGCTCATGGAAATGAATTCCACCTTTGTTTTGGCTGTGAGGTAAGCTCCAAGGGAGCTTCCAGCAAGAAAACAAGATGAGCAAAGATATTTGTGAGGGCACGTGTGGAGAAGACCTTTGCAAACAAGGATCACACAGCTCTGTGCAAGCTCCACCCGTTCCTGCGAATACTAATCAGCCACAGGTGTGCATTTCCTGCATGGGATCCCCCAGCACAACCTGAAAAATGCATTTCGCTGCCCCATCCCCATCACCCTGTTCAAACACAAGCCTGGGTAGTACTCCTAGTGAGGTGACCCTGAGTCCTAGATTTGAAACGAGACAGCTCCGTGTGGAGCAAGGACAAGTGTATTCACTGCATTCTCACAGCCTGAAGACAAGTGTTTCTAACTGGAGACCAGAAAACGGAGGCGAGCTCCGGGAACACTGAGACAAGGAGGCGGGATGGAAAGGTTTCTGTCGGCTGGCCCAGAATTCAATGGGTTTCAATGTGCATTAAGACCATATTGGAGGAGGAACGTGGAATGATTCTCGCTTCCACAGACACTTAAACACAACCTAGTTGTCATGGAGGGAGTTTAGGCAAGATATGAAAAGCTAGATAATGGTGAAAGCTGAGAGAGAACAGAATGAATGCCCGAGGAGTGTGGCTCTGGGGCAAGGTTTGGAGGAGATGCACTCTGCCTGTTCTGTGACCCATCAGAGTTCAAATAGAGATGAGTGTGGCAGGTGAGTTTGGAGGCCTCTTTAGGGCATGACTAATGCCTCATTTCACCCAGCAAATTATCTGAATTGGTCCCCATCCTCCGCTAGACGTGTCAGGATGGGGATTTGTGATGTCAAAGCTCATCCAGGGCCACCATTGGCTGGGAAGAGACTTGCTGACCTCATAAAGCATGAGGGTGAGGCTTCATGGGGACTGGTATATATAGGGGTGCTCAGGGGCTCTGGGCAGACCACTGTGAGTCCTCCAAATTACTGAGGTTACTGGGAAGCCACAAGACTCCAGAGTAGTTATCGAATACCCACCTCCTGTTACCCTGGAGAAGATGAAGACCTCCTACCAATTGAGGTCCAGAAAAAATGTCAACGTGAGCTAAACCCAGCCAAACTCCTCTTGCCCATTGGCCCCACCCCAAAAGCAACCCTCCACTGTCCTTTCCTGTCACATAATCCTTCTCTGCCCACACCCCTTCTCCTGACACACTTTTCCCGAAATCACTGCCATTCTTTGCTCCCTCTACTTTTCTCCAGGTGGCCAGGGTAACTGTGAGGGTGAATAATCCCATTCCGGCAAAGCTGCCCAAGAAAACTTCTCAGAAAACTCCCACCAAAAAAAAAGCTTAAGAAAATCGGATTCTCAAAGCTCTGTAGCCAGAGTTCCAAGGTGAATGAACAGCTAAATCAGAAGAAACCAGAGGAGGTCCTAGAGACCATAGAGACCCCTGCCATTCCAGGTAACCAGAAGGAACCAGAGGAGGTCCCAGAGACCATGGAGACCCCAGCCATTCCAGTTAATCAGAAAGAACCAGAGGAGGTCCTGGAGACCATGGAAACTGCTGCCACTCCTACGAATCAGAAGGAACCAGAGGAGGTCCCAGAGACCATGGAGACCCTTGTCATTCCAGCTGGACCTGTGGACAGCCAGTGACTTTGGGGCATGGCTAGAGACCTCAGAAATCCTCGGGGGTCTCACCGCTAGTACAGGCCAACAGTACAGATGCTGAATATTATAGCAGCTGCATACATTAATAACAGAAATAAAATAAAATCAACCTGATGTGAAATTATGTTTGTTTCTGAATTATCTGACAGTGTGGCACATAGAGGGCAGGGAAGGGATAAGTGTGTCAGGAGGGAGGTACATGGATTTTGTGGAGTTGGAGATTGGACAAGAAGGTGCAGTTTGCCAGAAATTAGGGGAAGATCTGGTTCCAGACTAAGCTTCAAAGACACACTTCCCCTGAGAGAAGAGGAAGAGGACTTGGAGTTTCTCTGTGTGAGTGCAGAGATGGACACTTAGCCTCGGAGCTGTGTCCTGTGTTGGGTGGCAGTGCCATTTTGTCAAAGGGCACACAAAGAAGCTTCCCCATCAAAGGAATGGAATATTGACATTTGAAGCAACATGGAAGTTAGTATATTGAATAAAATAACTCAGATAGAGGCAGACAAATACTATATGATATCAGTTATAGAATCTAAACATACTGCAAGTAGAGAATATGATAAAAATGGAGGTGCACAAATATAGAGAAGCATCTACTTGTTACCAGCGGGGAGGGGAAGAGGGAGGTGCAATACAGAGGTCAGGGTGTGGGAGGCACGCAGTGTTAGTTGGGTGGAAGATGAGCTCATGTATGCATTGTACAACATGGGGAATAGAGCCAGGACTTTGTCATAACTATAAATGGAAAGCAAGCTTTAACAGTTTTATAATCAGAAAGAAAAGGAAAGAAAGAGGGGGGAGGAAGGAGGGAAGAAAGGAAGGATAAGAATGGCATTTATGGAGGTCAAAAAGCTAATACTGATTAGGCCCTTTTTAGCAAAGGAATGTATTTTATTTTATTTTATTTTATTTTAATTGGTGGGTAATTACTTTACAACATTGTGGTGGTTTTTGCCATACATTGACATGAATCAGCCATGGGTGTACATGTGTTCCCCATCCTGAACCCCCCTCCACCTCCCTCCCCATCCCATCCCTCTGGGTCCCCCCAGTGCACCATCCCTGAGCACCGTGTCTTTTTTTTTTTTTTTTTTTCCAGTGGGTTTTGTCATACATTGATATGAATCAGCCATAGTTTTACACGTATTCCCCATCCCGATCCCTCCTCTCACCTCCCTCTCCACCCGATTCCTCTGGATCTTCCCAGTGCACCAGGCCCGAGCACTTGTCTCCTGCATCCCATCTGGGCTGGTGATCTGTTTCACCATAGATAATATACATGCTGTTCTTTCGAAACATCCCACCCCCACCTTCTCCCACAGAGTTCAAAAGTCTGTTCTGTACTTCTGTGTCTCTTTTTTTGTTTTGCATTTAGGGTTATGGTTACCATCTTTCTAAATTCCATATATATGCGTTAATATGCTGTAATGGTCTTTATCTTTCTGGCTTACTTCACTCTGTTTAATGGGCTCCAGTTTCATCCATCTCATTAGAACTGGCTCAAATGAATTCTTTTTAACAGCTGAGTAATATTCCATGGTGTATATGCACCACAGCTTCCTTATCCATTCATCTGCTGATGGGCATCTAGGTTGCTTCCATGTCCTCGCTATTGTAGACAGTGCTGTGATGAACATTGGGGTCCACGTGTTTCTTTCAGATCTGGTTTCCTCAGTGTGTATGCCCAGAAGTGGGATTGCTGGGTCATATGGAAGTTCTATTTCCAGTTTTTTAAGAAATCTCCACACTGTTTTCCATAGTGGCTGTACTAGTTTGCATTCCTACCAACAGTGTAAGAGGGTTCCCTTTTCTCCACACCCTCTCCAGCATTTATTGCTTGTAGACTTTTGGATAGCAACCATCCTGACTGGCGTGTAATGGTACCTCATTGTGCTTTTGATTTGCATTTCTCTGATAATGAGTGATGTTAGAAACAACAAATAACACACAAAAGGATTCCCATAAGGATAACAGCTGATCTATCAATAGAAACCCTCCAGGCCATAAGGGAATGGCAGGACATACTGAAAGTAATGCAAGAGAATAACCTACAACCTAGATTGCTGCACCCAGCAAGGATCTCATTCAGATATGAAGGAGAATTCAAAAGCTTTACAGACAAGCAAAAGCTGAGAGAATTCAGCACCACCAAACCAGCTCTTCAGCAAATGCTAAAGGAGCTTCTCTAGACAGGAAACACAGAAAGCTTGTATAAACGTGAACCCAAAACAACGAAGTAAATGGCAACGGGGCCATACCTATCAATAATTACCTTAAATGTAAATGAGTTGAATGCCCCAACCAAAAGACAAAGACTGGCTGAATGGATACAAAAGCAAGACCCCTATATATGCTGTCTACAAGACACCCACCTCAAAACAAGAGACACATACAGACTAAAAGCGAAGGGCTGGAAAAAAAAACATTTCTTGCAAACGGAGACCAAAAGAAAGTAGGAGTCGCAATACTCATATCAGATAAAATAGACTTTCAAATAAAGGCTGTGAAAAGAGACAAAGAAGGACACTACATAATGATCAAAGGATCAATCCAAGAAGAAGATATAACAAGTATAAATATATATGCACCCAACATAGGAGTACTGCAATATGTACGGCAAACTCTAAGGAGTATGAAAGAGGAAACTAATAGTAACACAATAATAGTGGGAGACTTTAATATCCCACTCACAATTATGGATAGATCAACTAAACAGAAAATTAACAAGGAAACACAAACCTTAAATGACACAATGGACCAGCTAGGCCTAATTGATATCTATAAGACATTTCACCCCAAAACAATTAACTTCACCTTTTTCTCAAGTGCACACGGAACCTTCTCCAGAATAGATCACATCCTGGGCCATAAATCTGGTCTTGGAAAATACAAAAAAAAAATTGAAATCATTCCAGTCATCCTTTCTGACCACAGTGCATAAAGATTAGATCTCAACTACAGGAAAAAAATTGTTAAAAATTCAAACATATGGAGGCTAAATAACACGCTTCTGAATAACTAACAAGTCATAGAAGAAATCAAAAAAGAAATCAAAATATGTATAGAAATGAATGAAAATGAAAACACAACAACCCAAAACCTATGGGACACTGTAAAAGCAGTGCTAAGGGGAAGGTTCATAGCATTACAGGCTTACATCAAGAAACAAGAAAAAAGCCAAATAAATAACCTAACTCTACACCTAAAGCAATTAGAGAAGGAAGAAATGAAGAACCCCAGACTTAGCAGAAGGAATGAGCACCGTGTCTTATGCATTGAATATGGACTGGCTATCCCTTTCACATATGATAATATACATGTTTCAATGCTATTCTCTCAGATCATCCAACCCTCGCCGTCTCCCACAGAGTCCAAAAGACTGTTCTGTAAATCTGTGTCTCTTTTGCTGTCTCCCATATAGTGTTATCATCTCCATCTTCCTAAATTCAATATATATGCATTAGTATAGTGTATTGGTGTTTTTCTTTCTGACTTACATCGTTCTGTATAACAGGCTCCAGTTTCATCCACCTCATTAGAATGGATTCTGTTCTGCCTGTAATCTGAGTCCCCAGTCGGAAAAGAAGACTCCTCGAAACAATGCAACTTGCAATAGAGGAATTTATTACTGATGCAAGCCAGGGCCTCCCGCCCTCACCAAGGGTGTGAGGACGGAAAGGCCCTGAGCCCCAGTTCTCTCGGGTATTTATTAGGTCAAAACAAGCAGCAGGTTGTTGGTGCAAGCGGGTTGGTTACACAACGGGTAGTTGGCACAAGCGGATTGGTTACACAGTTGAAAGGCAATTTTTGTTGGTGCAACTTGGGGCTTTCACCTTTCCCCTGATAGTTTCCCTTTTGCTTGCTAGGCATATGTTGATTGGCTAGCTCCAGGAGGCCTGATAATTATGTTACCCCAGGAAACCAGGCCTACTTCTAATCTAGGCTGCCTGTCATGGCGTTAGCCATGACAGCCTCATATTTCCCCCCTGTCTTTGTACTTTTTGTAGAGGAATCTTTCTCTTCACCCTGTGAAATTGACTGATATTGTTGTCTCAATACCATAATTTGGATGGTATTTAGGCGCTCTCTAATAAATGAGACCAGACGGTTTAAAATGCATGGACCAAAGGTCAGTAACAATATTAATATTATGAGTGGACCCAGGAGGGTGGAAATCAAAGTGGTCAACCAGGGGGAGCGCTGAAACCAAGATTCAAACCAGCCTTGTTGGGCTTATCATTCTCTCTTCTGCTGGGCTAGTCCCTCTCTTACTTTTTGGAGAGATTTTTGTACCACCCCTGAATGGTCAGTATAGAAACAGCATTCTTCTCCAAGTGCTGCACATAATCCTCCTTGTTGCAGAAACAACAAATCTAAACCTCTCCTATTCTGTAACACTACTTCAGCCAAGGAGCTCAAGGATTCTTGGAGGTGTGAAATGGACTCCTCGAGTTGCTCAAAATCTTCATCTATTGCAGCCCTTAGTTGATTATGCTGTTCATCTTGCAAGGTTAAGGCTGAGATCCCACTTCCCATTTCTATAGCACCCAATAGGACTGCTTAAGTCAGAGCAGTGACTGGTTCTTGTTTTACCCTATATTGACCAGATGGGTCTAACCTTGGTTGCAGCTCCTCCTTTGAGTAATAGTTTAGCCAGGGAATCAGGTGGACTAGGACACAGAAATCTTGGGAGGCATTAAGTGCTGCCTTATGGACAAAAGGTTTTATTCCGACAGAGCAAGCCCACCACCCGTTTTCTGGTGGAAGTACCCACTGGTGAGTAGAATTGGGGAGGCTAGTCCTAGGGACTGAATTATTATTACATAGGTGTTGATAAGTCTTAGGGATAGTTCCTATACAGGTGCCTATGCCCGTAATGGAGCCTTCTGTTAACCAGCCTGACCCAGGTTGTTGCTGCCGTCTGGAGGCCGAGACATCAGAGGTCACATTGAATCTTGAAGAAAAGGCAACCGCCTCATAATAGGGAGGCCGAATTTTATAGCAAAGCCAGCAACCATTTGTTAAGTCCAGACGAGAGGCATTTAGGGTGAGATAAGCTGAGGAGATCATTTTCATAAGGGGGTCTGTTGGTGGGGACTTCAACCCTGGGGGGTCCCACAGTGTGTGGAGTCGATCTATTAGCCTCACTTTGGTTCTGGGAGGGAGGCTTTGGGGTTGTTCCCTGGTTTGTTCCTAATGCTATTTTGGGTGCCAAATAGAGCGGTCCCAGTTTTAATTTAAGCTCGAACTGGATTCCTGTGTCATAGCCAGTCTTGTAAAGACGGAGGCCCCAAGCTCGGCCAACATCCCACCTGGTAAATTTCTTTTCTTTTTCTGTGAATTTGATCTGTAATGGGAAACTTTGCCCGGGTTTGGATGATACTCCCTTAGCTGGACATTTCTGGGAATTCGGGGGTGATTTTACCTGAATGAGGACCTTGTCGGAGTTAGTGAGCCAATGGACTGTTCCCGTGGTTTCACAACCCCAAGCGGCACAATAAAAAGAGTCAACTCCGCCACATTTTTCAGTTTGGTTCCGATCCCTTCCCCCCCCCCCCCCCCCCCCAGACAGACATAAACCGGCACCTGTTCGTAGTACTGTGGGCCTTTTCGCTCACAGTTACGGGTGAACAGACTGAAAGAGCCGTGGGCAAAGAACTTGGTGAGTTGGTGGGGACCAAACCCATTACAGTTAGCCGGTAGCACGCACAAATCAAAGGTCAGTGCTGGCCACCATGTCCCTTTGGGGTCATGTTGGAGCTCAAATTAAGCACTTCTCCAGTCTCAGGATTGTAGATCACCCAAGTCAGGTTAGCTGGCTGATGGGGGTTGTGGCTGGTTGCTCTTGGGCCGATGAAAACTGTTATCAGCAGGAGAGTTAAGAGGGCTCCCGTTGTACGAGTTTCAGTTTCAAAGGATTTGACGGGTGAGGTCTTGCCTCCCATTCTGCTTGCGCCTTCTCTTGTTCTTCAGGGGTGGCTTGCCACACGTGATTGCAGTAAACCCAGGGCCTGATCCCGTCGACCTTAACAGCAGTAGGAGTGGTAAGGAGAACAACATAAGGGCCTTTCCATCTAGGTTCTAATGTTTTAGATTGCTGTTGTTTTACCCAAACCCAATCACCCGGGCCAATATTATGTGAGGTGATGGTCCCCTTGCTTGTTCCATCATGTATCTCTTGAATTAATTTTCAAACATGGCTATGCACCTTACTTAATGCCATCAGTGTTTGCTGGAAGTGTCCCAAGGTAGGGGGTGGTAGGCATTTTTTCTCGAATATAGGACACACAGGAAGGGGTCTTCCACACAGAATCTCAAAAAGGGTAAGATTCAGCTTATAAGGGGTGTTACACACTCAAAAGAGCGCGAAGGGAAGGAGGGTCACCCAGTCTATGCCAGTCTCTATTGCCAACTTTGTCAAAGTTTTTTTAGGGTCTGATTCATTCTCTCAACCTGTCCTGAGCTCTGGGGATTATATTCAGAATGTAACTTCCATTTTGTCCCCAGAGCTTGGGCCAGCCCTTGTACAATCTGGCTCACTAAGGCAGGTCCATTATCAGAGCCCATAGTCACTGGCATCCCGTACCTAGGCACTATCTCCTCTAAGATCGTTTTAGCAACCACTGTTGCTGTCTCTCTCTTAGTGGGGAAGGCTTCTACTCCCCCCCCCCCCCCCCCCCCCCCCCGAGAAGATATCCACCAGAACAAACAGATATCGATACCCGTACTTGCCTGGTCTTAACCTCAGTGAAATCTATCTCCCAGTGTTGCCCTGGCTCTTCCCCTCAGTACCTCTTTCCAGTGTGCTGCCTTTTCCCTGTCCTCATCAGCTGGCACGCTTTGCAAGCCTGGATTATCTCTCGTACAGTTGCATTTTGTCGAGGGAAACTCAGGCAGGCTGTCTGGAGAACTGTCAAGGTATTTTTCTCCCCCAAGTGTGTAGTTGTGTGCAGGTGTTCACATAGGTGACGACCCAGGATGGCAGGCAATATCAGGTTGTTGTTTTGATCTCGGTACCATCCATCTTTCTCATCCTTCTGGAGGGTGGTATCCTCATTGATCCAAACGAGGTCAGGGAGGGAATAGTCAGGGACTGGTGGCAGAGTTCCCATTCCAGGAGGTAGAATTTCCATGGCTAATATGGGGGTGGCGTAGTCCCGGCTGGCCACTTCTCGAGCGTCCACATCAGCAGCCCTATTGTCCCATGCCCTAGGATCCTCTCCTTTCTGATGACCGGGGACATGTACAATTGCTACTGCCCAGGGCAGTTGAACAGCTTTCAGGAGCCTGCGGATCTCGGGCAAATTCTTGACTTCTTTTCCCTCCGCTGTTCTAAATCCTCTTTCCTGGTATATCAGACCTTGAATATGGACAGTACTAAAAGCATATCGACTGTCCATAAAAATGGTGACTCTCTTCCCTTTTACTTGCTCCAGAGCCTGTATTAGGGCAATCAAATCTGCTTTTTGTGTAGACGTGTTTGGGGGAACTGTCTCAGCCCATATTGTCTGTCCTGAATGATCATCTAGAGCAGCTCCTGCCTTCCTTTGTCCATCTTTTACATAGCTGCTCTCATCAGTGAACCATACTAGCTCACTGTTGTTTAGCGGCACATCAGTTAAGTCTTTTCGAGCTGCCAGGGCCTCAGCCAGTATCTCACTGCAATTATGGAGAGGGCAGTCCTTCTCTGGGTTAGGTAGAAGCGTGGCTGGATTCAGGAAGCAAGGGGTCTGAAAACCCACCCGTGGGGCATCAAGCAGCAGGGCCTGGTAATGTGTCAAATGGGCATTGGAGATCCACTTACCCGGCGGCTGCTTTAAAACTCCTTCGATGGCTTGGGGGGTGTCAACCCAGAGTTGCTGTCCATATGTCAACTTGTCGGCATTGCGGACGAGGAGGGTAGTGGCTGCAATGATGTGGAGGCACGAGGGCCACCCAGAGGCTACCGGGTCCAATCGCTTTGAAAGGTTTGCCACCAGCTGCTTCCATGGTCCCCATTGTTGCGTCAAGACCCCCTTTCCTATTCCTTGCTTTTCATCTACAAACAGCTGGAATGGCTTATTTGGGTGAGGCAGGGCAAGGGCTAGGACTTCTAGTAGGGCCCATCTGAGAGTCTGGAAAGCCTGTTTTATTGGCTCAGTCCAAGTCCAGTTTGGGGTCTCTTTACTTCCCTCATACAAGGGCCAGGCCTTCTCAGCAAACCCCATGATCCACAGTCTACAATATCCAACAGTCCCCAAAAATTCTCACCTGGCACGGGGTCTTGGGCTCTGGTATCTGCAATATTGTTTCCTTCATGGCCTGAGTTAGTCACCTTTGCTTCTGCCTGATCTTACACCCCAAATAGATGACCTCTTGCTGGGATATTTGCACATTTTTTGAGCTAGCACGATATCCCAAGGTGCCTAAAGTCTGTAAGAGGTCACTGGTGGCATGGCTGCATGCCTCTTCTGTGGTTCCAGCCAACATAAGGTCATCCACATATTGCAGCAGGATGACCTCTGGGTGGCAAGTCCGATATTCATAGAGGTCCTCACTCAAAGCCTCATTAAACAAGGTAGGGGAGTTTTTGAACAATTGTGGGAGGTGGGTCCAAGTTAGTTGTACTACCAGTTGGCCTTCCCCCTCAGTCCACTCAAAGGCAAATATCTCCTGGCTCTGGGCGACCAGGGGTAGGCTGAAAAAAAGCATCTTTCAAGTCCAACACAGAGTACCAACTGTACTCAGGCAGCAGACTGCTCAGGAGGGTGTACGGGTTGGGGACAGTAGGGTGTATGTCACTCACAAGCTTGTTGACTTCTCGTAGGTCCTGGACAGGTCTGTAATCCATACTCCCTGGCTTCTTCACCGGTAGTAAGGGGGTGTTCCAAGGGGATTGGCACCTCTTGAGAATTCCGGCATCCACGAGCCGTCGAATGTGGAGAGTGATCCCCCGCCGAGCCTCCTGGCTCATAGGGTATTGCCTCACCCTCACAGGAGTCGCCTCGGCTTTTAGTTCAATGACGACCAGATGTCTCTGTTTAGCCAGTCCCATACCTGCTGTTTCTGCCCATGCCAATGGGTATTTGTGGACCCACGATTGTATATCTGGTGCTATAACCTCTGAGGGCTTAGGCACAAAAAGTCTGTATTCATCTCTTAAAGCTAGAGACAAGACATGTATCGGCTTTCCAAGTCCATCTATGACTGACATTGCCCCAGGGTCAAAATGGATCTTAGCATTAACTTTAGTCAACAAGTCCTGTCCAAGTAGAGGGGCTAGGCATCCTGGTATCCCCAAAAACAAATGGGACACCTGATGGGTCCCCAGATTTACTTTCCGTTCCGTGGTCCAACAATACCTTTTTGTCCCTGTGGCTCCCTGCACCAAGCTGGTTTTCTTAGACATTGGTCCCAGTTTTTTATTTAAAACAGAGTGTTGGGTGCCAGTGTCCACCATGAAGCCAACGGGTTCCCCCTCCACATGTATGGTTACCCAGGACTCGGGGAGGGGTGCCGAGTCTTGACTCCCCTAGTCACTGTCTTCCCCCGCATATAGAACTCGAGTTCCACGGGAAATTCTCTCTCTCTGGGTTGTTCCTCTCTTCGGGTCCCTCTTAGGCCCTCATTTTTCCAGTGCCCCTGTTCTTTGCAGTAAGTTGACTGTTCTTTCTCTAGGGCCTGCCTTTTTGGTCTCTCTTTTTTTCTCCCGGCTGGGGGCCTCGAGACTCCCTCAATTCTGTTCAGGCCTTCATCCCCGCAAAATGAATCTTGGCTAGCTCTCTCTGGTTCTTCCGGTTTTCCTTTGCCCTATGTTCACTATATTCTTTCCTGATCTTCTCAGCTAGTTCTCTTTCCTCCCGGCGAAGTCGTTCCTCCCTTTCTTCTAGGGTCTCCCTATTATTAAATACCTTTTCAGCTGCTTTCAGTAAGTCATGTATTTTCTGTTCTCTTAACCCCTCTATCTTTTGTAATTTTCTCTTAATATCTGGGGCTGCCTGATTCACAAACGCTAGTAGAACTGCAGCACGTGATTCCTCAGCCTGGGGGTCTATAGGTGTATATTGCCTAAAGTCTTCCATTAGCCTCTCTAGGAAGGCTGACGGGCTCTCAGTGGGCTCTTGCCTTACTAAACTTACCTTCACCAAATTTGTCGGCTTCCTAGCTGCAGCCCGAAGGCCAGCCATTAGAGTCTGGCGGTACACTCGGAGAGGCTCCCTACCTTCCACTTGCTCAAAATCCCAGTTAGGCAGCAACAGAGTAAACCCCTCGTCCACGAGATGAGGCTGGGCGGTTAGTCTCCTGTCGACCCCCGGGACCCGTTTTTGCGCCTCTGCCAGGATTTGCTCCTGTTCTTCCATGGTGAAGAGCACCTGCAACAGCTGCTGGCAATCATCCCAGGTGGGGTTATGAGTGAACAAGATGGAATCAAAGAAGTCAATGAGGCCTTGGGGTTTCTCCAAAAAGGAGGATTTTGGGTTTTCCAATTATACAGATCACTCGTGGAAAAGGGCCACTACTGATAGGTTCGCTTTCTGTCCGGGTTAGCTGGTCCCACTCGGACGTGGAGTGCCTGTACAGTAGATGAAGATAACTCTGGGTCCCCATGACCTTGCTCACCCCTATTTCCTCTATTTCTTCTCCGGGGTCGGGGTTCCCTTATCACTTCTGATTCATCAGGGAGGGGGGCTCTTCCCCAGGGGGAACCTGCAACGGAGCTGGGGCATATGGCGGGGGCATAATTTCCGTTTCTAAGTCAATCAGGTTTGGGTACGAGGATTCCTGCAAGACTGGTTTTGGGCCCTTGTTCTTCTCGGCTTCTTCTGGGGGAGTGGGGGTTTCCATAACCAGGGTTTGTACATTAGGAGAATCAGGGAGTTTGTGAACAAAAGGTTTTAACCATTCGGGTGGATTTTCTACTAGATCTTGCCAGACCATAACATATGGAACTTGGCCCAGGTGGCCCCAGGGATCAGGAGACATAATTTTCTCTTTTACTGCCCGAATAATAGAAGGTTGAAAAGTTCCCTCTGGAGGCCATCCAACCTGGAAGGCGGGCCACTCTGCAGAGCAAAAGGTCATCAATTTACTCTTTGTAACCAGTAGCAACAGCTCACACGCTCTAGCCCTGACATCTGAGAAATGATCAGTCATGAGAGAGAGTGGGGTAGATTTTCCTTGCCCCATAGCGAGAGTCAGAAGAAGGTCATTGAGAATTACCACCAAAAAATCGTATCGGGAGTGGTGGCGGCCAGGAGGTTGGGCTTGTGGTATGCTTCGTGGAACTATTTGAGTGCCTTAGTCATTGCACGGAAGTTTTCTTGTTGGGGGCGGGCACCCTAAGGGTTTTTAGCCCATTCTGTGACCCCTTTATCCTTTTACGGGAGTCTTACAGGGGCAGGTGCCCTATTGGCTCTTAAGTGCCTCTCCCATGCCCACACAGACGAGTTTTTATTTGGCCAGATTCTCGGTTTAGAATACGAGAAAAAAGAAAAGAGTTTCACCCTCTCGGGCTCCCGTTACTGGGGCTGACTTGTTGGGAGGCTTTCAGAATCCGTCAGAGAGTAGCTCTGGCCGGGACTCGTCAGTTGCCCTGACAACTGTCTGCCTGTTCACTGAAACTCTCAGAAACAGAAATGAGGCTCCAAGGCTTTATAGGAGGAAGTAGACAACAACACACCAGAGAACAACAAGACAGGAGACAATGCCGGCAGTTATACAGACGCAAAAAGGCGTAGAAAAACACATAGACAGACACACATCGGCCGACAACACAGAACTGGGGGGCGGGACCCCCTGAGTCTCCCTATCCTCTGGAACAAGGGTCACCTTACCAAATGGCATCCACTGTTCTCCAGATCCGGGCTTAGGAGAGGAGACCTCTTTCGCGCAGTGCCGGCTGCTTTCCAGCGTGCTCGCTGGCCTTGGCCTCACACCGGCCAGAACTGCCAATCCATTCCCTCATGGAAAGCTTTCCCTCAAGCCAGACCTTTCCTGCCTTTTAGCCTGGCCTTGGATTTACACTGGACTATTCCAGACCTGCCTGAGCACCAGTGCTATTACCTGTCGTTTTTCCGCTTTGTTCCAAAGAGCGTTCTTCCCTGGTCAAGGGATCCCGGACGAGCCCCCAAATGTTCTGCCCATAGTCCGGATCCCCGATCGGGAAAGAAGACTCCTTGAGACAATGCAACTTGCAGTAGGGGAATTTATTACTGACTCGAACCAGGGTCTCCCGCCCTCACCAAGGGCGTGAGGACAAAAAGGCCCCAAGCCCCAGTTCTCTCAGGTATTTATTGGGTACAATAGAGTAGTTGGTGCAAGCAGATTGGTTACACAGTTACAAGGCACTTTTTGTTGGCCCAATCCTTGTGGGCTTTCAGCTTTCCAATGATAGGTTCCCTTTTTCTTGCTAGGCACATGTTGATTGGCTGGCTCTAAGTGGCCTGAAAATTATGTTACTCTGGGAAACCAGGTCTACTCCTAATCAAGGATGCCTGTAAAGGCGTTAGTCATGACAGCCTCACAATAGAATCTAAACATACCAAAAAGTAGAGAATATGATAAAAAATGGAGGCGCACAGATATAGAGAAGCATCTACTGGTTAGAGGCGGGGAGGGGAAGAGGGAGGGGCAATACAGAGGTGGGGGAGTGGGAGGACCTTAGTGTTAGTTAAGTGGAAGATGAGTTCAGGGATGCATTGTACAACATGGGGAATAGAGCCACGACATTGTCATAACTATAAATGGAAAGCAAGCTTTAACAGTTGTATAATAAGAAAGAAAATGAAAGAAAGAGGGGGGAGGAAGGAGGGAACAAAGTAAGGAAAAGAATGGCGTTTTTGGAGGTCAAATAACCAACACTGAATAGGCCATTTTTCGCAAAAGAATATATTTTATTTTCTTTTAATTATTTTAATTCGTGGGTAATTACTTTAAAATATTGTGGTGGTTTTTGCCATACATTCACATGAATCAGCCATGGGTGTACATGTGTTCCCCATCCTGATCACCCCACCCACCTCCCTCGCCATCCCATCTCTCTGGGTCTGCCCAGGTCACTAGTCCCGAAAACCCTGTCTTATCCATCGAAAATGGACTGGATATCCCTATCACATATGATAATATACATCTTTCAATGCAATTCTCTCAGATCATCCAACCCTCGCCGTCTCCCACAGAGTCCAAAAGACTGTTCTGTAAATCTGTGTCTCTTTTGCTGTCTCCCAAATAGGGTTATCATCTCCATCTTCCAAAATTAAATATATATGCCTTAGTATAGTGTATTGGTGTTTTTCTTTCTGACTTACTTTGCTCTGTATAATAGGTTCCAGTTTGATCCACCTCATTAGAATTGATTCACATGTGTCCTTTTTAATGTGTGAGCAATATTCCGTTGTGTCTATATACCACGGCTTTCTTACCCATTTGTCTGCTGATGGACATCTAGGTTGCATCCATGCCCTGGTAATTGTAAACAGTACTGTGATGAACATTGGGGCACACGTGTCTTTTTCACTTCTGGGTGAATCAGGATTTGAATGAGGAGAAACCATGATGACTATTAGCCTGTTAGTGGTAAACCCTGCACATGAGTTTGGTTGAAGGAGTGGGACCAAATTTGGAGATGGTTGTTTCAAACTGCCTGAGAGTGCTCAGATGACCATGTGTGGTGCTGTCCTGCTGGGGGACATCTCTGGTTGCTCTGTTCTCACCTGCAACGGAGGATTTTCTTTCCTTCCTTTCATTTCCCTTGTTGCCCTTTCTCCCTCTTTCCTCCTTACCTGAATTTCTTTCACAAACATTCAATGTGCTGCGCTATACTGTTCTTCATTGTTCAGCCATGTCCAACTCTTTGTGACCCCATGGACTGTAGCCCATCAGGCTCCTCTGTCTATGGGGATTCTCCAGGCAAGCATACTGAAGCAGGCTGCCATTCCCCCCTGCAGGGTTTCTCCCCAACGGAGGGATTGAATCATGGTCTCCCATGTTGCAGGTGGTTTTTTTTTTTTTTTTTTTTTTTTTTTACTATCTGAGCCATCAGGAAACCCTTAAAATGGGCTTCATCTGACACTATGTTTTTCACATCTGTAAGATCAAATGGGGTCTATTTTATGATTTCCATGACTCTCCTTATTTTTAGAACACATAAAACACATTTATTCCAAGTATCCTAATGTCTCTGTCTGCAATTACTAAAATCTATGCCACTTCTGCCTGTGTTTCAGTTCTCAAGGGAATTTAATATGATTTTTCATACCTTCGTTAGATTTAATATGTTCTTAACATGGTTCGGGGCTAGTTCCATAATCTTCTTGAGAATTGACTGCTCATGTCTTTAAACATGTGTTCATAAATTTAAAGGTCTGTGATATATCTTTCTTATAAAGTGATATATCTTTCTTATAAAGTGTTGGCTCTGGCCTCTTGCCCATTTTTCTATCAGGTTTTAAGATCTTCTAAAAATTCTAAGAGTCATCTTTTGGGTTTGTTTATTGTGTGCTTTTTCTACCTCTTTAAATGTTCAGCAGTGTGATGGATCCTGGGTAAGTAAGAAACAAATGGACAACAGGATGTGAACACTTCACAGGAAACCCAGGAAGACGCACTAAGCCAATAAACTGTCCCCAGGGGTGCACCTCAGGCTGGTTGTCCCTACGAGTCAATTGGACAAATGACGACTGAGTTAGGGCACACAATCCATTCCCCTTTCCTCCAGAGCCAACCAGCTCAATGAGAGACCATGGGAACTAGACACACAGGACAGGATGACTCAGTGTTTCGTCCAAGAAGCTGGAAGCTTGTGGCAGCTGCACATGGAAATGAATTCCAACTTGGTTTTGGCTGTGAGGTAAGCTCCAAGGAAGCTGCCAGCAAGAAAACAAGATGAGAAAAGAGATTTGTGAGGGCACGTGTAGAGAAGTCCTTTGCAAACAAGGATCACACAGCTCTGGGCAAGCTCCACTGCTTTGCTGGGAATAATAATCAGCCACAGGTGGGCATTTTCTGCGTGGGATACCCCAACACAACCTGAAACATGCATTTCTCTGCCCCTTCCCCATCACCCTGTTCAAATCCAAGCCTGGGTAGTACTCCTAGTGAGGTGACCCTGAGTCCTAGACTTGAAACGAGACAGCTCCGTGTGGAGCAAGGGCAAGTGTATTCACTTCATTCTCACAGCCTGAAGACAAGGGTTTCTGAATGGAGACCAGAACATGGAAGCAAGCTCCTGGAACACTGAGACAAGGAGGCAGGATGGAAATGTTTCTGTCGGCGGCCCAGAATTCCATGTGCTTCAAGGTGCATTAAGACCACATTGCAGGACGAACGAGCAATGATTCTGGCTTCCAAATACACAGAAACAGAACCTAGTAGTCATGGAGGGAGTTTAGGCAAGATATGAAAAGCTAGATAATGGTGAAAACTGGGAGAGAACAGAATGAATGCCCAAGGAGTGTGGCTGTGGGTCAAGGTTTGGAGGAGATGCACTCTGCCTGCTGTGTGACCTATCAGAGTTGTCATAAAGGTGAGGGTGGCACGTGAGTTTGGAGGCCTCTTTAGGGCATACTAATGCCTCATTTCTCCCAGCAAGTCATCTGAATTGCTCCCCATCCTCCACTAGACATGTCAGGATTGGGCTTTGTCATGTCAAACCTCACCCAGGGCCACCATTGGCAGGGGAAGAGACTTGCTGACCTCATAAAGCATGAGGGTGAGGCTTCATGTGGACGGATATATATACGGGTGTTCAGGGGCTCTGAGCAGACCACTGTGAGTCCTCCAAATGTCTGAGGTGCCTGGGAAGCCACAAGGTTCGAGAGTAGTTATGGAACATCCACCTCCTGTTACCCAGGAGAAGACGAAGACCTTGTATCAATTGAAGTCCAGAAGAAAAATATCAAGGTGAACTGAACCCAGCAAAACTATTCTTCCCCATCCTCCGTACCCCAGAAGACAACCTCCACTTTCCAGTCCTGGCACATAACCCTTCTCTGCCCACACCCCTTCTCCTTCTTTCCCACCTGTCTTCACACTCTTCCCTAAATCAGTGACATTCTTGCTCCCTGTCTTGTTTTCTCCAGGTGGCCAGGGTAACTGTGAGGGTGAATAATCCCATTCCAGCAAAGCTGCACAAGAAAACTTCTCTGAAAACTCCCACCAAAAAAAAACTTAAGAAAATCAGATGCTCAAAGCTATGAAGCCAGATTTCCAAGGCGAATGAGCAGCTGAATCAGAAGGAACCATAGGAGGTCCCAGAGACCATGGGAACCCTGCCATTCCAGGTAATAAGAGGAAACCAGAGGAGGTCCAAGATACCATGGAGACACCTGCCACTGCAGCTAATCAGAATGAATCAGAGGAGGTCCCAGGGACCATGGAGACCCCTGCATTTCCAGCTAATCAGAATGAACCAGAAGAGGTCCCAGAGACCATGAAGACCCCTGCCATTCCAGCTAATCAGAACGAACCAAATGAGGTCCCAGAGAACATGGAGAACCCTGCCATTCCAGCTGGACCAGTGGGCAGCCGGTGACTTTGGGGCATGGCTAGACACCTCAGAAATGTTTTGGGGTCTGGACACTGAGTACTGGCCAAAAGTACAGATGCTGAGTATTATAGCAACTGCATACACTAATAACGAAAATAAAATAAAATCAAGCTGATATGAAATTAAGTTTGTCTCTGAGTTTTCTGATAGTGGGGGCCAGAGAGGGCAGGGAAGGGATTAGTATGTGAGGAAGGAGGGAGATGCCTTCTGTGGAGTTGGAGATGGGACCAGAAGGTCCAGGTTGCCAGATAGGAGGGGGAAGAACTGGTTCCAGACTGAGCTTCAAAGACACACTTCCCATGCGAGAAGAGGAAGAGGACATGGAGTTTCTCTGTGTTAGTTAGAGATGGACACTTAGCTGGGGAGCTGTGCCGTGTGTGGGGGAGCAGTGTCATTTGTTCAAAAGGCATACAAAGGAGCTGCCCCATCAAAAGAAAGGAATATTGACATTTGCAGCAATATGGAATGTAGAATATTGAGTAAAATAACTCAGACAGAGATTGACAAACAGTGTACGATATCAATTATAGAATGTAAACATACCAGAAAGTAGAGAATATGATAATAATGGAGGTGCACAAATATAGAGAAGCATCTACTGGTTACCAGCGGGGAGGGGAAGAGGCCGGGGCAATATCGGGGTGGGGGAGCGGGAGGCACCCAGTGATAGTTAGGTGGAAGATGAGCTCAGCGATGCATTGTACAACATGGGGAATAGAGCCAGGACTTTGTCATAACTATAAACGGAAAGCAAGTTTTAACAGTTGTATAAACAGAAAGAAAAGGAAAGAAAGAGGGGGGAGAAAGGAGGGAAGAAAGAAAGGAAAAGAAGGGCTTTTTTGGAGGTCAAAAACCAATACTGATTACGCCCTTTTTATCAAAGGATTCTATTTTATTTTATTTTATTTATTTAAATTGGTGGGAATTTACTTTACAATATTGTGGTGGTGTTTGCCATACATTGACATGAATCAGCCAGGGGAGTACATGTATTACCCATCCTGATCCCCCCACACAACTTCCTCCCAATCTAATCCCTCTGGGTCAGCCCAGTGAACCAGCCCTGGGCACCCTGTCCTATGCATCGAACATGGACTGGCTATCCCTTTCACATATGATAATATACATGTTTCAATGCTATTCTCTCAGATCATCCCACCCTCGCCTTCTCCCGTGGAGTCCAACAGACTGTTCTGTAAGTCTGTGTCTCTTTTGCTCTCTCCCATATAGGGTTATCATCTCCATCTTCCTAAATTCAATATATATGCCTTAGTATAGTGTAATGGTGTTTTTCTATCTGACTTACTTCACTCTGTATAAGAGGCTCCAGTTTAATCCATCTCTTTAGAATGGATTCACATGTGTCCTTTTTAATGGCTGAGCAATATTCCATTGTGTCTACGTACCACAGCTTTCTTACCCATTTGTCTGCTTATGGACATCTAGGTTGCTTGCATGCCCTGGTTATTGTAAACAATGTTCTGATGAACACTGGGGCACATGTTTCTTTTTCACGTCTGGGTGAATCAGGATTTGAATGAGGAGAAACCATGATGACTATCAGAATGTTAGTGGTAAACCCTGCACATGAGTTTGGTTGAAGGCATGGGACCAAAGTTGGAGATGGTTGTTTCAAACCAGCTGAGATTGCTCAGATGGACATATGTGGTGCTGTCCTGCTGAGGGACATCTCTGGTTGCTCTGTTCTCACCAGCAAAGGAAGATTTTCTTTCCTTCCTTTCATTTCCCTTGTTTTCCTTTCTCCCTCTTTCCTCCCTACCTGAATTTCTTTCACAAACATTCAATGTGCTGTGCTGTGCCGAGCTTCGTTGTTCAACCATGTCCAACTCTTTGTTACCCCATGGACTGTAACCCTCCAGGCTCGTCTGTCCATGGGGATTCTCCAGGCAAGCATACTGGAGCAAACTGCCATTCCCCTCTCCAGGGGATCTTTCCAATCCACGGAGTGAATCCTTGTCTCCCATGTTGCAGGTGCATTTTTTTTTATTATTATTATTACTATCTGAGCCATCAGGAAACCCTTAAAAAGGGCTTCACCCGACACTATGTTTTTCATGTCCATAATATGAAATGGGGTCTGTTTTAATATTTCCATGACTCTCCGTATTTTTAGGACACACAAAACACATTGTTTCCAAGTATCCTAATGTCTCTGTCTGCAATTACTAAAATCTATGCCACTTCTGACTGAGATTCAGTTCTCAAGGGAATTTAATATGATTTTTCATAACTTCATTAGATTTAATACATTCTTAACGTGTTTCAGGGCTAGTTCCATATTCTTCTTGTGAATTGGCTGCTCATGTCTTTAAACATGTGTTCAAAAATTTACAGGCCAGTGATACATCTTTCTTATAAAGTGACGGCTCGTGCCTCTTGCCGATATTTCTATCAGGTTTTAAGATCATCTAAAAATTCTAAGAGGCATCTTTTGGGTTTGTTAACAGCGTGCTTTTTCTACCTCTTAAAATGTTAAGCAGGGGGATGGACCCTGGGTGAGTAAGCAACAAATGGACGACAAGATGTGAAAACTTCACAGGAAACACAGGAAGACACACGAAGCCAACAAACTGTCCCCAGGGGTGCACCACAGGCTGGTTAACCCTACGAGTCCATTGGACAAATGAGGACTGAGCTGGAGCACACAATCCATTCCCCTTTCCTCCAGAGTCAACCAGCTCAATGAGAGACCATGGGAACTAGATGCACAGGACAGGAAGACTCAGTGTTTCATCCAAGAAGCTGGAAGTTTGTGGCAGTTACTCATGGAAATGAATTCCACCATGGTTTTGGCTGTGAGGTAAGCTCCAAGGGAGCTTCCACCAAGAAAACAAGATGAGAAAAAAGATTTGAGAAGGCATGTGTTGAGAAGACCTTAGCACACAAGGCTCACACAGCTCTGGGCAAGCTCCACCCCTTGCTGGGAATACTAGTCAGCCGCAGATGGGCATTTCCTGCATGGGATCCCCCAGCACAACCAGAAACATGCATTTCTCTGACCTTTCCCCATCACCCTGTTCAAACCCAAGCCTGGGGAGTACTTCTAGTGAGGTGACCCTGAGTTCTAGACTTGAAATGAGACAGCTCCGTGTGGAGCAAAGGCAAGTGTATTCACTGCATTCTCACAGCCTGAATGGTTTCTGACTGGAGACCAGAACATTGAGGCATGCTCCTGGAACACTGAGACAATGAGGCAGGATGGGAAGGTTTCTGTCGGCTGGCCCAGAATTCAATGGGCTTCAAGGTGCATTAATTCCACATTGTAGGACGAACGAGCAATGATTCTCGCTTCCACAGACACTTAAACACCACCTAGTTGTGATGGAGGGAGTTTAGGCAATTTATGAAAATCTAAATAATGGTGAAAGCTGAGAGAGAACAGAATGAATGCCCGAGGAGTGTGGCTGTAGGGCAAGGTTGGGAGGAGATGCTCTCTGCCTGCTGTGTGACCCATCAGAGTTGACATAGAGATGAGGGTGGCAGGTGAGTTTGGAGGCCTCTTTAGGGCATTACTAATGCCTCATTTCTCCCAGCAAATCATCTGAATTGCTCCCCATCCCCCGCTAGACATGTCAGGATGGGGCTTTGTGATGTCAAACCTCACCCAGGGCCACCATTGGCTGGGGAAGAGACTTGCTGACCTCATAAAGCATGAGGGTGAGGCTTCATGAGGACGGGTATATATAGCGATGCTCAGGGGCTCTAAGCAGACCACTGTGAGTCCTCCAAATGACTGTGGTGACTGGGAAGCCACAAGGATCCAGAGGAGTTATGGAATACCCACCTCCTGTTACCCAGGAGAAGATGAAGACCTCCTATCAATTCAGGTCCAGAAAAAAATGTCAAGGTGAACTGAACCCAGCCAAACTCCTCTTGCCCATCGACCCCACCCCAGGAGACACCCTCCCCTGTCCTTGACCGGCACGTAACCCTTCTCTGCCCACACCTCTTCTCCGGAAGCCATCGTTCCCACCTGTCTTCACACTCTTCCCTAAACCAGTGCCATTCTTGCTCCCTGTCTTGTTTTCTCCATGTGGCCAGGTTAACCATGAGGGGGAATAATCCCATTCTGGCCAAGCTGCCCAAAAAAACTTCTCTGAATATTCCCACCACAAAAAAGCTTAAGAAAATCCAATGCTCAAATCTCTGTAGCCAGAATTCCAAGGTGAATGAGCAGCTGAATCAGAAGGAACTAGAGGAGGTCCCAGAGACCATGGAGACTCCTGCCATTCCAGTTAATCAGAATGAATCAGAGGAAGTCCCAGAGACCATGGAGGCCCCTGCATTTCCAGCTAATCAGAATGAACTGGAAGGGGTCCCAGAGACCATGGAGACCCCTGCCATTCCAGCTAATCAGAACGAACCTAATGAGGTCCCAGAGAACATGGAGAACCCTGCCATTCCAGCTGGACCAGTGGGCAGCCAGTGACATTGGGGCATGGCTAGACAACTGAGAAATGCTTGGGGGTTTGGACACTGAGTACTGGCCAAAAGTACAGATGGTGAATATTATAGCAACTGCATACACAAATAACGAAAATAAAATAAAATCAAACTGATGTGAAATAATGTTTGTCTCTGAGTTCTCTGATCGTGAGAAGCAGAGACGGCAGGAAAGGGATAAGTGTGTGAGGAGGGAGGGAGATGGCTTCTGTGGAGTTGGAGATGGGACCAGAAGGTCCAAGTTGCCAGAAAATAGGGGGAAGAATTGGTTCCAAACTGTGCTTCAGAGACACACTTCCCATGAGAGAAGAGGAAGAGGACTTGGAGTTTCTCTGTGAGTGCAGAGATGGACACTTAGCTGGGGAGCTTTGTCGTATGTGGTGGGGCAGTGCCATTGGTTTAAAGGCATACAAAGGAACTGCCCCATCAAAAGAATGGAATATTGGCATTTGCAGCAACATGGAAGGTAGAATATTGAGTAAAATAACTCAGACAGAGATTGACAAATACTTTATGATATCACTTATAGAATGTAAACATACCGCAAAGTAGAGAATATGATACTAATGGAGGTGCACAAATATAGAGAAGCAACTCCTGGTTACCAGCAGGGAGGGGAAGAGGACAGGGCAATACAGAATTGGGGGAGTGGGGGCACACAGTGATAGTCAGGTGGAAGATGAGCTCAGGGATGAATTGTACAACATGAGGAATAGAGCCAGGACTTTGTCATAACTATAAATGGAAAGCAATCTTTAACAATTGTATAATCAGAAAGAAAAGGAAATAAAGAGGGGGGAGGAAGGAGGGAAGAAAGGAAGGAAAAGAAGGGCGTTTTTGGAGGTCAAAAATTTAATACTGATTAGGCACTTTTTATCAAAGAATTCTATTTAATTTTATTTATTTTAATTGGTGGGTATTTACTCTACAATATTGTGGTGGTTTTTGCCATGTATTGACATGAATCAGCCATGGGAGTATACGTATTCCTGATCTTGATTCCCCCTCACATCTTCCTTCCAATCCAATCCCACTGGGTCAGCCCAGTGAAACAGTCCTGGGGACCCTGTCTTATATATCGAACATGGACTGGCTATCCCTTTCACATAGGATAATATACATGTTTCAATGGTATTCTCTCAGATCATCCCATCCTCGGCGTCTACCACAGAGTCCAAAAGATTGTTCTGTAAATCTGTGCCTCTTTTGTTGTCTCCCATATAGGGTTATCATCACCATCTTCCTCAATTCAATATATATGCCTTAGTATAGTGTAATGGTGTTTTTCTTTCTGACTAACTTCACTCTGTGAAATAGGCTCCAGTTTCATCCACCTCATTAGTATGGACTCACATGTGTCCTTTTTAATGGCTGAGCAATATTCCATTGTGTCTATTTACCAGAGCTTTCTTACCCATTTGTCTGCTGATGGACGTCTAGGTTGCTTCCATGCCCTGGTTATTGTAAACAGTGCTCTGATGAACACTGGGGCACATGTGTCTTTTCACTTCTTTGTTGATCAGTATTTGAATGAGGAGAAACCATGATGACTATTATTCTGTTAGTGGTAAACACTGCACATGAGTTTGGTTGAAGGACTGGGACCAAAGTTGCAGATGGTCGTTTCAAACCGGCTGAGAGTGCTCAGATGGACATGTGGGGTGCTGTCCTGCTGGGGGACATCTCTGGTTGCTCTGTTCTCACCAGCAATGGAGGATTTTCTTTCCTTCCTTTCATTTCCCTTGTTGCCGTTTCTCCCTCTTTCCTCCCTACCTGAATTTCTTTCACAAACATTCAATTTGCTGCACTGTGCTGTGCTTCGTTGTTCAGCCATGTCCAACTCTTTGTGACCCCATGGACTGTAGCCCGTCAGGCTCCTCTGTCCATGGGGATTCTCCAGGGAAGCATACTGGAGTAGGCTGCCATTCCCCCCTCCAGGGGATTTTCCAAACCCAGGGATTGAATCCTGGTCTCCCATGTGGCAGGTGGTTTTTTTTTTTTTTTTTTTTTCTTCTTTTTTTCTTTTTATTATCTGAACCATCAGGAAACCCTTAAAATGGGCTTCATCTGACACTATGTTTTTCATATCTGTAAGATAAAATGGGGTCTATTTTAAGATTTCCATGTTTCTCCTTACTTTTAGAACACACAAAATACAGTTATTCCAAGTATCTTAATGTCGCTGTCTGCAATTACTAAAATCTACAGCAGGTCTGCCTGCATTTCAGGTCTCAATTTTAGTATGATTTTTCTTACCTTCATGAGATTTAATATGTTCTTAACGTGGTTCAGGGCTAGTTCCATACTTTTCTTGTGAATGGGCTGCTCATGTCTTTAAACATGTCTTCATAAATTTAAAGGCCAGTGATACATCTTTCTTATAAAGTCTTGGCTCTTGCATTTGCTATTTTTTCTATAAGGATTTAAGTATTTCTAAAAATTTGAAGGGTCATCTTTGGGTTTCTTTACGGCATGATTTTCCTACCTCTTAAAATGTTCAGCAGTGTGATGGACCCTGGGTGAGTAAGCAACAAGTGGACACCAGGATGTGAACACTTCACAGGAAACCCAGGAATACCAACTAAGCCAACAAACTATCCCCAGGCATGCACCTCAGCCTGGTTGTCCCTACGAGTCAATTGGAAAAAGGAGGACTGAGGTGGAGCACACAATCCATTCCCCTTTCCTCCAGAGCCAACCAGCTCAATGAGAGACCATGGGAACTACATGCACAGGACAGGATTACTCAGTGTTTCATCCAAGAAGTTGGACGCTTGTGGCAGCTGCTCATGGAAATGAATTCCACCTTGGTTTTGGCTGTGAGGTCAGCTCCAAGGGAGCTTCCAGCAAGCAAACAAGATGAGAAAAGAGATTTGTGAGAACACGTGTTGAGAAGACCTTTGCATACAAGGCTCACACAGCTCTGGGCAAGCTCCACCCCTTGCTGGAAATACTAATCAGGCGCAGGTGGACATTTCCTGCATGGGATCCCTAAGCACAACCTGAAACATGCATTTCTCTGCCCCTTCCCCATCACCCTGTTCAAACCCAAGCCTGGGTAGTACTCCTAGTGAGGTGACCCTGAGTCCTAGACTTGAAACAAGACAGCTCCGTGTGGAGCAAGTGCAAGTGTATTCACCGCATTCTCACAGCCTGAAGACCAGGGTTTTCAACTGGAGACCAGAAAATGGAGGCGAGATCCGGGAACACTGAGACAAGGAGGCAGGATGGAAAGGTTTCTGTCGGCTGGCCCAGAGTTCAGTGGGCTTCAATGTGCATTAAAACCACATTGCAGAATGGACGAGCAATGATTCTTGTTTCCACAGACACTTAAACACAACCTAGTTGTCATGGAGGATGTTTAGGCAAGATATGAAAATCTAGAAAATGGTGAAAGCTGAGGGAGAACAGAATGAATGCCCGAGGAATGTGGCTTAGGGGCAAGGTTTGGAGGAGATGCACTCTGCCTGCTGTGTGACCCATCAGATTTGACATAGAGGTGAGTGTGGCAAGTGAGTTTGGAGGCCTCTTGAGGGCATTACTAACGCCTCATTTTGCCAGCAAACCATCTGAATTGCTCCCCATCCTCCGCTAGACATGTCCGAATGGGGCTTTGTGATGTCAAAGCTCACCCAGGGCCACCCTTGGCAGGGGAAGAGACTTGCTGACCTCATAAACCATGAGGGTGAGGCTCCATGGGGACGGGTATATATAGGGGTGCTCAGGCGCTCTGAGCAGACCACTGGGAGTCCTCCAAATGACTGAGGTGACTGGGAAGCCACAAGGCTCCAGAGGAGTTATGGAACACCCACCTCCTGTTACCCAGGAGAAGATGAAGACCTCCTATCAGTTGAGGTCCAGAAAAAAATGTCAAGGTGAACTGAACTGAGCCAAACACCTCTTGCTCATTGACCCCACCACAGGAGACACCCTCCCCTGTCCTTCCCTGGCACATAACCCTTCTCTGCCCACACCCCTTCTCCTGAAGCCATCGTTCCCACCTGTCTTCACACTCTTCCCTAAACCAGCACCATTGTTGCTCCCTGTCTTGTCTTCTCCAGGTGGCCATGGTAACCGTGGTTGTGAATAATCCCATTCCGGTAAAGCTGCCCAAGAAAACTTCTCTGAAAACTCCCAACACAAAAAAGCTTAAGAAAATCAGATGCTCAAAGCTCTGTAGCCAGAGTTCCAATGCGATTGTACAGCTGAATCAGAAAGAACCAGAGGAGGTGCCAGGGACCATGGAGACCCCTGCCATTCCAGGTAATCAGAAGGAACTAGAGGAGGTCCCAGAGTCCATGGAGACCACTGCCATTCCAGCTAATGAGAATGAATCATAGGGTGTCCCGGACACCATGGAGACCCTTGCATTTCCAGGTAATCAGAATGAACCAGAGGAGATCACAGAGACTATGGAGACCCCTGCCATTCCAGCTGGACCAGTGGACAGCCCGGGATTTCGGGACATGGCTAAACACCCCAGAAATGCTTGGGGGTCTGGCCGCTGATTATTGGCCAAAAGTACAGATGCTGAATATTATAGCAACTGCATACACTAATAACGAAAATAAAATAAAATCAAGCTGATGCGAAATTATGTTTGTCTCTGAGTTCTCTGATAGTGGGGGCCACAGAGGGCAGGGAAGGGATAAGTGTGTGAGGAAGGACGAAGATGGCTTCTGTGGAGTTGGAGATGAGACCAGAAGGCTCAGGTTGCCAAAAAGTAGGGGGAAGAACTGGTTCCAGACTGAGCTTCAAAGATACACTTCTCATGGGAGAAGAGGAAGAGGACTTGGAGTTTCTCTGTGTGAGTGCAGAGATGGACACTTAGCTGGGGAGCTGTGTCATGTGTGGTTGGGCAGTGCCATTTGTTCAAAAGGCATACAGTGGAGCTGCCCCATCAAAAGAATGGAATACTGACATTTGCGTCAACATGGAGGTGAATATTGAGTAAAATAACTCAGAGATTGACAAATACTGTATGATATTACATATAGAATGTAAGCATACCACAAACTAGAAAATAGGATAATAATGGAGGTGCACAAATATAGAAAAGCATCTCCTGGTTACCAGCGGGGAGGGGAAGAGGCTGGGGAAATACAGAGTTGGGGGAGTGGGAGGCACACAGTGATTGTTAGGTGTAAGATGAGCTCAGGGATGCATTGTACAACATGGGGAATAGAGACAGGACTTTGTCATAACTATAAATGGAAAGCATTCTTTAACAGTTGTATAATCAGAAAGAAAAGGAAAGAAAGATTGGGGAGGTTGGAGGGAAGAAAGAAAGGAAGAGAAGGGCGTTTTTAGAGGTCAAAAGTCAATACTAATTAGGCCCTTTTTATCAAAAGATTCTATTTTGTTTTATTTTATTTTATTTATTTCAATTGGTGGGTATTTACTTTACAATATTGTGGTGGTTTTTGCCATACATTGACATGAATCAGCCATGGGAGTACATGTATTCCTTATCCTGATTCCCCCTCACATTTTCCTCCCAATCCAATCCCCCAAGGTCAGCCAGTGAATCAGTCCTGGGCACCCTGTCTTATATATCAAACATGGACTGGCTATCCCTTTCACATATGATAATATACATGTTTCAATGCTATTCTCTCAGATCATCCCATCCTCTCCATCTCCCACAGAATCCAAAAGACTGTTCTGTAAATCTGTGTTTCTTTTGCTGTCTCCCATATAGGGTTATCATCTCCATCTTCCTCAATTCAATATATATATATGCCTTAGTATAGTGTGTTGGTGTTTTTCTTTCTGACTTACTTAACTCTCTATAATAGTCTCCAGTTTCATCCACCTCTTTAGAATGGATTCACATGTGTTCTTTTTAATGGCTGAGCAATATTCCATTGTGTCTATGTACCAGAGCTTTCTTACCCATTTGTCTGGTGATGGACATCTTAGGGTGCTTCCATGCCCTGGTAATTGCAAATAGTGCTGTGCTGAACATTGGGGCACACGTGTCTTTTTCACGTCTGGGTGAATCAAGATTTGAATGAGGAGAAACCATGATGACTATTAGTCTGTTAGTGGTAAACACTGCACATGAGTTTGGTTGAAGGAGTGGGACCAAAGTTGGAGATGGTTGTTCCAAACCGGCTGAGAGTGCTCAGATGGACATGTGGGGTGCTGTCCTGCTGGGGGACATCTCTGGTTGCTCTGTTCTCACCAGCAATGGAGGATTTTCTTTCCTTCCTTTCACTTCCCTTGATTCCTTTTCTCCCTCTTTCCTCCCTACCTGAATTTCTTTCACAAACCTTCAATGTGCTGTTCTGTGCTGTGCTTCGTTGTTCAGCCATGTCCAACTCTTTGTGAACCAATGGACTGTAGCCCGCCAGGCTCCTCTGTCCATGGGGATTCTCCAGGAAATCATACTGGAGCAGGCTGCCTTTCCCCCCTCCAGGGGATCTTCCCAACCCAGGGATACAATCCTGGTCTCCCATGTTGCAGGTGGGTTTTTTTTATTACTATCTGAGCCATCAGGAAACCCTTAAAATGGGCTTCATCTGACACTATGGTTTTCATATCTGTAAGATCAAATGGAGTCTATTTCTTGATTTCCATGTCTCTCCTTATTTTTATAACACACAAAACACATTTAGTCCAAGTATCCTAATGTCTCTGTCTGCCATTACTAATAACTATGCCACTACTGCCTGAGTTTCAGTTCTCAAGCAAAATTTAGTATGATTATTCTTACCTTCCTTAGATTTAATATGTTCTTAGCATGGTTCAGGGCTAGTTCCACACTCTTCTTGTGAATTAGCTGCAAATATCTTTAAACATGTCTTCGTAAATTTAAAGGCCAGTGACACATCTTTCTTATAAAGGGTTGGCTCGTGCCTCTTGCCCATTTTTCTTTCAGGTTTTAAGACCTTTCTTCTCAAAATTGTAAGAGTCATTTTTGGGTTTGTTTATGGCGTGTTTTTTCTACCTCTTAAAATGTTCAGCAATGTGATGGACCCTGGGTGAGTAAGCAATAAATGGACAACAGGATTTGAACACTTCATAGGAAACCAGGAAGACCCACTAAGGCAACAAACTGTCCCCAGGGGTGCACCACAGGCTGGTTGACCCTACGAGTCAATTGGAAAAATGAAGACTGAGGTGCAGCACACAATCCATTCCCCTTTCCTCCAGAGCCAACCAGCTCAATGAGACACCATGGGAACTAGATGCACAGGACAGGATGACTCAGTGTTTGGTCCAAGTAGCTGGAAGCTTGTGGCAGCTCCTCATGGAAATGAATTCCACCTTTGTTTTGTCTGTGAGATAATCTCCAAGGGAGCTTTCAGCAAGAAAACAAGATGAGAAAAGAGATTTGTGAGGTCACGTGTTGAGAAGACCTTTGCATACAAGGCTCACACAGCTCTGGGCAAGATCCACCCCTTGCTGGGAATACTAATCAGCCGCAGGTGGGCATTTCCTGCATGGGATCTCCCAGCACAACCTGAAACATTCATTTCTCTGCCCCTTCCCAATCACCCTGTTCAAACGCAAGCCTGGGGAGTACTCCTAGTGAGGTGACCCTGAGTCCTAGACTTGAAAAAAGACAGCTCCCTATGGAGCAAGTGCAAGTGTATTCACTGCGTTCTCACAGCCTGAAGACAAGGGTTTCCGACTGGAGACCAGAAAATGAAGGCGAGCTCCGGGAACACTGAGACAATGAGGCGGGATGGAAAGGTTTCTGTCAGCCGGCCCAGAATTCAATGGGCTTCAAGGTGCATTAAGACCAAACTGCAGGAAGAACGAGCAATGATTCTCACTTCCACAGACACTTAAACACAACCTAGTTGTCATGGAGCGAGTTTTGGCAAGATATGAAAAGCTAGATAATGGTGAAAGCTGACAGAGAACAGAATGAATGCCCGAGGAGTGTGGCTGTGGGGCAAGGTTGGGAGGAGATGCACTCTGCCTGCTGTGTGACTCATCAGAGTTGACATAGAGGTGAGTGTGGCAGGTGAGTTTGGAGGCCTCTTTCGCTCATTAAAAATGCCTCATTTCTCCCAGCAAATCATCTGAATTGCACCCCATCCTCCGGTAGACATATCAGGATGGGTCTTTCTGATGTCAAAGCTCACCCAGGGCCCCTGTTGTCTTGGGAAGAGACTTGCTGACCTCATAAACCATGAGGGCGAGGCTCCATGGGGACGGGTATATATAGGGGTGCTCAGGGGCTCTGAGCAGACCCCTGGGAGTCCTCCAAATGACTGAGGTAACTGGGAAGCCACAAGGCTCCAGAGTAGTTATGGAACACCAACTTCCTGTTACCCAGGAGAAGATGAAGACCTCCTATCAGTTGAGGTCCAGAAAAAAATGTCAAGGTGAACTGAACCCAGCCAAACTCCTCTTGCCCATCGACCACACCCCAGAAGACACCCTCCCCTGTCCTTGCTTGACATATAACCCTCTCTGCCCACACCCCTTCTCTAGAAGCCATCGTTCCCACCTGTCTTCACACTCTTCCCTAAACCAGTGCGATTCTTGCTCCCTGTCTTGTTTTCTCCAGGTGGCCAGGGTAACCGTTAATGTGAATAATCCCATTCCGCCAAAGCTACCCAAGAAATCTTCTCTGAAAACTCCCACCACAGAAAAGTTTAAGAAAATCAGATACTCAAAACTCTGTAGCCAGAGTTCCAAGGCGAATGAACAGCTGAATCTCAAGGAATCAGATGGGGTCTCAGAGACCATGGAGACCCCTGCCATTCCAGGTAATCAGAAGGAAACAGAGGAGGTCACAGAAACCATGGAGACACATGCCATTCCAGCTACTCAGAATGAATCAGAGGGGGTCCCAGAGACCATGGAGACCCCTGAATTTCCAGCAAATAAAATGAACCAGTGAAGGTCCTAGAGACCATGGAGACTCCTGCCATTTCAACTAATCAGAATGAATCAGAGGAGTTCCCAGAGACCGTGGAGAACCCTGCATTTCCAGCTAATAAGAATGAACCAGAAGGTCCCAGAGACCATGCAGACCCCTGCCATTCCAGCTAATCAGAACAAACCAGAGGAGGTGCCAGAGACCATGGAGTCCCCTGCCATTTCAGCTGGACCAGTGGACAGTCAGTGATATCGGGGCATGTCTAGACACCTCAGAAATGCTTCTGGGTCTGGCCGCTCAGGATTAGCCAAAAGTACATATGCTGAATATTATAGCAACTACATACACTAATAACAAAAATAAAATAAAATCAAGCTCATGTGAAATTAGGTTTGTCTCTGAGTTCTCTGTTAGTGGGGCGCATAGAGGGCAGGTAAGGGATAACTGTGTGGGGAGGGAGGGAGATGGCTTCTGTCGAGTTGGAGATGGAGCCAGAAGGTCCAGTTTGCCAGGAAGTAGGGGGAATAACTGGTTCCAGAGTGAACTTCAAAGACACAATTCCCATGGGAGAAGAGGAAGAGGACTTGGAGTTTCTCTGTGCGAGTGCAGAGATGGAAACTTAGCTGCGGAGCTGTGTCCTGTGTGCGTAGGGCAGTGCCATTTGTTCAAAGGCATACAAAGGAGCTGCCCCATCAAAAGAATGGAATATTGACATTTGCAGCAACATGGAAGGTAGAGTATTGAGTAAAATAACTCAGACAGAGATTGACAAATACTGTATGATATCACTTATAAAATGTAAACATACCGCAATGTAGAGAATATTATAATAATGGAGGTGCACAAATATAAAGAAGCATCTACTGGTTAGAAGCAGGGAGGGGAAGAGGGTTGGCCAATACAAAGGTGGGGGAGTGGTTGGCACGCAGTGATAGTTAGCAGAAAGATGAGCTCAGGGATTGCATTGTACAACATAGGGAATGGAGCCAGGACTTTGTCATATCTATAAATGGAAAGCAAGCTTTAACAGTTGTATAATCAGAAAGAAAAGGAAAGAAAGTGGGGGGAGGAAGGAGGGAAGAAAGGAAAGAAAAGAAGGGCGTTTTTGGAGGTCAAAAAGTCAATACTGATTAGGCCCTTTTTATCAAAGAATTCTATTTTATTTTATTATATTTATTTTAATTGGTGGGTATTTACTTTACAATATTGTGGTGGTTTTTGCCATACATTGACATGAATCAGAGATGGGAGTATATGTATTCCCCATCCTGATTCTCCCTCACATCTTCCTCCCAATCCAAATCCTCTGGGTAGGCCCAGCGAACCAGTCCTGGGAATCCGGTCTTATGCATGGAACATGGACTGGTTATCCCTTTCACATATGATAATATACATGTTTCAATGCTATTCTCTCAGATCATCCCACCCTCACAGTCTCCCACAGAGTCCAAAAGACTGTTCTGTAAATCTGTGTCTCTTTTCCTGTCTCACATATAAGGTTATCATCTCCATCTTCCTCAATTCAGTACATATGCCTTAGTATAGTGTATTGGTGTTTTTCTTTCTGACTTACTTCGCTCTGTATAATAGGCTCCAGTTTCATCCACCTCATTCAAATAGATTCACATGTGTTCTTTTTAATGGCTGAGCAATATTCCATTCTGTCTATGTACCACAGCTTTCTTACGCATTTGTCTGCTAATGGACATCTAGGTTGCTTCCATGTCCTGGTTATTGTAAACAGTGCTGTGCTGAACATTGGGGCACACGTGTCTTTTTCACTTCTGGGTGAATCAGGATTTGAATGAGGAGAAACCATGATGACTATTAGTCTGTTAGTGGTAAACACTGCACATGAGTTTGGTTGAAGGAGTGGGACCAAATTTGGAGATGGTTGTTCCAAACCGGCTGAGAGTGTTCAGATGGACATGTGTGGTGCTGTCCTGCTGGGGGACATCTCTGGTTGCTCTGTTCTCACCAGAACCGGAGGATTTTCTTTCCTTCCTTTCATTTCCCTTGTTGCTCTTTTTCCCTCTTTCCTCACTACTTGAATTTCTTTCACAAACATTCAGTGTGCTGCTCTGTGCTGTGATTCAATATTCAGCCATGTCCAACTCTTTGTGACCCCATGGACTGTAGCCCGCCAGGCTCCTCTGTCCATGGGGATTCTCCACGCAAGCATACTGGAGCAGGCTGCCATTCCCCCCTCCAGGGGATCTTCCCAACACAGGGATTGAATCCAGGTCTCCCATGTTGCCGGTGGTTTTTTTTTTTTTTTTTTTAATTACTATCTGAGCCATCAGGAAACCCTTAAAATGGGTGTCATCTGACACTGTTTTTCATATCTGTAGATCAAATTGGGTCTAATTTATGATTTCCTTGACTCTTCTTATTTTTAGAACACACAAAACACATTTATTCCAAGTATCCTAATGTCTCTGTCTGCAATTATTAATATCTATGCCACCTTGCCAGAGTTTCAGTTCTCAAGGGAAATTTAGTATGATTTTTCTGACATTTGTTAGATTTAATATTTTCTTAACGTGGTGCGGGGCTAGTTCCATATTCTTCTTGTGAATTGTCTGCTCGTATCTTTAAACATTTCTTCATAAATTTAAAGGCCAGAGATACATCTTTCTTATTAAGTGTTGGGTCCTGCCTCTTGCCCATTTTTCTATCAGGTTTTAAGATCTTCTAAAAATTCTAAGAGTCATCTTTTCGGTTTTTTTACAGCATGCTTTTTCTACCACTTAAAATGCTCAGCAGTGTGATGGACTCTGGGTGAGTAAGCAACAAAAGGACAACAGGATGTGAACGCTTCCCAGGAAACCCAGGAAGACCCACTAAGCCAACAAACTGTCCCCAGGGGTGGACCTCAGGCTGGTTGACCCTACGAGTCAATTGGAAAAACGAGGACTGAGGTGGAGCACACAATCCATTCCCCTATTGCCCAGAGCCAAACAGCTCAATGAGAGACCATGGGAACTAGATGCACAGGACAGGATGACTCAGTGTTTGGTACAAGAAGCCAGAAGCTGGTGGCCACTGCCCATGGAAATGAATTCCACCTTGGTTTTGGCTCTGAGGTAAGCTCCAAGGGAGCTTCCCACAGGAAAACAAGATGAGCAAAGAGATTTGTGAGGTCACGTTTTGAGAAGACCTTTGCACACAAGGCTCACACAATTTTGACAAGCTCCACCCCTTACTGGGAATACTAACCAGCCGCAGGTGGGCATTTCCTGCATGGGATCCCCCAGCACAACCTGAAACATGCATTTTTCTGCCCCTTCCCCATCACCATGTTCAAACCCAAGCCTGGGTAGTACTCCTAGTGAGGTGACCCTGAGTCCTAGACTTGAAACGAGACAGCTCAGTGTGGAGCAAGGGCAAGTGTATTCACTTCATTCTCACAGCCTGAAGACAAGTTTTCCCACTGAAGACCAGAAAATGGAAGTGAACTCTGGGAAAACTGAGACAAGGAGGCGGGATGGAAGGGTTTCTGTCGCCTGGCCCAGAATTCAATGGGCTTCAAGGTGCATTAAGACCAAACTGCAGGAAGAATGAGCAATGATTCTCACTTCCACAGACACTTAAACACAACCTAGTTTTCATGGAGGGAGTTTAGGCAAGATATGAAAAGCTAGATAATGGTGAAAGCTGAGAGAGAACAGAATGAATGCCCGAGGAGTGTGGCTGCGGGGCAAGGTTTGGAGGAGATGCACTCTGCCTGCTGTGTGACCCATCAGATTTGACATAGAGGTGAGGGTGGCAGGTGAGTTTGGAGGCCTCTTTAGGGCATTACTGATGCTTCATTTCTCACATCAAATCATCTAAATTTCACTCCATCTTCCGCTAGACATGTCAGGATGGGCTTTGTAATGTCAAAGCTCACCGAGGGCCACCATTGGCTGGGGAAGAGACTTGCTGACCTCATAAACATGAGGGTGAGGCTCCATGGGGACGGGTATACACAGGGGTGCTCAGGGGCACTGAGCAGACCACTGTGAGTCCTCCAAATGACTGAGGTGACTGAGAAGCCACAAGGCTCCAGAGGAGTTATGTCACACCCACCTCCTGTTACCCAGGAGAAGATGAAGACCTCTTATCAATTGAGGTCCAGCAAAAAATGTCAAGGTGAACTGAAACCAGCCAAACTGCTCTTGCCCATCGACCCCACCCCAGAAGACACTCTCACCTGTCCTTGCCTGGCACATAACCCTTCTCTGCCCACACCCCATTTCCTTTAGACATCGTTCCCACCTGTCTTCACACAGTTCCCTAAACCAGTGCCATTCTTGCTCCCTGTCTTGTTTTCTCCAGGTGACCAGGGTAACCGTGAGGGTGAATAATGAGATTCCCGCAAAGCTGCCCAAGAAAACTTCTCTGAAAACTCCCACCACAAAAAAGTTTAAGAAAATCAGATGCTCAAAGCTCTGTAGCCAGAGTTTCAAGCCGAATGAACAGCTGAATCATTAGGAACCAGAGGAGGTTCCAGAGATCATGGAGACCCCTGCCATTCCAGCTAATCAGAATGAATCAGAGAAGGCCTCAGAAACCATGGAGACCCCTGCATTTCCAGCTAATGAGAATGAACCAGAGGAAGACCAGAGTCCATTGAAACCTCTGCAATTCCAGCTAATCAGAACGAACCAGAGGAGGTCCCAGAGTTCATGGAGACCCCTGCCATTCCAGCTAATCAGAATGCATCAGAGAAGGTCCCAGAGACCATGGAGACCCCTGCATTTCCAGCTAATGAGAATGAACCAGAGGAAGACCAGAGTCCATTGAAACCCCTGCAATTCCAGCTAATCAGAACGAACCAGAGGAGGTCCCAGAGACCATGGAGACCCCTGCCACGCCAGTTGGACTAGTGGACAGCGAGTGACTTCGGGGCATGGCTAGACACCACTTAAATGCTTGAGGGTCGGGCCGCTGAGTACTGGCCAAAGTACAGATGCTGAATATTATAGCAACTGCATACACTAATAACGAAAATAATATCAAATCAAGCTTATGTGAAATTATGTTTGTCTCTGAGTTCTCTGATAGTGGGGGCCAGAGAGGCAGGGAAGGGATAAGTGTGTGAGGAGCAAGGGAGATGGCTTCTGTCGAGTTGGAGATGGGACCAGAATGTCCAGATTGCCAGAAAGTAGGGGGAAGAACTGGTTCCAAACTGAGTTTCAAAGACACACTTCACAAGGGAGAAGAGGAAGAGGAGTTGGAGTTTCTCTGTGCGAGTGCAGAGATGGACACTTACCTGGGGAGCTGTGTCGTGTGTGGGGGGCAGTGCCATTTGTTCAAAATGCATACAAAGGAGCTGCTCAATCAAAAGAAAGGAGTATTGACATTTGCAGCAACATGGAAGGTAGTAGACTGTGTAAAATAAGTCAGACAGTGATTGACAAATACTGTATGATATTACCTATAGAATGAAAACGTACCGCAAAGTAGAGAATATGATAATAATGGAGGTGCACAAATATAGAGAAACACCTCCTGGTTACCAGCGGGGAGGGGAAGACGGCGGGGCAATACAGAGGTGGGGGAGTGGGAGGCAAGCAGTGATGATTAGGTGGAAGATGAGCTCTGGGAGGCATTGTACAACATGGGGAATAGAGCTAGGACTTTTGTCATAACTATAAATGGAAAGCAAGATTTGACATTTGTATAATCAGAAAGAAAAGGGAAGAAAAAGGGGCAGGAATAGGGAAGAAAGGACGGAAAAGAAAGGCGTTTTTGGAGGTCAAAACGGCAATACTGATTAGGCCCTTTTTATCAAAGAATTCTATTTTATTTTATTTCTTTTAATTGGTGGGTATTTACTTTACAATATTGTGGTGGTTTTTGCCATACATTGAAATGAATCAGCCATGGGAGTATATGTATTCCTTATCCTGATTCCCCCTCACATCTTCCTCCCAATCCAATCCCTCTGGGTAGGCCCAGTGAACCAGTCCTGGGCACCCTGTCTTATGCATCGAACATGGACTGGCTATCCCTTTCACATATGATAATATACATATTTCAATGATATCCTGTAAGATCATCCCATGCTTGCCGTCTCCCACAGAGTCCAAAAGACTGTTCTGTAAATCTGTGTCTCTTTTGCTGCCTCCCATGTATGGTTTTCATCTCCCTCTTTCTCAGTTCAGGACATATGCCTTAATATAGTGTATTGGTCTTTTTCTTTCTGAGTTACTTCGCTCGGTATAATAGGCTGCAGTTTCATCGACCTCATTCAAATAGATTCACATGTGTTCTTTTGAATGGCTGAGCAATATTCCATTGTGTCTATGTACCACAACTTTCTTACCCATTTGTCTGCAGATGGACATCTAGGTTGCTTCCATGCCCTGCTTATTGTAAACACTGCTTTGATGAACATTGGGGCACATTGTCTTTTTCACTTCTGGGTGAAGCTGGATTTGAATGAGGAGAAGCCATGATGACTATTAGCCTGTTAGTGGTAAACCCTGCACATGAGTTTGGTTGAAGGAGTGGGCCCAAAGTTGGAGATGGTTGTTTCAAACCGGCTGAGAGTGTTCAGATGGACATGTGTGGTGCTGTCCTGCTGGGGGACATCTCTGGTTCCTCTTTTCTCACCAACAACAAAGGATATTCTTTCCTTCCTTTCATTTCCCTTGTTTCCCTTTCTCCCTCTTTCCTCCCTACCTGAATTTCTCTCACAAACCTTCAATGTGCTCCGCTCTGCTGTTCTTCGTTGTTCAGCCATGTCCAGCTCTTTGTGACCCCATGGACTGTAGCCCGCCAGGCTCCTCTGTCCATTGGGATTCTCCAGGCAAGCATACTGAAGCAAGCTGCCATTCCCTCCTCCAGGGGATCTTCCCAAACCAGGGATTGAATCCTGGTCTCCAATATTTCAGTTTTTTTTTTTTTTTTTTTTACTATCTGAGCCACCAGGAAACCCTTAAAATGAGCTCATCAGACACTATGTTTTTCATTACTGTAAGATGAAATGGGGTCTATTTTATGATTTCCATGACTCTCCTTATTTTTAGAACAAATGAAGCACATTTATTCAAAGTATCCTAATGACTCTGTCTGCAATTACTAAAACCTATGCCACTTCTGCCTGAATTTCAGTTCTCAAGGGAATTTTAGTATGATATTTCTTATCTTCATTAGATTTAAAATGCTCTTAACATGGTTCGGGGCTACTTCCATACTCTTCTTGTGAATTGGCTGCTCATGCCTTTAAACATGTCTTCATAAATTTAAAGGCCAGTGATACATCTTTCTTACAAAGTGTTGGCTCAGGCCTCTTGCCATTTTTTTTAATCAGGTTTTACGATCTTCTAAAAATTCCAGGAGTCATCTTTTGGGTTTTCGTACGGCATGATTTTTCTACCTCTTAAAATGTTCAGCAGTGTGATGGACCCTGGGTGAGTAAGCAACAAATGGACAACAGGATGTGAACCCCTCCCAGGAAACCCAGGAAGACCCACTAAGCCAACAAACTATCCCCAGGGGTGGACCTCCGGGTGGTTGACCCTACCAGTCAATTGGAAAAACGAGGACTGAGGTGGAACATATAGTCCATTCCCCTTTCCTCCAGAGCCAACTAGCTCAATGAGAGACCATGGGAAATAGACACACAGGACAGGATGACTCGGTGTTTCATCCAAGAAGCTGGAAGCTTGTGGCAACTGCTCATGGAAATGAATTCCAACTTGGCTTTGGCTGTGAGGTAAGCTCCAAGGGAGCTTCCAGCAAGAAAACAAGATGAGAAAAGAGATTTGTGAGGTCACGTGTTGAGAAGACCTTTGCACACAAGGCTCACACAGCTCTGGGCAAGCTCCACCCCTTGTTGGGAATACTAATCAGCCACAGGTGGGCATTTCCTGCATGGGATCCCCCAGCACAACCTGAAACATGCATTTCTCTGCCCCTTCCCCGTCACCCTGTTCAAACCCAAGCTTGGGTAGTACTCCTAGTGAAGTGACCCTGAGTCCCAGACTTGAAACGAGACAGCTCAGTGTGGAGCAAGGGCAAGTGTATTCACTGCATTCTCACAGCCTGAATACAAGGGTTTCTGACTGGAGATAAGAAAATGAAGGCGAGCTCCAGGAACACTGAGACAAGGAGGCAGGATGGAAGGGTTTCTGTCGGCTGGCCCAGAATTCCGTGGGCTTCAAGGTGCATTAAGACCACATTGCAGAAAGAACGAGCAATAATTCTCACTTCCACAGTCACTTAAACACAACCTAGTTGTCATGGAGGGAGTTTAGGCAAGATATGAAAAGCTAGATAATGGTGAAAGCTGAGAGAGAACAGAATGAATGCCCGAGGAGTGTGTCTGTAGGGCAAGGTTGGGAAGAGTTGCACTCTGCCTGCTGTGTGACCCATCAGAGTTGCCATAGAGGTGAGGGTGGCAGGTGTGTTTGGAAGCCTCTTTAGGGCATTACTAATGCCTTATTTCTCTCAACAAATCTTCTGAATTGCTCCACATCCTCTGCTAGACATGTCAGGATGGGTCTTTGTGATGTCAGGCTCACCCATGGCCACCATTGGCTGGGGAACAGACTTGCTGACCTCATAAAGCATGAGGGTGAGGCTCCATGGGGACGGGTATATATAGGGGTGCTCAGGGGCTCTGTGCAGACCACTGTAAATCCTCAAAATGACTGAGGTGACTGGGAAGCCACAAGGCTCCAGAGTAGTTATGGGACACCCACTTCCTGTTAGCCAGGAGAAGATGAAGACCTCCTTTCTATTCAAGTTCAGAAAAAAATGTCAAGGTGAGCTGAACCCAGCCAATCTCCTCTTGCACATCCACCCGACCCCAGGAGACACCCTCCCTTGTCTCTGCCTGGCACATAACCCTTCTCTGTCCACACCCGTTCTCCTGAAGCCATCATTCCCACCTGTCTTCACACTCTTCCCTAAACCAGTGATATTCTTTGCTAACTGTATTATTTTCTCCAGGTGACCAGGGTAACCGTGAGGATGAATAATCAGATTCCAGCAAAGCTGCCCAAGAAAATTTCTCTGAAAACTCCCACCACAAAAAAAAGCTTAAGAAAATCAGATGCTCAAAGCTCTATATCCAGAGTTCCAAGGAGAATGAACAGCTGAATCAGAAGGAACCAGAGGAGGTCCCAGACACAATGGAGACCCCTACCATTCCAGGTAATCAGAAGGAACCAGAGGAGGCCCCAGACATCATGGAGACCCCAACCATTCCAGCTAATCAGAATGAATCAGAGGAGGTCCCAGAGACCATGGAGACCCCTGCATTTCCAGCTAACTAGAATGAACTAGAGGAGGTCCCAAAGACCATGGGGACTCCTGTCATTCCTGCTAATCAGAACGAACCAGAGGAGGTCCCAGAGACCATGGAGACCCCTGCATTTCCAGCTAACTAGAATGAACTAGAAGAGGTCCCAGAGACCATGGGGACCCCTGTCATTCCTGCTAATCAGAACGAACCAGAGGAGGTCCGAGAGACCATAGAGACACCTGCCATGCCAGCTCTACCAGTGGACAGCCAGTGACTTCGGGGCATGGCTAGACACCTCAGAAATTCTTGTGTGTTTGGCACCTGAGTACTGTCCAAAAGTACAGATGCTGAATATTATAGCAACTGCATACACTAATAACAAAAATAAAATAAAATCAAGTTCATGTGAAATTATGTTTGTCTCTGAGTTATCTGATAGTGGGGGGCAGAGAGGCAGGGAAGGGATAAGTGTGTGAGGAGGGAGGGAGATGGCTTCTGTGGAGTTGGAGATGGGACCAGAATGTCCAGGTTGCCAGAAAGTAGGGGGAAGAACTGGTTCCAGACTGAGCTTCAAAGACATACTTCACATGGGAGAAGAGGAAGAGGACTTGGAGTTTCTGTGTGAGTACAGAGGTGGACACTTAGCTGGGGAGCTGTGTCGTGTGTGGGTGGCAGTGCCATTTGTTCAAAATGCATACAAAGGAGCTGCCCCATCAAAAGATGGAATATTGGCATTTGCAGCCACTGGAAGTTAGAGTATTGAGTAAAATAACTCAGACAGAGATTGACAAATACTGTATGATATCACTTATAGAATGTAAACATACCACAAAGTAGAGAATATGATAATAATGGAGGTGCACAAATATAGAGAAACATCTACTGGTTATCAGCGGGAAGGGGGAGAGGGTGGGGCAATACAGAGATGGGGAAATAGGAGGCACGCAGTGTTAGGTAGGTGGAAGATGAGCTCAGGAATGCCTTGTACAACATGGCGAATAGACCAAGGACTTTGTCATAACTATAAAAGGAAAGCAAGCTTTAATAGTTGTGTAATCAGAAAGTAAAAGAAAGAAAGAGGTGGGAGGAATGGTTGAAGAAAGGAAGGAAAAGAAGGGCGTTTTTAGAGGTCAAAAAGTCAATACTGATTAGGCCCTTTTTATCAAAGGATTCTACTTTATTTATTTTAATTGGTAGGTACTTACTTTACAATATTGTGGTGGTTTTTGCCATACATGGACATGAATCAGCCATGGGAGTACATGTATTCCCCATGCTGATTCCCCCTCACATCTTTCTCCCAATCCAATTCCTGTGGGTCAGCCCAGTGAACCAGTCCTGGGCACCCTGTCTTATGCATCGAACATGGACTGGCTATCCCTTTCACATATGATAATATACATGTTTCAATGCTATTCTCTCAGATCATCCCACCCTCACAGTCTACCACAGAGTCCAAAACACTGTTCTGTAAATCTGTGTCTCTTTTGCTGTCTCCCATATAGGGTTATCATCTCCATCTTCCTCAATTCAATATATATGCCTTAGTATAGTGTATTGGTGTTTTTCTTTCTGACTTACTTCGCTCTGTATAATAGGCTCCAGTTTGATCCACCTCATTTGAATGGATTCACATGTGTTATTCTTAATGGCTGAGCAATATTCCATTGTGTCTATGTACCACAGCTTTCTTACCCATGTGTCTGCTGATGGACATCTAGGTTGCATCCATGCCCTGGTTATTGTAAACGGTGCTATGATTAACATTGGGACACACATGACTTTTTCGCTTCTGGGTGAACCAGGATTTGAATGAGGAGAAACAATGATGACTATTAGCCTGTTCGTGGTAAACCCTGCACATGAGTTTGGTTGAAGGAATGGGACCAAAGTTGGAGATGGTTGTTTCAAACCGGCTGAGAGTGCTCAGATGGACATGTGTGGTGCTGTCCTGCTGGAGGACAACTCTGGTTGCTCTGTTCTCACCAGCAACGGAGGATTTTCTTTCCTTCCTTTCATTTCCCTTGTTGCCCTTTCTCCCTCTTTCCTCCCTACCTGAATTTCTTTGACAAACATTCAATGTGCTGCGCTGTGCTGTGCTTCATTGTTCAGCCACGTCCAACTCTTTGTAACCCCATGGACTGTAGCCCACCAGGTTCTCTGTCAATGGGAAATCTCCAGGCAAGCATACTGGAGCAGGCTGCCATTCCCCGCTCCAGGGGATTTTCCGAACCCAGGGATTGAATCCTGGTCTCCCATGTGGCAGGTGTTTTTTTTTTTTTTTTCTTTTTTTTTTTTCCTTTTTACTATCTGAGCCATCAGGAAACCTTTAAAATGGGCTTCATCTGACACTATGTTTTTCATATCTGTAAGATCAAATGGGGTCTATTTTAGGGTTTCCATGACTCTTCTTATTTTTAGAACACAAAAAACAGATTTATTCCAAGTATCCTAATGTCTCTGTCGGCAATTACTCAAATCTATACCACTTCTGCCTGAGTTTCAGTTCTCAAGGTAATTTTAGTATGATATTTCTTTCCTTTGTTAGATTTCATATGTTCTTAACGTGGTGCGGGGCTTGTTCCATACTCTTCTTGTGAATTGGCTGCTCATGTCTTTAAACATGTCTTCATAATTTTAAAGGCCAGTGATACATCTTTCTTATAAAGTGTTGGCTATTGCCTCTTGCCCATTTTTCTATCAGGTTTTAAGATCTTCTAAAAATTCTAAGAGTCATCTTTTGGGTTTGTTTACGGCATGCCTAATCTTCCTGTTAAAATATTCAGCAGTGTGATGGACTCTGGGTGAGTAAGCAACAAATGGACCACAGGATGTGAACACTTCTCAGGAAACCCAGGAAGACCCACTAAGCCAACAAACTGTCCCCAGGGGTGCACCACAGGCTGGTTGACCCTTTGAGTCAATTGGACAAATGAGGACTGAGGTGGAGCACACAATCCATTTCCCTTTCCTCCAGAGCCAACCAGCTCAATGAGACACCATGGGAACTAGATACACAGGACAGGATGACTCAGTGTTTGGTCCAAGAAGCTGGAAGTTTTTGGCAGCTGCTCATGGAAATGAATTCCACCTTGGTTTTCGCTGTGAGGTAAGCTCCAAGGGAGCTTCCAGCAAGAAAACAAGATGAGAAAAGAGATTTGTGAGGTCACGTGTTGAGAAGACCTTTGCATACAAGGCTCACACAGCTCTGGGCAAGCTCCACCCCTTGCTGGGGATACTAATCAGCCGCAAGTGGGCATTTCCTACATGGGATTCCTCAACACCACTTGAAACATACATTTCTCTGCCCCATCTCCATCACAATGTTCAAACCCAAGCCTGGGTAATACTCCTAGTGAAATGATTTTGAGTCCTAGACTGGAAACGAGACAGCTCCATGTGGAGAAACGGCAAGTGTCTTCACTGCATTCTCAGAGCATGAAGACAAGGGTTTCCGACTGGAGACCAGAAAACGGAGGCGATCTCCGGGCACCCTGAGACAAGGAGGTGAGATGGAAAGGTTTCTGTCACCTGGCCCAGAATTCAATGGGCTTCAAGGTGCATTAAGGCCACATTGCAGGTCGAACGAGCAATGATTCTCGCTTCCACAGATACTTAAACACAACCTAGTTGTCATGGAGGGAGTTTAGGCAAGATATGAAAAGCTAGATAATGGTGAATGCTGAGAGAGAACAGAATGAATGCCCGAGGAGTGTGGCTGTGGGGCAAGGTTTGGAGGAGATGCACTCTGCCTGCTGTGTGACCATTAGAGTTGACATAGAGGTGAGGGTGGCAGGTGAGTTTGGAGGCCTTTTTAAGTCATTACAAATGCCTCATTTCTCCCAGCAAATCATCTGAATTGCTCCTCATCCTCCGCTAGACATGTCAGGATGGGGCTTTGTGATGTCAAGACTCACCCAGGGCCACCATTGTCTGGGGAAGAGACTTGCTGACCTCATAAAGCATGAGGGTGAGGCTCCATGGGGACGGGTATATATAGGGCTGCTCAGGGGCTCTGAGCAGAGCACTGGGAGACCTCCAAATGTCTAAGGTGACTGGGAAGCCACAAGGCTCCGGAGGAGCTATGGAATATCCACCTCCTGTTACCCAGGAGAATATGAAGACCTCTTATCAATTGAGGTCCAGAAAAAAATGTCAAGGTGAACTGAACCCAGCCAAACTCTTCTTGCCCATTGACCCAACCCCAGAAGACATCCTCCCCTGTCCTTGCCTGACACATAACCCTTCTCTGCCCACACCCCTTCTCCTGAAGCCATCGTTCCCACCTATCTTCACACTCTTCCCTAAACCAGTGCCATTCTTGCTCCCTGTCTTCTTTTCTCCAGGTGGCCAGGGTAACCGTGAGGGTGAATAATCCCATTCTGGCAACGCTGCCCAAGAAAACTTCTCTGAAATCTCCTACCACAAAAAAGCTTAAGAAAATCAGATGCTCAAAGCTCTGTAGCCAGAGTTCCAAGGTGAATAAACAGCTGATTCAGGAGGAACAAGAGCAAGTCCCAGAGACCATGGAGACCCCTGCCATTCCAGGTAATCAGAAGTAACCAGAGGAGGTCCCAGAGAAAATGGAGACCCCTGCCATTCCAGCTAATCAGAATGAATCAGAGGAGGTCCCAGAGACCTTGGAGACCCCTGCATTTCCAGGTAATCAGAATGAACCAGAGGAGGTCCCAGAGACCTTGGAGACCCCAGCCATTCCAGGTAATCAGAATGAACCAGAGGAGGTCCCAGAGACCATGGAGACCCCAGCTAGCTGGACCATTGGACAGCCAGTGACTTCGGGGCATGTCTAGACACCTCATAAATGCTTGGGCGTCTCGCCGCTGAGTACTGGTCCCATTTCTGGCTCATTCTCATCCCTCTAGGTTATTACAGAGCCCCTATTTGAGTTCCCTGAGGCATACAGCAAATTCCTCTTGGCTCTCTATCTACATATGTTGCTGTATATGCATCCATGCTACTCTCTTTCCATTGATCTCACCCTCTCCTTCTTCTCCCCCGCCTTTGTGCATAAGTCTGTTCTCTAAGTGTGCATCTCCATTGTTGCTCTGCAAACAGGTTTATCAGTACCATCCTTCCATATATTCCACATATGTGCGTTAATATATATTTGTTTTTCTCGTCCTGACTTGCTTCACTCTGTATAATAGGCTCTGGGTTCATCCACCTTCTTAGAACTGACTCAAATGCATTCCTGTTTTTCTATGGCTGAGTAGTATTTTATTTTATATATACACCAAAGCTTCTTTCTCCATTTCTCTGTCAATGGACATCTAGCTTATTTCCATGTCTTGGCTGTTGTAAGTAGTGCTACAATGAACACTGGGGTGCGTGTATCTTTTTAGCTTTGGATTTTGAAGGATGTATGCCTAATAGTGGGGTTGATGAGTCATATGGTGGTTTTATTCCTAGTTTTTGGAGGAATTGCCATACTCTCTTCCATAGTGGCTCTATCAATTTACATTCCAACCAGCAGTGCACGTGGCTTCCCTTTTCTCCACACCCTCTCCAGCACTTGTTGTTTGGATTTTTTGATTATGCCCATTCTGTCTGGTGTGAAGTGATATCACATTGTAGTATTGCTTTGCATTTCTCTTATAATGAGCTTCCCTGATACCTTAGGGTGTGGAGAGTCTGCTGGCAGTGTCGGGGACCCGGGTTCAGTCCCTTGGTCAGAAAGATCCCCTGGAGAAGGAAATGACAACCCACTCCAGTATTCTTGCCTGGAAAATTCCTTGGACAGAAGAACCTGACAGGCTACAGTCCATGGGGTTGCAAAGAGTCGGACACTACTGAGCGACTAACACTCAATAATAATGAGTTATGTCAAGCATCTCTTCATGTGTTTATTAGACATCCGTATGTCTTCTTTGGAGAAATATCTGTTTAGGGCTTTTGCCCACTTTTTGACTGGGTTGTTTGTTTCTCTGGTAGTGACGTGCATGAGCTGCTTGTATGTTTTGGAAATTAATACTTTGTCAGTTGTTGCCTTTAGTGTTATTTTCTCCCATTCCATAGGTGGTCTTTTCACCTTGTTTATAGTATCCTTTGCTATGCAAATCTTTTAAATTTAATTAGCTCCCACTTATTTATTATTGTTTCTATTTCCTTTATTCTAGGAGGTTTGTCATAGAGGATGTCACTATGATTTATGTCCTTCAGTGTTCTGCCCATGTTTTCTTCCGAGTTTTATAATTTCTGGTCTTACATTTAGGTCTCTAGTCCATTGTGAGTTTACCCTTGTGTATGGTTTTAGGAAGTTTTCTAATTTCATTCTTTTGCACTTACTTGTCTAGTTCTTCCAGCACGAATTATTGAAGATGCCGTCTTGTTCCCATTGCATATTCTTGCCTTCTTTGTCAAAGATAAGGTGCCCATATGTGTGTGGGTTTTTCTCTGGGCTTTCTCTCTTGTTCCATTGGCCTATACTTTTGTTTTTGTGTCAGTGACATACTGTCTTGATGACTGTAGCTTTGTAGTATAGTCTGAGATCAGGTGAGTTGATTCTTCCAGTTCCATTCTTCTTTCTCAAGATTACTTTACCTATTCAGGGTCTTTTGTGTTTCCATACGAACTGTGAAATTTTTTATTCTAGCTCCATGAAAAATGCCATTGGCAATTTGATAGGGATTGCATTGAATCTGTAGATTGCACTTGGTAGTACAGTCATTTTCACAATATTGATTCTTGCAACCCAGGAGCATGGAATATCCTTCTGTCTGTTTATATCATCTTTGATATCTTTCATCAGTGTCTTATAGTTTTCTGTATACAGTTTTATTGCCTCCTTTGGTAGGTTATCCCTAGGAATTTTATTTTTTTAGTTACAATGTTAAATGGGATTGCTTCCATAATTTCTCTTTCTTTTTTTTTCATTGTAAATATATATGAATTCATGTGATTTGTGTGTATTGATTTTGTATCCTGCAACTACTAAATTCACTGATTAGTTCTAGTAATTTTCTGATGGTATCTTTAGGGTTTTCTATGTACAGTATCATGTCATCTGCAAATAGTGGCAGTTTTCCCTCTTCCTTTCCAATATGGATTCCTTTTATTTCTTTCTTTTTTCTGATTGCCTTACTAGGACTTCCAAAAGTATTTTGAATAATAGTGGCAAGCGTGGGCACCCTTCTCTTGTTCCTGATCTCAGAGGGAATGCTTTCAGTTTCTCACTATTTAGAATAATGTTTGCTATGGGTTTATCATAAATGACCTTTACTATGTTGAGTCAGGTTAGGTCTATACTCATTTTCGAAGAGTTTTTATCGTAAAAGAGTGCTGAAATTTGTCAAAAGCTTTTTCCGCATCTGTTGAGATTATCATTTGGATTTTGTCTTTCAGCTTATTAATATAGCATATCACATTATTCAGTTGGCATATATTGAAGAATCCTTGCATCCCTGGGATACATAGGACTTGATCATACTTGTGGTCTTTTTAATGTGATGTTGAATTCTGTTTGCTAGAATTTTGTTGATGATTTTTGCATCTATGTTCATCTGTGACATTGGCCTGTTATTTTATTTTTTTGTGATATTTTTGTCTGGCTTTGGTATCAGGGTGGTTGTGCTGTCATAGAAGGAGTTTGGAAATATTCCTTCCTCTGCATATTTTGGGAAGAGTTTCAGAAGGATAGGTATTAGCTTTTCTCTAAATGTTTGATAGAATTTACCTGTGAAGCCATCTGTCCCTGAGCTTTGGGTTTTTTTTTTTTTTTGGGGGGGGGTGAGGTTTGATCACAGTTTTGATTTCAGTTTTTGTAATAGTCTTGTTCATAACTTCTATTTCTTCCTGGTTCAGCTGTAGAAGGTTGAGCTTTTCTAAGAATCCTCTGGTTCTCCATTTTATTAGCATAGAGTTGCTCATAATAGTCTCTTATGATCCTTTGTATTTCTGTGTTGCCTGTGGTAACCTCCCGTTTTTCATTCCTAATTTTCTTGATTTTTCTCCTTTTTTTTTTTTTCTTGATAAGTCTGGCTAATTGTTTGTCAGTTTTGTTTATTTTCTCAAAGAACCAGCTTTTAGTCTTGTAAATCTTTACTATTGCTGCATTCATTTCTTTTTCATTTATTTTGGCTCTGGTTTTTATTTCTTTCCTTCTACTAACTTCGGGTTTGGATTTTTTAAACTTATTTTCCCAGCTGCTTTAGGTATTGAGTTAGGCTGTCTATTTGATGTTTTTCTTCCTTGCTAAGGTAGGATTGTATTGCTGTCAACTTCCCTCTTAGCACTGCTTTTACTGATTCCCACAGTTTTTGGCGGCAGACAACCCATAAACTAGAGAACAATTATCCCAAAGAAGTCCTCTCATTGTTATGAAAGTTCTAGGACCCAAAACAGATTTCCCACCCTGTGGATCCAGCAGAGGGACTGAGAACTCCCAGCGTATTTGGTTCTGGAGGCCAGTGGGTTTGGTTACAGAACTTCCACAGGACAAGGTAAACAGACGCTTGGAAGGCAAAGACACAACCTTGTGTGCCCCAGGACCCAGGAGCAAGGAGCAGTGAGGCCACGAGAGAGGCCAGTGAGTGTTCAGGAGTCTCTGGTGGAGGCGTGTGTCGAGAGTGGCCTGCCATGGCTTCAGGAGCACTGACTCTAACAGTCCTGCCATAAGTCCTTTTGAATGAGGTCACCATTACCACCATGGGCATCACTGTTTCTTCATGAAATATGGAATTCTTTGTATTTCTCACACATACACCAAGACAATTTTCCGCCATGGGATATGGAATTCTCTGTATCTCTTATATAAAAATCTGGGTGCTAATACTCTTTCATAAAGTTGGGCTTCTCTGTATTTCACATTTGAAGATCAGAATGGGGAATTTCCTATAAGAACTATGGAAATCTCTGTATTTCATGTGAACCACTGGTTCTCAGGCACTGAAACATGTGTTCTCTGTTATAGTTCTGTCGCTGTGCCTTGCACGTGTGCGTGTACAGGCGTGGGCTCGTGTCGCCTGTGTTTGTGGATGGTGCATGATTCTGGCCCACTGCAGACACAGAGATGAGGGTGACAGAACATGAGATGTGGAACAACCAGAAGAGGAGGCCCAAGGCATCCACAGCCTAGGGGAGACTGGTCCATGCATCTGTGTGGTGCCCATGCCCAGGACAGCAACGAAAGAAGGATGGCCAGGGATAGCTCCTGACAGTGAGTTCACAACTCTGCAATTAGAGAAGAGACATAAAAAAGCTCACAATTTCTGCTATGTTGTTTTGTCTGTTTGTGTTGTTAAGCAGGGGTAGAGGGTTTGAGGAGCCACCCAGAGTAGATCAAGTGGTGTGGGGCTTTAAAACTGCTGCGTGTGGACCCCTCCATCTGTGGGGCATTGGCTGCCGTGAGAAAGGTAGATATGGCTGCTGCAGGACCCAGGATTGTGAAGAGACCAAGGTCCTTGAGAAAAGACTAGAGACTGGGAGGAGGAGGCAAGGGAAGAGAGCCTGCTTCACTGGAGACTTACTTCTGCCACACATGTGAGAAGGAGATAGGTGAAGGTCCTGGGCTAGTGTTGCCTAGCATCAGCCTGTCAGCTAGCACCCTCCCGGCCCCAGGGTGGCACACATTGGCACTATGTGAGACAAATGACGGGCTAAGGTAAGGCCTCAGTTCAAAAGCCCAGGCATCCCAGGAGAGACAAGGTATGGGTATGGAATCCATCCATGAACTTCCAGCCTAATTGGCCATGCATAAAGGTGAGAAAAGCAATGGTGTGGGGTGCATGTGTGTGCCCCTGTGCTGGTGTGTGTCTGTGAGAGAGAGAACAGCGATGAAGCAAGGTTGGTGGGCTGTTTGTGTACAGGGACTCTTCGGCAGTGAGAGACAGTTGGAAGGTCAGAGCCTGCTGGTTTTCAGGCTCCAAGACATAGTGAATAGCAGTCCTGTAAAAGAGGTCCCGTTGATTGCTCCAGAAAAAAATTTTTTTTCATTTATTTTTATTAGCTGGAGGCTAATTACTTTGCAATATTGTAATGGTTTTTGCCATACATTGATATGAATCAGCCATGGATTTACATGTGTTCCCCATCCTGATCCCCCTTCGCACCTCCCTCCCCACTCCATCCTTCTGGATCTTCCCAGTGCACCAGCCCTGAGCACTTGTCTCATGCATTCAACTTGGACTGGCAATTTGTTTCACACTTGATAATATACATGTTTCAATGCTATTCTCTCAGATCACCCCAACCTCGCCCTCTCCTATAGAGTCCAAAATTCAGTTCTATACATCTGTGTCTCTTTTTCTGTCCTGCATGTAGGGTTATCATTGCCATCTTTTTAAATATATGTGTTAGTATACTGTATTGGTGTTTATCCTTCTGGTTTACTTCACTCCGTATAATGGGTTCCAGTTTTATCCATCTCACTAGAACTGATTCAAATGTATTCTTTTTAATGGCTGAGTAATATTCCACTGTGTATATGTGCCAGAGCTTTCTTATCCATTCATCTGCTAATGGGCATCTAGGTTGCTTCCATGTTCTGGCTATTATAACAGTGCTGCAGGAATAGAAAGAACATACCTCAACATAATAAAAGCTATGTATGACAAACCCACAGCAAACATTATCCTCAATGGTGAAAAAGTGAATGCATTTCTGCTAAAGTCAGGAACAAGACAAGGGTGCTCACTCTCACCACTACTATTCAACATAGTTTTGGGAGTGTTGGCCACAGCAGTCAGAGCAGAAAAAGAAAGAAAAGAAATCCAGATAGGAAAAGGAGAAGTAAAACTCTCACTGTTTGCAGACGACATGATCCTCTACATAGAAAACCCTAAAGACTCTACCAGAAAATTACTAAAGCTAATCAATGAGTATAGTAAAGTTGCAAGATATAAAATGTACACACAGAAATCCCTTTCATTCCTATACACTAACAATGAGAAAACAGAAAGAGAAATTAAGGAAACAATACCATTCACCATTGCAACAAAAAGAATAAAACACTTAGAAGTATATCTACCTAAAGCTCCAGAGGTTTTGACGTTAATTTCCTCCTTTCTTGGCAGTTTCCTCCTTGGCCATGGAAGACAAAGGGTTAAAGGTGTCAGTCTGCACCTGAAGGAGAGTCCTGAAAGCCTCACTGGAGCACAACCTCGCTTTCATCATGGGGTTCCTGAAGGAGACCTGCACCACGTGACTCTCACAGGGACCCTGGATTCTGAGTGAGTGTCTTGGATGTCCCCCAGCCAAACCATTGGCCGGTTTGGTGGCCCACACTGCTTAAAATAGTTGGGGACAGCTGAGCTGTAGGCAGACCTACCACAGCCTAGCAAGGGCAGCAGAAAGAGAGCCTTGCCATTCAGCAAGTCAGTGAGGCCTGGTGGAATCAACCCCTCTTGGTGCATTTAGGAGAAGAATGCTGCTTTCTGCACAAGGGAGAGGAGAGCTGTGGGTGGAGGCCGGGCAGACATCCCAGGGTGCCTTTAGTGTGGGGCTCTTTGTTGGTAGTAGTAAACTGTAGAGCCGACAGGAAGGGAGGCCAGCTTACCATGTCAGCTGTGTGTTCACTGCTTCATTTTGTCAGAGTCCCTTTGGATCCATGTGCACCTTCTTCACAGCAATGTGTCAGAGTCAGAGACCTGTCACATTCTCTTTGGCCTTTTGGGGGACCAGGCACCTGTTTGGCATTTTCCTGCCACAGGAAGATAGCAACTGAGTGTAAAGGAAAACACTTGCAAATGGAAAAGTACAGAGTCGGGAAGAGCAGGGGAACCTCAGTCAGAAGGTGCTGGCCCTGGACAGGGGGTGCTGGGCCTGTGACGAGCGCAGCATTGGTAAGGAATATTCTTAGGACGTGCATGCTGAAAAACGGTTGCTCTAAGTAGCTCCATGTCTGTTGTTCCATGTCCGATTCTAACTGGTGCTTCTTCACCTGCACACAGATTTCTCAGGAGACAGGTAAGGTGGTCTGCTATTCTCACCTCTTTAGGAAGTTTCCCCATTTTGCTGTGATCCACACAGTCAAAGGCTTTGGAGTAGTCAATAAAGCAGAACTAGATGTTTTCTGGGAACTCTATTGCTTTTTTGATGATCCAACCGATGTTGGCAATTTTATTTCTCTGGTTCCTCTGCATTTTCTTAATCTAGCCTGAACATCTGGAACTTCATGGTTCACAAACTGTTGAAGCCTGATTTCGAGAATTTTGAGCATTACTTTCCTAGTGTGTGACATGAGCGCAACTGTGTGGTCATTTGAACGTTCTTTGGCATGGCCTTTGGGATTAGAATGAAAACTGACCTTTTCCAGTCCTGTGGCTACTGCTGAGTTTTCCAAATCTGCTGGCATATTGAGTGCAGCACTTTCACAGCAGCATCTTTGAGGATTTGAAATAGCTCAATTGGAATTCCATCAGTTCCACTAGCTTTGTTGGTAGTGATGCTTCCCAAGGCTCACTTGACTTTGCATTCCAGGATGTCTGGCTCTAGGAGAGTGATCACACTATCGTGGTTATCTGGGTCATGATGATCTTTTTTTTTTTTTTTTTTTTTATAGTCCTTCTGTGTATTCTTGCCACTTCTTCTTAATATCTTCTGCTTCTGTTAGGTCCATATCATTTCTGCCCTTTATTGTGCCCATCTTTGCATGAAATATTCCCTTCATATCTCTAGTTCTTCAGGCACTTTGTCTATCAGATCTAATCCCTTGGATCTATTTGTCACTTCCACTGTATAATCGTAAGGGAGTTCATTTACGTCAGACCTGAATGGCCTGGTGGTTTTCCCTACTTTCTTCAATTTAAATCTGAATTTTGCACTAAGGAGTTCATGATCAGAGCCACAGTCAGCTCTTGGTCTTCTTTTTGCTGACTCTATAGAGCTTCTCCATCTTTGGCTGCAAACAATATAATCAATCTGATTTCGGTGTTGACCAACTGATGATGTCCATGTGTAGAGTCTTCTCTTGCGTTGTTGGAAGAGGGTGTATGCTATGACCAGTGTGTTCTCTTGGCAATACTCTGTTCGGCTTTGCCCTGCTTCCTTTTGTACTCCCAGGCCAAATTTTACCTTTTACTCCAGGTATCTCTTGATTTCCTACTTTAGCATTCTAGCCCCTATGATGTAAAATACATCTTTTTTGGTGTTAGTTCTAAAAGGTCTTGTAGGTCTTCATAGAAGCATTTAACTTCAGCTTCTTCAGTATTACTGGTTGGGGCATAGACTTGGATTACTGTGATATTGAATAGTTTGCCTTGGAAACGTGCAGAGCTCTTTCTGTCATTTTTGAGATTGCACCCAAGTACTGCATTTCAGACTCTTTTGTTGATTATGAGGGCAACACCATTTCTTCTAAGGGATTCTTGCCCATAGTAGTAGATATAGTGGTCATCTGCATGAAATCCACCAAATCAAGTCCATTTTACTTCACTGATTCCTATAATGTCAATGATCACTCTTGCCATCACCTGTTTGACCACTTCCAAATTACCTTGATTCAAGGACCTAAGATTCCAAGTTCCTATGCAGTATTGTTCTTCCCAGCATCAGATTTTCCTTCCATCATCAGTTACATTTTGCTTTGGCTCTATCCCTTTATTCTTTTTGGAGCTATTTCTCCACTCTTCTCCAGTAGCATATTGGGCACCTACTGACCTGGGGAGTTCTTTGTGCAGTGTCATATCTTTTTTGCCTTTTCATGCTGTTTGGTTCTGAATTGGGAATGGAGTGTGTTAATGCTGTATATTGTCATCCTGCTTATTTAAATTATATGCAGAGTACATCATGTGAAATTCCAGGCTGGATGAAGCACAAGCTACAATCAAGATAGTCAGTAGAAATATCAACAACCTCAGATATGCAGATGACACACCCTTATGGCCAAAAGCAAAGAAGAACTGAAATGCCTCTTGATAAAAGTGAAAGAGGCAAGTGAAAAAGTTGGCTTAAAAATCAGCATTCCAAAAACTAAGATCACTGCATCCAGTCCCATCACTTCATGGCAAATAGATGGGGAAATGATGGAAACAATGACAGACTTTATTTTGGGGGGCTCCAAAATCACTACAGATGGTGACTGGAGACATGAAATCAAAAGACTCTTGCTCCTTGGAAGAAAAGCTATGAGCAACGTTGACAGTATATTTAAAAGCAGAAATGTTACTTTGCTGATGAAGGTCCATCTAGTCAAAGCTATGGTTTTTCCATTAGTCATGTATAGACATGAGAGTTGAATTATAAAGAAAGGTGAGTGCTGAAGAATTGATGCTTTTCAACTGTGCTGTTGGAGAAGACTCTTGAGAGTCCCTCAGACTATAAGGAGATCAAATCAGTCAAACCTAAAAGATATCAGTCCTGACTATTCAATGGAAGGGCTGAAGCTGAAGATGAAGCTGAAACTCCAGTATCTAACCACCTAACGTGAAGAACTGACTCATTGGGAAAGACCCTGATGCTGGGAAAGATCAAAGGTACAAGGGGAAAGATGACAGAGGATGAGGTGGTTAGATGGCATCACTGACTATTGGACATGAGTTTCAGTATGCTCCAAGAGTTGGTGATGTTCAGAGAAGCCTGGAGTGCTACAAGTCCTTGGAGTCGCAATGAGTGGGACACAACTGAGAGACTGAACTGAACTGAACTGAAGTCAGCCAAGTGCAAAACCCCTGGCCATCTCTGTGTGGTTCCTGGAAGGAAAGCCCAGGGAAAGAAAGCATGCCGAAGTGATGGGCACCGTGACCCTGTCCAACATGATGGGAGGACAAAGAACACAGGTGCACATCACTCAGCTCTCCATGGGGAGAACTCCCAAACCCGCCCACCTCTTTACAGGTCGCTTCCCCTCACGAGCAAATCCAAGGACTGTATAACCTTCCAGTGTAAGTCATAGAGGTCGAAGAGGACATTGACTTGATTGAAGAGCGAATGAAAGAAAGTGACCAGGACAAAAAAAAAAGAGGCGTGGTTACAAATTCCATTATTCTGGATAAGTAGACCTGTAGTTCTGTATTTGTGCAAGTCTCCTTTAAGGTTGTGTGTGTGTGTGTGTGTGTGTGTGTGTGTGTGTGTGTGTGTGTGTGTGTGTGTGACAGAGAGAGAGAGAGAGAGAGAGATATCAGAACTGGCTGGGCTGGGAGATGGAAGAATGGACACCAAAAACGTGAAAGAACTTGTGTAAAGTTCTTAGACCGTGGGGCAGCAGAAGCATGGAAGCCAGGGAAATGAGCCCAAGAATCTCACCAAGCAAGCAAGCTGTAAGGGGAATCAAGCTGCTGCACCCTGGATCCCTGCCAGAAAGGAAAGGCTGGAAGAAAGCAACTAGGGGTGGTCAGTGAGGATGCACAGAGTATGAAAAACAGAACGGGGTGGATTCCCAGGCACAGACGAGGCGGAACCTACAGCCCTTGGACGCCCAGCTACAGAGACCTTTCTGTCCTTCTCAAGTGCAGGAACATTCCCCAGCATGACCAGGCACATGAGCGCACCTTGCCTTTTTTGTAAGCTTTGGGAGATAGACAGGCGCTGCAGCATAAGCAGCTGCTACCTGCAGAGTTTGCCAGTTTGAAACGTCATTACTTGTATTCTTCGCAGAACCCTTGGTTATCAGGACTATGCAAAGGATGGATTAGGTTGATTCTCTCACTGCTCCCAGCCCCATGGGGCTGGGGAGACAGGATAAGCTGTGAAGTGTTCTCATTTGGAGGCTAGATGAGAACAGAACAACTTGGAAAGGGCCACTATGTAGAAAATGGGCAGACTTCAGTTCATCTAATACCAAAGAATCATGGCCCTTAATGCAGTGCTGTCCTTAATATCTCACTGACTGGCATTGCAACAGGGTTCTGGGAGTTCCTTCATGTCAGCAAGAGCATGCTCTGTTTCTCCCTCTCTCCAAAGTGTGGCCAAGTCGCCTTAGTCCTGTTCAGTGTTCATGTCTATCATGCAAGGGACGGAAGGACGCCTGTCCCCTGCTGTGGTTCAGCAGACATTGCCTGTGTTCGCCTCTAAAGTTTGAGAAAGCATTCTTCAACTGTGTGGACTGACAAAGTCGCCTCTCCCTGGATGCAACTCACACAGGAGACGGCTTTGGCTTCATGCCAAGGTTAAGGGTCTTTTCCAAGCTCTGTTGTCCAGAGATTAACAGAGGGCAACAACACCAGTTAGAGAGACAGAGTCAAACAGACAAAAGCCCTTACCACACACAAGGAAAGATGGGCAGGAAAACAGAAGCAGAGACACACAGAGAGAGCTCTGTGCCCTATGGCTCTGGTGCCCTGAGCAGTGGAGCTCAAATGTAGCTAACAGGTGGGTTTGTACCCGATCCACTATCATCCAGACAGCATCTGACTCTCTGTCCAATGCAGGGCAACTTTCCAGCCACATTGACCCCCTGCCTTTCATTGGACACATTGGGAGAGCTCTCAGTGGTTAAAGGTCCTGTGGGACACAGTAATGTGCTTTTTCAATATGGAAGCAAGGGACTCTTGGTTTGGATTTCCGGAGGCCAAGTCAATGGCCGTTGGCACCCGGGAGGTGCCAGATACAAGGCAGGGAAAGTATGTGGACAGGCACATTCACTGGAGCAAAGGCAGCCACGTGTGGGCGCTGGAGCCCAGGACCCCCTGGAGCAATTCCCTCTGGGCTAGGGGCGAGTCCCTGGAAGGTGCCTCCCACTACCTTCTCTGTGATTGGTCGAGATTTTGGCCCAGCACCCTGGGCGTGACTCACAGCTCCAGCAGTCTAGGGGGCCCGAGTGCCTGGGTGATTGGAGCTGGAATGCACACCATGCCCCAGGCCATTCTCTGCCATTTTCTTCAGTCTCAGAGCACCCCCAGAAAGATGAAGCTATCTCCAGAGGGTGACTGCAGCTTGTGGACAGGCTGGGCATGCCACCTGCCGTGTTGTCATGTCCAGCCCCTTAACTGCTGCCCCAGCTCGGGGTCAAGGCCAGTGCCACGTGGAGAGTGAGACACAGCCAGAAGAAAGCCGGAGCCATGGAGGACTGTGGACCTTTGTAGTTGTGATCCTGGGTTCAGGGGGCAGGGCCCCTGCAACCTGCCAGCACCATGGGGTAATCAGGGATGTTGCAGGCACCAGGGGACGTTCCAGGTGAGGAGGTTGCTCTCTTCAGGGTGGAGGCGGTTTGGAAGTCATGGAAATGGAGGGGGAAGAATTGGCGGGGATTGTGCTGCTGCTGGTTCCAGCTGCTGTTGGTAGACATTATGTAGGAGATGGAGGTGGTGACTGACAAGGAGAAGGAGCAGATGTCCTTGTAGGTGTGTGAGGAGAAGCCAAAGGAGTAGAGCCAGGAGCATTCAAGGCCAGGAGCACCGAGTGAATGGCCTGTGCTTGAGGGACTAGAGGTGCTGGCAGCCCTGCAGATGGAGATGAGCTCTCGGCATGAGAAAGGCCACAGGACCTGCGCTCCTATCAGGTGGCAGAACCGACACAGGAAGAAGGCTCACTTGGCTGGAAGGAGTGCCATCATCCAGGGCATCCCTGGCTTCTGGGCCAAAGCCATATCCTGACCTCCACTCCATGGGTTCGGCTTCTCAGGAGGAAGACATGAGGGGGGGCAGGAGGAAGGTTGGGGAAGAGGGCACAGGCAAGGTGAGGGGTCTGAGGGAAGAGGGGCTGGTGGAGTGGCAGTCTCCAAAGCACCTTGAGAGGAGAGCCTGGGCAGGGCCATCACAGCTGTAGGTGTCAGAGGGATGACTCTTGGTGCCTCTTTTACCCCTGCATCTGAAGAGCAGATGCACAGGAGTCTCCTGGCGGGGACACTATGTCAGGAGTTACCAGTGACAGTAGGCCAGAGGAACATTCCCAGAGAGCTTTCATCGCAATTGTGGATAATCCTGGAAAGTAGTAGAGACAACAGAAGGCTCACAACCCGTCCTGGTCCATCAGAGCCCCTGAAGGTTACCCCACGAGTGCAGTGCAGAAGCACGGGGGTGTCCACCCTTGTGGAGCTGGAAGGGACTGCTGTCCTTGTATGCTACGAGTGAAAGATGACTGCAGACACATCATTGCCACCCCTTTTGAAGACAGGTAGCAGATGAGAGACCCAGGGTTTTCTTGCTAAACACACACACAGACACACAAGTATACCCACACACAACGTACACACTTGCCCGCAGACACGATGTGCCACAGAGACTGGCATTCTGACATGCTAAACAGTCACATGACACTACCCAACAAACACAGGCCAGGCAGAAATCAGAAGCAGTCAGAAACACTCTCCCTAGGTGGATGCAGATAGCCTCAGATGCAGAAGACCACGGGGGACCAAGAGACTCATGAGCATGTCTGATGGTATGGCAGGGGCTGGGGACAGCGGTGGGGTGTCTAGGCATGAAGGAGTGCCCAGAGCCCTTGCAAATGCCTGAGTCAGTGTCCTTGTTCTGCCCTGGACAAGCCCTGTTGCTCGTGGCACTCCCTTGCCCGGCATGTGACATGACTGGCTCCTTGATGTAGAACAGATTATGAACCACCCCCAGGTGTACATCATTATCAGTAACCAAGACGAAGGCTTGGGTAATGACATGATGGACTGGAAGGTCAGTGAGGGAGACTCCCATTCCAGCACTCTTGCCTGGAAAATCCCATGGATGGAAGAGCCTGGTAGGCTGCAGTCCATGGGGTCAGGAAGAGTTGGACACAACTGAGCGACCTCACTTTCCCTTTTCACTTTCATGCATTGGAGAAGGAAATGGCAACCCAGTCCAGTGTTCTTCCCTGGAGAATCCCAGGGATGGTGGAGCCTGGTGGTCTGCCGTCTATGGGGTCGCACTGAGTCGGACACGACTGAAGCAATGTAGCAGCAGCAGCAGCAGAGGGAAACTCAGAGGACCAGTGGGTAGGGGAGCTACATGGGGAAGGATGAGGGGGAATCATGTTATCCCTGTGCATGTGGTGTGATCATTTGGAGAGGAGTAGCAGAAGCTGTTGATGCCTGCCTGGCAGGCAAGCTGAGGACCCTAGAAGCTTGCACCTTTTCCCTCTTCCTGGTCCTGAAATGTGCAGGAGCTGAGCCATCCCCGGTCTCACTGCAAGCTGATACTTTCCTTTTGGAACAACCGCTACTTGTGCAAGACAGTGATCATTAAGGAATACTACCTTGACATCACTGGCACAACTTAGCTCCCAGTGCAGTGTGAGTGGGTGGGGGAGGTAGTGTATGCTCCTTCTGCATGATCCGACCCTGTCTTCCCTGTATTCCCCAGGATACAGGATTCCTCCAGGGTGCATCATTAGCCTCTAGGCCACTAACTCTGGGATTATGAAAGGGGAACTCCCAGCCAATGGGCTGCACAGCAGCAGCCTTAACTTCCTCAACTGGCTGTCAGACCACAACTGCCCAGGATCAAACAGGATTGCTGAGGTGGAGTCTGTGTGGGCCTCTGCAGAATTGATGATTGCTATTAGAGTTCTTGGCTGCTCATGGGAGGGTTTGGGGCCTGGTCAGCCCAGTGCTGGCCTTGTTTGTGTTGCCAGCAGATCATCGACAAAGACTTGTTGATCAGTCCCCTGCAGCACTACCCAGGTAGAAGGTTCTGAAACGAGAGGTAACTGAGAGAAACATGGGTTGTGAGGGGATCAGAAGCTGAGCCCTAAAGGCACAGCCGTGTAGAGTCCAGGACACTCCTTTCCCACATGGGGAATCTCAGGCTCATGCAGGCTGGATATGGAGCCTTGGTTCGTGTCATGCACATAGACTGGATGATTGAGGACCTCATCCTCAAGTCATCCTCAAGTCACTTCGTGTCCAAGTCACAAATGAAGCAGCTGTGCTTACAGCATGAGAGTCCTATGTGATTCTGGTAGAGGCAGGGTTAATCAAGCTCCTTCATCAGAATCTTCCTTCCCTGGGTCCTGCCATCTACAGGCCTCCTGCTGCTCATTGAGTTTGAGATTGCCTGGGCCCTTCACCCCCACCCCTTCCCCTGGGAAGCCCCACCAATTACAACGGGCTTCTCTCTGGTGTCACATTGCACTTCTGTGCTGACTTTGGAGTCTTCTCTGTATTTCCACGTCCGCCGCTTGGCCTCTCACCACCAACACACAGTCAAAGCTGGAAATGGCTTTAGCCTGGCTGGTCATAATACTGAAGGGCTGGGGGAGGCAATGGACAGGGGCCCCAAAAGGGCAGGAAATGGAGCCTACTAACATCATCTCCCACATTGCTGGAGACAGGCGTCTTCAGCTACTGAAACACCTGTGTTCCCTGTTTTGTGTTTATGTCCCTGTATCTTGCACGAGTGTGTGTACACAGGCGTGCTTGTGTCGCCTGTGTTTGTGCATGTGTCTGGCCCGCTGAAGACACAGAGGTGAAGGTGACAGAACGTGAGACGTGGAGCAACCAGAAGAGGAGGCACGAGGCATCCACAGACTTGGGGAGACTGGTCGAAGTATCTCTGCAGTGCCCATTTCCAGGACAGAAGTGAGGAAAGGATGGCCAGTGACAACTGTCCTGCAAGTACCAGCCTATCGCACAGACAGTATCTCCTGAACTTCTAGGACATTGTACTGCAGTTGGTGTAGTCTGGTATTCTGCCCTCTCGTGGAGAAATAGAAGAATGCTTATGAATGTTATTTATAAAATCCAAATGTATTCTTTACATGTTGAAAAAGATACTGTAAACTTTATTAAAAATTAATACATACTCATAACAGAACATGTAAAGTTGCTAGAAAAATACAAGAAAGAAAAAAGTCATCCATGATATCATTTGTCATTAGCTTAGAATTCTGAGTTCCCGGGACAGGGAGATGAAAAGATGAGGGTACACTTGTTTTTTTAGTATAAAATTATCTTTTCTGCTATTTGAATGCCAACATAGAACTTGATTCTGATAAGTGATTCTTGCTTTCTTTACTTATCTCTCAGCCTCTAATTTTACAAATACCTAGTTAATTAACCCCCTGTTTAGAGACTGTTTGCTTCAAGGTTTTCATGTTGTTGTTGTTGTTGTTGGTTTTCCATTTTTGCTATGATTAAACAATATTGCACGTTGTGGCTATGGTAAATAGTGCTACAATGAACATTGGGGTGCATGCATTTTTTTGAATTAAGCTTTTCTCCAGGAAAATGCCCAGGAGTAGGTCGTATGGTGATTATATTTTTAGTTTTTTAAGGAGCTGCTATAGTGTTCATCATAGTGTTGGTACCAATTTACATGCCCACCGACAGTGCAAGAGGGTTCCCTTTTCTCCACACCCTCTCCAAATTATTGCTTGTAGAATTTTTAATGAGGGCTATTTGGGCTGGTGTGAAGTAATACCTCATTGTAGTTTTGATTTGCATTTTTCTGGTAACTAGTGATGTTGAGCATATTTTCAAGTGTTTGTTTCCCATCTGTGTGTTTTTAGAAGAATGCCTATTTAGATCTGCCCATTTATTGACTGAGTTGTTTTTCTTTTTGTCATACTGGGCTACATGTGCTGTTTGTATATTTTGGAGAATAATGCCTTAATAACTAATGAGAACTATCTTCACACAGGTATCTGTCTTCAGTACTCTGTGGTGACTTAAATCGGAAGGGAATTAGGAGAAAAAAAAAAAAAAAAAACACTTACACACAGCTGACTTACGTTGCTGTAAAGCAGGAAGTAACACAACATAGTAAAGCAACTTACATACTGTAGGCTCCACTTGTAGAAAGTTCTAGATCAGGTAAAACTAACCTCTTCTGAGAGAACTGAGAACAGGGGTTGCATGGGGTAAGGGCAGTGTGGGGATGGGGCCCAAGAGATTTCCAAGGATGATGGGAAAATATATTGCAGGGAAGATCGATATATGATTTATATGATATATATACCATATGAGACATATATATATATATATATATATATATATATATATATATATACATAAAATCTTGGTGAAATTCTATAAGTACTTCTGCAATGTAAATGCCAAACAAGTTCTTCTTAAGTAGCTCCATGCATTTATAAATCTACTAGATACTGTCAAATTGTCCTTCAGAAAGCTGCAACACTTTGTGCTTTCACAGCAATGCATGAACATTCATTTTCCAACCTCTGATCCTCAGTTTGGAGGAAATATTTGGTATCACTCAAAGCTTTCATTGAACTTTTGGCAATTTGCATTGCGAGAAATTGTATTCCATTATTGTTTTGGTTTGCATTGGAACTTCCCTGTTGACTGAGATGGTGAAAGCATCTGCCTACAGTGCAGGAGACTCAGGTTCGACCCCTGGGTTGGGAAGATCCCCTGGAGAAGGAAATGGCAACCCACTCCAGTATTCTTGCCTGGAAAATCCCTTGGATGGAGGAGCCTGGTAGACTACAGTCCATGGGGTTGCAAAGAGTCGGACACGACTAAGTGACTTCACTTCTTTGATTACAAATTAGGTTAAAGATTTCCTCCTGCTTTTTGGTAATTTTTCTTATTTTCCTTCTAAGTACTTTGATTTTCTTTGTTTACTTCATGTTTGTCTTTTATTGGGTTTTTCATCATCTTTTCTTATTTTAACTTTTGAACTCTGCATAAATTAGCTAAATGCACCCTTTGTCAGCTATCTACCAAATATTTCTCAGTTGTCATTTTATAATTCCTTGTTTATTATTCATTTATCCATTGCAGAAACTTTTCTACAAAGTGCAAAATTTCCCTTTTTAGCTACTGGACAAAGATCACTTAAATTAAACAATTTAAATAACTGAGAAAAATTCCAAGGACCTAAAGAGTGTAGGTTGAAAGTTTGTGGGGAGGGGTAACAACTCTCTTTGAGTTCACCTGTGTGCCTTTCCACATGTACTTTACAATAAACTACTCTGAAATATATCTATATATCTAGATAGCTAGATAGATAGATATGTATAAAGAGAAAAAAATGAAATGGAGGAGGGTAGCTCCATGATGGGCCAAGATGAAGCCAGGAGAGCTGGAGCTGCACCTGGGACTCCAAACAGAGGAGTCAGCCATAGTTGGGTCAGTCCTGTGAAGCCAGCAGGGACACGTCTCTAGAGCTGTGACTGGAGGACTCTGGGCGCCCCAGCAGTACTCAAAGCCAAGATCACCAGGAGGAGAGCACAAGCAGGACGATGATGCTGCACAGTAGACCTGTCTCCCCTGGACCACAGGAAAGGTGATGCTACTTTTACTATGGAAAATGTAGTCTGTGGATATTGGGAAAAGAACTTGGTCAGTGCACAGAGTGTGAAAAAGTAAGGAAGAACCATGACTACTTTCGCCACAGTGCATATTCTAGCCCACTTCTCCCCATCGTGTTTCAGCTCATATTTGTAAAGTTGGAATTAGACTTCATGTGCATTTTGGTTTGCTCTGTACATTCCCAAAGATTTTATTATAAAAATTTCCAAACATTCAACAAAGTGGAAAATTTTTTTCTAGCTAATACACAAAGACATCCCACCTTGATTCTACTGTAACCATTTTCCATACTTCCTTTGTCATGCATCTATCCATTTTTCCATCCCTATATCCATCCATTAATCGATCTCACTCCTTGGTGCATTTTGTGGGAGATTGCAGACATCAGTGTGTGTCTTTGTATTTCAGCAAGCCTACCATCAAGTAGTGAGCTGTATTTGTTTATAGCAGTTTTCTTTGAAATGTAAGCTTTACATATAGTGAAATATCCCAATCTTTTTTTCCCCAGACATGTTCTTTTTTAGTTGAAGATTAGTTGATTTACAATGTTGTGTTACTTTCTGCTTTACAGCCAAGTGATTCAGTTATACACATATATGTGCAATATGCATTCTGTGGGTGGGTGTGTATACATACAGATTCATTTATTTAATCCTTACACTGTGCCGCATGTGGGTTTAGTTCACTGACCAGAGATTGAACCTGCATCCCCTCAGATGGAAATATGGAGTCTTCACCACTGGACTGTCAGAAAGTCCCATATATATTCTTTTCCATTATGATTTATCATAGGATACTGAATATAGTTCTCTTTGCTCTACAGTAGGAACTTGTCCATCCATTCCATGCACTCCAGTATATAGCTCTTAGCCCCAGTCTCTTACTCCATCCTGCCCCCAATTCTCTCTGCCTTAGAAGCCACAAGTCTGTTCTCTATGTCCATGAGTGTGTTTGTTTCATACGTATGTTCATTTGTGTCATTTCTTCGATTCCACGTTTAAGTGATATTTTGTGTTTGTCTTTGTCTGACTCACTTCACTTAATATGATCTTCCATCGGTCCATCCATGTTGCCTCAAATGGCCTTACTGTTGTAGCTGTACAGTTTCTTGCATCCTTTTTAAGCATACATAGAAGTATTCATCTGTGGTTATTTTGATGAATATATTATGAAAACGTGTTTAGTATACCACTCTTGGAATAATATGTCCATTTTGAGGCTGTATTAGGGTTTTATATGAATGTATATGTCAGTCAGTTCAGTTCAGTCCTTCAGTCATGTCTGTCTCTTTGCGGCCCCATGGACTGTTAACACGCCAGGCCTCCCTGTCCGTCACCAACTCCCGGAGTCTACTCAAACTCAGATTCATCGAGTGGGAGATGCCATCCAATCATTTCATCCTCTGTCGTCCCCTTCTCCTCCCACCTTCAAACTTTTCCAGCATTAGGAACTTTCCAGTGAGTCAGTTCTTCACATCAGTTGGTGAAAGTATTAGAGTTTCAGCTTCAACATCACTCCTTAGGAATATTCAGGCTGATTACCTTCAGGATTGATTGGTTTGATCTCCTTTCAATCCAAGCACTCTCAACAGTTTATGTGGGTATGAATAAAAATTTATTGTGCTTATGCTCCCCTCATGTGGAGAAATATAAGAATGCTTAAGAATGGAATTTATAAAATCCAGGTGTATTCTATCATATGTATATATGGTTATGCATACATATTTACTGTGCTTATGCTGTGCAATCTTGGACAAAAGGAAGAATGCTTATGAGTGTCATTTATAAACTGAAAAGTGATTCTTTACAGGTTGAAAAGGAAGGGAAGTGACTTGCTGACCTCATAAAGCATAAGGTTGTGGCCCCCTAGGGAGGCGTGTATATAGGGGTGCTCAGGGGCTCTGGAGGAGACAACTGCGAGTCTTCAAAATGGCAAACAACAGCTCCAAGTGGAGCAAGGGCAGGTGTGTTCAGTGCATTCTCCCAGCCTGAAGACAGGGGTTTCTGACTGGAAACTGTAAAACTCAGGAGATCTACCTGAACACTGAGAAGACGAGGTGGGATGGAAGTTTTCTGGTAGGTAGCCCAGAATTAAATCAAACACAGCCTAATTATCAAGGAGTGATTTAAGGCAAGATATTAAAAGACTAGATAATGGTGAAAGGTGAGAGAGAAGAGAAAGGGAAGCCTGAATACTGTGGCTGTGAACCAAGGTTTGGAGGAGACACACTACCCCTGCCATGTGACACATCAGTGTAGAGTCAGAGAGAGGAAGATGGCAGGTGAGTTTCACGGGCTCATAAGGGGCATTTAAAATGCCTCTTTTATTCCACCAAACCATCTTAATTTCTCCCCATCCTCCCCTAGAGGTGTCAGGATGGGCCTTTGTGATGTCAAGGCTCACCCAGGGTCACCATTGGTTGGGGAAGTGACTTGCTGACCTCATAATGTATAAGGGTGTTGCCCCCTGGGGAGGGATATATATAGGGGTGCTTAGGGGTCCCTCAAATTCCCCATCCCAAATCTCCCACACTCTCATCATCCCCCTCAAATTACCCCCATCCGAAATCTCCTACACTCTCATAATCTATCAAATTCCCCCACCCCAAACCTCCCACCCCATCACCAGTTGTGGAAGTCTGTATTGAGGCTCTGACCTGAGCCCAACTCACTGCCAGGCCCAAGAGGCTGACCCTCCTCTCCCAGGACAGACACATGAGCCCCTGGCTCAGCACCTGCAGCTTCCAGCTCCTGCAGCGTGAGGCGGTGGGCACACAGGGGCATTCCTGGGGTGGGGGTGAAAGTTCAGAGACACGGGCTGGAGCCACCTGCTGGGGGCCAGTCCTCTGCCCACCGCCCCCTGTGGACATCCTTGGAAGCGGGGTGGGGAGAAGGAGATGGGTGGGAAGGAGACTCCATACAGCTCTGGGCCCTGAGACTGCACTTCCAGTAGCAAGCTGGACTGTGTACCTGCGTCAGGGGCCTGACCATGAGCAGTGTAAGGCTATGGCTTGACCGGGGCTGGCCAGGCTCTTTCCTGATCAGAGCATTGAGCCAGGACAAGGCAGGGTCAACATAGGCCATTAGAGGATGGGACCCGCGAGAGGGGAATGAGGGAGGCAAAAATGGTCTGAGCCAGGAACGGGAACACATGCTTTTGAGTTTAGCTTTGCTGGGAAGTGTCCCTTGACTCCTTTCCTCTGCCCGGGATCTCAGGGCCACCAGCTCTAAGTCAGGACACTTAGAGGCTGTCCAGAGGTCACAGGGTCTGTAGAGGTGAGAGCTGATCGATGAGGGGAGGGCCCTGGGCTCCTGGCAGGGGGAGTCCTAAGAGGGACACAGGCCAAGCGGCCCAGGAAGTTGCCCTCGGGGCAGTGACAGCCCTCCTCGCAGCCGGCGGAGAAGTAGCCCACCGGCCCGGTGAAGTGGGCCCATGAGAAGGGGCACCCCTCACTGGGCAGCCACTCACGGTACACACCCCCAGCCAGGCAGCCTGCCTCTGAAGTGAAATCTCTCAGTTGTGTCCAACTCTTTGCGACCCCATGGACTGTAGCTCAAGTGGAGCCCAAGGCTCTTCCGTCCATGGAATTTTCAAGGCAAGAGTACTGGAGAGGGTTGCCATTTCCTTCTCCAGGGGATCTTTCTGACTCAGGGATCGAACCCGGGTGTCCCATATTGTGGGAAGATGCTTTACCAGCTGAACCCTGAATTAGCGCCCAGGCCACATCACCCTCACGGCCTGCTCTGCCCACCTCCTCTCACCCCAGTGCCCATCCCCTCCAGTGGCCCCCGGAGTCATGCAGACCACACCCTCCCCGGGCCAGACCCTAGGTCACGCCTGCTCCTACAGTCTCCCCTGCCCCCTCCTCTGTTTGCCCACCACTGGCCTGGGTGAGGGGTGGCATGTGGCGGATTGGGTGGGAGAGGTCAAAAGGCAACCTGCGAGTCAGGGTTAAAGGCCAGGATGGGGATCAGGAGTGAAGTCAGAGTGCCCAGACAGGGCCTGGGCCGGTGCTCACCTCTGCAGACCTGGGTGCAGCAGGTGGGGCTCTGGTGGGCAGGCCCCGGGCAGCCGCTCCCGTCCGCCACAGGTGACGCTACATTCCTCCCAGGAGCCCCACACCCCCGGCCCGGGGCAGGCAAGTACCGCCTGGCACTGCAGGATGCCCACCTCACAGGTGCTGGGGATAAAGGCAGGGTTTCAGAAGACAGGGTCCTGCCTGCTTCCCCGGGGTCCCTCCTGCCCAGCTGGCAGCCCACGCCTCCCTGGTGCTCTTGGCTCACCAGTTGTCACACAGCCCCGCCATTACCTCTCCAGGCTCCAGGCTCTCCCAGGAGCTGAGCCCAGACCCCACGGAGCGACTCTGGTTCTCAGGGATCCCTGAGGGCACAGGAGCAGGGCGGGCACTTCAGATGGCTCAGCCAATCACCAACCCTGCTCAGGGCTCTACCCCGCTGTCTCCACCCATGGAGACCAGGGTCCTGGATGGTGGAGGACACAGAAGTCCCAACGGGCACCAGCTCTGGGACACAGGAGTTGCCCATTCCCATCCTACAGTCCCAGGCTGGCCCCTGTGAGCAGAGTGGAAGGGGCCAGGCAGGAGGGCACTGCTGTGCTTGGGGGGCGGGTTGGGGGGGACACTGACCCATGCCTCTGGGCTGGTACTGACAGCGGCACTGGGCCAGTGGGCGGGGTGGGGCACACAAAGGCCATCCTGGGACAGCTGGCCTGGGGGTCACCCACAGCTGGGCTGCTGGCAGCTTGTCGAGTCTGGCTGGCACACGACCTTGGGGAGACATGTCCTCGCAGGAGTGGAGGCAGGACTCCCCATAGGGGAGAAGACACTGGCTACCTGCAGAGCCTGCAGCAGGAGGGAAGCAGAGAAGGTAGGTTTGGGAGGGGGTCCATCCTGAGGCGGGGGGTCCCGAGAGTTGAGTGACCAGCCCTCCTGTCATGCCCACCACCTGCTAGGACCTTCACTCGCCCAGTTCCACAGGGTTAGTGCCCTAAGGGCTCTCCCTCAAAGGAAGTGGCATGCATGTGTGTATGCAGGGGCAGGGGAGGGTCAGATGCAGGGGGTCAAAGCTCAGAGGTAGCATTTCCCTAGCCTTACAAGCCACCACCACCACCCACCATCTCCACAGAAGTCCTCACCTGTGCACTGAGTGGAATTGCCCTGGCAGAGTCGACTCTGCCTGTGGCCCCCAGGGCAGGGCCGGCCTCCCTCAGAGGTGGGAGGCCAGCTGCATGCTCGGCTGTGATGGGACTGCCCCAGGCATATGTCACAGGGAGACCATGGCCCCCTCGGGCTCCAAGCTTCATCCACTCTGGCAGGAATACAAAAGCACCCCTTTGCCTTGGGAGGCCCAAGAGGTTCCAGCCCCCTGGGATTGAAGCCCCCCAGTGGGACATCTCACCTGGGCACTCGGGGAAGGGGGGCTGGCACAGGTCTCCCTCTGATGCTGGGTCCCTGCCTCCCTCGCCTGCCTGGGGCTCGGGCCCCCCTCCCCCACAATGCTGTGGCTCTGGACAGCTGCAGGCCCTGGAGTGGGTCCTTGTCTGGGCCAAGCAGGGCTGGGAGCATGCTGTCCACTCCAACCATGGGCACTAGGCACCAGGCACTGTGGGGGTGAATGGTGAGCCCTGGGGTGCAGCCATCTCACCCCCAGTCCCAGCCCTCACTGCACCCCCAGACTGCTTCTCCTCACCTCGTTCTGAGCGTGGTACATATCTGGGCAAGGCAGGTCTGTGCAGGTGAGCCGGCCTAGGAACATCAGTGGGACTGAAAAGCTATGCACGGGAGGGTTTGGTGCCCTGGTACCCGTCGCCCAGCACCCTTCCCCTGTCTCTGCACCCAGACCTGATTATCCAGAAGGAGCAAAGCAGATGGAATGTGGGGAGTGAGGGGGTGTCCCCCCATGTGCCTGGGCGTGTGGTGGGTGCCGCAGGAGGCTGGGGGGTTCCTGAGGTCAGGCGGCACCCTCCGTGTCTCCCTACAGCGAGCCCATGCAGTGCACAATGCTGTACTCCACCAGGCGAGCACAGAGACCATCGAGGAGGTGAAGGCTGAGCAGGATGAGGAGGCACCTGAGTGGGCCCAGGAGGCCAAGTCCCCATAGGACCCCATGGAGGATAGTGACGTGGAGGCCCCGCCATCCTACAGCAAGGCCATCAGCTTTGAGCAGCTGTCCTTCAACTCCCAGGATAACTCGGCCAGCCAAACCCCCATGGAGGTCAGCCCAGATGACAGCCGCTGGGACTGACTGGAGGACAGCATCCTGCTACCCCTGACTCACCAGCTGACAGCCAGCGAGCTGCTGCTGAATAAGTAAGAGCTGTGGCCACAGCAATGGAGCTGGGAGTGACCCTTAGTGTCCACTGGGCTGTTGGAGGCAAAGACCACGTGGAAAAAGTCCCCCCCAAGACATTTAGAACCACATGTGTGCTCACATCTCTCTCTGTAACACGATAGGAGGTTGACAGCACAGGATGCCTGGGGACCCAGGCAGCAGTGAGTGGAGGGCAGGGTCTCACCGTATGGAATCAGTGCCCAGGAGGAACTGAGGCCAGTATTCTGGCAGGATGTTCCAAGACAACGAGCTGGAGGAGTCAGAGAAGGTGTACATGGGGCAGCCGAGCTTCCTGCTGCTCTTCTACGTACTGTACAACATGCTGGTTGCCTGCTCCTAGATGGTGTGCTACTTTGTCATCATCCTCGGCCACATGGTCTCTGCCTCCATGATCAGCCTCGTGCTGCCCATCCTCATCTTCCTCTGGGCCATGCTGTTCATCCCCCGGCCCAGCAGACGCTTCTGGATGATAGCCGTCGTCTACAAGGAGGTAGGCTTCCCTCCAGTGGACCTGCCTGAGCCCTGCTTCACATAAATAAATAGTTAGAGAGATCATCTTAGGTCAGCACGATTATAACCAGCAGTTGTTGACGCTGAAAAATCTAGTTGTCTTTTCACATCTCACACTCATACAACATAGGAGCTAATATCATTCTGTACAACATTAATTGGTCCAAAGTGGGCTTCCATGGTGGCTCAGACGGTAAAGAATCTGCCTGCAATGCACGAGACCCAGGTTGATCCCTGGCTCGGGAAGATTGCCTGGAGAAGAAAATGGCTACCCACTCCAATATTCTTGCCTGGAGAATCCCATGGACAGAGTAGACTAGAAGGCCACAGTCCATGGGGTTGCAAAGAGTCAGACACAACTGAGTGACTAACACTTTCACTTTCATTTTACCCAGCTGGGGAGTGGTGGGGGAGGCTTTTTGAGGTCTGGTGTCTGCCGTGTGATATTGACCAGCAAGACAGTAAGTGTGAGGCAGACACAAGCATGGTGCCAGGGCCAGTGCATGGTCAGTGAGTGGACATTGGGTCAAACAATACAGTTAGCACTTGAAACACAGTTGGATGCAATTAACCCTGATGATGTAGACATTGGAGGACTGTTTCAATGTAGATCTCTACAAACATCTCTGTGTTTACACCCTGAGCTGGCAAGGTTTTGTTTCATTTGCTTTTATTTCTTCTTGAGGAGAACTTCCAGTGAGCAATAAAATGCTGAGAAGAAAGACAGCAGAATAAAGTGGAAATTGTCTATAGTGTCTGTGCAGTTTGCTCCTAAAGATTACGAGCTAAAGCCATGCTTGCAGAATAAAGATCCTCCTGTGCACATTGGTCCTAGTCACCTCATTTAATAGCTGAATATTTGTATAAGCATCTAATTGAATCAACACAAACTAGCCCTTGCATGCACGCTAAGTCACTTCAGTCATGTCTGACTCTTTGCAACCTCATGGACTGTAACCCTTCAGGCTCCTTTGTCCATGGAATTCTCTAGGCAAGAATACTGAAGTGGGTTGCCAATCCCTTCTCCAGGGGAACTTCCAAACCCGGGGATCAAACCCACATCTCTTATACCTCCTGCATTTGCAGGTGAGTTCTTTACCACTGGTGTCACCTGGGAAGCCCAGAAACTAGCCCACTCCCTGACAATAAAATAAGTCATTGGAGCCAAGTCAGGAGTAACCTCCATGGCCCCAGTGTGTCTGCAGTCACAGGACCTGGAGACGTGGTTCTGGCCTTGTCTTGAGGTTGATATTTGTGGAAGGAGAATTTGTTATTCCACATGCTGTGTGCATTCCCAGCACCAAAACTGAGACATTGCCCCTTAATGTTTGTATCACTCTTCCTCATCTAGAACTATTCTTAAAGGGAGTCATTTCTTCTCATTTCTTGCATCTGTGCAGGTGGCCATTGTGGTCAAGTACTTCTTCCCATTTGGGCTCTTCCCCTGGAACAAGACTGTGGAACTGAACAAGAACAAGTCTTACCACCCACCCAACAGCATCAGGGTGGAGATGAAGAATGCCTACATGCTCTATGATCTAATCAAGCTTCTGGCACCTTCTTCCACTGCTCCATCCTGAAGGTACTGCCCACCCATTACCCCTGGATATTCCCGAGAACACTGAGCTGGTATCACGAGGGGCTGAGGGGCCACAGGCAGGGCCTATCTGTGTGCTCTTGTTTTCTTTGTTAACAGTTTTGTTCATGCCATTCGTTTTCTCAACACTGTGTACTCAATAATTGAGTTTGTGATCAATCGGGGGAGATTTCCTCCTATTTCTACTCTGGGATGCATGTTTGCATGCTAAGTTGCTTTAGTCATGTCTGACACTTTTGCAACCCTGTGACCTATAACCTGCCAGGCTCCTCTGTCTGTGGGATTCTCCAGGCAAGAATACTGGAGTGGGTTGCCATGCCCTCCTCAAGGGAATCTTCCTGACCCAAGGATTGAACCCACAACTCTTATGTCTCCTGTATTGGCAGACAGGTTCCTTACCACTAGTGCCACCTGCAAAGCACACCCTGGGATGAAGGCACCCTAATGATCCCACGTTTGTGGGGATTCCACAAAAGGTGTGTGGTTCTTATTGCTGTATTCACCAAGTCGTGCCTGAGTTGAAGACAGATCACTAGGGAGTTAGTATTTGGGGTCTCCTCTCCAGTTTGACCTTGGCCCACCCCCTTTTAGGAGCATTGCTTTTCTCATGGATTTTGGCTCTGAAACCACTGATTTAATGAGAGACTGTCCAATCCATGGGCCTGGGGATGCCAGGCTGCACTCCCAGAGAGGCCACCTCTGAGAAAGCTATGCCTGCATTGCTCTGGGAAGATAGGTCTGCGGGTAACATTTTCAAGATCTGTACCTCCTGTCATCCTGCTGAGCACCTGCAGGGTTTCTGATCTCAGACACTGTGAAACATAAGCTCTTGTGATATGCCACTCAACTCTACATGTTAGAGATTGTCACACAGCATGCTTTGGATGTAGTGATGTGCCTTTGGTCAGAATCTCACTTTCCTTCCCTTGTTTTAACTGTGTCTCCTTGTATTGATATAGCATATCTTACATTCATTTTATCAAGTATTGTCTTTGTTAGTTCCTTTTCAGAACAAGCTTGGCCTAAGTTAAGGCACACACATGCCACATCCAGCACAGTGGTTGAGAAAGACCTGAAACAGGGGTGAACACATAATGAAAAGACAGACACATATAATTTGGCAAGCGGGGAGTCAGGGGTCCCTCTTGCTCTCCATGACAGGAAGACAAAATGGCTCCTTTCAGCCCACAGTTTTATTGGCAGAAGTCACATGAGATCATTAAGGATTAGCTACCCTGGGGAGTTTGATTAGCGAAGGCTCTGCCGTTGATCAGGAATATCTTATTTTGTTTCTATGGGGATGGACGCAGGGGTACACAGTGAAGTGGACCAGACAGTACGTCCCTCCCCAAGAATGTCTATTTGGCATGCTTCCTGGGACAATCATGAGGACGCAGTTTGCCACACTCTCAAGTCATGGGGCAGGTTCTGGTCTCTGCTCCGCCAGGCTGCAACACACACATACAAGCACACACACATACATGTAAATGTGTTCTCAACCTCTATCCTACTAGGTGGGCTGTTTCGCACTGGCTTTTGTCTATGTGGACTATGACCAAGACCTTCACTTTGCCTCCTGCCACCTTGCAAACTGCCAGTCCCTAACCCTCCATTTGAGGGGGTCTTTCCTGAGTCATTGGGGTGTGATGAGTTTGAAATGCTACATATAGGTAGATAATAAGCTTTCTTAGGATCCTTGACCTTGCTTTGGTTTTCTAACTCTTTTTTTTTTTTTTTTGTAACTTCAGCTTTGTTTATGTATTGTTGCTTAGTTGCTAAGTCATGTCCAACTCGTTGTGATCCCATGGACTACAACATACTAAGCTCCCATGTCTTTCACTATCTCCTGGAGTTTGCTTAGATTCATGTCCATTGAATCAAAGATGCCATCAAAATATCTCATCTGTCACCTTCTTCTTCTCTTGCTCTCAATCTTTCCCAGCATCAGGATATTTTCTAATGAGTCAGCTGTTCCCATCAGATGGACAAAGTATTTGAGTTTCAGCTTCAGCATCAATCCTTCTGATGAATATTCAGAGCTGATTTCCTTTAGGATTGACTGGTTTGATCTCCTTGCTGTCCAAGGAACCCTCAAGAGTCTTTTCCAGCAACACAGTTTGAAAATGTCAGTTCTTTGATACTCAGCCTTATTAATGTTCCAACTCTCACATCCGTACATGACTACTGGAAAACCATAGCTTTAACTAAAGGACACTTTGTTAATTTATAATTGGTCAATGAAATTGTAAGCTGTCAGAAGTGTACACATGGTGATTTGATGAGCGTATATATGGTGAAAGGACGCCAGTCAGGTTAGTCAACACATCCACCACTTCCTCACCTGCCTATTGGTCGGTGTTTGGTGGGAACACTTAGGTTGTGCTCTCCTAGCAGTCTCCACTGTCCATCAGGGTCTTTGGCTGCAGTCGCCCTGTTTGACATGTGGTTTCCTATCCTGAGGGACACATCCTGGTGGCTAGGGTGTCACAGGACCAAGTCCCAGCCTCTGGCTGGACAGCTGGCTGAGCTGTCCCACCCCTGTCTCCTCAGTGTTGTGGCCTCTGGGACAAAGACGACATCATGGGCAGTTACTCAGGAAAGGTGGAGTTGGGTGATGAGCTGTCCCTTGACCACGGCAGGAGGGTCTCCTCCGACTTGCTCAAGTCCATCAACCTGGCTCGTCCATGGAGTCAGTGCACGTGACCTTCCCTAAGCATCAGGCCACTGTCCAGGGAAGCGCTCCAGCAGCAGCTCCCAGACATCACAGAGGTCCAGCTTTTCCTCAAACAGGTCTAAGAGAGGTATTGCCAAGTGGTGTCACTGCAAGGACTCCTGAGTGGAGTCATCCCCTGGTACCAGAGGGCCAGCGGCAAGAGAGCTGGGTGCTGTTGAGGTGGAAGATACTGTGATGTGAAATGAATGTACTTTGTAACGAGACAGAATAAGTTCAAATCCTGGCTGAGCTGTGGGTGCTCACGCCCCTGTCCAGGGTGTCTCTCTGAATTACCTAACCCCCACATGGGACAAGTATTTCAGGTTTTGATGAAAAGTGGCCAGCACACTGCCTTGTACCTAGTGTCAGACACAGTGTAGTTGTCAATCATACCCAGAGATTCTGCCGGTGTGCCCAGAGTGAGGTATATCATGGTTTATTTTGAAAGTACACTTAGATTTAATCAATAGGAACTTTAAGCCAAACCACCTGGTTATCTCCTACACTAGTTACTAATTTCTTACTAAACAGCCAGAGACAGGAAAGTACACGTGTGTTATGGTTGCCCCTCTTGGGGTAACTGCACTTTCATGTTGACAACACTCCTGTCTGAAGCTCTCCAGACCCTCTGTATTCATCTGAAGAAGATAGATTTCTACCACTGGCAGACCATCTCATATTGGTTTTACAGCTAGAGAAATTTGGCCCTGAAAAAAGGTGTGGTCCTGGACCCAGACTAGAAAACCCACGACCAAAACCTGGGATCCCATTGAGCAGGAATAAATCTGCTCCCCAGTCTAATTCTTCCTGGACAGAGGTCCCACAGCCACCCGGGAAGGAGCCATCAGTGGATGTGAAAACCTATGGATGCCTTTGGCTACAGAAGCAGAGTGGGGGCTGCAGACCCCAAGTTCTCCATCACTGTTCTTACAGACATCTGAGCATCTCGCCCTCTAACCAGCCTCCAACTGTCCCTCTGCTGTGGGGGTGGCAGGCTTCTACAATAATTATGGCAACAAGTTCACAACTCACAATGCATCTCGGTTCCTTCTTGCCTCCAAGCAGCACAAGCAACAGGAACAGCAGCCAGAAAGGAAGCAGTGTTGGGAGCATCAAGCAGAAGAACAGATAGAAACTTTACATGGAGAAGCTGCAAGAACACTTGATCAAAACAAAAGCATTTTTCATAAAGAAGTGAGACTTTACTTATTATTGTCAAAACATAGGAGGAGGAGGAGGTGGAGGTGGAGGAGGAGAAGGTGGTGGAGGAGGAGGTGGGACGAGGAGGAAGGAGGAGGAGGAGGGTAAGGAGGAGGAGGAGGAGGTGGTGGAGGTGGAGGACCCCTGAAGGAAGTGGCTGCTGCTGCAATACCCAGTCTTCCCCAGAGCCCTCTGGGTGTCTGCCCCTCTCCCACTGCCATGGCTGCCACTCTGGGGAGTCCATCTAAAGACCACGGTCTCAGCAGGCAAGATGAAGTGCCAAGCACCTAATGTGACCAAGAAGATGCCAGATCCTGGCTCCGAGATGCACTACGGGTGAAGAAGAATGAGCTGGTGCAATTCCTGCTCATAAGGTGTCCTGCAGGCAGCAACTTGCCAAGGAGCCAATCACAGAGGCAGAAATGCTGAATAGTGTGCTCAAAGATTACCAGGACCATTTCCTGGTGGTTCTCGGTCAAACCTCACAGTACCTGCAGTTGGTCTTTGGCTTGAAGGTGAAAGAGGTGGACCCCAGTGAGCATACATATATCCTGGTCCCCTCCCTGGGCCTCACCCTCAATGAGATGCTGAGGGATGGACAGAGGTTTCCCAAGGCCAGCCTCCTGGTGGTGATCCTGTGCCTGATCACTGTGGAGGATGACCACGCCCCTGAGGAGGAGATCTTGGCAGCACTCAGCATGATGGGGGTGTGTCCTGGTAGGGACACTTCATCTATGGGGAGCCCAGGGAGCTGCTGACCCAAGTGTGGGTGCAGGAGGGGTACCTGGCATATCAGCTGGTGCCTGACAGTGACCCTGCTCGCTGCAAGTTCCTGTGGGGTCCCCAGGCCTATGCAGAGACCAGCAGGTTTAAAGTCCTGGAATATTTGGACAGAGTCAGTTGAAAGGGTCCCAGCTCCTTCCACCCCCTCTGCAGAGGCTGCAAGGGAGGACGGGAGAGGGCTCTGAACCAGAGAAGCAGTCAGAATCCTTCCAGGCCCACGTCCAACAGCTTTTCTTGGGGACAGGAAAGGAGGCTGATCCTTCCCTCTGTGATTGAAGAGGGAACAGTCAGCCTTCTCAGCAGTGAGGGTCCGGGCCCATTGGGGGAACCCAGTGTGTGGCCTCTTTGTGGTCCTGTTCTCTACAATGACATGGAGACTCATCTCTGTTTCTTTAGGAATTTTTCAAATTTTCCTTTTTAGAGAAGACAGTGCATTCCAGTATCTAACTATGTCAATGACGTTGATCACACTTTGTTTGTACTCAACCAGCTCAAGATGAAGAGTTTTCCTGTTCTGTAAAAGAGATTAAGAACACTTTCATTTTATTCCATGGTCCTGCACAAGCTGACATGGAATTAGAATTAGAATGATTTTGGAAATGTGAATTTAATTAGCAGTGATATAGTTGGTGGAAAATTAGAAAATAAAAAGTGATAGTATTGAATTATTGCTTCTTAAACTTTTTGTGTGTCATTTTGTACAGCTAAGTGATCTCAGTTTATATGGATTTTCCTGGGTTATCAAAGGAAGTAGCAATTCATCTTGAGTCAAGCAGTCCCCTCCTCACTGTCTCATTTATTGCAAAGACCTTTTGGGGGCCTCTGCTCCGTGAAAGGCCCTGTGTTAGCAGTGGGGAAACTGGGAGAAGCAGGACCCACCCACACCTAGAGTGATGGTCTAGGAGCCACAGTCATATGAGGTGTATCATGGGAGTGAGGGGAAATGGGACATTGCTGTAAGGTGGCAAGAGAGATCTCTTTCTGGGGCATCATGGAAGGGATCCTGGCTCTTGTCACTTTGCTGCTGACCATAAGGATGGCGTAGGTGTTTTCTTCCCAGTATCTGCTAGGAATCCTGAAGAACTCCCATCACACTCCCTTGAAGTGATGCCCAGAAATCCATGGACCGACCCTCTCTTTCCTGGCCCTGGGGATCCAGAACTCAAGGTGTTAACTAGCTTTTAATTATCTTCATTGTAATTGGGCACTGTAATCAAAGACTCAACATTTATTGGTGCCGCAATGACGAAAAGTAAGGGTGGTGATGGAAGACCAGCTGGGACACATGCAAAGAGTGGTTCTTGCTTTTATTTCCTTGGGTCCTGCTGGAACACTCCTCCACACCCAAATTTCACAGGTCCTCTAACTGGAAATGGGCCTTTCTGGGTAGCCCATACAATGAAGAATCTGCTTGCATTTTTGGAGACCTGGGTTCAATCCCTGGGTCAGGAAGATGCCCCTGGAGAAGGGTGTGGCAATCCACTCCACTATTCTTGCCTGGAGAATTCCATGGCCAGAGGAGCCTGGCAAGCTACAGTCAATGAAGTTGCAGAATCAGACATGACTAAGTGATTAACACTATGGTCCACTATGGTCTAAGTAGAAAAGTTTCTTAGTTTTATTTATGAAACATCCTGTTTGGCTAATTAGGAATTCCACATCCTATTGAGGTGCATATTCTTTAACCCACCCTGGCCCACAAAGTAGCCAACCCAATCCAGGGGAGAGTGGAGGAGTGTCTGGGGGAAACAGTGTGAGAAATTCCTGCCCTGCCTTCACAGGGCCAACAGTCCCAGGCCCTGCGAGCTCTATCTCATCACTCACATGCATCCTGTAGCCCAACACACAGGGCTCCTCACACCCACTCGCATCACAGATGGAGACCTGAGGCCACGGGGCTTGGGCATCTTCCCAAGACCACGTGTGTGCTAGTGAGGGCCAGGGTGAGCTCAGAGCTCTGGTCTCAAATTCTCTGGAGCCCCCCCCCCTTCCCGCCCACCCCAGGCCACAGCCTGACCTTCCAACTTCTCACGCCTTCCTCTTCTTAGTGCTACACGATGCCTCTGAGGTGACAAAAAGCAGGCCCACAGAAGGAAGGGGACAAGGAGAATCAGAAGCACCATGGGGCTGCTCTGTGGTTTGCTGAGAACAGAGTCTGCTGGGGGCCGGCATCCTTGTCCAATCCAAACACCTGCATGAGGGCAGCACCCTGTCCCTGCTGCTGCCATGGGGCCTCCTGCCCAATGGAACCTGCCAGGCTGACCAGCTTCTCACCAATCAGGAGGGAGGGAGAGCCTGACTGTATGGTTCCAGTGCCCACTGGGATAAGGCCCTACAGGAGTCTCCTCTGATACAGAAGGGAAGGGAACACAGGTGGACCCCCAAGGCTCCAGGTCTCTGCAGCCACAGCAAGGGAGGGGAGCAGGTGGAGGGCCTTTGGTCTGGGGACATCGACATGCAGACACCAAGCACAGGGGCAGGAGAGTGAGGGTGAGAAAAGCAGGTCTTGGATGCCATGAGAGCTTGTGTGTGCACAACACAAGTGTCCCAAGCCACGGCTGACAAAGACCCCCTTGGTGACACACAAACCCACTTCCAGGACCTGGGTGCTTCCTGGAGAAGGGGGACAAGAAAAAGCAGCTCCCTCAGGGCCCAGGGCATGAGGAGGGCCCCAAGCATGAAAGGGAGCAAGAAAGACCACCTAGCCAGGCTGCCCACAGATGCCATGACCTTCCGTCCCCTTCCGAGGAGCCATCAGGGGTCCATACAACTGTTTACAGCCTCCAGAGTCATGTCCCAGTCAGATGAACTGACCAGATGCAAAGACTTGTCAACCTGCTTAGAAGAAGAAAGGCCACAGAGAAGCCCAAGTTGAAACCTGGAGCTCATCCAGGTCACCAGTCCTTAGGCAGAAAGGCCCCTGGGAGATCTTCTTCCACACCCTCTTAGATCTCCCCTTTCAGACACCAGGGACTGGCCCTCACACAGGGCAGATGACCTTGCTACTGACAGAGGTGGGAGACAGTGCCCTGGGGCCTTGGAATACGGGCCTTTCCAAGGTGCCAGTCTGTACCCTACACAGTGATTTTTCAAGAAATGTGGCCCACACCCAGCTTCTCATCCTTTTTCAAATACAGGTAGACTGGGGCTTCCTTTGGTCACATATAGCTCAACAAGTCAGACATGTCCCTAGGAGTGAGTGTGTGTAAAGCAGGGCCCTTGAAAAACACCTAACCCATGAGCCAACAAAATCATTTGATGGACCTGTCATCTGGGTAACTGAGAACAGGTCCACAGTGGTGGTGGGAACAGCGGCAGGGGCAGGGAAGATCAGAGCTGGCCTCGAGGAGGACCAGTGAAGTGCTTGCTTTCAACAGAAGAGGCTGTACCTTGAGCCCCCAGTCAAGTACTTCAAAGTTTAGTTATCCAAATAGACTCACGTTGGGCGTGGGCAGCCAGGACTGCAGGTAGCAGAAGCCCAAGCACCCCACTGACAAAAGGAAACAGGACTTTCAAAGCAGCCTCCAAGGAGTCTGAATCTGAGGCTCTGGGGAGGGGAAAAGCACATGCAGGTGTTCCCAAAGTGAACGCTTTAGGGCCACCAGAGTGGTGTTTATGGAAAAATTGGAAACTGAAGGCAACAGCGTGTGATCTGAAGTGGGATGATGCCTGGGAGTGGGCAGAATGCGGGAGGCTGTAAGCTCAGTGGAGCACCTGGCTTTGCCCTCCCACATGACATCCTGGGGAATCTATGTCTCAGGTGCTTGGGAACAGTCAAGTGGAATATGAGGTCACTCCACTGTGCTCAACCACAGCCCTCCTGTGGGGAGAGCTCGACCTGGGGGGCGGTGGGGGCAGGACAACAGGAATCTGACTTTGGGGCCAACTGAGTGGGACCAACCAGCCAACAGCACCAGCCAGAAGACAACAAAGGCAGAAGGGGAAAAGGATGGGAGGGGGGCATCAACTCAGGCAGAGCTAATCAGCCCACTATGGACCCCATCTGCTGGGAGGGATAGTCACCAGGGGCCCATCTGATCCCTGGGATCTCTCTTGGTGGTAGCAGACCTAGGACTTGCCAGGGCCTAGCCCTTCAGCAGAAGCCAGCCACAAGCCTGCATGTTGCTAGTGAGGGGAGTGGAGACAGGGGAACATTTGACAACCCATCCAGGGCCTGGCCCCCTAGAAACAAGGCAACTGGCAGCAGATGGGAGCCTTTGTAGGCAACCTGAAACCTATGCTTCTGTGCTTTCAGACAAGAGACAAGCTGGGGATCCCATCTCTGTCCCCAGACTGCCTCCCCCACACTGGGCCAAGGCTGCCTCTCCACATCACCTCTGTGACATAATGAAACAATTAAGGAAGCTGACCACTTAATTGGCTGCCTGTCCCATGACCCAGATTCTAGACTCTCCAGAGAGCTTTCTTGGGGCACCCCAACCCTGGTCTGAGGCCCTTCTGCCCTGAGCATTCAATGCTTGGGTAGAGAATGCTCCTGAGCTAAACTGACTCCATGGCTAGTCAGAGTTCTCAGGAGGCATGGGCAGCCCTGTTGGCCCCATCAACTGACGGGGAGCCCACAGCAGGGACCCCCGTGATTACTCCCCGGTTCCAAACGTGGATTCAAGGGAGGCTTTGGAGAAGCAGGGTGACCAACCTGAGAGCCCAGACCCGGGCTCCCAAGTATACTTGACCCCACAGGGCCCCAACCCAGAAATGGTCAACAAGGAAGATAACAACACCATCCTTGGGCTGTCCTTCCCCAGGAAGCTCTGGATGATCATGGAGGATGCGGCCTTCACCTCTGTGCACTGCAGCAACAAGGGAGACACTGTGGTCATTGAGGCAAATCTCTTTCAGACGGCGGTCCTCCAGCTCAGGGGCGCAGACCAGATCTTCAAGACAGACAGCATCAAGAGCTTCATCCGTGAAATGAACCAGTATGGGTTCAGTAAAATATGCCCTTCGAGGTGCTCTGCAGGGAAGAAGAAGCTGATGGCAAGGTAGAACGCCCTCCTGGGGAGACTAGACTAGATGAGCTGAGTGCTGGACAGGTTTCGTTTCCCAGAAGAATATTGTTATCATGAGAGCGTAGTTAAGGAAAGAGGAGGAAGCAGGGTCTGTCATGTTCCACCACCCCCCTTAGACAGGATCCACACGGGTGACTCCAGACCCTGCAGGGCCACTTGATGCCAGGGACCACCAGTAACACCTTAAGTGAGGCTGGCCCCAGGGGAGCTCTAGGGAGCAGCATGCTAGGGCCTCATAACCTGCCAGGAATGAAGAGACCTTGTCTCCATACTTAGGCATGGCCAGGATGGTGGTAGGGAGGAGGGTGGTGAGGAAGGCTCTTCTCGCTCTTGCTGTCTAAAGTAATTCATTTTCTTTCAGACAGCATATATAGGGGTCTTGCTTTTGTATCCATTCAGCCAGTCTTTGTCTTTTGGTTGGGGCATTCAACCCATTTACATTTAGGGTAATTATTGGTAAGTATGGTCCCATTGCCATTTACTTTGTTGTTTTGTGTTCACATTTATACAATCTTTCTCTGTTTCCTGTCTAGAGAAGATCCTTTAGCATTTGTTGAAGAGCTGGTTTGATGGTGCTGAATTCTCTCAGCTTTGGCTTGTCTGTAAAGCTTTTGAATTCTCCTTCATATCTGAATGAGATCCTTGCTGGGTATAGTAATCTGGGTTGTAGCTTATTCTCTTTCCTTACTTTAAGTATGTCCTGCCATTCCCGTCTGTCCTGAAGAGTTTCTAATGAAAGGTCAGCTGTTATCCTTATGGGAATCCCTTTGTGTATTATTTGTTGTTTCTCCCTTGCTGCTTTTAATATTTGTTCTTTGTGTTTGATCTTTGTTAATTTGATTAATATGTGTCTTGGGGTGTTTCACCTTGGGTTTATCCTGTTTGGGGCTCTCTGGGTTTCTTAGACTTGTGTGACTATTTCCTTCCCCATTTTGGGGAAGTTTTCAGCTATTATCTCCTTGAGTATTTTCTCATGACCTTTCTTTTTGTCTTCTTCTTCTGGGACTCATGATTCGAATGTTGGGGTGTTTCACATTGTCCCAGAGGTCCCTGAGGTTATCCTCATTTCTGTTTGTTCTTTTTTCTTTTTTCCCTCTCTGCTTCATTTATTTCCAACATTTTATCTTCTACCTCACTTATCTTACCTTCTGCATCATTTATTCTACTGTTGGTTCCCTCCAGAGTGTTTTTAATCTCATTTATTGCATCATTCATTTTTAATTGACTCTTTTTTATTTCTTCTAGGTCCTTGTTAAACATTTCTTGCATCTTCTCAATCCTTGTCTCCAGGCTATTTATCTGTAACTCTATTTTGTTTTCAAGATTTTGGATCAGTTTTATTATCATTATTCTAAATTCTTTTTCAGGTAGATTCCCTATCTCTCCTCTTTTGTTTGGCTTGGTGGGCATTTTTCATGTTCCTTTACCTGCTATGTATTTCTCTGCCTTTTCGTCTTATTTAGATTGCTGTGTTTGGGGTGACCTTTCTGTATTCTGGTAGTCTGTGGTTCCTTTTTATTGTGGAGGTTTCTCCCAGTGGGTGGGGTTGGACGATTGGCTTGTCAAGGTTTCCTGGTTAGGGCAGCTTGCATTGCTGTTCTGGTGTATGGAGCTGGATTTCTTCTCTCTGGAATGCAATGGAGTGTCCAGTAGTGAGTTTTGAGATGGGTTTATGGGTTTGGTGTGATTATAGACAGCCTGCATATTGATGCTCAGGGCTATGTTGCTGTGTTGCTGGAGAATTTGTGTGGTATGTCTTGCTCTGGAACTTATTGGCTCTTGGGTGGTGGTTGGTTTCAGTGTAGGTATGGAGGCTTTTGGATGATCTCTTATTAATTAGCATTCCCTGTAGTCAGGAGTTCTCCAGTTTTCTCAGCTTTTAGGCTTAAGCCTCCTGCCACTGGATTTCAGTATTAGTTATCCAGTAGCCTCAAAACTTCCAGTAGCCTCAAAACTTCTCCATTCATACAGCACTGATAATAAAACTTCTAGGTTAGTGGTGAAAAGATTCTCCACAGTGAGGGACACCCAGAGTGGTTCACAGAGTTACATGAAGAAGAGGAGAGGGAGGAAGGAGATAGAGGTGAGCTGGAGGAGAAAAAGGGGTGCTGATGTCCAGCCCCAGCAGGACCAGGAATACCCAAGGGATGAGTGGTGTTGGTGAGGAAGAAGACAGACACACACAGAGACGGTTGCGTAGAAAAGGTAGCTTTTTTTTTATTTTTTAGGATAGCTCAGTTTTTATAGAATGAATGTTACCTCCCCCTTAAGTCACCGCATATTACATTGGATATTGGTTTGTTCTTCCATCAATATTTTTTCCCCATATTTCCCCCCTGTGAATTCATCTAGAACATTCCCGATTATAAGGTTTTTTCTTAAATGTCCCGTACATAGTCTTCTTGCTTCAATGGCCTAACATTCTCATTCTAACAAAAACAATGTTCCATAGATTCCAGATATAGTATGAATTCTCTGAGTAATAAAACAATACATGAGAAGGGTCACAGTAACATGTTTGACATTTCTGAGAATAGTACCATGAGAAAACCCTGATATTTTTCTTTACCTGAAACCACAAAATCTCGATTTACAATGATTAACTATTGAACAGCAAAAACGCCTCTAAAGCAGAAAAACACCTCTATTAATAGTGAGATAATGACAGTGAAGCTGGTTAATATAAATCTATTGAAATCATATGTACCCCATTTCCTAACTCTACAAAAATACCCATAATATCCCAAGTTGTTTAAAGAAAAAGAAACAACAGACAAATAACAACAAGGAAATAGCAATAATGAAAACCCTTTCAACCAAGGAGCAAGTAAACTAAAGCAGTATATCTACTTCTAAATCTAAATGCCTCTACTCTTTTCTATTCTAGAACATTATAATCTTTTAAGCAAGCAGCCAAACTATACCTGTGGCCTTTTCTTTTTTGACTTGATGTTTATGGTCATGTCCTGAGCCAGAGCAATCATAAGCATTTCCAAAAAGGCTTGGACTTTTCCAGGGAGGCCTTATTACTATATATTATATTTCCAAAAAATTAGTAGAAAGCCCAAAAACAGTAAGGCAGAAGGAAGAAAGTAACGTACCGGGCCGCCGGGACAACCTCGAGGGGAAGAGCTGCCTTGCAGGTTCCTTTCTTGTCCTGGTGGCTCCTGAGGGGACATATTGGGCCCCTGGGGCAGCCCTATGTGAGGAAGAGCTGCCTTGCAGGTTTCTCTCTCATCCCGTGATGTTGTCATTGTTTGGGTGCACCCCAGTGTCTCCCAACAAAGGGGGACTCAACAGGAAAGAGGCAGATCTAGGCAGTACTCTGTTCCCTAAGTATTCTCCACAGCCCAGAACACCCACAGAGATTCACAGAATTGGATTGAGAAGAGAAGGGGGAGGGAGGAAATAGAGGTGATCTGGGGGAGAAAAAGGAGAGTCAAAAAGGAGGAGAGAGTAATCAAACCAGTAATCACACTCCTGAGTAAAAATGGGTACTGAAGTTTGGATTCTTAAATGTCCAAAATTGATATCAAATACTGAAAACCAAAGATTAAAAATCTAGAGTAGAGGTTAGACTCTTAAAAATACAATATTAAAAAACAAAAACAAAAAATTTAAGAAATATATATGAAGATTGCTTTAAAAATAGGGTCCTTTTTTTGCAAGGTTATAGTGGGTTATAAAAATGAAAATTAAGGAGTAATAGAGGACTTAAAAAAAGAAGAAAAATTTAATTAAAAAATAGTAATAGTAAAAATATATCTAGGAATTTCTCTGGAGCTGTTGCAGGCAGTGTGGGTTCAGTTCAGCTTCAGATAGTTCCTTTTTCTAGCTTATACTTCTCAATATCTATAGGCCCCTTCCAGTGTAGTCGGTGTTAACTACAGGGATTTTAATCTGTTGCACCTGTCACTTCTAAAGTGGGTCCCTTTGTTTATTTGGCTTCTGTTTGCAGGTCTCTACAGTGTCTAATTTCCACCCTGACACAAGTGGGCAGAGGTAGTCTCTTGTTTAGGATCACTTGCTCAGTTGTGCTGTGGGGAGGGAGGGGCACTGCAAACAAATACCACTGGTGTGTGTGGGGAGCACTCAGTGTTCCGGTCACACTGGGTTTGACCCCGCTCACGACGCGTATGCTTTCCCCATCTACACTGCTCAGGCTCCAGGCTGCTCTATAGGGAGGGGGCCCTCAGTTGTGTGCACTTCCCAAGTCTAAGCTACTCAGGTTCAGGTTTTCGGGTACTCCACAAAGGTGCAGACTCAGTTGGGCCTGCATTTTGTGCCTTCCCCGTCTGAGCAGCTCAGGGAACCAGGAGCTTGACGAGCGCACTGTCTTCAGATGCAGCGCAACTTCTCCCCTCCCCGCCCCAGCCTCAGTTTCCAGGCGCGCCCGGTCCGGTGTGCCTTGTGTCTCTTCTGGGGAGCTGATCTCTGGCTGTGGTGGATGTCAACCATCCATTATCTCAGGAAGTCTTTGGTTGGAAACTGGAAGCCTGTTTGCAGTTTGGTAGGGGATGCCCTCTCTGAGGCCGAGTTTGCCCCTTTCCAGCTCTGGCTGACACCCGCTTCCCCCCTGCCTCCTGCCTCTGGCAGGGGATGGGCTGGTCTGCAGGCAGCTAGCTCTTCTCTGTACTCTGTTCTGTGAACAGACTGGCTGTGCCTTAGGTTAGGGCTTTTTGCAGGTTAATTATCTCTCTCTCTTGCTATCCCACAGTTTAAGTTGATATCTCACGTTAGCTCCCTCAGATTGCCTTCAGGGCCTTCAGGTCCAGTCCTTACCCTAAGCAATGCCATCCGCTCATCTCCATTCAGCCCCCACTTGCTGGTGCCAAATGCGGGCCTCTGGGGTACTTTTCTGCTGGCAGCTGCTTTTAGGCTTGTAATCTCTGGGTTTTATTTATTTTTCCTCCCGGTTAGGTTGCCCTCCGAGATTCGAAAACTTCCCCCAGACCCGCCAGTGAGAGGGTTTTCTGGTGTTTGGAAACTTCCTCTATTAAGACTCCCTTCCCAGGATGGATCTCCATCCCTAAATATTTTGTCTGTCTTTTTATCTTTTATATTTTGTCCTACCTCCTTTCAAAGACAATGGGTTGCTTTTCTGGGTGCCTGATGTCCTCTGCTAGTGGCCAGAAGTTGTTTTGTGGAGTTTGCTCAGCATTCAAATGTTCTTTCAATGAATTTGTGGGGGAGAAAGTGGTCTCCCCTTCCTATTCCTCTGTCATCTTAGCTCCTCCCAGAATGCTTTCTTTAGCTTGTTCACATCTCCCTACTTTCTTTCTATTTTCCTTTCTTTCTTTTTCCTTCACTCCTTTCTCTCTCTTTTTCTTTTTTTCCAGCCATGCTGCATGGTTTCTGAGATCTCTGTTCCTTGATTAGGCATGGAACCTGCACCCCTTTTTCTGGGAGCTAGGAGCCTTAACCACTGGACCACCTGCAAACTCCGTCCCTCCTTTCTTATTATCAGAGACAATCTTTTCTAACCGTTTTTTGGTCTTGGGACCCCTTTACACCTTTAAGATACTGAGGGTCTTGAAGAGCTTTTCTTTTTCTGTGGGTCATGCCTGTGGATACTTATTATTAAAAGAGCAAAATTAAATATATATATATATATATATATATATATATATATATATATATATATATATAAATATATATATATATTCATTTAACAAACTGGTTATATGTTAATAAAAATATGGTTTATGAAAAATAATGGTTTTCCAAAACAAAGTTTAGTGAAGAGAATGGCCTTGTTTATATTTTTTTAGTTCTTTGTTGTTTGACTTAGTAGAAGCTGCTGAAGTCTCTTCTCTGTTCTTGCATTCTGTCTGTTGGAGTGTCATGTGGCCATAGCCTCTGAAAACACCAGTGTATCCTCTTGAGAAAATGACAATAAAAAAGACAAATAGTATTTTGGCATGATTAAGAGAACAGTTTTTACCTTACGAAAGCCCTACAAGGATCTTGAGGATTCCCAGAGGTCCCCAGGTCACACTTTGAGAACTGCTGGTCTATATAACCACCTAAGTATCCACTAAGGCCAGTGAAAAGACTCAATGTTTGGGTCAGATGAAATATTTCAGGTCAGAGGAACCATATAATTGTGGTATATGTGGCAAGTCTTTCAGGGTACGTTCAAGACTTGCTTTTCATCAGACAGTTCATACTGGAGAGAAACCATATAAATGTCATGTATGTGGCAAGGCCTTTAATCAGTCTGCACATCTTGCAGTTCATTGGAGAATTTATACTGGAGAGAAACCATATAAATGTGATGTATGTGGCAAAGGCTTTATTGAAACTTCAAGGCTTGCAGTTCATCGGAGAATTCATACTGGAGAGAAGCCATATAAATGTGACGTGTGTGGCAAGTCATTTAGTTCAAATTCAAGCCTTGCAGATCATCGGAGTATTCATACTGGAGAGAAACCATATAAATGCTATGTATGTGGCAAAGGCTTTAGTATAACTTCAAGCCTTGAAGTTCATTGGAGAATTCATACTGGAGAGAAGCCATATAAATGTGATGTGTGTGGCAAGGCATTTACTAGCACTGGACAACTTGCTGTTCATCAGAGAGTTCATACTGGAGAGAAATCTTAAAAATGTGATGTGTGGGGCAAGGCATTTATTCGTACTGGACACCTTGCTGTTTATTGGAGAGTTCATACTGGAGAGAAACCATGTAATTGTGGTATATGTGGCAAGCCTTTCAGCATAAGTTCAAGCCTTGCTGTTCATTACAGAGTTCATACTGGAGGGAAGCCATATAAATGTGATGTATGTGGCAAAGGCTTTAGTGAAACTTCAAGCCTTATGTTTCATTGGCGAATTCATACTGGAGAGAAACCTTATCAATGTCATGTATGTGGCAAGGCCTTTGATCAATCTATAAGACTTGCACTTCACCAGAGAATTCATACTGGTGAGAAGACATACAAATGCAATGTATGTGACAAGGCATTTAGTTATACTGGAAACCATACTGTTCATGGGAGAGTTCATACTGGGGTGAAACCATATAAATGTGATACATGTGGCAAGACTTTCAGAGTAACTTCACACCTTGCTGTTCATTTGAGAGTACATACTGGAGAGAAACAATATAAATGTGATGTATGTGGCAAGGCCTTTAATGAAGCTGCAAAGCTTTCAGCTCATTGGAGATTGCATAATGGAGACAAACCATATAAATGTGATATATGTGGCAGAGCCTTTAGTCAAGCTGCAAACCTTAGTGTTCATCAGAAAGTTCATACTGGCATGAAACCATATAAATGTGATATATGTGACAAACTTCAAGACTTGCAGTTCATCAGAAAATTCATACTGGAAAGAAACTATATAAATGTGATGTGTGTGGCAAGGACTTTAATCAGACTGCAAAACTTGTTCTTCATCAGAGAATTCATACTGGAGAGAAACCATATATATGTGATGTATGTGGCAAGGCATTTGTTTGTACTGTTAACCTTGGTATTCATCAGAGAGTTCATACAGGAGAGAAACCAGATAAATGAGGCATATGTGGCAGGGCTTTCAGTGTGAATGCAAACTTTGCAGTTCATCAGAGAATTCATACTGGAGAGAACCTTAGAAATATAAGAATTGTGACAAACCATTTAGGCACAGTCATCCGTAACATCATCAGGCAGTTCAGACAGGAGAGAAACCATATAAATATGATATATATGGCCAGTGCTTTATTTCAAATGACGAACTTAGAATCCATTGGAGAATTCATACTAGAGAGAAACATTAGAAATGTGACAGTTGTGAGAAACATTTCATTTTTAAAAATGTTTTTTGTTAGTATATATTACTACAGTTTATTAAATAATGACACAAGATTTATGCCACATTTTCCAACAATGTTTAAATAAAGAGTTCAAAATATTAAAAAAGAAAAGAAATATTCCAGGTCACTGAATCCAACCATGCATCTGATAAAATGAAATTCCATGAAGTCCCCTCTAGTAAGAATACTACAGAGGAAAATGGCACTCCACTCAGTATTCTTGCTGGAGAATCCCCATCGACAAAGGAGCCTGGTGGGCTGCAGTCCATGGGGTCACAAAGAGTCAGACACACTGTGTGACTCTCTCTCTCTCTCTCTCTCTCTCTCTCTCACACACACACATAAATGGACTGTTTAAGTTCAACATGGGTTTAAGTGGATAGAAAAGTCTTTATTATGTTGAGAAGAAATTTTACTCTATAGTTTCCATTTTCAGTCTTAATTCCATTTAGAATGAATCCAATTTTTCCTCTGTATATTCCATATACACGAAAACCACAGCCTTGTCCCTTCCTGTCATTTTCTTCAAAAGACCCCCTTTATGTTTAAGGACTTAGGAGAACTTCCTGCTCTGAGTATTCTCTAGGCCCACATCTCTGTATTCTCATCCAGATCTTCAAATGTCAATTTGAACTCATACAGTGTTGCCAGAATGCACTCAGGCAGATTTTCTCATGGCTTACTCTGTGCTTGGCTTAGATCAGGGCTACAAATGCTTCACATTCACAGACGGAATGAAACATGTTGTCAAAAGTCTCTGTCTTCTGGTTAAGCATGACTATTGACTCTTCCACTCCTTCTGCCATTCTGGTCCCAGCTCCGCTTTCTCCAAGGCATCATCCCATTTGTCCCTTCTCTTTCACCCCTACAGAAATGCAGTGCTCTAGATGTAGTGCTTTGAAGTTTGCAAACAGCTTTATAAACATCATCTCATTTAATTAGCATGGAAACTCCGCACAGAATGTTGTTGTTGTTCAGTCATTAATTTATGTCCGACTCTTTGCAACCCCACGGCCTGCAGCACACCAGGATTCCCTGTCCTTCACCATCTCCCAGAGTTTGATCAAACTCATTACCGTTGAGTCAGTGATGGTATATAATCATCTTACCCTCTGCCGCCCACTTCTCCTTTTACATTCAGGCTTTCCCAGCATCAGGGTCTTCTCTAATGAGTAGGTTCTTCACTTCAGGTGGCAAAAGTATTGGAATTTGAACTCAGAATCAGTCCTCCTAATGAATATTCAGGGTTGATTCCCTTTAGGATTGACTGCTTTGATTTCCTTGAAGTCCAAGGGACTCTCAAGAGTCTTCTCCAACACCACAGTTCAAAAGCATCAGTTCTTCAGCACTCAGCCTTCTTTATGGTCCAACTGTCACATTCGTACATGACTACTGGAAAAACCATAGCTATGACTAGATGGACCTCTGTCAGCAAAGTGATGTCTCTGCTTTTTAATACACTGTCTATGCACAGAATGCACAGATGTGAGTAGTATAAGGAAAACACAGAAGTTTCCGTTAACCCGATTTTATGGATTAACACACTAATACTTCATTCCTGGTACCCTGTAACCTGCTTTGCTGGATGCCCAGCTTTCAGGGTTTCCCTATTATAAAGCACTCTACATACGCATGCTAAAATCATCTTTCCTTCCTGCTGATCTGAACATGGAACCATCTGGAGTCCATTTATAGCCTCCAACATTCTTGGGGTAATGTATTTTCCTGAGACCCTCGAGACAGTGCATCTGCTAAGACTTTTGACTGACTTTCCTCAACCTAGGATGACAGTGTTTGGCTAATCAGAGTTCTGTTCATTCATTTGTTCATCCATCCAGCATTCAATCACGTGTGCATTGTGTAACATAACATCTATGATGTGCTAGGCACTGCAATGAACAGTAGAAGGGAATACACAAATAAGTCATCTCTGCCCTCCAAGGTTTTATAACTTCATCTAGGTCTTATATGCACAAGTGGTTCAGGTGGTAAAGTACTTGCATGCCAGTGCAGGAGATATAAAAGAAATGAATTTGATCCCTGGGTTGGGATGATCCCCTGGAGAAGGGCATGGCAACACACTTCAGTATTCTTGCCTAGAGAATCACATGGACAGAGGAGACTGGTGGGCTACAGTCCATGGAGTTGCAAAGAGTTGGATATGACTGGAGCAACTTAGCACACACACACAGGTGCACACAATTCAAATACAATACTAACAGTGATAAGAGAGCTGGTGAAAGTAGATTCATAGTTGTAGATAAACTCTGAGGTTTACCTGAGGAAGAATTAATCCCAATGGGCAGAGCATGCAAGACCTCCAGGAGGTGTACTGTTGAATCTGTGCAAGGACAAGTAGGTTCCCATAAGCAGAAAGGGGTGATGGGACAAGACAGGCTCGGCTTCCTTGTTGTCTGTTGGTCAAGTTAAGTCTCCTATGGCCTTGTGTCTTTTCCTTGTGTCTTCTTGGGCATTTGACCACAGAGAATTTTTTTAACCAGTGTCCTAAGTACAGAAGGGCCTGGTAAATGTGCACATCTGACCTAAAAAAGGAAATTTCCAGTATGGTAACAGTCAGTGGCATATGAAAAGGCATGAACAGACAGATTTTGTTTCAAGATTATGAGTGTAAAGAATAGAAGACAAACTTACAAGGAAAGGCACCCACCCTTATCAGCTAGTCTCTGGTGGGAGTCACTAATCCAAGTAGTGTAAGAAAAAATGTATCATCTCCAAGGGGGATATTTGCATGATGCATAGCATGTGATATACTACACAAATAATAGCACAGCATCACACAGGCTTGTCATGAACCCTCTGATGGCAGATAGTCCTATTTGTGATCCTTGAAAACTAAAATAAAATGAGTAAGGCTTAACATTTTTAGGTTTGAAACATGTTTCATTATTTCATGACTTTGATCTCAATTGCATATTCATTCCATACGAAAACATAAAAATAGTATTAGTATCAAGCACACACTTCTGTGTGGCATTCTCAAGAGGCAGGGTGGGCAGTGCTGGGTTTCAAGTGCAAGCTCTGCCTCTGATATCCCACTTCAGCCTTAGTCCTGGGGAAGGTCCCATTCAATGCATCTTGCTCATTATATATTAAAGCATTAGCAGGCTTCAATAGAGAAACAAAACTGTATTGAGATTTTCTATTTCAAATAACTGTTAAAGAAATGCAACACATCTTAAATGGAGGAAAAATGAAAACAAGGGATTTTGGGAAGGGATGGGCACCAAGGAGGACTCATCAAAGTTCTGGTAGCTGTGGGGTTAGGAGTCTCTATAGAATGTAATACACATGGTGTACATTTATGGGGAGATAAGTAGTTACACAGGAAGGGGGAAAATACAAGGGAAAGCCAAGCTGATAGATGCTTTACTTAGCATTCTGGATAATCACATGGACCACAAAAATTAAAGGAGGAAAAGCAAGGTGAGTAATTGCTTCACATTCCATACAACAAGGACTGGAAAGTTGCATGCTGTGTGTGCTCCAAGGGCCCAGTGTAGCAAAGGGTGGACTGTCTCCACTCCTCTCTCTCCTCTGAGCACTCCAGCCCCGTTCCATCCTCCTTTACAATCAGATATTTGGGCCCAAGCATCACCATCGCTCCTGTCCTTTCTCTTGGGCGCCAGCCCATCCTTTGTTCTTGCTGGTCAGATTTTCACTAGGTGGGGTGGAGGTGGGGAGCTTCTAGTTTAGTGAGTTTAACTGCTGTGTAAACAAAACTCAAATCAGCCCCCCCCACCTCCTAACTTTTCTAAATCCAGAGCCATTTTTAAAAACAATTTTTTTCACTAGGTATTATGTTCTCATGTTTAAAAACAAAATGAAACAAAAAATTTATACTTGAAAAAATTCTCCCTTCTTTCCTTTCCTCATGTAGCCAATTCAGACCACTTGCAAGAAACTTTACGTTTCTTCACACACATGCAAATAGAAATATAAATTTCCAAAGACAACCTCTTTAACAAGTGGTGCTGGGAAAACTGGTCAACCACTTGTAAAAGAATGAAACTAGAACACTTTCTAACACCATACACAAAAATAAACTCAAAATGGATTAAAGATCTAAATGTAAGACCAGAAACTATAAAACTCCTAGAGGAGAACATAGGCAAAACCCTCTCCAACATAAATCACAGCAGGATCCTCTATGACACTTCCCCATTGCCACTGGAGACAGGCAGGTAGGGTCACCAGAGTCAGAAGGGGGCAATTGCGGCCCCAGAGAGGCATCCTCTACCAAACTGCAAGCAGACTTCATTGCTAACCAAGACTTCTTGGGATTCTGGAGAGCTGACAGGCGCCAGAAGGTTCACAGCCCGAGATCAGCTCCCCAGAAGAAACACACGGCACACCTGAGAAGGCATGCCCGTTGTACACTCAGCAAACCGAGCGGCTGGGATGGGGGAGGAGATAAGATGCAACACCCACCTGTGGGTGAATGCGCGCGCCAGGCACCTAGTCTCGTGAGCTGCTTGGACCTGGGAAGGGCACACAACACAGGCCCAATGGAGTCTGCACCTTTGTGGAGTACCCGAGAACCTGAACCTGAGCGGCTTAGACCTCACACATGCAGTGAGGTGGGGCAAACCCAGTGCAGCTGAAACACTGTGAGCACTACCCCACACACGACAGTGGTATTTGTTTGCAGTGATCCTCCCTCCCCAGAGCATGACTGAACAAGTGAGCCTAAAAGAGTGATCATCATCACCTCTTGTGTCAGGGCGGAAATTAGAAACTGAAGAGACCAGCAAACAGAAGAAGCCAAAATAAACAAAGGGAAATACAGCACTGTGATATCATAAAGAGGGGATGTGATATAATACATAGTGCATATGATCTCATGTATATAGTGGTCGTGATATCATCAATGCAGTGGGTGTGATGACTCAGGTACAGTGGATGCAATGTCACGTGTATAGAATATGTGATGGTATATACAGTTGATGTGACTTCCTTTGTAGTGGATGGAATATCATGAATACATGGATGTGACATCATAAATACAGCATTGTTATGTCATAGAGAATTAATATGATATCATATATCATGCATATGATGTCATTCATCAGTGTGTGTGATATCATCAATAGAGTGGTTGTGATGACGTAAAGAGAGTGTAGGTGATGAGATACCATGGGTGTGATGTCAGATATAGTGGTTGTGTAATCACACACAGAGTGTGTGTGATGTCATATACAGTGGGAATGATGTCATAAACATAGTGGGTGCCAAATCATTGTTACAGTGGCTGTGAAGTCACAGGTGTAGAATATGTGATGTCATATACTGTGGATGTGACTTCATATATATTGGGTGTGATGTCATGAAGAGAGTGGATGTGAGTCATAAATACAGTCGTGTGATTTCATAGAGAATGGATATGATATTCTTCATAGTGAATATGATGAACATCAGTGTGTGTGATATCGATACTGTGGGTGTGATAACCCAGATACAATGGATGTAATAACAGATATAGTGGGTGTGATGTCAGATTCAGTGGTTGTGTTCTCATACACACAGTGTGTGTGATGTCATATATAGTGGATGTGATGTCATAAATATACTGGGAGACATGTCATAGATACAGTGGCTGTGATGTCACATGTACAGTCAGTGTGATGTCATGATCAGTGGATATGTAAGATATAGTGGGTGTGATGCCATAATAGTGTGGTTTGATGTCATAATGAGTGAATGAGATGTCATGTAAGTGCATGCAATGTCATACATACACCCAGATGGATGTCATGCATGGAGTGGGTGTGGTGTCATCAATAGAATGGGTGTGAGGACACAGATACTGTGGATGTGATGTCACATGGGTAGAAGATGTGATGTCACAGTCAGTGGATGTGATGTCAGATACAGTGGCTGTGGTACCATGAATCCAGTGGATGTGATTTCATAAATACAGCAGTGTGATGTCATAAAGAGTGGGTGTGAGGGATATGTATATAATGCCTAGGATGGCAGCATATCGTGGGTGTGGTGTCACACATACTGTGCTTGTGATGACATAGATACAGTGGATATGAGATCAGATATAGTGCGTGTATGTCAGACATAGTGGTTGTGTTGTCACACACTGTGTATGATGTCACATGTGGTGGATATGACGTCATGAACATAGCGAATGTCATATCATAGATATGGTGGCCATGATGCCACTGGTCCAGTGGCTGTGATGTCATATAGTGGACGTGATGTCATGTAGAGTGAGTGTGATGTTGTGAATACAGTGGTGTGATGTCATAAAGAGTGGATATCATGTCAAATATAGTGCATATGATATGATAGATATAGTGGGTGAGATATCATTGATATAGTGGGTGCGATGACACAGGTAGAGTGGGTATGATGTCAGATAAAGTTGTGTTCTCAAACACACAGTATATGATGTCATGTATAGTGGATATATTGTCATATATAGTGGGTGGGATGTCATACATACAGTGGATATGATGTTGTTGATACAGTGGATGTGATATCAGATATGGTGTGTGTGCTGTCACATATAGTGGCTGTGTTCTCACCCACAGAGTGAGTGATGTCATGTACAGTGGATATGACGTTGTAGACATAGTGGTTGTCATGTCATAGATACAGTGGCTCTGATGTCACAGGTAGAGAATAGGTGCTGTCATATACAGTTTATGTAACTTCCTATATATACAGTGGTTGTATTGTCACATGTATAATCAATGTGATGTCATACACAGTGGATGAGATGTCATACCTACTGGGTGCAATGTCATGAACACAGTGGATGTGATGTCATAAAGTGTGATGACAAAGACAGAGTAGATGTCATATCAGATATACTCTGTGTGATGTCATATATTGTTGTTGTGTTCTCATACACACAGGACATGATGTCATATATAGTAGAGGTGGTGTCATAAACATAGTGGGTGTGATATCATAGCTGTAATGTCTGTACTGTCACAAGTATAGGCGAATTGATGTCATAATCAGTGGATCTGATGTCATATTTAGTCGGTGTGAAGTCATCTGTCATTCATATGATATCATACATATAGGGGGTGTGGTGTCATACATACAGGGGTTGTGATGACATAGATACAATGAAGGGATATCAGAGATAGTGGGTGTATGTCAGAAATAGCAGCTGTGTTGTCACACACAATGTGTGAGTTGTCACATGTAGTGGATAGGGTGTCATAAACATAGTGGTTGTCATGTCATAGATACAGTGGCTGTGATGTCACAGAGTGGACATGATAGCATCTATAGTGGGTGTGATGTCATGACAACAGTGGATGGGATATCATAAATACAGTGGAGTGATTTAATGAGTGGATATTATGTCATATATAGTGCATATGATATCATACATATGGCGGGTGTGATATCAGCAATACAGTGGGAGTGTTGACACAGATACTCTGGATGTAATAGCACATATAATGGGTGTGATGTCAGATATAGTGGTGGGGTTCTCATACACACTGTGTGATGTCGTATATACTGGGTATGATGTTATAAATACAGTGGGTGTAATGTCATAGATACAGTGGCTGTGATGTCACATGTATAGTAAATGTGATGTCATGATCAGTGGATGTGATGTCATAAATACAGCGGTGTGATGTCATAAAGAGTGGATATTATGTCAGATATAGTGTGCATGATATCATAGATATAGTGGGTTTGATATCATCAATACACTGGGTGTGATGACACAGATACAGTGGGTATGATGTCAGATAAATTTACGATGTGATATAGTGGAAGTGATGTCATCTTTAGTGAGTGTGATGTCATGAAAACAGTGGATGGGATGTCATAAATACAGTGGTGTGATTTCATAAGGAGTGGATATTATGTAATAGCAGATACAGTGGCTGTGATGTCATATACAATGCATGTGATGTCATTTATAGTGGCCTTTTCTCCTAAATACAGGAGGTCTGATGTCATCAATACAGCGGTGTGACAATATGAAAAGTGGATGTGATGCCATATATAGTGCAGAAGATGTCACCCATACAGTCGGAGTGATATTATCAATACACTGGGTGAGATGACACAGATACACTGGATATGATGTCATATATAGTGGACGTGGTGTGAATACAGTGAATGTGATGTCATAAATCCAGTTGCTTGATGTCATAAACAGTTGATGTGATGTCATGTATAGTGAAAGTGATGTCATAGGTATGCTGAGTGTGATGTCATATATACAGTGGGTGTGATGTCATTGATACAGTGATTGTGATGTCACATGTATAGTGGTTGTGATGTCATATACAATGGAAGTGTTGCCATATAGTGGCTATTTTGTCATAAATATAGTGGGTTAGATGTGATTAAAACAGTGGGTGTGATATCATAAATAGAGAGGGTGTTATATCGTAGTTCTACTGGGCATGGTTTCATACGCTGTGTATATCATATGTTGTGTGTGTGTGATGACATATAGTATGGTGTCAGATCCAGTGGGTGTGATGTCAGATCCAGTGGTTTTGTTGTCATAAACACAGGGAGTGTGATGGTATATACAGTGGATATGATGTCAAAAATATACTGTGTATGATGTCATAGATACGGTGGCTATAACGTCATATGTATGTTTGATATGATGTCATATATACAGTGTCTAGACTTTCCTAGTGGCTCAGATGATAAAGCGTTTGCCTACAATGCGGGAGACTCGGGTTCAATCCCTGGGTCAGGAAGATCTGCCGGAGAAGGAAATGGCAACCCACTCCAGTGTTCTCGCCTGGAAAATCCCACGGATGGAAGAGCCTGGTAGGCTAGAGTCCATGGGGTGACAAAGATTAGAACGTGAAAGACCAAATTCACTTTCTTTCATGTACAGTGCATGTGATGTCACATGTAGTGGATGTGATGTCATGGATACAGTGGATTTGATGTCCTAACTACAGTAGGTGGTGTCATAAAGAGTGGATGTGATGTCAGATATAGTGCCTAAGATGTCATACAAGAGTGGGTGTGATGTAATACATACAGTGGGTGTGACATCGATACAGTTGGCGTGATGACACAGATACAGTGGATGTGATGTCATATATAGTGGGTGTGATGTCATAAATACTGTGTTTTGATGTTGTAAAGATTGAATGTGATGTCATGTATAGTGCATGTGGTGTCATGCATACACCAGACTGATGTCATATGTAGAATGGGTGTGATGTCATCAACAGAATGGGTATGATGACAAAGATACAATGGATTGGTGTTAGATACAGTGGGTGTGATGTCACACAGAGTGGCTGTGTTGACATACTCACAGTGTGTGAGATGGAACATATAGTGGACATCATATCCTAAACATCGTGGTTGTGAAGTCATAGATGCAGTGGTTGTGATGTGACATGAATTGTGGGTGTGATATCATATAATGGACTTGATGTCATATATTGAGTGTGTGATGTCATGAATACAGTGGATGCGATAGAATGGTTGTTGCTGAACCACGAAAAGATGCCGGGATTCTTAGCCTCCAGAGATGAGGCTTGATCGCTCATAGGCTTTGTGTAATAACGTTTTATTGAAGTATAAAGGAGATAGAGAAAGCTTCCGATATAGACATCAGAAGGGGGCAGAAAGAGTACCCCCTTGCTACTGTCAGCAATGACGTTATATACTCTCAAATTAGTTATTAAAATGAATCAAAAGAATGTCTGGAGGTTTTAAAGACCTCACTAGACCTACTCCCATAACTTACATTTGAAGATAACAGGATTAGTCAGAAGGATTTTTCCAGAGACTGTCCTGAGCAGGATACATTATTGTTATATAATCCTAAGGAATGTAGAGGGAATGAGGGGGAAAAAAAAAAAAGGTCTGTGCTTTCTTCCTCCTTGAGAATTCCAGACCTCTCACTCCTTGGCTCTCCTTGGGGACCCCTGGACTTGTTATCAATCTGCCTAGGAATCGATTCTCTCATGATGTCACAAATACAGTTGTGTGATATAGAGAATGAATATGATACCATATATAGTGCATATGTTGTCATAAATACAGTGGGAGTGATATTAATACAGTGGGTGTGATGACACACATACAGAGGATGTGATATCAGATATAGTATGTGTGATGTCAGATATACTTGTGTTCTCATACACACAGTGTGTGTTGTGTCATATATAGAGGATATAATGTTATAAACATCATGGGAGTGATGTCACAGTTACAGTGGCTGTCACATGTATGGTGGATGTGATGTCATAATCAGTGGAAGTGATATCATATACAAGGGTATGATGTCATGAATAGAGTGGTGTGATGTCATTTATACAGTGGGTGTGATGACACAGATACAGTCGATGTGATGTGAGATATAGTGGATGTGATGCCAGATATAGTGGCTGTGTTATCATACACACATTGTGTGTGATGTCAGATATAATGAATATGATGTCCTAAAATAGTTGTGATGACACACATATAATGGCTGTGATTCACATGTAGAGTGGATCTGATGTCGTGAATAGCATGGATATGAAGTCATAAACACAGGAATGATTTCATAAAGAATGGATGGTATGTCATATATACTGCATGTGATGTCATATATATGTGGCTGTGATGTCATATGTACAGTGGGTATGATATCATTGATTCAGTGGGTGAGATGACAGAGATACAGTAGATGTGATGTTAGATAAAGAGGTTCTGTTTTCATACACATAGTGTGTGTCATGTCATATATAGAGTGGATATGATGCCATAAACATAGTGGGTGTGATGTCACATACAGTGGATGAAATCATAGATACAGTGGATGCAATATCACATATAGTGGATGTTTTGTCATCAATACAGTCTGTGTGATGTCATAGATATAATTTGTGGGATATCATAGTTTTACTGGTCATAATGTTATATGTAGTGGACAAGATAGCATGTGTTAAAAATAAACTCAAAATGGATTAAAGATCTAAATGTAAGACCAGACACTATAAAACTCCTAGAGGAGAACATAGGCAAAACACTCTCTGACATAAATCACAGCAAGATCCTCTATGAGCCACCTCCCAGAATATAGGAAATAAAAGCAAAACGAAACAAATGGGACCTAATGAAACTTAAAAGCTTTTGTACTACAAAGGAAACTATAAGTAAGGTGAAAAGACAGCCCTCAGATTGGGAGAAAATAATAGCAAATGAAGAAACAGACAAAGGATTTATCTCAAAAATATACAAGCAGCTCAATTCCAGAAAAATAAATGACCCAATCAAAAAATGGGCCAGGGTCATATGGCAGTTCTATGTCCAGTTTTTTAAGAAATCTCCACACTGTTTTCCATAGCGGCTGTACTAGTTTGCATTCCCACCAACAGTGTAAGACGGTTCCCTTTTCTCCACACCCTCTCCAGCATTTATTGCTTGTAGACTTTTGGATAGCAGCCATCCTGACTGGCGTGTAATGGTACCTCATTGTGGTTTTGATTTGCATTTCTCTAATAATGAGTGATGTTGAGCATCTTTTCATGTGTTTGTTAGCCATCTGTATGTCTTCTTTGGAGAAATGTCTGTTTAGTTCTTTGGCCCATTTTTTGATTGGGTCATTTATTTTTCTGGAATTGAGCTGCAGGAGTTGCTTGTATATGTTTGAGATTAATCCTTTGTCTGTTTCTTCATTTGCTATTATTTTCTCCCAATCTGAGGGCTGTCTTTTCACCTTACTTATAGTTTCCTTTGTAGTGCAAAAGCTTTTAAGTTTCATTAGGTCCCATTTGTTTAGTTTTGCTTTTATTTCCAATATTCTGGGAGGTGGGTCATAGAGGATCTTGCTTTGATTTATGTCGGAGAGTGTTTTGCCTATGTTCTCCTCTAGGAGTTTTATAGTTTCTGGTCTTACATTTAGATCTTTAATCCATTTTGAGTTTATTTTTGTGTATGGTGTTAGAAAGTGTTCTAGTTTCATTCTTTTACAAGTGGTTGACCAGTTTTCCCAGCACCACTTGTTAAAGAGGTTGTCTTTTTTCCATTGTATATCCTTGCCTCCTTTGTCAAAGATAAGGTGTCCATAGGTTCGTGGATTTATCTCTGGGCTTTCTATTCTGTTCCATTGATCTATATTTCTGTCTTTGTGCCAGTACCATACTGTCTTGATGACTGTGGCTTTGTAGTAGAGTCTGAAGTCAGGCAGGTTGATTCCTCCAGTTCCATTCTTCATATGACCCAGCAATCCCACTTCTGGGCATACACACTGAGGAAACCAGATCTGAAAGAGACACGTGCACCCCAATGTTCATCGCAGCACTGTTTATAATAGCCAGGACATGGAAGCAACCTAGATGCCCATCAGCAGATGAATGGATAAGGAAGCTGTGCTACATATACACCATGGAATATTACTCAGCCATTAAAAAGAATTCATTTGAACCAGTCCTAATGAGATGGATGAAGCTGGAGCCCCTTATACAGAGTGAAGTAAGCCAGAAAGATAAAGAACATTACAGCATACTGACACATGTATATGGAATTTAGAAAGGTGATAAGGATAACCCTATATGCAGAACAGAAAAAGAGACACAGAAATACAGAACAGACTTTTGAACTCTGTGGGAGAATGTGAGGGTGGGATATTTCAAAAGAACAGCATGTATACTATCTATGGTGAAACAGATCACCAGCCCAGGTGGGATGCACGAGACAAGTGCTCCGGCCTGGTGCACTGGGAAGACCCAGAGGAATCGGGTGGAGAGGGAGGTGGGAGGGGGGATCAGGATTGGGAATACATGTAAATCCATGGCTGATTCATATCAATGTATGACAAAACCCACTGGAAAAAATAATAATAATAATAAAAATTAAAAATAAAATAAAATAAAATAAAATTCTTAGAAGGGAAAAAAAAAAAAAAAAGAAAACTACAAAAAAAAAAAAAAATGGGCCAAAGAACTAAACAGACATTTCTCCAAAGAAGACATACAGATGGCTAACAAACACATGAAAAGATGCTCAACATCACTCATTATCAGAGAAATGCAAATCAGAACCACAATGATATACCATTACACGCCAGTCAGGATGGCTGCTATCCAAAAGTCTACAAGCAATAAATGCTGGAGAGGCTGTGGAGAAAGGGGAACCCTCTTAAACTGTTGGTGGGAATGCAAACTACTACAGCCGCTATGGAAAACAGTGTGGATATTTCTTTAAAAACTGGAAATAGAACTGCCATCAATCCCACTTCTTGGCCTACACATTGAGGAAACCAGATGTGAAAGAGACACGTGCATCCCAATATTCTTCGCAGCACTGTTTATAATAGCCAGGACATGGAAGGAACCTAGATGCCCATCAGCAGATGAATGGATAAGGAAGCTGTGGTAATATACACCATGGAATATTACTCAGCCATTAAAAAGAATTCATTTGAATCAGTCCTAATGAGATGGATGAAACTGGAGCCCATTATACAGAGTGAAGTAAGCCAGAAAGATAAAGAACATTATAGCATACTAACACATAGGTATGGAAATTAGAAAGATGGTAACGATAACCCTATATGCAAAACAGAAAAAGAAACACAGAAATAGAAAACAGACTTTTGAATTCTGTGGGAGAAGGTGAGGGTGGGATGTTTCAAAAGAACAGCATGTATACTCTCTATGGTGAAACAGATCACCAGCCCAGGTGGGATGCCTGAGACAAGTGCTCGGGCCTGGTGCACTGGGAAGACCCAGAGGAATCGGGTGGAGAGGGAGGTGGGAGGGTGATCAGGATGGGGAATATGTTTAAATCTATGGCTGATTCATATCAATGTATGACAAATCCCACTGAAATATTGTGAAGTAATTAGCCTCTAACTAATAAAAAAAAAAAAGCATGTGTTTTGTGTGTGATGTCATATAGAGAGGGAGCGATGTCAAATGTTTTGGGTGTGATGTCACAAATAGAGTGGGTGTGATGTCACAGATATAGTGGTTGTGTTCATAGATATTGTGGTATTGAAGTCAAAGACAGACAGGATGTGATGTCAGATACTGAGTGGGAGTGCTGTCACAAAAAGAGTGGGGGTTATGTCTTAAACAGTGGATGTGATGGTATATATAGAATATATGATGTCAAATAGTGGATGTGACATCATAAATACAGTGGGTGTGGTATCATAAATACATTAGGCTGATATCATAAATATACTGGGCTTGATTTCATATGTAGTGGATAAGATATCATATGTTGTATGTGTGATATCATATAGAGGAAGTGTGATGTCACATGTAGTTGGTGTCTTGTGATAAATACAGGGGTGTGATGTCATAGATAGACTGGAAGTGATATCAGATACAGTGGATATGATGTCACGTACAGTGGGTGTGATGCCATTGATAGAGTGGCTGTGATGTCACAGATACAGTGGGTGTGATGGCAGATATAGTGGGTATGATGTCATAAATGCAGTGGGTGTGATGACATAGTGTGTGACATCATAGTTATGGTGGGTGCAACATCACAAATATGCTGGGTGTGATGTCCTAATAACAGTGGGTATGACGCCATAGATATAGTGGTTGCGATCTCATAGACACGGTGGGTGTGATGTCACATATATAGACAGTGTTATGTCATGTACGTTGGAATTGATGTCACATAGAGTGGATGTGATGTCATTGATGCAGTGGGTTTGATCATAGATATGGTGGGTGTGATGGCACAGATGAAGTGGATGGGAAATATATAGTGAGTGTGATGTTATAAATGTGTGTGATGTCATACAGTGGACGATGTGTCATAAATACAGGGGTTGTGATGTCATCAGTACAGTGTCTGTGATCATAGATATGGTGTGTGTGAAGTAGCAGATAGAGTGGATGTGATGTCAAATATAGTGGTTGTGTTTTCATAAACATAGTGGGTGTGATGTCATATATAGAGCATATGATGTCATACAAAGAGTGGGTGTGATGACACATAGAGTTGATGTGGTGACAGATATAATCTGTGTGACATCATATATAATTTTTGTGATGTCATTAACCTAGTGGGTGTGGTGTTATAGATACAGTGGCTGTGATGTCACATGTAGAGTGGCTGTGATGTCATATACAATGCATGTGATGTCATTTCTAGTGGCCTTTTGTCCTAAATTCAGGAGGTGTGATGTCATAAATACAGCGGTGTGACAACATAAAAAGTGGATATGATGCCATATATAGTGCATGAGATGTCACCCATACAGTGGGTGTGATATCATCAATACACTGGGTGTGATGCCACAGATACACTGGATATGATGTCATATATAGTGGACGTGGTATGAATACAGTGAATGTGATGTCATAAATCCAGTTGCTTGATGTCGTAAACAGTTGATGTGATGTCATGTATAGTGAAAGTGATGTCATAGGTATGCTGAGTGTGATGTCATATATACAGTGGGTGTGATGTCATTGATACAGTGATTGTGATGTCACATGTATAGTGGTTGTGATGTCATATACAATGGAAGTGTTGCCATATAGTGGCTATTTTGTCATAAATATAGTGGGTTAGATGTGATTAAAACAGTGGGTGTGATATCATAAATACAGAGGGTGTTATAGTTCTACTGGGCATGGTTTCATACGCTGTGTATATCATATGTTGTGTGTGTGATGACATATAGAATGGTGTCAGATCCAGTGGGTGTGATGTCAGATCCAGTGGTTTTATTGTCATAAACACAGGGAGTGTGATGGTATATACAGTGGATATGATGTCATAAATATAGTGTGTGTGATGTCATAGATACGGTGGCTATGATGTGACATGTATATTTGATATGATGTCATATATACAGTGTCTAGACTTTCCTGGTGGCTCAGATGATAAAGTGTTTGCCTACAATGCGGAAGACTCGGGTTCAATCCCTGAGTCAGGAAGATCTGCCGGAGGAGGAAATGGCAACCCACTCCAGTGTTCTTGCCTGGAAAATCCCATGGACGGAAGAGCATGGTAGGCTACAGTCCATGGGGTCTCAATGATTCGGGCGTGACTGACCAAATTCACTTTCTTTCATATACAGTGGATGTGAGGTCACATGTAGTGGATGTGATGTCATGGATACAGTGGATTTGATGTCCTAACTACAGTAGGTGGTGTCATAAAGAGTGGATGTGATGTCAGATATAGTGCCTAAGATGTCATACAAGAGTGGGTGTGATGTCATACATACAGTGGGTGTGACATCAATACAGTTGGCGTGATGACACAGATACAGTGGATGTGATGTCATATATAGTGGGTGTGATGTCATAAATACTGTGTTTTGATGTTGTAAAGATTGAATGTGATGTCATGTATAGTGCATGTGGTGTCATGCATACACCAGACTGATGTCATATGTAGAGTGGGTGTGATGTCATCAACAGAATGGGTATGATGACAAAGATACAATGGATTGGTGTTAGATACAGTGGGTGTGATGTCACACAGAGTGGCTGTGTTGACATACTCACAGTGTGTGAGATGGAACATATAGGGGACATCATATCCTAAACATCGTGGTTGTGAAGTCATAGATGCAGTGGCTGTGATGTGACATGTATTGTGGGTGTGATATCATATAATGGACTTGATGTCATATATTGAGTGTGTGATGTCATGAATACAGTGGATGCGATAGAATGGTTATTTCTGAACCACGAAAAGATGCCGGGATTCTTAGCCTCCAGAGATGAGGCTTGATCGCTCATAGGCTTTGTGTAATAACGTTTTATTGAAGTATAAAGGAGATAGAGAAAGCTTCCGATATAGACATCAGAAGGGGGCAGAAAGAGTACCCCCTTGCTACTGTCAGCAATGCCATCATATACTCTCAAATTAGTTATTAAAATGAATCAAAAGAATATCTGGAGTTTTAAAGACCTCACTAGACCTACTCCCATAACTTACATTTGAAGATAACAGGATTAGTCAGAAGGATTTTTCCAGAGACTGTCCTCAAGCAGGATACATTATTGTTATATAATCCTAAGGAATGTAGAGGGAATGAGGGGAAAAAAAAAAAAAAGGTCTGTCCTTTCTTCCTCCTTGAGAATTCCAGACCTCTCACTCCTTGGCTCTCCTTGGGGACCCCTGGACTTCTTATCAATCTGCCTAGGAATCGACACTCTCATGATGTCACAAATACAGTTGTGTGATATAGAGAATGAATATGATACCATATATAGTGCATATGTTTTCATGCATACAGTGGGAGTGATATCAATACAGTGGGTGTGATGACACACATACAGAGGATGTGATATCAGATATAGTAGGTGTGATGTCAGATATACTTGTGTTCTCATACACACAGTGTGTGTTGTGTCACATATAGAGGATATAATGTTATAAACATCATGGGAGTGATGTCACAGTTACAGTGGCTGTCACATGTATGGTGGATGTGATGTCATAATCAGTGGAAGTGATATCACATACAAGGGTGTGATGTCATGAATAGAGTGGTGTGATGTCATTTATACAGTGGGTGTGATGACACAGATACAGTCGATGTGATGTGAGATATAGTGGATGTGATGCCAGATATAGTGGCTGTGTTATCATACACACATTGTGTGTGATGTCAGATATAATGAATATGATGTCCTAAAATAGTTGTTGTGATGACACACATATAATGGTTGTGATTCACATGTAGAGTGGATCTGATGTCATGAATAGCGTGGATATGAAGTCATAAACACAGGAATGATTTCATAAAAAATGGATGGTATGTCATATATACTGCATGTGATGTCATATATATGTGGTTGTGATGTCATATGTACAGTGGGTATGATATCATTGATTCAGTGGGTGAGACGACAGAGATACAGTAGATATGATGTTAGATAAAGAGGTTCTGTTCTCATACACATGGTGTGTGAGATGTCATATATAGAGTGGATATGATGCCATAAACATAGTGGGTGTGATGTCACATACAGTGGATGAAATCATAGATACAGTGGATGCAATATCACATATAGTGGATGTTTTGTCATCAATACACTCTGTGTGATGTCATAGATATAATTTGTGGGATATCATAGTGTTACTGGTCATGATGTTATATGTAGTGGACAAGATAGCATGTGTTAAAAGTAAACTCAAAATGGATTAAAGACTAAATGTAAGACCAGAAAGTATAAAATTCCTGGAAGAGAACATAGGCAAAACACTCCCTGACATAAATCACAGCAAGATCCTCTATGAGCCACCTCCCAGAATATTGGAAATAAAAGCAAAACTAAACAAATGGGACCTAATGAAACTTAAAAGCTTTTGCACTACAAAGGAAACTATAAGTAAGGTGAAAAGACAGCCCTCAGATTGGGAGAAAATAATAGCAAATGAAGAAACAGACAAAGGATTTGTCTCAAAAATATACAAGCAGCTCAATTCCAGAAAAATAAATGACCCAATGAAAAAATGGGCCAAAGAACTAAACAGACATTTCTCCAAAGAAGACATACAGATGGCTAACAAACACATGAAAAGATGCTCAACATCACTCATCATCAGAGAAATGCAAATCAAAACCACAATGAGGTACCATTACACGCCAGTCAGGATGGCTGCTATCCAAAAGTCTACAAGCAATAAATGCTGGAGAGGGTGTCGGGAATAGGGAACCCTCTTAAAGTGTTGGTGGGAATGCAAACTAGTACAGCTGCTATGGAAAACAGTGTGGAGATTTCTTAAAAAACTGGAAATAGAACTGCCAGCAATCCCACTTCTGGGCCTACACACTGAGGAAACCAGATCTGAAAGAGACACGTGCACCCCAATGTTCATCGCAGCACTGTTTATAATAGCCAGGACATGGAAGCAACCTAGATGCCCATCAGCAGATGAATGGATAAGGAAGCTGTGCTACATATACACCACGGAATATTACTCAGCCGTTGAAAAGAATTCATTTGAACCAGTCCTAATGAGATGGATGAACCTGGAGCCCCTTATACAGAGTGAAGTAAGCCAGAAAGATAAAGAACATTACAGCATACTAACACATACGTATGGAATTTAGAAAGATGGTATCGATAACCCTATATGCAAAAGAGAAAAAGAGCCACAGAAATACAGAACAGTCTTTTGAATTCTGTGGAGAAGGTGAGGATGGGATGTTTCAAAACAACAGCATGTATACTACCTATGGTGAAATAGATCAACAGCCCAGGTGGGATGCATGACACAAGTGCTCGGGCCTGGTGCACTGGGAAGACCCAGAGGAATCTGGTGGAGAGGGAGATGGGATGGGGGATCGGGATGAGGAATATTCGTAAATCTATGGCTGATTCATATCAATGTATGACAAAACCCACTGAAATGTTGTGAAGTAATTAGCCTCCAACAAATGTTTTGTGTGTGATGTTATATAGAATGGGAGGGATGTCAAATGTTTTGGGTGTGATGTCACAAATAGAGTGGGTGTGATGTCACAGATATAGTGATTGTGTTCATAGATATTGTGGTTTTGAAGTCAAAGACAGACAGGATGTGATGTCAGATAGAGTGGGAGTGCTGTCACAAAAAGAGTGGGGTTCATGTCTTATACATTCGATGCAATGGTATATATAGAATATATGATGTCAAACAGTGGATGTGACATCATAAATACAGTGGGTGTGGTATCATAAATACATTAGGCTGATATCATAAATATACTGGTCTTGATTTCATATGTAGTGGATAAGATATCATATGTTGTATGTGTGATGTCATATACAGTCAGTGTGATGTCACAGGTAGTTGGTTTATTGTGATAAATACAGGGGTGTGATGTCATAGATAGACTGGAAGTGATATCAGATACAGTGGATATGATGTCACGTACAGTGGGTGTGATGCCATTGATAGAGTGGCTGTGATGTCACAGATACAGTGGGTGTGATGGCAGATATAGTGGGTATGATGTCATAAACGCAGTGGGTGTGATGACATAGAGTGTGTGACATCATAGTTATGGTGGGTGCAATATCACAAATATGCTGGGTGTGATGTCGTAATAACAGTGGGTATGACGCCATAGTTATACTGGTTGGAATCGCATAGACACGGTGGGTGTGATGTCACATATATAGACAATGTTATGTCATACACATTGGAATTGATGTCACATAGAGTGGATGTGATGTCATTGATGCAGTGGGTTTGGTCATAGATATGGTGGGTGTGATGGCACAGATGTAGTGGATGGGAAATATACAGTGAGTGTGATGTTTTAAATGTGTGTGATGTCATACAGTGGATGATGTGTCATAAATACTGTGGTTGTGATGTCATCAGTATGGTGTCTGTGATCATAGATATGGTGTGTGTGAAGTAGCAGATAGAGTGGATGTGATGTCAAATATAGTGGTTGTGTTTTCATAAACATAGTGGGTGTGATGTCATATATAGAGCATATGATGTTATACAAAGAGTGGGTGTGATGACACATAGAGTTGATGTGGTGTCAGATATAGTCTGTGTGATGTCAGATATAATGGTTGTGATGTCATAAACATAGTGGGTGTGGTGTTATAGATACAGTGGCTGTGATGTCACATGTAGAGTGGCTGTGATGTCATATACAATGCATATGATGTCATTTCTAGTGGCCTTTTGTCCTAAATACAGGAGGTGTGATGTCATCAATACAGCGGTGTGACAACATAAAAAGTGGATGTGATGCCATATATAGTGCAGAAGATGTCACCCATACAATCGGTGTGATATTATCAATACACTGATTATTAGGACACAGATACACTGGATATGATGTCATATATATTGGACGTGGTATAAATACAGTGAATGTGATGTCATTAATCCAGTTGCTTGATGTCATAAACAGTTGATGTGATGTCATGTATAGTGAAAGTGATGTCATAGGTATGCTGAGTGTGATGTCATATATACAGTGGGTGTGATGTCATTGATACAGTGCATGTGATGTCACATGTATAGTGGTTGTGATGTCATATACAATGGAAGTGTTGCCATATAGTGGCTATTTTGTCATAAATATAGTGGGTTAGATGTGATTAAAACAGTGGGTGTGATATCATAAATACAGAGGGTGTTATATCGTAGTTCTACTGGGCATGGTTTCACACGCTGTGTATATCATATGTTGTGTGTGTGATGACATATAGAATGGTGTCAGATCCAGTGGGTGTGATGTCAGATCCAGTGGTTTTGTCATAAACACAGGGAGTGTGATGGTATATACACTGGATATGATGTCATAAATATAGTGTGTGTAATGTCATAGATACCGTCGCTATGATGTCACATGTATATTTGATATGATGTCATATATACAGTGTCTAGACATTCCTGGTAGCTCAGATGATAAAGCGTTTTCCTACAATGCGAGAGACTCGGGTTCAATCCCTGGGTCAGCAAGATCTGCCGGAGGAGGAAATGGCAACCCACTCCAGTGTTCTTGCCTGGAATATCCCATGGACGGAAGAGCCTGGTAGGCTACAGTCAATGGGGTCTCAAAGATTCGGCCGTGACTGACCAAATTCACTTTGTTTCATGTACAGTGAATGTGATGTCACATGTAGTGGACGTGGTGTCATGAATACAGTGGATTTGATGTCCTAACTAGGGTAGTTTTGGGTCAAAAAGAGTGGATGTGATGTCATAGATAATGCCTATGATGTCATACAACAGTGGGTGTGATGTCATACATACAGTGGGTGTGATATCGATACAGTTGGCGTGATGACACAGATACAGTGGATGTGATATCATATATAGTGGGTGTGATGTCATAAATACTGTGGTTTGATGTTGTAAAGATTGAATGTGATGTCATGTATAGTGCATGTGGTATCATGCATACACCAGACTGATGCCATATGTAGAGTGGGTGTGATGTCATCAACAGAATGGGTATGGTGACAAAGATACAATGGATTGGTGTCAGATACAGTGGGTGTGATGTCACACATAGTGGCTGTGTTGTCATACTCACAGTGTGTGAGATGACACATATAGTGGGTATCATATCCTAAACATAGTGGTAGTGAAGTCATAGGTGCCTTGGCTGTTATGTGACAGTATAGCGGGTGTGATATCATATAATGGACTTGATGTCATATATTGAGTGTGTGATGTCATGAATACAGTGGATGCGATAGAATGGTTATTGCTGAACTACGAAAAGATGCTGGGATTCTTAGCCTCCAGAGATGAGGCTTGATCGCTCATAGGCTTTGTGTAATAACGTTTTATTGAAGTATAAAGGAGATAGAGAAAGCTTCTGATATAGGCATCTGAAGGGGGCAGAAAGAGTACCCCCTTGCTACTGTTAGCAATGACGTTATATACTCTCAAATTAGTTATGAATATGAATCAAAAGAATATCTGGAGGTTTTAAAGAACTTACTACACCTACTCCCATAATTTACATTTGAAGATAACAGGATTAGTCAGAAGGTTTTATCCAGAGACCGTCCTCAAGCAGGATACATTATTGTTATATAATCCTAAGGAATCTAGAGAGAATGAGGGGGGAAAAAACAAAAAAAGGTCTGTCCTTTCTTCCTCCTTGAGAATTCCAGACCTCTCACTCCTTGGCTCTCCTTGGGGACCCCTGGACTTCTTATCAATCTGCCTAGGAATCGATTCTCTCATGATGTCACAAATACAGTGGTGTGATATCATAGAGAATGAATATGATACCATATATAGTGTATATGTTGTCATACATATAGTGGGTGTGATATCAATACAGTGGGTGTGTTGACACAGATACAGAGGATGTAATATCAGATACAGTAGGTGTGATGTCAGATATAGTTGTGTTCTCATACACACAGTGTGTGTGGTGTCATATATAGTGGATATGATGTTATAAACATCATGGGAGTAATGTCACAGTTACAGTGGCTGTCACATGTATAGTCCATGTGATGTCATAATCAGTGGAAGTGATATCATATACAAGGGTGTAATGTCATGAATAGAGTGGTGTGATGTCATTTATACAGTGGGTGTGATGACACAGATACAGTCGATGTGATGACAGATATAGTGGATGTGAGGCCAGAAATAGTGGCTGTGTTGTCATACACACATTGTGTGTGATGTCAGATATAATGAATATGATGTCCTAAAATAGTTGTTGTGATGACACACATATAATGGCTGTGATTCACATGTATAGTGGATCTGATGTCATGAATAGCGTGGATATGAAGTCATAAACACAGGAATGATTTCATAAAGAATGGATGGTATGTCATATTGAATGTGATGTCATATATATGTGGCTGTGATGTCATATGTACAGTGGGTATGATATCATCGATTCAGTGGGTGTGATGACAGAGATACCGTAGATATGATGTTAGATAAAGAGGTTCTGTTCTCATACACATGGTGTGTGTGATGTCATATATAGAGTGGATATGATGTCATACACATAGTGGGTGTGATGTCACATACAGTGGATGAAATCATAGATACAGTGGATGCAATATCACATATAGTGGATGTTTTGTCATCAATACAGTCTGTGTGATGTCATAGATATAATGTGTGGGATATCATAATTTTACTGGTCATGATGTTATATGTAGTGGACAAGATAGCATGTGTTAAAATAAACTCAAAATGGATTAATGATCTGAATGTAAGATCAGACACTATAAAACTCCTACAGGAGCAGATAGGCAAAACACTCTCCGACATAAATCACAGCAAGATCCTCTATGAGCCACCTCCCAGAATATTGGAAATAAAAGCAAAACTAAACAAATGGGACCTAATGAAACTTAAAAGCTTTTGTACTACAAAGGAAACTATAAGTAAGGTGAAAAGACAGCCCTCAGATTGGGAGAAAATAATAGCAAATGAAGAAACAGACAAAGAATTTATCTCAAAAATATACAAGCAACTCCTGCAGCTCAATTCAAGAAAAATAAATGACCCAATGAAAAAATGGGCCAAAGAACTAAACAGACATTTCTCCAAAGAAGACATGCAGATGGCTAACAAACACATGAAAAGATGCTCAACATCACTCATCATCAGAGAAATGCAAATCAAAACCACAATGAGGTACCATTACACGCCAGTCAGGATGGCTGCTATCCAAAAGTCTACAAGCAATAAATGCTGGAGAGGGTGTCGGGAAAAGGGAACCCTCTTAAACTGTTGGTGGGAATGCAAACTAGTACAGCTGCTATGGAAAACAGTGTGGAGATTTCTTAAAAAACTGGAAATAGAACTGCCAGCAATCCCACTTCTGGGCCTACACACTGAGGAAACCAGATCTGAAAGAGACACGTGCACCCCAATGTTCATCGCAGCACTGTTTATAATAGCCAGGACATGGAAGCAACCTAGATGCCCATCAGCAGATGAATGGATAAGGAAGCTGTGCTACATATACACCATGGAATATTTCTCAGACATTAAAAGAATTCATTTGAACCAGTCCTAATGAGATGGATGAACCTGGAACCCCTTATACAGAGTGAAGTAAGCCAGAAAGATAAAGAACATTACAGCATACTAACACATACGTATGGAAATTAGAAAGATGGTAACGATAACCCTATATGCAAAACAGAAAAAGAGACACAGAAATACAGAACAGACTTTTGAACTCTGTGGGAGAATGTGAGGGTGGGATATTTCAAAAGAACAGCATATATACTACCTTTGGTGAAACAGATCACCAGCCCAGGTGGGATGCATGAGACAAGTGCTCGAGCCTGGTGCACTGGGAAGACCCAGAGGAATTGGGTGGAGAGGGAGGTGGGAGCGGGGATCGGGATGGGGAATACATGTAAATCCATGGCTGATTCAAATCAATGTATGACAAAACCCACTGAAAGATTGTGAAATAATTAGCCTCCAACTAATAAAAAAAAAAAAAAAAAAAGGCATTTTCCACAAAAAAACAAAACAAAAAGAAATACATTCCTTTGCTAAAAAGGGCCTAATCAGTATTGGTTTCTTGACCTCCAAAAACGCCATTCTTTTCCTTGCTTTATTCCCTCCTTCCTCCCCCCACTTTCTTTCTTTCGTATTATACAACTGTTAAAGCTTGCTTTCCATTTATAGTTATGACAAAGTTCTGGCTCTATTCCCCATGTTGTACAATGCATCCCTCAGCTCATCTTCCACCTAAATAACACTGCGTGCCTCCCACTCCCCCACCTCTGTATTGCCCCTCCCTCTTCCCCTCCCCGCTGGTATCCAGTAGATGCTTCTCTATATCTGTGCACCTCCATTTTTATCATATTCTCTACTTTGCAGTATGTTTAGGTTCTATACGTGATATCATACAGTATTTGTCTATCTCTGTGAGTTATTTTACTCAATATTCTACCTTCCACGTTGCTTCAAATGCCAATATTCCATTCTTTTGATGGGGCACCTTTGTATGCCATTTTAGCAAATGGCACGGCCCCCCACACACACAACACAACTCCCAGCTAAGTATCCGTCTCTGCACTCACACAGAGAAACACCAAGTACTCTACACTTCTCCCATGGGAAGTGTGTCTTTGAAGCTCAGTCGGGAAACAGTTCTTCCCCTTACTTTCTGGCAACCTGGGCCCTCTGGTCCCATCTCCAACTCCACAGAAGCCATCTCCCTCTCTCCTCACACACTTATCCCTTCTCTGCCCTCTCTGTCCCCACTATCAGAGAACTCAGAGACAAACATAATTTCACATCAGGTTGATTTTATTTTCATTATTAATGTATGCAGTTGCTATAATATTCAGCATCTGTACTGTTGGCCAGTACTCAGCAGCGAAACCCCCAAGCATTTCTGAAGTCTCTAGCCATGCCCCAAAGTCAGTGGCTGTCCACTGGTCCAGCTGGAATGGCAGAGGTCTCCATGGCCTCTGGGACCTCCTCTGGTTCGTTCTGATTAGCTAGAATGGGAGGGGTCTCTGTGACCTCCTCTGGTTCATTCTGATTAACTGGAATGGTAGGGGTCTCTCTGATCTCTGGGACCTTCTCTGGTTCCTTCTGATTCAGCTGTTCATTTGCCTTGGAACTCTGGCTACAGAGCTTTGAGCATCTGATTTTCTTAAATTTTTGGTGGTGGGAGTTTTCTGAGTTTTCTTAGGCAGCTTTGCCGGAATGTGATTATTCACCCTCGCGGTTACCTTGGCCACCTAGAGAAAACAAGAGGGGGAGCAAAGAATGGCACTGGTTTAGGGAAGAGTGTGAAGATAGGTGGGAACGATGGCTTCAGGAGAAGGGGTGTGGGCAGAGAAGGGTTATGAGCCAGGCAAGGACAGGGGAGGGAGTCTTTTGAGGTGGGGACGATGGGCAAGAGGAGTTTGGCTGGGTTCAGCTCACCTTGACATTTCTTCTGGACCTCAGTTGATAGGAGGTCTTCATCTTCTTCTGGGTAACAAGAGGTGCATGTTCCATAAACATTTTGGAGCCTTGTGGCTTTCTAATCACCTCAGTCATTTGGAGAACTCACAGTGGTCTGCTCAGAGCACCTGAGTACCCCTATATATATCCGTCCCCATGGAGCCTCACCCTCATGCTTTATGAGGTCAGCAAGTCTCTTCCCCAGCCAATGGTGGCCCTGGGTGAGCTTTGAGATCACAAAGCCCCATCCTGACATGTCTAGCGGAGGATGGGGAGCAATTCAGATGATTTGCTGGGAGAAATGAAGCATTTGTAATGCCCTAAAGAGGCCTCCAAACTTACCTGCCATCCTCACCTCTATGTCAAATCTGATGGGTCACACAGCAGGCAGAGTGCATCTCCTCCAAACCTTGCCCAACAGCCACACTCCTCGGGCATTCATTCTGTTCTCTCTCAGCTTTCACCATTATCCAGCTTTTAATATCTTGCCTAAACTCCCTCCATAACAACTAGGTTGTGTTTAAGTGTCTGTGGAAGCGAGAATCATTCCATGTTCCTCCTGCAATGTGGTCTTAATGCACCTTGAAGACCACTTATTTGTGGGCCAGCTGACAGAAACCTTTCCCATCCCGCCTCCTTTTCTCTGCGTTCCAGGACGTCTCCTCTGTATTCTGGTCTCCAGTCGGAAACCCTTGTCTTCAGTCTGTGAGAACACAGTGAATACACTTGACCTTGTTCCACATGGAGCTTTCTTGAATAAACTCACATGGTCATGATGTCTAACTTTTTGAATATGTCGTTGGATTCTGTTTGCTAGAATTTGTTGAACACTTTTCACATATGTTCATCAGTGATATTGGCCTGTAGTTTTCTTTTTTGGAGGCATCTTTCGCTGGCTTTGGGATTACGGTGAAGGGGGCCTCCTAAATTGAGTTTGGGGGTTTACCTTGTGCAATAATTTGGAAGAGTTTGAGTAGGATAGGTGTTAGCTCTTAATTGTTTGGTGGATTCACCTGTGAAGCCAACTGGTCTTTGGCTTTTGTTTGTTCAAATATATTTCATTGCAGTTTCAATTTCCATGCTTTTGATTGGTCTAGTAAGATTTTCTATTTCTTCCTGGCTCAGATTTGGAAGGTTATACTTTTCTAAGAATTCGTTCATTTCTTCCAAGTTTTCCATTTTATTTTCATATAGCTGCTGATCGTAGTCTCTTGTGATCCTTTGTATTTCTGTGTTGTCTGTTGTGATTTCTCCATTTCCATTTCTAATTTTGTTGATTTGATTCTTCTCCCTTTTTTTCCTGATGTGTCTGGCTAGTGGTTTGTCTATGTTATTTATCCTCTCAAAGAACCAGCTTCTAATTTTGTTGATTTTTTCTATAGTCTGTTTTTTTTTTTTTTTTCACTTTTTTCTGCCCTAAATTTATGATTTATTTCCTTCTACTAACCCTGGTGTTCTTCATTTCTCCTTTTCCTGGTTGATTTCGGTGTAAACTTAGGTCATTTATTTGATGTTTCTCTTGTTTCTTGAGGTAAGCTCTTATTGCTATCAACTTGCCCCTTAGCACTGGTTTACTAAATGTCATAGATTTGGGTCCTCGTGTTTTAAATTTCATTTGTTTCTATGCATATTTTGATCTCTTTTTTATTTCTTCTGTAATTTGTTGGTTATTAAGAAGCACGCTGTTTAGCCTCCATATGTTTTTATTTTTAATACTTTTTCCCTGTAGTTGACATCTAATCTTACCTCATTGTGATCAGAAAAGCTGCTTGAAGTGATTTCCATTTTTTTGAATTTACCAATGATAGATTCATGGCCCAGACTGTAATCTATTCTGGAGATTGTTCCATGTGCACTTGATAAAAAGGTGAATTTCATTGTTTTCAGGTGAAATGTCCTATAGATATAAGTTAGGTCTAACTGGTCCATTGCATCATTTAAACTTTGTGTTTCCTTGCTAATTTTCTGTTTGGTTGATCTATCCATAGGCGTGAATTGTGTATTAAAGTCTTCTATTCTTGTTGTGCTACTGTTAATTTCCCCTTTCCTAATTGTTAGCATTTGCATTACGTATAACGAGCTTCTCCTATGTTGGGTGTGTATTTGTTTATAATTGTTACACCTTCTTGGTTTGATCCTTTGATCCTTATGTAGTGTCCTTCTTTGTCTCTTTTCACAGCATTTCTTTCAAAATCTATTTTATCTGATATGAGTATTGATACTCCTGCTTTCTTTTGGTCTCCATTTGCGTGACATACCTTCTTGCAAACCTTCATGTTCACGCTGTATGTGTCCCTTGGTATGAGGTGGGTCTCATGAAGACAGCATGTGTAGGGGTCTGCTTTTGTAACAATTTTACAATACTGGCTTTGTCATGTATCTATCCATTTGCCGATGCCTCTGTCCAATCATCAATTGACCTTTATCCTTGGTGCATTTTCTGGTAAATTGCAGACATCAGTATGCCTCTCTGGAAGTATTTCAGCAAGCCTGCCACTTAGTAGTAAGCCATGTTTTTTTTTTTTTTTTTTTTTTTTTACAGCAGTTTTCTTTGGATATAAACTTTACATACAATGAAATATACCAATCTTTTTTTCCCCCCAGTCATGCTACTTTTTAATTGAAGTATAGTTGATTTACAATGTTGTGTTCAGTTCAGTTCAGTTCAGTCGCTCAGTCATGACTGTCTCTGCGACGCTGTGAACCACAGCATGCCAGGCCTCCCTGTCCATCACCAACTCCCAGAGTTTACCCAAACTCATGTCCACTGAGTTGGTGATGCCATCCAAACATCTCATCCTCTGTCATCCGCTTCTCCTCCTGCCCTCAATCTTTCCCAGCATCAGTGTCTTTACAAAGGAGTCAGCTCTACACATCAGGTGGCCAAAGCATTGGAGTTTCAGTTTCAACATCAGTCCTTCTGATGAACACCTAGGACTGATCTCCCTTAGGATGGACTGGTTGGATCTCCTTGCAGTCCAAGGGACTCTCAAGAGTCTTCTCCAACACCACAGTTCAAAAGCACCAATTCTTCAGGGCTCACCTTTCTTTATAGTCCAAATCTCACATCCATACATGACTACCGGTAAAAACATAGGCTTGACTAGATGGACCTTTGTTGACAACGTAATGTCTCTGCTTTTTAATATGCTGTCAAGGTTGGTTATAACCTTTCTTCCAAGGAGTAGGTGTCTTTTAATTTCATGGCTGCAGTGACCATATGCAGTGATTTTGGAGCCCCCAAAAATAAAGTTAGCCACTGTTGCCCCATCTATTTGCCATGAAGTGATGGGACCAGATGCCATGATCTTAGTTTTCTGGATGTTGAGCTTTCAGCCAACTTTTCACTCTCCTGTTTCAGTTTCATCAAGAGGCTCTTTAGCTCTTCTTCATGTTCTGCCATGAGGGTGGTGTCATCTGCATATGTGGGTTTATTGATATTTCTCCTAGCAGTCTTGATTCCAGATTGTGCTCATTCCAGCCTAGCATTTCTCATGATGTACTCTGCATATAAGTTAAATAACCAGAGTGACAATATACAACCTTGATGTACTCTTTTCCCTATTTGGAACCAGTCTGTTGTTCCATGTCCAGTTCTACCTGTTGCTTCCTGACCTGCATACAGGTCTCTCAAGAGGTAGGTCTCGTGGTCTGGTACCCATCTCTTTCAGAATTTCCACAGTTTATTGTCATCCACATAGTCAAAGGCCTTGGCATAGTCAATAAAGGAGAAATAGATGTTTTTCTGGAACTCTCTTGCTTTTTCGAGGATCCAGTGGGTATTGGCAATTTGATCTCTGGTTTCTCTGCTTTTTCTAAACACATCTTGGACATCTGGAAGTTCACGCTGAAGCCTGACTTGGAGAATTTTGAGCATTACTTTACGAGCATGTGAGATGAGTACAATTGTGTGGTAGTTTAAGCATTCTTTGGCATTGCCTTTCTTTGGGATTGGAATGAAAACTGGCCTTTTCGAGTCCTCTGGCCACTGCTGAGTTTTCTAAATTGCTGACATATTGAGTGCAACACTTTCACAGCATCATCTTTTAGGATTTGAAATAGTTCACCTGGAATTCTGTCACCTTCACTAACTTTGTTCATAGTGATGGTCCCTAAGGCCCACTCGATTTTAGATTCCAGGATGCCTGGCTCTAGGTGAGTGATCACACCATTGTGATTATCTGGGTCATGAAGATCTTTTTTGTAGAGTTCTTTTGTGTATTCTTGCCACCTCTTCTTAATATCTCCTGCTTCTGTTAATCCATCCCTTTTCTGTCTTTTCTTGTGCTCATCTTTGCATGAAATGTTCCCTTCGTATCTCGAATTTTCTTGAAGATGTCTTTTCCATTCTGTTTTTCTCTATTTCTTTGCATTGATCGCTGAGGAAGGGTTTCTTATCTCTCCCTGCTTTTCTTTGGAATTCTGCATTCAAATGGGTATACCTTTCCTTTTCTCCTTTGACTTTAGCTCCTTTCCTTTTCTCAGCTATTTGTAAGGCCTCCCCAGGGAACCATTTTGCCTTTTTGCATTTGTTTTCTTGGGTATGGTCTTGATCACTGCCTCCTGTGTAATGTCACAAACCTAATTAGTTGTCAAGTCATTATTCTCCAAAACATTCAAGGGCTTAGGTAGGCCAGTATCCAAAAAAGAAAAAAACAAAAAAAAAACTCAATAAAAAAAAAGGGCAGATCTAAACAGACATTTCCCCAAAGAAGACATACAAGTGGCTAAAAAAACACATGAAAAAATGCTCAACATCAGTAATTATTAGAAAAATGCACATCAAAGATGGGGGGGAAGGGATGACAGAGGATGAGACTGTTGGATGGCATCACAGACTCAATGGACATGAGTTGCTAGATCACGGAAAGGGTGAGTGTAGGTATGATGTAATTCTTTTACTCAAGATAATGAGGGAAAGTCTCCCTGAAAGATGGCAATTAAGCAGAGATCAGGAGGAAGTGCGGGAGCAGGCCGTATTGGTACCGAAGGGAAGAGCATTCCAAGCAGAAGGAACAATAAATGCCACAGTCCTGGCAGGGAAATCCACCTGACATGGTTCTGAATGTCAAGGAGTCCTGTCATACTCTGGTTTTGGCATGTTTCAGTGGGCTTAGCACTCATTGAAAGGGGTCTGGTGATGCTGTCTTTGTTTCTCCCACAATTTGTGGTCATCCAAATTATACGATATCTTTTTCAACATGTAAAGAATACATCTGGATTTTATAAATTACATTCATAAGCATTCTTCTATTTCTCCACGAGAGGGCAGAATACCAGACTACACCAACTGCAGTGCAATGGCCTAGTTCAGGAGATAGTATTTGTGCGATTGGCTGGCACTTGCAGGACTGTTGTCACTGGCCATCCTTTCCTCACTTCTGTCCTGGAAATGGGCACTGCGGCAATACCACGACCACTCTCCCCGAGTCTGTGGATGCCTCGTGCCTCCTCTTCTGGTTGCTCCACGTCTCACGTTCTGTCGCCTTCACCTCTGTGTCTTCAGTGGGGCAGACACACACACAAAGACAGGCAACACAACCACGCCTGTGTACACACACACGTGCAAGATACAGGGACAAAAACACAAACAGAGAACACAGGTGTTTCAGTAGCTGAAGACGCCCATCTCCAGCAATGTGGGAGATGATGTCAGGAGGCTCCATGCCCTGCCCTTTTGGCATCCCTGTCCATTTCTTCCCCAGCCCTTCAGTATTATCACCAGCCACTCTTAAGCCATTTCCAGCTTTGACTGTGTCTTGGTGGTGAGTGGCCAAGCGGCAGATGTGGAAATTCAGAGAAGACTCCAAATTCAGCACAAAAGTGCAATGTGACAGCAGACAGAAGCCCATTGCAAATGGTGGGGCTTCCCAGGAGAAGGGGTGGAGGTGAATGACCAAAGGAATCTCAAGCTAAATGAGCAGCAGGAGGCCTGTGGATGGCAGGACCCAGGGAAGGAAGAGTCTGACCAAGGAGCTAGATTAACCCTGCCTCTATCAGAATCACATAGGACTCTCATGCTGTAAGCACAGCTGCTTCGTGTAGGACTTGGAGATGAAGTGACTTGAGCATGACTTCAGGATGAGGTCCTCAATCATCCAGTCTATGTGCATGACATGAATCCAGGCTCCACATCCAGCCTGCATGAGCCTGAGATTCCCCATGTGGAAAAGGAGTGTCCTGGCCTCTACACGGCTGTGCCTTCAGGGCCCAGCTGCTGATCCCCTCACAACCCATGTTCTCCCAGTTACCTCTCATTTCAGAACCTTCTACCTGGGTAGTGCTGCAGGGGATCCATCAACAAGTCTTTGTCAATGATCTGCTGGTGACACGAACAAGGCCAGCACTGGGCTGACCAGGCCCCAAACCCTCCCATGAGCAGCCAAGAACTCTAATAGCAATCATCAATTCTGCAGAGGCCCACACAGACTCCACCTCAGCAATCCTGTTTGATCCTGGGAAGTTGTGGTCTGACAGCCAGTTGAGGAAGTTAAGGCTCCTGCTGTGCAGCCCATTGGCTGGGAGCTTCCCTTTCATAATCCCAGAGTTAGTGGTCTAGAGGCGAATGACGCACCCTGGAGGAATCCTGTATCCTGGAGGAATACTAGGGAGACAGGGTAGGATCATGCAGAGGGGCATGCACTCCCTCCCCCACCCACTCACACTGCACTGGGAGCTAAGTTGTGACAGCAATGTCAAGGTGGTATTCCTTAATGATCACTGTCTTCCACAAGTAGGGGTTGTTCCAAAATGAAAATATCAGCTTGCAGCAAGACGAGGGACGGCTCAGCTCCTGCACATTTCAGGACCAGGAAGAGGGAAAAGGTGCAAGCTTTTAGGGGCCTCAGCTTGCCTGCCAGGCAGGCATCAACAGCTTCTGCTACTCCTGTCCAAATGCTCACACCACATGCACAGGGATAATATGATTCCCCCTCATCCTTTCCCATGTAGCTCCCCTACCCACCAGTTCTCTGAGTCTCCCTCACAGACCTTCAAATCCATCATGTCTTTAACCAAGTCTTCTTGTTGGTTACTGAAAATGATGGACACCTGGGGGTGGTTCATAAGCTGCTTTACGTCAAGGAGCCAGTCATGTCAACTGCTGGGCAAGGGAGTGCCACGAGCAACAGGGCTTGTCTGGGGCAAAACAAGGACGCTGACACAGGCATCTGCAAGGGCTCTGGGCACTCCTTCGTGCCCAGCCACCCCACCGCTGTCCCCAGCCCCTGCCATACCATCAGGCATGCTCATGAGTCTCGGTCCCCCGTGGTCTCCTGCATCTGAGGCTATCTGCATCCGCCTAGGGAGAGTGTTTCTGAGTGCTCCTGATTTCTGCCTGGCCTGTGTTTGTTAGGTAGCGCCATGTCACTGTTTAGAATGTCAGGAACGGCAGTCTCTGTGGCACGTCATGTCTGCGGTAAGTGTGTGTGTTGTGTGTGGGTATCATTGTGTGTCTCTGTGTCTGTTTAGCAAGAAAGCCCTGGGTCTCTGGTCTGCTACCTGTCTTCAAAAGGGGTGGCAAGAAAAAAAAAAAAAAAAAAAGAAAAGTGTGACAAGGATGTGTCTGCAGTCATCTTTCACTCGTAGCATACGAGTCCCTTTCACCTTTTCCCTCTTCCTGGTCCTGAAATGTCCCTTCCAGCTCCACAATGGTGGACACCCCCGTGCTTCTGCACTGCACTCGTGGGGAAACCGTCAGGAGCTCTGACTGACTGGGATGGGTTGTGAGACTTCTGCTGCCTCTACCACTTTCCAGAATTATCCACAGTTGCGATGAAAGCTCTCTGGGAATGTTCCTCTGGCCTACTGTCACTGCTAACTCCTGACATAGTGTCCCCATCAGGAGACTCCTGTGCATCAGCTCTTCAGATGCAGGAGTAAAAGAGGCACCAAGAGTCATGCCTCTGACACCCACAGCTGTGGTGGCCCTGCCCAGGCTCTCCTCTCGAGATGCCTTTGGAGACCGTCACTCCACCAGCCCCTCTTCCCTCAGCCCCCTCACCTTCCCTGTGCCCTCTTCCCCAAACTTCCTCCTGCCACCCCTCCATGTCTTCCTCCTGAGAAGCCGAACCCATGGAGTAGAGGTCAGGATATGGCTTTGGCCCAGAAGCCAGGGATGCCCTGGATGATGGCATTTCTTCCAGCCACGTGAGCCTTCTTCCTCTGTTGGTTCTTGCTACTGATAGGAGCGCAGGTCCTTTGGTCTTTCTCAAGCTGAGAGCTCATCTCCGCCTGCAGGGCTGCCACTGAATCTAGTCCCTCCAGTGCAGGCCCGTCACTTGGGGCTCCTGGCCTTGAATGCTCCTGGCTCTACTCCTTTGGCTTCTCCTCACACACCTACGAGGACACCTGCTCCTTCTCCTTGTCAACCACCACCTCCGTCTCCTACATAATGTCTACCACCAGCAGCTGGAACCAGCAGTAGCACGATCCCCGCCAATTCTGCCCCCTCCAGGTCCGCGACTTCCACACCGTCTTCAACCTGAAGAGAGCAACCGCCTCGCCTGGAACCTGTCCTGGTGCCTGCAACGTCCCTGATGACCCCACGGTGCTGGCAGGCTGCAGGGACCCTGTCCCCTGAACCCGGGATCACAACTACAAAGTTCCACAGATCTCCACAGCTCCGGCCTTCTTCTGGCTGTCTCACTCTCCACATGGCCCTGGCCTTGACCCCGAGCTGGGGCAGCAGTTAAGGGGCTGGACATGACAACATGGCAGGTGGCATGCCCAGCCTGTCCACAGGCTGCCGTCACCCTCTGGAGATAGCTTGATTCTTCTGGGGGTGTTCTGAGACTGAAGAAAATGATGGGGAATGGCCTGGGGCACGACACACATTCCAGCCTGAATCACCCAGGCACTCGTGCCTCCTAGGCTGCTGGAGGTGTGAGTCATGCCCAGGTTACTGGGCAAAAATCTCGACCAATCACAAAGAAGGTAGTGGGAGGCACCTTCCAGGGACACGCCCCTAGCCCAGAGGGAATTGCTCCAGGGGGTCCTGGGTTCCAGCGCCCACACGTAGCTGCCTTTGCTCCAGTCAACGTGCCTGTCCACATACTTTCCCTACCTTGTATCTGGCACCTCCCGGGTGCCAACAGCAATTTACTTGGCCTCCGGAAATTCGAACCACGAGTTCCTTGCTTCCATATCGAAAAAGCATATTCCCGTGTCCCAGAGCACCTTTAACCATTGGGAGCTCTCCCAATGTGTCCAATGAAAGGCAGGGGGGCAATGTGTCAGGTGCATCCAGGGGAGATCCGACTTTGTCAGTCCACACAGTCGGACGATGCTTTCTCAAACTTGAGAGGCCAACACAGGCAATCTCTGCTGAACCACAGCAGGGAACAGGCGTCCTTCCGTCCCTTGCATGACAGACATGAACACTGCACAGGATTAAGGCGACTTGGCCACACTTTGGAGAGAGGCAGAAACAGGGCATGCTCTTCCTGGCATGAAGGAACTCCCAGAACCCTGTTGGAATGCCAGTCAGTGAGATACTAAGGACAGCACTGCATTAAGGGCCATGATTCTTTGGTACTAGAGGAATTGAAGCCTGCCCATTTACCATATAGAGGCCCTTTGCAAGTTGTTTTGTTCTCATCCAGCCTCCACATGAGAACACATCACAGCCTACCCTGTCTCCCCAGCCCTGTGGGGATGGGAGCAGTGAGAGAATCAACCTAATCAATGCTTTGCATAGTCCTGATACCCAAGGGTTCTGCGAAGAATACAAAGAGTGAAGTTTCAAACTGGCAAACTCTGCAGGTAGCAGCGGCTTATGCTGCAGTGCCTGTCTGTCTCCCAAAGCTCACAAAAAAGGCAAGGTGTGCTCATGTGCCTGGTCATGCCAGGGAATGTTCCTACACTTGAGAAGGACAGAAAGGTCTCTGTAGCTGGGCGTCCAAGGGCTGTAGGCCCTGCCTCTTCTGTGCCTGGGAATCTACCTCATTCTCTTTTTCATATTCTGTGCATTCTCCCTGACCACCCCCAGTTGCTTTCTTCCAGCCTTTCCTTTCTGGCAGGGATCCAGGGTGTAGCAGCTTGTTTCCAATTACAGCTTGCTTTCTTGGTCCCTGGCTTCCATGCTTCTGCTGCCCCATGGTCTATGTACTTTACACAAGTTCTTTCACCTTTTTGGTGTCCATTCTTCCATCTCCCAGCCCAGCCCGTTCTGATAGCTCACACACAGACACACACATGGAACCTTAAAGGAGACTTGCCAGTATACAGAAATATACGTCTACTTATACAGAATAATGGAATTTGTAAGCAACCCTCTATTTTTGTCCTGGTCACTTTCTTTCATTCGCTCTTCAATCAAGTCAATGTCCTCTTCCACCTCTATGACTTTCCCTGGAAAGTTATACAGTCCTTGGATTTGCTCATGAGGGGAAGTGACCTGTAAAGAGGTGGGCGGGTTTGGGAGTTCTCCCCATGGAGAGCTGAGTGATGTGCACCTGTGTTCTGTGTCGTCCCATCATGTTGGACAGGGTCACAGTGCCCATCACTTTGGCATGCTTCCTTTCCCTGGGCTTTCCTTCCAGGAACCACACAGAGATGGCCAGGGGTTTTGCACTTGGCTGACTTCAGTTCAGTTGTAGCACTCCAGGCTTCCCTGAAGATCACCAACTGTTGGAGTTTACTGAAACTCACGTCTAATAGTCAGTGATGCCATCTAACCACCTCATCCTCTGTCATATTTCCCCTTGTACCTTTGATCTTTCCCAGCATCAGGGTCTTTCCCAATGAGTCAGTTCTTCACGTCAGATGGTCAGACATTGGAGTTTCGGCTTCAGCTTCACTCCTGCCATACAATATTCAGGACTGATATCCTTTAGGTTTGACTGATTTGATCTCCTTACAGTCCAAGGGACTCTCAAGAGTCTCCTCCAATGCCACAGTACAAAAGCATGAATTCGTCAGTGCCCAACATTTTTATAGACCAACTCTCATGTCTATACATGACTAATGGAAAAACCATAGCTTTGACTAGATGGACCTTCATCAGCAAAATAATGTTTCTGCTTTTAAATATGCTGTCAAGGTTACTCATAGGTTTTCTTCCAAGGAACAAGAGTCTTTTGATTTCATGGCTGCAGTCACTATCTCTAGTGATTTTGGAGCACCCCCCAAATAAAGTCTGTCACTGTTTCCAGCATTTCCCCAATTTTTGCTATGAAATGATGGGACCAACTGCCATGATCTTAGTTTTTGGAATGCTGACTTTTAAGCCAACTTTTTCACTCGCCCCTTTCTCTTTTATCAAGAGGCATTTCAGTTCTTCTTCACTTTCTGCCATTAGGGTGTTGTCATCTGCATATCTGAGGTTGTTGTTATTTCTCCTATCTTGATTGTAGCTTGTGCTTCATCCAGCCTGAAATTTTGCATGATGTACTCTGCATATAATTTAAATAAGCAGGATGACAATATATAGCATTGACACACTCCATTTTCAATTTGGAACCAAACAGTATGAAGAGGCAAAAAAGATGTGACACTGAAAAATGAACTCCAAGGTTCAGTAGGTGCCCAATATGCTACTAGAGAAGAGTGGAGAGATAGCTCCAGAAAGAATAAGGAGACAGAGCCAAAGAAATATATAACTGATGTTGGAAGGAAAATCTGATGCTATGAAGAACAACATTGCATAGAAACTTGGAATTTAGGTCCATGAATCAAGGTAGTTTGGAAGTGGTCAAATAGGTGATGGCAAGAGTGAACATTGGCATTACAGAAATGAGGGAACTAAAATGGACTTGATTAGGTGGATTAATTCAGATGACCAATATATCTACTACTATTGGCAAGAATCCCTTAGAAGAAATGGCATAGCCCTCATAATCAACAAAAGAGTCTGAAATGCAGTATTTGGGTGCAATCTCAAAAGCAACAGAAAGATCTCTGCAGGTTTCCAAGGCAAACCATTCAATATCACAGTTATCCAAGTCTATGCCCCAATCAGCAATGCTGAAGAAGCTGAAGTTGAATGGTTCTAGGAAGACCTACAAAACCTTTTAGAACTAACACCAAAAAATATGTCTTTTATGTCATAGGGGAATAGAATGTTAAAGTAGGAAATCAAGAGATGCCTGGAGAAAAAGGCAACATTGGGCCTGGGAGTACAAAAGGAAGCAGGGCAAAGCCAAACAGAATATTGCCAAGAGAACGCACTAGTCATAGCATACACCCCTTGCCAACAACACAAGAGAAGACTCTACACATGGACATCACTAGTTGGTCAATACCAAAATCAGATTGATTATATTGTTTGCAGCCAAAGATGGAGAAGCTCTACAGAGTCAGCAAAAAGAAGACCAAGATCTGACTGTGGCTCAGATCGTGAACTCCTTACTGCAAAATTCAGACGTAAATTGAAGAAAGTAGGCGAAACCACCAAGCCATTCAGGTATGATCTAAATGAAATCCCTTATGATTATACAGTGGAAGTGACAAATAGATTCAAGGCATTAGATCTGATAGAGAAAGTCCCTGAAGAACTATGGATGGAAGTTCATGACATTGTTCAGGAGGCAGTGATCAAGACCATCCCCAAGAAAAAGAAATGCAAAAAGGCAAAATGGTTTTCTGAGGAGGCCTTTCAAATAGCTGAGCATTGAAGAAAAGCTAAAGGCAAAGGAGAAAAGGAAAGCTATAGCCATTTGAGTACAGAGTGCCAAAGAATTAGCACAGAGAGATAAGAAAGCCTTCCTCAGTGATCAATGCAAAGAAATACAGGAAAGTGACAGAATGGAAAAGACTAGAGATCTCTTCGAGAAAATTAGGGATACCAAGGGAATATTTCATGCAAAGATGGGCACAATAAAAGGCAGAAATGGTTTGGACCTAACAGAAGCAGAAGATATTAAGGAGAAGTGGCAAGAACACAGAACGTCTATAAAAAAAAAAAATGATCATCATGACCCAGATAACCACAATAGTGTGATCACTCTCCTAGAGCCAGACATCCTGGAATGCAAAGTGAAGTGAGCCTTGGGAAGCATCACTACCAACAAAGCTAGTGGAACTGATGGAATTCCAATTGAGCTATTTCAAATCCTCAAAGGTGCTGCTGTGAAAGTGCTGCACTCAATATGCCAGCGCATTTGGAAAACTCAGCAGGAGCCACAGGACTGGAAAAGGTCAGTTTTCATTCCCATCCTAAAGGCCATGACAAAGAACATAGAAATGACCACACAGTTGCGCTCATGTCACACTCTTGGAGAGTAATGCTCAAAATTCTCCAAGTCAGGCTTCAACAGCTTGTGAACCATGAACTTCCAGATGTCCAGGCTAGATTTAGAAAATTCAGACGAACCAGAGAGATCAAATTGCCAACACTGGTGGGATCATCAGAAAAGCAAGAGAGTTCCAAGAAAACATCTACTACTGCTTTAATGACTACTAAAATGCTTTGTTGTGAATCACAGCAAAATGTGGAAAATTCTTAAAGAGGTGGGACTAGTAGACCACCTTACCTGCCTCATGAGAAATCTGTGTGCAGGTGATGAAGCACCAGTTAGGACCAGACGTGAAACAACGGACATGGAGCTGACTTGGAGCATCTTTTTCTCAGCGTGCACCTCTCAAGATCATTCCTTCCCAATGCCGTGCTCGTCGCAGGGTCAGCACGCCCTCCCCGGGGCTAACTGAGCTTTTCCGTTTGCAACTGTTTTCCTTTCCACCCAATTGCTATCTTCCCGTAGCAGGAAAAGGCAAAATAGATGCCCGGTCCCCCAAACGGTCAAAAAGAATGTGACAGGCCTCTTACTCTGATACAGTGCCATGAAGAAGGTGCACATGGATCCAGAGGGTCTCTGCCAAAACGAAGCAGTGAACCCACAGCTGAAATGGTAAGCTGGCCTCCCTTCCTGTCGGCTCTACAGTTTACTACTACCAACAGACAGAGAGCCCCACATGAAAGGCACCCTGGCATGTCTGCCCGCTCTAGGCCCACAGCTCTCCTCTCCCTTCCACAGGAAGCAGCATTCCTCTCCTAAATGCACCAAGAGGGGTTGATTCCACCAGGCCTCACTGACTTGCTGAATGGCAAGGCTCTTTTTCTGCTGCCCTCCCTAGCCTGCGGTAGGTCTGCCTACAGCTCAGGCATTCCCTAACTCTTCTACACAGTGTGGGCCACCAAACCCAGCTAATGGTTGGGCCGGGGGAAATCCAAGACACTCACTTAGAATCCAGGGTCCGTGTGAGAGTCACGTGGTGCAGGTCTCCTTCAGGAACACTATGAAGAAAGCAGAGGTTGTGCTCCCGAGAGGCTTTCAGGACTCTCCTTCAGGTGCAGACTGACACGTTTAACCCTTTACCCTCCATGGCCAAGGAGGAAACTGCCAAGAAAGGAGGAAATTAATGTCAAAACTTCTGGAGCAAGCAATGGGTCCTCTTTTGCAGGACTGCTATGCACGAACCCCTGGAGACTGAAAACCAGCAGGCTCTGAACTGCCAACTGTCTCTCACTGCCCCAGGGTCCCTGCATACAAACGGCCCACCAACCGTGCTTCAACGCTGTTCTCTCTCTCACAGACACACACCAGCATAGGGGCACAAACATGCACCCCACACCGTTGCTTTTCTCACCTTTCTGCACGACCATTTAGGGTGGAACTTCTTGGATGGATTCCATACCCATACCATGTCTCTCCTAGGATGCCTGGGCTTGCGAATGGAGCGCTTACCTTAGCATGTCATTTGTCTCGCATGGTGCCAATGTGTGCCACCCTGGGGCCGGGAGGGTGCTGGCTGACAGGCTGATGCTAGGCAGCACTAGCCCAGGACCTCCAGCTATCTCCTTCTCAATGTGTGGCAGAAGTTAAGTCTCCAGTGAAGCAGGCTCTCTTTCCTTGCCTCCTCCTCCCAGTCTCTACCCTTTTCTCAAGGACCTTGGTCTCTTCACAATCCTGGGTCCTGAAGCAGCCATACCTACCGTTCCCATGGCAGCCAATGCCCCACAGATGGAGGGGTCCACACGCAGCGATTTTAAAAGCCCCACACCACTTGATCTACTCTGGGTGGCTCCTCAAACCCTCTACCCCTGCTTAACAATACACACAAACAAAACAACACAGCAGAAATTGTGAGCTTATTTATGTCTCTTTCTCTAATTGCAGATTTGTGGACCCACTGTCAGGAGCTGTCCCTGGCCATCCTTCTTAAGTTGCTGTCCTGGGCATGGGCACCACACAGATGCGTGGACCAGTCTCCCCTAGGCTGTGGATGCCTTGGGCCTCCTCTTCTGGTTGTTCCACGTCTCATGTTCTGTCACCCTCATCTCTGTGTCTGCAGTGGGCCAGAACCACGCATCATCCACAAACACAGGTGACACGAACACACACCTGTACACACACACGTGTGAGGCACAGGGACAGAACCATAACAGAGAACACATGTTTCAGTGCCTGAGAACCAGTGGTTCACACGAAATACAGAGATTCCCATAGTTCTTATGGGAAATTCCCCATTCTGATCTTCAAATGTGAGATACAGAGAAGCCCAACTTTATGAAAGAGTATTAGCACCCAGATTTTTATATAAGAGATACAGAGAATTCCATATCTCATGGTGGAAAACTGCCTTGGTATATGTGTGAGAAATACAAAGATTTCCATATTTCATGAAGAAACAGTGATGCCCATGGTGGTCATGGCGACCTCATTAAAAAGGACTTATGGCAGGACTGTTAGAGTCAGTGCTCCTGAAGCCATGCCAGGCCACTGTCCACACACGGCTCCACCAGAGACTCCTGAACACTCACTGGCCTCTCTCGTGGCCTCAGTGCTCCTTGCTCCTGGGTCTTGGTGCACACAAGGTTGTGTCTGTGCCTTCCAAGTGTCTGTTTCACTTGTTCTCTGGAAGCTCCATAACCAAACCCACTGGCCTCCAGAATCAAATACACTGGGAGTTGTCAGTCCCTCTGCTGGATCCACAGGGTGGGAAATCTGTTTTGGGCCCTAGAACTTTCATAACAGTGAGAGGACTTCTTTGGGATAATTGTTCTCTAGTTTATGGGCTGTCTGCTTCCAAAACCTACGGGAATCAGTAAAAGCAGTGCTATGAGGGAAGTTGATAGCAATACAAGCCGACCTCCACAAACAAGAAAAACATCAAATAGACAGCCTAACTCTACACCTAAAGCAGCTTGAAAATAAGTTAAAAAATCCAAACCCTAAGTTAGTAGAAGGAAAGAAATAAAAATCTGAGCCAAAATAAATGAAAAAGAAATGAATGCAGCAATAGTAAAGATTTACAAAACAAAAAGTTGGTTCTTTGAGAAGATAAAGAAAATTGACAAATAATTAGCCAGACTTATCAAGAAAACAAAGGAGAAAAATCACATGAAGAAAATTAGGGGTGAAAAAGGGGAGTTTACCACAGACAACACAGACAATACCTATCCTTCTGAAACTCTTCCCAAAATATGCAGAGGAAGGAACACTTCTAAACTCCTTCTATGACAGCACAACCACCCTGATACCAAAGCCAGACAAAGATATCACAAAAAAAAGAAAATAACAGGCCAATGACACGGATGAACATAGATGCAAAAATCACAAACAAAATTCTAGGAAACAGAATGCAACATCACATTAAAAAGATCACAAGTATGATTAAGTCAGATGTATTCCAGGGATGCAAGGCTTCTTCAATATATGCAAACTGGTCAATGTGATACACTATATTAACAAACTGAAAGACAAAATCCAAGGGATAATCTCAATAGATGCAGAAAAAGCTTTTGATAAATTTCACCACCCTTTTATTGTAAAAACTCTTCAAAAATAAGTACAGATGTAACCTGACTGAACATAGTAAAGGTCATACATGATAAACCCACAGCAAACATTACTCTAAATAGTGAGAAAATGAAAGCACTCCCTATAAGATCAGGAACAAGAGAAGGGTCCCCACGCTAGCCACTATTATTCAAATACTTTTGGAAGTGCTAGCTACGGCAATCAGAGAAAAGAAATAAATAAAAGGAATCCAGATTAGAAAGGAAGAGGTGAAACTCACACTATTTGCCGATGACATGATACTGTACATAGAAAACCCTAAAGATACCATCAGAAAAAAACTAGAACCAATCAGTGAATTTAGTAGTTGCACGATACAAAATCAATACACACAAATCACATGCATTCCTATATATTAACAATGAAAAAACAGAAGGAGAAATTAAGGAATCAATCCCATTTACCATTGCAACTAAAAGAATAAAGTACCTAGGGATAATCCTACCAAAAGAGGCAATAACACTGTGTACAGAAAAGTATAAGACACTGATGAAAGATATCAAAGATGATATAAACAGACAGAAGGATATTCCATGCTACTGGGTTGCAAGAATCAATATTGTGAAAATGACTGTACTACCAACTGCAATCTACAGATTCAATGCAATCCCTATCAAATTACCAATGGCATATTTCATGGAGCTAGAATAAAAAAAAAAAAAAAATTCACAGTTCGTATGGAAACACAAGACCCTGAATAGGTAAAGTAACCTTGAGAAAGAAGAATGGAACTGGAGGAATCAACTTACCTGATCTCAGACTATACTACAAAGCTACAGTTATCAAGACAGTATGTCACTGACACAAAAACAGAAGTATTGGCCAGTGGAACAAGAGAGAAAGCCCAGAGAAAAACCCACACACATATGGGCACCTTATCTCTGACAAAGGAGGCAAGAATATGCAATGGGAACAAGACGGCATCTTCAAGAAGTCGTGCTGGAAGAACTAGACAAGTAAGTGCAAAAGAATGAAATTGGAAAACTTCCTAAAACCATACACAAAGGTAAACTCAAAATGGACTAGAGACCTAAATGTAAGACCAGAAACTATAAAACTCGGAAGAAAACACAGGCAGAACACTGAAAGACATAAATCATAGCAACATCCTCTATGATAAACCTCCTAGAATAAAGGAAATAGAAACAAAAATAAATAAGTGGGAGCTAATTAAATTTAAAAGATATGCATAGCAAAGGATACTATAAACAAGATGAAAAGATCACCCATGGAATGGGAGAAAATAACAGCAAAGGCAACAACTGACAAAGTATTAATTTCCAAAACATACAAGCAGCTCATACACGTCACTACCAGAGAAACAAACAACCCAGTCGAAAAGTGGGCAAAAGTCCAAAACAGATATTTCTGCAAAGAAGACATATGAATGGCTAATAAACGCATGAAGAGATGCTTGACATCACTCATTATTAATGAGTGTTAGTTGCTCAGTCGTGTCCGACTCCTTGCAACCCCATGGACTGTAGCCTGTCAGGAATTTTCCAGGCAAGAATACTGGAGTGGGTTGCCATTTCCTTCTCCAGGGTATCTTTCCAACCAAGGGACTGAACCCGGGTCCCCCACACTGCAGGCAGACTCTCCACCCACTAAGGCATCAGGGAAGCTCATTATTAGAGAAACACAAAGCAATACTACAATGTGATATCACCTCACACCAGACAGAATGGGCATAATCAAAAAATCCAAACAACAAGTGCTGGAGAGGGTGTGGAGAAAAGGGAAGCCCCGTGCACTGCTGGTCAGACTGTAAATTGATAGAGCCACAATGGAAGGCAGTATGGCAATTCCTCAAAAAAATAGGAATAAAACCACCATATGACCCATCAATCCCACTATTAGGCATAAAATCCAAAGCTAAAAAGACACACGCACCCCAGTGTTCATTGCAGCACTATTTACAGCAGCCAAGACATGGAAGTAAGCTAGATGTCCATTGACAGAAAAATGGAGAAAGAAGCTTTGGTGTACATATACAATGAAATACTACTCAGCCATAGAAAAACAGGAATGCATCTGAGTCAGTTCTAAGAAGGTGGATGAACCCAGAGCCTATTATACAGAGTGAAGTAAGTCAGAACGAGAAAAACAAATGTACATTAACACACATATGTGGAATCTATGGAAGGATGGTACTGATAAATCTGCTTGCAGAGCAACAATGGAGATGCAGACTTAGAGAACAGACTTAGGCACAAATGTGGGGGAGCAGAGGGAGTGGGTGAGATCAATGGAAAGAGAGTAGCATGGATGCATATACACTAACATATGTAAATAGAGAGCCAATGGGAATCTGCTGGATGACTCAGGGAACTCAAATGCTGCCTCCATAATAACCTAGACGGGTGGGAATGAGCGGGAAGTGGGAGGGATTCAAGAGGCAGGGGATATATGGACACCTACACCTATGGTTAATTCAGGTTGATGTATGACAGAAATCAAACCAATACTGTAAATAAGAATCAATCAGTGAAAAAATATTTTTTAAAAAGCTAAAAAATCATTATTTGGAAATTATTTAGAATGTCACAGTTGCGAGAAAAAAATAAAACTTAGTAAGTGATCTATTGCCTTCCAGGTTCTGTTCTCTTCATTTTTACAAAGTATGAGATAGGGGAGTTAATGTCTTCATGATACTGTCTCTGCTGTTCTTTTTATCATTATACAATGGTTATGCCACTTTCCATAATAATGAGGGGGTTCCACTAATGTTGGTCACAGGAAAACATGTTGAGGCCTTTATTTGGACCAGGAACTGTTCTCTGTGATGTGTGCAGGTTGACATGAAACCCCATGGTCTTTCATTCAGTTAGGAGACACTGTGTTCAATCCATACACAGATTCATACACAGTAATCTTTCCTGCAGATGGACATGTTGATCTGTCTTTTGATCCAGAGGACACGAGACACCGCACTGTATTCCAGATTGGGGGTCAGATACAACACGTCTCTTTTTCTCTCTGGCCTGGGCACCAATCTGATTCAGCTCTTGCCAGGAAGGTGACTTTGGGCAAATTCATTCACCCGTTAACCGCTATGAAAGCTGCTGAAAAGGATGGTAGCAGTAAAAGTGCTTAACCACATAGTGTTGCTCTGAGTACTCAAAGATTTTATTATACGTGTACACATGGAGAGCTAACCACGGCTCAGAAGGGTGAGCTTATCTCCTTGCCTCTCTTCACTTCCGTTTCTGCTTGTACTCACATTCCCTTGTCCCTGCCCCACCCTTTCCCCCTCCCAGCCAAACTCCACTCTCTCTCACCTGTGCCCCATCCTCAGACTCTACATCCAAAATCATGGCTGCAAATCTCATGATTTACCTCATAAAATATCCATACCATCACCCTTGGATTCACAAAAGGCATGAATATTAGCGGAAGAAATCAGAAACACACCAAAACTGGCAGTGTGAAAACTACACAAGAAATAAAGCATTATTGGTGAAAGTTTGACTATGAACATTTTCATATCTTCATCAGATTCAGATTTTCAGAATTTGATACAAGAGAATTATACCTGATAGAAATAATGGCAAAAAATAAAAATAAAAAATGATGTTGTGAGGTTTCTTGTCCTTTAAATATCCCTCTACAAGGTTTTTAAAACTTTATATACTCATGTTCTATTACTGTCCCATGCCCACTTATTTCCTATCATTATACAGATCATGTGAAAGGGTCATTAGACCTGTAACTTCATAGAGAATATGCACTAAATGTTTCCATACAAGCACACAATGAAACCTCAGTGTTGCATTTAGGCTTCACAATATCCCCATAAGAAGAGGCGAATACTCATTATGCTGAAAAAGAAAAATCCTTCCCCCATTCCCCCATGCCTTAATACACTCGGTTCTTGAGGCCCTGAAGGGCTGAATTGACAGTGCTAGGTCCATGCGGTGAGTCAAAGGCGCTGCTGACACTGCGTCCATGCAACAGGGAAATGTGGAACAGCAACAGTATTAACAACAGTAATGACAGCAGCTAGAATTGACTGGAACGTACCATATGTCAAATATTGTTCTGATGATTTCCCATGTCTTAACATGGTCAGTGTTCTATACTGTCCCATGACGTAGTTAAATTTACTCCAAGCTAGTGTTTCCATGGGGCTAATGGAGGAATGAGGCACAGAGACACTAAGTAACTAGCTCAGTGTCACCCAGCAGTAAGGGAGCCACTGTTCTGGACGCGTTGTGGAACATTGTTTACTTGTATTTATTCAGTCAAGGGTAAGATCCAATGGCTATGGCAAAATATGCAGAATAACAGCTACCACATAACACAAATTTATTTCACATTATGGAAAGGCACACTAAATAGAAATCTGATTTCTTCAGAAATCTTTCAGATACAGGCTTGGCAAGACTGGAATCAGGATGTTTTGTAGAAACGATGGTCTGAGAGCCTCCTGAGAACAGCAGACAGAATGGCAGTGAGTCTGCTAGACTGGAGGTCTTGGGTTTGTGTGTCAGAGAAGACAGTAAACCCCTGTCACCTACACAAGCTCCCAATGGAGACAGAGCATGGAAGTAGGCAACATAAGACCATTCCTCTGCTCTGGTAGTGCCCAGACAAGTTGTCCTTGTCAATCAGAACTGAGGGATTCTAAAAAAAAGAAAGAAAGAAAAAACTGCAGATTTCACGACCTTCACTCAGAGAATCTCACAGCTACAAGAGTGCCCTAGAATCTGTGAGTTTTCACTCGGCTTGGGAAACTCTCAGGGACTTTATTAAACCCCTTTAGTACCGAGACTGTCAGCAAAATAAGAGAAATAGTGATCAGGACAGATATTAGAAAAAAAAAAAAAATTAGAGATTATCAACAAAATCCAAAGTTGGCAATGTCAAAAGTTCAATACAAATTCATAAACTTCTACTCAAATAGACCAAAAAAGTCAAGAAAACTAAAGACAACACTTACAAATATTGGGAGTAAAATACGTTTCAGATCCCACAGAGATTACAAGGATTCTACGACTGATTCTACATAACTGCACCTGGCAATTTTGGTGAAAGGAAATAACTAACTACGTTGAGCAAAAAAATTTAATTTAAAAACCGAGCTTGTAGTTGAAAAACGTGCAGAAATCTCCAGGCCCATGTGGTACCCTTGGCACAAAAGAGAAAGGGACGGAAAAAGTGGGTAGGGACAGAGAAAAGGTGAATATATTCTAATACAATCAGTCACTCAAAGTATTTGAGCCAAATCCAAGCAATGTGATGAAGCCATTGGCTTTAATTTTCCCATTGTCCTCCAGCTTCCCCGTCCTGCCTCCCTCCAATGCCCCAGTTGCTTTCGCCTTCTTAAGTCCTGCCCTCCATCAAGAGTAGCATGGTTATGAGGCATGATTCCCACATTAAAACTAATATCCACTGGCTGACTGACATTCAGCATGGATGCTATCATCCCCTGCAGCTGGTATACTGAAGCTTTCTGTCTCTCATCACCAGAAAGTTTCACTCCTAATTTCAGGTATAGCTAGGAGAGACTGGGCAGAGCACATGTTGGAGCCTTGAGTCCTTCATCTGTGAAATTTGGATGACCACAAATTGTGGAAGAAACAGAGATAGCAGCACCAGACGCCTTTCAATGAGTCCTAAGCCCACTGAAACATGCCAAACTCAGAGTATCACAGGACTCCTTGACATTCAGGAGCATGTCAGATGGATTTCCCTGCCAGGACTGTGGCATTTATTGTTCCTTCTGCTTGGAATGCTCTTCCCTTAGGTACCAATATGGCCTGCTCCCTCACTTCCTCCAGATCTCTGCTTAATTGCCATCTTTCAGGGAGACTTTCCCTCATTATCTTGAGTAAAATAATGATATCATACCGACACACACCCTTTCCGTGATCTAGCAACTCATGTCCATCCAGTCTGTGATGCCATCCATCTTATCCTCTGTCATCCCCTTCTACCCCGTCTTTGATGTGCATCTCTCTAATAATTAGTGATGTTAATCATCTTTTCATGTGTGTTTTTTTTTTTTTTTTAGCCACTTGTATGTCTTCTTTGGAGAAATGTCTGTTTAGATCTGCCCATTTTTGAGTGAGTTTTTATTTTGTTTTTTGTTTTTTTGGATATTGGCCTACATAAGCCCTTTGTATATTTTGGAGAATAATGCCTTGACCACTAATGAGGTTTGGGACATTACACAGGAGGCAGTGATCAAGACCATACCCAAGAAAAACAAATGCAAAATGGCAAAATGGTTCTCTGGGGAGGCCTTACAAATAGCTGAGAAAAGAAGAGAAGCTAAAGTAAAAGGAGAAAAGGAAAGGTATACCCATTTGAATGCAGAATTCCAAAGAATAGCAGGGAGAGATGAAAAAGCCTTACTCAGTGATCAGTGCAAAGAAATAGAGGAAAACAACAGAATGGGAAAGACTAGAGATCTTTTCAAGAAAATTTGAGATACCAAGGGAGTATTTCATGCAAAGATGAGCACAATAAAAACCAGAAAAGCGATGGACTAACAGAAGCAGAAGATATTAAGAAGAGGTGGCAAGAATACACAGAAGAACTACAGAAGAAAGATCTTCATGACCCAGATAAACACAATGGTGTGATCAATCTCCTAGAGCCAGATATCCTGGATTGTGAAGTCAAGTGGGCCTTAGGATGCATCACTACGAACAGAGTTAGTGGAGGTGATGGAATTCCAGTTGAGCTCTTTCAAATCCTAAAAGATGATGCTGTGAAAATGTTGCCCTCAATATGCCAGCAAATCTGGGAAACTCAGCAGTGCCCACAGGAGGGGAAAACGTCAGCTTTCATTCCAATCCCAAAGAAAGGCAATGCCAAAGACTGTTCAAGCTACCACACAATTGCACTCATCTCACACGCTAGCAAAGTAATGCTCAAAAGTCTCCAAGACACGCTTCAACAGTACTTAAACTATGAACTTCCAGATGTTCAAGCTTGATATGGAAAAGGCAGAGGAATCAGAGATCAAATTGCCAACAACTGCTGTACCATGGAAAAAGCAAGAGTTCCAGGAAAACACCTACGTTTGTTTATTGACAACACCAAAGCCTTTGACTGTATGGATCACAACAATCTGTATGCAGGTCAAAAAGCAACACTTAGAACTGGACATGGAACAACAGACTGGTTCCAACTTGGGAAAGGAGTACCTCAAGGCTGTATATTGTCACCCTGCTTATTTAACTTATAGTATATTCATGAAAATAACCTCAGATGAATACCTCTATATATGGTTAAAAGGATAGATGAATGTGTACAATTACAATAAGGCCATTTGTTTCACTATGCATGGGGCGAAAGATGATTACATGAAGTGAACTGAGGCACACAGAGAAATACAAATACCAAATGATATCGCTTAAATATGGAATCTAAGATGCAATATAAATGAACATATGTATGAAACAGAAAAAAAAAAAAAAAACTACACTCATGGACATAGAGAACAGACTTGTGGCTTCCAAGACAGAGAGAATTGGTGGAGGGAGAGTAAGAGATTGGGGACTATACATATAAACTAGAGTATATGGAATGGACAGATTGGTTCCTACTGTAGGGAATAGAGAACTATATTCAGTATCTGATGATAAATCATAAAGGAAAAGAATATATATAGGACGTCCCTGGTGGTCCACTGGCTAAGACCCCACACTTCCACTGCAGGGGATGCAGGTTCAATTCCTGGTCAGGGAACTAATCCCACATGCTGCACATTGTAGCCATTAAAAAAGATTAAATAAATGAATATATATGTATATGTGTGTGTGTGTGTGTGTGTATACACACAATATATGTTAAGACATATATGTAAATAAATGCATCACTTTGTTGTAAAGCAATAATTCACACAACACTGGAAAGGAACTATACTTCAAATAAACAATAACAAGACTGGGAAAAAAAGATGCGTGTATTTCATTGTACATAAAGCTTATATTTCAAAGAAAACTACTGTAAACAAACATAGCTCACTACTGAACGGCAGGCTTGCTAAAATACTTATGGAGATGCATACTGATGTCTGCAATTTATCACAAAATGCACCAGGGAATAAGAGGGATATCATGGATGGATAGAGGGATGGACACATGGATAATTACATGACAAAGAAGTACCTTAAAATGGTTACAGTAGAATCAAGGTGGGAAGTCTGTATCTTAGCTAGAAAAAATTTTCAACTTTGTGGAATGTTTGGAAGATTTTATAATAAAATATTCAGGAAAGTACAGAGCAAAGAACAATGAAAACCAAAATGCACATGAAGTGTAATTCCAACTTTAAAAATATGGGCTGAACCATGATGGGGAGGAAACGGGGTAGAATGTGCACTGTGGTGAAAGGAATCATGGTTTCTGCTTACTTTTTCACACTCCGTGCACTGATCAAGTTCTTTTCCGAATAGCCACAGACTACATTTTCCATAATAAAAGAAGCATCACCTTCCCACTGGCCCAAGGGAGACAGACTAACTGGGCAGCATCATCACCCTGCTTGTGCTTCCCTCCTCGTGACCTTGGCTCTGAGCACATGCTGGGGCTCCAGAGTCCTCCAATCACAGCTCGAGAGATGCGTCCCTTTTGGCTTTACAGGGCTGACCAAGCCTATGGCTGACTCATCTGTTTGGAGTCCCAGGTGCAGCACCACCCTGTCCTGGCTTCATCTTGGCCCATCATGGCACTACCCGCCTTCACTTACTGTCTTCTCTCTATATATATGTATATTTCAGTGCAAAGTAAATAGTTTATTGAAAAGTACATGTGGAAAGGCACACAGGTGAACTCAGAGTGAGTTGCCTGCCACCCCATAATTCTTTTAGTGTACACCCTCTAGCACCCTGGAGTTCTCTCAGTTATTTAAATTTCTTAATTTAAGTGATCTTTGTCCAGAAGCTAAAAAGGGAAAATTTACACTGTGTAGTAAAATTCCTGTAAATAAATAATAAACAAGGAATTATAAAAAGAGAATTGAGAAATATTTGGAAGATATTGGACAGAGGGCTCATTTACCTAATTTATGCAGAGTTAAAAAGTCAAAATAAGAAAAGAAGATGAAAAATCCAATAGGAGACAACCAGGAAGTAAACATTCAGTATAAACAAACACAAATTACTCAAAAGAAAAAAAAGAAAAATTACCAAAAAAAAAAAAAAAAAAAAAAACAGGAGGAAATGTTGAAACTAATTAGAAATAAAAGAAAGACAAGCCAAAACAATAATGGAATGTGATTTCTAACCATGCAATTTGCCAAAGTTCAATGAGAAAGTTGAAAGGTCCCAAATGTTTCCTCCAAATTGAGGATGAGGGATTGGAAAATGAGTGCTCATGCAGTGTTGTGAAAACATAGTGTGATGCAACTTTCTGAAGGATACTTTGACACTATCTAGTAAATTTATAAATACATGGAGCCACTTAGCAAGACCCTGTTTGGAATTTACACTGCAGAAATATTTATGCAATTTCACCAAGATTATATGATGCTCAGTGCAATTTTTTCTCAGCATCCTAGAAAAGCTCTTTGGTACCCTTGCCCACACTGCCCTTCCCACATGAAACCCCTCTTCTCAGTTCCATTAGTAGAGATTGCTTTTGCCTCATCTAGAACTTCCTATAAATGGAGCCTACAGTATGTACACATGCAGTTGCTTTACAATGTCCTGTTACTTTCTGCTGGACAGCAACCTAAATCAGCTGTGTGTTTGTGTGTGTATATATGACCTATTTTTTGAATTTCCTTTGTATTTAGGTCTCCACAGATCATTGAGGACACTTACCTGTGCTACAGAGGTAGTTCCCATTAGTTATCAAGGCAGTATTCTCCAAAACATAAAAACAGCTCATGTACCCAAATATAAAAAAAACAAAACAAAACAAAAAAAAAAAAAACTCAAAAAACAAGCAGATCTAAACAAACATTGCGCCAAAGAAGACATTCAGATTGAGGTAAAATACATGAAAAGAGGCTCAACATCAGTCATTATTAGAGAAATGCAAATCAAAACTACAATTCAGACACTAGTCTGAATAGCTATCATCAAAAATTCTACAAAGAATAAATCTAGGGAGAGTGGGGAGAAAAGGGAACCCTCTTGCACTGTCAGTGGGCATGTAAATTGGCACAGCCAATATGGTGAACAGTATGGCAGCTCCTTTCAAAGTTAAACGGAATTACCATATGACCTAGCAACCCCTCTCTTGTGCATATTCCTGGAGAAAACCTTATTTCCAAAAGGTACATGCACCCCAATGTTCATCGTAACATTATTTTCCATAGCCACGACTTGCAACATTTTTAAGTCATAGCAATAAGTCACAGACACACACACACACACACACACACACACACACACACACACACACACACACACCTCCTTGCAAGAAAGAGTCTCTAAACAGGGGGTCAAATTACTAGGCATTTGTAAAAATAGAAGCTTAAAGATAAGTAAACAAAGCAAGAATCATGTATCAGAACCAAGTTCTACGTTAGCATTCAAATAGCAGAAAAGATGATTTTATACTAAAAGAACTAGTGCACTCTCATCTTTTTATCTCCCCTTCCCAGGAACTCAGAATTCTGAGGCAATGCTATATGAAATCATGGGTGATTTTTTTCTGTCTTTGTATTTTTCTAGCAACTTCACATTTTCTGTTATGAGCATGTATTAATTTTTTTAAATGTTATACAGTATCATTTCCAACATGTAAAGAAAACATCTGGTTTTTATAAATTGCTTGGGCCTGGTGCACTGGGAAGACCCAGAGGAATCAGGTGGACAGGGAGGTCGGAGGGGGGATCGGGATGGGGAATACGTGTAAATCTATGGCTGATTCATATCAATGTATGACAAAACCCACTGAATAAATAAATAAATAAATAAAGGAGAAAAAATAAAATAAAGTAAAAATATAAATTGCATTCATAAGCACTCTTCTATTTCTCCACCAGAGGGCAGAATAAGCACAGTATATGTTTATTCATACCCACATGTACTTATGAGAGAATACATCTGGATTTTATACATTACATTCCAAAGCATTCTTCTATTACTCCATGAGATGTCAGCATAAGCACAGAAAATATGCATTCATACACACATATACATATGAGTGAATACCTTGGATTTTGTAAATTACACTCATTAGCATTTTTGTTTATCCTCGAGAGGGCATCATATGCACAGTAAATATTTATTCATACCCACATATACATACGTGAGAACATCTGGATTTTATGAACTGCATTCATAACCATTCTTCTATTTCTCCACGACAGGGCAGCAAAGGTACAGAAAATAATTATTCACACCCACATACTTTGGCCAGCTGATGTGAAGAGCTGACTCATTGCAAAAGTCCCTGATGTTGGGAAAGACTGAAGGCAGGAGGTGAAGCGGACGACAGAGAATGGGATGGTTGGGTGTCATAACCGACTTAATGGACATGAGTTTCAGTAAGCTCCAGGAGAGGTGATGGACAAGGAAGGCTGGCGTGCTGCAGTCCATGGGGTCACAAAGAGTCAGACACACTGACCGACTGAACTGGACTCACATATACATTTGAGAGAACACATCTGGATTTTATAAATTACATTCATAAGCAATCTTCTCTTTCTCCACGAGAGGCCAGCATAAGCACAGTAAATGTTTATTCATACCCACATATGCTCTGGGGACTACCTTGGGCTGTAAGGAAATCAAACAAGTCAATCCTAAAGGAAATCAGTCCTGAATATTCATTGGAAGGACTGATGCTGAGCTGAAACTCCAATAATTTGGCCAACTGATGGGAAGAACTGACTCATTTGAAAACTCCCTAATGCTGGGAAAGATTGAAGGCAGAAGGTGAGGGGCACACCAGGGGATGAGAGGTTTGGATGGCATCACCCACTCGATGGACACGAGTTTGAGCAGGCCCCAGGAGTTGATCATGGATAGGGAAGCCTACAGTGCATGTGCTCGCAAAGAGTCAGACACGACTGACCGACTGAACTGAACTGACTGACAAAAACGTATAAAATGCTAATACAGCTTCAAAATGGACGCGCTATCCCACGAGTGGTGTACTACACAAGTTTTCATAATATATCCGGGAAAATAACCACAGATGAATACCTCTATGTGTGGTTAAAGAGTACAAGAATCTGTACAGCTACAACAATAAGGCCATTTGAGTCAACACGCATGGAACGAGAGATGATCATACTAGCTGAAGTGAGGCACACAGAGAAAGACAAACAACAAACGATATCGCTTAAATGTGGAATCTAAGATATAACACAGAGTGAAGGAAGCCAGAAAGATAAACACCAATACAGTATACTAACGCATATATATGGAATTTATAAAGATGGTAATGATAACCCTATATGCAAGACAGAAAAAGAGACACAGATGTATAGAACAGACTTTTGGACTCTATGAGAGAAGGCGAGGGTGGGATGATCTGAGAGAATAGCATTGAAGCACGTATATTATCAAGTGTGAAACAGATCGCCAGTCCAGGTTTGATGCATGAGACAAGTGCTCAGGGCTGGTGCACTGGGATGACCCGGAGGGATGGGATGGGGAGGGAGGTAGGAGGGATGTTCAGGATGGGAAACACATGTAAACCCATGGCTGATTCATGTCAGTGTACGGCAAAAACCGCTACAATATTGTAAAGTATTTAGCCCCCACTAATAAAAATAAACCAAAGAAAGAGATATAACACAAAGGAGCACATGTATGAAACACACTTGTGGACATAGAGAACAGACGTGTGGCTTCCAAGGCTGAGAGAATTGGGGGAGCAATGGAGTATGAGATTGGGGTTAAGAGATATAGACTAGAGTATACGGAATGCATTGACAAGTTCCTACTGTAGAGGACAGAGAACTATATTCAGTATCCTATGATAAATCATGATGGAAAAGAATATATATGGGATATCCCTGGCATTCAGTGGTTACGACTCCACACTTCCACTGCAGGGCATGCATGTTCAATTCCTGGTCAGGGAACTAAACCCACATGGTTAAAGTGTAGTCAAAAGAGAAACAAAAATTAAAGATGAAACAAAAGAATGCATACATACATATATATATATATATATATATATATATATATACATATACACAATGTATATATACAATATATGTGTTTAACTGAATCACTGTGCTATAAAGAAGAAGGGAAATGGCAAACCACTTCAGTATTCTTGCATTGAGAATCCCAGAAACAGTATGAAAAGGCAAAAATATAGGACACTGAAAGATGAACTCCCCAGGTCGGCAGGTGCCCAATATACTACTGGAGATCAGTGGAGAAATAACTCCAGAAAGAATGAACGGATGTATCCAAAGCAAAAACAACACACAGGTGTGGATGGGACTGGTGATAGAAGCAAGGTTTGATGCTGCAAACAGAAATATTGCATAGGAACCTGGTATGTTAGGTCCATGAATCAAGGCAAATTGGAAATGGTCAAATGAAATGGCAAGAGTGAACACAGATGGACTGGAATGGATGAATTTAACTCAGGTGACCATTAAATCTACCACTGTGGGCAAGAATCCCTTAGAAGAAATGAAGTAGACATCATAGGCAACAAAAGACTCTGAAATCCAGTACTTGGATGCAATCTCAAAAATGACAGAATGATCTCTCTTCGTCTTCAAGGCAAACCATTCAACATCACAGTAATCCAAGTCTATGCCCCGACAAGTAACACTGAAGAAGCTGAAGTTGAATGGTACTATGAAGACCTGCAAGACCTTTTAGAACTAACACCCCAAAGAGATGTCCTTTTCATAATAGGGGACTTGAGTGCAACAGTAGGACATCAAGAAACACCTGGAGTAACAGGCAAATTTGGCCTTGGAGTACAGCATGAAGCAGGGCAAATGCTAATACAATTTTGCCAAGAGAACGGATTGGTCATGCAAACACCCTCTTCCAACAACACAAGAGAAGACTCTACTCAAGGACATCACCATATGTTCAACACCGAAATCAGACTGATTGTGTTCTTTGCAGCCAAAGATGGAGAAGATCTATACAATCAGCAAAAACATGACCAGATCACAGCCAATAATGTGATGAACAATAATGAACCCCTTACTGCCAAATTCAGACTTAAATTGAAGAAAGTGGGGAAAACCACTAGACCATTCAGGTATGACCTAAATCAAATCCTTTATGATTATACAGTGGAAACGAGAAATAGATTTAAGGGACTAGATCTGATAGACAGAGTGCCTGATGAACTATTGATGCCGGTTCATGACTTTGTATAGGAGACAGGGAGCGAGACCATGCCCAAGAAAAAGATTTGCAAAAAAGCAAAAGGGCTGTCTGAGGAGGCCTTACAAATAGCTGTGAAAAGAAGAGAAGCTAAAAGCAAAGGAGAAAAGGAAAGATACATCCATTTGAATTCAGAGTTCCAAAGAATAGCAAGGAGCGATAACAAAGCCTTCCTCAGCAGTCAATGCCAAGAAATAGAAGAAAACAATAGAATGGGAAAGACTAGAGATCTTGTCAAGAAAATGAGAGATACCAAAGGAATATTTCATGCAAATTGGGGTCAATAAAGGACAGAAATGGTATGGACCTAACAGAAGCAGAAAATATTAAGAAGAGATGGCAAGAGTACACAGAAGGACTCTACAAAAAAGATCTTCACAACACAGATAATCACAATGGTGTGATCACTCACCTAGAGCCAGGCGTCCTGGAATCTGAAGTCGAGTGGGCCATAGGGAGCAGCAATATGAACAAAGTTAGAGGAGGCGATGGAATTCCAGTTGAGCTATTTCAAATGCTAAAAGATGATGCTGTGAAACTGTTGCACTCAATATGTCAGCAAACTGAGAAAACTCAGCAGTGGCCATAGGACTGGAAAAGGCCAGTTTTCATTCCAATCCCAAAGAAAGGCAATGCCAAAGAATGCTTAAACTACCAGACAATTACACTCATCTCACACACTAGTAAAGTAATGCTCAAAATTCTCCAAGTCAGGATTCAGCAATACTTGAACTGTGAAATTCCATATGTCCAAGCTGGTTTTAGAAAAGGCAGAGGAACCAGAGATCAAATTGCCAATACCCCCTGGATCCTCGAAAAATCAACAGAGTTCCAGAAAAACATCTATTTCTGCTTTACTGACTATGGCAAGGCCTTTGACTATGTGGATGTCAATAAAGTGTGGAAAATTCTGAAAGAGATGGGAATACCAGACCACCTGACCTGCCTCTTGAGAAACCTGTATGCGTGTCAGGAAGCAACAGGTAGAACTGGACATGGAACAAAAGACTGGTTCCAAATAGGGAAAAGAGTACGTTAAGGCTGTATATTGCCACCGTGCTTTTTTAACTTATATGCAGAGTACATCAGGAGAAACGCTAGGCTGGAATGAGCACAATCTGGAATCAAGACTGCCGGGAGAAATATCAATAAACCCACATATGCAGATGACACCACCCTTATGGCAGAACGTGAAGAAGAACTAAAGAGCCTCTTGATGAAACTGAAAGAGGAGTGAGTGAAAAGTTGGCTTAAAGTTCAACATTCAGAAAACTAAGATCAAGGCATCCGATCCCATCACTTCATGGAAAATAGATGGGGAAACAGTGGCTGACTTTATTTTTGGGGGCTCCAAAATCACTGCATATGGTCACTGCAGGCATGAAATTAAAAGACGCTTACTCCTTGGAAGAAAGGTTATGACCAACCTTGACAGCATATTAAAAAGCGGAGACATTACATTGTCAACAAAGGTTCATCTAGTCAAGGCTATGGTTTTTCCAGTAGTCACGTATGGATGTTAGATTTGGACTATAAAGAAAGGTGAGCCCTGAAGAATTGGTGCTTTTAAACTGTGGTGTTGGAGAAGACTCTTGAGAGTCCCTTGGACTGCAAGGAGATCCAACCAGTCCATCCTAAGGGGGATCAGTCCTGGGTGTTCATTGGAAGGACTGATGTTGAAACTGAAACTCCACCACTTTGGCCACCTAATGCGAAGAGCTCACTCCTTTGTAGAGACACTGATGCTCGGAAAGATTGAGTTCAGGGGGAGAAGCGGACGACACAGTATGAGATGGTTAGAAGGCATCACCAACTCAATGGACCTGAGTTTGGGTAAACTCTGGGATTGGTGATAGACAGGGAGGCCTAGCATGCTGCGGTTCACTGGGCCGCAAAGAGTCAGTCATGAGTGAGCAACTGAACTGAACTGAGCTGAACACAACACTGTAAATCAACTATACTTCAATTGAAAAGCAGCATGACTGGAAAAAAAAAAAAAGATTGGGACATTTCATTGTATATAAAGTTTATATCCAAAGAAAATTGCTGTAAACAAACACAGCTCACTACTAAATGGCAGGCTTGCTGAAATACTTACAGAGAGACACACTGATGTCTGCAATTTACCAGAAAATGCACCAAGGAAAAAGGTCAATTGATGACTGGACAGAGGCATCGGCAAATGGAAAAGGTCAATTGATGACTGGACAGAGGCATCGGCAAATGGATAGCTATACGACAAAGGAAGTATTGTAAAATCGTTACAAAAGCAGACCCCTACACTTGCTGTCTACAAGGGACCCACCTCATACCAAGGGACACATACAGAGGGAACATACACGTTTGCAAAAAGGTATGTCATGCAAATGGAGACCAAAAGAAAGCAGGAGTATCAATACTCATATCAGATAAAATAGACTTTGAAAGAAAGGCTGTGTAAAGAGACAAAGGACACTACGTAAGAATCAAAGGATCAAACCCAGAATATATATACGTACCCGACATAGGAGAAGCTCAATATTCATAATGCAAATGCTAACAAAGAGGAAAGGGGAAATTAACAGTAACACAATAAGAATAGAAGACTTTAATACACCATTCACACCTATGTATAGATCAACCAAACAGAAAATTAGCAAAGAAACACAAATTTAAATGATACAATGGACCAGTTAGACCTAATTGATATCTATAGGACATTTCACCCCAAAACAATGAAATTCACCTTTCTCTCAAGTGCACATGGAACATTCTCCAGAATAGATCAAATTCTGGGCCATGAATCTAGCCTTGGTAAATTCAAAATAATCGAAATCATTTTGAGCATCTTTTCTGATCACAATGAGGTAAGATGAGATGTCAACATCAGGAAAAAAAAAAAAACTATTAAAAATAAAAACATATGGAGGCTGAACAATGTGCTTCTGAATAACCAACAAATTACAGAAGAAATAAAAAAGAAATCAAAATATGCATAGAAACAAATGAAAATTAAAACACGAGAACCCAAATCTATGCCATTCAGTAAAGCAGTGCTAAAGGGAAAGTTGATAGCAATAAGAGCTTACCTCAAGAAACAAGAGAAACATCAAATAAATGACCTAACTTTACACCTAAAGCAACTAGAAAAAGAAGCAGTGCAGAACCCCAGGGTTAGCAGAAGGAAAGACAAGATAAAAATCAGGGCAGAAAGAAGTGGGAAAAAAAAAAGAAAAGGAGACTATAGCAAAACTCAACAAAACTAAAAGCTGGTTCTCTGAGAAGATAAATAAAATAGACAAACCACTAGCCAGACCCATCAGGAAAAAAAGGGAGAAGAATCAAACCAGTCAACAAAATTAGAAATGGAAATGGAGAAATCACAACAGACAACGCAGAAATACAAACAATCACAAGAGACTACTATCAGCAGCAGGAAGAAATGGACGAATTCTTAGAAAGTATAACCTTCTAAAACTGAACCTTCTAAAACTGAAGGAAGAAAGAGAAAATTTTACCAGACCCATCAAAAGCATGGAAATTGAAACTGTAATAAAAAATCTTTGGACAAACAAAAGCCCAGGACCAGTTGGCTTCACAGGTGAATTCCTCCAAACAATTAAAGAGCTAACACCTATCCTACTCAAACTGTTCTAAATTATTGCACAACGTAAACCCCCAAACTCATTTTATGAGGCCCCCATCACCCTAATCCCAAAACCAGAGAAAGATGCCACAAAAAAAGAAAACTACAGGCCAATATCACTGATGAACATACAGGAAAAATCTTCAACAAATTCTAGCAAACAGAATCCAACAACATATCCAAAAGGTCAGACATCATGACCAAGTGGGTTTATTCCAGGGATGCAAGGATTCTTCAATATCTGCAAATCAGTCAATGTGATAAATTGCATTAACAAACTGAAAGGTAAAAACCATATGGTTATCTCCATAGATGCAGAGAAAGCCTCTGACAAAATTCACGCATTTATGATAGAAACACTCAAGAAAGCAGGCACAGAAAGAACACGAATCAACATAATAAAAGACATATATGATAAAATCATAGCAAACTTTATCCTCAAAGGCGAGAAATTGAAAGCATTTCCCCTAAAGTCAGGAACAAGACAAGAGTGCCCACTCTCACCACTACTATTCAACATAGTTTTGGAAGCTTTAGCCATGGCAATGAGAGAAGAAAAAAATTAAAGGGTATCCAGATTGGAAAAGAAGAAATGAAACTCTCACTGTTTGCAGATAACATGATCCTCTACACAGAAAGCCCTAAAGACACCACCAGAAAATGACTAGAGCTAATCAATGAATACAGAAAAGTTGCAGGATATAAAATTAATACACATAAATCCTTTGCATTTCGATACACTAACAATGAGAAAACAGAAAGTGAAATGAAAAAGCAATCCCTTTCAGCATTGTGGTGAAAAGAATAAAACTACCTAAAGAAACAAAAGACCTATACATAGAAAACGTTAAGACACTGATGAAAGAAATCAAAGATGACAGAAATACATGGTGAAATATACCTTGTTCATGGATCTGAAAAGTCAACATAGTGATAATGAGTATACTACCCAAGGCACTCGTAGATTGAATGCAATCCCTATCAAGCTATCACTGGTATTTTTCACAGAACAAGAACACACAATTTCACAATATGGATTGAAATACAGAAAACCTCGAAGAGCCAAAGCAATCTTGAGAAAGAAGAATGGAAGAGGAGGAATCAATCTGCCTGACTTCAGACTATACTGCAAAGCTACAGCCATCAGGACAGTATGGTACTGGCACAAAGACAGAAATATAGATCAATGGGACAAAACAGAAAGCTCAGAGATAAATCCACACACCCATGGACACCGTATCTTTAACAAAGGATGCAAAAATATACAATGGAGAAAAAACAATCTCTTTAACAAGTGGTGATGGGAAAACTGGTCTACCAAATGTAAAAGAAGGGAACTAGAACATTTTCTAACACTGTACACAAAAACAAACTCAAAATTGACGAAAGATGCAGTACTAGACACTATAAAATGCCTAGAGGAGAACATATTCAAAACACTCCCTTACATAAATCACTGTAGGATCGTCTATGACACACCTCTCAGAGTAATGGAAATACAAGCAAAATTAAACAATCTGGACCTGATTAAACTTAAAAGCTTGGGAACAATGAAGGAAATTATGAGAAAGGTGAAAAGACAGCCTTCAGAATGGGAGAAAATAATAGCAAATGAAGCAACTGACAAAGAATTAATCTCAAAAATATACAAGCAGCTCCACACCAGAAAAATAAATGACCCAATCAAAAAAATGGGACAAAGAACTGAAGAGACTTTTCTCCAAAGAAGATATACAAATGGCTAACAAACACATGAAAAGATGCTCAGCATCACTCATTATCAGAGAAATGCAAATCATAACCACATGAGGGATCATCTCTCGCTGGTCAAGATGGCTGCTATCAGGAAGTCTACAAACAATAAATGCTGCGGAGGGTGCAGAGTAAGGGAACCCTCTTACACCGTTGGTGGGAATGTAAACTAGAATGGCCCTATGGAGAACAGTGTGGGGATTCCTTAAAAAACTGGAAACAGAATTGCCAAGCAACCCAGAAATCCCACTGCTGGGCATACACACTGAGGAAACCAGCACTGAAAAAGACATGAGTACCCTAATGCTCATCGCAGCACTGTTTACAATAGCTTGGATATGGAAGCAACCTAGATGTCCTTCAACATACAAATGGAAAAGAAAACCATGATACACATGACTCAGCTATTAAAAAGAATGTATCTGAATCACTTCTAATGAGGTGGGTGAAACTGGAGCCTATTATAAAGAGTGAAGTATGTTAGAAGGAAAAAGACCCATAAAGTATATTAACACATATATATAGAAATTAGAAAGATGGTAATGATGACCACATATGCAAGGCAGTAAAAGAGACACAGATATAATGAAGAGACTTTTGGACACTGTTGGAGAAGGCCAGGGTGAGATTATTTGAGAGACTAGCAGCGAAACATGTATATTACAATATGTAAAATAGATCACCTGTCCCAACTTTGATGCATGATATAGGGCACTGAAAGCCGCTGTAGTGGGGAAACCCTGAAGGGTGGGATGGCGAGAGAAGCGGTAAGGGTTTCAGGATGGGGAAGACATGTACGCCCATGGCTGATTCAGCTCAATATATGGCAAAAACCACCACAATACTGCAAAGTAAGTAGCCTCCAATTAAAATAAATACGTTAATTTAAAAGAAAAAGACCCATGTACCTGCTGTCTATAAGAACCGCACTTCAGACCTAAAGACACATACAGACTGACAGTGACAGGATGGAAACATATATGCCATGCAAATGGGAATCAAAAGAAAGATAGAATAGCAATCCTCATATCAGACCTTAAACGAAAGAAGATTACAATAGATAAGGGAGGACACTACATAGTGATGAAGGGATCAATACAAGATGAAGACATACCAATTGTAAACATCTATGCCCCCAACAAAGGAGCACCTCAATACATAAGGCAAACGTTAACAGACATTAAAAGAGAAATTGACAGTAAAACAATCATAGTTGACTTTAACACCCCACTCACAACAATGGACAGATCATCAAAAAAGAAAATTAATGCAGAAACACATGTCTTAAATGATACATGAGATGAGATGAATCTTATTGATATCTTCAGGACATGCCATCCAAATGGAGAAGAATACACCTTCTTCTCATGTGCACAGGGAGCATTTTCCAGGAGAGACCACATCTTGGGTCCCAAATCAAACCTCAGTAAAATGAACAAAATTGAAATTATATCAAGCATCTTTTCTTACCAGAACACTATGAGACTAGATATCAATTAGGAGAAAAAAAGAAAACTGTAAGAAACACAAACACATGGAGATGAAACAACACGTTTCTAAATAACCAACAGGTTGCTGAAGAAGTCAAAATGGAAATCGAAAATTTTCTAGAAAAAAATGACAATGAAAAAACAACAACTCACAATCTATGGGATGCAGGAAAAGAAGTTCTAAGAGGGAAGTTTGTAGCAATACAATCCTAACTCAAGAAACAAGAAAAGCATTGAATAGACAAGCTCAATTGACTCCTAAAACAACTGATAAAGAAAAACAAAACAAACAAACAAAAAAAATAGCCAAAATTAGTACATGGAAAGAAATCATAAAAATCTGAGCTGAAATAAATGAAAAATAAATGAAAGAAACAATAGCAAAGGTCAACAAACTAAAAGCTGGTTCTGTGAGAAGATAAAAAAAATTGACAAGCCTTTAGCCAGACTCATCAAGAAACAGAGAGAGAAGAATGAAATCAACAAACTTAGAAATGAAAAGGGAGAATTACAACAGAAAATGCAGAAACACAAAGGATTATAAGAGACTATTATGAACAACTCTATGGCAATAAAATAGATAACCTGGTAGAAATGGACAGATGCTTAGAAAAGCTCAATCTTCCAAGACTGAAACAGGAAGAAATAGAAATTATGAACCACTCAATTACAAGCTCCAAATCGAAGCTGTGACCAAGAAATTCCCAAAAGACAAAATCCCAGGACCAGATGACTTCACAGGTGAATTCCATCAAACATTCAGAGATGAGCAAATGCCTATCCCTCTAAAACTCTCTCAAAAATATTTCAGAGGAAGGAACACTTCCAAACTCATTCTACAGGACTACCATCACCCTGATACCAAAACCAGGCAAAGACAAGACCAAATAAGAAAACTACAGGCCAATATCACTGATGAACATAGATGCAAAAAATCCTCAGCAAAATTTTAGCACACAGAATTCAACAACATATCAAAAACCATGATCAGGTTGGCTTTATTCCAGGGATGCAAGGATTCTTCAATATTCGCAAATCAATTAATGTGACACACCATATTAACCACAGGAAAGCTAAAAATCATATGATAACCTAAACAGATGCAGAAAAGGCCATTAAATTTAAAATTTTACAATTATTAAATTAAAAAATAATTTTTCAAAAGAAATAAACTTAAAAAAGGAAAACAACATTGAAATAACTCAAATGACCATCAACTGGTGATCAAATAAATAAAACATGCAATACAAAATTATTTGGCCATCAAATGAATGGAGTTCTTATATAAGCTATAACATGTTAGAGCTCTGAAATGATCATGTTAATTAAAAGAAGCTGGGAACAAAAGGCTGTGTATTGCATTATTCTGTTCGTGTGAACACATATGTCTTAGATTAGGTAATTCTCTGAAGACCGAAAATAGAGGAGTGAATGCAAGGGCCCAGATGAAGGGGGAAATGGAAAATGTCTGCCAGCAAAAGAGTGTTTCCCAATTGGAATGATGAAAATATTCTAGAATGAGGCTGTGATTATGGTTATTCAACCTATTAATAAGTTACAAATCAATGAATTATACAGCTTAACTAGTATATTCATGCTACAGGTACAACATTTCAATAAATCAAACGTATTTTTTTTTCTTTTAAACTACTGAAATTAACTTCTACATCCAGGAATATTATCCTTCAAAAGCAAAGGAGCAGGAGATATTTTCATATGAACAAAACATTGGGGAATTCATTCTCAGCAGATACCTTGTCTGTAAGAAATGTTAAAAGAAGTTATTTACACAGAATAAGATGATATTTAAGAGAAACTATGAGTTAAGAAAGACTGTTATGTTGAAGTTTGACAGAAAACAACAAAATTCTGGAAAGTAACTATCCTTCAATGAAAATTTAATTGAAAAAATAAACGAATGCAAATTGAAATGAAGGTTTTTATTCTTATTATTAATTGGTTAAAGATAAATGCTTTTTAGGGCTTCTGTATCTGTGTTTTTCACTGACTATGAATCTTCATAATTAAAGTGGGTTTCACGTATACAAGATCCAGTTTCACTCAGTGGTAAAGAATCCGCGTGCAATGCAGGAGCTGTGGCAGATGCGAATTCCATCTCTGGGTCAGGAAGATCCCCTGCAGCAGAGCATGGAAACTGACCCCAGCATTCTTGCCTGGAGAATCCCCATGAACAGAAGAGACTGGTGGGCTCACAGTCCATGGGGTGGCAAAGAGTTGGACACGACGGTGCAAGTAAGCAACAGCAGACACACATTCCTAACAGAAACTCTGAAGATACTAAATATAGATGAGAAAATTCTCAGCCTAAACAAAGGAAAACAAACAAAAATCCTAGATTGTAGAGCTGAATTAGAAAAGGTTTTAGGCAATAAAATATCTCCCAACACTAGTGTAAACAGTGTGTTCCACACAAAAGAGAGGAGTCATTTTTAATACTCACTCAATAGAAAAACCTTCTAGTTACATTCATAAATTAAAGGAAATGAAAATGTCCAGAAAACATAGTATAAAATCTACTGATCATTTTATATCTAATTAAGATGTTAAAACTGTAAGGGAATTTTTAAGAAAAAAAGCCTGTGAAAATTTAAGCAGCACCCAATGAAAATTGTTGGACACGACTGAGTGACTGAACTGAACTGAAGCAGTCCCAATGAATGTAAATTTATTTTCTTTTCTCCATAGGCTCAAAATAATTGACAATTAAGAATGAATTTCACTTTAACACATATTTTTCAATTTCAGCAGGATGTTTTACATTCAAATATAAGATTTTTCAAGCTAAAAAGGTTTGTACCTTGCAGTGACTATATTGTTTCACTGACTTAGACATAAAGACACATTGTGTGTATCTATCTTGACCATCTTTGTGGTATCACTGTGCATTAAGAATCAACTGTTTGAATGTGGGGTCTGTGGAGTTCTCAGGTCACATACTGTTGAAGCCTAGCTTGAAGGATTTTGAGCATTATCTTGCTAGCATGAAATATGAGTGCTGCCATGTGGTAGTTTGAACATTGTTTGGCATTGCCCTTCTTTGGGATTGAAATGAAAACTGACGGTTTTCAGTCCTGAGGCCACTGCCAGGTTTTCCAAACTGGCTGACCTATTGAGTGCACCACTTTAACAGCACCGTCTTTTAGGATTTGAAAGCTCTCAGCTGGAATTTCATCACCTCCACTAGCTTTGTTCGTACTGCTGCTTCCTAAGGCCCACTTGACTTTGCACTCCTGGATGTCTGGCTCTAGGTGAGTCATCACACCATCGTGGTTATCCAGGATAATAAGATCTTTATTTTTAAATTTACAGTTCTTCTGTATATTCTTGCTACCTCTTCATCTCTTCTGTTTTAGTTAGGCCCATAACGTTTCTGTGCTTTATTGTGCCTGTCTTTGCATGAAATGTTCCCTTGGCATGTCTAATTTTCCTGAAGAGATCTCTAGTGTTTCCCATTCTACTGTGTTCCTGTGGTTCTTTGCTTTATTCAAATCCCTTGTGAGTATACTCTGGAAGGGACAAATAGACTCAAGGGTTAGGCCTGGCACACATGGCACCAGAAGACCTATGGATGGAGGTTCCCAACATTGTGCATGAGGTGGTGATCAAAAGCATCCACAAGAAAAAGAATTGCAAAGTGGCAAAGTGATTGTCTGAGGAGGCCTTACAAGTAGATAAGAAGAGAAGAGAAACGTAAAGCACACACGGAAAGATATAGCCACTGCCATACTGCCTCCCCCGCCTCCCGATCTGGGGGTCACCCTCTGCTGCTCTCGGTGCCAGGGGGAGGGGACAACCCAGACTCTCCTACTGGGAAGCCATGGACCGGGTGTTTCTCCCTAAGGATGTGATTGTATAAATCATGCACTCACCTTTAATCATCACCTCACACTCTGCATTCGCCAAGAGACACACGGAGGACCGAGGAGACCACGGACCCTGCCACCTGGCCACACCTCTGCAGTCACCATCATTCAGTGGACGGGCGGACGGATGACCAGCCCCGCAGGACAGGGCTGAGAATAGCCTCTGCAATGCCCAGCTCCTAAACATGCCGTCCATCAGCACCAAGGCGGCTACCGGTTTCGGCCGGCGATGGCACAGGACGTGACTGAGAGGCAGCCTCCGTGACACCCAGCTCCACCCACGCGCCATCTGGCGGCCTCGAAGCAGCTTCCGGATCAGCCCAGTGACGTCACAGGATGTGAACCAGGAGTGGCCTCGCAATGCTCAGCCCCTCAGTGCGTCGTCCGTCAGCCCCGAGGCGGTTTCCGTTTCATGCTGGTAACACGAACGTGACTGAGACGCAGCCTCCGTGATGCCCAGCTCCAGACACGTGCCATTTGTCAGCCCTGAAGCAGCTTCTGGTTCAACCTGATGACATCGCCAAAAAAACCCGACGGCCCAGATGAAGTCGCCTGCGATGGTGTTGGTATAGCCGGCAGCTGACCCCGGGCACTGGCCCCGCACCCATGCGCAAAGGTAGTGGAGCCAGGGACCAGGCCAGGGGAATGAGGACAAGCTGCAGGTTCAATGTGAGGTTCATGCCGGCCATGAACAGCCTGCCTGGGACAAGACAGGGGCTGCAGTTCATGGTGCCAGCTGTGGGGTCAGCCGCCTACATGTGAAGTCAATAACCCACAGAGTCATGTGACAAACCAGACCATGTGGTCACCGACTCACATGGTCGGTCACCCACCCACGGGGTCACTTCATAATGTGGTGATCCCTCCAAGTGGCCACCAACCCACGTGGTCAACCACCCATGGGGGTCACTAACCTGCGAGGTCATGTGGTCACTAACCTGCGAGGTCATGTGGTCACCTGTCCACATGATTACGCCCTCACACCATCACCCACCCACGCAGTCACCCACTCACCAGGTCAGCAACTCACATGGTAACCCACCCTGCTGTCAGGAGTTCAAACCAGTCACCCACCCACATGGTCACCCACCCACAGGGTCACCAAGCCACACATCTCCTGCCCATGTGACAAATAACCCATGGGGTCACCAGCCCATGCAGTCACCAAGCTGTGCCATCGCCCCCCAGACTCTGGCCTCTGCAGGGGTCAGAGATTCAGATGTCCGACAGAGACCCAAGTTCAGACAGCAGGGACTCACAGGGGTGTTGACTGATTAATTTCTCCTGTTACAGAGGGCAGGCGGGCTGGAAAGTGACCCCAGAGATGTCCACGTACTGACCTCGTGTGGTGGACACAAAAATGTCCGCATGGATGTTCACGTCCTGTCTACATCCTGACCCCCTGTGGTAGCCACAGTAACATCCCCAAGGATGTCTATGCCATGGTCCCCAGGTAGTGAACAGAATAACGTCCCTTAATATGTACTGTTCCATTTCTCCTCTTGAACCCAAACCCAGCCCCGTGTGCTAGGACATGCGTGTGACCAGGTGTCCTGGTATGAAGGCGGCACTCACCTTGGTGGCTGCAGCTCTTCATGTGCTCCAGGTAGTGGACGAGGTCTAGGTTCTTCACCTGGTTCCCCCACTAGTAGCGGATACTGGGCCACAGTTCTGCATGCTGACTCATGGATACCTCGTCCTTGTATGACAGGATGACCTGCTGGCCCCGGGACCATGGCTGGCGCAGAGTTGGCACCTCCTGTGGGGAGAATCATCCAGGTGCCCATGAGACGTGTGCACAGGGGTTATTGGGGTGCCTTGTGACACGATGTGTCAGGTATTGGGGGTGTCCCAGAAGCTACAGCAGTGTGTGGATTATTGGGGTGTCTATGAGCAGTGATGGACTGGTTATTGGGTTCTCTGTGAGAAGAGACAGTCAAGGGTGGAATAATGGCATGTGTGGGTAGAGACACTAGTGGGTAGATTACTGGGGTGTCTGAGTGGAGAAGGTGGTGGGTGGGTTATTGGGGTGTCTTGAGCAGTGATTGGTAGACTTTTGGGGTGTTTGAGTGGAGACAGTGGTGGGTAGATTACTTGGGTGTCTTGAGCAGTGATGGGTCAATTATTGGGGTACATACCTGAGTGGAAACAGAGGTGGGTGGATTATTGGGATTTCTGATAGGAAATGGCAGGTGGATTACTGGGGCTCTTGAGGTGTGATTGATGGATTTTGGGAGTGTCTGAATAGAGACCAGGCAGGGTGCATTATTGGGGGTGCCTGTGACCAGTGATGGGCTGGTTACTGGGGTGTTTGAGTGGAGACAGTAGTGGGTGGATTACTTGCGTTCTGTGAGCGGCGTCACCTGGTACCTGAATCAGCCTCATGCAGCAAGCAGATAGTTGGATTACAGTGAAACCTAGTGCTCCCACTGCCAGGAGCATGGGGAGCCTGTGGCCCCTGCTCACCCCACGGAAACACAGCATATCCCCAAAGATGTTCTTGAAGCAGCCCATCAGGTACTCATGCAGGTCCTCCATCATGCCCTCGGAGTTCCTGCATGCCAGGATGACCACCTCCTGGGGATGGTTCTCCAGCCACTCTGAGATCTCTGTGAGGGCGTTCTGGATGGAGGTGGAGGAGAGGGGCCTTGTAGTGAGAGACAGAGGGGCGTGGGTGGGGACTTCTCCCCGCACAGCCCCTCTACAGACGGGTTGGGGGTCTTCACACACAAAGACATAAAGCGTGGTGCCTGCTCCCAAGGGACCCAGCCTCTTCTGAGTGGCAGTGGGGAGCTGTGGCATTGCTTTGGGGTGTGTGTGTGTTTGTTTGTGTGTTTCTGTGTGTGTATGCAGATGCTCTGGTAGGTACAGGTGCACACGCACGTGTGCATGTGTTCAGGGTCTGTGTGTGCACGGATATGCATGTGTGTGTGTGTGTGTGTGTGTGTGTGTGTGCGCACAGCAGCAGAGAGCAGTGCTTATAATACTGTGTGAAGTTTGTACTCCAGGGAGCGTGGGAGGCCAGCGGCCAGAGTGAAACATTAAGTGACTTGTCCAGCAGCCGAGAGAATGAACTGGACACCCGAAAACTGGTAGACACAGGAAAAGATGTGTCAGGGACCTGGTTTAGCCAAATTCTGGGAGACACCCCAGAGTCATGGGGTACAGCTGTGGGTTCAGAAATGCATGTTGGTCAGGAATTCTGAGTGCCTGATGCCAGAGGTCAGCCCTCTCGTGCCAGAAGTGGACGTCTGTCTGTACCCTTAGAGATCAGTGTCTTCTAACTGGAGTGGACCTGTGTTGTCCCCTTAGAGGTCTGCCTCTCCTGCCTGGAGTGACCAGATGTCCATCTGAGTGGATGTGTGCCCATCCCCTCCGAGGCCTTCCATGTCCTACCTGGACCAGACGTTGGTGTCCCTGGCTGGCGGACCCCCGTCCATACCCCCTGCCCCCGCCCCCACCTCCACAAGGGCCGTCGTGTACACCATGTGGCCAGAGTGCAGGTTCCCCTCGGTGCCCTCTTCTGTGTGTGCCATCTGCAGGTCCTCACACCCAGCATCTAGCTGCTTCGTGATGCTCAGCACCTGCACACAGAGGTCAGTCACCTGTGCTGGGCACAGAGGGTAGCCCCCCGCTCAGGGGCTGGGCATGCACTGAGGATACCCAATGAGGGCCACATCGTCCACTGTGAAATCAACAGTGTTGGTGCTGCCCTGCTTTTGGGAACAGGGTTGAGGCCCTGCTTCTGGGAACAGGGTTTCCAGTGTCACTGGTCACATGGAGCACACAGCCTGGGTCCAGATTGTGGTCTTGGGGGGCAGTGTTCTTGCAGAGTCCAGCCTCACCCTCCTCTCAGGCAGTCCCTGGGTGGAAGCACCCTGTGGGTTCACCAGCCCAGGCTCCAAACACCCAAGCTGGACCCTTGGACATGAGGACACACAAGACCCATGGTATCAGAGTCATCCTATTATAACTTCCCCCCTCCACAGTAATAGCCCCCCACTACAGTAAGGGTCCTCCTTGATTATGAATCCCCTCTCCACAGTAGGGCTTCCCTGGTGGCTCAGCTGGTAAAGATTCTGCCTGCATTGTGGGAGAGGTGGGTTCAGTCCCTGGGTTGGGACGATCCACTGGAGGAGGGAAAGGTTACGCACTCCAGTATTCTGGCCTACAGAATTCCATGGCCTGTCTAGAGTCAGACATGACTGATCAACTTTCACTTTCTCCACAGTGACATCCCCCCTACATGGTCATAGCCCTATTTATTGTTGTATCTACCCTCTATCATATTAGATAGCTCTCTACAGTAATGTTGCTGCATGAGGCTGATTCAGGTACCAGGTGACGCCGCTCACAGAACGCAAGTAATCCACCCACTACTGTCTCCACTCAAACACCCCAGTAACCAGCCCATCACTGGTCACAGGCACCCCCAATAATGCACCCTGCCTGGTCTCTATTCAGACACTCCCAAAATCCATCAATCACACCTCAAGAGCCCCAGTAATCCACCTGCCATTTCCTATCAGAAATCCCAATAATCCACCCACCTCTGTTTCCACTCAGGTATGTACCCCAATAATTGACCCATCACTGCTCAAGACACCCAAGTAATCTACCCACCACTGTCTCCACTCAAACACCCCAAAAGTCTACCAATCACTGCTCAAGACACCCCAATAACCCACCCACCACCTTCTCCACTCAGACACCCCAGTAATCTACCCACTAGTGTCTCTACCCACACATGCCATTATTCCACCCTTGACTGTCTCTTCTCACAGAGAACCCAATAACCAGTCCATCACTGCTCATAGACACCCCAATAATCCACACACTGCTGTAGCTTCTGGGACACCCCCAATACCTGACACATCGTGTCACAAGGCACCCCAATAACCCCTGTGCACACGTCTCATGGGCACCTGGATGATTCTCCCCACAGGAGGTGCCAACTCTGCGCCAGCCATGGTCCCGGGGCCAGCAGGTCATCCTGTCATACAAGGACGAGGTATCCATGAGTCAGCATGCAGAACTGTGGCCCAGTATCCGCTACTAGTGGGGGAACCAGGTGAAGAACCTAGACCTCGTCCACTACCTGGAGCACATGAAGAGCTGCAGCCACCAAGGTGAGTGCCGCCTTCATACCAGGACACCTGGTCACACGCATGTCCTAGCACACGGGGCTGGGTTTGGGTTCAAGAGGAGAAATGGAACAGTACATATTAAGGGACGTTATTCTGTTCACTACCTGGGGACCATGGCATAGACATCCTTGGGGATGTTACTGTGGCTACCACAGGGGGTCAGGATGTAGACAGGACGTGAACATCCATGCGGACATTTTTGTGTCCACCACACGAGGTCAGTACGTGGACATCTCTGGGGTCACTTTCCAGCCCGCCTGCCCTCTGTAACAGGAGAAATTAATCAGTCAACACCCCTGTGAGTCCCTGCTGTCTGAACTTGGGTCTCTGTCGGACATCTGAATCTCTGACCCCTGCAGAGGCCAGAGTCTGGGGGGCGATGGCACAGCTTGGTGACTGCATGGGCTGGTGACCCCATGGGTTATTTGTCACATGGGCAGGAGATGTGTGGCTTGGTGACCCTGTGGGTGGGTGACCATGTGGGTGGGTGACTGGTTTGAACTCCTGACAGCAGGGTGGGTTACCATGTGAGTTGCTGACCTGGTGAGTGGGTGACTGCGTGGGTGGGTGATGGTGTGAGGGCGTAATCATGTGGACAGGTGACCACATGACCTCGCAGGTTAGTGACCACATGACCTCGCAGGTTAGTGACCCCCATGGGTGGTTGACCACGTGGGTTGGTGGCCACTTGGAGGGATCACCACATTATGAAGTGACCCCGTGGGTGGGTGACCGACCATGTGAGTCGGTGACCACATGGTCTGGTTTGTCACATGACTCTGTGGGTTATTGACTTCACATGTAGGCGGCTGACCCCACAGCTGGCACCATGAACTGCAGCCCCTGTCTTGTCCCAGGCAGGCTGTTCATGGCCGGCATGAACCTCACATAGAACCTGCAGCTTGTCCTCATTCCCCTGGCCTGGTCCCTGGCTCCACTACCTTTGCGCATGGGTGCGGGGCCAGTGCCCGGGGTCAGCTGCCGGCTATACCAACACCATCGCAGGCGACTTCATCTGGGCCGTCGGGTTTTTTTGGCGATGTCATCAGGTTGAACCAGAAGCTGCTTCAGGGCTGACAAATGGCACGTGTCTGGAGCTGGGCATCACGGAGGCTGCGTCTCAGTCACGTTCGTGTTACCAGCATGAAACGGAAACCGCCTCGGGGCTGACGGACGACGCACTGAGGGGCTGAGCATTGCGAGGCCACTCCTGGTTCACATCCTGTGACGTCACTGGGCTGATCCGGAAGCTGCTTCGAGGCCGCCAGATGGCGCGTGGGTGGAGCTGGGTGTCACGGAGGCTGCCTCTCAGTCACGTCCTGTGCCATCGCCGGCCGAAACCGGTAGCCGCCTTGGTGCTGATGGACGGCATGTTTAGGAGCTGGGCATTGCAGAGGCTATTCTCAGCCCTGTCCTGCGGGGCTGGTCATCCGTCCGCCCGTCCACTGAATGATGGTGACTGCAGAGGTGTGGCCAGGTGGCAGGGTCCGTGGTCTCCTCGGTCCTCCGTGTGTCTCTTGGCGAATGCAGAGTGTGAGGTGATGATTAAAGGTGAGTGCATGATTTATACAATCACATCCTTAGGGAGAAACACCCGGTCCATGGCTTCCCAGTAGGAGAGTCTGGGTTGTCCCCTCCCCCTGGCACCGAGAGCAGCAGAGGGTGACCCCCAGATCGGGAGGCGGGGGAGGCAGTATGGCAGTGGCTATATCTTTCCGTGTGTGCTTTACGTTTCTCTTCTCTTCTTATCTACTTGTAAGGCCTCCTCAGACAATCACTTTGCCACTTTGCAATTCTTTTTCTTGTGGATGCTTTTGATCACCACCTCATGCACAATGTTGGGAACCTCCATCCATAGGTCTTCTGGTGCCATGTGTGCCAGGCCTAACCCTTGAGTCTATTTGTCCCTTCCAGAGTATACTCACAAGGGATTTGAATAAAGCAAAGAACCACAGGAACACAGTAGAATGGGAAACACTAGAGATCTCTTCAGGAAAATTAGACATGCCAAGGGAACATTTCATGCAAAGACAGGCACAATAAAGCACAGAAACGTTATGGGCCTAACTAAAACAGAAGAGATGAAGAGGTAGCAAGAATATACAGAAGAACTGTAAATTTAAAAATAAAGATCTTATTATCCTGGATAACCACGATGGTGTGATGACTCACCTAGAGCCAGACATCCAGGAGTGCAAAGTCAAGTGGGCCTTAGGAAGCAGCAGTACGAACAAAGCTAGTGGAGGTGATGAAATTCCAGCTGAGAGCTTTCAAATCCTAAAAGACGGTGCTGTTAAAGTGGTGCACTCAATAGGTCAGCCAGTTTGGAAAACCTGGCAGTGGCCTCAGGACTGAAAACCGTCAGTTTTCATTTCAATCCCAAAGAAGGGCAATGCCAAACAATGTTCAAACTACCACATGGCAGCACTCATATTTCATGCTAGCAAGATAATGCTCAAAATCCTTCAAGCTAGGCTTCAACAGTATGTGACCTGAGAACTCCACAGACCCCACATTCAAACAGTTGATTCTTAATGCACAGTGATACCACAAAGATGGTCAAGATAGATACACACAATGTGTCTTTATGTCTAAGTCAGTGAAACAATATAGTCACTGCAAGGTACAAACCTTTTTAGCTTGAAAAATCTTATATTTGAATGTAAAACATCCTGCTGAAATTGAAAAATATGTGTTAAAGTGAAATTCATTCTTAATTGTCAATTATTTTGAGCCTATGGAGAAAAGAAAATAAATTTACATTCATTGGGACTGCTTCAGTTCAGTTCAGTCACTCAGTCGTGTCCAACAATTTTCATTGGGTGCTGCTTAAATTTTCACAGGCTTTTTTTCTTAAAAATTCCCTTACAGTTTTAACATCTTAATTAGATATAAAATGATCAGTAGATTTTATACTATGTTTTCTGGACATTTTCATTTCCTTTAATTTATGAATGTAACTAGAAGGTTTTTCTATTGAGTGAGTATTAAAAATGACTCCTCTCTTTTGTGTGGAACACACTGTTTACACTAGTGTTGGGAGATATTTTATTGCCTAAAACCTTTTCTAATTCAGCTCTACAATCTAGGATTTTTGTTTGTTTTCCTTTGTTTAGGCTGAGAATTTTCTCATCTATATTTAGTATCTTCAGAGTTTCTGTTAGGAATGTGTGTCTGCTGTTGCTTACTTGCACCGTCGTGTCCAACTCTTTGCCACCCCATGGACTGTGAGCCCACCAGTCTCTTCTGTTCATGGGGATTCTCCAGGCAAGAATGCTGGGGTCAGTTTCCATGCTCTGCTGCAGGGGATCTTCCTGACCCAGAGATGGAATTCGCATCTGCCACAGCTCCTGCATTGCACGCGGATTCTTTACCACTGAGTGAAACTGGATCTTGTATACGTGAAACCCACTTTAATTATGAAGATTCATAGTCAGTGAAAAACACAGATACAGAAGCCCTAAAAAGCATTTATCTTTAACCAATTAATAATAAGAATAAAAACCTTCATTTCAATTTGCATTCGTTTATTTTTTCAATTAAATTTTCATTGAAGGATAGTTACTTTCCAGAATTTTGTTGTTTTCTGTCAAACTTCAACATAACAGTCTTTCTTAACTCATAGTTTCTCTTAAATATCATCTTATTCTGTGTAAATAACTTCTTTTAACATTTCTTACAGACAAGGTATCTGCTGAGAATGAATTCCCCAATGTTTTGTTCATATGAAAATATCTCCTGCTCCTTTGCTTTTGAAGGATAATATTCCTGGATGTAGAAGTTAATTTCAGTAGTTTAAAAGAAAAAAAAATACGTTTGATTTATTGAAATGTTGTACCTGTAGCATGAATATACTAGTTAAGCTGTATAATTCATTGATTTGTAACTTATTAATAGGTTGAATAACCATAATCACAGCCTCATTCTAGAATATTTTCATCATTCCAATTGGGAAACACTCTTTTGCTGGCAGACATTTTCCATTTCCCCCTTCATCTGGGCCCTTGCATTCACTCCTCTATTTTCGGTCTTCAGAGAATTACCTAATCTAAGACATATGTGTTCACACGAACAGAATAATGCAATACACAGCCTTTTGTTCCCAGCTTCTTTTAATTAACATGATCATTTCAGAGCTCTAACATGTTATAGCTTATATAAGAACTCCATTCATTTGATGGCCAAATAATTTTGTATTGCATGTTTTATTTATTTGATCACCAGTTGATGGTCATTTGAGTTATTTCAATGTTGTTTTCCTTTTTTAAGTTTATTTCTTTTGAAAAATTATTTTTTAATTTAATAATTGTAAAATTTTAAATTTAATGGCCTTTTCTGCATCTGTTTAGGTTATCATATGATTTTTAGCTTTCCTGTGGTTAATATGGTGTGTCACATTAATTGATTTGCGAATATTGAAGAATCCTTGCATCCCTGGAATAAAGCCAACCTGATCATGGTTTTTGATATGTTGTTGAATTCTGTGTGCTAAAATTTTGCTGAGGATTTTTTGCATCTATGTTCATCAGTGATATTGGCCTGTAGTTTTCTTATTTGGTCTTGTCTTTGCCTGGTTTTGGTATCAGGGTGATGGTAGTCCTGTAGAATGAGTTTGGAAGTGTTCCTTCCTCTGAAATATTTTTGAGAGAGTTTTAGAGGGATAGGCATTTGCTCATCTCTGAATGTTTGATGGAATTCACCTGTGAAGTCATCTGGTCCTGGGATTTTGTCTTTTGGGAATTTCTTGGTCACAGCTTCGATTTGGAGCTTGTAATTGAGTGGTTCATAATTTCTATTTCTTCCTGTTTCAGTCTTGGAAGATTGAGCTTTTCTAAGCATCTGTCCATTTCTACCAGGTTATCTATTTTATTGCCATAGAGTTGTTCATAATAGTCTCTTATAATCCTTTGTGTTTCTGCATTTTCTGTTGTAATTCTCCCTTTTCATTTCTAAGTTTGTTGATTTCATTCTTCTCTCTCTGTTTCTTGATGAGTCTGGCTAAAGGCTTGTCAATTTTTTTTATCTTCTCACAGAACCAGCTTTTAGTTTGTTGACCTTTGCTATTGTTTCTTTCATTTATTTTTCATTTATTTCAGCTCAGATTTTTATGATTTCTTTCCATGTACTAATTTTGGCTATTTTTTTTGTTTGTTTGTTTTGTTTTTCTTTATCAGTTGTTTTAGGAGTCAATTGAGCTTGTCTATTCAATGCTTTTCTTGTTTCTTGAGTTAGGATTGTATTGCTACAAACTTCCCTCTTAGAACTTCTTTTCCTGCATCCCATAGATTGTGAGTTGTTGTTTTTTCATTGTCATTTTTTTCTAGAAAATTTTCGATTTCCATTTTGACTTCTTCAGCAACCTGTTGGTTATTTAGAAACGTGTTGTTTCATCTCCATGTGTTTGTGTTTCTTACAGTTTTCTTTTTTTCTCCTAATTGATATCTAGTCTCATAGTGTTCTGGTAAGAAAAGATGCTTGATATAATTTCAATTTTGTTCATTTTACTGAGGTTTGATTTGGGACCCAAGATGTGGTCTCTCCTGGAAAATGCTCCCTGTGCACATGAGAAGAAGGTGTATTCTTCTCCATTTGGATGGCATGTCCTGAAGATATCAATAAGATTCATCTCATCTCATGTATCATTTAAGACATGTGTTTCTGCATTAATTTTCTTTTTTGATGATCTGTCCATTGTTGTGAGTGGGGTGTTAAAGTCAACTATGATTGTTTTACTGTCAATTTCTCTTTTAATGTCTGTTAACGTTTGCCTTATGTATTGAGGTGCTCCTTTGTTGGGGGCATAGATGTTTACAATTGGTATGTCTTCATCTTGTATTGATCCCTTCATCACTATGTAGTGTCCTCCCTTATCTATTGTAATCTTCTTTCGTTTAAGGTCTGATATGAGGATTGCTATTCTATCTTTCTTTTGATTCCCATTTGCATGGCATATATGTTTCCATCCTGTCACTGTCAGTCTGTATGTGTCTTTAGGTCTGAAGTGCGGTTCTTATAGACAGCAGGTACATGGGTCTTTTTCTTTTAAATTAACGTATTTATTTTAATTGGAGGCTACTTACTTTGCAGTATTGTGGTGGTTTTTGCCATATATTGAGCTGAATCAGCCATGGGCGTACATGTCTTCCCCATCCTGAAACCCTTACCGCTTCTCTCGCCATCCCACCCTTCAGGGTTTCCCCACTACAGCGGCTTTCAGTGCCCTATATCATGCATCAAAGTTGGGACAGGTGATCTATTTTACATATTGTAATATACATGTTTCGCTGCTAGTCTCTCAAATAATCTCACCCTGGCCTTCTCCAACAGTGTCCAAAAGTCTCTTCATTATATCTGTGTCTCTTTTACTGCCTTGCATATGTGGTCATCATTACCATCTTTCTAATTTCTATATATATGTGTTAATATACTTTATGGGTCTTTTTCCTTCTAACATACTTCACTCTTTATAATAGGCTCCAGTTTCACCCACCTCATTAGAAGTGATTCAGATACATTCTTTTTAATAGCTGAGTCATGTGTATCATGGTTTTCTTTTCCATTTGTATGTTGAAGGACATCTAGGTTGCTTCCATATCCAAGCTATTGTAAACAGTGCTGCGATGAGCATTAGGGTACTCATGTCTTTTTCAGTGCTGGTTTCCTCAGTGTGTATGCCCAGCAGTGGGATTTCTGGGTTGCTTGGCAATTCTGTTTCCAGTTTTTTAAGGAATCCCCACACTGTTCTCCATAGGGCCATTCTAGTTTACATTCCCACCAACGGTGTAAGAGGGTTCCCTTACTCTGCACCCTCCGCAGCATTTATTGTTTGTAGACTTCCTGATAGCAGCCATCTTGACCAGCGAGAGATGATCCCTCATGTGGTTATGATTTGCATTTCTCTGATAATGAGTGATGCTGAGCATCTTTTCATGTGTTTGTTAGCCATTTGTATATCTTCTTTGGAGAAAAGTCTCTTCAGTTCTTTGTCCCATTTTTTTGATTGGGTCATTTATTTTTCTGGTGTGGAGCTGCTTGTATATTTTTGAGATTAATTCTTTGTCAGTTGCTTCATTTGCTATTATTTTCTCCCATTCTGAAGGCTGTCTTTTCACCTTTCTCATAATTTCCTTCATTGTTCCCAAGCTTTTAAGTTTAATCAGGTCCAGATTGTTTAATTTTGCTTGTATTTCCATTACTCTGAGAGGTGTGTCATAGACGATCCTACAGTGATTTATGTAAGGGAGTGTTTTGAATATGTTCTCCTCTAGGCATTTTATAGTGTCTAGTACTGCATCTTTCGTCAATTTTGAGTTTGTTTTTGTGTACAGTGTTAGAAAATGTTCTAGTTCCCTTCTTTTACATTTGGTAGACCAGTTTTCCCATCACCACTTGTTAAAGAGATTGTTTTTTCTCCATTGTATATTTTTGCATCCTTTGTTAAAGATACGGTGTCCATGGGTGTGTGGATTTATCTCTGAGCTTTCTGTTTTGTCCCATTGATCTATATTTCTGTCTTTGTGCCAGTACCATACTGTCCTGATGGCTGTAGCTTTGCAGTATAGTCTGAAGTCAGGCAGATTGATTCCTCCTCTTCCATTCTTCTTTCTCAAGATTGCTTTGGCTCTTCGAGGTTTTCTGTATTTCAATCCATATTGTGAAATTGTGTGTTCTTGTTCTGTGAAAAATACCAGTGATAGCTTGATAGGGATTGCATTCAATCTACGAGTGCCTTGGGTAGTATACTCATTATCACTATGTTGACTTTTCAGATCCATGAACAAGGTATATTTCACCATGTATTTCTGTCATCTTTGATTTCTTTCATCAGTGTCTTAACGTTTTCTATGTATAGGTCTTTTGTTTCTTTAGGTAGTTTTATTCTTTTCACCACAATGCTGAAAGGGATTGCTTTTTCATTTCACTTTCTGTTTTCTCATTGTTAGTGTATCGAAATGCAAAGGATTTATGTGTATTAATTTTATATCCTGCAACTTTTCTGTATTCATTGATTAGCTCTAGTCATTTTCTGGTGGTGTCTTTAGGGCTTTCTGTGTAGAGGATCATGTTATCTGCAAACAGTGAGAGTTTCATTTCTTCTTTTCCAATCTGGATACCCTTTAATTTTTTTCTTCTCTCATTGCCATGGCTAAAGCTTCCAAAACTATGTTGAATAGTAGTGGTGAGAGTGGGCACTCTTGTCTTGTTCCTGACTTTAGGGGAAATGCTTTCAATTTCTCGCCTTTGAGGATAAAGTTTGCTATGACTTTATCATATATGTCTTTTATTATGTTGATTCGTGTTCTTTCTGTGCCTGCTTTCTTGAGTGTTTCTATCATAAATGCGTGAATTTTGTCAGAGGCTTTCTCTGCATCTATGGAGATAACCATATGGTTTTTACCTTTCAGTTTGTTAATGCAATTTATCACATTGACTGATTTGCAGATATTGAAGAATCCTTGCATCCCTGGAATAAACCCACTTGGTCATGATGTCTGACCTTTTGGATATGTTGTTGGATTCTGTTTGCTAGAATTTGTTGAAGATTTTTCCTGTATGTTCATCAGTGATATTGGCCTGTAGTTTTCTTTTTTTGTGGCATCTTTCTCTGGTTTTGGGATTAGGGTGATGGGGGCCTCATAAAATGAGTTTGGGGGTTTACGTTGTGCAATAATTTAGAAGAGTTTGAGTAGGATAGGTGTTAGCTCTTTAATTGTTTGGAGGAATTCACCTGTGAAGCCAACTGGTCCTGGGCTTTTGTTTGTCCAAAGATTTTTTATTACAGTTTCAATTTCCATGCTCTTGATGGGTCTGGTAAAATTTTCTCTTTCTTCCTTCAGTTTTAGAAGGTTCAGTTTTAGAAGGTTATACTTTCTAAGAATTCGTCCATTTCTTCCTGCTGCTGATAGTAGTCTCTTGTGATTGTTTGTATTTCTGCGTTGTCTGTTGTGATTTCTCCATTTCCATTTCTAATTTTGTTGACTGGTTTGATTCTTCTCCCTTTTTTTCCTGATGGGTCTGGCTAGTGGTTTGTCTATTTTATTTATCTTCTCAGAGAACCAGCTTTTAGTTTTGTTGAGTTTTGCTATAGTCTCCTTTTCTTTTTTTTTTCCCACTTCTTTCTGCCCTGATTTTTATCTTGTCTTTCCTTCTGCTAACCCTGGGGTTCTGCACTGCTTCTTTTTCTAGTTGCTTTAGGTGTAAAGTTAGGTCATTTATTTGATGTTTCTCTTGTTTCTTGAGGTAAGCTCTTATTGCTATCAACTTTCCCTTTAGCACTGCTTTACTGAATGGCATAGATTTGGGTTCTCGTGTTTTAATTTTCATTTGTTTCTATGCATATTTTGATTTCTTTTTTATTTCTTCTGTAATTTGTTGGTTATTCAGAAGCACATTGTTCAGCCTCCATATGTTTTTATTTTTAATAGTTTTTTTTTTTTTTTTCCTGATGTTGACATCTCATCTTACCTCATTGTGATCAGAAAAGATGCTCAAAATGATTTCGATTATTTTGAATTTACCAAGGCTAGATTCATGGCCCAGAATTTGATCTATTCTGGAGAATGTTCCATGTGCACTTGAGAGAAAGGTGAATTTCATTGTTTTGGGGTGAAATGTCCTATAGATATCAATTAGGTCTAACTGGTCCATTGTATCATTTAAATTTGTGTTTCTTTGCTAATTTTCTGTTTGGTTGATCTATACATAGGTGTGAATGGTGTATTAAAGTCTTCTATTCTTATTGTGTTACTGTTAATTTCCCCTTTCCTCTTTGTTAGCATTTGCATTATGAATATTGAGCTTCTCCTATGTCGGGTACGTATATATATTCTGGGTTTGATCCTTTGATTCTTACGTAGTGTCCTTTGTCTCTTTACACAGCCTTTCTTTCAAAGTCTATTTTATCTGATATGAGTATTGATACTCCTGCTTTCTTTTGGTCTCCATTTGCATGACATACCTTTTTGCAAACGTGTATGTTCCCTCTGTATGTGTCCCTTGGTATGAGGTGGGTCCCTTGTAGACAGCAAGTGTAGGGGTCTGCTTTTGTAACGATTTTACAATACTTCCTTTGTCGTATAGCTATCCATTTGCCGATGCCTCTGTCCAGTCATCAATTGACCTTTTCCATTTGCCGATGCCTCTGTCCAGTCATCAATTGACCTTTTTCCTTGGTGCATTTTCTGGTAAATTGCAGACATCAGTGTGTCTCTCTGTAAGTATTTCAGCAAGCCTGCCATTTAGTAGTGAGCTGTGTTTGTTTACAGCAATTTTCTTTGGATATAAACTTTATATACAATGAAATGTCCCAATCTTTTTTTTTTTTTCCAGTCATGCTGCTTTTCAATTGAAGTATAGTTGATTTACAGTGTTGTGTTCAGCTCAGTTCAGTTCAGTTGCTCACTCATGACTGACTCTTTGCGGCCCAGTGAACCGCAGCATGCTAGGCCTCCCTGTCTATCACCAATCCCAGAGTTTACCCAAACTCAGGTCCATTGAGTTGGTGATGCCTTCTAACCATCTCATACTGTGTCGTCCGCTTCTCCCCCTGAACTCAATCTTTCCGAGCATCAGTGTCTCTACAAAGGAGTGAGCTCTTCGCATTAGGTGGCCAAAGTGGTGGAGTTTCAGTTTCAACATCAGTCCTTCCAATGAACACCCAGGACTGATCCCCCTTAGGATGGACTGGTTGGATCTCCTTGCAGTCCAAGGGACTCTCAAGAGTCTTCTCCAACACCACAGTTTAAAAGCACCAATTCTTCAGGGCTCACCTTTCTTTATAGTCCAAATCTAACATCCATACGTGACTACTGGAAAAACCATAGCCTTGACTAGATGAACCTTTGTTGACAATGTAATGTCTCCGCTTTTTAATATGCTGTCAAGGTTGGTCATAACCTTTCTTCCAAGGAGTAAGCGTCTTTTAATTTCATGCCTGCAGTGACCATATGCAGTGATTTTGGAGCCCCCAAAAATAAAGTCAGCCACTGTTTCCCCATCTATTTTCCATGAAGTGATGGGATCGGATGCCTTGATCTTAGTTTTCTGAATGTTGAACTTTAAGCCAACTTTTCACTCACTCCTCTTTCAGTTTCATCAAGAGGCTCTTTAGTTCTTCTTCACGTTCTGCCATAAGGGTGGTGTCATCTGCATATGTGGGTTTATTGATATTTCTCCCGGCAGTCTTGATTCCAGATTGTGCTCATTCCAGCCTAGCGTTTCTCCTGATGTACTCTGCATATAAGTTAAAAAAGCACGGTGGCAATATACAGCCTTAACGTACTCTTTTCCCTATTTGGAACCAGTCTTTTGTTCCATGTCCAGTTCTACCTGTTGCTTCCTGACACGCATACAGGTTTCTCAAGAGGCAGGTCAGGTGGTCTGGTATTCCCATCTCTTTCAGAATTTTCCACACTTTATTGACATCCACATAGTCAAAGGCCTTGCCATAGTCAGTAAAGCAGAAATAGATGTTTTTCTGGAACTCTGTTGATTTTTCGAGGATCCAGGGGGTATTGGCAATTTGATCTCTGGTTCCTCTGCCTTTTCTAAAACCAGCTTGGACATATGGAATTTCACAGTTCAAGTATTGCTGAATCCTGACTTGGAGAATTTTGAGCATTACTTTACTAGTGTGTGAGATGAGTGTAATTGTCTGGTAGTTTAAGCATTCTTTGGCATTGCCTTTCTTTGGGATTGGAATGAAAACTGGCCTTTTCCAGTCCTATGGCCACTGCTGAGTTTTCTCAGTTTGCTGACATATTGAGTGCAACAGTTTCACAGCATCATCTTTTAGCATTTGAAATAGCTCAACTGGAATTCCATCGCCTCCTCTAACTTTGTTCATATTGCTGCTCCCTATGGCCCACTCGACTTCAGATTCCAGGACGCCTGGCTCTAGGTGAGTGATCACACCATTGTGATTATCTGTGTTGTGAAGATCTTTTTTGTAGAGTCCTTCTGTGTACTCTTGCCATCTCTTCTTAATATTTTCTGCTTCTGTTAGGTCCATACCATTTCTGTCCTTTATTGACCCCAATTTGCATGAAATATTCCTTTGGTATCTCTCATTTTCTTGACAAGATCTCTAGTCTTTCCCATTCTATTGTTTTCTTCTATTTCTTGGCATTGACTGCTGAGGAAGGCTTTGTTATCGCTCCTTGCTATTCTTTGGAACTCTGAATTCAAATGGATGTATCTTTCCTTTTCTCCTTTGCTTTTAGCTTCTCTTCTTTTCACAGCTATTTGTAAGGCCTCCTCAGACAGCCCTTTTGCTTTTTTGCAAATCTTTTTCTTGGGGATGGTCTCGCTCCCTGTCTCCTATACAAAGTCATGAACCGGCATCAATAGTTCATCAGGCACTCTGTCTATCAGATCTAGTCCCTTAAATCTATTTCTCGTTTCCACTGTATAATCATAAAGGATTTGATTTAGGTCATACCTGAATGGTCTAGTGGTTTTCCCCACTTTCTTCAATTTAAGTCTGAATTTGGCAGTAAGGGGTTCATTATTGTTCATCACATTATTGGCTGTGATCTGGTCATGTTTTTGCTGATTGTATAGATCTTCTCCATCTTTGGCTGCAAAGAACACAATCAGTCTGATTTCGGTGTTGAACATATGGTGATGTCCTTGAGTAGAGTCTTCTCTTGTGTTGTTGGAAGAGGGTGTTTGCATGACCAATCCGTTCTCTTGGCAAAATTGTATTAGCATTTGCCCTGCTTCATGCTGTACTCCAAGGCCAAATTTGCCTGTTACTCCAGGTGTTTCTTGATGTCCTACTGTTGCACTCAAGTCCCCTATTATGAAAAGGACATCTCTTTGGGGTGTTAGTTCTAAAAGGTCTTGCAGGTCTTCATAGTACCATTCAACTTCAGCTTCTTCAGTGTTACTTGTCGGGGCATAGACTTGGATTACTGTGATGTTGAATGGTTTGCCTTGAAAACGAAGAGAGATCATTCTGTCATTTTTGAGATTGCATCCAAGTACTGGATTTCAGAGTCTTTTGTTGCCTATGATGTCTACTTCATTTCTTCTAAGGGATTCTTGCCCACAGTGGTAGATTTAATGGTCACCTGAGTTAAATTCATCCATTCCAGTCCATCTGTGTTCACTCTTGCCATTTCATTTGACCATTTCCAATTTGCCTTGATTCATGGACCTAACATACCAGGTTCCTATGCAATATTTCTGTTTGCAGCATCAAACCTTGCTTCTATCACCAGTCCCATCCACACCTGTGTGTTGTTTTTGCTTTGGATACATCCGTTCATTCTTTCTGGAGTTATTTCTCCACTGATCTCCAGTAGTATATTGGGCACCTGCCGACCTGGGGAGTTCATCTTTCAGTGTCCTATATTTTTGCCTTTTCATACTGTTTCTGGGATTCTCAATGCAAGAATACTGAAGTGGTTTGCCATTTCCCTTCTTCTTTATAGCACAGTGATTCAGTTAAACACATATATTGTATATATACATTGTGTATATGTATATATATATATATATATATGTATGTATGCATTCTTTTGTTTCATCTTTAATTTTTGTTTCTCTTTTGACTACACTTTAACCATGTGGGTTTAGTTCCCTGACCAGGAATTGAACATGCATGCCCTGCAGTGGAAGTGTGGAGTCGTAACCACTGAATGCCAGGGATATCCCATATATATTCTTTTCCATCATGATTTATCATAGGATACTGAATATAGTTCTCTGTCCTCTACAGTAGGAACTTGTCAATGCATTCCGTATACTCTAGTCTATATCTCTTAACCCCAATCTCATACTCCATTGCTCCCCCAATTCTCTCAGCCTTGGAAGCCACACGTCTGTTCTCTATGTCCACAAGTGTGTTTCATACATGTGCTCCTTTGTGTTATATCTCTTTCTTTGGTTTATTTTTATTAGTGGGGGCTAAATACTTTACAATATTGTAGCGGTTTTTGCCGTACACTGACATGAATCAGCCATGGGTTTACATGTGTTTCCCATCCTGAACATCCCTCCTACCTCCCTCCCCATCCCATCCCTCCGGGTCATCCCAGTGCACCAGCCCTGAGCACTTGTCTCATGCATCAAACCTGGACTGGCGATCTGTTTCACACTTGATAATATACGTGCTTCAATGCTATTCTCTCAGATCATCCCACCCTCGCCTTCTCTCATAGAGTCCAAAAGTCTGTTCTATACATCTGTGTCTCTTTTTCTGTCTTGCATATAGGGTTATCATTACCATCTTTATAAATTCCATATATATGCGTTAGTATACTGTATTGGTGTTTATCTTTCTGGCTTCCTTCACTCTGTGTTATATCTTAGATTCCACATTTAAGCGATATCGTTTGTTGTTTGTCTTTCTCTGTGTGCCTCACTTCAGCTAGTATGATCATCTCTCGTTCCATGCGTGTTGACTCAAATGGCCTTATTGTTGTAGCTGTACAGATTCTTGTACTCTTTAACCACACATAGAGGTATTCATCTGTGGTTATTTTCCCGGATATATTATGAAAACTTGTGTAGTACACCACTCGTGGGATAGCGCGTCCATTTTGAAGCTGTATTAGCATTTTATACGTTTTTGTCAGTCAGTTCAGTTCAGTCGGTCAGTCGTGTCTGACTCTTTGCGAGCACATGCACTGTAGGCTTCCCTATCCATGATCAACTCCTGGGGCCTGCTCAAACTCGTGTCCATCGAGTGGGTGATGCCATCCAAACCTCTCATCCCCTGGTGTGCCCCTCACCTTCTGCCTTCAATCTTTCCCAGCATTAGGGAGTTTTCAAATGAGTCAGTTCTTCCCATCAGTTGGCCAAATTATTGGAGTTTCAGCTCAGCATCAGTCCTTCCAATGAATATTCAGGACTGATTTCCTTTAGGATTGACTTGTTTGATTTCCTTACAGCCCAAGGTAGTCCCCAGAGCATATGTGGGTATGAATAAACATTTACTGTGCTTATGCTGGCCTCTCGTGGAGAAAGAGAAGATTGCTTATGAATGTAATTTATAAAATCCAGATGTGTTCTCTCAAATGTATATGTGAGTCCAGTTCAGTCGGTCAGTGTGTCTGACTCTTTGTGACCCCATGGACTGCAGCACGCCAGCCTTCCTTGTCCATCACCTCTCCTGGAGCTTACTGAAACTCATGTCCATTAAGTCGGTTATGACACCCAACCATCCCATTCTCTGTCGTCCGCTTCACCTCCTGCCTTCAGTCTTTCCCAACATCAGGGACTTTTGCAATGAGTCAGCTCTTCACATCAGCTGGCCAAAGTATGTGGGTGTGAATAATTATTTTCTGTACCTTTGCTGCCCTGTCGTGGAGAAATAGAAGAATGGTTATGAATGCAGTTCATAAAATCCAGATGTTCTCACGTATGTATATGTGGGTATGAATAAATATTTACTGTGCATATGATGCCCTCTCGAGGATAAACAAAAATGCTAATGAGTGTAATTTACAAAATCCAAGGTATTCACTCATATGTATATGTGTGTATGAATGCATATTTTCTGTGCTTATGCTGACATCTCATGGAGTAATAGAAGAATGCTTTGGAATGTAATGTATAAAATCCAGATGTATTCTCTCATAAGTACATGTGGGTATGAATAAACATATACTGTGCTTATTCTGCCCTCTGGTGGAGAAATAGAAGAGTGCTTATGAATGCAATTTATATTTTTACTTTATTTTATTTTTTCTCCTTTATTTATTTATTTATTTATTCAGTGGGTTTTGTCATACATTGATATGAATCAGCCATAGATTTACACGTATTCCCCATCCCGATCCCCCCTCCGACCTCCCTGTCCACCTGATTCCTCTGGGTCTTCCCAGTGCACCAGGCCCAAGCAATTTATAAAAACCAGATGTTTTCTTTACATGTTGGAAATGATACTGTATAACATTTAAAAAAATTAATACATGCTCATAACAGAAAATGTGAAGTTGCTAGAAAAATACAAAGACAGAAAAAAATCACCCATGATTTCATATAGCATTGCCTCAGAATTCTGAGTTCCTGGGAAGGGGAGATAAAAAGATGAGAGTGCACTAGTTCTTTTAGTATAAAATCATCTTTTCTGCTATTTGAATGCTAACGTAGAACTTGGTTCTGATACATGATTCTTGCTTTGTTTACTTATCTTTAAGCTTCTATTTTTACAAATGCCTAGTAATTTGACCCCCTGTTTAGAGACTCTTTCTTGCAAGGAGGTGTGTGTGTGTGTGTGTGTGTGTGTGTGTGTGTGTGTGTGTGTGTGTGTGTCTGTGACTTATTGCTATGACTTAAAAATGTTGCAAGTCGTGGCTATGGAAAATAATGTTACGATGAACATTGGGGTGCATGTACCTTTTGGAAATAAGGTTTTCTCCAGGAATATGCACAAGAGAGGGGTTGCTAGGTCATATGGTAATTCCGTTTAACTTTGAAAGGAGCTGCCATACTGTTCACCATATTGGCTGTGCCAATTTACATGCCCACTGACAGTGCAAGAGGGTTCCCTTTTCTCCCCACTCTCCCTAGATTTATTCTTTGTAGAATTTTTGATGATAGCTATTCAGACTAGTGTCTGAATTGTAGTTTTGATTTGCATTTCTCTAATAATGACTGATGTTGAGCCTCTTTTCATGTATTTTACCTCAATCTGAATGTCTTCTTTGGCGCAATGTTTGTTTAGATCTGCTTGTTTTTTGAGTTTTTTTTTTTTTTTTTTTTGTTTTGTTTTTTTTATATTTGGGTACATGAGCTGTTTTTATGTTTTGGAGAATACTGCCTTGATAACTAATGGGAACTACCTCTGTAGCACAGGTAAGTGTCCTCAATGATCTGTGGAGACCTAAATACAAAGGAAATTCAAAAAATAGGTCATATATACACACACAAACACACAGCTGATTTAGGTTGCTGTCCAGCAGAAAGTAACAGGACATTGTAAAGCAACTGCATGTGTACATACTGTAGGCTCCATTTATAGGAAGTTCTAGATGAGGCAAAAGCAATCTCTACTAATGGAACTGAGAAGAGGGGTTTCATGTGGGAAGGGCAGTGTGGGCAAGGGTACCAAAGAGCTTTTCTAGGATGCTGAGAAAAAATTGCACTGAGCATCATATAATCTTGGTGAAATTGCATAAATATTTCTGCAGTGTAAATTCCAAACAGGGTCTTGCTAAGTGGCTCCATGTATTTATAAATTTACTAGATAGTGTCAAAGTATCCTTCAGAAAGTTGCATCACACTATGTTTTCACAACACTGCATGAGCACTCATTTTCCAATCCCTCATCCTCAATTTGGAGGAAACATTTGGGACCTTTCAACTTTCTCATTGAACTTTGGCAAATTGCATGGTTAGAAATCACATTCCATTATTGTTTTGGCTTGTCTTTCTTTTATTTCTAATTAGTTTCAACATTTCCTCCTGTTTTTTTTTTTTTTTTTTTTGGTAATTTTTCTTTTTTTTCTTTTGAGTAATTTGTGTTTGTTTATACTGAATGTTTACTTCCTGGTTGTCTCCTATTGGATTTTTCATCTTCTTTTCTTATTTTGACTTTTTAACTCTGCATAAATTAGGTAAATGAGCCCTCTGTCCAATATCTTCCAAATATTTCTCAATTCTCTTTTTATAATTCCTTGTTTATTATTTATTTACAGGAATTTTACTACACAGTGTAAAATTTCCCTTTTTAGCTTCTGGACAAAGATCACTTAAATTAAGAAATTTAAATAACTGAGAGAACTCCAGGGTGCTAGAGGGTGTACACTAAAAGAATTATGGGGTGGCAGGCAACTCACTCTGAGTTCACCTGTGTGCCTTTCCACATGTACTTTTCAATAAACTATTTACTTTGCACTGAAATATACATATATATAGAGAGAAGACAGTAAGTGAAGGCGGGTAGTGCCATGATGGGCCAAGATGAAGCCAGGACAGGGTGGTGCTGCACCTGGGACTCCAAACAGATGAGTCAGCCATAGGCTTGGTCAGCCCTGTAAAGCCAAAAGGGACGCATCTCTCGAGCTGTGATTGGAGGACTCTGGAGCCCCAGCATGTGCTCAGAGCCAAGGTCACGAGGAGGGAAGCACAAGCAGGGTGATGATGCTGCCCAGTTAGCCTGTCTCCCTTGGGCCAGTGGGAAGGTGATGCTTCTTTTATTATGGAAAATGTAGTCTGTGGCTACTGGGAAAAGAACTTGGTCAGTGCACGGAGTGTGAAAAAGTAAGCAGAAACCATGATTCCTTTCACCACAGTGCACATTCTACCCCATTTCCTCCCCATCATGGTTCAGCCCATATTTTTAAAGTTGGAATTACACTTCGTGTGCATTTTGGTTTTCATTGTTCTTTGCTCTGTACTTTCCTGAATATTTTATTATAAAATCTTCCAAACATTCCACAAAGTTGAAAATTTTTTCTAGCTAAGATACAGACTTCCCACCTTGATTCTACTGTAACCATTTTAAGGTACTTCTTTGTCATGTAATTATCCATGTGTCCATCCCTCTATCCATCCATGATATCCCTCTTATTCCCTGGTGCATTTTGTGATAAATTGCAGACATCAGTATGCATCTCCATAAGTATTTTAGCAAGCCTGCCATTCAGTAGTGAGCTATGTTTGTTTACAGTAGTTTTCTTTGAAATATAAGCTTTATGTACAATGAAATACACCCATCTTTTTTTCCCAGTCTTGTTATTTTTTATTGGAAGTATAGTTCCTTTCCAGTGTTGTGTGAATTATTGCTTTACAACAAAGTGATGCATTTATTTACATATATGTCTTAACATATATTGTGTGTATACACACACACACACACACACATATACATATATATTCATTTATTTAATCTTTTTTAATGGCTACAATGTGCAGCATGTGGGATTAGTTCCCTGACCAGGAATTGAACCTGCATCCCCTGCAGTGGAAGTGTGGGGTCTTAGCCAGTGGACCACCAGGGACGTCCTATATATATTCTTTTCCTTTATGATTTATCATCAGATACTGAATATAGTTCTCTATTCCCTACAGTAGGAACCAATCTGTCCATTCCATATACTCTAGTTTATATGTATAGTCCCCAATCTCTTACTCTCCCTCCACCAATTCTCTCTGTCTTGGAAGCCACAAGTCTGTTCTCTATGTCCATGAGTGTAGTTTTTTTTTTTTTTTTTCTGTTTCATACATATGTTCATTTATATTGCATCTTAGATTCCATATTTAAGCGATATCATTTGGTATTTGTATTTCTCTGTGTGCCTCAGTTCACTTCATGTAATCATCTTTCGCCCCATGCATAGTGAAACAAATGGCCTTATTGTAATTGTACACATTCATCTATCCTTTTAACCATATATAGAGGTATTCATCTGAGGTTATTTTCATGAATATACTATAAGTTAAATAAGCAGGGTGACAATATACAGCCTTGAGGTACTCCTTTCCCAAGTTGGAACCAGTCTGTTGTTCCATGTCCAGTTCTAAGTGTTGCTTTTTGACCTGCATACAGATTGTTGTGATCCATACAGTCAAAGGCTTTGGTGTTGTCAATAAACAAACGTAGGTGTTTTCCTGGAACTCTTGCTTTTTCCATGGTACAGCAGTTGTTGGCAATTTGATCTCTGATTCCTCTGCCTTTTCCATATCAAGCTTGAACATCTGGAAGTTCATAGTTTAAGTACTGTTGAAGCGTGTCTTGGAGACTTTTGAGCATTACTTTGCTAGCGTGTGAGATGAGTGCAATTGTGTGGTAGCTTGAACAGTCTTTGGCATTGCCTTTCTTTGGGATTGGAATGAAAGCTGACGTTTTCCCCTCCTGTGGGCACTGCTGAGTTTCCCAGATTTGCTGGCATATTGAGGGCAACATTTTCACAGCATCATCTTTTAGGATTTGAAAGAGCTCAACTGGAATTCCATCACCTCCACTAACTCTGTTCGTAGTGATGCATCCTAAGGCCCACTTGACTTCACAATCCAGGATATCTGGCTCTAGGAGATTGATCACACCATTGTGTTTATCTGGGTCATGAAGATCTTTCTTCTGTAGTTCTTCTGTGTATTCTTGCCACCTCTTCTTAATATCTTCTGCTTCTGTTAGTCCATCGCTTTTCTGGTTTTTATTGTGCTCATCTTTGCATGAAATACTCCCTTGGTATCTCAAATTTTCTTGAAAAGATCTCTAGTCTTTCCCATTCTGTTGTTTTCCTCTATTTCTTTGCACTGATCACTGAGTAAGGCTTTTTCATCTCTCCCTGCTATTCTTTGGAATTCTGCATTCAAATGGGTATACCTTTCCTTTTCTCCTTTTACTTTAGCTTCTCTTCTTTTCTCAGCTATTTGTAAGGCCTCCCCAGAGAACCATTTTGCCATTTTGCATTTGTTTTTCTTGGGTATGGTCTTGATCACTGCCTCCTGTGTAATGTCCCAAACCTCATTAGTGGTCAAGGCATTATTCTCCAAAATATACAAAGGGCTTATGTAGGCCAATATCCAAAAAAACAAAAAACAAAATAAAAACTCACTCAAAAATGGGCAGATCTAAACAGACATTTCTCCAAAGAAGACATACAAGTGGCTAAAAAAAAAAAAAAACACACATGAAAAGATGATTAACATCACTAATTATTAGAGAGATGCACATCAAAGACGGGGTAGAAGGGGATGACAGAGGATAAGATGGATGGCATCACAGACTGGATGGACATGAGTTGCTAGATCACGGAAAGGGTGTGTGTCGGTATGATATCATTATTTTACTCAAGATAATGAGGGAAAGTCTCCCTGAAAGATGGCAATTAAGCAGAGATCTGGAGGAACTGAGGGAGCAGGCCATATTGGTACCTAAGGGAAGAGCATTCCAAGCAGAAGGAACAATAAATGCCACAGTCCTGGCAGGGAAATCCATCTGACATGCTCCTGAATGTCAAGGAGTCCTGTGATACTCTGAGTTTGGCATGTTTCAGTGGGCTTAGGACTCATTGAAAGGCGTCTGGTGCTGCTATCTCTGTTTCTTCCACAATTTGTGGTCATCCAAATTTCACAGATGAAGGACTCAAGGCTCCAACATGTGCTCTGCCCAGTCTCTCCTAGCTATACCTGAAATTAGGAGTGAAACTTTCTGGTGATGAGAGACAGAAAGCTTCAGTATACCAGCTGCAGGGGATGATAGCATCCATGCTGAATGTCAGTCAGCCAGTGGATATTAGTTTTAATGTGGGAATCATGCCTCATAACCATGCTACTCTTGATGGAGGGCAGGACTTAAGAAGGCGAAAGCAACTGGGGCATTGGGGGGAGGCAGGACGGGGAAGCTGGAGGACAATGGGAAAATTAAAGCCAATGGCTTCATCACATTGCTTGGATTTGGCTCAAATACTTTGAGTGACTGATTGTATTAGAATATATTCACCTTTTCTCTGTCCCTACCCACTTTTTCCGTCCCTTTCTCTTTTGTGCCAAGGGTACCACATGGGCCTGGAGATTTCTGCACGTTTTTCAACTACAAGCTCGGTTTTTAAATTAAATTTTTTTGCTCAACGTAGTTAGTTATTTCCTTTCACCAAAATTGCCAGGTGCAGTTATGTAGAATCAGTCGTAGAATCCTTGTAATCTCTGTGGGATCTGAAACGTATTTTACTCCCAATATTTGTAAGTGTTGTCTTTAGTTTTCTTGACTTTTTTGGTCTATTTGAGTAGAAGTTTATGAATTTGTATTGAACTTTTGACATTGCCAACTTTGGATTTTGTTGATAATCTCTAATTTTTTTTTTTTTTTCTAATATCTGTCCTGATCACTATTTCTCTTATTTTGCTGACAGTCTCGGTACTAAAGGGGTTTAATAAAGTCCCTGAGAGTTTCCCAAGCCGAGTGAAAACTCACAGATTCTAGGGCACTCTTGGAGCTGTGAGATTCTCTGAGTGAAGGTCGTGAAATCTGCAGTTTTTTCTTTCTTTCTTTTTTTTAGAATCCCTCAGTTCTGATTGACAAGGACAACTTGTCTGGGCACTACCAGAGCAGAGGAATGGTCTTATGTTGCCTACTTCCATGCTCTGTCTCCATTGGGAGCTTGTGTAGGTGACAGGGGTTTACTGTCTTCTCTGACACACAAACCCAAGACCTCCAGTCTAGCAGACTCACTGCCATTCTGTCTGCTGTTCTCAGGAGGCTCTCAGACCATCGTTTCTACAAAACATCCTGATTCCAGTCTTGCCAAGCCTGTATCTGAAAGATTTCTGAAGAAATCAGATTTCTATTTAGTGTGCCTTTCCATAATGTGAAATAAATTTGTGTTATGTGGTAGCTGTTATTCTGCATATTTTGCCATAGCCATTGGATCTTACCCTTGACTGAATAAATACAAGCAAACAATGTTCCACAACGCGTCCAGAACAGTGGCTCCCTTACTGCTGGGTGACACTGAGCTAGTTACTTAGTGTCTGTGCCTCATTCCTCCATTAGCCCCATGGAAACACTAGCTTGGAGTAAAGTTAACTGCTTCATGGGGCAGTATAGAACACTGACCATGTTAAGCCATGGGAAATCATCAGAACAATATTTGACATATGGTACGTTCCAGTCAATTCTAGCTGCTGTCATTACTGTTGTTAATACTGTTGCTGTTCCACATTTCCCTGTTGCATGGACGCAGTGTCAGCAGCGCCTTTGACTCACCGCATGGACCTAGCACTGTCAATTCAGCCCTTCAGGGCCTCAAGAACAGAGTGTATTAGGCATGGGGGGACGGGGGAAGGATTTTTCTTTTTCAGCATAATGAGTATTCGCCTCTTCTTATGGGGATATTGTGAAGCCTAAATGCAACACTGAGGTTTCATTGTGTGCTCGTATGGAAACATTTAGTGCATATTCTCTATGAAGTTACAGGTCTAATGACCCCTTCACATGATCTGTATAATAATAGGAAATAAGTGGGCATGGGACAGTAATAGAACATGAGTATATAAAGTTTTAAAAACCTTGTAGAGGGATATTTAAAGGCCAAGAAACCTCATAGCATCGTTTTTTATTTTTATTTTTTGCCATTATTTCTATCAAGTATAATTCTCTTTTATCGAATTCTGAAAATCTGAATCTGATGAAGATATGAAAATGTTCATAGTCAAACTTTCACCAATAATGCTTTATTTCTTGTGTAGTTTTCACTCTGCCAGTTTTAGTGTGTTTCTGATTTCTTCCGCTAATATTCATGACATTTTTTAATCCAAGGGTGATGATATGGATATTTTCTGAGGTAAATCATGAGATTTACAGCCATGTTTTTGGATGTAGAGTCTGAGGATGGGGCACAGGTGAGAGAGAGTGGAATTTGGCTGGGAGGGGGAAAGGGTGGGGCAGGGACAAGGGAATGTGAGTACAAGCAGAAACGGAAGTGAAGAGAGGCAAGGAGATAAGCTCACCCTTCTGAACCATGGTTAGCTCTCCATGTGTACACGTATAATAAAATCTTTGAGTACTCAGAGCAACACTATGAGTTTAAGCACTTTTACTGCTACCATCCTTTTCAGCAGCTGGGGAAGCAGAAACACATAGCGGTTAACGAGTGAATGAATTTGCTCAAGGTCACCTTCCTGGCAAGAGCTGAATCAGATTGGTGCCCAGGCCAGAGAGAAACAGAGACGTGTTGTATCTGACCCCCAATCTGGAATACAGTGCAGTGTCTAGTGTCCTCTGGATCAAAAGACAGATCAACATGTCCATCTGCAGGAAACTTTACTGTGTATGAATCTGTGTATGGATTGAACACAGTGTCTCCTAACTGAATGAAAGACCATGGGGTTTCATGTCAACCTGCACACATCACAGAGAACAGTTCCTGGTCCAAATAAAGGCCTCAACATGTTTTCCTGTGACCAACATTAGTGGAACCCCCTCATTATTATGGAAAGTGGCATAACCATTGTATAATGATAAAAAGAACAGCAGAGACAGTATCATGAAGACATTAACTCCCCTATCTCATACTTTGTAAAAATGAAGAGAACAGAACCTGGAAGGCAATAGATCACTTACTAAGTTTTATTTTTTTCTCGCAACTGTGACATTCTAAATAATTTCCAAATAATGATTTTTTAGCTTTTTAAAAAATATTTTTTCACTGATTGATTCTTATTTACAGTATTGGTTTGATTTCTGTCATACATCAACCTGAATTAACCATAGGTGTAGGTGTCCATATATCCCCTGCCTCTTGAATCCCTCCCACTTCCCGCTCATTCCCACCCGTCTAGGTTATTATGGAGGCAGCATTTGAGTTCCCTGAGTCATCCAGCAGATTCCCATTGGCTCTCTATTTACATATGTTAGTGTATATGCATCCATGCTACTCTCTTTCCATTGATCTCACCCACTCCCTCTGCTCCCCCACATTTGTGCCTAAGTCTGTTCTCTAAGTCTGCATCTCCATTGTTGCTCTGCAAGCAGATTTATCAGTACCATCCTTCCATAGATTCCACATATGTGTGTTAATGTACATTTGTTTTTCTCGTTCTGACTTACTTCACTCTGTATAATAGGCTCTGGGTTCATCCACCTTCTTAGAACTGACTCAGATGCATTCCTGTTTTTCTATGGCTGAGTAGTATTTCATTGTATATGTACACCAAAGCTTCTTTCTCCATTTTTCTGTCAATGGACATCTAGCTTACTTCCATGTCTTGGCTGCTGTAAATAGTGCTGCAATGAACACTGGGGTGCGTGTGTCTTTTTAGCTTTGGATTTTATGCCTAATAGTGGGATTGATGGGTCATATGGTGGTTTTATTCCTATTTTTTTGAGGAATTGCCATACTGCCTTCCATTGTGGCTCTATCAATTTACAGTCTGACCAGCAGTGCACGGGGCTTCCCTTTTCTCCACACCCTCTCCAGCACTTGTTGTTTGGATTTTTTGATTATGCCCATTCTGTCTGGTGTGAGGTGATATCACATTGTAGTATTGCTTTGTGTTTCTCTAATAATGAGCTTCCCTGATGCCTTAGTGGGTGGAGAGTCTGCCTGCAGTGTGGGGGACCCGGGTTCAGTCCCTTGGTTGGAAAGATACCCTGGAGAAGGAAATGGCAACCCACTCCAGTATTCTTGCCTGGAAAATTCCTGACAGGCTACAGTCCATGGGGTTGCAAGGAGTCGGACACGACTGAGCAACTAACACTCATTAATAATGAGTGATGTCAAGCATCTCTTCATGCGTTTATTAGCCATTCATATGTCTTCTTTGCAGAAATATCTGTTTTGGACTTTTGCCCACTTTTCGACTGGGTTGTTTGTTTCTCTGGTAGTGACGTGTATGAGCTGCTTGTATGTTTTGGAAATTAATACTTTGTCAGTTGTTGCCTTTGCTGTTATTTTCTCCCATTCCATGGGTGATCTTTTCATCTTGTTTATAGTATCCTTTGCTATGCATATCTTTTAAATTTAATTAGCTCCCACTTATTTATTTTTGTTTCTATTTCCTTTATTCTAGGAGGTTTATCATAGAGGATGTTGCTATGATTTATGTCTTTCAGTGTTCTGCCTGTGTTTTCTTCCGAGTTTTATAGTTTCTGGTCTTACATTTAGGTCTCTAGTCCATTTTGAGTTTACCTTTGTGTATGGTTTTAGGAAGTTTTCCAATTTCATTCTTTTGCACTTACTTGTCTAGTTCTTCCAGCACGACTTCTTGAAGATGCCGTCTTGTTCCCATTGCATATTCTTGCCTCCTTTGTCAGAGATAAGGTGCCCATATGTGTGTGGGTTTTTCTCTGGGCTTTCTCTCTTGTTCCACTGGCCAATACTTCTGTTTTTGTGTCAGTGACATACTGTCTTGATAACTGTAGCTTTGTAGTATAGTCTGAGATCAGGTAAGTTGATTCCTCCAGTTCCATTCTTCTTTCTCAAGGTTACTTTACCTATTCAGGGTCTTGTGTTTCCATACGAACTGTGAAATTTTTTTTTTTTATTCTAGCTCCATGAAATATGCCATTGGTAATTTGATAGGGATTGCATTGAATCTGTAGATTGCAGTTGGTAGTACAGTCATTTTCACAATATTGATTCTTGCAACCCAGTAGCATGGAATATCCTTCTGTCTGTTTATATCATCTTTGATATCTTTCATCAGTGTCTTATACTTTTCTGTACACAGTGTTATTGCCTCTTTTGGTAGGATTATCCCTAGGTATTTTATTCTTTTAGTTGCAATGGTAAATGGGATTGATTCCTTAATTTCTCCTTCTGTTTTTTCATTGTTAATATATAGGAATGCATGTGATTTGTGTGTATTGATTTTGTATCGTGCAACTACTAAATTCACTGATTGGTTCTAGTTTTTTTCTGATGGTATCTTTAGGGTTTTCTATGTACAGTATCATGTCATCGGCAAATAGTGTGAGTTTCACCTCTTCCTTTCTAATCTGGATTCCTTTTATTTATTTCTTTTCTCTGATTGCCGTAGCTAGCACTTCCAAAAGTATTTGAATAATAGTGGCTAGCGTGGGGACCCTTCTCTTGTTCCTGATCTTATAGGGAGTGCTTTCATTTTCTCACTATTTAGAGTAATGTTTGCTGTGGGTTTATCATGTATGACCTTTACTATGTTCAGTCAGGTTACATCTGTACTTATTTTTGAAGAGTTTTTACAATAAAAGGGTGGTGAAATTTATCAAAAGCTTTTTCTGCATCTATTGAGATTATCCCTTGGATTTTGTCTTTCAGTTTGTTAATATAGTGTATCACATTGACCAGTTTGCATATATTGAAGAAGCCTTGCATCCCTGGAATACATCTGACTTAATCATACTTGTGATCTTTTTAATGTGATGTTGCATTCTGTTTCCTAGAATTTTGTTTGTGATTTTTGCATCTATGTTCATCCGTGTCATTGGCCTGTTATTTTCTTTTTTTTGTGATATCTTTGTCTGGCTTTGGTATCAGGGTGGTTGTGCTGTCATAGAAGGAGTTTAGAAGTGTTCCTTCCTCTGCATATTTTGGGAAGAGTTTCAGAAGGATAGGTATTGTCTGTGTTGTCTGTGGTAAACTCCCCTTTTTCACCCCTAAGTTTCTTCATGTGATTTTTCTCCTTTGTTTTCTTGATAAGTCTGGCTAATTATTTGTCAATTTTCTTTATCTTCTCAAAGAACCAACTTTTTGTTTTGTAAATCTTTACTATTGCTGCATTCATTTCTTTTTCATTTATTTTGGCTCAGATTTTTATTTCTTTCCTTCTACTAACTTAGGGTTTGGATTTTTTAACTTATTTTCAAGCTGCTTTAGGTGTAGAGTTAGGCTGTCTATTTGATGTTTTTCTTGTTTGTGGAGGTCGGCTTGTATTGCTATCAACTTCCCTCATAGCACTGCTTTTACTGATTCCCGTAGGTTTTGGAAGCAGACAGCCCATAAACTAGAGAACAATTATCCCAAAGAAGTCCTCTCACTGTTATGAAAGTTCTAGGGCCCAAAACAGATTTCCCACCCTGTGGATCCAGCAGAGGGACTGACAACTCCCAGTGTATTTGATTCTGGAGGCCAGTGGGTTTGGTTATGGAGCTTCCAGAGAACAAGTGAAACAGACACTTGGAAGGCACAGACACAACCTTGTGTGCACCAGGACCCAGGAGCAAGGAGCACTGAGGCCACGAGAGAGGCCAGTGAGTGTTCAGGAGTCTCTGGTGGAGCCGTGTGTGGACAGTGGCCTGGCATGGCTTCAGGAGCACTGACTCTAACAGTCCTGCCATAAGTCCTTTTTAATGAGGTCGCCATGACCACCATGGGCATCACTGTTTCTTCATGAAATATGGAAATCTTTGTATTTCTCACACATATACCAAGGCAGTTTTCCACCATGAGATATGGAATTCTCTGTATCTCTTATATAAAAATCTGGGTGCTAATACTCTTTCATAAAGTTGGGCTTCTCTGTATCTCACATTTGAAGATCAGAATGGGGAATTTCCCATAAGAACTATGGGAATCTCTGTATTTCGTGTGAACCACTGGTTCTCAGGCACTGAAACATGTGTTCTCTGTTATGGTTCTGTCCCTGTGCCTCACACGTGTGTGTGTACAGGTGTGTGTTCGTGTCACCTGTGTTTGTGGATGATGCGTGGTTCTGGCCCACTGCAGACACAGAGATGAGGGTGACAGAACATGAGACGTGGAACAACCAGAAGAGGAGGCCCAAGGCATCCACAGCCTAGGGGAGACTGGTCCACGCATCTGTGTGGTGCCCATGCCCAGGACAGCAACTTAAGAAGGATGGCCAGGGACAGCTCCTGACAGTGGGTCCACAAATCTGCAATTAGAGAAAGAGACATAAATAAGCTCACAATTTCTGCTGTGTTGTTTTGTTTGTGTGTATTGTTAAGCAGGGGTAGAGGGTTTGAGGAGCCACCCAGAGTAGATCAAGTGGTGTGGGGCTTTTAAAATCGCTGCGTGTGGACCCCTCCATCTGTGGGGCATTGGCTGCCATGGGAACGGTAGGTATGGCTGCTTCAGGACCCAGGATTGTGAAGAGACCAAGGTCCTTGAGAAAAGGGTAGAGACTGGGAGGAGGAGGCAAGGAAAGAGAGCCTGCTTCACTGGAGACTTAACTTCTGCCACACATGTGAGAAGGAGATAGCTGGAGGTCCTGGGCTAGTGCTGCCTAGCATCAGCCTGTCAGCCAGCACCCTCCCGGCCCCAGGGTGGCACACATTGGCACCATGCGAGACAAATGACATGCTAAGGTAAGCGCTCCATTCGCAAGCCCAGGCATCCTAGGAGAGACATGGTATGGGTATGGAATCCATCCAAGAAGTTTCAGCCTAAATGGTCGTGCAGAAAGGTGAGAAAAGCAACGGTGTGGGGTGCATGTTTGTGCCCCTATGCTGGTGTGTGTCTGTGAGAGAGAGAACAGCGTTGAAGCACGGTTGGTGGGCCGTTTGTATGCAGGGACCCTGGGGCAGTGAGAGACAGTTGGCAGTTCAGAGCCTGCTGGTTTTCAGTCTCCAGGGGTTCGTGCATAGCAGTCCTGCAAAAGAGGACCCATTGCTTGCTCCAGAAGTTTTGACATTAATTTCCTCCTTTCTTGGCAGTTTCCTCCTTGGCCATGGAGGGCAAAGGGTTAAATGTGTCAGTCTGCACCTGAAGGAGAGTCCTGAAAGCCTCTCGGGAGCACAACCTCTGCTTTCTTCATAGTGTTCCTGAAGGAGACCTGCACCACGTGACTCTCACACGGACCCTGGATTCTAAGTGAGTGTCTTGTATGTCCCCCAGCCCAACCATTAGCTGGGTTTGGTGGCCCACACTGTGTAGAAGAGTTAGGGAATGCCTGAGCTGTAGGCAGACCTACCGCAGGCTAGGGAGGGCAGCAGAAAGAGAGCCTTGCCATTCAGCAAGTCAGTGAGGCCTGGTGGAATCAACCCCTCTTGGTGCATTAAGGAGAGGAACGCTGCTTTCTGTACAAGGGAGAGGAGAGCTGTGGGCGTAGGGCGGGCAGACATGCCAGGGTACCTTTCGTGTGGGGCTCTCTGTCTGTTGGTAGTAGTAAACTGTAGAGCCGACAGGAAGGGAGGCCAGCTTACCATTTCAGCTGTGGGTTCACTGCTTCGTTTTGGCAGAGACACTCTGGATCCATGTGCACCTTCTTCATGGCACTGTATCAGAGTAAGAGGCCTGTCACATTCTCTTTGACCTTTTGGGGGACCCGGCATCGATTTGGCCTTTTCCTGCTACAGGAAGATAGCAATTGGGTGAAAAGGAAAACAGTTGCAAACAGAAAAGTACAGAGTTAGGAAGAGCAGGGGAACCTCGCTCAGAAGGTGTCAGCCCCGGGGAGGGCGTGCTGGCCCTGCAACGAGCACGGCATTGGGAAGGAATGATCTTGAGAGGTGCATGCTGAGAAAAGGATGCTCTAAGTCAGCTCCATGTCCCTTGTTCCACGTCCAGTCCTAACTGGTGCTTCTTCACCTGCACACAGATTTCTCATGAGGCAGGTAAGGTTGTCTGCTATTCCCACCTCTATAAGAATTTCCCACATTTTTCTGTGATCCACAAGAAAGGCATTGGGGTAGTCATTAAAGCAGAAGTAGATGTTTTCTTGGAACTCTCTTGCTTTTTTGATGTTCCAACCGATGTTGGCAATTTGATCTCTCTGGTTCATCTGCATTTTCTAAATCTAGCCTGAACATCTGGAAGTTCACGGTTCACAAGCTGTTGAAGCCTGACTTGGAGAATTTTGAGCATTACTTTCCTAGAGTGTGACATGAGCGCAACTGTGTGGTCATTTGAACGTTCTGTGGCATGGCCTTTGGGATGGGAATGAAAACTGACCTTTTCCAGTCCTGTGGCTACTGCTGAGTTTTCCAAATGTGCTGGCATATTGAGTGCAGCACTTTCACAGCAGCATCTTTGAGGATTTGAAATAGCTCAATTGGAATTCCATCAGTTCTACGAGCTTTGTTGGTAGTGATGCTTCCCAAGGCTCACTTGACTTTGCATTCCAGGATGTCTGGCTCTAGGAGAGTGACCACACTATCGTGGTTATCTGGGTCATGATGATCATTTTTTTTTATACATCTTCTGTGTTCTTGCCACTTCTCCTTAATATCTTTTGCTTCTGTTAGGTCCAAACCATGTCTGCCTTTTATTGTGCCCATCTTTGCATGAAACGTTCCCTTGGTATCCCTAATTTTCTCGAAGAGATCTCTAGTCTTTTCCATTCTGTCACTTTCCTTTATTTCTTTGCATTGATCACTGAGGAAGTCTTTCTTATCTCTCTGTGCTAATTCTTTGGCACTCTGTACTCAAATGGCTATAGCTTTCCTTTTTTCCTTTGCCTTTAGCTTTTCTTCAATGCTCAGCTATTTGGAAGCCCTCCTCAGAAAACCATTTTGCCTTTTTGCATTTCTTTTTCTTGGGGATGGTCTTGATCACTGCCTCCTGAACAATGTCATGAACTTCCATCCATAGTTCTTCAGGGACTTTCTCTATCAGATCTAATGCCTTGAATCTATTTGTCACTTCCACTGTATAATCATAAGGGATTTCACATAGATCATACCTGAATGGCTTGGTGGTTTCCCCTACTTTCTTCAATTTAAGTCTGAATTTTGCAGTAAGGAGTTCACGATCTGAGCCACAGTCAGCTCTTGGTCTTCTTTTTGCTGACTCTGTAGAGCTTCTCCATCTTTGGCTGCAAACAATATAATCAATCTGATTTTGGTATTGACCAACTAGTGATGTCCATGTGTAGAGTCTTCTCTTGTGTTGTTGGCAAAGGGTGTATGCTATGACCAGTGCATTCTCTTGGAAATACTCTGTTCGGCTTTGCCCTGCTTCCTTTTGTACTCCCAGGCCCAATGTTGCCTTTTTCTCCAGGCATCTCTTGATTTCCTACTTTAACATTCTATTCCCCTATGACATAAAAGACATATTTTTTGGTGTTAGTTCTAAAAGGTTTTGTAGTTCTTCCTAGAACCATTCAACTTCAGCTTCTTCGGCATTGCTGGTTAGGGCATAGACTTGGATTACTGTGATATTGAATGGTTTGCCTTGGAAATGTGCAGAGATCTTTCTGTTGCTTTTGAGATTGCACCCAAATACTGCATTTTGGACTCTTTTGTTGATTATGAGGGCTATGCCATTTCTTCTAAGGGATTCTTGCCCATATTAGGAGATATATTGGTCATCTGAATTAATCCACCCAATCAAGTCCATTTTAGTTCACTGATTCCTATAATGTCAATGGTCACTCTTGCCATCACCTATTTGACCACTTTCAAACTACCTTGATTCATGGACCTAAGATTCCAAGTTCCTATGCAATGTTGTTCTTCATAGCATCAGATTTTCCTTCCAACATCAGTTACATTTTCCTTTGGCTCTGACTCCTTATTCTTTCTGGAGCTATATCTCCACTCTTCTCCAGTAGCATATTAGGCACCTACTGACCCGGGGAGTTCATTTTTCAATGTCACATCTTTTTTTGCCTTTTCATACTGTTTGGTTCCGAATTGGAAAAGGAGTGTGTCAATGCTATATATTGTCATCCTGCTTATTTAAATTATATGCAGAGTACATCATGCAAAATTCCAGGCTGGATGAAGCACTAGCTACAATCAAGATATTCAGGAGACATATCAACAACCTCAGATACGCAGATGACACCCCCCTTATGGCAGAAAGCAAAGAAGAACTGAAATGCCTCTTGATAAAGAGAAAGAGGCGAGTGAAAAAGTTGGCTTAAAAGTCAGCATTCCAAAAACTAAGATCATGGCATCTGGTCCCATCACTTCATAGCAAATAGATGGGGAAATGCTGGAAACAGTGACAGCCTTTATTTGGGGGGTGCTCCAAAATCACTAGAGATGGTGACTGCAGCCATGAAATTAAAAGACTCTTGCTCCTTGGAAGAAAAGCTATGAGTAACCTTGACAGCTTATTTAAAAGCAGAAACATTATTTTGCTGATGAAGGTCCATCTAGTCAAAGCTATGGTTTTTCCATTAGTCATGTATAGACATGAGAGTTGGACTATAAAGAAAGGTGAGTGCTGAAGAATTGATGCTTTTCAACTGTGTTGTTGGAGAAGACTCTTGAGAGTCCCTTGGACTATAAGGAGATCAAATCAGTGAAACCTAAAGGATATCAGTCCTGACTATTCAATGGAAGGACTGAAGCTGAAGCTGAAACTCCAATGTCTGACCATCTGACGTGAAGAACTGACTCATTGGGAAAGACCCTGATGCTGGGAGAGATCAAAGGTACAAGGGGAAAGATGACAGGTGATGAGGTGGTTAGATGGCATCACTGACTATTGGACATGAGTTTCAGGAAGCTCCAGGAGTTGGTGATGTTCAGGGAAGCCTGGAGTGCTACAAGTCCTTGGGGTCGCAAAGAGTGGGACATGACTGAGACTGAACTGAACAGAACTGAAGTCAGCCAAGTGCAAAACCCCTGGCCATCTCTGTGTGGTTCCTGGAAGGAAAGCCCAGGGAAAGGAAGCATGCCAAAGTGATGGGCACTGTGAACCTGTCCAACATGATGGGAGGACACAGAACACAGGTGCACATCACTCAGCTCTCCATGGGGAGAACTCCCAAACCCACCCACCTCTTTATAGGTCGCTTCCCATCACGAGCAAATCCAAAGACTGTATAACCTTCCAGGGTAAGTCATAGAGGTCGAAGAGGACATTGACTTGATTGAAGAGCCAATGAAACAATGTGACCAGGAAAAAAAAGAGCGGTGCTTATAAATTCCATTATTCTGGATAAGTAGACCTATAGTTCTGTATATGTGCAAGTCTCCTTTAAGGTTGCATGCGTGTGTCTGTGTATGAGCTATCAGAACGGGCTGGGCTGGGAGATGGAAGAATGGACACCAAAAATGTGACAGAACTTGTGTAAAGTACACAGACCTTGGGACAGCTGAAGCATGGAAGCAAGGGAAATGAGCCCAAGGATCTCACCAAGCAAGCAAGCTGTAATTGGAAATGAGCTGCTGCAGCCTGGATCCCTGCCAGAAAGGAAAGGCTGGGAGAAAGCAACTGGGGGTGGTCAGGGAGAATGCACAGAATATGAAAAAGAGAATGGGGTAGATTCCCAGGCACAGAAGAGGCAGGGCCTACAGCCCTTGGACGCCCAGCTACAGAGACCTTTCTGTCCTTCTCAAGTGTAGGAACATTCCCTGGCATGACCAGGCACATGAGCACACCTTGCCTTTTTTGTGAGCTTTGGGAGACAGACAGGCACTGCAGCATAAGCCGCTGCTACCTGCAGAGTTTGCCAGTTTGAAACATCACTCTTTGTATTCTTCGCAGAACCCTTGGGTATAAGGACTGTGCAAAGCATTGATTAGGTTGATTCTCTCACTGCTCCCATCCCCACAGGGCTGGGGAGACAGGGTAGGCTGTGATGTGTTCTCATGTGGAGGCTGGATGAGAACAGAACAACTTGCAAAGGGCCTCTATATGATAAATGGGCAGGCTTCAATTCCTCTAGTACCAAAGAATCATGGCCCTTAATGCAGTGTTGTCCTTAGTATCCCACTGACTGGCATTCCAACAGGGTTCTGGGGGTTCCTTCATGCCAGGAAGAGCATGCCCTGTTTCTGCCTCTCTCCAAAGTGTGGCCAAGTCGCCTTAATCCTGTGCAGTGTTCATGTCTGTCATGCAAGGGACGGAAAGATGCCTGTTCCCTGCTGTGGTTCAGCAGAGATTGCCTGTGTTGGCCTCTCAAGTTTGAGAAAGCATCGTCCGACTGTGTGGACTGACAAAGTCGGATCTACCCTGGATGCACCTGACACATTGCCCCCTTGCCTTTCATTGGACACATTGGGAGAGCTCCCAATGGTTAAAGGTCCTCTGGAACACGGGAATGTGCTTTTTCGATATGGAAGCAAGGAACTCGCGGTTCGAATTTCCGGAGGCCTAGTAAATTGCCGTTGGCACCCGGGAGGTGCGAGATACAAGGCAGGGAATGTATGTGGACAGGCACGTTGACTGGAGCAAAGACAGCTACGTGTGGGCGCTGGAGCCCAGGACCCCCTGAAGCAATTCCCTCTGGGCTAGGGGCGTGTCCCTGGAAGGTGCCTCCCACTACCTTCTCTGTGATTGGTCGAGATTTTTGCCCAGTAACCTGGGCATGACTCACAGCTCCAGCAGCCTAGGGGGCACGAGTGCCTGGGTGATTCAGGCTGGAATGTGCGCCGTGCCCCAGGCCATTCCCCACCGTTTTCTTCAGTCTCAGAACACTCCCAGAAGAATCAAGCTATCTCCAGAGAGTGACGGCAGCCTGTGGACAGGCTGGGCATGCCACCTGCCATGTTGTCATGTCCAGCCCCTTAACTGCTGCCCCAGCTCAGGGTCAAGGCCAGGGCCATGTGGAGAGTGAGACAGCCAGAAGGCTGGAGCTGTGGAGGGCTGTGGAACTTTGTAGTTGTGATCCCGGGTTCAGGGGACAGGGACCCTGCAGCCTGCCAGCACCGTGGGGTCATCAGGGACGTTGCAGGCACCAGGACACGTTCCAGGCGAGGTGGTTGCTCTCTTCAAGTTGAAGGCGGTGTGGAAGTCGCGGACCTGGAGGGGGCAGAATTGGCGGGGATCGTGCTACTGCTGGTTCCAGCTGCTGGTGGTAGATATTATGTAGGAGATGGAGGTGGTGGTTGACAAGGAGAAGGAGCAGGTGTCCTCGTAGGTGTGTGAGGAGAAGCCAAAGGAGTAGAGCCAAGAACATTCAAGGCCAGGAGCCCCAAGTGACGGGCCTGCACTGGAGGGACTAGATTCAGTGGCAGCCCTGCAGGCGGAGATGAGCTCTCAGCATGAGAAAGACCACAGGACCTGCGCTCCTATCAGTAGCAAGAACCAACAGAGGAAGAAGGCTCACGTGGCTGGAAGAAATGCCATCATCCAGGGCATCCCTGGCTTCTGGGCCAAAGCCATATCCTGACCTCTACTCCATGGGTTCGGCTTCTCAGGAGGAAGACATGGAGGGGTGGCAGGAGGAAGTTTGGGGAAGAGGGCACAGGGAAGGTGAGGGGGCTGAGGGAAGAGGGGCTGGTGGAGTGGCGGTCTCCAAAGGCATCTCGAGAGGAGAGCCTGGACAGGGCCACCACAGCTGTGGGTGTCAGGGCATGACTCTTGGTGCCTCTTTTACTCCTGCATCTGAAGAGCAGATACACAGGAGTCTCCTGACGGGGACACTATGTCAGGAGTTAGCAGTGACAGTAGGCCAGAGGAACATTCCCAGAGAGCTTTCATCGCAACTGTGGATAATCCTGGAAAGTGGTAGAGGCAGCAGAAGTCTCACAACCCATCCCAGTCAGTCAGAGCCCCTGACAGTTTCCCCACGAGTGCAGTGCAGAAGCACGGGGGTGTCCACCATTGTGGAGCTGGAAGGGACATTTCAGGACCAGGAAGAGGGAAAAGGTGAAAGGGACTCATATGCTACGAGTGAAAGATGACTGCAAACACATCCTTGCCACACTTTTCTTTTTTTTCTTGCCACCCCTTTTGAAGACAGGTAGCAGAGCAGAGACCCAGGGCTTTCTTGCTAAACAGACACAGAGACACAAAATGATACCCACACACAACACACACACTTATCGCAGACAAGACGTGCCACAGAGACTGCCGTTCCTGACATTCTAAACAGTGACATGGCGCTACCTAACAAACACAGGCCAGGCAGAAATCAGGAGCAGTCAGAAACACTCTCCCTAGGCGGATGCAGATAGCCTCAGATGCAGGAGACCACGGGGGACCGAGACTCATGAGCGAGCCTGATGGTATGGCAGGGGCTGGGGACAGCGGTGGGGTGGCTGGGCACGAAGGAGTGCCCAGAGCCCTTGCAGATGCCTGTGTCAGCGTCCTTGTTCTGCCCCAGACAAGCCCTGTTGCTCGTGGCACTCCCTTGCCCAGCAGTTGACATGACTGGCTCCTTGACGTAAAGCAGCTTATGAACCACCCCCAGGTGTCCATCATTTTCAGTAACCAACATGAAGACTTGGTTAAAGACATGATGGATTTGAAGGTCTGTGAGGGAGACTCAGAGAACTGGTGGGTAGGGGAGCTACATGGGAAAGGATGAGGGGGAATCATATTATCCCTGTGCATGTGGTGTGAGCATTTGGACAGGAGTAGCAGAAGCTGTTGATGCCTGCCTGGCAGGCAAGCTGAGGCCCCTATAAGCTTGCACCATTTCCCTCTTCCTGGTCCTGAAATGTGCAGGAGCTGAGCCGTCCCTCGTCTTGCTGCAAGCTGATATTTTCATTTTGGAACAACCCCTACTTGTGGAAGACAGTGATCATTAAGGAATACCACCTTGACATTGCTGTCACAACTTAGGTCCCAGTGCAGTGTGAGTGGGTGGGGGAGGGAGTGCATGCCCCTCTGCATGATCCTACCCTGTCTCCCTAGTATTCCTCCAGGATACAGGATTCCTCCAGGGTGTGTCATTCGCCTCTAGACCACTAACTCTGGGATTATGAAAGGGGAGCTCCCAGTCAATGGGCTGCACAGCAGGAGCCTTAACTTACTCAACTGGCTGTCAGACCACAACTGCCCAGGATCAAACAGAATTGCTGAGGTGGAGTCTGTGTGGGCCTCTGCAGAATTGATGATTGCTATTAGAGTTCTTGGCTGCTCATGGGAGGGTTTGGGGCCTGGTCAGCCCAGTGCTGGCCTTGTTCGTGTTGCCAGCAGATCATTGACAAAGACTTGTTGATGGATCCCCTGCAGCACTACCCAGGTAGAAGGTTCTGAAATGAGAGGTAACTGGGAGAACATGGGTTGTGAGGGGATCAGCAGCTGGGCCCTGAAGGCACAGCCGTGTAGAGGCCAGGACACTCCTTTCCCACATGGGGAATCTCAGGCTCATGCAGGCTGGATGTGGAGCCTGGATTCGTGTCATGCACATAGACTGGATGATTGAGGACCTCATCCTGAAGTCATGCTCAAGTCACTTCATCTCCAAGTCCTACACGAAGCAGCTTTGCTTACAGCATGAGAGTCCTATGTGATTCTGATAGAGGCAGGGTTAATCTAGCTACTTGGTCAGAATCTTCCTTCCCTGGGTTCTGCCATCCACAGGCCTCCTGCTGCTCATTTAGCTTGAGATTCCTTTGGTCATTCACCTCCCCCCTTCTCCTGGGAAGCCCCACCATTTGCAATGGGCTTCTGTCTGCTGTCACATTGCACTTTTGTGCTGAATTTGGAGTCTTCTCTGAATTTCCACATCCACCGCTTGGCCTCTCACCACCAAGACACAGTCAAAGCTGGAAATGGCTTAAGAGTGGCTGGTGATAATACTGAAGGGCTGGGGAAGAAATGGACAGGAATGCCAAAAGGGCAGGACATGGAGCCTCCTGACATCATCTCCCACATTGCTGGAGATGGGCGTCTTCAGCTACTGAAACACCTGTGTTCTCTGTTTGTGTTTTTGTCCCTGTATCTTGCACGAGTGTGTGTACACAGGCGTGGTTGTGTTGCCTGTCTTTGTGCGTGTGTCTGGCCCACTGAAGACACAGAGGTGAAGGCGACAGAACGTGAGACGTGGAGCAACCAGAAGAGGAGGCACGAGGCATCCACAGACTCGGGGAGAGTGGTCGTGGTATTGCCGCAGTGCCCATTTCCAGGACAGAAGTGAGGAAAGGATGGCCAGTGACAACAGTCCTGCAAGTGCCAGCCAATCGCACAAATACTATCTCCTGAACTAGGCCATTGCACTGCAGTTGGTGTAGTCTGGTATTCTGCCCTCTCGTGGAGAAATAGAAGAATGCTTATGAATGTAATTTATAAAATCCAGATGTATTCTTTACATGTTGAAAAAGATATCGTATAATTTGGATGACCACAAATTGTGGGAGAAACAAAGACAGCATCACCAGACCCCTTTCAATGAGTGCTAAGACCACTGAAACATGCCAAAACCAGAGTATGACAGGACTCCTTGACATTCAGAACCATGTCAGGTGGATTTCCCTGCCAGGACTGTGGCATTTATTGTTCCTTCTGCTTGGAATGCTCTTCCCTTCGGTACCAATACGGCCTGCTCCCGCACTTCCTCCTGATCTCTGCTTAATTGCCATCTTTCAGGGAGACTTTCCCTCATTATCTTGAGTAAAAGAATTACATCATACCTACACTCACCCTTTCCGTGATCTAGCAACTCATGTCCATTGAGTCTGTGATGCCATCCAACAGTCTCATCCTCTGTCATCCCTTCCCCCCCATCTTTGATGTGCATTTTTCTAATAATTACTGATGTTGAGCATTTTTTCATGTATTTTTTTAGCCACTTGTATGTCTTCTTTGGAGAAATGTCTGTTTAGATCTGCCCTTTTTTTTATTGAGTTTTTTTTTTTTTTTTTTCTTTTTTGGATACTGGCCTACCTAAGCCCTTGAATGTTTTGGAGAATAATGACTTGACAACTAATAAGGTTTGTGACATTACACAGGAGGCAGTGATCAAGACCATACCCAAGAAAAACAAATGCAAAAAGGCAAAATGGTTCCCTGGGGAGGCCTTACAAATAGCTGAGAAAAGGAAAGGAGCTAAAGTCAAAGGAGAAAAGGAAAGGTATACCCATTTGAATGCAGAATTCCAAAGAATAGCAGGGAGAGATAAGAAACCCTTCCTCAGCTATCAATGCAAAGAAATAGAGGAAAGCAGAATGGGAAAGACATCTTCAAGAAAATTCGAGATACGAAGGGAACATTTCATGCAAAGATGAGCACAACAAAAGACAGAAAAGGGATGGATTAACAGAAGCAGGAGATGTTAAAAAGAGGTGGCAAGAATACACAAAAGAACTCTACAAAAAAGATCTTCATGACCCAGATAATCACAATGGTGTGATCACTCACCTAGAGCCAGGCATCCTGGAATCTAAAATCGAGTGGGCCTTAGGAACCATCACTACGAACAAAGTTAGTGGAGGTGACGGAATTCCAGTTGAACTATTTCAAATACTAAAAGATGATGCTGTGAAAGTGTTGCACTCAATATGTCAGCAATTCAGAAAACTCAGCAGTGGCCAGAGGACTCGAAAAGGCCAGTTTTCATTCCAATCCCAAAGAAAGGCAATGCCAAAGAATGCTTAAACTACCACACAATTGCACTCATCTCACATGCTCGTAAAGTAATGCTCAAAATTCTCCAAGTCAGGCTTCAGCAATACGTGAAGCGTGAACTTCCAGATGTCCAAGATGTGTTTAGAAAAAGCAGAGAAACCAGAGATCAAATTGCCAATACCCACTGGATCCTCGAAAAAGCAAGAGAGTTCCAGAAAAATATCTATTTCTGCTTTATTGACTATGCCAAGGCCTTTGACTATGTGGATGACAATAAACTGTGGAAATTCTGAAAGAGATGGGTACCAGACCACGAGACCTACCTCTTGAGAGACCTGTATGCAGGTCAGGAAGCAACAGGTAGAACTGGACATGGAACAACAGACTGGTTCCAAATAGGGAAAAGAGTACATCAAGGTTGTATATTGTCACTCTGGTTATTTAACTTATATGCAGAGTACATCATGAGAAATGCTAGGCTGGAATGAGCACAATCTGGAATCAAGACTGCTAGGAGAAATATCAATAAACCCACATATGCAGATGACACCACCCTCATGGCAGAACATGAAGAAGAGCTAAAGAGCCTCTTGATGAAACTGAAACAGGAGAGTGAAAAGTTGGCTGAAAGCTCAACATCCAGAAAACTAAGATCATGGCATCTGGTCCCATCACTTCATGGCAAATAGATGGGGCAACAGTGGCTAACTTTATTTTTGGGGGCTCCAAAATCACTGCATATGGTCACTGCAGCCATGAAATTAAAAGACACCTACTCCTTGGAAGAAAGGTTATAACCAACCTTGACAGCATATTAAAAAGCAGAGACATTACGTTGTCAACAAAGGTCCATCTAGTCAAGCCTATGTTTTTACCGGTAGTCATGTATGGATGTGAGATTTGGACTATAAAGAAAGGTGAGCCCTGAAGAATTGGTGCTTTTGAACTGTGGTGTTGGAGAAGACTCTTGAGAGTCCCTTGGACTGCAAGGAGATCCAACCAGTCCATCCTAAGGGAGATCAGTCCTAGGTGTTCATCAGAAGGACTGATGTTGAAACTGAAACTCCAATGCTTTGGCCACCTGATGTGTAGAGCTGACTCCTTTGTAAAGACACTGATGCTGGGAAAGATTGAGGGCAGGAGGAGAAGCGGATGACAGAGGATGAGATGTTTGGATGGCATCACCAACTCAGTGGACATGAGTTTGGGTAAACTCTGGGAGTTGGTGATGGACAGGGAGGCCTGGCATGCTGTGGTTCACAGCGTCGCAGAGACAGTCATGACTGAGCGACTGAACTGAACTGAACTGAACACAACATTGTAAATCAACTATACTTCAATTAAAAAGTAGCATGACTGGGAAAAAAAAAAAAAAGATTGGTATATTTCATTGTATGTAAAGTTTATATCCAAAGAAAACTGCTGTAAAAAAAAAAAAACATGGCTTACTACTAAGTGGCAGGCTTGCTGAAATACTTCCAGAGAGACATACTGATGTCTGCAATTTACCAGAAAATGCACCAAGGATAAAGGTCAATTGATGATTGGACAGAGGCATCAGCAAATGGATAGATACATGACAAAGCCAGTATTGTAAAATTGTTACAAAAGCAGACCTCTACACATGCTGTCTACAAGAGACCCACCTCATAACAAGGGACACATACAGCGTGAACATAAAGGTTTCGAAGAAGGTATGTCACGCAAATGGAGACCAAAAGAAAGCAGGAGTATCAATACTCATATCAGATAAAATAGACTTTGAAAGAAAGGCTGTGAAAAGAGACAAAGAAGGACACTACATAAGGATCAAAGGATCAAACCAAGAAGGTATAACAATTATATACAAATACACACCCAACATAGGAGAAGCTCGTTACACGTAATGCAAATGCTAACAATTAGGAAAGGGGAAATTAACAGTAGCACAACAAGAATAGAAGACTTTAATACACAATTCACGCCTATGGATAGATCAACCAAACAGAAAATTAGCAAGGAAACACAAAGTTTAAATGATGCAATGGACCAGTTAGACCTAACTGATATCCTTAGAACATTTCACCCGAAAACAATGAAATTCAACTTTTTCTCAAGTGGACATGGAACAATCTCCAGAATAGATCACAGTCTGGGCCATGAATCTATCCTTGGTAAATTCAAAAAAATTGAAATCACTTCAAGCAGCTTTTCTGATCACAATGAGGTAAGATTAGATGTCAAGTACAGGGAAAAAAATATTAAAAATAAAAACATATGGAGGCTAAACAGCGTGCTTCTATATAACCAACAAATTACAGAAGAAATAAAAAAGAAATCAAAATATGCATAGAAACAAATGAAAATTAAAACACGAGGACCCAAATCTATGGCATTCAGTAAACCAGTGCTAAGGGGCAAGTTGATAGCAATAAGAGCTTACCTCAAGAAACAAGAGAAACATCAAATAAATGACCTAAGTTTACACCGAAATCAACCAGAAAAAGGAGGAATGAAGAACACCAGGGTTAGTAGAAGGAAATAAATCATAAAGTAAGGGCAGAAAAAAGTGAAAAAAAAAAAAAAGCAGACTATAGAAAAAATCAACAAACCTAGAAGCTGGTTCTTTGAGAAGATAAATAACATAGACAAACCACTAGCCAGACACATCAGGAAAAAAAGGGAGAAGAATCAAATCAACAAAATTAGAAATGGAAATGGAGAAATCACAACAGACAACACAGAAATACAAAGGATCACAAGAGACTACGATCAGCAGCTATATGAAAATAAAATGGAAAACTTGGAAGAAATGAACGAATTCTTAGAAAAGTATAACCTTCCAAATCTGAGCCAGGAAGAAATAGAAAATCTTACTAGACCAATCAAAAGCATGGAAATTGAAACTGCAATGAAAAATCTTTGAACAAACAAAACCCAAGGACCAGTTGGCTTCACAGTTGAATCCACCAAACAATTAAGGGCTAACACCTATCCTACTAAAACTCTTCCAAATTATTGCACAATGTAAACCCCCAAACTCAATTTATGAGGCCCCCTTCACCCTAATCCCAAAACCAGCCAAAGATGCCGCCAAAAAAGAAAACTACAGGCCAATATCACTGATGAACATATGTGAAAAATGTTCAACCAATTCTAGCAAACAGAATCCAACGACATATTCAAAAAGTTAGACATCATGACCAAGTGGGTTTATTCAAGAAAGCTCCATGTGGAACAAGGTCAAGTGTATTCACTGTGTTCTCACAGCCTGAAGACAAGGGTTTCCGACTGGAGACCAGAAAATAAAGGAGAGCTCCTGGAATGCGGAGAAAAGGAGGCGGGATGGGAAAGGATTCTGTCGGCTGGCCCAGAATTAAGTGGTCTTCGAGGTGCATTAAGACCACATTGCAGGAGGAACGTGGAATGATTCTCGCGTCCACAGACACTTAAACACAACCTAGTTGTCATGAGGGAGTTTAGGCAAGATATGAAAAGCTAGATAATGGTGAAAGCTGGGAAAAAACAGAATGAATGCCCGAGGAGTGTGGCTGTGGGGCAAGGTTTGGAGGAGATGCACTCTGCCTGCTGTGTGACCCATCAGAGTTGACATAGAGGTGAGGGTCGCAGGTGAGCTTGCAGGCCACTTTAGGGCATTACAAATGCCTCATTTCTCCCAGCAAATCATCTGAATTGCTCACCATTCCCCGCTAGACATGTCAGGATGGGGCTTTGTGATGTCAAAACTCACCCAGGGCCACCATTGGCTGGGAAAGAGACTTGCTGACCTCATAAAGCATGAGGGTGAGGCTACAGGGGAGGGTATATATAGGGGTGCTCAGGGGCTCTGAGCAGACCACTGTGAGTCCTCCAAATGACTGAGGTGTCTAGGAAACCACAAGGCTCCAGAGTAGTTATGGATCATGCACCTCCTGTTACACAGGAGAAGATGAAGACCTCCTATCAACTGAGGTCCAGAAAAAATGTCAAGGTGAGCTGAACCCAGCCAAACTCCTCTTGCCCATCGGCCCGACCCCAAAAGACCCCGTCCCCTGTCCTTGCCTGGCACATAACCCTTCTCTGCCCACACCCCTTCTCCTGAAGCCATCGTTCCCACTTGTCTTCACACTCTTCCCTAAACCAGGGCCATTATTTGCTCCTCCGCTTGTTTTCTCTAGGTGGCCAGGGCAACCGTGAGGGTGAATAATCCCATTCCGGCAAAGCTGCCTAAGAAAACTCAGAAAACTCCCACCACAACAAAGCTTAAGAAAATCAGATGCTCAAAGCTCTGTAGCCAGAGTTCCAAGGCAAATGAACATCTGAATCAGAAGGAACCAGAGGAGGTCCCAGAGACCACAGAGAACCCTGCCATTCCAGTTAATCAGAATGAACCAGAGGAGGTCACTGACACCACAGAGACACCTGCCATTCCAGCTACTCAGAAGGAACCAGAGGAAGTCCCAGAGATCACAGAGACCCTGCCATTCCAGCTAATCAGAACGAACCAGAGGAGGTCCCAGAGGCAACGGAGACTCCTGCCATTCCAGCTGGACCAGTGGGCAGCCAGTGACTTCGGGGCATGGCTAGAGACTTCAGAAATGCTCGGGGGTCTCGCCACTGAGTACTGGCCAACAGTAGAGATGCTGAATATTATAGCAACTGCATACATTGATAACGAAAATAAAATCAACCTGATGTGAAATTATGTTTGTCTCTGAGTTCTCTGATAGTGGGGGGCAGAGAGGGCAGGGAAGGGATAAGTGTGTGAGGAGGGAGGGAGATGGCTTCTGTGGAGTTGGAGATGGGACCAGAAGGCCCAGGTTGCCAGAAAGTAGGGGAAGAACTGGTTCCAGACTGAACTTCAAAGACACACTTCCCATGGGAGAAGACAAGAGGACTTGGTGTTACTCTGTGTGAGTGCAGAGATGGATACTTAGCTGGGGAGCTGTGTCGTGTGTGTGTGTGGGGGGTGCTGTGCCATTTACTAAAAAGGCATACAAAGCAGCTGCCCCATCAACATAATGGAATATTGGCATTTGCAGCAACATGGAAAGCAGAATATTTAGTAAAATAACTCAGAGAGATAGACAAATAGTGTATGATATCACTCATAAAATATAAACATACCACAAAGTAGAGAATATGATAAAAATGGAGGCGCACAGATATAGAGAAGCATCTACTGGTTACAAGCAGGGAGGGGAAGAGGGAGGGGCAATACAGAGGTGGGGATGTGGGAGGCATGAAGTGTTAGTTAGGTGGAAGATGAGCTCAGGTATGTATTGTACAACATGGGGAATAGAGCCAGGACTTTGTCATAACTATAAATGGAAAGCAAGCTCTACCAGTTGTATAATAAGAAAGAAAAGGAAAGAAAGTGGGGGGAGGAAGGAGGGAAGAAAGGAAGGAAAAGAATGGCGTTTTTGGAGGTCCAAAAGCCAATACTGATTAGGCCCTTTTTAGCAAAGGAATGTATTTTATTTTATTTTATTTATTTTAATTGGTGGGTAATTACTTTACAATATTGTGGTGGTTTTTGCCATACATTAACATGAATCAGCCATGAGTGTACATGTGTTCCCCATCCTGATCCCCCCTCCCACTTCCCTCCCAATCCCATGCCCCTGGGTCATCCCAGTGCACCAGCCATGAGCACCTTGTCTTACGCATCGAACATGGACTGGCTATCTCTTTCACATATGATAATATACATGTTTAAATGCTATTCTCTTAGATCATCCCACCCTCGCTGTCTCCCACAGACTCCAAAAGGCTGTTCTGTAAATCTGTGTCTCTTTTGCTGTCTCCCATATAGGGTTATCATTACCATCTTTCTAAATTCCATATATATGCCTTAGTAAAGTTTATTGGTGTTTTTCTTTCTGACTTACTTCACTCTGTATAATAGGCTTCAGTTTCATCTACCTCATTAGAACGGATTCAAATGTGTTCTTTTTAATGGGTGAGCAATATTCCATTGTGCCTATGTACCACAGCTTTCTTTCCCATATGTCTGCTGATGGACATCTAGGTTGCTTCCATGCCCTGGCTATTGTAAACAGTGCTGTGGTGAACATTGGGGCACTCGTGTGTTTTTCTCTTCTGGGTGAATCACGATTTGAATGAGGAGAAACCATGATGACTCTTAGCCTGTTAGTGGGAAACCCTGCACATGAGTTTGGTTGAAGGACTGGGACCAAAGCTGGTGATGGTTGTTTCAAACCGTCTGAGAGTGCTCAGATGGACATGTGGGGTGCTGTCCTGCTGGGGGACATCTCTGCTTGCTCTGTTATCACCAGCAAAAGAGGATTTTCTTTCCTTCCTTTCATTTCCCTTGTTTCCCTTTCTCCCTCTTTCCTCCCTTCCTGCCTTTCTTTCACAAACATTCCATGTGCTGTGCTGTGCTGTGCTGTATTTCCTTGCTCAGCCTGGTCCAGCTCTTTTTGACCCATGGAATCTAGCCCGCCAGCCTCCTCTGTCCATGGGGATTCTCCAGGCAGGAATACTGGAGCAGGGTGCCATTCCCCCGACCAAGGGATCTTCCCAACCCAGGGATTGAATCCCGGTCTCCCATGTTGCAGGTGGGTTTTTTTGTTGTTATTGTTTTTTTCTTTTTTTTTTTTTTTTTTTTTTTTACTGTCTGAGCCACCAGGAAACCCTTAAAATGGGCTTCATCTGACACTATGTTTTTCATATCTGTAAGATCAAATGTGGTCTGTTTTAGGATTTCCATGTCTCTCCTTACATTTAGAACACAAAAATCACAGGCATTACAAGTATCTTAATGTCTCTGTCTGCAATTTCTAAAATCTATGCCACTTCTGCCTGAGTTTCAGTTCTCAAGGGAATTTTAGTATGATTTTTCTTCCCTTTGTGAGATTTAATATGTTCTTAACTTCGTTCGGGACTAGTTCCATTCTCTTCTTGTGAATTGGCTGCTCATGTCTTTAAACATGTCTTCATAAATTTAAAGGCCAGTGATACATCTTTCTTATAAAGTGTTGGCTCGTGCCTCTTGCCCATTTTTCTTTCAGGCTTTAAGATCTTTCTTCTCAAAATTGTAAGAGTCATCTTTTGGGTTTGTATATGGCGTATTTTTTCTACCTCTTAAAATGTTCAGCAGTGTGATGGAACCTGGGTGAGTAAGCAACAAATGAACACCAGGATGTGAACACTTCACAGGAAACCCAGGGAGACCCACTAAGCCAACAAACTGTCCCCAGGGGTGCACCTCAGGCTGGTTGACCCTACAAGTCTATTGGAAGAACGAGGACTGAGGTGGAGCACACAATCCATTCCCCTTTCCTCCAGAGCCAACCAGCTCAATGAGAGACCGTGGGAACTAGATGCACAGGAAAGGATTATTCAGTGTTTTATTCAAGAAGCTGGAGGTTTGTGGCAGCTGCTCACTGAAGTGAATTCCACCATGGTTTTGGCTGTGAGGTCAGCTCCAAGGGAGCTTCCAGCAAGAAAACAAGATGAGAAAAGAGATTTGTGGGGGCACGTGTTGAGAAGACCCTTGCACACAAGGCTCACACAGCTCTGGTCAAGCTCCACCCCTTGCTGGGAATACTAATCAGCCGCAGGTGGTCATTTCCTGCATGGGATCCCCCAGCACAACCTGAAACAAGCACTTCTCTGCCCCATCCCCATCACCCTGTTCAAACGCAAGCCTGGGTAGTACTCCTAGGGAGGTGACCCTGAGTCCTAAACTTGAAACGAGACAGCTCCGTGTGGAGCAAGGGCAAGTGTATTCAATGCGTTCTCACAGCCTGAAGACAAGGGTTTCCGACTGGAGACCAGAAAACGGAGGCGAGTTCCGGGAACACTGAGACAAGAAGGCGGGATGGAAAGGTTTCTGTCGGCTGGCCCAGAATTCAATGGGCTTCACGGTGCTTTAAGACCGCACTGCAAAGGGAAAGTGGAATGATACTCCTTTCCATAGACACTTAAACACAGCCTAGTTGTCGTAGAGGGATTTCAGGCAAGATATTCAAAACTAGATAAAGGTGAAAGGTGAGAGAGAACAGAATGAATGCCCGAGGAGTGTGGCTGTGGGGAAGGTTTGTAGGAGATGCACTCTGCCTGCCATGGGACCCATGAGTTGACGTGGAGAGATGAGGGTGGCAGGTGAGTTTGGAGGCCTCTTTAGGGGAATTACAAATGCTTCATTTCTCCCAGAAAATCATCTGAGTTGCTCCCCATCCTCCACTAGACATGTCAGGATGGGTCTTTGTGATGTCAAGGCTCACCCGGGGCCACCATTGGCTGGGGAAGAGACTTGCTGATCTCATAAACCGTAACGGTGTGGCCCCCTGGAGATGGGTATATATAAGGGTCCTCTGGGGCTCTGAGGCAGACTACTGGGATCCTTCAGAATGACTAAGGTCACTGGGAAGCCACAAGGCTTAGAGCAGTTACATAAGAGCCATTTCCATATACCCAGGGTGAAAAGATGAACACCTCCTATCAACTGAAGTCCAAAAGGTGAGCTGAACCCACCTAAGCTCCTCTTATCTTTCTTTGTTTGACTTACTTTTTATGATCATTTCTAGGTGCATCCATGTTGACAAAATAGCATTGTTTCATTCTTTCTTATGGTTAGTATTCCATTGTATGTATAAAATATCTTTCTTTATCCATTCACCTATGAATGGGCACTTAAGGTTGTTTCCATTTCTTTGCTACTGTACTTGGTACTACTGTAAACACTGCTGTGCATGTCTCTTTTGTGATGGGAGTTTTCATCTTTGCTGGATATATGCCCAGTAGTGGGATTGCTGGATCATATGCTAACTCTATTTTTAGTTTGTTTCAAAAGCTGCATACTGGGGAGGGAGATGGGCAGGAGGTTCTAAAAGGAGGGTACATATGTATACATATGGCTGATTCATGTTGAGGTTGGACAGCAAACAACAAAATTCTGTAAAGCAACTATCCATCAATAAGAAAATAAAAATTTATTTTAAAAGAACCGCTTACTGTTTTCCATAGTGACAGCATCAGTTTCTTGACTTTCATGTATAGGATGTTGTTAATCTTGCTGCAGTGCATGGTCGACTTACATGTGTTTTTCAAAATCTGTGTTTTTTTATTTTTTAAAGCACTTTGAGCTGTATTTAACTGTTGATGTTTCCTTCCTGAGAGTGTTCTGGATTTTCTTTTTCACTTTTTTTCTTTTTTGGATGAATCACCCCTGACATAGTCAAGGGTAGGTCTCATGTTGAGTCCAGCGGCCTTGTGTATATCATATATCCATCAGCGATAGTTTGAAGGCTGCCATTACAGAGAAAACCCTCTACGCTGCCAGGCTTTATGATTCCCTCCTCTTTTGGGGTAGCCTGCCCCATCTGAGGGTTTTTGTCATGCCCGGTTGTACAGTAGAGTAGAACGAGCCAGAGGATGCAACAAAACCCGGTGTCTCCTCACTCTTGGATTTTTGAAGTAAATCTTCCTATTCTCTTTAAGTTGAAGACAGTGGGAGCTGGTTTTACGTGTACAGATTCTTGTTCCGTGACACTGAGACTACTCCATGTATTCAGCTGTGCTTGTTTTCACCTACATATGATTAGAAGGTGTTTCGCCTACCACTCTTGCTGCAATAGGTTTACGTGGATTCTGTATTTTATATGTATCTGTGGGAAGAAATTAATGCCAAACTACAGATATTTAACTTCCTTCCACCAGGGTCCACCCATAGGTTTCTTGCCAGGTTGGATGTCCATGTCACCTTTGTGTGGGTGCTCACTGCAGTGGATTTTTGTATCCCACCTCTCTGTTGCATCACCTGATGTTCCTTGAATCAAACCTCCTTCACTCAGTGGGATGATCTCTGAGTTTATCTATCTCTGAAGTTGTCCTTCTTTCAGATTTCAGTCCTTGATTCAAAATTCATTCTAGACCTGTATCAATTTCCCTATACATTCCTCTGTCCAGGTATGCTATCTTAACTTTAATCTCTTTGATGTTTTGAATGGTTTCCATGGGACCTGGTTTGGGGTGTGTGGTGTTCGAAATCTGTTCATTTCTGAACTACTCCAGGAGAGGACCTGGTTTATCATACTGTCTCTGCTTCTTTGTTTATTTATTTATTTGTCTTTCATGGGAGTGCACTTTTCTAATCATGCTCATAGTGCCTCTTATCAGGTTCATCCCACCAGTAACCTAAAGTGTCCACTGAACTAATGCTATTTTACCACTGATTCCATGTACAGCTTTAGATGGTGACTTATTTTCGGGCTGAGGCAGAGATGATCATATCCTCAACAGCTTAGATGTTCGTATCTGTTAGATTTCATTCTATGTGCACATTGTCATCAGCTTTTTTCATGAGGCACGGAATTGTGTTTACCCGTTCATATCCTCTACCTGTTAACTTCCCCTGTGTTTATTTTTTCTCCTATGTGAGCCCTGGCAATTTGTAAAGACTGGGTATGGGTTAGAGCTCAGCACCGTTGTGAACACTGGGTCCATCAGCATTCTAAGGTTGCTATTATAGAAAATATACACAAGGCGGCAACATTTCTACTTTCCCTCCTCTTGTTACTATGGTAAAACCCCTCTGTGCTTCTCCCAGGCCTGGTTGTAAATGAGAGGAAAAGGAGACCCTGGAAGTTACCAAAAGCTTTTGTCTCTTTAGCATTTGAGGTTTTTTTTTAAGTGAAACTTTTATTTCTCATTTAAGACAATTTACACTGTTGTAGTTGTTGCAGTGAACCAGTTTCTCCTTTGGTTTCACATATACCTGGAGGTGTTCAGCTGTGGTTACTGTCACAGCTGTTTTTAGAATCTCTTGAGCACATTTCTCTTGATACAAGAAGTCCATGTGGATTATGAATTGCATAGGCATTTGAGTGAATAAATTTATTCCAGCCTTCACATTTCAGGGTCTCACCCACCAACACCTTTGCTAACCGTAATTTTCTTACCAGGAGTGCAAATCCATTTCATTTTTTTTTTTTTTTTCACTCATCGCCATCAATGTTTTCTTTTTAATCCCCTCTCGAAGGTATATGAAATGATATCTCTTTAATCTGCTCTTCTTTACTTACTGTGATTGACTCTAGATGTTTGCGTATCTCTGAAAATAGAATTTTTTCCAATTTCATAATTTTCGCATCATATTTCATTGTGTATCTCTATCACATTTCTTTCTCTTTTCATCTGCAGCCAACAATTCTCTTTCCCTTCATCTCTTTGTCGTTGTGAACGCTGCTGCAGTGCATGCAACAGACAACACAGAAATACAAAGGATCACAAAAGACTACTATCAGCAGCTATATGAAAATAAAATGGAAAACTTGGAGGAAATGGACGAATTCTTAGAAAAGTATAATCTTCCAAAACTGAGGCAGGAAGAAATAGAAAATCTTACTAGACCAATCAAAAGCATGGAAATTGAAACTGCAATGAAAAACGTTTGATCAAACAAAAGCCAAGGACCAGTTGGCTTCACAGGTGAATCCAGCAAACATTTAAGGGCTAACATCTATCCTACTAAAACTCTTCCAAATTATTGCACAATGTAAACCCCCAAACTCAATTTATGAGGCCCCCTTCACCCTAATCCCAAAACCAGCCAAAAATGCAGCCAAAAAAGAAAACTACAGGCCAATATCACTGATGAACATATGTGAAAAATGTTCAACAAATTCTAGCAAACAGAATCCAATGACATATTCAAAAAGTTAGACATCATGACCAAGTGGGTTTATTCAAGAAAGCTCCATGTGGAACAAGGTCAAGTGTATTCACTGTGTTCTCACAGCCTGAAGACCAGGGTTTCCGACTGGAAACCGGAAAATAAAGGAGAGCTCCTGGAACGCGGAGAAAAGGAGGCGGGATGGGAAAGGATTCTGTCAGCTGGCCCAGAATTAAGTGGTCTTCGAGGTGCATTAAGACCACATTGCAGGAGGAACGTGGAATGATTCTCGCATCCACAGATACTTAAACACAACCTAGTTGTCATGGAGGGAGTTTAGGCAAGATATGAAAAGCTAGATAATGGTGAAAGCTGGGAAAAAACAGAATGAATGCCCGAGGAGTGTGGCTGTGGGGCAAGGATTGGAGGAGATGTACTCTGCCTGCTGTGTGACCCATCAAAGTTGACATAGAGGGGAGAGTGGCATGTGAGTTTGGAACCTCTTTAGGGCATTAGAAATGCCTCATTTCTCCCAGCAAATCATCTGAATTGCTCCCCACCCCCCACTCGACATGTCAGGATGACGCTTTGTGATGTCAAAACTCACCCAGGGCCACCATTGGCTGGGGAAGAGAATTGCTGACCTCATAAATCATGAGGGTGAGGCTCCATGTGGACGGGTATATAGGGGTGCTCAGGGGCTCTGAGCAGACCACTGTGAGTCCTCCAAATGGCTGAGGTAACTAGGAAGCCACAATGCTCCATAGTAGTTTTGGAACACGCACCTCCTGTTACCCAGGAGAAGATGAAGACTTCCTATCAACTGAGGTCCAGTAAAAAATGTCTAGGTGAGCTGAACCCAGCCAAACTCTCTTGCCCATCAGCCCCACCCCAAAAAACCCCCTCCCCTGTCCTTGCCTGGCACATAACCCTTCTCTGCCCACACCCCTTCTCGTGAAGTTATCGTTGCCACCTGTGTTCACACTCTTCCCTAAACCAGTGCCATTCTTTGCTCCCCCTCTTGTTTTCTCTAGGTGGCCAGGGTAACCGTGAGGGTGAATAATCGCATTCCGGCAAAGCTGCCTAAGAAAACTCAGAAAAATCCCACCACAAAAAAAGCTTAAGAAAATCAGATGCTCAAAGATTCTGTAGCCAGAGTTCCAAGGCAAATAAACAGCTGAATCAGAAGGAACCAGAGGAGGTCCCAGAGACCACAGAGACCCCTGCCATTCCAGCTAATGAGAACGAACCAGAGGAGTTCCCAGAGGCCATGGAGACCCCTGCCGTTCCAACTGGACCAGTGGGCAGCCAGTGACTTCGGGGCATGGCTAGAGACTTCAGAAATGCTCGGGGGTCTCGCCACTGAGTACTGGCCAACAGTACAGATGCTGAATATTATAGCAGCTGCATACATAGATAATGAAAATAAAATCAACCTGATGTGAAATTAGGTTTGTCTCTGAGTTCTCTGATAGTGGGGGGCAGAGAGGGCAGGGAAGGGATAAGTGTGTGAGGAGGGAGGGAGATGGCTTCTGTGGAGTTGGAGATGGGACCAGAAGGCCCAGGTTGCCAGAAAGTAGGGGAAGAACTGGTTCCAGACTGAGCTTCAAAGACACACTTCCCATGGGAGAAGAGAAGGGGACTTGGTGTTTCTCTGTGTGAGTGAAGAGATGAATACTTAGCTTGGGAGCTGTGTCATGTGGGGGGTGGGGGGGCGTGCCATTTGCTAAAAAGGCATAGAAAGGAGCTGCCCCATCAACATAATGGAATACTGGCATTTGCAGCAACATGGAAAGAATATTGAGTAACTCACAGAGATAGACAAATAGTATATGATATCACTGATAGAATCTAAACGTACCGCAAAGTAGAGAATATGATAAAAATGGAGGTGCACAGATATAGAGAAGCATCTACTCGTTACCAGCGGGGAGGGGAAGAGGGAGGGGCAATACAGAGGTGGGGGAGTGGGAGGCACGCAGTGTTGGTTAGGTGGAAGATGAGCTCAGGTATTTATTGTACAACATGGGGAATAGAGCCATGACTTTGTCATAACTATAAATGGAAAGCAAGCTTTAGCAGTTGTATAATAAGAAAGAAAAGGAAAGAAAGTGGGGGGAGGAAGGAGGGAAGAAAGGAAGGAAAAGAATGGCGTTTTTGTAGGTCCAAAAGCCAATACTGATTAGGCCCTTTTTAGCAAAGGAATGTATTTTATTTATTTTAATTGGTGGGTAATTACTTTACAATATTGTGGTGGTTTTTACCATACATTAACATGAATCAGTCATGAGTGTACATGTGTTCCCCATCCTGATCCCCCCGCCCACCTCCCTCCCAATCCCATGCCCCTGGGTCATCCCAGTGCACCAGCCCTGAGCACCCTGTCTTATGCATCGAACATGGACTGGCTATCTCTTTCACATATGACAATATACATGTTTCAATGCTATTCTGTCAGATTATCCCACCCTCGCTGTCTCCCACAGACTCCAAAAGGCTGTTCTGTAAATCTGTGTCTCTTTTGCTGTCTCCCATATAGGGTTATCATTACCATCTTTCTAAATTCCATATATATGTCTTTGTAAAGAGTATTGGTGTTTTTCTTTCTGACTGACTTCACTCTGTATAATAGGATTCAGTTTCATCTACCTCATTAGAACGGATTCAAATGTGTTCTTTTTAATGGCTGAGCAACATTGTGCCTATGTACCACAGCTTTCTTTCCCATATGTCTGCTGATGGACATCTAGGTTGCTTCCGTGTCCTGGCTATTGTAAACAGTGCTGTGGTGAACATTGGGTCACAAGTGTCTTTTTCTCTTCTGGGTGAATCACGATTTGAATGAGGAGAAACCATGATGACTCTTAGCCTGTTAGTGGGAAACCCTGCACATGAGTTTGGTTGAAGGACTGGAACCAAAGCTTGTGATGGTTGTTACAAACCATCTGAGAGTGCTCAGATGGACATGTGGGGTGGTGTCCTGCTGGGGGACATCTCTGCTTGCTCTGTTCTCACAAGCAACAGAGGATTTTCTTTCCTTCCTTTCATTTCCCATGTTTCCCTTTCTCCCTCTTTCCTCCCTACCTGCGTTTATTTCACAAACATTCCATGTGCTGTGCTGTGCTGTATTTAGTTGCTCAGCCGGGTCCAGCTCTTTTTGAACCCATGGCCTGTAGCCCGCCAGCCTCCTCTGTCCATGGGGATTCTCCAGGCAGGCATACTGGAGCAGGCTACCATTCCCTCCTCCAGGGGATCTTCCCATCCTAGGGATTGAATCCCGGTGTCCCATGTTGCATGTGGGTTTTGTTTTCTTTTCTTTTCTTTTTTTTTAATTTGTTTGTTTTTTTACTGTCTGAGCCGCTAGGAAACCCTTAAAATGAGCTTCATCTGACACTATGTTTTTCATATCTGTAAGATCAAATGAGGTCTATTTTAAGATTTCCATGTCTCTCCTTACTTTTAGAACACACAAAACACAGTTATTCCAAGTATCTTAATGTCTCTGTCTGCAAATTTTAAAATCTATGCCACTTCTGCCTGAGATTCAGTTCTCAAGGCAATTTTAGTATGATTTTTCTTCCCTTCGTGAGATTTAATATGTTCTTAACATGGTTCGAGACTAGTTCCATTCTCTTCTTGTGAATTGGCTGCTCATGTCTTTAAACATGTCTTCATAAATTTAACAGCCAGTGATACATCTTTATTATAAAGTGTTGGCTCGTGCCTCTTGCCCATTTTTCCTTCAGGCTTTAAGATCTTTCTTCTCAAAGTTGTAAGAGTCATCTTTTGGATTTGTTTATGGCGTGTTTTTTCTACCTCTTAAAACGTTCAGCAGTGTGATGGACCCTGGGTGAGTAAGCAACAAATGGACACCAGGATGTGAACACTTCACAGGAAACACAGGGAGACACACTAAGCCAACAAACTGTCCCCAGGGTTGCACCTCAGGCTGGTTGACCCTCCGAGTCAATTGGAAAAACGAGGACTGAGGTGGAGCACACAATCCATTCCCCTTTCCTCCAGAGCCAACCAGCTCAATGAGAGACCGTGGGAACTAGATACACAGGACAGGATGACTCAGTGTTTTATCCAAGAAGCTGGAAGCTTGTGGCAGCTGCTCACTGAAGTGAATTCCACCATGGTTTTATCTGTGAGGTCAGCTCCAAGGGAGCTTCCAACAAGAAAACAAGATGAGAAAAGAGATTTGTGGGGGCACGTGTTGAGAAGACCCTTGCACACAAGGCTCACACAGCTCTGGGCTAACTCCACCTCTTGCTGGGAATACTAATCAGCTGCAGGTGGTCATTTCCTGCATGGGATCCCCCAGCACAACCTGAAATAAGCATTTCTCTGCCCCATCCCCATCACCCTTTTCAAACGCAAGCCTGGGTAGTACTCCTAGGGAGGTGACCCTGAGTCCTAAACTTGAAACGAAACAGCTCCGTGTGGAACAAGGGCAAGTGTATTCAATGCGTTCTCACAGCCTGAAGACAAGTGTTTCCGACTGGAGACCAGAAAACGGAGGCGAGTTCCGGGAACACTGAGACAAGGAGGCGGAATGGGAAGGTTTCTGTCGGCTGGCCCAGAATTCAATGGCCTTCACGGTGCATTAAGACCACACTGCAGAGGGAACGTGGAATGATGCTCCCTTCCACAGACACTTAAACACAGCGTAGTTGTCGTGGAGGGATTTCAGGCAAGATATTCAAAACTAGATAAAGGTGAAAGGTGAGAGAGAACAGAATGAATGCCCGAGGAGTGTGGCTGTGGGGAAGGTTTATAGGAGATGCACTCTGCCTGCCGTGTGACCCATGAGTTGACGTGGAGAGATGAGGGTGGCAGGTGAGTTTGGGGGCCTCTTTAGGGGAATTACAAATGCCTCATTTCTCCCACAAAATCATCTGAGTTGCTTCCCATCCTCCACTAGACATGTCAGGATGTGTCTTTGTGATGTCAAGGCTCACCCGGGGCCACCATTGGCTGGGGAAGAGACTTGCTGATCTCATAAACCGCAACGGTGTGGCCCCCTGGAGATGGGTATATATAAGGGTTCTCAGGGGCTCTGGGGCAGACTCCTGGGAGCTTTCAGAATGACTGAGATCACTGGGAAGCCACAAAGCTTAGAGCAGTTACGTAACAGCCATCTCCATATACCCAGGGGGAAAAGATGAACACCTCCTATCAGCTGAAGTCCAAAAGGTGAGCTGAACCCACCTAAGCTCCTCTTATTTTTCTCTGTTTGACTTACTTTGTATGATCATCTCTAGGTGCATCAATGTTGACAAAATAGCATTGTTTCATTCTTTCTTATGGTTAGTATTCCATTGTATGTATAAAATATCTTTCTTTATCCATTCACCTATGTATGGGCACTTAAGGTTGTTTCCATTTCTTTGCTACTGTACTTGGTACTACTATAAACACTGCTGTGCATGACTCTTTTGTGATGGGAGTTTTCATCTTTGCTGGATATATGCCCAGTAGTGGGATTGCTGGATCATATGCTAACTCTATTTTTAGTTTGTTTCAAAAGCTGCATACTGGGGAGGGAGATGGGCAGGAGGTTCTAAAAGGAGAGTACATATGTATACATGTGGCTGATTCATGTTGAGGTTGGACAGAAAACAACAAAATTCTGTAAAGCAACTATCCATCAATAAGAAAATAAAAATTAATTTAAGAAGAACTTACAGATGGCTAACAAACACATGAAAAGATTCTCAACATCACTCATTATTAGAGAAATGCAAATCAAAACCACAATGAGGTATCATTACACACCAGTCAGGATGGCTGGTATCCAAAAGTCTACAAGCAATAAATGCTGGAGAGGGTGTGGAGAAAAGGGAACCCTCTTACAGTGTTGGTGGGAATGCAAATAGTACAGCTGCTATGGAAAACAGTGTGGAGATTTCTTAAAAACCTGGAAATAGAACTGCCATATGACCCAGCAATCCCACTTCTGGGCATACACACTGAGGAAACCAGATCTGAAAGAGACATGGGCACCCCAATATTCATCACAGCACTGTTTATAATAGCCAGGACATGGAAGCAACCTAGATGCCCATCAGCAGATGAATGGATAAGGAAGCTGTGGTACATACACACCATGGAATACTACTCAGCCGTTAAAAAGAATTCATTTGAACCAGTCCTAATGAGATGGATGAAACTGGAGCCCCTTATACAGAGTGATGTAAGCCAGAAAGATAAAGAACATTACAGCATACTAACACATATATATGAAATTTAGAAAATGGTAATGATAACCCTATATGCAAAACAGAAAAAGAGACACAGAAGTACAGAACAGACTTTTGAACTCTGTGGCAGAATGTGAGGGTGGGATATTTCAAAAGAACAGCATGTATACTATCTATGGTGAAACAGATCACCAGCCCAGGTGGGATGCATGAGAGAAGTGCTTGGGCCTGGTGCACTGGGAAGACCCAGAGGAATCGGGTGGAGAGGGAGGTGGGAGGGGGGATCGGGATGGGGAATATGTGTAAATCTATGGCTGATTCATATAAATGTATGACAAAAAATAATAATAATAATAATAAAATAAAATAAACTATGTAAAATATTTGTAAAATAAATAAATAAATAAAAAAAAAAGAACTGCTTACTGCTTTCAATAGTGACAGCATCAGTTTCTTGATTTTCATGTATAGGATGTTGTTAATCTTGCTGCAGTGCATGGTCGACTTACACGTGTTTTTCAAAATCTGTGTTTCTTTATCTTTTAAAGCACTTTGAGCTGTATTTAACTGTTGCTGTTTTCTTCCTGAGAGTGTTCTGGATTTTCTTTTTCACTGTTTTTCTTTTTTGGATGAATCATCCCTGACATGGTCAAGGGTAGGTCTCATGTTGAGTCCAGCGGCCTTGTGTATATCATATATCCATCAGCGATAGTTTGAAGGCTGCCATTACAGAGAAAATCCTGTACGCTGCAAGGCTTTATGATTCCCTGCTCTTTTGGGATGGCCTGCCCCATCTGAGAGTTTTTGTCAGGCCCGGTTGTACAGTAGAGTAGAACGAGCCAGAGGATGCCACAAAACCCGGTGTCTCCTCACTTTTGGATTTTTGAAGTAAATCTTCCTATTCTCTTTAAGCTGAAGACAAGGGGAGCTGGTTTTACGTGTACAGATTCTTGTTCTGTGACACTGAGACTACTCTATGTATTCAGCTGTGCTTGTTTTCACCTACATATTATTAGAAGCTGTTTTCACTACCACTCTTGCTGCAATAGGTTTACGTGGATTCTGTATTTTATATGTATCTGTGGGAAGAAATTAATGCCCAACTACAGATGTTTCCCTTCCATCCACCAGGGTCCACCCATAGGTTTCTTGCCAGGTTGGATGTCCATGTCACCTTTGTGTGGGTGCTCACTGCAGTGGATTTTTGTATCCCACCTCTCTGTTGCATCACCTGATGTTTCTTGAATCAAACCTCCTTCACTCAGTGGGATGATCTCTGGGTTTATCTCTCTGAAGTTGTCCTACTTTCAGATTTCAATCCTTGATTCAAAATTCATTCTAGACTTGTATGAATTTCCTTATACATTCCTCTGTCCAGGTATGCTATCTTAACTTTCATCTCTTTGATGTTTTGAATGGTTTCCATGGGACCTGGTTTGGGGTGTGTGGTGTTCGAAATCTGTTCATTTCTGAACTACTCCAGGAGAGGACTTGGTATATCATACTGTCTCTGCCTCTTTGTTTATTTATTTATTTGTCTTTCATGGGAGTGCACTTTTCTAATCATGCTCATAGTGCCTCTTATCAGGTCCATCCCACCAGTAACCTAAAGTGTCCACTGAACTAATGCTATTTTACCACTGATTCCATGTACAGCTTTAGACGGTGGCCTTTTTTCGTGCTGAGCAGAGGTGATCATATCCTCAACAGCTTAGATGTTCGTATCTGTTAGATTTCATTCTATGTGCACATTGTCATCAGCTTTTTTCATGAGGCACGGAATTGTGTTTACCCGTTCATATCCTCTACCTGTTAACTTCCCCTGTGTTTATTTTTTCTCCTATGTGAGCCCTGGCAATTTGTAAAGACTGGGTATGGGTTAGAGCTCAGCACCGTTGTGAACACTGGGTCCATCAGCATTCTAAGGTTGCTGTTATAGAAAATGTCCACAAGGCGGCAGCATTTCTTCATTCCCTCCTCTTGTTGCTATGGTAACAGCCCCCTCTGAGGTTCTCCCAGGCCTGGTTGTAAATGAGAGGAAAAGGAGACCCTGGAAGTCACCAAAAGCTTTTGTCTCTTTAGCCTTTGAGGTTTTTTCTTTAAGTGAAACTTTTATTTCTCATTTAAGGCAATTTACACCCTTGTAGTTGTTGCAGGGAACCAGTTTCTCCTTCCGTTCCACAGATACCTGGAGGTGTTCAGCTGTGGTTACTGTCACAGCTGTTTTTAGAATCTCTTGAGCACATTTCTCTTGATACAAGAAGTCCATGTGGATTATGAATTGCATAGGCATTTGAGTGAATAAATTTATTCCAGCCTTCAGCTTTCAGGCTCTCACCCACCAACACCCTTTGCTAACCGTAATTTTCTAACCAGGAGTGCAAGTCCATTTCACTTTTTTTTTCTTTTCACTCATCGCCATCAATGTTTTCTTTTTAATCCCCTCTTGAAGGTATATGATATGATATCTCTTTAATCTGCCCTTCTTGACTTACTGTGATTAACTCTAGATGTTTTCGTATCTCTGAAAATGGAATTTTTTCCAATTTCATAATTTTGGCATCATATTTCATTGTGTATTTCTGTCACATGTCTTTGTCTTTTCATCTGCACCCAACAATTCTCTTTCCCTTCATCTCTTGGTCGTTGTGAATGCTGCTGCAGTGCATGCAACAGACAACACAGAAATACAAAGGATCACAAAAGACTACTATCAGCAGCTATATGAAAATAAAATGGAAAACTTAGAGGAAATGGACAAATTCTTAGAAAAGAATAACCTTCCAGAACTGAGCCAGGAAGAAATAGAAAATCTTACTAGACCAATCAAAAGCATGGAAATTGAAACTGCAATGAAAAATCTTTCAACAAACAAAAGCCAAGGACCAGTTGGTTTCACAGGTGAATCCACCAAACAATTAAGGGCTAATACCTACCCTACTCAAACTCTTCCAAATTATTGCACAATGTAAACCCACAAAATCAATTTATGAGGGCCTCTTCACCCTAATCCCAAAACCAGCCAAAAATGCAGCCAAAAAAGAAAACTACAGGCCAATATCACTGATGAACATATGTGAAAAATGTTCAAAAATTCTAGCAAACAGAATCCAATGACATATTCAAAAAGTTAGACATCATGACCAAGTGGGTTTATTCAAGAAAGCTCCATGTGGAACAAGGTCAAGTGTATTCACTGTGTTCTCACAGCCTGAAGACAAGGGTTTCGGACTGGAGACCAGAAAACAGAGGAGAGCTCCTGGAATGTGGAGAAAAGGAGGCGGCATGGGAAAGGATTCTGTCGGCTGCCCAGAATTAAGTGGTCTTCGAGGTGCATTAAGACCACATTGCAGGAGGAACATGGAATGATTCTCGCTTCCACAGACAATTAAACACAACCTAGTTGTCAGGGAGGGAGTTTAGGCATGATATGAAATGTTGGATAACAGTGAAAGCTGAGAGAGAACAGAATGAATGGCCAAGGAGTGTGGCTGTGGGGCAAGGTTTGGAGGAGATGCACTCTGCTTGCTGTGTGACCCATCAGATTTGACATAGAGGTGAGAGAGGCAGGTGACTTTGGAGGCTTCTTTAGGGCATTGCAAATGCCTCATTTCTCCAAGCAAATCATCTGAATTGCTCCCCATCATCCGCTAGAAATGTCAGGATGGGGCTTTGTGATGTCAAAGCTCACCCAGGGCCACCATTGGCTGGGGAAAAGACTTGCTGACTTCATAAATCATGAGGGAGGGGCTCCATTGGGACGGGTATATATAGGGGTGCTCAGGGGCTCTGAGCAGACCACTGTGAGTCCTCCAAATGACTGAGGTGACTGGGAACTCACAAGGCTCCAGAGTAGTTATGGAACATGCACCTCCTGTTACCCAGGAGAAGATGAAGACCTCCTATCAACTGAGATCCAGAAAAAAATGTCTAGGTGAGCTGAACCCAGCCATATTCTCTTGCTGATTGGTCCCACGCAAAAGACCCCCTCCCATGTCCTTGCCTGGCACATAACCATTCTCTGCCCACACCCCTTCTCCTGAAGCCATCGTTCACACCTGTCTTCACACTCTTCCCTAAACCAGTGCCATTCTTTGCTCCGCCACTTGTTTTCTCTAGGTGGCCAGTGTAACCGTGAGGGTAAATAATCCCATTCCGGCAAAGCTGCCTAAGAAAACTTAGAAAACTCCCACCACAAAAAAGCTTAAGAAAATCAGAAGCTCAAAGCTCTGTAGCCAGAGTTCCAAGGCAAAGAACAGATGAATCAGAAGGAACCAGAGGAGGACCCAGAGACCACAGAGACCCCTGCCATTCCAGTTAATCAGAGTGAACCAGAGGAGGTCTCAGAGACCACGGAGACCCCTGCCATTCCAGCTGGACCAGTGGACAGCCAGTGATTTTGGGGCATGGCTAGAGATTTCAGAAATGCTCGGGGGTCTCACCACTGAGTACTGGCCAACAGTACAGATGCTGAATATTATAGCAACTGCATACATTGATAACGAAAATATAATCAACCAGATGTGATATTATGTTTGTCTCTGAGTTCTCTGATAGTGGGGGGCAGAGAGGGCAGGGAAGGGATAAGTGTGTGAGGAGGGAGGGAGATGCCTTCTGTGGAGTTGGAGATGGGACCAGAAGGCCCAGGTTGCCAGAAAGTAGGGGGAAGTACTGGTTCCAGACTGAGCTTCAAAGACACACTTCCCATGGGAGAAGAGAAGAGATCTTGGTGTTTCTCTGTGTGAGTGCAGAGATGGATACTTAGCTGGGGAGCTCTGTCATGTGTGTGTGTGTGTGTGGGGGGGGGGCGTGAAATTTGCTAAGAAGGCATACAAAGCAGCTGCCTCTTCAAAAGAATTGAATATTGGCATTTCCAGCAACATGGTAGGTAGAATATTGAGTAAAATAACTCACAGAGATAGAAGAATACAGAATGATATCACTGATAGAATCTAAACATACTGAAAAGAAGTGAATATGATGAAAATAGACGCGCGCAGGTACAGAGAAGCATCTACTGGTTACCAGCGGGGAGGGGAAGAGAGAGGTGCAATACAGAGATGGGGGAGTGGGAGGCACGCAGTGTTAGTTAGGTGGAAGATGAGCTCAGGGATACATTGTACATCATGGGGAATAGAGCCAGGATTTTGTCATAACTATAAATGGAAAGCAAGCTTTAACAGTTGTATAATAAGAAAGGAAAGGAAAGAAAGTGGGGTGAGGAAGGAGGGAAGAAAGGAAGGAAAAGAATGGCGTTTTTGGAGGTCTAAAAGCCAATACTGATTAGGCGCTTTTTAGCAAAGGAATGTATTTTATTTTCTTTTATTTATTTTAATTTGTGGGTAATTACTTTACAATATTGTGGTGGTTTTTGACATACAATAACATGAATCAGCCATGAGTGTATTTGTGTTCCTCATCCTGATCCCCCCTCCCACCTCCCTCCCCATCCCATGCCTCTGGGTCATCCCAGTGCACCAGCCCTGAGCACCCTGTCTTATGCATAGAACATGGACTGGCTATCTCTTTCACATATGATAATATACATGTTTCAATGCTCTTCTGTCCTATCATCCGACCCTGGTTGTCTCCCACAGACTCCAAAATGCTGTTCTGTAAATCTGTGTCTCTTTTGCTGTCTCCCATATAGGGTTATCATTACCATCTTTCTAAATTCCGTATATATGCCTTAGTAAAGTGTATTGGTGTTTTTCTTTCTGACTCATTTCACTCTGCATAATAGGCTCCAGTTTCATCTACCTCATTAGAATGGATTCAAATGTGTTCTATTTAATGGCTGAGAAATATTCCATTGTGCCTATGTACCACAGCTTTCTGTCCCATATGCCTGCTGATGGACATCTAGGTTGCTTCCATGCCCTGGCTATTGTAAACTGTGCTGTGGTGAACATTGGGGCACACGTGTCTTTTTCTCTTCCGGGTGAATCACGATTTGAATGAGGAGAAACCATGATGACTATTAGCCTGTTAGTGGGAAACCCTGCACATGAGTTTGGTTGAAGGACTGGGACCAAAGTTGGTGATGGTTGTTTCAAACCGGCTGAGAGTGCTCAGATGGACATGTGGGGTGCTGTCCTGCTGGGGTACATCTCTGGTTGCTCTGTTCTCACCAGCAACAGAGGATTTTCTTTCCTTCCTTTCATTTCCCTTGTTTTCCTTTCTCCCTCTTTCCTCCTTACCTGCCTTTCTTTCACAAACATTCCATGTGCTGTGCTGTGGTGTATTTCATTGCTCAGCTGGGTCCAGCTCTTTTTGACCATATGGACTGTAGCCCGCCAGGCTCCTCTGTCCATGGGGATTCTCCAGACAGGCATACTGGAGCAGGCTGCCATTCCCCCCTCCAGGAGAATCTTCCCAACACAGGGATTGAATCCCGGTCTCCCATGTTGCAGGTGCGTTTTTGTGTTTTTTTTTTTTTTTTTTTTACTGTCTGAGCCACCAGGAAACCTTTAAAGGGGGCTTCAACTGACTCTATGTTTTTCATATCTGTAAGATCAAATGGGGTCTATTTTAGGATTTCCATGTCTCTCCTTACTTTTAGAACACACAAAACAAAGTCATTCCAAGTATCTTAATGCCTCTGTCTGCAATTTCTAAAATCTATGCCACTTCTCCCTGAGTTTCAGTTCTCAAGGGAATTTTAGTATGATTTTTTCTTTTCTTCGTTAGATTTAATATCTTCTTAACGTAGTTCGGGGCTAGTTCCATACTCTTCTTGTGAATTGGCTGCTCATGTCTTTAAACATGTCTTCATAAATTTAAAGGCCAGTGATACATCTTTCTTATAAAGTGTTGGCTCGTGCCTCTTGCCCATTTTTCTTTCAGGTTTTAAGATCTTCTCAAAATTGTAAGAGTCATCTTTTGGGTTTGTTTATGGCGTTTTTTTTTTTTTTTTTCTACCTCTTGAAATATTCAGCAGTGTGATGGACCCTGGGTGAGTAAGCAACAAATGGACACCAGGATATGAACACTTCACAGGAAACCCAGGGAGACCCACTAAGCCAACAAACTGTCCCCAGGGGTGCACCTCAGGCTGGTTGACCCTATGAGTCAATTGGAAAAACGAGGACTGAGGTGGAGCACACAATCCATTCCCCTTTCCTCCAGAGCCAACCAGCTCAATGAGAGACCGTGAGAACTAGATGCACAGGACAGGATGACTCCATGTTTTATCCAAGAAGCTGGAAGCTTGTGGCAGCTGCTCATGGAAATGAATTCCACCATGGTTTTGGCTGTGAGGTCAGCTCCACGGGAGCTTCCAGCAAGAAAACAAGATGAGAAAAGAGATTTGTGAGGGCACGTGTTGAGAAGACCCTTGCACACAAGGCTCACACAGCTCTGGGCAAGCTCCACCCCTTGCTGGGAATACTAATCAGCCGCAGGTGGTCATTTCCTGCATGGGATCCCCCAGCACAACCTCAAACAAACATTTTTCTGCCCCATCCCCATCACCCTGTTCAAACGCAAGCCTGGGTAGTACTCCTAGGGAGGTGACCCTGAGTCCTAAACTTGAAACGAGACAGCTCCGTGTGGAGCAAGGGCAAGTGTATTCAATGCGTTCTCACAGCCTGAAGACAAGGGTTTCCGACTGGAGACCAGAAAACGGAGGCGATTTCCCGGAACACTGAGACAAGGGGTCGGGATGGAAAGGTTTCTGTCAGCTGGCCCAGAATTCAATGGGCTTCACGGTGCATTAAGACCACACTGCAGAGGGAACGTGGAATGATGCTCCCTTCCACAGACACTTAAACACAGCGTAGTTGTCGTGGAGGGATTTCAGGCAAGATATTCAAAACTAGATAAAGGTGAAAGTGATAGAGAACAGAATGAATGCCCGAAGAGTGTGGCTGTGGGGAAGGTTGGTAGGAGATGCACTCTGCCTGCCGTGTGACCCATGAGTTAACGTGGAAAGATGAGGGTGGCAGGTGAGTTTGGAGACCTCTTTAGGGGAATTACGAATGCCTCATTTCTCCCATAAAATTATCTGAGTTGCTCACCTTCCTCCACTAGACCTTTCATGATGGGTCTTTGTGATGTCAAGGCTCACCCGGGGCCACCATTGGCTGGGGAAGAGACTTGCTGATCACATAAACCTTAACGGTGTAGCCCCCTGGTGATGGGTATATATAAGGGTGCTCTTGGGCTCTGGGGCAGACTCCTGGGAGCCTTCAGAGTGACTAAGGTCACTGGGAAGCCCAATGCTTAGAGCAGGTACATAACAGCGATCTCCATATACCCAGGGGGAAAAGATGAACACCTGCCATCAACTGAAGTCCAAAAGGTGAGCTGAACCCACCTAAGCTCCTCTTATCTTTCTCTCTTTGACTTACCTTGGATGATCATTTCTAGGTGCATCCATGTTGACAATATAGCATTGTTTCATTCTTTCTTATGGTTAATGTTCCATTGTATGTATAAAATATTTTTTTTATCTATTCACCTTTGTATGGGCATTTAAAGTTGTTTCCATTTCTTTGCTACTGTACTTGGTACTACTATAAACACTGCTGTGCATGTCTCTTTTCTGATGGGAGTTTTCATCTTTACTGGATATATGCCCAGTAGTGGGACTGCTGGATCATATGCTAACTCTATTTTTAGTTTGTTTCAAAAGCTGCATCCTGGGGAGGGAGATGGGCAGGAGGTTCTAAAAGGAGGGGACATATGTATACATATGGCTGATTCATGTTGAGGTTGGATAGAAAACAACAAAATTCTGTAAAGCAACTATCCATCAGTAACAAAATAAAAATTAATTTAAAAAGAACTGCTTACTGTTTTCAATGGTGACAGCATCAGTTTCTTCACTTTTATGTATAGGATGTTGTTAATCTTGCTGCAGTGCATGGTCGATTTACACGTGTTTTTCAAAATCTGTGTTTCTTTATTTTTTAAAGCACTTTGAGCTGTAATTAACTGTTGATGTTTCCTTCCTGAGAGTGTTCTGGATTTTCTTTTTCACTGTTTTTCTTTTCTGGATGAATCACCCCTGACATGGTCAAGGGTAGGTCTCATGTTGAGTCCAGCGGCCTTGTGTATATCATCTATCCATTAGCGATAATTTGAAGGCTGCCATTACAGACAAAACCCTCTATGCTGCAAGGCTTTATGATTCCCTGCTCTTTTGGGGTGGACTGCCCCATCTGAGTGTTTTTGTCAGGCCCGGTTGTACAGTAGAGTAGAACGAGCCAGAGGATGCCACAAAACCCGGTGTCTCCTCACTCTTGGATTTTTGAAGTAAATCTTCCTATTCTCTTTAAGTTGAAGACAAGGGGAGCTGGTTTTACGTGTACAGATTCTTGATCCTTGACACTGAGACTACTCTATGTATTCAGCTGTGCTTGTTTTCACCTACATATTATTAGAAGCTGTTTTCACTACCACTCTTGCTGCAATAGGTTTACGTGGATTCTGTATTTTATATGTATCTGTGGGAAGAAATTAATGCCCAACTACAGATGTTTCCCTTCCATCCACCAGGGTCCACCCATAGGTTTCTTGCCAGGTTGGATGTCCATGTCACCTTTGTGTGGGTGCTCACTGCAGTGGATTTTTGTATCCCACCTCTCTGTTGCATCACCTGATGTTTCTTGAATCGAACCTCCTTCACTCAGTGGGATGATCTCTGGGTTTATCTATCTCTGAAGTTGTCCTACTTTCAGATTTCAATCCTTGATTCAAAATTCATTCTAGACCTGTATGAATTTCCTTATACATTCCTCTGTCCAGGTATGCTATCTTAACTTTCATCTCTTTGATGTTTTGAATGGTTTCCATGGGACCTGGTTTGGGGTGTGTGGTGTTCGAAATCTGTTCATTTCTGAACTGCTCTAGGAGAGGACCTGGTTTATCATACTGTCTCTGCCTCTTTGTTTATTTATTTGTCTTTCATGGGAGTGCACTTTTCTAATCATGCTCATAGTGCCTCTTATCAGGCCTATCCCACCAGTAACCTAAAGTGTCCACTGTACTAATGCTATTCTACCACTGATTCCATGTACAGCATTAGACAGTGGCTTTTTTTCGTGCTGAGGCAGAGGTGATCATATCCTCAACAGCTTAGATGTTGGTATCTCTGAGATTTCATCCTATGTGCACATTGTCATCAGCTTTTTTAATGAGGCACGGAATTGTGTTTGCCCGTTCATATCCTCTACCTGTTACCTTCCCCTCTGTTTATTTTTTCTCCTATGTGAGCCCTGGCAATTTGGAAAGAGTGGGTATGGGTTAGAGCTCAGCACCGTTGTGAACACTGGGTCCATCAGCATTCTAAGGTTGCTGTTATAGAAAATGTCCACAAGGCGGCAGCATTTCTTCATCCCCCCCTCCTCTTGTTGCTATGGTAATAGCCCCCTCTGAGGTTCTCCCAGGCCTGGTTGTAAGTGAGAGGAAAAGGAGACCCTGGAAGTCACCAAAAGCTTTTTTCTCTTTAGCCTTTGAGGTTTTTTCCTTAAGTGAAACTTTTATTTCTCATTTAAGGCAATTGACACCGTTGTAGTTGTTGCAGGGAACCAGTTTCTCCTTCCGTTCCACAGATACCTAGAGGTGTTTAGCTGTGGTTACTGTCAGAGCTGTTTTTAGAATCTGTTGAGCACATTTCTCTTGATACAAGAAGTCCATGTGGATTATGAATTGCATAGGCATTCGCGGGGATAAATTTATTCCAGCCTTCACCTTTCAGACTCTCACCCACCAACACCCTTTGCTAACCGTAATTTTCTTACCAAGAGTTCAAGTCCATTTCACTTTTTTTTTTTTTTTTCCACTCAACGCCGTCAATGTTTTCTTTTTAATCCCCTCTCGAAGGTACATGATATGATATCTCTTTAATCTGCCCTTCTTTACTTACTGTGATTAACTGTAGATGTTTGCATATCTCTGAAAATGGAATTTTTTCCAATTTCATCATTTTGGGATCATATTTCATTGTGTATCTCTGTCACATTTCTTTCTCTTTTCATCTGCACCCAACAATTCTCTTTCCCTTCATCTCTTGGTCGTTGTGAATGCTGCTGCAGTGCATGCAACAGACAACACAGAAATACAAAGGATCACAAAAGACTACTATCAGCAGCTATATGAAAATAAAATGGTAAACTTGGAGGAAATGGACGAATTCTTAGAAATGTATAACCTTCAAGAACTGAGCCAGGAAGAAATAGAAAATCTTACTAGACCAATCAAAAGCATGGAAATTGAAACTGCAATGAAAAATCTTTCAACAAACAAAAGGCAAGGACCAGTTTGTTTCACAGGTGAATCCACCAAACAATTAAGAGCTAACACCTATCCTATTGAATCTCTTCCAAATTATTGCACAAGGTAAACCCCCAAAATAAATTTATGAGGCCCCTTTCACCTAATCCAAAAACCAGCCAAAGATGCCACCAAAAAAGAAAACTACAGGCCAATATCACTGATGAACATATGTGAAAAATGTTCAACCAATTCTAGCAAACAGAATCCAACGACATAGTCAAAAAGTTAGACATCATGACCAAATGGGTTTATTCAAGAAAGCTCCATGTAGAAAAAGGTCAAATGTATTCACTGTGTTCTCACAGCCTGAAGACAAGGGTTTCCGACGGGAGACCAGAAAACAGAGGAGAGCTCCTGGAACGTGGAGGAAAGGAGGCGGGATGGGAAAGGATACTGTCGGCTGGCCCAGAATTAAGTGGTCTTCGAGGTTCATTAAGACCACATTGCAGAAGGAACGTGGAATGATTCTCGCTTCCACAGACACTTAAACACAACCTAGTTTTCATGGAGGGAGTTTAGGCAAGATATGAAAAGCTAGATAATGGTGAAAGCTGAGAGAGAACAGAATGAATGCCCGAGGAGTGTGGCTGTGGGGCAAGGTTTGGAGGAGATGCACTCTGCCTGCTGTGTGACCCATCAGAGTTGACATAGAGGTGAGGGTGGCAGGTGAGTTTGGAGGCCTCTGTAGGGCATTACAAATGCCTCATTTCTCCCACAAAATCATCTCACTTGCTCCCCATCCTCCGCTAAACATGTCAGGATGGGGCTTTGTGATGTCAAAGCTCACCCAGGGCCACCATTGGCTGGGTAAGAGACTTGCTGACCTCATAAACATGAGGGTGAGGCTCCATGGGGACGGGTATATATAGGGGTGCTCAGGGGCTCTGAGCAGACCACTGTGAGTCCTCCAAATGACTGAGGTGACTAGGAAGCCACAAGTCTCCAGTGTAGTTATGGAACACGCACCTCCTGTTACCCAGGAGAAGATGAAGACCTCCTATCAACTGAGGTACAGAAAAAATGTCTAGGTGAGCTGAACCCAGCCAAACTCTCTTGCCGATCAGCCCCACCCCAAAAGACCCCCTCCCCTGTCCTTGCCTGGCACATAACCCTTCTCTGCCCACACCCCTTCTCCTGAAGCCATCGTTCCCACCTATCTTCACACTCTTCCCTAAACCAGTGCCATTCTTTGCTCCCCCTCTTGCTTTCTCTAGGTGGCCAGGGTAACCATGAGGGTGAATGATCCCATTCCGGCAAAGCTGCCGAAGAAACCTCAGAAAACTCCCACCACCACAAAGCTTAAGAAAATCAGATGCTCAAAGCTCTGTAGTCAGAGTTCCAAGGCAAATGAACAGCTGAATCAGAAGGGACCAGAGGAGGTCCCAGAGACCACAGAGACCCCTGCCATTCCAGTGAATCAGAATGAACCAGAGGAGGTCCCAGAGACCACAGAGACCCCTGCCATTCCAGCTATTCAGAAGAAACCAGAGGAGGTCACAGAGGCCATGGAGACCCCGGCCATTCCAGCTTTAGCAGTGGACAGCCAGTGACTTCGGGGCATGGCTAGAGACTACAGAAATGCTCGGGGGTCTCACCGCTGAGTACTGGCCAATAGTAAAGATGCTGAATATTATACCAACTGCATACATTGATAACGAAAGTAAAATCAACCTGATGTGAAATTAGGTTTGTCTCTGAGTTCTCTGATAGTGGGGGGGAGAGAGGGCAGGGAAGGGATAAGTGTGTGAGCAGGGCGGGAGATGGCTTCTGTGGAGTCGGAGATGGGGCCAGAAGGCCCAGGTTGCCAGAAAGTAGGGGAAGAACTGGTTCCAGACTGAGCTTCAAAGACACATTTCCTATGGGAGAAGAGAAGAGGACTTGGTGTTTCTCTGTGTGAGTGCAGAGATGGATAGTTAGCTGGGGAGCTGTGTCGTGTGTGGGATGGGGGAGGGGCGAGCTATTTGTTATAAAGACATACAAAGGAGCTGCCCCAACATAAGAATGGAATATTGGTATTTGCAGCAACATGGAAAGTAGAATATTGAGTAAAATAAGTCACAGAGATAGACAAATACTCTATGATATCACTGATAGAATCTAAAATTACCGCAAAGTAGAGAATATGATAAAAATGGAGGCGCGCAGATATAGAGAAGCATCTACTAGTTACCAGCGGGGAGGGGAAGAGGGTGGAGCAATGCAGAGGTGGGGGAGTGGGAGGCACCCAGTGTTAGTTAGGTGGAAGATGAGCTCAGGTATGTATTGTACAACATGGGGAATAGAGCCAGGAGTTTGTCATAACTATAAATGGAAAGCAAGCTTTAACAGTTGTATAATAAGAAAGAAAAGGAAAGAAAGTGGGGGGAGGAAGGAGGGAAGAAAGGAAGGAAAAGAATGGCGTTTTTGTAGGTCCAAAAGCCAATACTGATTAGGCCCTTTTTAGGAAAGGAATGTATTTTATTTTATTTTATTTATTTTATTTTATTTATTTTAATTGGTGGGTAATTACTTTACAATATTGTGGTGGTTTTTACCATACATTAACATGAATCAGCCATGAGTGTACATGTGTTCCCCATCCTGATCCCCCCTCCCACCTCCATCCCCATCCCATGCCTCTGGGTCATCCCAGTGCACCAGCCCTGAGCACCCTGTCTTATGCATCGAACATGGACTGGCTATCTCTTTCACATATGATAATATACATGTTTCAATGCTATTCTCTCAGATCATCCCACCCTCGCCGTCTCCCACAGACTCCAAAAGGCTGTTCTGTAAATCTGTGTCTCTTTTGCTGTCTCCCATATAGGGTTATCATTACCATCTTTCTAAATTCCATATATATGCCTTGGTAACGTTTATTGGTGTTTTCCTTTCTGACTTACTTCACTCTGTATAATAGTCTCTGGTTTCATCTATCTCATTAGAACGGATTCAAATGTGTTCTTTTTAATGGGTGAGCAATATTCCATTGTGCCTATGTACCACAGCTTTCTTTCCCATATGTCTGCTGATGGACATCTAGGTTGCTTCCATGCCCTGGCTATTGTAAACAGTGCTGTGGTGAACATTTGGGCACACGTGTCTTTTTCACTTCTGGGTGAATCACGATTTGAATGAGGAGAAAGCATGATGACTATTAGCCTGTTAGTGGGAAACCCTGCACATGAGTTTGGTTGAAGGACTGGGACCAAAGTTGGTGATGGTTGTTTCAAACCTTCTGAGAGTGCTCAGATGGAAATGTGGGGTGCTGTCCTGCTGGGGGACATCTCTGGTTGCTCTGTGCTCACCAGCAACAGAGGATTTTCTTTCCTTCCTTTCATTTCCCGTGTTTCCCTTTCTCCCTCTTTCGTTCCTACCTGCCTTTCTTTCACAAACATTCAATGTGCTGTGCTGTGCTGTATTTCATTGCTCAGCTGGGTCCAGCTCTTTTTGACCCCATGGACTATAGCCCGCAAGTCTCCTTTGTCCATGGGTATTCTCCAGGCAGGTATACTGGAGCATGCTGATATTCCCACTTCCAGGGGATCTTCCCAACCCAGAGATTGTATCCGGGTCTCTCATGTTTCAGGTGCATTTTTTTTTTTTTAACTGTCTGAGCCACCAGGAAACTGTAAAATGGGCTTCATCTGACACTATGTTTTTCATATCTGTAAGATCAAATGGGGTCTATTTTAGGATTTCCATGTCTCTCCTTACTTTTAGAACACACAAAACACAGTCATTTCAAGTATCTTAATGTCTGTCTGCAATTTCTAAAATCTATGCCACTTCTGCCTGAGTTTCAGGTCTCAAGGGAATTTTAGTATGATTTTTCGTCCCTTCGTGAGATTTAATATGTTCTTAACATGGTTCGGGGCTAGTTCCATACTCTTCTTGTGAATTGGCTGCTTATGTCTTTAAACATGTCTTCATAAATTTAAAGGCCAGTGATACATCTTTCTTATAAAGTGTTGTCTCGTGTCTCTTGCCCATTTTTCTTTCAGGCTTTAAGATCTTCCTTCTCAAAATCGTAAGAGTCATCTTTTGGGTTTGTTTATGGCGTGTTTTTGCTACCTCTTAAAATGTCCAGCAGTGTGATGGACCCTGGGTGAGTAAGCAACAAATGGACACCAGGATGTGAACACTTCACAGGAAACCCAGGAAGACCCACTAAGCCAACAAACTGTCACCAGAGGTGCACCTCAGGCTGGTTGACCCTAAGAGTCAATTGGAAAAACGAGGACTGAGGTGGAGCACACAATGCATTCCCATTTCTTCCAGAGCCAACCAGCTCCATGAGAGACCGTGGGAACTAGATGTTCAGGACAGGATGACTCAGTGTTTTATCCAAGAAGCTGGAAGCTTGTGGCAGCTGCTCATGGAAATGAATTCCACCATGGTTTTGGCTGTGAGGTCAGCTCCAAGGGAGCTTCCAGCAGGAAAACACGACGAGAAAAGAGATTTGTGAGGGCACGTGTTGAGAAGACCCTTGCACACAAGGCTCACACAGCTCTGGTCAAGCTCCACCCCTTGCTGGGAATACTAATCAGCCGCAGGTGGTCATTTCCTGCATGGGATCCCCCAGCACAACCTGAAATAAGCATTTCTCTGCCCCATCCCCATCACCCTGTTTAACGCAAGCCTGGGTAGTACTCCTAGGGAGGTGACCCTGAGTCCTAAACTTGAAATGAGACAGCTCCGTGTGGAACAAGGGCAAGTGTATTCAATGCGTTCTCACAGCCTGAAGACAAGTGTTTCCGACTGGACACCAGAAAACAGAGGCGAGTTCCGGGAACACTGAGACAAGGAGGCGGGATGGAAAGGTTTCTGTCGGCTGGCCCAGAATTCAATGGGCTTCACGGTGCATTAAGACCACACTGCAGAGGGAACGTGGAATGATGCTCCCTTCCACAGACACTTAAACACAGCCTAGTTGTTGTAGAGGGATTTCAGGCAAGATATTCAAAACTAGATAAAGGTGAAAGGTGAGAGAGAACAGAATGAATGCCCGAGGAGTGTGGCTGTGGGGAAGGTTTGTAGGAGATGCACTCTGCCTGCCGTGGGACCCATGAGTTGTCGTGGAGAGATGAGGGTGGCAGGTGAGTTTGGAGGCCTCTTTAGGGGAATTACAAATGCCTCATTTCTCCCACAAAATCATCTGTGTTGCTCCCCATCCTCCACTAGACATGTCAGGATGGGTCTTTGTGATATCAAGGCTCACCTGGGGCCACCATTGGCTGGGGAAGAGACTTGCTGATCTCATAAACCATAACGTTGTGGCCCCCTGGAGGTGAGTATATATAAGGGAGCTCAGGGGCTCTGGGGCAGACTCCTTGGAGCCTTCAGAATGACTAAGGTCACTGGGAAGCCACAAGGCTTAGAGCAGGTACGTAACAGCCATCTCCATATACCCAGGGGAAAAAGATGAAGACCTCCTATCAACTGAAGTCCAAAACGTGAGCTGAACCCACCTAAGCTCCTCTTATCTTTCTCTGTTTGACTTACTTTGTATGATCATCTCTAGGTGCATGCATGTTGACAAAATAGCATTGTTTCATTCTTTCTTATCGTTAATATTCCATTGTATGTACAAAATATCTTGCTTTATCCATTCACCTATGTATGGGCATTTAAGGTTGATTCCATTTCTTTGCTACTGTACTTGGTACTACTATAAACACTGCTGTGCGTGTCTCTTTTCTGATGGGAGTTTTCATCTTTACTGGATATATGCCCAGTAGTGGGATTGCTGGATCATATGCTAACTCTATTTTTAGCTTGTTTCAAAAGCTGCATACTGGGGAGGGAGATGGGCAGGAGGTTCTAAAAGGAGGGGACATATGTATATATATGGCTGATTCATGTTGAGGTTGGTCAGAAAACAACAAAATTCTGTAAAGCAACTATCCATCAATAAGAAAATAGAAATTAATTTAAAAAGAACTGCTTACTGTTTTCAATAGTGACAGCATCAGTTTCTTGACTTTCATGTATAGGATGTTGTTAATCTTGCTGCAGTGCATGGTCGACTTACACGTGTTTTTCAAAATCTGCATTTCTTTATTTTTTAAAGCACTTTGAGATGTATTTAACTGTTGATGTCTTCTTCCTGAGAGTGTTCTGGAGTTTCTTTTTCAATTTTTTTTTTTTTTTTTGGATGAATCACCCCTGACATGGTCAAGGGTAGGTCTCATGTTGAGTCCAGCAGCTTTGTGTATATCATATATCCATCAGCGATAGTTTGAAGGCTGCCATTACAGAGAAAACCCTCTACGCTGCAAGGCTTTATGATTCCCTCCTCTTTAGGGATGGCCTGCCCCATCTGAGAGTTTTTGTCAGGCCCGGTTGTACAGTAGAGTAGAACGAGCCAGAGGATGCCACAAAACCCGGTGTCTCCTCACTCTTGGATTTTTGAAGTAAATCTTCCTATTCTGTGTAAGTTGAAGACAAGGGGAGCTGGTTGTTCGTGTGCAGATTCTTGTTACGTGACACTGAGACTACTCTATGTATTCTGCTGTGCTTGTTTTTACCTACATATTATTAGAAGGTGTTTCGACTACCACTCTTGCTGCAATAGGTTTACGTGGATTCTGTATTTTATATGTATCTGTGGGAAGAAATTAATGTCAAACCACAGATGTTTCCCTTCCATCCACCAGGGTCCACCCATAGGTTTCTTGCCAGGTTGGATGTCCATGTCACCTTTGTGTGGGTGCTCACTGCAGTGGATTTTTGTATCCCACCTCTCTGTTGCATCACCTGATGTTTCTTGAATCGAACCTCCTTCACTCAGTGGGATGATCTCTAGGTTTATTTATCTCTGAAGTTGTTCGACTTTCAGATTTCAGTCCTTGATTCAAAATTCCTTCTAGACCTGTATCAATTTCCCTATACATTCCTCTGTCCAGGTATGCTATCTTAACTTTCATCTCTTTGATGTTTTGAATGGTTTCCATGGGACCTGGTTTGGGGTGTGTGGTGTTCGAAATCTGTTCATTTCTGAACTACTCCAGGAGAGGACTTGGTATATCATACTGTCTCTGCCTCTTTGTTTATTTATTTATTTGTCTTTCATGGGAGTGCACTTTTCTAATCATGCTCATAGTGCCTCTTATCAGGTCCATCCCACCAGTAACCTAAAGTGTCCACTGCACTAATGCTATTCTACCACTGATTCCATGTACAGCTTTAGACAGTGGCCTTTTTTCGTGCTGAGGCAGAGGTGATCATATCCTCAACAGCTTAGATGTTCGTATCTCTGAGATTTCATCCTATGTGCACATTGTCATCAGCTTTTTTAATGAGGCACGGAATTGTGTTTACCCGTTCATATCCTCTACCTGTTAGCTTCCCCTGTGTTTATTTTTTTCTCCTGTGTGAGCCCTGGCAATTTGTAAAGAGTGGGTATGGCTTAGAGCTCAGCACCGTTGTGAACACTGGGTCCATCAGCATTCTAAGGTTGCTGTTATAGAAAATGTCCACAAGGCGGCAGCATTTCCTCATCCCCTCCTCTTGTTGCTATGGTAACAGTCCCCTCTGAGGTTCTCCCAGGCCTGGTTGTACATGAGAGGAAAAGGAGACCCTGGAAGTCACCAAAAGCTTTTGTCTCTTTGGCCTTTGAGGTTTTTTCTTTAAGTGAAACTTTTATTTCTCATTTAAGACAATTGACACTGTTGTAGTTGTTGCAGGGAACCAGTTTCTCCTTCCGTTTCGCAGATACCTGGAGGTGTTCAGCTGTGGTTACTGTCACAGCTGTTTTTAGAATCTGTTGAGCACATTTCTCTTGATACAAGAAGTCCATGTGGATTATGAATTGCATAGGCATTTGTGGGAATAAATTTATTCCAGCCTTCACCTTTCAGGCTCTCACCCACCAACACCCTTTGCTAACCGTAATTTTCTTACCAGGAGCGCAAGTCCATTTCACTTTTATATTTTTTTTCACTCATCGCCATCAATGTTTTCTTTTTATAACCTCTCGAAGGTATATGATATGATATCTCTTTAATCTGCCCTTCTTTGCTTACTGTGATTAACTCTAGATGTTTGCGTATCTCTGAAATGGAATTTTTGCCAATTTCATAATTTTGGCATCATATTTCATTGTGTTTCTCTGTCACATTTCTTTCTCTTTTCATCTGCACCCTACAATTCTCTTTCCCTTCATCTCTTGGTCGTTGTGAATGCTGCTGCAGTTCATGCAACAGACAACACAGAAATACAAAGGAACAAGACACTATTATAAGCAGCTATATGAAAAAAAAAAATGGAAACTTGGAAGAAACGGAAGAATTCTTAGAAGTGTATAACCTTCCAAAACAGCCAGCAAGAAATAGAAAATCTTACTAGACCAATCAAAAGCATGGAAATTGAAACTGCAATGAAAAATCTTTGAAAAAACAAAATCCAAGGACCAGTTGGCTTCACAGGTGAATCCACCAAACAATCAAGGGCTAACACCTATCCTACTCAAACTCTTCCAAATTATTGCACAAGGTAAACCCCCAAAATCAATTTATGAGGCCCCCTTCACCATTATCCCAAAACCAGCCAAAGATGCCACCAAAAAAAAAACTACAGGCCAATATCACTGATGAACATACGTGAAAAATATTCAGCAAATTCTAGCAAACAGAATCCAACGAAATATTCAAAAAGTTACATATCATGACCCAGTGGGTTTATTCAAGAAAGCCCCTTGTGGAACAAGGTCATGTGTATTCACTGTGTTCTCACAGCCTGAAGACAAGGCTTTCCGACTGAAGACCAGAAAAGAGAGGAGAGCTCCTGGAACGCGGAGAAAAGGAGGCAGCATGGGAAAGGATTCTGTCGGCTGGCCAACAATTAAGTTGACTTCGAGGTGAATTAAGACCACATTGCAGGAGGAAAGTGGAATGATTCTCGCTTCCACAGAAACTTGAACACAAACTAGTTGTCATGGAGAGAGTTTAGGCAAGATATGAAAAGCTAGATAATGGTGAAAGCTGAAAGAGAACAGAATGAATGCCCGAGGAGTATGGCTGTGGGGCAAGGTTTGGAGGAGGTGCACTCTGCCTGCTGTGTGACCCATCAGAGTTGACATAGAGGTGAGGGTGGCAGGTGAGTTTGGAGGCCTCTTTAGGGCATTGCAAATGCCTCATTTCTCCCACAAAATCATCTGAATTGCTCCCCATCCCCCGCTAGACATGTCAGGATGGAGCTTTGTGATGTCAAAGCTCACCCAGGGCCACCATTGGCTGGAGAAGAGACTTGCTGTCCTCATAAAGCATGAGGGTGAGGCTCCATTGGGACGGGTATATATAGGGGTGCTCAGGAGCTCTGAGCAGGCCACTGTAAGTCCTCCAAATGACTGAGGTGACTAGGAAGCCACTAGGCTCCACAGTAGTTATGGAACACGCACATCCTGTTACCCAGGAGAAGATGAAGACCTCCTATCATCTGACGTCCAGAAAAAATGTCTAGGTGAGCTGAACCCAACCAAACTCTCTTGTCCATTGGCCCCACCCCAAAAGAGTAACCGTGAGTGTGAATAATCCCATTCCGGCAAAGCTGCCTAAGAAAACTCAGAAAAATCCCACCACCAAAAATCTTAAGAAAATCAGATGCTCAAAGCTCTGTAGCCAGAGTTCCAAGGGAAATGAAAAGCTGAATCAGAAGGAAACAGAGGAGGTCCCAGAGACCACAGCGACCCCTGCCATTCCAGCTACGCAGACGGAACCAGAGGAGGTCCCAGAGACCACAGAGACCCCTGCTATTCCAGTTAATCAGAACAAACGAGAGGAGGTCCCAGAGGCCATGGAGACCCCTGCCATTCCAGCTGGACCAGTGGACAGCCAGTGACTTCGGGGCATGTCTATAGAGACTTTAGAAATGCTCGGGGGTCTCGCCGCTGAGTACTGACCAACAGTACAGATATGAATATTATAGCAACTGCATACATTGATAACGAAAATAAAATCAACCTGATGTGAAATTATGTTTGTCTCTGAGTTCTCTGATAGTGGGGGACAGAGAGGGCAGGGAAGAGATAAGTGTGTGACGAGGGAGGGAGATGGCTTCTGTGGAGTTGGAGATGGGACCAGAAGTCCCAGTTTGCCAGAAAGTAGGGGGAAGAACTCGTTTCAGACTGAGCTTCAAAGACACACTTCCCAAGGGAGAAGAGAAGAGGACTTGGAGTTTCTCTGTGTGAGTGCAGAGATGGATACTTAGCTGGGGAGTTCTGTCGTGTGTGAGGGGGCCGTACCATTTGCTAAAAAGGCATACAAAGGACCTGCCCCATCAAAAGAATGGAATATTGGCATTTGCAGGAACATGGAAGGTAGAATATTGAGTAAAATAACTCACAGAGATAGACAAATACTGTATGATATCACTGATAGAATCTAAACATACCGCAAAGTAGAGAATATGATAAAAATGGAGGCACGAGGGTATAGAGTAGCATCTACTGCTTACCAGCGGGGAGGGGAAGAGGGAGGGGCAATACAGAGGTGGGGGAGTGGGAGGCACGCAATGTTAGTTAGGTGGAAGATGAGCTCAGGGATGCATTATACAACATGGGGAATAGAGCCAGGACTTTATCATAACTATAAATGGAAAGCAAGCTTTAACAGTTGTATAATAAGAAAGAAAAGGAAAGAAAGTGGGGGGAGGAAGGAGGGAAGAAAGGAAGGAAAAGAATGGCGTTTTTGTAGGTCAAACAGCCAATACTGATTTGGCCCTTTTTAGGAAAGGAATGTATTTTATTTTATTTTATTTTATTTTATTTATTTTAATTGGTGGGTAATTACTTTACAATATTGTGGTGGTTTTTACCATACATTAACATGAATCAACCATGAGTGTACATGTGTCCGCATCCTGATCCCCCCTCCCACCTCCCTCCCCATCCCATGCCTCTGGGTCATCCCAGTGCACCAGCCCTGAGCACCCTGTCTTATGCATAGAACATGGACTGGCTATCTCATTCACATATGATAATATACATGTTTCAATGCTATTCTCTCAGATCATCCCACCCTCGCCGTCTCCCACAGACTCCAAAAGGCTGTTCTGTAAATCTGTGTCTCTTTTGCTGTCTCCCATATAGGGTTATCATTACCATCTTTCTAGATTCCATATATATGCCTTAGTAAAGTGTATTGGTGTTTTTCTTTCTGACTTGCTTCGCTCTGTATAATAGGCTCCAGTTTCATCTACCTCATGAGAACAGATTCAAATGTATATTTTTTAATGACTGAGAAATATTCCATTGTGTCTATGTACCACAGCTTTCTTTCCCATTAGCCTGCTGATGGACATCTAGGTTGCTTCCATGCCCTGGCTATTGTAAACAGTGCTGTGGTGAACATTGGGGCACACGTGTCTTTTTCACTTCTGGGTGAATCACGATTTGAATGAGGAGAAACCATGATGACTAATAGCCTGTGAGTGGGAAGCCCTGCACATGAGTTTGCATGGAGGACTGGGACCGAAGTTGGTAATGGTTGTTTTAAACCATCCGAGAGTGCTCAGATGGACATGCGGTGTGCTGTCCTGCTGGGGGACATCTCTAGTTGCTCTGTTCTCACCAGCAACAGAGGATTTTCTTTCCTTCTTTTCATTTCCCGTGTTTCCCTTTCTCCCTCTTTCCTCCCTATCTGCCTTTCTTTCACAAACTGTGCTGTGCTTCAATGTGCTTTGCTGTGCTGTTTTTCGTTGCTCAGCTCGGTCCAACTCTTTGTGACCCCAGGGACTGTAGCCCGCCAGTCTCCTCTGTCCATGGGAATTCTCCAGGCAGGCATACTGGAGCAGGCTGTCATTCCCACCTCCAGGGGATCTTCCCAACCCAGGGATTGAATCCCGGTCTCCCATGTTGCAGGTGTTTTTTTTTTTTTTTTTTTTTTTTTTACTGTCTGAGCCACCAGGAAACTCTTAAAATGGGCTTCATCTGACACTATGTTTTCCATATCTGTAAGATCAAATGGGGTCTATTTTAGGATTTCCATGTTTCTCCTTACTTTTAGAACACACAAAACACAGTTATTCCAAGTATCTTAATGTCTCTGTCAGCAGTTTCTAAAGTCTATGCCACTTCTGCCTGAGTTTCAGTCCTCAAGGGAATTTTAGTATGATTTTTCTTCCCTTCGTGAGATATAATATGTTCTTTACGTATTTCGGGGTTAGTTCCATACTCTTCTTGTGAATTGGCTGCTCATGTCTTTAAACATGTCTTCATAAATTTAAAGGCTAGTGATACATCTTTCTTATAAAGGGTTGGCTCGTGCCTCTTGCCAATTTTTTATCAGGTTTTAAAATCTTCTAAAAATTCTAAGAGTCATCTTCTGGGTTTGATTACGGGATGCTTTATCTACCGCTTAAAATGTTCAGCAGTGTGATAGACCCTGGGTGAGTAAGCAAGAAATGGACAACAGGATGTGAACACTTCAGAGGAAACCCAGGAAGACCCACTAAGCCAACAAACTGTCCCCAGGGGTGCACCTCAGGCTCGTTGCCCCTATGAGTCATTTGGAAAAATGGGGACTGAGGTGGAGCACACAATCCATTCCCCTTTCCTCCAGAGCCAACCAGCTCAAGGATAAACCGTGGGAACTAGATGCACAGGAGAGGATGTCTCAGTATTTCCTCCAAGAAGCTGGAAGCTTGTGGCAGCTGCTCATGGAAATAAATTCCAGCTTGATTTTGGCTGTGAGGTCAGCTCCAAGGGAGCTTCCAGCAGGAAAACAAGATGAGAAAAGTGATTTGTGTGGGAACGTGTTGAGAAGACCTTTGCACTCAAGGCTCACACAGTTCTGGGCAAGCTCCAGCCCTTGCTGGGAATACTAACCTTTTGCAGGTGGACATTTGCTGCATGGGATCCCCCAGCACAACTTGAAACATGCATTTCTCTGCCCCTTGCCTATCACCCTGTTAAAACCCAAGCCTGGGTAGTATTCCTAGTAAGGTGACCCTGAGTTCTAGACTTGAAACGAGGCAGCTCCGTGTGGAGTAAGGGCAAGTGTATTCACTGCATTTGAACAGCCTGAAGACAAGGGTTTCCGAATGGAGACCAGAAAATGGTGGCGAGCTCTGGGAACATTAAGACAAGGAGGCGGGATGGAAAGATTTCTGTCAGCTGGCCCAGAATTCAATGAGCTTCAAGCTGCGTTAATATCCTACTGCAGGACGAACGAACAATGATTCTTGTTTCCTCAGATGCTTAAACACAACCTAGTTGTCATGGAGGAAGTTTAGGCAAGATATGAAAAGCTGGATAATGGTGAAAGCTGAGAGAGAACAGAATGAATGCCCGAGGAGTGTGGCTGCGGTGCAAGGTTTGGAGGAGACGCACTCTGCCTGCTGTGTGACCCATCAGAGTTGACATAGAGGTGAGGGTGGCAGGTGAGTTTGGAGGCCTCTGTAGGGCATTACAAATGCCTTATTTCTATCAGCAAATCATCTGAATTGCCACCCATCCTCTGCTAGACATGTCAGGATGGGGTTTTGTGATGTCAAAGCTCACCCAGGGCCACCATTGACTCAGAAAGAGACTTGCTGACCTCATAAACATGAGGGTGAGGTTCCATGGGGACGTGTATATATAGGGGTGCTCAGGGGCGCTGAGCAGACCACTGTGAGTCCTCCAAATGACTGAGGTGACTGGAAAGCCACAAGGCTCCAGAGTAGTTATGGAACATGCATCTCCTGTTACCCAGGAAAAATGAAGTCCTCCTATCAAGTGAGGTCCAGAAAAAATGTCAAGGTGAAGTGGACCCAGCCAAAATCCTCTGGCCCATCGATCTCACCACCAAAAGACCCCCTACACTTTCCTTGCCTGGCACATAACCCTTCTCTGCCCACACCCCTTCTCCTGAAGCCATTGTTCCTCCTGTCTTCACACTGTTCCCTTAACCAGTGCCATTTTTGCTCCCTGTATTGTTTTCTCCAGGTGGGCAGGGTAACCATGAGGGCCAATAATCCCATTCCGGCAAAGCTGCCTGAGAAAACTTCTCTGAAAACTCCCACCACTAAAAAGCTTGAGTTAATTAAATGCCCAAAGCTCTGTATTCAGAGTTCCAAGGCGAATGAACAACTGAATCAGAGGGAACCAGTGGAGGTCCCAGAGACCATGGAGACCCCTGCATTTCCAGGTAATCAGAAGGAACCCGAAGAGGTCCCAGACACCATGAGAGATTTCCATTCCAGCTAACCAGAATGAATTAGAGAAAGTCCCAGAGACCATGGAAACCCCTGATTTCCAGCTAATGAGAAGGAACCAGAGGAGGTCCCAGAGACCATGGAAACCCTTATATTCCAGCTAATCAGAGTGAATCAGTGGAGGTCCCAAAGACCAAGGAGACCCCTGCATTTCCAGCTAATCCGAATGAACCAGTGGAGGTCCCATAGACCATGGAGACCCCTGCCATTCCAGCTAATCTGATCGAACCAGAGGAGGCCTCAGAGACAATGGAGACCACTGCCATTCCAGCTGGACCAGTGGACAGCCAGTGACTTCGTGGCATGGCTAGACACCTCAGAATTGCTTGGGTGACTGGCCGCTGAGTACTAGCCAAAATTACAGGTGCTGAATATTATAGCAACTGCATAAACTAATAACGAAAGTAAAATAAAATCAAGCTGATGGGAAATTATGTTTGTCTCTGAGTACTCTGATAGTGGGGGGCAGAGAGGGCAGGGAAGAAATAAGTGTGTGAGGAAGGAAGGAGATGGCTTCTGTGCAGTTGGAGATGGGACCAGAAAGTCCAGGTTGCCAGAAAGTAGGGGGAAGAACTGGTTCCAGACTGAGCTTCAAAGACACACTTCCCATGGGAGAAGAGGAAGAGGACTTGGAGTTTCTCTGTGTGAGTGCAGAGATGGACACTTAGCTGTGTAGCTGTGTCGTGTGTGTGTGGGGAGCTGTGCCATTTGCTAAAAAGACATACAAAGGAGATGCCCCATCAAAAGAATGGAATAATGACATTTGCATCAACATGGAAGGTAGAATATTGAGTAAAATAACTCAGACAGAGATTGACAAATACTGTATGATATCACTTATAGAAAGTAAACATACTGCAAAGTAGAGGATATGATAATAATGGAGGTGCACAAATATAAAGAAGCATCTACTGGTTACCAGCGGGGAGGGGAAGAGGGCGGGGCAATACAGAGGTGGGGGAGTGGGAGGCACGCAATGATAGTTAGGTGGAAGACGAGCTCAGGGATGCATTGTACAACATGGGGAATAGAGCCAGGACTTTGTTATAACTATAAATGGAAAGCAAACTTTAACAGTTGTATAATCAGAAAGAAAAGGAAAGAACGAAGGGGGAGGAATGAGGGATGAAAGGAAGGAAAAGAAGGGCATTTTTGAGGTCAAAAACCAATACTGCTTAGGAACTTTTTGGCAAAGGAATGTATTTTTATTTTATTTTATTTTAATTGGTGAGTAATTACTTTACAATATGGTGGTGTTTTTTTCCATACATTGACATGAATCAGCCATGTATGTACATGTGTTCCCCCTCCTGAAACCCCACCCACCTCCCTCCTCATCCCATCCCTCTGGCTCAGCCCAGAGCACCAGCCCTGAGAACCCTGTCTTATGCATCAAATATGGAGTGGCTATCTCTTTCACATATGATAATATACATGTTTCAATGCTATTCTTTCAGATCATTCCACCCTCGCCGTCTCCCACAGAGTCCAAAAGACTGTTCTGTAAATCTGTGTCTCTTTTGCTCTCTCGAATATAGGGTTATCATCTCCATCTTCCTAAATTCAATATATATGGCTTAGTATAGAGTATTGGTGTTTTTTTTTCTGACTCACTTCACTCTGTATAATAGGCTCCAGTTTCATCCACCTCATTAGAATGAATTCACATGTGTTCTTTTTAATGGCTGAGCAATATTCCATTGTATCTATGTACCACAGCTTTCCTACTCATTAGTCTGCTGATGGACATCTAGGTTGCTTTAACGCCCTGGTTATTGTAAACAGTGCTGTGATGAACATTAGAGCACAAGTGCCTTTTTCACTTCTGGGTGAAAAACGATTTGAATAGGAGAAACCACGATGACTATTAGCCTGTTAATTTTAAACCTTGCACATGAGTTGGTTGAAGGAGTGGGAGCAAAGTTGGAGATGGTTGTTTCAAACTGGCTGAGAGTGCTCAGATGGACATGTGGGGTGCTGTCCTGCTGGGGGACATCTCTGGTTGCTCTGTTCTCACCAGCAACAGAGGATTTTCTTTCCTTCCTTTCATTTCCCGTGTTTCCCTTTGTCGCTGTTTCCACCTTACTTGAATTTCTTTCACATACATTCAATGTGCTGCGCTGTGCTGGGCTTCATTCCTCAGCCGTGTCCAACACATTTTGACCACATGTACTGTAGCCTGCCAGGCTTCTCTGTCCATGGGGATTCTCCAGTCAAGCAGAGTAGAGCAGGCTGCCATTCCCCCCTCCAGGGGATCTTCCCAACCCAGGGATTGAATCCCGGTCTCCGATGTTGCATGTGGGTTTTTTTTTTTTTTTTTTTTTTTTTACTGTGAGAGCCATCAGGAAACGCTTAAAATGGGCTTCATCTGAAACTATGTTTTTCATATCTGTAAGATCAAATGGGGTCTATTTTAGGATTTCCATGTCTCTCCTTATTTTTAGAACACACAAAACACAGTTATTCCAAGTATCTTAATGTCTCTGTCTGCAAATTTTAAAATCTATGCCACTTCTGCCTGAGATTCAGTTCTCAAGGCAATTTTAGTATAATTTTTCTTACCTTCGTGAGGTTTAATATGTTCTTAACGTGGTTCGGAGCTAGTTCCATACTCTCCTTGTGAATTGGCTCCTCATGTCTTTAAACATGTCTTCATAAATTTCAAGGACAGTGATACATCTTTCTTATTAAAGTGTTGGCTCATGCTTCTTGCCCATTTTTCTACCAGGTGTTAAGTTCTTCATAAACTCTAAGAGTCATCTTTTGGGTTTGTTTACAGCGTGCGTTTTCTACCTCTTCAAATGTTCAGCAGTGTGATGGACTCTGGGTGAGTAAGCAACAAATGGACACCAGGATGTGAACACTTCACAGGAAACCCAGGAAGACCCACTAAGCCTACAAACTGTCCCCAAGGGTGAACCTCAGGCTGGTTGAGCTTACGAGTCAATTGGAAAAACGAAGACTGAGGTGGAGCACACAATCCATTCCCCTTTCCTCCAGAGCCAACCAGCTCAATGAGAGAGCATGGGAACTAGATGCACAGGACAGGAAGTCTCAGTGTTTCGTCCAAGAAGCTGGAAGCTTGTGGCAGCTGCACATGGAAATGAATTCGACCTCGGTTTTGGCTGTGAGGTAAACTCCAAGGGAGCTTCCAGCAAGAAAACAAGATGAGAAAAGAGATTTGTGAGGGCACGTGTTCAGAAGACCTTTGCACACAAGGCTCACACAGCTCTGGGCAAGCTCCACCCCTTGCTTGGAATACTGATCAGCCACAGTTGGGCATTTCCTGCATGGGATCCCCCAGCACAACCTGAACCATGCATTTCTCTGCCCCTTCCCCATCACCCTGTTCAACACAAGCCTGGGTACTACTCCTAGTGAGGTGACCCTGAGTCCTAGATTTGAAATGAGACAGCTCCGTGTGGAGCAAGGGCAGGTGTATTCACTCCATTCTCACAGCCTGAAGACAAGGGTTTCTGACTGGAGACCAGAAAATGGAGGCGAGCTCCAGTAACACTGAGACAAGGAGGCAAGATGGAAAGGTTTCTGTTGGCTGGCCCAGAATTCAATGGGCTTCAAGATGTATTAAGACCACATTGCAGAACGAACAAGGAATGATTCATGCTTCCACAGACGCTTAAACACAACATAGTAGTCATGGAGGGAGTTTAGGCAAGATATGAAAAGCTAGATAATGGTGAAAGCTGAGAGAGGACAGAATGAATGCCGGAGGAGTGTGGCTATGGGGCAAGGTTGGGAGGAGATGCACTCTGCCTGCTGTGTGACCCATTGGAGTTGACAGAGGTGAGGGTGGCAGGTGAGTTTGGAGGTCTCTTTAGGGTATTACAAATGCCACATTTCTCCCAGCAAATCATCCGAATTGATCCCCAACCTCTGCTATACATGTCAGGCTGGGGCTTTGTGATGTCAAAGCTCACCCAGGGACTCCTTTGGCTGGGGAAGAGACTTGTTGACCTCATAAAGCATGAGGGTGAGGCTCCATTGGAACGGGTATATATAGGGGTGCTCACGGGCTCTGAGCAGACCACTGTGAGTCCTCCAAATGACTGAGGTGACTAGGAAGCCACAAGCTTCAGAGTAGTTATGGAACACGCACCTCCTGTTACCCAGGAGAAGATGAAGACCTCCTATCAACTGAGGTACAGAAAAAATGTCTAGTGAGCTCAACCCAGCCAAACTCTCTTGCCCATTGGCCCCACCCCAAAAGACCCCCTCCCCTCTCCTTGCCTGGCACATAACCCTTCTCTGCCCACACCCCTTCTGAAGCCATCGTTCCCACCTGTCTTCACATACTTCCCTAAACCAGTGCCTTTCTGGCTCCCTGTCTTGTTTTCTCCAGGTGGCCATGATAACCGTGAGGGTGAATAATCCCATTCCGGCAAAGCTGCCCAAGAAAAGTTCTCTTAAAACTCCCACCACAAAAAAGCTTCAGAAATTCAGATGCTTAAAGCTCTGTAGCCAGAGTTCCAAGGTGAATGAACAGCTGAATCATCAGGAACCAGAGGAGGTCCCAGAGACAATCGAGACCCCTGCCATTCCAGTTAATCAGAATGAATGAGAGGAGGTGCCAGAGAGCACAGAGACCCCTGCCATTCCAGTTAATCAGAATGAGCCACAGGAAGTCCCAGAGTCCATGGAGACCCCTGCCATTTCAGCTAATCAGAATGAATCAGAGAAGGCCCCACAGACCATGGAAACCCCTGCCATTCCAGAAAATCAGAATGAACTAGAGCAGGTTCAATAGACCGTGGAGACCCCTGCCATTACAGCTAATCAGAACGAACCAGAGGAGGTCCCAGAGACAATGGAGACCCCTGCCATTCCAGCTGGACCAGTGGACAGCCAGTGACTTCGGGGCATGGCTAGAGACTTCAGAAATATTCGCGGGTCTCGCTGATGCGTACTGGCTAACAGTACAGATGCTGAACATTATAGCAACTGTATACATTAATAATGAAAATAAAATACAATCAACCTGATATGATATTATATTTGTCTCTGAGTTCTCTGATAGTGGGGCGGCAGAGAGGGCAGGGAGGGGATAAGTGTGTGAGGAGGGAGGGAGACAGCTTCTGTGGAGTTGGAGATGGGACCAGAAGGTCCAGTTTGCCAGAAATTCGGGGGAAGAAGTGGTTCCAGACTAAGCTTCAAAGACGCACTTCCCATGGGAGAAGAAGAAGAGGACTTGGTGTTTCTCTGTGTGAATGCAGAGCTGGACAACTAGCTTGGGAGCTGTGTCCTGTGTGGGGGGTCAGTGCCATTTGTTAAAAGGCATACAGAGGAGTGGCCCATCAAAAGAATGAAATATTGACCTTTGCAGCAATATCAAATGAAGAATATTGAGAAAAATAACTCACACAGAGATACACAAATACTGTATGATGTCACTTATAGAATGTAGACATACCGGAAAGTAGAGAATATGATAAAAATAGAGGCTCACAGATATAGAGAAGCATCTATTGGTTACTAGCATGGAGGGGAAGACCGAGGGTCAATACAGAGGTGGGGGAGTTGGAGGCACGCAGTGTTAGTTAAGTGGAAGATGAGCTCAGGTATGCAGTGTACAACATGGGGAATAGAGCCAAGACTTTTTCATAACTATAAATGGAAAGCAAGCTTTAACAGCTGTATGAAGAGAAAGAAATGGAAAGAAAGTGGGGGGAGGAAGGAGGTAAGGAAGAAGGAAAAATGGCGTTTTTGGAGGTCAAAAAGCCAAAACTGCTTAGGCCCTTTTTGGCAAAGGAATGTATTTTATTTTATTTTATTTATTTTAATTGGTGGGTAATTACATTACAATATTGTGCTGTATTTTCCATACATTGACATGAATCAGCCATGGGAATAGATGTGTTCCCCATCCTGATTCCCCCTTCCACCACCATCCCATCCCTCTGGGTCATCCCAGTGCACCAGCCCTGAGCACCCTGTCTTATGCATCGAACATGGACTTGCTCTCCCTTTCACATATGATAATATACATGTTTCAATGCTATTCTTTCAGATCATCCCACCCTCCCCATCTCCCGCAGAGTCCAAAACACTGTTCTGTAAGTCTGTGTCTCTTTTGTTGTCTCCCATATAGGGTTATCATCTCCATCTTCCTAAATTCAATATATATGCCTTATACAGTGTTTGGTGTTTTTCTTTCTGACTTACTTCGCTCTGTAAAATAGGCTCCAGTTTAATCCACCTCATTAGAATGGATTCAAATGTGTTCTTTTTAATGGCTGAACAATATTCCATTGTGTCTATGTACCACAGCTTTCTTTCCCATTTGTCTGCTGATGGACATCTAGGTTGCTTCCATGCCCTGGTTATTGTAAACAGTGCTGTGATGAACATTGGGGCACAGGTGTCTTTTTCCCTTCTGGGTGAATCATAATTTGAATGAGGAGAAACCATGATGACTATTAGCCTGTTAGTGGTAAACCCTTCATATGAGTTTGGTTGAAGGACTGGGACCAAAGTTGGTAATGATTGTTTCAAACCGTCTGAGAGTGCTCAGATGGACATGTGGGGTGCTGTCTTGCTGGCGGACATTTCTGGTTGCTCTGTTCTCACCAGCAAGGAGATTTTTCTTTCTTTCCTTTCATTTCCCTTGTTTCCCTTTCTCCCTCTTTCCTCCCTACCTGCCTTTCTTTCACAAACATTCAATATGCTGTGCTTTGCTGTGCTTCATTTTTCAGCGGTGTCCAACTCTTTTGACCACATGTACTGTAGCCTGCCAGGCTTCTCTGTCCATGGGGATTCTGCAGAAGCACACGGGAGCAGCTGCCATTTCCCCCTCCAGGTGATCGTCCCAACCCACGGACTGAATCCTGGCCTCCCATGGTGCATGTTTTTTCTTTTTTTTCTTTCTTTTTAATGTCTGATGTATCAGGAAACCCTTAAAATATGCTTCATCTGACACTATTTTTTTTATATCTGTAAGATAAAATGGGGTCGCTTTTAGGATTTCCATGTCTCTCTTTACGTTTAGAACACACAAAACAGAGTTATTCCAAGTATCTTAATGTCTCTGTCTGCAATTACTAAATCTATGCCTCTTCAGCCTGCGTTTCAGTTCTGAAGGGAATTTTAGTAGGATTTTTCTTGCCTTCGTGAGATATAATATATTTTAACATGTTTCGGGGCTAGTTCCATACTCTTCTTGTGAATTGGCTGCTCATGTCTTTAAACATGTCTTCATAAATTTAAAGGCCAGTGATACATCTTTATTATAAATTTTTAGCTCGTGCCTCTCTCCCGTTTTCCTATCAGGTTTTAAGATCTTCTAAAAATTCTAAGAGTCATTTTTTGGATTGTTTCAAGCTTGCTTTTTCTTCCTCTTAAATGTTCAGCAGTGTGATGGACCCTGGGTGAGTAAGCAACAAGTGGACACCAGGAAGTGAACCCTTCACGGGAAACCCAGGGAGAATCACTAAGCCAACAAACTGTCCCGAGGGGTGCACCTCAGGCTGGTTGAGCCTACTAGTCAATTGGACAAACGGGGACTGAGGTGGAGCACACTATCCATTCGGCTTTCCTCCAGAGCCAACAAGCTCAATGAGACAGCATGGGAACTAGATGAACAGGACAAGATGACTCAGTGTTTCATCCAAGAAGCTGGAAGGTTGTGGCAGCTACTCATGGAAATGAATTCCACCTTGGTTTTGGCTGTGAGGTCAGCTCCAAGGGAGTTTTCAGCAAGAAAATAAGATGAGCAAAGACATTTGTGAGGGCACGTGTTGAGAAGAACTTAGCAAACAAGGCTCACACAGCTCTGGGCAAGCTCCACCCCTTGCTGGGAATACTGATCAGCCACAGGTGGTCATTTCCTGCATGGGATTCCCCAGCACAACCTGAACCATGCATTTCTCTGCCCCTTCCCCATCACCCTGTTCAAACCCAAGCCTAGGTACTACTCCTAGTGAGGTGACCGTGAGTCCAAGTCTTGAAATGAGATAGCTCCATGTGGAGCAAGGGCAAGTGTATTCAATGCATCCTCACAACCTGAAGACAAGGGTTTCCGACTGGAGGCCAGAAAACGGAGGCGAGCTCCGGAAACACTGAGACAAGGAGACTGGATGGAAAGGTTTTCGTCGGCTGTCCCAGAATTCAATGAGCTTCTAGGTGCATTACGACCACATTGCAGGAGGAACGTGGAATGATTCTCGCTTCCAGACACTTAAACACAACCTAGTTGTCATGGAGGGAGTTTAGGCAATATATGAAAAGCTAGATAATGGTGAAATCTGAGAGAGAACAGAATGAATGCCCGAGAACTTGGCTGTGGGGCAAGGTTTGGAGGAGATGCACTCTGCCTTCTGTGTGACCCATCAGAGTTGACATAGAGGTGAGGGTGGCAGGTGAGTTTGAAGGCCTCTTTAAGGCATTACAAATGCCTCATTTCTCCCAGCAAATTATCTGAATTGCTCCCCATCCTCTGCTAGACATGTCAGGATGGGGCTTTGTGATGTCAAAGCTCACCCAGTGCCACCATTGGTTGTGGATGAGACTTGCTGACCTCATAAAGCATGAGAGTGAGGTTCCATGGTGTTGGGTATATAAAGGCATACTCAGGGGCCCTGAGCAGACCACTGTGAGTCCTCCAAATGACTGAGGTGACTGGGAAACCACAAGGCTCCAGAGTAGTTATGGAACACCCACCTCCTGTTACCCAGGATAAGATGAAATCATGCTGTCAACTGTGGTCTAGAGAAAATGTCAAGGTGAGCTGAACCCAGACAAACTCATCTAGCCCATGGACCCCACCCCAAAAGACACCCTCCCCTCTCCTTGCCTTGCACATAATGCTTCTCTGCCCACATCCCTTTTCCTGAAGCCAGCGTTCCCACCTGTCTTCACACACTTTCCTAAACCAAGGCGAGTCTTTGCTCCCTCTCTTATTTTCTCCAGGTCCCCAGGGTAACCGGGAGTGTGAATAATCGCATTCTGGCAAAGCTGCTCAGGAAATCTTCTCGGAAAACTCCACCACAAAAAAAGCTTCAGAAAATCAGATGCTCAAAGCTCTGTAACCAGAATTCCAAGACGAATGAACAGCTGAATCAGAAGGAACCAGAGAGGTCCCAGAGAACACGGAGACCCTAGCAAATCCAGCTAATCAGAATGAATCAGAGGAGGTCCCAGAGACCATGGAGACCCCTGACATTCCAGTTAATCAGAATGAACCACAAGAGGTCCCATAGTCCATGGAGACCCCTGCCATTCCAGCTAATCAGGATGAATCAGAGGAGGTCCCAGAAACCATGGAGACCCCTGCCATTCCAAGTACTCAGAATGAACTAGAGGATGTCAAATAGACCATGGAGACCACTGCATTCCAGCTAATCAGAAGGAACCAGAGGAGGTCCGAGACACCATGGAGACCCCTGCTATTCCAGCTGGACCAGTGGACACCCAGTGACTTCGGGCCATGGCTAGATTACTCAGAAATGCTTGGGGGTCTGGCCGCTGAGTACTGGCAAAGAGTACAGATGCTGAATATTATAGCAACTGCATACAATAATAACGAAAATAAAATAAAATAAAGCTGAGGTGAAATTTTGTTTGTCTCTGAGTTCTCTGATAGTGGGGGGCAGAGAGGGCAGGGAAGGGATAAGTTTGTGAGGAGGGAGGGAGATGGATAATGTGGAGTTGGAGATGAGACCTGAAGGTCCAGCTTGCCAGAAAGTAGTGGGAAGAACTGGTTCCAGACTGAGCTTCAAAGACACACTTGCCATGGGAGAAGAGGAAGAGGACTTGGAGTTTCTCTGTGTGAGTGCAGAGATGAACACTTAGTTGGGGAGCTGTGTCCTCTGCGGGGGGTCAGTGCCATTTGTTAAAAGGCATACAAAGAAGCTGCCCCATCAAAAGAATGGAATATTGACATTTGCAGCAACATGGAAGGTAGAATATTGAGTATAATACCTCAGACAGAGATTGACAAATACTGTGTGTTATCACTTACAGAATGTAAACATATCGCAAGGTAGAGACTATGATAATAATGGAGGTGCAGACATATAGAGAAGCATCTACTGGTTACCAGTGGGGAGGGGAAGATAGCGGGGCAATACAGAGGTGGGGGAGTGGGAGGAACGCAGTGATAGTTAAGTAGAAGATGAGCTCTGGGATGCATTGTACAACATGGGGAATAGAGCCAGGACTTTGTCGTAACTATAAATGGAAAGCAAGCTTTAACAGCCGTATAATCAGAAAGAAAAGGAAAGAAAGAGGGAAGAGGATGTAGGGAAGAAAGGAAGGAAAAGAATGGCGTTTTTGGAGGTCAAAATGTCAATACTGATTTGGCCCTTTTTAGCAAAGGAATGTATTTTATTTTATTTTATTTTATTTTATTTATTTTAATTGGTGGGTATTCACATTACAATATTGTGGTGCTTTTCGCCATACACTGACATGAATCAGCCATCAGAGTAGATGTATTCCACATCCTGATTCCCCCTCACAATTCCTTCGAATCCAATCCCTCTGGGTCAGCCCAGTGAACCAGTCCTGGGCACCCTGTCTTATGCATCGAACATGGACTGGCTATACCTTTCACAAAGATAATATATTTGTTTCAATGATATTCTCTCAGATCATCCCACTCTCATCATCTCCTACAGAGTGCAAGAGACTGTTCTGTAAATCTGTGTCTCTTTTGTTCTCTCCCATATAGGGTTATCATCTCCATCTTCCTCAATTCTATATATATGCCTTAGTAAAGTGTATTGGTGTTTTTCTTTCTGACTTAATTCACTCGGTATAATAGGCTCCAGTTTCATCCACCTCATTAGAATGGATTCACATGTGTTCTTTTTAATGGCTGAGCAATACTCCATTCTGTCTATGTACAACAGCTTTCTTACCCATTTGTCTGCTGTTGGACATCTAGGTTGCTTCCATGACCTGGTTATTGTACATAGTGCTGTGATGAACATTGGGACACACGTGTCTTTTTCACATCTGGTTGAATCACGATTTGAATGAGGAGATACCATGATGACTATTAGTCTGTTAGTGGTAAACCCGGCACATGAGTTTGGTTGAAGGAGTGGGACCAAAGTTGGAGATGGTTGTTTCAAACCGGCTGAGAGTGCTCAGATGGCCATGTGGGGTGCTGTCCTGCTGGGGAACATCTCTGGTTGCTCTGTTCTCATCAGCAACGGAGGATTTTCTTTCCTTCCTTTCATTTCCCTTGTTTCCTTTTCTCCCTCTTTCCTCCCAACCTGAATTTCTTTCACAAACATTCAGTGTGCTGCACTGTGCTGTGCCTCGTTGTTCAGCCATGTCCAACTCTTTGTTACCCCGTGGACTGTAGCCCGCCAGGCTCCTCTGCTGATGGGGATTCTCCAGGCAAGCATACTGAAGCAGGCTGCCATTCCCCCCTCCAAGGGATCTGCCCAAACAAGGGATTGAATCCTGGTCTCCCATGTTGCTGGTGGGTTTTTTTCTTTCTTTTTTTTAACTATATGAGCCATCAGGAATCTCTTAAAATGGGCTTCATCTGACACTATGTTTTTAACATCTGTAATATCAAACAGGGTTTATTTTATGATTTCCATGACTCTTCTTATTTTTAGAACACACAGAACACATTTATTCCAAGTATCCTAATGTCTCTGTCTGCAATTACTAAAACCTATGCCACTTCTTCCTGAGTTTCAGTTCTCAAGGTAATTTAAGTATGATTTTTCACAACTTTGTTAGATTTAATATGTTCTTAACATGGTTTGGGGCTAGTTCCATACTCTTCCTGTGTATTGGCTGTTCATGTATTTAAATATGTCTTCATTAATTTAAAGGCCATTGATACATCTTTCTTATAAAGTGTTGGCTCAGGCCTCTTCTCCATTTCCCTATCAGGTTTCAAGATCTTGTAAAAATTCTAAGAGTCATGTTTTGGTTTGTTTATGGTGTGCTTTATCTACCTCTTAAAATGTTCAGAAGTGTGATTGACCCCTGGTGAGTAAGCAACAAATGGACACGAGGATGTGAACACTTCCTAGGAAACCCAGAAAGACCCACTAAGCCAACAAAGTGTCCCCAGGGGTGCACCTCAGTCTGGTTGACCCTACGAGACAATTGGAAAAACGAGGACTGAGGTGGAGCACACAATCCATTCCCCTTCCTCCAGAGCCAACCAGCTCAATGAGAGACCATTGGAACTAGATGCACAGGACAGGATGACTCAGTGTTTCCTCCAAGAAGCTGGTAGCTTGTGGCAGCTGCTCTTGGAAATGAATTCCACCTTGGTTATGACTATGAGGTAAGCTCCAAGGGAGCTTCAAGCAAGAAAAGAAGGTGAGAAAAAAGATTTGTGAGGGCACGTGTTGAGAAGACCTTTGCACAGAAGGCTCACACAGCTCTTGGCAAGCTCCACCCCTTGCTGGGAATACGAAACAGCCACAGGTGGGCATTTCTTGCATTGGATTCTCCAGCACAACCTGAAACATGCTTTTCTCTGCCCCTTCCCTGTCACCCTTTTCAAACCGAAGCCTAGGGAGTACTCCTAGTGAGGTGACCCTGAGTCTTAGACTTGAAACTAGACAGCTCCGTGTGGAGCAAGGGCAAGTGTATTCACTGCATTCTCACAGCCTGAAGACAAGGGTTTCCGACTGGAGACCAGAAAAAGGGGCCGAGCTCCGGGAACACTGAGACAAGGAGGCGGGATGGAAAGATTTCTGTCGGCTGGCCCAGAATACAATGAGCTTCAAGGTGGATTATGACCACATTGCAGGACGAATGAGCAATGATTCTCGCTTCCACAGACACTTAAACACAGCCTAGTTGTAATGGAGGGAGTTGAGGCAAGACACGAAAAGATAGATAATGGTGAAAGCTGAGAGAGAACAGAATGAATGCCCGAGGAGTGTGGCTGTGGGGCAAGGTTGGGAGGAGATGCACTCTGCCTGCTGTGTGACCCATCAGAGTTGACATAGAGGTGAGGGTGGCAGGTGAGTTTGGAGGCCTCTTGAGGGCATTACAAATGCCTCATTTCTCCCAGCATATCATCTAAATTGCTCCCCATCCTCCGATAGACTTGTTAGAATGGGGCATTGTGATGTCAAACTCACCCAGGGCCACCATTGGTTGGAGAAGAGACTTGCTGACCTCATAAAGCATAAGGGTGAGACTTCATTGGGACGGGTATATATAGGGGTGCTCATGGGCTCTGAGCAGACTACTGTGAGTCCTCCAAATGAAGGAGGTTACTGGGTAGCCACAAGGTTCCAGAATAGTTATGGAACACCCACATCCTATTACCCAGCAGAAGATGAAGACCTCCTATCAATTGAAGTCAAGAGAAAAATGTCAAGTTGACCTGAACCCAGCCAAACTCCTCTTGCCCATCGACCTCACCCCAGAAGACACCCTCCCTTGTCCTTGCCTGGCACATAACTCTTCTCTGCCCACACTCCTTCTCCTGAAGCCTTTGTTCCCTCCTGTCTTCACAATCTTCCCTATACCAGTGCCATTCATGCTCCATGTCTTATTTTTGCAGGTAAACAGGGTAACCATGAGGGTGAATAATCCCATTCTAGCAAAGCTGCCCAAGAAACTTCTCTGAAAACTCCCACCACAAAAAAGCTTAATAAAATCAGATGCTCAAAGCTGGGTACCCAGAGATCCAAGGCGAATGAATAGCTGAATCAGAAGGAGCCAGAGGACGTCCCAGAGACCATGGAGACCCCTGCCATTCCAGATAATCAGAAGGAACCAGAGGAGGTCCCAGAAACCATGGAGACCCCTGCCTTTCCAGGTAATCAGAATGAACCAGCGGAGGTCCCAGAGACCATGGAGATCCCTGCATTTCCAGCTAATCAGAATGAACCAGAGGAGGTCCCAGAGTCCATGGAGACCCCTGCCTTCCAGCAAATCAGAATGAACTAGAGAAGGTCCCAGTAACCTTGGAGGCCCCTGCCATTCCAGCTAATTAGAATGAACCAGAGGAGTTCCCAGAGACCATGGTAACCCCTGTTATTCCAGCTGGACCAGTGGACAGCCAGTTACTTCGGGCCATGGCTAGACTACTCAGAAAAGCTTGGGGGTCTGGCCGCTGAGTACTGGCCAAAAATGCAGATGCTGTATATTATAGCAACTGCCTACACTAATAATGAAAATAAAATAAAATCAAGCTGATGTGAAATTATGTTTCTCTTTGAGTTCTCTGATAGTGGGGGGCAGGGAGGGCAGGGACGGGATAAGTGTGTGAGGAGGGAGGGAGATGGATAATGTGGAGTTGGAGATGGGACCAGAAGGTCCAGGTTGCCAGAAAGTAGTGGGAAGAACTGGTTCCAGACTGAGCTTCAAAGACACACTTGCCATGGGAGAAGAGGAAGAGGACTTGAAGTTTCTCTGTGTGAGTACAGAGATGGACACTTAGCTGGGGAGCTGTGTCGTGTGTTGGGGGGCAGTGCCATTTGTTCCAAAAGGCATACAAAGGAGCTGCCCCATCAAAAGAATGGAATATTGACATTTGCAGCAACATGGAAGGTAGAATATTGAGTATAATAACTCAAACAGAGATTGACAAATACTGTATGATATCACTTATAGAATGTAAACATACCACAAAGTAGAGAATATGATAATAATTGAGGTGCACAAATATAGCGAAGCATCTCCTGGTTACCAGCGGGGAGGGGAAGAGGCCGGGGCAAAAGAGATTTGGGGCTGTGGGAGGTACGCAGTGTTAGTTATTTGGAAGATGAGCTCAGGGATGCATTGTACAACATGGGCAATAGAGCCAGGACTTTGTCATATCTATAAATGGAAAGCAAACTTTAATAGTTGTATAATCAGAAAGAAAAGGAAAGAAAGTGGGGGGAGGAAGGAGGGAAGAAAGGAAGGAAAAAAAGGTCCTTTTTGGAGGTCAAAAACTCAATACTGATAAGGCCCTTTTTATCAAAGAATTCTGTATTATTTCATTTTATTTATTTTAATTGGTGGGTGTTTACTTTATAATAATGTGGTGATTTTTGCCATATGTTGACATGAATCAGCAATGGGAGTACATGTATTCCCCATCCTGATTCCCCCTCACAACTTCCTCCCAATTCATTTCCTCTGGGTCAGCCCAGTGAACCAGTCCTGGGCACCCTGTCTTATGCATCGAACATGGACTGGCTATCCCTTTCACATAGGATAATATACTTGTTTCAACGCTATTCTCTCAGATCATCCCACCCTCACCGTCTCCCACAGAGTCCAAAAGACTGTTCTGTAAATCTGTGTCTCTTCTGCTGTCTCCCATATAGGGTTATCATCTCCATCTTCCTCAATTCAATACATATGCCTTAGTATAGTGTATTGGTGTTACTCTTTCTGACTTATTTCGCTCTGTAAAATAGGCTCCAATTTCATCCACTTCATTAGAATGGATTCACATGTGTTCTTTTTAATGGTTGAGCAATATTCCATTGTGTCAATATACCACAGCTTTCTTACCCATTTGTCTGCTGATGAACATCTAGGTTGCTTCCAAGCCATGGTTATTGTAAATAGTGCTGTGATGAACATTGGGGCACACGTGTCTTTTTCCCTTCTGGTTGAATCACGATTTGAATGAGGAGATACCATGATGACTATTAGCCTGTTAGTTGTAAACTCGGCACATGAGTTTGGTTGAAGGAGTGGGACCAAAGTTGGAGATGGTTGTTTCAAACCGGCTGAGAGTGCTCGGATTGACATATGGGGTGCTTTCCTGCTGGGGGACATTTCTGGTTGCTCTGTTCTCAGCAACAACGGAGGATTTTCTTTCCTTCTTTTCATTTCCCTTGTTTCCCTTTCCCCCTCTTTCCTCCCAACCTGAATTTCTTTCACAAGCATTCAATGTGCTGCACTGTGCTGTGCTTCGTTGTTCAGCCATGTCCAACTCTTTGTGACCCCATGGACTGTAGCCCGCCAGGCTCCTCTATCCATGGGGATTCTCCAGGCAAGCATACTGGAGCAGGCTGCCATTCCCCGCTACAGGAGTTCTGCCCAACCCAGGGATTCATTCCTGGTGTCCCATGTTGCAGGTGGGTTTTTTTTTTTTTTTTTTCCTATCTCAGCCATCAGGAAACCATTTAATGGGGGTTCGTCTGATACTATGTTTTTCATATCTGTAAGATCAAATGGGGTCTCTCTTATGATTTCCATGACTCTCCTTATTTTTAGAACACACAAAACACATTGTTTCCAATTATCCTAATGTCTCTGTCTGCAATTACTACTACCTATGCCACTCTGCTGAGTTTCAGTTCTCAAGGGAATTTTAGTATGATTTTTCTTACCTTCGTTAGATTTAATATGTTCTTAACGTGGTTCGGGGTTAGTTCCATACTCTTCTTGTGAATTAGTTCCTCATGTCTTTAAACATGTCTTCATAAATTTAAAGGCCTGCGATACATCTTTCTTATAAAGTGTTGGCTCGTTCCTCTTGCCCATTTCTCTATCAGGTTTAAGATCTTGTAAAAATTCTAAGAATCATTTTTTCGGTTTGATTACTGCATGCTTTTTCTACCTCTTAAAATGTTCAGCAGTGTGATGGACCCTGGGTGAGTAAGCAACAAATTGACAACAGGATGTGAACACTTCACAGGAAACCCAGGAAGACCCAATAATCCAACGAACTATCCCCAGGGGTGCACCTCAAGCTGATTGACCTTACGAGTCATTTCGACAAATGAGGACTGAGGTGGAGCACACAATCCATTCCACTTCCTCCAGAGCCAACCAGTTCAATGAGAGACCATGGGAACTAGATGCACAGGACAGGATGACTCAGTGTTTTATCCAAGAAGCTGGAAGCTTGTGGCAGCTGCACATGGACATGAATTCCACCTTGGTTTTGGCTGTGAGGTAAGCTCCAAGGGAGCTTCCAGCAAGAAAACAAGATGAAAAAAGAGATTTGTCAGGGCACGTGTTGAGAAGACCTTTGCACACAAGGCTCACACATCTCTGGGAAGCTCCACCCCTTGCTGGGAATATGAATCAGACACAGGTCAGCATTTCCTGCATGGGATCCCCCAGCACAACCTGAAACATGCATTTCTCTGCCCCATCCCCATCACCCTGTTCAAACAGAATCCTGGGTAGTACTCCTAGTGAGCCTACCCTGAGTCCTAGACTTGAAACGAGACAGCTCCATGTGGAGCAAGGGCAAGTGTACTCATTGCATTCTCACAGGCTGAAGACAAGGGTTTCCGACTGGAGACCAGAAAATGGAGGCGAGCTCCGGGAACACTGAGACAAGGAGGCAGGATGGAAAGGTTTCTGTCGGCTGGCCCAGAATTCAATGGGCTTCAAGGTGCATTAAGACCATATTGCAGGACGAATGAGCAATGATTCTCACTTCCACAGACACTTAATCACAACCTAGTTGTCATGGAGGGAGTTTAGGCAAGATATGAAAAGCTAGATAAAGGTGAAAGCTGAAGGAGAACAGAAAGAATGCCCGAGGAGTGTGGCTGTGGGGCAAGTATTGGAGGAGATGCACCCTGCATGCTGTGTGACCCATCAGAGTTGTCATAGATGTGAGTGTGGCAGGTGAGTTTGGAGACCTCTTTAGGGCATTACTAATGCCTCATTTCTCCCATTAAAATCATTTGAATTGCTCCCCATCCTCCACTAGATATGTCAGGATGGGGATTTGCGATGTCAAAGGTCACCCAGGGCAGCCACTGGCTGGGGAAGAGACTTGCTGACCTGATAAAGCATGAGGGTGAGGCTCCATTGGGTCGGGTATATATAGGGGTGCTCACGGCCTCTGAGCAGACTACTGTGAGTCCTCCAAATGAATGAGGTGACTGGGAAGACACAAGTCTCCAGAGTAGTTATGGAACACCCACCTCCTGTTACCCAACAGAAGATGAAGACCTACTATCAATTGAGGTCCAGAAAAAAATGTCTAGGTGAACTGAACCCAGTCAAACTACCCTTGCCCATCGACCCCACCACAAAAGACACCCTCCCCTCTCCTTGCTTGGCATATAACCCTTCTCTGCCCACACCCCTTCTCCTGAAGCCATTGTTCCCACCAGTCTTCACAAGCTTCCCTAAACCAGTGCCAATAATTTTCCCTGTCTTGTTTTGTCCAGTTGGCCAGGGTAACCATGAGGGTGAATAATCCCATTCCAGCAAAGCTACCCAAGAAATCTTCTCTGAAATCTCCCACCACAAAAAAGCTTAAGTAATTCAGATGATCAAAGCTCTGTAGCCAGAGATCCAAGGCGAATGAACAGGGGAATCAGAAGGAACCAGAGGAGGTCCCAGAGAGCATGGAGACCCCTGCCATTCCAGGTAATCAGAAGGAACCAGAGGAGGTCCCAGACACCATGGAGACCCCTGTTATTCCAGGTAATCAGAATGAACCAGAGGAGGTCCCAGAGACCATGGAGACCCCTGTATTTCCAGCTAATCAGAATGAACCAGAGGACGTGCCAGAGACCATGGAGACCCCTGCCTTTCCAGCTAATCAGAACGAATCAGAGGAGTTCCCAGATACCATGGAGACCCCTGCTATTACAGCTGGACCAGTGGACAGCCAGTGAATTTGGGCCATGGCTAGACTACTCAGAAATGCTTGGGGGTCTGGCCACTGAGTACTGGCCAAAAGTGAAAATGCTGAATATTTTAACAACTGCCTACACTAATAATGAAAATAAAATAAAATCAAACTGATGTGAAATTATGTTTCTCTCTGAGTTATTTAATAATGGGTGGCAGAGAGGGCAGGGGAGGGATAAATGTGTTAGGAGGGAGGGAGATGGCTTCTGTGGAGTTGGAGATGGGACCAGAAGTTCCAGCTTGCCAGAAAGTAGTGGGAAGAACTGGTCCAGACTGAGCTTCAAAGACACATTTCCCATGGGAGAAGAGGAAGAGGACTTGAAGTTTCTCTGTGTGAGTACAGAGATGGACACTTAGCTCGGGAGCTGTGTCGTGTGTTGGGGAGCAGTGCCATTTGTTCCAAAAGGCATACAAAGGAGCTGCCCCATCAAAAGAATGGAATATTGACATTTGCAGCAACAGGGAAGGTAGAATATTGAGTAAAATACCTCAGACAGAGATTGACAAATACTGTACAATATCACTTATAGAGTGTAAACATACTGCAAAGTAGAGAGTATGAAAATAATGGAGGTGCACAACTATAGCGAAGCATATACTGGTTACCAGCGGGGAGGGGAAGAGGGCGGGGCAATACAGAGGTGGGTGAGTGGGAAGCACGCAGTGATAGTTAGGTGGAAGATGAGCTCAGGGATGCATTGTACAACATGGGGAATAGGGCCAGGACTTTGTCATAGCTATAAATGGAAAGCAAGCTTTAACAGTTGTATAATCAGAAAGAAAAGGAAGGAAATAGGTGGAGGAAGGAGGGAAGAAAGGAAGGAAAAGAAGGGCGTTTTTGAAAGTCAAAAATTCAATACTGATTAGGCCCTTTTTATCAAAGGATTTTACTTTATTTTATTTTATGTATTTTAATTGGTGGGTATTTACTTTAAAGCATTGCGGTGGTTTTTGCAATACATTGACATGAATCAGCCATGGGAGAACATGTATTCTCCATCCTGATTCCCCCTCACAACTTCCTTCCAATCCAATCCCTCTGGGTCAGCCCAGTGAACCAGTCCTGGGCACCCTGTCTTATGCACCGAACATGGACTGACTATCCCTTTCACATATGATATTATACTTGTTTCAACACTATTCTCTCAGATCATCCGACCCTCACCGTCTCCCACAGAGTCCAAAAGACTGTTCTGTAAATCTGTGTCTCTTCTGTTGTCTCCCATATAGGGTTATCATCTCCATCTTCCTCAATCAATATATATGCCTTCGTATAGTGTATTTGTGTTTTTCTTTCTGACTTACTTTGCTCTGTGTAATAGGCTCCAGTTTCCTGCACCTCATTAGAATGGATTCATATGTGTTCTTTTCAATGGCTGAGCAATATTCCATTCTGTCTATGTACCACAGCTTTCTTACGCATTTGTCTGCTGATGGACATCTAGGTTGCTTCCATGCCATGGTTATTGTAAACAATGCTTGATGAACATTGGGAAACAGGTGTCTTTTTCACTTTTAGGTGAATCACGATGTGAATGAGGAGATACCATGATGACTATTAGCCTGTTAGTGGTAAACCCTTCACATGAGTTTGGTTGAAGAAGTGGGTCCAAAATTGGAGATGGTTGTTTCAATCCAGCTGAGAGTGCTCAGATGGATATGTGGGGTGCTGTCCTGCTGGCGGACATCTCTGATTGCTCTGTTCTCACCAGCAAGAGAGGATTTTCTTTGCTTCCTTTCATTTCCCTTGTTTCCCTTTCTCCCTCTTTCCTCCCAACCTGAATTTCTTTCACAAACATTCAATGTGCTGCGCTGTGCTGTGCTTCGTTTTTCAGCCATGTCCAACTTTTGTGACCCCATGGACTGTAGCCCACCAGGCTCCTCTGTCCATGGGGATTCTCCAGGCAAGCTTACTGGAGCAGGCTGCCATTACCCTCTCCAAGGGATCTCCCCAACCCAGGGATTGAATCCTGTTCTCCCATGTTGCTGGTGGTTTTTTTTTTTTCTTTTTTTTACTCTCTGAGCCTTCAGGAAACTCTTAAAATGGGCTTCATCTGACACTATGTTTTTCATATCTGTAAGATCAAATGGGGTCTATTTTATGATTTCCATGACTCTCCTTATTTTTCGAACACACAAAACACATTTATTCCAAGTGTCCTAAAGTCTCCGTCTGCAATTACTAAAACCTATGCCACTTCTGCCTGAGTTTCAATTCTCAAGGGAATTTAAGTATGATTTTTCTCCCCTTCGTGAGATTTAATATGTTCTAAACGCGGTTCGGGGCTAGTTCCATACTCTTCTTGTGAATTGGCTGCTCATGTCTTTAAACATGTCTTCATAAATTTAAAGGCCAGTGATACATCTTTCTTATAAAGTGTTGGCTTGTGCATCTTGCCCATTTTCTTCCAGGTTTTAAGATCTTGTAAAATTTCTAACAGTCATCTCTGAGTTTGATTACAGCATGCTATTTCTACCTTTTAAAATTTTCAGCAGTGTGATGGACCCTTGGTGAGTAAGCAACAAATGGACAACAGGATGTGAACTCTTCACAGAAATCCCAGGAAGACCCATTAAACCAACCAACTTTCTCCAGGGGTGCACCTCAGGCTGGTTGACCCTACGAGTCAATTGGACAAACGAGGACTGAGGTGGAGCACACAATCCATTCCTCTTTCCTCCAGAGCCAACCAGCTCAATGCGAGACCATGGGAACTAGATGCACAGGACAGGATGATTCAGTATTTCATCTAAGTAGTTGGAAGCTTGTGGCAGCTGCTCATGGAAATGAATTCCTCCCTTGGAAGCTCCAAGGGAGCTTCCAGCAAGAAAACAATGAGAAAAGAGATTTGTGAGTGCACGTGTTGAGAAGACCTTTACACACAAAGCTCACACAGCTCTGGTCAAGTTCCACCCCTTGCTGGGAATAAGAATCAGCCACAGGTGGGCATTTCCTGCATGGGATCCCCCAGAAAATCTGAAACATGCATTTCTGTGCCCCTTCCCCATCACCCTGTTCAAAGGCAAGCCTGGGGAGTACTCCTAGTGAGGTGACCCTGAGTCCTAGACTTGAAATGAGAAAGCTCCGTGTGGAGCAAGAGAAAGTGTATTCACTGCATTCTCACAGCCTGAAGACAAGGGTTTCCGACTGGAGACCAGAAAATGGAGGCGAGCTCCGGGAACACTGAGACAAGGAGGCGGGATGGAAAGGTTTCTGTCGGCTGGCCCAGAATTCAATGGGCTTCAAGGTGCATTAAGACCACATTGCAGGAAGAACGAGCAATGATTCTCGCTTCCACAGACACTTAAACACAACCTAGTTATCATGGAGGGAGTTTAGGCAAGATATGAAAAGCAAGATTATGGTGAAAGCTGAGAGAGAACAGAATGAACGCCCGAGGAGTGTGGCTGTGGGGCAAGGTTTGGAGGAGATACACTCTGCCTGCTGTGTGACCCATCAGAGTTGACATAGATGTGAGGGTGCCAGGTGAGTTTGGAGGCCTCTTTCAGGCATTACAAATGCCTCCTTTCTCCCAGCAAATCATCTGAATTGCTGCCTATCCTCCACTAGACGTATCAGGATGGGGCTTTGTGATGTCAAACTCACCCAGGGCCACTATTTGCTTGGGAAGAGACTTGCTGACCTCATAGAGCATGAGGGTGAGGCTCCATGGGGACGGGTATATATAGGGGTTCTCACGGGCTCTGAGCAGACCACTGTGAGTCCTCTAAACGAATGAGGTGATTGGGAAGACACAAGGCTCCAGAGTAGTTATGGAACACCCACCTCCTATTACCCAGGAGAAGATGAAGACCTCCTATCAATTGAGGTCCTAGAAAAAAATGTCTAGGTGAACTGAACCCAGCCAAACTCCTCTGCCCATTGACTTCACCCCAGAAGACACACTCCCCTGTCCTTGCCTGGCACATAACCCTTCTCTGCCCACACCCCTTCTCCTGATGCCATTTTTTCCCACCTGTCTTCACACTCTTCCCTAAACCAGTGCCATTCATGCTCCCTGTCTTGTTTTCTCCAGGTGGCCAGGGTAACCGTGAGGGTGAATAATCCCATGCCAGCAAAGCTGCCCACAAATATTGCTCTGAAAACTCCCACCACAAAAAAGCTTAAGAAAATCAGATGCTCAAAAGTTCTGTAGCCAGATATCCAAGGTGAATGAACAGCCAAATCAGAAGGAACCAGAGGAGGACCCAGAGACAATGGAGACCCCTGCCATTCCAGATAATAAGAAGGAACCAGAGGAGGTCCCAGACACCGTGGAGACCCGTGCCATTCCAGGTAATCAGAATGAACCAGAGGAGGTCCCAGAGACCATGGAGACCCCAGCCTTTCCTGCTAATCAGAATGAATCAGAGGAAGTCCCAGAGACCATGGAGACCCCTGTATTTCCAGCTAATCAGTATGAACCAGAAGAGTTCCCAGAGACCATGGACACCCCTGCCTTTCCAACTAATCAGACTGAATCAGAGGAGTTCCCAGAGACCATGAAGACCCCTGCATTTCCAGCTAATCACAATGAACCAGAGTAGGTCCCAGAGACCATGGAGACCCCTGCCATTCCAGCTAATTAGAACGAACCAGCGGAGGTCCCAGAGACCATGGAGACCCCTGCCATTCCAGCTGGACCAGTGGACAGCCAGTGACTTCGGGGTATGGCTAGACACCTCCGAAATGCTTGGGGGTCCAACTGCTGAGTACTGGTCCTAAGTACAGATGCTGAATATTACAGCATCAGCCTACACTAATAACAAAAATAAAATAAAATCAAGCTGATTTGAAATTATGTTTGTCTCTGAGTTCTCTGATAGTGCGGGGCAGAGAGGGCAGGAAAGGGATAAGTGTGTGAGGAAGGAGGCAGATAGCTTCTGTGGAGTTGGTGATGGGACCAGAAGGTCCAGGTTGCCAGAAAGTAGGGGGAAGAACTGGATCCAGGCTGAGATTCAAAGACACACTTCCCATGGGAGAAGAGAAGAGGACTTGGTGTTTTTCTGTGCGAGTGCAGAGATGGACAATTAGCTGTGGAGCTGTGTCGTGTGTGGGGCGGCAATGCCATTTGTTCAAAAGGCATACAAAGGTGCTGCCCCATCAAAAGAATGGAATATTGACATTTGCAGCAACATGGAAGGTAGAATGTTGAATAAAATAACTCAGACAGTGATAGACAAAAACTGTATGATATCACTTATAGATGTTCTGCCTGTAGTCCAGATCCCCGATTGGGAAAGGTGACTCCACTAGACAATGCAGCTTGCAGTAGGGGAATTTATACTGACTAGAGCCAGGGCCTCCTGCCCTCACCACGGATGTGAGGACGAAAAGGCCCTGAGTCCCAGTTCTCTCGGGTATTGATTGGTTACAATCAGGTAGTTGGCGAAGCGGATTGGTTACACAGTTGCAAGGCAATTTTGTTGGCCCAATCCTTGTGGGCTTTCAGCTTTCCCCTGATAGGTTTCCTTTTTCTTGCTAGGCACATGTTGATTGGCTGGCTCTAGGTGGCCTGATAATTATGTTACTCCAGGAAGCCAGGACTACTGCTATTCTAGGCTGCCTGTCATTTAGCCGTGACAGCCTCACATTTCCCCCCTGTCTTTGTACTTTTTGTAGAGGAATCTTTCTCTCTACCCTGTGAAATTGGCTGATATTGTTGTCTCAATACCATAATTTGGATGGTATTTTGGTGCTCTCTAATAAATGAGACCAGACAATTTAAAATGCATGGACCAAAGGTCAGTAACAATATTAACATTATGAGTGGACCCAGGAGGGTGGAAATCAAAGTGGTCAACCAGGGGGAGCGCTGAAACCAAGATTCAAACCAGCCTTGTTGGGCTTTTCCTTCTCTCTTCTGCTGGGCTAGTCCCTCTCTTACTTTCTGGAGAAATTTTTGTACCACCCCTGAATGGTCGATATAGAAACAGCATTCTTCTCCCAGTGCTGCACATAATCCTCTTTGTTGCAGAAACAACAAATCGAAACCTCTCTTATTCTGTAACACTATTTCAGCCAAGGAGCTCAATATCTCCATCTATTGCAGCCCTTAGTTGATTATACTGTTTATCTTGCAACTTTAAGGCTGAAATCTCACTTCCCGTTTTTATAGAACCCAATAGGACTGCCAAAGTCAGGGCAGTGATTGGTTCTTGTTTTACCCTATATTGACTCGATGGGTCTAACCTTGGTTGCAGCTCTTCCTTTGAGTAATAATTTAGCCGGGGGATCAGGTGGACTAGGACACAGAAATCTTGGGAGGCATTAAGTGCTGCCTAATGGACACACGGGGTTAGTCTGGCGGAGCAAGTCTACCACCGTTTTCTGGCGGAAGTACCCACTGGTGAGTAGAATTGGGGAGGCTAGTCCTAGGGACTGAATTATTATCACCAAGGTGTTGATAAGTCTTAGGGATAGTTCCTATACAGGTGCCTATACCAGTAATGGAGCCTACTGTCAACCGGCCTGACCCAGGTTGTTGCTGCCCTCTGCAGGCAGAGACATACTATAGCAAAGCCAGCAACCATTTGTTAAGTCCGGATGAGAGGCATTTAGGGTGAGATAGGCCGAGGAGATCATTTTCATAAGGGGGTCTGTTGGTGGGGACATTTTAACCATAGGGGGTCCCACGGTGCATGGAGTCAAACTATTAGGGAGTCTTTGGGGTTGCTCTGTCACCTGGTTTGGTCCTAAGGCTACTTTGGGTGCCAAATAGAGCGGTCCCTGTTTTAATTTAAGCTCAAACCAGAATCCTGTGTCATAGCCAGTCTTGTAAAGATGGAGGCCCCAAGCTCGGCCAACATCCCAGCTGGTAAATTTTTTTCCTTTGTCTGTGAATTTGATCTGTAATGGGAAACATTGCCCGGGACTCTCTTAGTTGGACATTTCTGGGAATTCGGGGGTGATTTTACCTGAATGAGGTCCTTGTCGGAGTTAGTGAGCCAATGGACTGTTCCCGTGGTTTCGCAAACCCAAACAGCACAATAAAAAGAGTCAACTCCCCCACATTTTTCAATTTGGTTCTGATCCCTTCCTCCCCCCACCCCCCCCCCCCCGGCAGACATAGAAAGGCACCTTTTCTTAGTACTGTGGGCCTTTTCGCTCACAGTTACGGGTGAACAGACTGAAAGAGCTGTGGGCAAAGAACTTGGTCAGTTGGTGGGGACCAAACTCATTACCGTCAACTGCCAGCAGGCACAAATCAAAGGTCAGTACTGGCCACCATGTCCCTTTGGGGGCCACGTTGGAGTTCGAATTAAACACTTCTCCAGTCTCAGGATTGTAGATCACTCAAGTCAGGTTAGCTGGCTGATGGGGGTTGTGGCTGGTTGCTCCTGGGCCGATGAAAACTGTCATCAGCAGGAGAGTTAAGAGGGCTCCCGTCGTACGAGTTTCTGTTTCAAAGGATTTGACGGGTGAGGTCTTGCCTCCCATTCTGCTTGCGCCTTCTCTTGTTCTTCAGAGGTGGCTTGCCCCACGTGATTGCAGTGAACCCAGGGCCCGATGCCGTCGACCTTAACAGCAGTAGGAGTGGTAAGGAGAACAACATAAGGGCCTTTTCATCTAGGTTCTAATGCTTTAGATTGGTGTCGTTTTACCCAAACCCAATCACCCGGGCCAATATTATGTGAGGGGATGATCCCCTTCCTTGGATCCTCGTGTATCTGTCGAATTAATTTCCAAACGTGGCTATGCACCCTACTTAATACCATCAGTGTTTGCTAGAATTGCCCCAAGGTAGGGGGTGGTAGGCATTTTTTCTCGAATATAGGACACACAGGACGGTGTCTTCTATACAGAATCTCAAAAGGGGTAAGATTCAGCTTATAAGGGGTGTTACACACTCGAAAGAGCGCAAAGGGAAGGAGGGTCACCCAGTCCCCACCAGTCTCTGTTGCCAACTTTGTCAAAGTTTTTTTTAGTGTCTGATTCATTCTCTCAACCTGTCCTGAGCTCTGGGGATTATATTCAGAATGTAACTTCCATTTTGTCCCCCGTAGTACAATCTGGCTCACTAAGGCAGGTCCGTTATCAGAGCCCATAGTTACTGGCATCCCGTGCCTAGGCACTATCTCTCCTACAATCTTTTTAGCAACCACAATTGCTGTCTCTCTCTTAGTGGGGAAGGCTTCTACCCACCCCGAGAAGGTATATACCAGAACCAACGGATAGCGATACCTGTAGTTGCCTGGTCTTACCTCAGTGAAATCTATCTCCCAGTGTTGACCTGGCTCTTCCCCTCAGTACCTCTTTCCAGTGTGCTGCCCTTTCCCTGTCCTCATCAGCTGGCACGCTTTGCAAGCCTGGATTATCTCTCGTACAGTTGCATTTTGTCAAGGGAAACTCAGGCAGGCTGTCTGGAGAACTGTCAAGGTATTTTTCTCCCCCAAGTGTATAGTTGTGTGCAGGTGTTCATATAGGTGATAACCCAGGGTGGCAGGCAATATCAGGTTGTTGTTTTGATCTCAGTACCATCCATCTTTGTCATCCTTATGGAGGGTGGTATCCTCGTTAACCCAAACAAGGTCAGGGAGGAAATAGTCGGGAACTGGCGGCAGAGTCCCCATACCAGGAGGTGAAAGTCACATGGCTAATATGGGGGCGGCGTAGTCCCGGCTGGGCGATTCTTGTGCGGCTGCATCAGCAGCCCAATTGCCCCGTGTCCTAGGGTCTTTTCCTTTCTGGTGATCGGGAACATGTACAATTGTTACTGCCCAGGGTAGTTGAACAGCTTTCAGGAGCCTGCGGATCTCGGGCAAATTCTTGACTTCTTTTCCCTCCGCTGTTCTAAATCCCCTTTCCTGGTTTATCGGACCTTGAATATGGACAGTGCTAAAAGCATATCGGCTGTCTGTAAAAATGGTGACTCTCTTTCTTTTCGCTTGTTCCAGAGCCTGTATTAGGGCAATCCATTTTGCTTTTTGTGCAGACGTGTTTGGGGGAAGTGTCTCAGCCCATCTTGTCTGTCCTGCATCCTTAACTATAGTGGCTCCCACCTTCTTTTGTCCATCTTTTACATAGCTGCTCTCATCAGTGAAGCATACTAGCTCACTGTTGTTTAGTGACACATCAGTTAAATCGTTTCGAGCCGCCAGGGCCTCAGACAGTATCTCACTGCAATCATGGAGAGGGCGGTCCTTCTCTGGGTTAGGTAGAAGAGTGGCTGGATTCAGGAAGCAAGAGGTCTGAAAACGCACCCGTGGGGCATCAAGCATCAGGGTCTGGTAATGTGTCAAACGGGCATTGGAGATTCACTTACCCAGCGGCTGCTTTAAAACCACTTTAATGGTGTTGGGGGTGTCAACCCAGAGTTGCTGTCCATACGTCAACTTGGCATCGTGGACGAGGAGGGCAGTGGCTGCAATGATGCAGAGGCATGGGGGCCACCCAGAGGCCACCGGGTCTAATCTCATTGAAAGGTATGCCACCGGCCGCTTCCATGGTCCCCATTGTTGCGTCAAGAGCCACTTTCCTATTTTTTGCTTTTCATGTACAAGCAACTGGAATGGCTTCGTTGGGTGAGGCAGGGCATGGGCTGGGGCTTTTAGTAGGGCCCGTCTGAGTATCTGGAAAGCCTGTTTCATTGGCTCAGTCCAAGTCCAGCCTGGGGTCTCTCTATTATTAAATACCTTTTCAGCTGCTTTCAGTTAGTCTTGTATTGTCTGTTCTCTTAACCCCTCTATCTTTTGTAATTTTCTCTTACTATCTGGGGCTGCCTGATTCACAAATGCTAGTAGAAGTGCAGCATGTGATTCCTCAGCCTGGAGGTCTATAGGTGTATATTGCCTAAAGGCTTCCATTAGCCTCTCTAGGAAGGCTGATGGGCTCTCAGTGGGCTCTTTCCTTACTAAATTTACCTTCGCCAAATTTGTTGGCTTCCTAGCTGCAGCCCGCAGGCCAGCCATTAGAATCTGGCGGTACACTCGGAGACGCTCCCTACCTTCCACTCGCTCAAAATCCAAATTAGCCCGCAACAGAGGAAATCCCTCGTCCACGAGATTAGGCTGGGCGGTTGGTCTCCCATCGACCCCCGGGACCCGTTTCTGCGCCTCTGCCAGGATTTGCTCCCATTCTTCCTTGGTGAAGAACACCTGCAACAGCTGCTGGCAACCATCCCAGGTGGGGTTATGAGTTAACAAAATGGAATCTACGAGGTCAATGAGGCCTTGGGGTTTCTCCAAAAAAGGAGGATTTGGGGTTTTCCAATTATATAGATCACTCGTAGAAAAGGGCCAGTACTGATAGGTTCACTCTCTGTCCGTGTTAGCTGGTCCCACTTGGACGGGGAGTGCCTGTAGAGTAGATGAAGGTAACTCTGGGTCCCCATGATCTTGTTCACCCCTATTTCCTCTATTTCTTCTCCAGAGTCGGGGTTCCCTTATCCTTTCTGATTCATCGAGGCAGGGGGCTCTTCCCCCGGGGGAACCAGCAACAGAGGAGGGGCATATGGCGGGGTCCTAATTTCCGTCTCTAAGTCAATCAGGTTCGGGTACGAGGATTCCTGCAAGACTGGTTTTGGGCCCTTGTTCTTCTCGGCTTCTTCTGGGGGAGTGGGGGTTTCCATAACCAGGGCTTGTACATTAGGAGAATCAGGGAGTTTGTGAACACAAGGTTTTAACCATTCAGGCAAATTTTCTACTAGATCTTGCCAGACCATAACATATGGGACTTGTCCCGGGTGGCCCCCGACATCAGGAGCCATAATTTTCTCTTTTACCACCTGAATAATAGAAGGTTGAAAAGTTCCCTCTGGAGGCCATCCAACTTGGAAGGCGGGCCACTATGCAGAGCAAAAAGTCATCACTGGTGCTCTCTACTTTCTCTCTGGAAGACTCCTCAAAATGCTCCAGGAAGGTAGCAGGGCCCGTATCATTGACCTTGGCCAAAAACTCCAGGACTTTCTTCTTGTTGGATTCCATGAGTGCTCTCGGACCCCACAGGAACTCATAGCGAGGGGCATCACTGCAGGCACCTGGCAGTACTCCACGTACTCTTCCCGCACCAGATCTTTTGTGAGGAACTTCCTGGTATCTCCAAAGATGAAGTGCCTTCTTCCATCATAGATGCCCAGAAAATTCAGGATCTTCCAGATCTTCTCCTCCGAAAGGCGGTGGCCATTCAGGTAGATGACGCCCAGAAGAGGCATCAGAAGACCATTCTTTGGCAGCCCCCGGTCACCTCTCATAGACTCACTGTCTCTGAGATCTAGGTTGTTCACCAGGATATAGGAGTGACCATTGGGCCTGACTTCCTTCAGGACCAGGCCAAACACCATCTCTATGTGCTCAGAGGCTCTCTTGAGAATCTCAGGGAATTGCCCCCTATATCTTTTATTGATTATCTTCAGCATTTCTGACCTCTTAATGAGCTTCCTCACCTTATACTTATACAGCATCTTCTGCACCAACACCTCAACGTTCTTGGTCAGAGGATCTGTGTGAGAGCTCTCAGCAGCAGCTGAGGCCTGGGAGGAATTTTCACCTCCCTGACCTTGGCCCTCGGCACCTACACCAGCTCTTGAGTGTACTGTGGCACTGACACCAGCTCTTGCACGTGCTGTGGCACCGACACCAGCTCTTGAGCGTGCTGCACCACTGACATCAGATCTTGAGCGTGCTGCAGCACCGACACCAAATCTTTTGGGTATAGCACCTGCAGCAGCACTGGTGGTGCCTTGGGCTCCCTGAGGCTCCTTCAGGGTGCGAGCAGCTGAGGAGCTTGAGGGAGCACTCTCTAAATCAGGAGGGGAGGAGGAGGTGGTCTCCTCCCCTAGATGTGGTGGCTTGATCATGAAGACCCTGGGTCTCAACCCGGGCCTGATGATGTTTCTTGTGACCACGGACCTTACTCTTCTGCCTACGGGGCATGATGGCCGTGGACAGGAACTACAGGCAGGAGTCTGGGCCAAAGGACAGGAGATTGGTGCACTTGGAGGATGGAGAATGAGGCGATGTGAGCAACTTAAAATGGGGAAATTCCACCTTGACTTTATCAACGGCCACCTCTGCAGGTGTCCTTGAGGACACTGCCCGAGGAACCCACAAGGCTCCTGTTTCATGCTCAGCTGTCCCCACAGAATCCCACAGAGGAGGAACAGAGGCCTTCGATTTTCCCTCTGCATCCTCTCAGCCCTGCTTTGGATTTGTCAGCATTGGGGTCCTCTCAGCTCATCTTTTATTACCATGTCAAGTCTTGGCAGAGCCTGGGCACCCTGCCTTCTGCTACTCTGATGCAGACAACTTTAGACCTCCACATCATCCAGAAGCCAAGTGAAGGGATATTTCAGGCCACCTCTCTCCCAGGGGATACCCAGTGCTGAGGGCTCAGTAGGCTTTTTTCCATCCTGAGTTCACTGGGATCACCATTCATGGTCTTTACCTTGGCTCCTTAAAACACTGGACACCATTCTCCATTTGCTGACTGGTGGCTGCACCTTCAGACTAGACATTTCCCCTCCCCTAGACTTGGTATAAAGCGGTGAAGTAGATGCTCAACCTCACAGCCCTTCTCTGAGATTTCCTGGGCTCAAATCCAAGGGATGGGATAAATGAACTGAGTACTCACTCAGGTTCCTCAATTGGGCTCCTGGCAGAGAAGCTCCTGTTTCTCCTGAATTGATGCCTGTGAGATAGTAAATGTCAATCAGCCTGTGACCCAACAGGACGAAGTAAGATGACCTTATCTTACCAAACACAGTCTTCTAAGAACAGGTGCTATTACAGGCAGGTTTATGTCCCTGGGCTCCCACACAGGATCCCAATTCAAGGTCTACAATATCTTTTTACTTCTCTTCCTTCTCTCTCTCTTTTCATAATTAAATTTATTTACTATTAATTGGAGGATAATTGCTTTACAGTATTGTTTTTGTTTCAGCCACACATCAATATGAATCAGCCATAGGTATACTGTATGTCCCCTCCCTCTTGAAGTTTCCTCCTACCTCCCAGCCCAACCCACACCTCTAAGCTATCACAGAGCACCGGGTTGGAGCTCTCTGTATCATACGACTAATTCCCACTGGTTATCTATTTTACATATGGTAATGTGTGTGTTTTCAATGTTACTCTCTCAGTCTGTCCCTCCCTCTCTTTCCGCCCATGTCCACAAGCCTGTTCTCTATGTCTGCAAATCCACTGCTGCCCTGCAAATAGGTTCATCAGTACCATCTTTCTGAAATCCATGTATATGTGTTAATATACAATATTGGCTTTCCTTTTTCTGCCTTAATTCACTCTGCATAGAAAATTAGGACTAAAATTACCACACGCAAAGTGGAGCTAAGATGGCAGAGGAATAGGATGGGGAGACCACTTTCTCACCTACAAATTCATCGAAAGTACATTTGAACGCTGAGCAAACTCCATAATAACTTCTGATCACTAGCAGAGGACATCAGGCACCCAGAAAAGCAGCCCATTGTCTTCGAAAGGAGGTTGGACATAATAGAAAAGATAAAAGGAGAGACAAAAGAGTTAGGGACGGAGACCCATCTCGGGAAGGAAGTCTTAATAGAGGAAGTTCTAAGCACCAGGAAACCCTCTCACTTACAGGTATGGGGGAAGTTTTGGAGTCTCAGAGAGCAACCTAACTGGGAGGAAAAATAAATAAAACCTACGGATTACATGCCTAAAAACAACTTTCAGCAGAAAAGTACCCCAGACGCTCGCATCCGCCACCAGCGAGTGGGGGCTGAACAGAGAGGAGCGGGAAGCATTGCTTATGGTAAGAAACGGGCCTGAATGCCCTGTGGGCAATCAGAAGGAGCTAACCTGAGATGGCAACTTAAACTGTGGGATAACAAGAGAGAGAGAGAAAATTAACCTGTGAAAAACCATAACTGAAGACACTGCCGGCTGTTGGCAGAACAAAGGAAGGACTGAGCAATTCCGGAGAAGAGCTACCCAGCTGTGGACTGGCCTGTTCCCCGCCGGTGGCAGGAGTCAGGGAGGAGGGGAAAGGGGCAAACCTGGCCCCAAAGACAACATCCCCTAACAACTGCAAATAGGTTTCCAGTCTCTAACCAAAGACTTTCTGAGATTCTGGAGGATTGACATCTGCCGGGAGGGTCGCATCTGGAGACCAGCTCCCCAGAAGAGACACAAGGTGTGCCAGACAGGCAGAAACTGAGGCTGGGACCACGGAGGGGAGAAGGTGCACTGCACCCAGGGAGAGTGAGCCCGTCAAGCTCCTGGCTGCCTGAGCTGCTCAGGGTGGGGAAGGCACAAAACGCAGGCATAACTGAGTCCACGCTTTTGTGGAGGACCTGAAAACTGGAAGCTGAGTGGCTTAGGCCTCAGAAGTGCACGCACCTCAGGGCCCGCTCCCTGTAGAGCAACATGGAGCCTTGGCACTGTAGATGGGGAAAGCACACACGCCATGAGCGGACACAAACCCAGTGTGGCTGGAACACTGCGAGTGCTCCCCACACACGCCAGTGATATGTTTGCAGTGCCATCCCCTCCCCAACAGCACGACTGAACAAGCGAACCTAAACAAGAGACCACCTCCGCCCGTGTGTCAGGGCGGAAATTAGACATTGAAGAGACCTGCAAACAGAAGCCAAGTAAACAAAAGGAACCACTTCAGAAGTGACAGGTGCAACAGATTAAAATCCCTATAGTTAACACTGACTATATTGGAAGGAGTCTATAGATATCGAGAAGTGTAAGCTGGAAAAAGGAGCTATCTGAAACTGAACCAAACCCACACTGCCCGCAACAGCTCCAAAAAAAAAAGCCTAGATGTAATTTTATTATTTTTTTAATTAAAAAAATTTTTTTTAATATTTTTCTTTTCTTTTTTTGGAAATGGCAACCCACTCCAGTATTCTTGCCTGGAGAATCCCATGGGGAGAGTAGCCTGATAGGCTACAGTGCATGGGGTTGCAAAGAGTTGGACACGACTGAGCAACTTCACTTTCACTTTCACATTCTATTACTCCTCTATTACTCCTTAATTTTCATTTTCATAACCCACTATAAACTTGCAAAAATAAAAGACCCTATTTTTAAAGCAAACTTCATATATATTTCTTAATTTTTTGTGTGTTTTTGTTTTGAATATTGTATTTTTAAGAGTCTAACCTCTACTCTAGATTTTTAATCTTTGTTTTCCAGTATTTGATATCAATTTTGGACATTGAAGAATCCAATATTCAGTACCCATTTTTACTCAGGAATGTGATGATTACTCTCTCCCCCTTTTGACTCTCCTTTTTCTCCCCCAGATCACCTCTATTTCCTCCATGCCCCTTCTCTTCTCAATCTAATTCTGTGAATCTCTGTGGCTTTTCTGGGCTACGGAGAACACTTAGGCAACATAGTACTGTGTAGATCTGTCTCTCTCCTCTTGAGTCCCCGTTTTTCTCCTCCTGCTCATCTCTATCTCCTTCCTCCTTCTCCTCTTCTTATTGTAACTCTGTGAACCTCTCTGGGTGTCCCTCACGATGGAGAGTCTTTTCACCATTAACATAGAAGTTTTATTATCAGTGCTGTATAGTTGGAGAAGTCTTGAGGCTACTTGAAGAATAAGACTGAAATCCAGAGACAGGAGACTTAAACCCAAAACCTGAGAACACGAAAGAACTCCTGACTACAGGAAATATTAAGTAATAAGAGATCATCCAAAAGTCTCCAGACCTACACTGAAACCAACCACCACCCAAGAGCCAATAAGTTCCAGAGCAAGACATACCACACAAATTCTCCAGCAACACACGAACACAGTCCTGAGCGTCGACATACAGGCTGCCCAAAGTCACACCAAACCCATAGACCCATCTCAAAACTCTCTACTGGACACTCCATGGCACTCCAGAGAGAAGAAATCCAGCTCCACATACCAGAACACCGACGCAAGCTTCCCTAAACAGGAAACCTTGACAAGCCAATCGTCCAACCACACCCACTGGGAGAAAACTCCACTATAAAAAAGAACCACAGACCACCAGAATACAGAAAGGCCACACCAAATACAGCAATCTAAACAAGTTGAAAAGGCAGAGAAATACCCAGCAGATAAAGGAACATGAAAAATGCCCACCAAGCCAAATAAGAGGAGGAGATAGGGAATCTACCTGAAAAAGAATTTAGAATAATGATAATAAAAATGATCCAAAATCTTGAAAACAGAATGGAGTTACAGATAAATAGCCTGGAGACAAGGATTGAGAAGATGCAAGAAATGTTTCACATGGACCTAGAAGAAATCAAAAAGAGTCAATTAAAAGTGAATAATGCAATAAATGATATCAAAAACTTACTCGGGAGGGAACCATCAGTAGAATAACGGAGGCAGAAGATAGGGCAACTGAGGTAGAAGATAAAATGGTGGAAATAAGTGAAGCAGAGAGGGAAAAAGAAAAAAAATGAATCAAAAGAAATGAGGACAACCTCAGGGACCTCTGGGACAATGTGAAATGCCCCAACATTCAAATCATAGTAGTCACAGAAGAAGACGACAAAAAGAAAGGCCATGAGAAAATACTCGAGGAGATAATAGCTGAAAACTTCCCTAAAATGGGGAAGGAAATAGTCACCCAAGTCCAAGAAACCCAGAGTCTGAAACAGGATAAACCCAAGGTGAAACACCCCAAGACACAGTAATCAAATTAACAAAGATCAAACACAAAGAAAAAATATTAAAAGCAGCAGGGAAAAATAACAAATAATACACTAAGGGATTCCCATAAGGATAACAGCTGATCTATCAATAGAAACTCTTCAGACCTGAGGGGAATGGCTGGACATACTTAAAGTAATGAAGGAGAGTAATCTACAACCCAGATTACTGTACCCAGCAAGGATCTCATTCAGATATGAAGGAGAATGCAAAAGCTTTAGAGACAAGCAAAAGCTGAGAGAATTCAGCACCACCAAACCAGCTCTTCAGCAAATTCTAAAGGATCTTCTCTAGACAGGAAACACAGAAAGCTTGTATAAACACAAACCCAAAACAGCAAAGTAAATGGCAACGGGACCATACCTATCAATAATTACCTTAAATGTAAATGGGTTGAATGCCCCAACCAAAAGACAAAGACTGGCTGAATGGATACAAAAGCAAGACCCCTATATATGCTGTCTACAAGAAACCCACCTCAAAACAAGGGACACATAAAGACTGAAAGTGAAGGGCTGGAAAAAAATATTTCACGCAAATGGAGACCAAAAGAAAGCAGGAGTTGCAATATTCATATCAGATAAAATAGACTTTAAAATAAAGGCTGTGAAAAGAGACAAAGAAGGACACTACATAATGATCAAAGGATCAATCCAAGAAGAAGATATTACAAGTATAAATATATATGCGACCAACATGGGAGCACTGCAATATGTCAGGCAAATACGAATGAGTATGAAAGGGGAAATTAACAATAACACAATAATAGTGGGAGACTTTAATACCCACTCACATCTATGGATAGATCAACTAAACAGAAAATTAGCAAGGAAACGCAAACTTTAAATGACACAATGGACCAGCTATACCTAATTGATATCTATAGGAAATTTCACCCTAAAACAATCAACTTCACCTTTTTCTCAAGTGTACACGGAACCTTCTCCAGAATAGATCACATCCTGGGCCATAAATCTAGCCTTGGTGAATTCAAAAAAATTGAAATCATTCCAAGTCATCATTGCTGACCAACGTGCAGTAAGATTAGATCTCAATTACAGGGAAAAAAAAATTAAAAATTCAGATATATGGAGGCTAAATAACACGCTTCTGAATAACCAACAAATCTTAGAAGAAATCAAAAAGCAAATCAGAATATGCATAGAAATGAATGAAAATGAAAACACAACAACCCAAAACCTATGGGACACTGTAAAAGGAGTGATATGGGGAAGGTTCACAGCAATACAGGCTTACCTCAAGAAATAAGAAAAAAGTTAAATAAACAACCTATGTCTACACCTAAAGCAACTAGAGAAGGAAGAAATGAAGAACCCCAGGGTTAGTAGGATAGAAATCTTAAAAATCAGGGCAGAAATAAATGCAAAGAAACTAAAGAGACCATAGCAAAAATCAACAAATCTAAAAGCTGGTTTTTTGAAAAGATAAACAAAATTGACAAACCATTATCAAGACCCATTAAGAAACAAAGGGAGAAGAACCAAATCAACAAAATTAGAAATGAAAATGGAGAGATCACAACAGACAACACTGAAATACAAAGGATCATAAAAGACTACTACCAGCAGCTCTATGCCAATAAATTGACAACATGGAAGAAATGGACACATTCTTAGAAAAGTATAACTTTCCAAAACTAAACCAGGAAGAAATAGAAGATCTTAACAGGCCCATCACAAGCATGGAATCAAAACTCTAATCAGAAATCTTCCAGCAAACAAAAACCCAGGACCAGATGGCATCACAGCTGAATTCTACAAAAAATGTAGAGAAGAGCTAACACCTATCTCACTCCAACACTTCCAGAAAATCGCAGAAGAAGGTAAATTTCCAAGCTCATTCTATGAGGCCACCATCACCCTAATTCCAAAACCAAACATGCCACACAAAAAGAAAACTACAGGCCAATATCACTGATGAACATAGGTGCAAAAATCCTTAACAAAACTCTAGCAAACAGAATCCAACAACATATTAAAAAGATCATACATCATGACCAAGTGGGCTTTATCCCAGGAATGCAAGGATTCTTTAATATCCACAAATCAATCAATGTAATACACCACATTAACAAATTCAAAGATAAAAAACCATATGATTTTCTCAATAGATGTAGAAAAAGCCTTTGACATTCAACATCCATTTATGATTAAAGCTCTCCAGAAAGCAAGAATAGAAGGAACATACCTCAACATAATAAAAGCTATATGTGACAAATCCACAGGCAACATTATCCTCCATGGTGAAAAATTGAAAGCATTTCCCCTGAAATCAGGAACAAGACAAGGGTGCCCACTCTCACCACTACTATTCAACATAGTTTTGGAACTTTTGGCCACAGGAATCAGAGAAGAAAAATAAATTATTGGAATCCAGACAGGAAAAGAAGAAGTGAAACTATCACTGTTTGCAGATGACATGATCCTCTACATAGCAAACCCTAAAGACTATACCAGAAAATAACTAGAGCTAATCAATGCATATAGTAAAGTTGCAGGATATAAAATTAACACACAGAAATCCCTTGCATTCCTATACACTAACAATGAGAAAACAGAAAGAGAAATTAAGGAAACAAGACCATTCACCATTGCAAAAAAAGAATAAAATATTTAGGAATATATCTACCTAAAGAAACTGAAGACCTATACATAGAAAACTATAAAACACTGATGAAAAAAATCAAAGAGAACACAAAGAGATAGAGAAATATACCATGTTCAAGGATTGGAAGAATCAATATTGTGAAAATGAGTATACTACACTACTCTTCCAACAAAGTCCGTCTAGTCAAGGTTATGGTTTTTCCAGTGGTCATGTACGGATGTGAGAGTTGGACTGTGAAGAAAGCTGAGCACCGAAAAATTGATGCTTTTGAACTGTGGTGTTGGAGAAGACTCTTGAGAGTCCCTTGGACTGCAAGGAGATCCAACCAGTTCATCCTAAAGGAGATCAGTCCTGGGTGTTCATTGGAAGGACTGATGCTGAAGCTGAAATTCCCAATACTTTGGCAACCTCATGCGAAGAGTTGACTCATTGGAAAAGACCCTGATGCTGGGAGGGATTGGGGGCAGGAGGAGAAGGGGATGACAGAGGATGAGATGGCTGGATGGCATCACCGACTCGATGGGCATGAGTTTGAGTAGACTGCGGGAGTTGGTGATGGACAGGGAGTCCTGGCGTGCTGCAATTCATGGGGTCACAAAGAGTCGGAGAAGACTGAGCGACTGAACTGAACTCAAAGCAAACTATAGATTCAATGCAATCCCTATCAAGCTACCAATGATATTCTTCACAGAACTAGGACAAATAACTTCACAATTTGTATGGAAATACAAAAAACCTCGAATAGCCAAAGCAATCTCGAGAAAGAAGAATGGAACTGGAGCAATCAACCTGTCTGACTTCAGGTTCTACTACAAAGCCACAGTCATCAAGACAGTATGGTACTGGCACAAAGACAGAAATATATTTCAATGGAACAAAATAGAAAGCCCAGAGATAAATCCACGTACCTATGGACACCTTATCTTTGACAAAGAAGGCAAGAACATACAATGGAAAAAAGACAACCCCTTTAACAAGTGGTGCTGGGAAACCTGGTCAACCACTTGTAAAAGAATGAAGCTAATACACCTTCTAACACCATACACAAAAATAAACTCAAAATGGATAAAGATCTAAATGTAAGACCAGAAACTATAAAACTCCTAGAGGAGAACATAGGCAAAACACTCTCTGACATAAGTCACTGCAAAATCCTTTATGAACCACCTCCCAGAATATTGAAAATAAAAGCAAAAATAAATGGGACCTAATGAAACTTAAGAGCTTTTGCACGACAAAGGAAACTATAAGCAAAGTGAAAGGACAGTGTTCAGAATGGGAGAAAATAATAGCAAACGAAGCAACAAAGGATTAATCTCAAAAATATGCAAGCAACTCCTGCAGCTCAATTCCAGAAAAATAAATGACCCAATCAAAAATGGGCCAAAGATCTAAACAGACATTTCTCCAAAGAAGACATACAGATGGCTAACAAACACATGAAAAGATGCTCAACATCACTCATTATCAGTGAAATGCAAATCAAAACCTCCATGAGATACCATTACACGCCAGTCAGAATGGCTGCTATCCGAAAGTCTACAAGCAATAAATGCTAGAGAGGGTGTGGAGAAAAGGGAGCCCTCTTACACTGTTGGTGGGAATGCAAACTACTACAGCCCCTAGTACAGTGTGGAGATACTTTAAAAACAGGAAGTAGAACTGCCATATGACCCATCAATCCCACTCCTGGGCATACACACTGAGGAAACCAGATCTGAAAGAGACACTTGCACCCCAATGTTCATCGCAGCACTGTTTATAATAGCCAGCACATGGAAGCAACCTAGATGCCCATCAGTAGACATGGATAAGAAAGCTGTGGCACATAAGGCAGAGTACTAACCACTATACCTTCACGGCAAAGAAGGAAACTAGAACACATTCTAACACCATACAAACAAACAAACAAAAAAAAAAAAAAATCAAAATGGATTAAAGATCTAAATGTAAGACCAGAAACTATAAAATTCCTAGAGGAGAACATAGGCAAAACATTTTCTGACATAAATCACAGAAGGATCCTCTATGACCCACCAACCAGAATATTGGAAATAAAAGCAAAAATAAACAAATGTGACCTAATGAAACTTAAAAGCTTTTGCACAACAAAGGAAACTAAAAGCATTGTGAAAAGACAGCCCTCAGATTGGGAGAAAATAATAGCAAACGAAGCAACAGACAAAGGATTAATCTCAAAAATATACAAGCAACTCTTGAAACTCAATTTCAGAAAAATAAATGACCCAATCAAAAATGGACCAAAGATCTACACAGACGTTTCTCCAAAGAAGACACAGATGGATAAGAAACACATGAAAAGATGCTCAACATGACTCATTATCAGAGAAATGCAAATCAAAACCACAATGACGTACCATTACACGCCAGTCAGGATGGCTGCTATCCAAAAGTCTACTAGCAATAAATGCTGGAGAGGGTGTGGAGAAAAGGGAACCCTCTTACACTGTTGGTGGGAATGCAAACTAGTACAGCTGCTATGGAGAACAGTGTGGAGATTTCTTAAAAAACTGGAAATAGAACTGTCATATGACCCAGCAATCCCACTCCTGGGCATACACACCGAGGATACCAGATCTGAAAGAGACACGTGCACCCCAATGTTCATCACAGCACTGTCTATAATAGCCAGGACATGGAAGAAACCTAGATGCCCATCAGCAGACGAATGGATAAGGAAGCTCTGGTACATATACACCATGGATTATTACTCAGCCATTAAAAAGAATTCATTTGAGTCAGTTCTAATGAGATGGATGAACCTGGAGCCCATTATACAGAGTGAAGTAAGCCAGAAAGATAAAGACCATTACAGTATACTAATGCATATATATGGAATTTAGAAAGACGGTAACGATAACCCAAATGCAAAACAGAAAAAGAGACACAGATGTACAGAACAGAATATTGGACTCTGTGGGAGAAGGCGAGGGTGGGATGTTTCGAGAGAACAGCATCAAAACATGTATATTATCAAGGGTGAAACAGATCACCAGCCCAGGTTGGATGCATGAGACTAGTGCTTGGGGCTGGTGCACTGGGATGACCCAGAGGGATGGGATGGGGAGGGAGGTGGGAGAGCGGATCTGGATGTGGAATACATGTAAATCCATGGCTGATTCATTTCAATGTATGGCAAAACCACTACATTATTGTAAAGTAATTAGCCTCAAACTAATCAAAATAAGTGAAGAAAATTAAAAAATAAATTACCACATGAGCCAACAATCCCATACTGGGCATGTCCCCTGAGGAAACAGTAACTTAAAAAACACTTCTACTCCAAAGTTCGTTGCAGGACTCTTTACAATAGCTAGGGCATAGAAGCAAGCAAGGCCTACATTTGATTTATGACAGGACCTAAGATTTCTCAGTGTGCTGACCACGCCCCTCAGACCAGGGCAGAGTGCTCAGAGGGGACTTGCTTCCCCTTTAGGCTGCAGTGGGAACCACCATGTATTCTTGAGGTCTCAAAGGGATGATGACAGGGAGGATTTGGTCTGAATGATGTGGTGTGGAACATCCCCACAGCCCCCGAGGTTCTCATCATCCCACCAGGGAACCCGAAACTCTCCCTTCCCAACCTGACGCTCCCCACTTTGACATGGTCTCTCACTTCCCTGAGATGATCTGGGAAGTGTCATTTCAAAATGCCTGAATGTGACTCCATTTTTTGTGGGAGGAGCCCCCATCCTCACTCAGCATCACAACTATAAATGTGTTGGGGCCTAGGTCCCTTTGTTGAATTAAGTTTATTCCTTTAGAGTAAGCTTCTCACCTCCCTGATCCCACCTCCAGCAAACGATAGGGAGCACCACTGTCCGCCAGCTCCACGTGGGGCCTCCAAGAGCTGAGTGCAGGGGGGCCGCTCAGTGTGGCCCCCATGCAGTTTTGAAGTCTGGTAACTGGCCCTCAGGGCCATTATCTAGGACCGAGATTTCCTCCGAGGGTAGAATCCGGGCCTACCCCCACAGGCCAACGCCTTCACCTGAGACACGCTAGACTGCATTCAACCAATAGCTGTGAGGGACTCAAAAGAGCCAGATCACAGGGTTCGGATGCGGGCTGGGTCACTTTTCTTAACAGTGGGTTCCCAAAGTCCCTTCAGTTACATTCTGGTCCTCACCTTGGTTCCGGACAAGTCCTGGACACTGAAACGCCACCAAAGAGACGCCATGACTCCCAGTCAATCTCCTCGCCTTTGAAGCGGAAGTGGACGGGAGCTGCGTATGGTCCTAGGTGGGGTCTCCTGGGGATGACGGCAGGGGCAAGGCACTACGGGAACCCCAGTAGCTCAAAATTCATCCGTCCCTGGGTCCTCCTTGTGCAGTGTGTTAGAGCCCGGGACGTCTCCAGCTATGAATCCAAGTCCTCCAGCACCCAAACAAAGCCCTCATCTCCCTGAGTCCCTAGTGGGAGGAGTCAGGGCGCTGCTTTGAGCATCTCAGCTTGTCAGGAGGGGCGCCACTCTGTGAGCCTCCCTCGTTGGGGGAGACACTCTCACTAGCACTGATGGTCCTCACTTTAAGTCCGGTTATGGTCAAGATGTCCCCCTCTGCAGATCTAGGGCCTAATTCTGCTAGAGGAGGCCATGCCCTCCCCAAGATCACACAGGTGGAATGAGGGAACCACTTAGAAGTAGCTCTTCTCGTCTCTCAGGGCTAAGAATTTACAGAATTCTGTCTGGCTCCCTCTCCAGGGGTCCCTTCAAATAATCAGCATTGTCATCTGAGGTCCTGCTTGGGCTCAGGTCCATTCCTCTGTGAAACGGAGGCTGATCCTATTAGACAGAGATCTCACCTCACTGAGACTTGCCAGACTGAAATCAACCTGACATCTGTCCCCCGAGCTTCCCAGGGAGCCCAGCATCAGATATTTTCCAGGGCCTCCTTTTGTGATGTATGCTACCATGAGTCCACTTTCAGGTCCTCATATTGACACATGGTAAATCCTGTAACTCCACTTTCTACTTTATGAAGCTTCTTGTCTTACATCAAGGTCCTAGTCTCCTGAGAATTTCACGTTGGAAATCAGGGTGATCCTCTTGTGATCCTAGCCCATCAGGGCCTCTGAGAACAGACAGTGAGGATGCAACTTGAGTCCTTCCAGATTCCTCCTGCTCAGCATCCTCACTACATTTACCACAGCCAGGGACTGCTCCCTCTACTGATCTAAGATTCCTCTTCTTAGTCTTTGGGTGACCCCTGTATTCAGGGGTGATTGTCTCCTCAGCCCTCCTTCATGGAGGTTCCCATATCAGCTTCTGTCCCTTGATTAAAGGCTTCCTGGGAAATGCATATTCCTACACACATTGAGCAGATACCCTCTAGAAAATCTTGGAGAAAAGGGGACCTGGGCCCAAAAGTGATGTAAAATTAGGAAATCAGAGCAGAAATCTAGGAACTCAGGACATATGTTATGCTGTCAGAGAAAAAGAGCTGATATATTCTTTCTCTTCAGCCAGATTTAGGGGGTCTGCTTAGTCGCTCAGTTGTGTCTGACTCTTTGTGACCCCATGGACTGTAGCCCGCCGGGCTCTTCTGTCCATGGGAATTCTCCAGGCAAGAATACTGCAGTGTCTGGCCATGCCCTCCTCCAGGGGATTTACCGAATTCAGGAATTGAACCCAGGACTCCCATATTGCAGATGGATTCTTTACTTTCTGAGCCAGTAGATTTAGGGTAGTTCTGAAGTATTTAGTCTCGGCACCTCCCTGTTGGTCCAGTGGTTAAGACTCTGCACTCCCAATACACAGGGTCTGGGTTCGATCCCTGGTCAGGTAACTGGATTACACATGCCAGAACTAAAAGTTCACGTGCCACAACAAAAAGCATCACATGCTGCAGCTAAACAGCTTGCATGTGGCATCAAAGATTCCGAGTATCACAACTAAATGCAGTGCAGCCAAAAAATAACTATTTTTCATTGAAAAATAAAATGTTTACTTTCTACATAGAAGGATAATGCCACATAGTCGTGTAAGCCCTCGACCACTTGAGGGTGTCTGAATTTGCACATGAAGATGATCATGTGGTTGCTGAGCATCATCTACTTCTCTCCTTTATTCATACCTCTTAATTATTTTGGTGTTTGTATTGCCTTGGCTATGTATCCCAACCCAGTGTTTTGGTCACAGAGTTCTTTTTTCTATCACTCAAGATATATTTTGGAGTGCTAGAAGACAGTGAATTAACTGCCTCATGAGCACCTCAGGCCGGGGCAAATGGAAGCATATGTGCTCTGGACAAGTTCAGACCAGCGCTCCTGTCCCAGCTCTGTCTCTTATCAGTTGTGTGGACTTGGGTCCATCCCCCAACTCTGGGAGCCTCAGGTGAAGTGGCTTTTATAGGGGCTAGTGGCATGTAGCTAAAGCACCTGGCACAGTGCCTGGACCACACTGAGACTTTACACAATATCTGTTTTTACTATGATTATGATTATTTTGTTCCCAGAGGATACCACCTACCCTGAAGAAGTTTTAAATCCAGGAGATGTCAGAGAATCTGTGGCATTCTTGGACATCAAACACCAAATCAGTCCAAAATGCTGTTTAGAAAGAATCTTTCATTTCCACTACTAAATCATATTTTGAGTGTGGTGGTAGTTTTTTTTTTTTTTTTTTTTTTTTTTTAGCTGAATGAAATTCACATAGTCTAGAATTTGGTTCTGAGACTAATGCTTCCTTCCTTCCAAGCTGCTCTTTCATTTAAACAACTCCTAGATTTGTTTTGCCTTGGATAAGGAAATTGCAACCCACTCCAGCGTTCTTTCCTGGAGAATCCCAGGGACGGCGGAGCCTGATGGGCTGACATCTATGGGGTCTCACAGAGTCGGACATGACTGAAGTGACTTAGCAGCAGCAGCAGCAGCAAAAGAGACTTGCCTACTGGCCCAGTAGCTATTTGGCTGAGAATCTGTGCTCCAAATGCAGTGGGCCTGGGTCCCATCCCTGATCAGGGAATTAGACCCCACTCCACACACCACAGGTAAAAGATCCTATATGCCACAACTATAACATTCCTCATGCTATAACTAAAGAACTCTCAGGCTGCATGGAAATTCAAGGATCCTGGATGCCAAAGACAAGACCAAGAATATCCAAATAAATAAGGAACTTGCCTAAGCTTCATTAGGCCTGGGAAGAATTGGTGGAGGAACACTGGGACATCACTGGCTTGGGCCCTCTCTTCCTCATCTTTCAAAGCTGTGATACCCAGGATCTCCGATAGCTCACAGAAGGGGTAGGGGTGGGGCTGGGTGGACTGGGGTGGGGGTGGGTCCGCTGGGGTGGGTGGGCTGGGAGTGGGTGTGGGGAGAAGCCTGATGGAGTGTTCTACAGTCCTCATTCACAGTCCCCATCTTCATATCTATCAGAGCCTGACAGTCCTCCCTTTACTGGACTGTGTCCACAAGCCTCCAAACAAAGTTTCAGCTCTTACAGTTCGGCAGGGGAGAAGTCCAGGAATTGAGCACATGGGTGCCGCTTTGTGTCGCCATCTTCACTGCCCCATGCCTCGTTAGCACTCAGCGCTCTCCCGGGACTGGACTTAGGGCGTAGGTTTCCTTCATTTACAGAATCAAGTAATCGCTTATCTTGCAGAATGCCTTAGATCAAGGTTTACGGAAGAAATCAGCCTAAGAGAATTGTAGGAACTGTCCCCTGCCGATCACAGAGATGAGACTTTGGGCATACTCTTTGTTACAGGACAGGGGGAATGGTCCCTTGAGACTACATTCAGGTCCTCACCTTGCCTTCAGCTCAGTCCTGGGAATCCACTCCTAGCCACACAAATGCACTGAACATCAGTCCAAGCTCTTCACCACCAGCTTGGAAGTTTTGCGGAGACACTTCCGGCTATGGCTGCCCTGTGCAGGATCTCTTAGGGATGATGACAGGACCAGGGCTTTGTGGGGACCCCGTCGTTCAGTGTTCAGCGGTCCCTGGGTCATCCTTTAGGGTCCTGAACATGTCGTCTGTCAGAGCCCGGTACCCTTTGCCCTACGGACTTGAGTCCTCCAGCCCCCAAACCAAGCCCTCACCTCTCCAAGTCCCTAGTGGGGAGTCAGGTCACTGCTCTGAGCATCTCTCCCTGACAGGAGCAGCGCCACTCTGTGAGCCTTCCTCCTTGGTGGCAGAGACCCTCTCGTTAGCACTGATGGGCCTCATCTTCCCGGTGGTGATGGCCAAGACGCCACCCTCCTAATAACTGGGGTCTCTATCCTGATAGAAAAAGTCCTTCCCTCGCTGAGACCAGACAGAAATGAAGAGGCTTCTCATCCCTATAACTCTGCCTGGAACCTCTGGGGTTAAGAATAGGGGCAGGGGTTTGCAAAGCCTCCTCATTTATGGGTCTAGTGATACTTCTTTCTTCACTCAGGGGTCTCACCATGATCCTGGCCAGTCCTGGGACCTGACCTTCCAACCTGAGATTTTCCCTCCTCTGAACTGAGGCCATTCTTCTTAGACTCAGATTTTGACCTCACAGCGAACTACAAGGCTTCTAAGAGGGAATGTCCTGTCTGGGCATTCTAGGCCTGAGGGCAATTTTGGGCAGGTCTCTGAATGACCTGTATTTTAGGGTGGTTGTCTCTCCAGTCCTCACTTATGGGGGCCCAAATTTTGTCTATCTCTTGGATTAAAAGATTCCTGGGGAAAACCACATCCCTGCAAACTCTTGAGCGGTGTCCCTAATGCAAACCTTAAGTTTCATGTCCCAGACTGGACCTGAGATGGGGGAAATAACACAGAAGTTAGGGAGCAGGATGGGGTGTGCTCCCAGAAAAAAATGTTGACCCATCCTTTTGAAAGCCAGGGTCAGTCTCTTTTCATGACTTGTTTTAATGATTTACAGGCATACTTTTAAAACATTGTACTGCATGTAATCATGGTTCACAAATACTGTGTTTCATTACAAACTGAAAGATTATGGTAACCATGCATTGAACATGTCTATGGCACCATTTTCCCAGCATCATGTATTCACTTGGGGTCCCTTTTCCACATATTGTTAATTCTTTAAATAATTTAAACTCTTTCCTTATTTTATTTCTTATGGTGCTCTGATCAGTTGTATTTGTTACTATTGTAACAATATGACCTTTGTAAATTGAGATATGTGCATTTTTAAGACATCTTCTAGTACGCCTATAATAGGATTAACAACTTTTATAAGCACTGGGAATCCCCCAAATTCCTAATGATTTACCTTATGGCAGTTTTCGCTTTATTGCAGTGATCTAGAACCCAACTCACCATGTCTGAGATATGAGTACAATTCTAAAGGAAAAAGCCATCCAAGATGGTTTTGTGGTATTCTGATTGAGGTCATCTGACACCGCACAGAGAAACGATCTGACTGTCCCTGTCATCAGTTTCTCTTCCTTTTTCCTGTTATTTCCTGAGGTAGTCTTCAAGGCTTTGTGACTAAAGAAGTGCATTGGAAAAAACAAAACAAAACAAAAGAAGTGCATTGGAATATATCCAGAGGCCTTACTTTTATCCCAAGATACATTTAAGTGGTAAGGAACACAGCTCTGCTTTAGGACAAGAGGAGTATAACAGAATAGGATCTAGAGTAATTCAAAGAAGAACTGAATTCCAGGCCTATCAGTCACGAGTGTTCCCTAGCAAGAGCTCACTGCTTGATGCACATGGAAGCAAAGACTATGGAACGGGCTTTTGAGAGAAAAACTTTAATGCAAGGTGGAGTAGCAAGAGGACAGGAAGTCAGGCTCTCAAATCTGTCTCCTCAATCCAGAGTTTGGGGTAAAATTAAAGGGTTTAGTGGAACTGCAAACTTGGAAGCTAATTGGCTAGTCTTGAATTAGTTCATGTGAGCTATTCATGCTGCTAGAAGCCAAATTGTCCCTATTGAAGGACTTCATACAGTTCTCCCATGGCAACATTCCTACTCTGAGAGTTGCACAGGCTGAACCCTCTTGGTTCAGGGGTCATCCTGGAAATGGGCTCCTTTTTTGCACTTGTATAGTGCTGCCTCTAAAAATAACTCAAGGTTTGATTAATCAATAACCTGTTTTAAGGAGGAAAAACAGGTTTAAAATGGTCAGTGCTTTATGTTTCAGTCCTCCCATTTCCCTTTGTACAGTCTTCAAGCTTGTGGGAAACCATCCTCAATTTGGTTAATGAATCTCAAACTGTGCAGAAAATGATAATCCCAGGTCACAGATTTTGTACCAACAAGACTGGAATGTTATATAAGCATTGACAACATTGGATTAATTGGTATTTAAGAAAGGTGATTATCAGAGGCTTTGTTTCCTTCACATGTGTCTTTACAGTATATTGCTTTAAATTTGGTATTTTGGTGGCTGCATGGAATTTATCACTACTGGGTCAGCTGTCTTGGCTTTTCCTGGACACTCATCAGCCCAACCTGAGCTCTGCAGTTGAATGATTAATTTCTTCTACTGTAGGACTCTTTCAAAATTAGTTTACATTTTGGCCAGCATACAGAGCCTGGACCACCTGCATTTAACCAATGCTTGCTGCCTCTTCCTAGCCTTCACGGATTGCAGTCGACATCAACCAGCACTCTTATCAGGAAATTGAGGTCTCTGGATATTGCAGAAATGTTGGCTTCCCCTGGAAAACCCCTGCATTCATGGGAGCTGTCGGAAGGCCTTCAGGGCTTGTCTTTCTGTGGCTCAGAGTGCTTTGTTCCTTTCTAGGAAGAAAATGGGCAAACTAGAGGCACTGTCCCTGATTTTAGGACCCAATTCCATCTCCTAGGATGTTTCTGGGAGGAATTGATTGTATGAATTCCCTGGAGAAACCACTGAGAAGAATGGACAGTCTCAAGGTGACCAGCTTGGATCTGAGGGTTCACTTAAAGAACCCTGAAAAGTTTTCCATTACATGTGGTTATCAAACTGTAGCTTGAAATGCACACGTGCTACACAGCTTCCAAGGAATCGTCCCACCAGTTCCAAGACTGGAGCCCATTTTGTCAGAGGCTCCCAAAATTTCTGTGCCGCCATGTGATGAGGAGAAGCTTGTCCTCAAAGAGAGTCCTATGGAAGTTCAGGCTCTGTCTCACTCTCCACGTAGAGATACTTACCTAGTGAGGAGGAGGCTGAGATAGTGATTGCATGACACTGAAGAAAGTGAAAGAGGAAGCTGTCTTAGATTCAGGCAGAGCTAATATTCAAAGAGCAACTGAGGAGCGCACATGTTTAAACAACAATTTCCTCACTTTCTTTCGGCACATGCTGGTGTACAATCTTTCTGTTTAATGACTGCGCCATGTGGGAGGCCCACATCTACAACTAATATACATCTATCTATCTATCTATCTATCTATCTATCTATCTATCTATCTATATCTATATATATCTATATATATGTATACATGAATAGCAATAACTGAAAACCACCTAACATGCTCTGGCTATTGTAAACAGTGCTGTGATGAACATTGGGGCAAACATGTCTTTTTCACTTCTGGGTGAATCACGATTTGAATGAGGAGAAATCATGATGACTATTAGCTTGTTAGTGGTAAACCCTGCACATGAGTTTGGTTGAAGGAAAGGGACCAAAGTTGGAGATGGTTGTTTCCAACAGTCTGAGAGTCCTCAGATGGACATGTGGGGTGCTGTCCTGCTGGGGGACATCTCTGGTTGCTCTGTTCTCACCAGCAACAGAGGATTTTCTTTCCTTCCATTCATTTCCTTGTTTCCCTTTCCCCCTCTTTCCTCCCTACCTGTCTTTCTTTCACAAACATTCAATGTGTTGTGCTGAAGTGTGCTTCGTTGCTCAGCTGTGTCCAACTATTTTTGACCCCATGGAATGCAGGCTCCTCTGTCCATGGGGATTCTCCAGGCAAGGATACTGGCGCAGGCTGCCATTCCCCACTCCAGGGAATCTTCCCAATGCAGGGATTGAATCCTGGTCTCCCATGTTGCAGGTGGGTTTGCTTTTTACTGTCTGAGCCATCAGGATATCCTTAAAATGGACTTCATATGACACTATCAGATATTTCTGATCTGACAGATATTTCATATGTGTATAATCAAATTGGGTCTATTTTAGGATTTCCATGTTTCTCCTTACTTTTAGAACACACAAAACATAGTTATTCCAAGTATCTTAATGTCTCTGTCTGCAATTACTACAATCTATGCCACTTCAGCCTGTGTTTCAGTTCCCAAGGGAATTTTAGTATGATTTCTCTTACCTTTGTGAGATTTAATATGTTCTTAATGTGGTTCGGGGTTAGTTCCATACTCTTCTTGTGAATTGGCTGCTCATGTCTTTAAACATGTCTTCATAAATTTAAAGGCCAGTGATACATCTTTCTTATAAAGTGTTGGCTCGTGCCTCTTGCCCATTTTTCTTTCAGGTTTTAAGATCTTTCTTCTCAAAATTGTAAGAGTCATCTTTTGGGTTTGTTTACGGTGTGCTTTTTCTACCTCTTAAAATGTTCAGCAGTGTGAAGGACCCTGGGTGAGTAAGCAAGAAATGGACAACAGGATGTGAACACTTCACAGGAAACCCAGGAAGACCCACTAAGCCAACCAACTGTCCCCAGGAGTGCACCTCAGGCTCGTTGCCCCTATGAGTCAATTGGAAAAACAAGGACTGAGGTGGAGCACACAATCCGTTCCCCTTTCCTCCAGACCCAACCAACTCAATGAGAGACCATGGGAACTAGATGCACAGGACAGGATGACTTAGTGTTTTATCCAAGAAGCTGGAAGCTTGTGGCAGCTGCTCATGGAAATGAATTCCACCTTGGTTTTGGCTGTGAGGTAAGGTCCAAGGGAGCTTCCAGCAAGAAAACAAGATGAGAAAAGAGATTTGTGATGGCACGTGTTGAGAAGACCTTTGCACACAAGGGTCACACAGATCTGGGCATGCTCCAGCCCTTGCTGGGAATACTAATCAGCCTCAGTTGGGCATTTCCTGCATGGGATCCCTAAGCACAACCTGAAACTTGCATTTTTCTGCCCCATCCCCATCACCCTGTCCAAACACAAGCCTGGGTAGTACTCCTAGTGAGGTGACCCTGAGTCCTAGACTTGAAACGAGACAGCTCCGTGTGGAGCAAGGGCAAGTGTATTCACTGCATTCTCACAGCCTGAAGACAAGGGTTTCCGACTGGAGAACAGAAAACGAAGGCAAGGTCTGGGAACACTGAGAGAAGGGGGCAGGATGGAAAGGTTTCTGTCGGCTGGCCCAGAATTCAATGGGCTTCAAGATGCATTAAGACCACTTTGCAGGACGAAAGAGCAATTACTCTCACTTCCACAGACACTTAAACACAACCTAGTTGTTATGGAGGGAGTTTAGGCAAGATATGTAAAGCTAAATAATGGTGAAAGCTGAGAGAGAACAGAATGAATGCCTGAGGAGTGTGGCTGTGGGGCAAGGTTTGGAGGAGATGCACTCTGCCTGCTGTGTGACTCATCAGAGTTGACATAGGGGTGAGGGTGGCAGGTGAGTTTGGAGGCCTCTTTAGGGCATTACTAATGCCTCATTTCTCCCAGCAAATCATCTGAATTTCTCCCCATCCTCCGCTAGTCATGTCAAGATGGGTCTTTGTGATGTCAAAGCTCACCCAGGGCCACCATTGGCTGGGGAAGAGACTTGCTGACCTCATAAATCATGAGGGTGAGGCTCCAGGGGACGGGTATATATAGGGGTGTTCAGGGGTTCTGAACAGACCACTGTGAGTCCTCCAAATGACTGAGGTGACTGGGAAACCACAAGGCTCCAGAGTAGTTATGGAACACCCACCTGCTGTTACCCAGGAGAAGATGAAGACCTCCTATCAATTGAGGTCCAGAAAAATCTGTAAAGGTGAACTGAACCCAGCCAAACTCCTCTTGCCCATCGACCCCACCCAAGAAGACACCCCCCCCTCTCTTTGCCTGGTACATAACCCTTCTCTGCCCACACCCCTTCTCCTGAAGCTATCGTTCCCACCTGTCTTCACATACTTCCCTAAACCAGTGCCATTCTTTGCTTCCTGTCTTGTTTTCTCCAGGTGGCCATGGTAACCTTTAGGGTGAATAATCCCATTCTGGCAAAGCTGCCCAAGAAGACTTCTCAGAAAACTCCTACCAAAAAAAAAGCTTAACAAAATCAGATGCTCAAAGCTCTGAAGCCAGAGTTTCAAGGCAATTGAACAGCTGAATCAGAAGGAACCAGAGGAGGTCCCAGAGACCATGGAGGCCCCTGCCATTCCAGCTGGACTAGTGGACAGTCAGTGACTTCTGGGCATGGCTAGACACCTAAGAAATGCTCGGGGGTCTCGCCGCTGAGTACTGGCCTACAGGGCAGATGCTGAATATTATCGCAACTGCATACATTAATAAAGAAAATAAAATACAATCAACCTGATGTGAAATTATGTTTGTCTCTGAGTTCTCTGATAGTGCTGGGCAGAGAAGGCAGGGAAGGGATAAGTGTATGAGGAGGGAGGGAGATGGTTTCTGTGGAGTTGAAAATGGGACCAAAAGGTCCAGATTGCCAGAAATTAGCAGTGAGAACTGGTTCCTGACTGAGCTTTAAAGACACACTTTCCATGGGAGAAGAGGAAGAGGACTTGGAGTTTCTCTGTGTGAGTGCAGAGATGGATACTTAGCTAGGGAGCTGTGTCGTGTGTGCGAGGGCTGTGCCATTTGTTCCAAAGGCACACAAAGGAGCTGCCCCATCAAAAGAAAGGAATATTGACGTTTGAAGCAACATGGAAGGTAGAATATTGAGTAAAATAACTCAGATAGAGGTAGAAAAATACTATATGATATCAGTTATAGAATCTAAACATACTGCAATTAGAGAATATGATAAAAATGGAGGCGCACAAATATAGAGAAGCATCTACTTGTTACCAGTGGAGAAGGGAAGAGGGCGGGGCAATACAGAGGTCGAGGTATGGGAGGCACACAGCGTTAGTTGGGTGGAAGATGAGCTCACGTATGCATTGTACAACATGGGGAATAGAGCCAGGACTTTGTCTTAACTATAAATGGAAAGCAATCTTTAACAGTTTTTTAATCAGAAAGAAATGGAAGGAAAGAGGGTGGAGGAAGGAGGGAAGAAAGGAAGGAAAAAAATGGCTTTTAAGGAGGTCAAAAAGCTAATACTGATTAGGCCCTTTTTGGCAAAGGAATGTATTTTATTTTGTTTTATTTATTTTTATTGGTGGGTAATTACTTAACAACATTGTGGTGGTTTTTGCCATACATTGACATGAATCAGACATGGGTGTACATGTGTTCCCCATCCTGATTCCCCCTCCCACCTCCCTCCCCATCCCATCTCTCTGGGTCAGCCCAGTGCACCAGACCTGAGCACTGTTTTTTGTTTTTGTTTTTTTTTTTTTTTCCTTTATTTTTTTTTCAGTGGTTTTTGTCATATAATGATATGAATCACCCATAGATTTACACGTATTCCCCATCCTGATCCCCCCTCTCACCTCCCTTTCCACCGGATTCCTCTGGGTCTTCCCAGTGCACCAGGCCCGAGCACTTGTCGCATGCATCCCACCTGGGCTGGTGATCTGTTTCAACATAGATAATATACATGTTGTTCTTTCAAAACATCCCACCCTCAACTTCTCCCACAGAGTTCAAAAGTCTGTTCTGTACTTCTGTGTCTCTTTTTCTGTTTTGCATATAGGGTTACCATTACCATCTTTTTAAATTCCACATATATGTGTTAGTATGCTGTAATGGTCTTTATCTTTCTGGCTTACTTCACTCTGTATAATGGGATCCAGTTTCATCCATCTCATTAGAACTGGCTGAAATGAATTCTTTTTAATGGCTGAGTAATAGTCCATGGTGTATATGTACCACAGCTTCCTTATCCATTCATCTGCTGATGGGCATCTAGGTTGCTTCCATGTCCTGGCTATTATAGACAGTGCTGTGATGAACATTGGGGTGCACGTGTCTCTTTCAGATCTGGTTTCCTTGGTGTGTATGCCCAGGAGTGGGATTGATGGGTCATATGACAGTTCTATTTCCAGTTTTTTAAGAAATCTCCACACTGTTTTCCATAGTGGCTGTACTAGTTTGCATTCCCACCAACAGTGTAAGAGGGTTCCCTTTTCTCCACACCCTCTCCAGCATTTATTGCTTGTAGACTTTTGGATAGCAGCCATCCTGACTGGCGTGTAATGGTACCTCATTGTGGTTTTGATTTGCATTTCTCTGATAATGAGTGATGTTAGAAACAACAAGTAACACACAAAGGGATTCCCGTAAGGATAACAGCTGATCTATCAATAGAAACCCTCCAGGCAATAAGGCAATGGCAGGACATACTGAAAGTAATGAAAGAGAATAACCTACAACCTAGATTACTGTACCCAGCAAGGATCTCATTCAGATATGAAGGAGAATTCAAAAGCTTTACAGACAAGCAAAAGCTGAGAGAATTCAGCTCCACCAAACTAGCTCTTCAACAAATGCTAAAGGATCTTCTCTAGACAGGAAACACAGAAGGGTTGTATAAACATGAACCCAAAACAACAAAGTAAATGGCAACGGGACAACACCTATCAATAATTACTTTAAATGTAAAAGGGTTGAATGCCCCAACCAAAAGACAAAGTTTGGCTGAATGGATACAAAAGCAAGGCCCCTATATATGCTGTCTGTGTCTGTGTCTCTTTTGCTGTCTCCCATATAGTGTTATCATCTCCATCTTCCTCAATTCAATATATATGCCTTAATATAGTGTATTGACGTTTTTCTTTCTGACTTAATTCATTCTGTATAATAGGCTCCAGTTTCATCCACCTCATTAGAATGGGTTCTGTTCTGCCTGTAATCTGAGTCCCCAGTTGGAAAAGAAGACTCCTTGAAACAATGCAACTTGCAATAGAGGAATTTATTACTGACTCGAGCCAGGGCCTCCCCCCCCTCACCAAGGGTGTGAGAACGGAAAGGGCCCGAGCCCCAGTTCTCTCAGGTATGTATTAGGTCAAAAAAAGCAGCAGGTTGTTGCCGCAAGTGGGTTGGTTACACAACGGGTAGTTGGCACAAGCGGATTGGTTACACAGGTGCAAGGAAGTTTTTGTTGGCCCAACCTGGGGCTTTCACCTTTCCCCTGATAGGTTCCCTTTTTCTTGCTAGGCATATGTTGATTGGCTAGCTCCAGGAGGCCTGATAATTATGTTACCCCGGGAAACCAGGCCTACTCCTAATCTAGGCTGCCTGTCATGGCGTTGCCATGACAGCCTCACATTTCCCCCCTGTCTTTGCACTTTTTGGAATCTTTCTCTTCACCCTGTGAAATTGACTGATATTGTTGTCTCAATACCATAATTTGAATGGTATTTAGGCGCTCTCTAATAAATGAGACCAGACTGTTTAAAATGCATGGACCAAAGGTCAGTAACAATATTAATATTATGAGTGGACCCAGGAGGGTGGAAATCAAAGTGGTCAACCAGGGGGAGTGCTGAAACCAAGATTCAAACCAGCCTTGTTGGCCTTATCATTCTCTCTTCTGCTGGGCTAGTCCCTCTCTTACTTTCTGGAGAGATTTTTGTTCCACCCCTGAATGGTTGATATAGAAACAGCATTCTTCTCCCAGTGCTGCACATAATCCTCCTTGTTGCAGAAACAACAAATCGAATCCTCTCCTATTCTGTAACACTACTTCAGCCAAGGAGCTCAAGGATTCTTGGAGGTGTGAAATGGACTTCTAGAGTTGCTCAATATCTTCATCTATTGCAGCCCTTAGTTGGTTATACTGTTCATCTTGCAACGTTAAGGCTGCAATCCCACTACCCGTTCCTATAGCACCCAATAGGACTGCTAAAGTCAGGGCAGTGACTGGTTCTCGTTTTACCCTATATTGACCCAATGGGTCTAACCTTGATTGCAGCTCTTCCTTTGAGTAATAGTTTAAACAGGGTATCAGGTGGACTAGGACGCAGAAATCTTGGGAGGCATTAAGTGCTGCCTAATGGACACATGGTTTTATTCCGACGGAGCAAGCCCACCACCCGGTTTCTGGCAGAAGTACCCACTGGTGAGTAGAATTGGGGAGGCTAGTCCTAGGGACTGAATTATTATTACATAGGTGTTGATAAGTCTTAGGGATAGTTCCTATACAGATGCCTATGCCCGTAATGGATCCTACTGTTAACCGGCCTGACCCAGGTTGTTGCTGCCATCTGCAGGCCGTGACATCAGAGGTCATATTGAATCTTGAAGAAAAGGCAACCGCCTCATAATAGGGAGGCCTAATATTATAGCAAAGCCAGCAACCATTTGTTAAGTCTGGACTAGAGGCATTTAGGGTGAAATAAGCTGAGGAGATCATTTTCATAAGGGGGTCTGTTGGTGGGGACATGTTAACCATGGGGGGGTCCCATGGTGCATGGAGTCGATCTATTAGCCTCACTTTGGTTCTGGGAGGGAGCCTTTGGGGTTGTTCCCTGGTTTGGTCCTAAGGCTACTTTGGGTGCCAAATAGAGCGGTCCCAGTTTTAATTTAAGCTCGAACCGGAATCCTATGTCATAGCCAGTCTTGTAAAGATGGAGGCCCCAACCTCAGCCAACATCCCACCTGGTAAATTTCTTTCCTCTGTCTGTGAATTTGATCTGTAATGGGAAACATTGCCCGGGTTTGGATGATACTCCGTTAGTTGGACATTTCTGGGAATTTGGGGGTGATTTTACCTGAATGAGGGCCTTGTCGGAGTTAGTGAGCCAATGGACTGTTCCCGTGGTTTCACAACCTCAAGCGGCGCAATAAAAAGAGTCAACTCCCCCACATTTTTCAGTTTGGTTCCGATCCCTTCCTCCCCCCTGGCAAACATAAACCGGCACCTGTTCGTAGTACTGTGGGCCTTTTCACTCACAGTTACGGGTGAACAGACTGAAAGAGTTGTGGGCAAAAAACTTGGTCAGTTGGTGGGGACCAAACCCATTACAGTTAGCCGGCAGCACACACAAATCAAAGGTCAGTACTGGCCACCATGTCCCTTTGGGGGCCACTTTGGAGCTCAATTTAAGCACTTCTCCAGTCTCAGGATTGTAGATCACCCAAGTCAGGTTAGCTGGCTGATGGGGGTTGTTTCTGGTTGCTCCTGGGCCGATGAAAATTGTTATCAGCAGGAGAGTTAAGAGGGCTCCTGTTGTACGAGTTTCAGTTTCAAAGGATTTGACGGGTGAGGTCTTGCCTCCCATTCTGTTTGCCCCTTTTCTTGTTCTTCTGGGGTGGCTTGCCGCACGTGATTGCAGTGAACCCAGGGCCGGATCCCGTCGATCTTAACAGCAGGAGTGGTAAGGAGAACAACATAAGGGCCTTTTCATCTAGGTTCTAATGCTTTAGATTGGTGTCATTTTACCCAAACCCAATCACCCGGGCCAATATTATGTGAGGGGATGGTCCCCTTGCTTGTTCCATCGTGTATCTCTCGAATTAATTTCCAAACATGGCTATGCACCTTACTTAATGCCATCAGTGTTTGATGGAATCGTCCCACGGTAGGGGGTGGTAGGCATTTTTTCTCGAATATAGGACACACAGGAGGGGGTCTTCCATACAGAATCTCAAAAGGGGTATGATTCAACCTCTAAGGGGTGTTACGTGCTCAAAAGAGCACGAAGGGAAGGAGGGTCACCCAGTCCCCACCAGTCTCTATTGCCAAGTTTGTCAAAGTTTTTTTAGGGTCCGATTCATTCTCCCAACCTGTCCTGAGCTCTGGGGATTATATTCAGAATGTAACTTCCATTTTGTCCCCAGAGCTTGGGGCAGCCCTTGTAAAATCTGGCTCACAAAGGCAGGTCCATTATCAGAGCCCATAGTCACTGGCAGCCCGTACCTAGGCACTATCTCCTCTAAGATCTTTTTAGCAACCACTTTTGCTGTCTCTCCCTTAGTGGGGAAGTCTTCTACCCACCCCGAGAAGGTATCCACCAGGACAAACAGATATCGATACCCGGACTTGCCTGGTTTTACCTCAGTGAAATCTATCTCCCAGTGTTGACCTGGCTGTTCCCCTCGGTATCTCATTCCAGTGTGCTGCCTTTTCCCTGTCCTCATCAGCTAGCATGCTTTGCAAGCCTGGATTATCTCTCGTACAGTTGCATTTTGTCGAGGGAACCTCAGGCAGGCCGTCTGGAGAAGTGTCAAGGTCTTTTTCTCCCCCAAGTGTGTAGTTGTGTGCAGGTGTTCACATAGGTGACGACCCAGGATGGCAGGCAATATCAGGTTGTTGTTTTGATCTCAGTACCATCCATCTTTGTCACCCTTCTGGAGGGTGGTATCCTCGTTGATCCAAACGAGGTCAGGGAGGGAATAGTCAGGGACTGGTGGCAGAGTTCCCATACCAGGAGGTGGAAATCCCACGGCTAATATGGGGGTGGCGTAGTCCCGGCTGGCTGCTTCTCGAGCGTCCACATCAGCAGCCCAATTGTCCCATGCCCTAGGGTCCTCTCCTTTCTGGTGACCGGGGACATGTGCAATTGCTACTGCCTGGGGCAGTTGAACAGCTTTCAGGAGCCTGCGGATCTCGGGCAAATTCTTGACTTCTTTTCCCTCCGCTGTTCTAAATCCCCTTTCCTGGTATATCAGACCTTGAATATGGGCAGTGCTAAAAGCATATCGACTGTCCATAAAAATGGTAATTCTCTTCCCTTTTGCTTGCTCCAGAGCCTGTATTAGGGCAATCAACTCTGCTTTTTGTGCAGACGTGTTTGGGAGAAGTGTCTCAGCCCATATTGTCTGTCCTGAATGATCATCTAGGGCAGCTCCTGCCTTCCTTTGTCCATCTTTTACATAGCTGCTCCCATCAGTGAACCATACTAGCACACTGTTGTTTAGCAGCACATCAGTTAAGTCTTTTCGAGCCGCCAGGACCTCAGCCAGTATCTCACTGCAATCATGGAGAGGGCGGTCCTTCTCTGGGTTAGGTAGAAGCGTGGCTGGATTCAGGAAGCAAGGGGTCTGAAAACCCACCTGTGGGGCATCAAGCAGCAGTGCCTGGTAATGTGTCAAATGGGCACTGGAGATCCACTTACCCGGCGGCTGCTTTAAAACTCCTTTGATGGCTTGGGGGGTGTCAACCCAGAGTTGCTGTTCATATGTCAACTTGTCGGCATCAAGGATGAGGAGGGTAGTGGCTGCAATGATGTGGAGGCACGGGGGCCACCCAGAGGCCACCGGGTCCAATCGCTTTGAAAGGTTTGCCACCAGCTGCTTCTATGGTCCCCATCATTGCATCAAGACCCCCTTTCCTATTCCTTGCTTTTCATCTACAAACAGCTGGAATGGCTTATTTGGGTGAGGCAGGGCAAGGGCTGGGGCTTCTAGTAGGCCCCGTCTGAGTGTCTGGAAAGCCTGTTTCATTGGCTCAGTCCAAGTCCAGTTTGGGGTCTCTTTACTTCCCTCATACAAGGGCCAGGCCTTCTCAGCAAACCCCATGATCCACAGTCTACAATATCCAACAGTCCCCAAAAACTCTCACCTGGCATGGGGTCTTGGACTCTGGTATCTGCAATATTGTTTCCTTCATGGCCTGAGTTAGCCACCTTTGCCCCTGCCTGATCTTATACCCCAAATAGGTGACCTCTTGCCGGGATATTTGCACCTCTTTAAGCTAGCACGATATCCCAAGGTGCCTAAAGTCTGTAAGAGGTCACCGGTGGCATGGCTGCATGCCTCCTCTGTGGTTCCAGCCAACATAAGGTCATCCACATATTGCAGCAGGATGACCTCTGGGTGGCAAGTCCGATATTCATAGAGGTCCTCACTCAAAGCCTCATTAAACAAGGTAGGGGAGTTTTTGAACAATTGTGGGAGGTGGGTTCAAGTTAGTTGTACTACCAGTTGGCCTTCCCCCTCAGTCCACTCAAAGGCAAATATCTCCTGGCTCTGGGCGACCAGGGGTAGGCTGAAAAAAGCATCTTTCAAGTCCAACACAGTGTACCAAGTGTACTCAGGCAGCAGACTGCTCAGGAGTGTGTACGGGTTGGGGACAGTAGGGTGTATGTCACTCACCAGCTTGTTGACTTCTCGTAGGTCCTGTAATCCGTACTCCCTGGCTTCTTCACTGGTAGTAAGGGGGTATTCCAATAGGATTGGCACCGCTTGAGAATTCCGGCATCCACGAGCCGTCAAATGTGGGGAGTGATCCCCTGCTGAGCCTCCTGGCTCATAGGGTATTGCCTCACCCTCACAGGAGTCGCCTCGGCTTTTAGTTCAATGACGACCAGATGTCTCTGTTTAGCCAGTCCCATTCCTGCTGTTTCTGCCCATGCCAATGGGTATTTGTGGACCCACGGTTGTATATCTGGTGCTATAACCTCTGAGGGCTTAGGCACAAAAAGTCTGTATTCATCTCTTAAAGCTAGAGACAAGACATGTATCAGCTCTCCAAGTCCATCCGTGACTGACATTGTCCCAGGGTCAAAATGGATCTTAGCATTAACTTTAGTCAACAAGTCCTGTCCAAGTAGAGGGGCTAGGCATTCTGGTATCACCAAAAACGAATGAGACACCTGATGGGTCCCCAGATTTACTTTCTGTTCCGTGGTCCAACAATATCTTTTTGTCCCCATGGCTCCCTTCACCAAGCTGGTTTTCTTAGACATTGGTCCCAGTTTTTGATTTAAAACAGTGTTGGGTGCCAGTGTCCACCAGGAAGCCAATGGGTTTCCCCTCCACATGTATGGTTACCCAGGACTCGGGGAGGGGTGCCGAGTCTTGACTCCCCTAGTCACTGTCTTCCCCCGCATATAGAACTCGAGTTCCATGGGAAATTCTCTCTCTCTGGGTTGTTCCTCTCTTCGGGTCCCTCTTAGGGCACTCATTTTTCCAGTGCCCCTGTTCTTTGCAGTAAGTGCACTGTTCTTTCTCTAGGGCCTGCTTTTTTGGTCTCTCTTTTTTTTTCTTCTGTCTGGGGGCCTCAAGGTTCCCTCAATTCTGTTCCGGCCTTCATTCCCGCAAAAAGAATCTTGGCTAGCTCTCTCTGGTTCTTCCGGTTTTCCTTCACCCTATGTTCCCTATCTTCTTTCCTGATCTTCTCAGCTAGTTCCCTTTCCTCCCGACAAAGTCGTTTCTCCCTTTCATCTAAGGTTTGGAGGAGATGTACTCTGCCTGCTGTGTGACCCATCAGAGTTGACATAGAGGTGAGGGTGTCAGGTGAGTTTGGAGGCGTCTTTAGGGCATAACTAATGCCTCATTTCTCCCAGCAAATCATCTGAATTGCTTCCCATCCTCCGCTAGACATGTCAGGGTGGGGCTTTGTGATGTCAAAGCTCACCCAGGGCCACCATTGGCTGCGGAAGAGACGTGCTGACCTCATAAAGCATGAGAGTGAGGCTCCATGGGGACGGGTATACATCGGGATACTCAGGGGCTCTGAGCAGACCATTGTGAGTCCTCCAAATGACTGAGGTGATTGGGAAGCCACAAGGCTCCAGAGGAGTTATGGAACACCCACCTCCTGTTACCCAGGAGAAGATGAAGACCTCCTATCAATTGAGGTCTAGAAAAACTATCAGGGTGAACTGAACACAGCCAAACTCCTCTTGCCCATCGACTCCACCCCAAAAGAACTGCGTAACTGTCCTTGCCTGGCACATAACCCTTCTCTGCCCACACCCATTCTCCTGAAGCCATCATTCCTACCTGTCTTCACACTCTTCCCTAAAGCAGTGCCAATCTTTGCTCCCTCTCTTCTTTTCTCCAGGTGGCCAGGGTAACCGTGAGGGTGAATAATCCCATTTGGGCAAAGCTGCCCAATTAAACTTTCCAGAAAACTCCCACCACAAAAAAGCTTTAGAAAATCAGGTGCTCAAAGCTCTGTAGCCAGAGTTCCAAGGCGAATGAACAGCTAAATCGGAAGGAACCAGAGGAGGTCCCAGAGACCATGGAGACCCCTGCATTTCCAGCTAATCAGTAGGAACCATAGGAGGTCCCAGAGACCATGAAGACCCCTGCCATTTCAGCTAATCAGAACGAACCAGAGGAGTTCCCAGAGACCATTGAGACCTCTGCATTCCAGCTGGATCAGTGGACAGCCAGTGATTTCAGTACATGGCCAGAGACCTCAGAAATGCTCAGGGGTCTCGCCGCTGAGTACTGGCCAACAGTACAGATACTGAATATTATAGCAACTGGATACAATAATAATGAAAATAAAATAAATTCAACCTGATGTGAAATTCTGTTTGTCTCTGAGTTCCCTGATAGTGGGGTACAGAGAGGGCAGGGAAGGGATAAGTGTGTGAGGAGGGAGGGAGATGACTTCTGTGGAGTTGGAGATGGTTCCAGAAGGGCCAGGTTGCCAAAAAGTAGGGGGAGCACTGGTTCCAGACTGAGCTTCAAAGACACACTTTCCATGGGAGAAGAGGAAGAGGACTTGGTGTTTCTCTGTGTGAGTGCAGAGATGGACACTTAGCTGGGGAGCTGTGTCATGTGTGATGGGGGTAGTGCCATTTGTTAAAAAGGCATACAGAGGAGCTGCCACATCAAAAGAATGGAATATTGGCATTTGCAGCAACATGGAAGGTAGAATATTGAGTAAACTAACTCAGACAGGTAGACAAATAGTGTATGATATCACTTATAGATGTTCGCCCGTAGTCCGGATCCCTGATCGGGAAAGGAGACTCCTCGAGACAATGCAACTTCCAATAGGGTAATTTATTACTGACTCGAGCCAGGGCCTTCCCCCCTCACCAAGCGTGTGAGGACGGAAAGGCCCCGAGCCCCATTTCTCTCGGGTATTTACTGGGTCAATTGGGTAGCTGGCTCAAGCAGATTGGTTACACAGTTGCAAGGAAATTCTTGTTGGCCCAATCCTTGTGGGCTTTCAGCTTTCCCCTGAGAGGTTCCCTTTTTCTTGCTAGGCATATGTTGATTGGCTCGCTCTAGGTGGCCTGATAATTATGTTACTCTGGGAAACCAGGCCTACTCCTAATCTAGGCTGCCTGTCATGGCGTTCGCCATGACAGACTCACATTTCCGCCCTGTCTTTGTACTTTTTGGACAGGAATCTTTCTCTCTACCCTGTGAAATTGGCTGATATTGTTGTCTCAATACCACAATTTGGATGGTATATAGGCACTCTCTAATAAATGAGACCAGACGGTTTCAAATGCATAGACCAAAGGTCAGTAACAATATTAATATTATGAGTGGACCCAGGGGGGTGGAAATCAAAGTGGTCAACCAGGGGAGCGCTGAGACCAAGATACAAACCAGCCTTGTTGGGCTTGTCGTTCTCTCTTCTGCTGGGCTAGTCTCTCTCTTACTTTCTGGAGAGATTTTTGTACCACCCCTGAATGGTCGATATAGAAACAGCATTCTTCTCCCAGTGCTGCACATAATCCTCTCTGTTGCAGAAACAACAAATCGAATCCTCTCTTATTCTGTAACACTACTTCAGCCAAGGAGCTCAATATCTCCATCTATTGCAGCCCTTAGTTGATTATACTGTTTATCTTGCAACGTTTAGGCTGCAATCTCACTTCCCGTTTTTATAGCACCCAATATGACTGCCACAGTCAGGGCAGTGATTGGTTCTCGTTTTACCCTATATTGACCTGATGGGTCTAACCTAGGTTGCAGCTCTTCCTTTGAGTAATAATTTAGCCAGGGGATCAGGTGGACTAGGACACAGAAATCTTGGGACACATTAAGTGCTACCTTATGGACACACAGGGTTAGTCCGGTGGAGCAAGAATACCACCCGTTTTCTGGCGGAAGCACCCACTGGTGAGTAGAATTGGGAAGGCTAGTCCTAGGGACTGAATTATTATCACCTAGGTGTTGATAAGTCTTAGGGATAGTTCCTATTCAGGTGCCTATGCCCGTAATGGAGCCTACTGTCAACCAGCCTGACCCAGATTGTTGCTGCTGTCTGCCGGCCGAGACACATTATAGCAAAGCCAGAAACCGTTTGTTAAGTCTGGATGAGAGGCATTTAGGGTGAGATAGGCCGAGGAGATCATTTTCAAAAGGGGGTCTGTTGGTAGGGATATGTTAACCCTGGGGGGTCCCACGGTGCTTGGAGTCGATCTATTAGGGAGTCTTTGGGGTTGTTGTGTCACCTGGTTTGGTCCTAAGGCTACTTTGGGTGCCAAATAGAGCAGTCCCTGTTTTAACTTAAGCTCAAATGGGAATCCTGTGTCATAGCCAGTCTTGTAAAGATGGAGGCCCCAACCTCGGCCAACATCTCACCTGGTAATTTTTTTTCCTTTGTCTGTGAATTTGATCTGTAATGGGAAACATTGCCCGGGACTCTCTTAGTTGGACATTTCTGGGAATTCAGGGGTGAGTTTACCTGAATGAGGTCCTTGTCGGAGTTAGTGAGCCAATGGACTATTCCCGCGCTTTTGCAACCCCCAGTGCCGCAATAACAAGAGTCAACTCCCCCATATTTTTCAATTTCGTTCTGATCCCTTCCTCCCCCCAGGCAGACATAGAAAGGCACCTGTTCATAGTACTGTGGGCCTTTTCGCTCACAGTTACGGGTGAACAGACTGAAAGAGCTGTGGGCAAAGAACTTGGTCAGTTGGTGGGGACCAAACGCATTACCGTCAGCTGCCAGCACGCATAAATCAAAGGTCAGTACTGGCCACCATGTCCCTTTGGGGGCCACGTTGGAGTTCGAATTAAACACTTCTCCAGTCTCAGGATTGTAGATCACTCAAGTCAGGTTAGCTGGCTGATGGGGGTTGTTTCTGGTTGCTCCTGGGCCAATGAAAACTGTTATCAGCAAGAGAGTTAAGAGGGCTCCTGTCGTACGAGATTCAGTTTCAAAGGATTTGACGGGTGAGGTCTTGCCTCCCATTCTGCTTGCACCTTCTCTTGTTCTTCAGGGGTGGCTTGCCTCACGTGAATGCAGTGAACCCAGGGCCGGATCCCGTCGACCTTAACAGCAGTAGGAGTGGTAAGGAGAACAACATAAGGGCCTTTTCATCTAGGTTCTAATGCTTTAGATTGGTGTCATTTTACCCAAACCCAATCACCCGGGCCAATATTATGTGAGGGGATGGTCCCCTTACTTGGACCCTCATGTATCTCTTGAATTAATTTCCAAACATGGCTATGCACCTTACTTAATGCCATCAGTGTTTGACGGAATCGTCCCACGGTAGGGGGTGGTAGGCATTTTTCCTCGAATATAGGACACACAGGAGGGGGTCTTCTATACAGAATCTCAAAAGGGGTAAGATTCAGCTTATAAGGGGTGTTACGCGCTCAAAAGAGCACGAAGGGAAGGAGGGTCACCCAGTCCCCGCCAGTCTCTATTGCCAACTTTGTCAAAGTTTTTTTTAGGGTCCGATTCATTCTCTCAACCTGTCCCGAGCTCTGGGGTTTATATTCACAATGTAACTTCCATTTTGTCCCCCCCTTGTACAATCTAGCTCACAAAGGCAGGTCCGTTATCAGAGCCCATAGTCACTGGCAGTCCGTACCTAGGCACTATCTCTTCTAAGATCTTTTTAGGAACCACTTTTGCTGTCTCTCCCTTAGTGGGGAAGGCTTCTACCCACCCCGAGAAAGTATCTACCAGAACCAAGAGATAGTGATAATTGCTTGGTGTTACCTCAGTGAAATCTATCTCACAGTGTTGCCCTGGCTCTTTCCCTCGGCACCTCGTTCCAGTGTGCTGCCTTTTCTCCATTTCATCAGCTGGCACGCTTTGCAAGCCTGGATTATCTCTCATAGAGTTGCATTTTGTCGAGGGAACCTCAGGCAGGCCGTCTGGAGAAGTGTCAAGGTCTTTTTTTCCCCAAGTGTGTAGTTGTCTGCAGATGTTCACATAGGTGATGAACCACCATGGCAGGCAATCTCAGGTTGTTGTTTTGATCTCAGTACCATCCATCTTTGTCATCCTTCTGGAAGGTGGTATCCTCGTTAATCCAAACGCGGTCAGGGAGGGAATAGTCGGGGTCTGGCAGCAGAGTCCCCATACGAGGAGGTGGAAGTCCCATGGCTAATATGGGGGCGGCATAGTCCCGGCTGGCTGCTTCTCGAGCGGCCGCATCAGCAGCCCGATTGCCCCGTGTCCTAGGGTCTTTTCCTTTCTGGTGACCGGGGACATGTACAATGGTTACTGCCCGGGGCAGTTGAACAGCTTTCAGGAGCCTGCGGATCTCGGGCAAATTCTTGACTTCTTTTCCCTCCGCTGTTCTAAATCCCCTTTCCTGGTTTATCGGACCTTGAATATGGACAGTGCTAAAAGCATATCGGCTGTCCGTAAAAATGGTGACTCTCTTCCCTTTTGCTTGTTCCAGATCCTGTATTAGGGCAATCCATTTTGCTTTTTGTGCAGACGTGTTTGGGGGAAGTGTCTCAGCCCATATTGTCTGTCCTGAATCATTAACTATAGCGGCTCCTGCCTTCCTTTGTCCATCTTTTACATAGCTGCTCTCATCAGTGAAGCATACTAGCTCACTGTTGTTTAGTGACACATCAGTTAAGTCTTTTTGAGCCGCCAGGGCCTCAGCCAGTATCTCACTGCAATCATGGAGAGGGCGGTCCTTCTCTGGGTTAGGTAGAAGCGTGGCTGGATTCAGGAAGCAAGGGGTCTGAAAATGCACCCGTGGGACATCAAGCATCAGGGCCTGGTAATGTGTCAAATGGGCATTGGAGATTCACTTACCCGGCGGCTGCTTTAAAACCCCTTCGATGGCGTGGGGGGTGTTCATCACAGAGATGCTGTCCATACATCAACTTGTCGGCATCACGTACCAGGAGGGCAGTGGCTGCAATGATGCGGAGGCAAGGGTCCACCCAGAGACCCCCGGGTCTAATCGCATTGAATGGTATGCCACTGGCCGCTTCCATGGTCCCCATTGTTGCATCAAGACACCCTTGCCTATTTTTTGCTTTTCATCTACAAACAGCTGGAATGGCTTCTTTGGGTTAGACAGGCCAAGGGCTGGGGCTTTTAGTAGGGCCCATCTGAGTGTCTGGAAAGCCTGTTTCATTGGCTCAGTCCAAGTCCAGTCTGGGGTCTCTCTATTATTAAATTCCTTTTCAGCTGCTTTCAGTATGTCTTGTATTGTCTGTTCTCTTAACCCCGCTCTCTTTTGTAATTTTCTCTTACTATCTGGAGCTGCCTGATTCAGAAATGCTAGTAGAACTGCAGCGCGTGATTCCTCAGCCTGGGGGTCTATTGGTGTATATTGCCTAAAGGCTTCCATTAGCCTCTCTAGGAAGCCTGATGGGCTCTCAGTGGCCTCTTGCCTTACTAAATTTACCTTCGACAAATTTGTCAGCTTCCTAGCTGCGGCCTGCAGGCCAGCCATTAGAGTCTGGCGGTACACTCGGAGACACTCCCTACCTTCCACACGCTCACAATCCCAGTTAGGCCACAACAGAGGAAACCCCTCATCCACGAGAGGAGGCTGGGCGGTTGGTCTCCCGTCGATCCCCGGGACCCGTTTCCGCGCCTCTGCCAGGATTCGGTCTCGTTCCTCCATGGTGAAGAGCACCTGCAACAGCTGCTGGCAATCATCCCAGGTGGGGTTATGAGAGAAGAAAATGGAATCTAAGAGGTCAATGAGGCCTGAGGGTTTCTCCAAAAAGGGAGGATTTGGGGTTTTCCAATTATACAGATCACTCGTGGAAAAGGGCCAGTACTGATAGGTTCAGAGATGCCCAGGTTAGCTGGTCCCACTCGGACGGGGAGTGCCTTTAGAGTAGATGAAGGTAACTCTGGGTCCCCATGATCTTGCTCACCCCTATTTCCTCTATTTCTTCTCCAGGGTCAGGGTTCCCTTATCCCTTCTGATTCATCGGAGGGGAGGGCTCTTGCCCCCAGGGAAACCTGCAACAGAGGAGGGGCATATGGCGGGGTCCTAATTTCTGTCTCTAAGTCAATCAGGTTCGGGTACGAGGATTCCTGCAAGACCGCTTTTAGGCCCTTGTTCTTCTCAGCTTCTTCTGGGGGAGTGGGGGTTTCCATAACCAGGGCTTGTACATTAGGAGAATCAGGGAGTTTGTGAACAAAAGGTTTTAACCATTTGGGCGGATTTTCTACTAGATCTTGCCAGACCATAACATATGGGACTTTGCCCGGGTGGCCCCCGACATCAGGAGCCATAATTTTCTCTTTTACTGCCCAAATAATAGAAGGTTGAAAAGTTCCCTCTGGAGGCCATCCAACCTGGAAGGCAGGCCACTCTGCAGAGCAAAAGGTCATTAATTTACTCTTTGTAACCAGGAGCGACAGCTAACACGCTCTAGCCCTGACATCTGAGAAATGATCAGTCATGAGAGTGGGGTAGATTTTCCTTGCCCCATAGCAAGAGTCAGAAGAAGGTCACCGAGAATTACCACCAAAAACTCCTATCGGGAGTGGTGGCGGCCAGGAGGTTGGGCTTGTGGTATGCTTCGTGGAAATATTTGAGTGCCTTAGTCATTGCACGGAAGTTTTCTTGCTGGGGGCGGGCACCCTAACGGTTTTTAGCCCGTTCTGTGACCCCCTTATCCTTTTATTGGAGTCTTCCAGTGGCAGGCACCCTATTGGCCCTTAAGTACCTGTCCCGTGCCCACACAGATGGGTTTTTATTTGGCCAGATTCTCGGTTTAGAATAAGAGAAAAAAGCAAGGAGTTTCACCCTCTCAGGCTCCCGTTACTGGGGCTGACTTGTTGGGAGGCCTTCAGAATCCGCCAGAGAGTAGCCCTGGCTGGGACTCGTCAGTTGCCCTGACAACTGTCTGCCTGTTCACTGAAACTCTCAGAAACAGAAATGAGACCCCAAGGCTTTATAGGAGGAAGTAGACAACCACACACCAGAGAACAATGAGACAGGAGACAATGCCGGCAGTTATACAGATGCGAAAGGGCGTAGAAAAACACATAGACAGACACACATCGGCCGACAACCCAGACCTGGGGGGTGGGACCCCCTGAGTCTCGCTATCCTCTGGAACAAGGGTCACCTTACCAACTGGCGTCCACTGTTCCCCAGATCCGGGCTTAGGAGAGGAGGTCTCTTTCACGCAGTGCCGACTGTTTTCCAGTGTGCTCGCTGGCCTCAGCCTCACGCTGGCCGGAAGTGCCAATCCATTCCCTCACGGAAAGCTTTCCCTCATGCCAGACAACTTCCTGCCTTTTAGCAGGACCTCGGATTTACACTGGACTTTTCCAGACCTGCCTGAGCACCGGTGCTGTTACCTGTCCTTTTTCCCCTTTGTTCCAAAGAGCATTCTTTCCCGGGCAAGGGGTCCCGGACGAGCCCCCAAATGTTCTGCCCATAGTCCGGATCCCCTGTTGGGAAAGAAGACTCCTCGAGACAATGCAACTTGCAGTAGGGGAATTTATTACTGACTCGAGCCAGGGCCTCCCACCCTCACCAAGGCTGTGAGGATGAAAAGGCCCCAAGCCCCAGTTCTCTCGTGTGTTTATTGGGTACAAGTGGGTAGTTGGTGCAAGCGGATTGGTTACACAGTTGCAAGGCACTTTTTGTTGGCCCAATCCTTGTGGGCTTTCAGCTTTCCCCTGATAGGTTCCCTTTTTCTTGCTAGGCACATGTTGAGTGGCTGGCTCTAGGTGGCCTGATAAGTATGTTACTCCGGGAAACCAGGCCTACTGCTAATCTAGGCTGCCTGTCATGGCGTGCCATGACAGCCTCACAATAGAATCTAAACATACCACAAAGTAGAGAATATCATAAAAATGGAGGCACACAGATACAGAGAAGCATCTACTGGTTACCAGCGGGGAGGGGAAGAGGGAGGGGCAATACAGAGGTGGGGGAATGGGAGGCATGCAGTGTTAGTTAGGTTGAAGATGAGCTCATGGATGCATTGTACAACATGGGGAATAGAGCCAGGACTTTGTCATAACTATAAATGGAAAGCAAGTTTTAATAGTTGTATAATAAGAAAGAAAAGGAAAGAAAGTGGGGGGAGGAAGGAGGGAAGAAAGGAAGGAAAAGAAGGGCGTTTTTGGAGGTCAAAAAGCAAATACTGATTAGTCATTTTTTTGGCAAAGGAATGTATTTTATTTTATTTTATTTATTTTAATTGGTAGGTATTTATTTACAGTATTGTGGTGGGATTTGCCATACATTGACATGAATCAGCCATGGGTGTACATGTGTTCCCCATCCTGATAACCCCTCCCACCTCCCTCCCCATCAAATCCCTGTGGGTCAGCACAGTGCACCAGCCCTGAGCACCCTGTATTATGCATTGAACAGGGACTGGCTATCCCTTTCACATATGATAATATACATGTTTCAATGTTATTCTCTCAGATTATCCCACCCTCGCCGTCTCCCACAGAGTCCAAAAGACTGTTCTGTAAATCTGTGTCTCTTTTGCTGTCTCCCATATAGGCGTATCATCTCCATCTTCCTCAATTCAATATATATGCCTTAGTATAGTGTATTGGTGTTTTTGTTTCTGACTTACTTCACTCTGTATAATAGACTCCAGTTGCATCCACCTCATTAGAATGGAATTACATGTGTTCTTTTTAATGGCCGAGCAATATTCCATTGTGTCTATGTACCACAGCTTTCTTACCCGTTTGTCTGCTGATGGACATCTAGTTTACTTCCATGCCCTGGTTATTGTAAACAATGCTGTGATAAACACTGGGGCACATGTGTCTTTTTCACTTCTGGGTGAATCAGGATTTGAATGAGGAGAAACCATGATGAGTATTAGCCTGTTAGTGGTAAACCCTGCACATGAGTTTGGTTGAAGGAGTGGGACCAAAGTTGGAGATGGTTGTTTCCAACCAGCTGAGAGTGCTCTGATGGACATGTATGGTGCTGTCCTGCTCGGGGACATCTCTGGTTGCTCTATTCTCACCAGCAACGGAGGATTTTCTTTCCTTCATTTCATTTCCCTTGTTTCCTTTTCTCCACCTTTCCTCCCTACCTGAATTTCTTTCACAAACATTCAATGTGCTGCGCTGTGCTGTGCTTCGTTGTTCAGCAGTGTCCAATTCTTTGTGACCCCATGGCCTGTTGCCTGACAAGCTGCTCTGTCCATGGAGATTCTCCAGGCGAGCATACAAGAGCAGGCTGCCATTCTCCCCTCCAAGGGATCTTCCCAACCCAGGGATTGAATCCTGGTCTCCCATGTGGCAGGTGGTTTTTTTTTTTTTTTTTTTTTTTTAACTGTCTGAGCCATCAGCAAACCCTAAAATTGGCTACATATGACAATATGTTTTTCATATCTGTAAGATCAAATGGGAACTATTTTATGATTTCCATGACTCTCTTTATCCTTAGAAAACAAAAAACACATTTACTCCCAAGTATCCTAATGTCTCTGTCTGCAATTACTAATATCTATGCCACCACTGCCTTAATTTCAGTTTGCAAGGAAATTCTATTAAGATTTGTCTTACCTTCGTTAGATTTAATATGTTCTTAACACGGCTCGGGGCTAGTTCCATACTCTTCTTGGGAATTGGCTGCTCATGTCTTTAAACATGTCTTCATAAATTTAAAGGTCAGTGATACTTCTTTATTATAAAGTGTTGGCTCGTGCTTCTTGCCCGTTTTTCTATCAGGTGTTAAGATCTTCTAAAAATTCTAAGAGTCATCTTTTGGGTTTTTTTATGGCGTGCTTTTTCAACCTCTTAAAATGTTCAGCATTGTGATGGACCCTGAGTGAGTAAGCAAGAAATGGACAACAGGATGTGAACACTTCACAGGAAACCCAGGAAAAACCATTAAGCCAACAAACTGTCCCCAGGGGTGCACCTCAGGCTGGTTGACCCTACGAGTCAATTGCAAAACGAGGACTGAGGTGGAGAACATAAGCTCCTCCCCTTTCCTCCAGAGCCAACCAGCTCAATGAGAGACCATGGGAACTAGATGCACGGGACAGGAAGTCTCAGTGTTTGGACTTATAAGCTGGAAGCTTGTGGCAACTGCTCATGGAAAGGCACTCCACCTTGGTTTTGGCTGTGAGGTAAGCTACAAGGGAGCTTCCAGCAGGAAAAGAAGATGAGAAAAGAGATTTGTGAGGGCACGTGTTGAGAAGCCGTTTGCACACAAGGCTCACACAGCTCTGGGCAAGCTTCACCCCTTGCTGGGAATACTAATCAGCCGCAGGTGGGCATTTCCTGCATGGGATTCCCCAGCACAACCTGAAACATGCATTTCTCTGCCCCTTCCCCATCACCTTGTTCAAACCCAAGCTGGGGAGTACTAATAGTGAGGTGACCCTGAGTCCTCGACTTGAAACGAGACAGCTCCATGTGGAGCAAGGGCAAGTGTATTCACTGCATTCTCACAGCCTGAAGACAAGTGCTTCCGACTGGAGATCCGAAAACAGAGGTGCGCTCCGGGAACACTAAGACAAGGAGGCGGGATGGAAAGGTTTCTTTCGGCTGGCCCAGAATTCAATGGACTTCAAGGTGCATTAAGACCACATTGCAGGACGAAAGAGCAATGATTCTGGCTTCCACAGACACTGAAAAACAACCTAGTTGTCATGGAGAGTGTTTAGACAAGATATGAAAAGCTAGATAATGGTGAAAGATGAGAGAGAACAGAATGAACGCCCGAGGCGTGTTGCTGTGGGGCAAGGTTGGGAGGAGATTCACTCTGCCTGCTGTGTCACCCATCAGAGTTGACATAGAGCTGAGGGCGGCAGATGAGTTTGGAGGCCTCTTTAGGGCATTACTAATGTCTCATTTCTCCCAGGTAATCATCTGAATTGCTCCCCAACCTCCACTAGACATGTCACGATGTGGCTTTGTGTTGTCAAACTCACCCAGGGCCACCATTGGCTGGGGAAGTGACTTTCTGACCTCATAGAGCAAGAAGGAGAGGCTTCATGGGGACGGGTATATATAGGAGTTCTCACGGGCACTAGAAGACCACTGTGAGTCCTCCAAATGAATGAGGTGACTGGGAAGCCACAAGGCTCCAGAGAAGTTATGGAACACCCACCTGCTGTAACCCAGGAGAAGATGAAGACCTCCTATCAATTAAGGTCCAGAAAAAAATGTCAAGGTGAACTGAACCCAGCCAAATTCCTCTTGCCCATCCACCCCACGTCAGACAACACACTCCTCTGTCCTTGCCTGTCATATAATCCTTCTCTGTCCACAGCCCTCCTTCTGAAGCCATCGTTCCCACATGTCTTCACACTCTTCCCTAAACAAGTGCCATTTCTGCTCCCTGTCTTGTTTTCTCCAGGTGGCTAGGGTAACCGAGAGGGTGAATAATCTCATTCCGGCAAAGCTGCCCAAGAAATCTTCTCTGAAAACTCGCACCACCAGAAAGATTATGGAAAGCAGATGATCAAAGTTCTGAATCCAGAGTTCCAAGGCGAATGAACAGCTGAATCAGAAGGAACCAGAGGAGGTCTCAGAGACTATGGAGGCCCCTGCTATTCCAGGTAAACAGAAGGAAGCAGAGGATGTCCAAGAGACCATGGAGACCCCAGCCATTCCAGCTAATCAGACTGAATCAGAGGACGTCCCTGACATCATGGAGATCCCTGCATTTCCAGCTAATCAGAATGAGCCAGAGGAAGTCCCAGAGACCATGGAAACCAAAGCCATTTCAGCTAATCAAAACGAACCAGAGGAGATCCCAGGTACCATGGAGACCCCAGCCATTCCAGCTAATCAGAATGAATCAGAGGAGGTCCCAGATACCATGGAGAACCCTGCAACTATAGCTAATCTGAACCAACCAGAAGAGGTCCCAGAGACCTTGGAGACCCCTGCCATTCCAGCTAATTAGAATGAACCAGAGGAGGTCCCAGAGACCATGGAAACCACTGCTATTCCAGATAATCAGCACAAATCAGAGGAGGTCCCAGAGACAATGGAGACCCCTGCCATTCTAGCTGGACCAGTGAACAGCAGGGATTTCGGGGCATTGCCAGACACCTCTGAAATTCTTGGGGATCTGGCTGCTGAGTACTGGCCAAAAGTATATATGCTGAATATTATAGCAACTGCATACATTAATAACGAAAATAAAATAAAATCAAGCTGATTTGAAATTATGTTTGTCTCTGAGTTCTCTGATAGTGGGGGTCAGAGAGGGCCGGGAAGGGATAAGTGTGTGAGGAGGGAAGGAGATGGCTTATGTGGAGTTGGAGATGGGACCAGAAGGTCCAGGTTGCCAGAAAGTAGGGGAAGAACTGGTCCAGACTGAGCTTCAAAGACACACTTGCCAAGGGAGAAGAGGAAGAGGACTTGGAGTTTCTCTGTGCGAGTGCAGAGATGGACACTTAGCTGGGGAGCAGTGTCGTGTGTGTGTGTGTGTGTGGGGGGGGGGGCAGTGCCATTTGTTCAAAAGGCATACAAAGGAGCTGCCCCATCAAAAGAATGGAATATTGACATTTGCAGCAACATGGAAGGTAGAATGTTGAGTAACATACCTCAGACAGAGATTGACAAATACTTTATCATATCACTTATAGAATGTAAACATACCACAAAGTAAAGAATATGATAATAATGGAGGTGCACAAATATAGAGAAGCATCTACTTGTTACCAGCGGGGAGGGGAAGAGGGCGGGGCAATACAGAGTTGTGAGAGTGGGAAGCACGCAGTGATAGTTAGGTGGAAGATGAGCCCAGGGATGCATTGTACAACATGGGGAATAGAGCCAGGACTTTGTCATAACTATAAATGGAAAAGAAGCTTTAACAGTTGTAAAATGAGAAAGAAAATTAAAGAAAGAGGTTGCAGGAAGGAGGGAAGAAAGGAAGGAAAAGAATGGAGTTTTTGGAGGTCAAAAAGTCAATACTGATTAGGCCCTTTTTATCAAAAGATTCTATTTTATTTTATTTATTTTAATTGGTGGCTATTTACATTACAATATTGTGCTGGTTTTTCCATACATTGACATGAATCAGCCATGGGTGTACATGTATTCCCCATCCTGATTCCCCCTCACAACTTTCTCCCAATCCAATCCCTCTGGGTCAGCCCAGTGAGCCAGTCCTGGGCACCCTGTCTTATGCATCGAACATGGAATGGCTATCCCATTCAAATATGATAATATACATGTTTCAATGTTATTCTCTCAGATTATCCCACCCTCCCCGTCTCCCACAGAGTCCAAAAGACTGTTCTGTAAATTGGTGTCTCTTTTGCTGTCTCCCATATAGGGTTATCATCTCCATTGTCATAAATTTCATATATTTGCCTTAGTATAGTGTAATGGTGTTTTTCTTTCTGACTTGCTTCGCTCTGTATAATAGGCTCCAGTTTCATCCACCTCATTAGTATGGATTCACATGTGTTCTTTTTAAGGCCTGAGCAATATTCCATTCTGTCTATGTACCACAGCATTCTTACCCATTTGTCTACTGATGGAAATCTAGGTTGCTTCCCTGCCCTGGTTATTGTAAACAGTGCTGTGATGAACATTGGGGTACATGTGTCTCTTTCACTTCTGGGTGAATCAGGATTTGAATGAGGAGAAACCATGATGACTATTAGCGTGTTAGTGGTAAACCCTGCACATGAGTTTGGTTGAAGGAGTGGGACCAAAGTTGGAGACTGTTGTTTCAAACCGGCTGAGAGTGCTCAGATAGACATGTGTGGTGCTGTCCTGCTGGGGGACATCTCTGGTTGCTCTGTTCTCACCAGCAATGGAGGATTTTCTTTCCTTCCTTTCATTTCCCTTGTTTCCCTTTCTCCATCTTTCCTCCCTACTCAATTTCTTTCACAAGAATTCAATGTGCTTTGCTGTGCTGTGCTTCATTGTTCACCCATGTCCAACTCTTTGTGACCCTGTGGAGTGTAGCCCACCAGGCTCCTCTGTCCATGTGGTTTCTCCAGGCAAGCATACTGGAGTAGGCTGCCATTCCCCGTGCCAGGGAATCTTCCCAACCCAGGGATTAAATCCTGGTCTCCCATGTTGCAGGTGGGTTTTTTTTTTTTTTTTTTTTTATTACTATCTGAGCCATCGGGAAACCTTAAAATGGGCTTCATATGACAATATATTTTTCATATCTGTAAGATCAAATGGTATCTATTTTATGATTGCCATGACTCTTCATATTTTTAGAACACACAGTACACATTTATTCCATGTATCCTAATGTCTCTGTCTGCAATTACTAAAAACTGTGCCACTACTGCCTGAGTCTAAGTTCTCAAGGGAATTATAGTATGATTTTTCTTACCTTGGTTAGGTTTTATATGTTCTTAAAGTCGTTCAGTTCTATTTCCATACTCTTCTCGGGAATTGGCTGCTGATGTCTTTAAATATGTCTTCATAAATTTAAAGTTCAGTGATACATCTTTCTTATAATGTTTTTGCTCTTGCCTCTTGCCCATTTTTCTATCAGGTGTTAAGATCTTCTAAAAATTCTAAGAGTCATCTTTTGGGTTTATTTATAGCGTGCTTTTTCTACCTCTTAAAATGTTCAGCAGTGTGATGGACCATGGGTGAGTAAGCAAGAAATGGACAACAGGATGTGAACATTTCCCAGGATACCCAGGAAGACCCACTAAGCCAACAAACTGTCCCCAGGGGTGCACCTCAGGCTGGTTGACCCTACGAGTCAATAGGACGAACGAGGATGGAGGTGGAGCACACCATCCATTCCCCTTTCTTCCAGAGCCAACCAGCTCAATGAGAGACCATGGGAAGTAGATGCACAGGACAGGATGACTCAGTGTTTCGTCCAAGAAGCTGGAAGCTTGCGGCAGCTGCTCATGAAAATGAATTCCACCTTCGTTTTGGCTATGAGGTAACCTCCACGGGAGCTTCAAGCAGGAAAACAAGATGAGAAAAGAGATTTGAGAGGGCACGTGCTGAGAAGACTTTTGCACACAAGGCTCACAGAGCTCGGCGCAAGCTCCACCCCGTGCTGGGAATACGAATCAGCCGCAGGTGGGCATTTCCTGCATGGGATCCCCCAGCACAAACTGAAACATGCATTTCTCTGCCCCTTCCCCATCACCCTGTTCAAACCCAAGCCTGGGTAGTACTCTTAGTGAGGTGACAATGAATCCTAGACTTGAAACGAGACAGCTCCGTGTGGAGCAAGGGCAAGTGTATTCACTGCATTCTCACAGCCTGAAGACAAGTGTTTCCGTCTGGAGACTAGAACATGGAGGCGAGCTCTGGGAACACTGAGACAAGGAGGCGGGATGGAAAGGTTTCTGTCGGCTGGCCCAGAATTCAGTGGGCTTCAAGGTGCATTAAGACCACACTGCAGGACGAACAAGCAATGATTCTCCCTTTCGCAGACATGTAAACACAACCTAGTTGACATGGAGGGAGTTTATGCAAAATATGAAAAGCTAGATAATGGTAAAAGCTGACAGCAAACAGAATGAATGCCCGAGGAGTGTGGCTGTGGGGCAAGGTTGGGAGGAGTTGCACTCTGCCTGCTGTGTGACCCATCAGAGTTGACATAGAGCTGAGGGTGGCAGGTGAGTTTAGATGCCTCTTTAGGGCATTATCAATGCCTCATTTCTCCCAGCAAATGATCTGAATTGCTCCCCATCCTCCGCTAGACATGTCAGGGTGGGGCTTTGTGATGTCAAACTCACCCAGGGCCACCATTGACTGGGGAAGAGACTTGCTGACCTCATAGAGCATGAGGGTGAGGCTCCATGGGGACGGGTATATATAGGCGTGTTCAGGGGCTCTGAGCAGATCACTATGAGTCTTCCAAATGACTGAGGTGACTAGAAAGCCACAAGGTTGCAGAGGAATTATGGAACACCCACCTCCTCTTAACCAGAAGAAGATGAAGACCTCCTATCAATTGAGGTTCAGAAATAAATGTCAAGGTGAACTGAACCCATCCAAACTCCTCTTGCCCATCAACCCCACCCCAGAAGACACCCTCCCCTGTCCTTGCCTGGCACATAACCCTTCTCTGCCCACACCCCATTTCCTTTAGACATCGTTCCCACCTGTCTTCACACAGTTCCCTAAACCAGTGCCATTCTTGCTCCCTGTCTTGTTTTCTCCAGGTGGCCGGGGTAACCGTGAGGGTGAACAATCCCATTCTGGCAAAGCTGTCCAAGAAAACTTCTCTGAAACCACCCACCACAAAAAAAGCTTAAGAAAATCAGATGCTCAGAGTTCTGAAGCCAGAGTTCCAAGGCGAATGAACCGCTGAATCAGAAGGAACCTGAGGAGGTCCAAGACACCATGGAGACCCCTGACATTCCAGGTAATCAGAAGGAACCAGATGAGTTCCCTGACACCATGGAGACCCCTGACATTCCAGGTAATCAGAAGGAACCAGAGCAGGTCCCAGAGGTCTCCATTGGGAGACCCCTGCAATTCCAGCTAATCAGCACAAACCAGAAGAGGTCAGAGAGACCATGGAGACCCCTGCCATTCTAGCTGGACCAGTGGACAGCCAGGGATTTTGTGGCATTGCCAGACACCTCTGAAATTCTTGGGGATCTGGATGCTGAGTACTGGCCAAAAGTATATATGCTGAATATTATAGCAACTGCATACATTAATAACGAAAATAAAATAAAATCAAGCTGATTTGAAATTATGTTTGTCTCTGAGTTCTCTGATAGTGGGGGTCAGAGAGGGCCGGGAAGGGATAAGTGTGTGAGGAGGGAAGGAGATGGCTTATGTGGAGTTGGAGATGGGACCAGAAGGTCCAGGTTGCCAGAAAGTAGGGGGAAGAACTGGTCCAGACTGAGCTTCAAAGACACACTTGCCAAGGGAGAAGAGGAAGAGGACTTGGAGTTTCTCTGTGCGAGTGCAGAGATGGACACTTAGCTGGGGAGCAGTGTCGTGTGTGTGTGTGTGTGTGGGGGGGCAGTGCCATTTGTTTAAAAGGCATACAAAGAGCTGCCCCATCAAAAGAATGGAATATTGACATTTGCAGCAACATGGAAGGTAGAATGTTGAGTAACATACCTCAGACAGAGATTGACAAATACTTTATCATATCACTTATAGAATGTAAACATACCACAAAGTAAAGAATATGATAATAATGGAGGTGCACAAATATAGAGAAGCATCTACTTGTTACCAGCGGGGAGGGGAAGAGGGCGGGGCAATACAGAGTTGTGAGAGTGGGAAGCACGCAGTGATAGTTAGGTGGAAGATGAGCTCAGGGATGCATTGTACAACATGGGGAATAGAGCCAGGACTTTGTCATAACTATAAATGGAAAAGAAGCTTTAACAGTTGTAAAATGAGAAAGAAAATTAAAGAAAGAGGTTGCAGGAAGGAGGGAAGAAAGGAAGGAAAAGAATGGAGTTTTTGGAGGTCAAAAAGTCAATACTGATTAGGCCCTTTTTATCAAAAGATTCTATTTTATTTTATTTATTTTAATTGGTGGCTATTTACATTACAATATTGTGCTGGTTTTTCCATACATTGACATGAATCAGCCATGGGTGTACATGTATTCCCCATCCTGATTCCCCCTCACAACTTTCTCCCAATCCAATCCCTCTGGGTCAGCCCAGTGAGCCAGTCCTGGGCACCCTGTCTTATGCATCGAACATGGAATGGCTATCCCATTCAAATATGATAATATACATGTTTCAATGTTATTCTCTCAGATTATCCCACGCTCCCCGTCTCCCACAGAGTCCAAAAGACTGTTCTGTAAATTGGTGTCTCTTTTGCTGTCTCCCATATAGGGTTATCATCTCCATTGTCATAAATTTCATATATTTGCCTTAGTATAGTGTAATGGTGTTTTTCTTTCTGACTTGCTTCGCTCTGTATAATAGGCTCCAGTTTCATCCACCTCATTAGTATGGATTCACATGTGTTCTTTTTAAGGCCTGAGCAATATTCCATTCTGTCTATGTACCACAGCTTTCTTACCCATTTGTCTACTGATGGAAATCTAGGTTGCTTCCCTGCCCTGGTTATTGTAAACAGTGCTGTGATGAACATTGGGGTACATGTGTCTTTTTCACTTCTGGGTGAATCAGGATTTGAATGAGGAGAAACCATGATGACTATTAGCGTGTTAGTGGTAAACCCTGCACATGAGTTTGGTTGAAGGAGTGGGACCAAAGTTGGAGACTGTTGTTTCAAACCGGCTGAGAGTGCTCAGATAGACATGTGTGGTGCTGTCCTGCTGGGGGACATCTCTGGTTGCTCTGTTCTCACCAGCAATGGAGGATTTTCTTTCCTTCCTTTCATTTCCCTTGTTTCCCTTTCTCCATCTTTCCTCCCTACTCAATTTCTTTCACAAGAATTCAATGTGCTTTGCTGTGCTGTGCTTCATTGTTCACCCATGTCCAACTCTTTGTGACCCTGTGGAGTGTAGCCCACCAGGCTCCTCTGTCCATGTGGTTTCTCCAGGCAAGCATACTGGAGTAGGCTGCCATTCCCCGTGCCAGGGAATCTTCCCAACCCAGGGATTAAATCCTGGTCTCCCATGTTGCAGGTGGGTTTTTTTTTGTTTTTGTTTTTTTTTTTTATTACTATCTGAGCCATCGGGAAACCTTAAAATGGGCTTCATATGACAATATATTTTTCATATCTGTAAGATCAAATGGTATCTATTTTATGATTGCCATGACTCTTCATATTTTTAGAACACACAATACACATTTATTCCATGTATCCTAATGTCTCTGTCTGCAATTACTAAAAACTGTGCCACTACTGCCTGAGTCTAAGTTCTCAAGGGAATTATAGTATGATTTTTCTTACCTTGGTTAGGTTTTATATGTTCTTAAAGTCGTTCAGTTCTATTTCCATACTCTTCTCGGGAATTGGCTGCTGATGCCTTTAAATATGTCTTCATAAATTTAAAGGTCAGTGATACATCTTTCTTATAATGTGTTTGCTCTTGCCTCTTGCCCATTTTTCTATCAGGTGTTAAGATCTTCTAAAAATTCTAAGAGTCATCTTTTGGGTTTATTTATAGCGTGCTTTTTCTACCTCTTAAAACGTTCAGCAGTGTGATGGACCCTGGGTGAGTAAGCAAGAAATGGACAACAGGATGTGAACATTTCCCAGGATACCCAGGAAGACCCACTAAGCCAACAAACTGTCCCCAGGGGTGCACCTCAGGCTGGTTGACCCTACGAGTCAACAGGACGAACGAGGACGGAGGTGGAGCACACAATTCATTCCCCTTTCTTCCAGAGCCAACCAGCTCAATGAGAGACCATGGGAAATAGATGCACAGGACAGGATGACTCAGTGTTTCGTCCAAGAAGCTGGAAGCTTGTGGCAGCTGCTCATGAAAATGAATTCCACCTTCGTTTTGGCTATGAGGTAACCTCCACGGGAGCTTCAAGCAGGAAAACAAGATGAGAAAAGAGATTTGAGAGGGCACGTGCTGAGAAGACTTTTGCACACAAGGCTCACAGAGCTCGGCGCAAGCTCCACCCCGTGCTGGGAATACGAATCAGCCGCAGGTGGGCATTTCCTGCATGGGATCCCCCAGCACAAACTGAAACATGCATTTCTCTGCCCCTTCCCCATCACCCTGTTCAAACCCAAGCCTGGGTAGTACTCTTAGTGAGGTGACAATGAATCCTAGACTTGAAACGAGACAGCTCCGTGTGGAGCAAGGGCAAGTGTATTCACTGCATTCTCACAGCCTGAAGACAAGTGTTTCCGTCTGGAGACTAGAACATGGAGGCGAGCTCTGGGAACACTGAGACAAGGAGGCGGGATGGAAAGGTTTCTGTCGGCTGGCCCAGAATTCAGTGGGCTTCAAGGTGCATTAAGACCACACTGCAGGACGAACAAGCAATGATTCTCCCTTTCGCAGACATGTAAACACAACCTAGTTGACATGGAGGGAGTTTATGCAAAATATGAAAAGCTAGATAATGGTAAAAGCTGACAGCAAACAGAATGAATGCCCGAGGAGTGTGGCTGTGGGGCAAGGTTGGGAGGAGTTGCACTCTGCCTGCTGTGTGACCCATCAGAGTTGACATAGAGCTGAGGGTGGCAGGTGAGTTTAGATGCCTCTTTAGGGCATTACCAATGCCTCATTTCTCCCAGCAAATGATCTGAATTGCTCCCCATCCTCCGCTAGACATGTCAGGGTGGGGCTTTGTGATGTCAAACTCACCCAGGGCCACCATTGACTGGGGAAGAGACTTGCTGACCTCATAGAGCATGAGGGTGAGGCTCCATGGGGACGGGTATATATAGGCGTGTTCAGGGGCTCTGAGCAGACCACTATGAGTCTTCCAAATGACTGAGGTGACTAGTAAGCCACAAGGTTGCAGAGGAATTATGGAACACCCACCTCCTCTTAACCAGAAGAAGATGAAGACCTCCTATCAATTGAGGTTCAGAAATAAATGTCAAGGTGAACTGAACCCATCCAAACTCCTCTTGCCCATCAACCCCACCCCAGAAGACAGCCTCCCCTGTCCTTGCCTGGCACATAACCCTTCTCTGCCCACACCCCATTTCCTTTAGACATCGTTCTCACCTGTCTTCACACAGTTCCCTAAACCAGTGCCATTCTTGCTCCCTGTCTTGTTTTCTCCAGGTGGCCGGGGTAACCGTGAGGGTGAACAATCCCATTCTGGCAAAGCTGTCCAAGAAAACTTCTCTGAAACCACCCACCACAAAAAAAAGCTTAAGAAAATCAGATGCTCAAAGTTCTGAAGCCAGACTTCCAAGGCGAATGAACCGCTGAATCAGAAGGAACCTGAGGAGGTCCAAGACACCATGGAGACCCCTGACATTCCAGGTAATCAGAAGGAACCAGATGAGGTCCCTGACACCATGGAGACCCCTGACATTCCAGGTAATCAGAAGGAACCAGAGCAGGTCCCAGAGGTCTCCACTGGGAGACCCCTGCAATTCCAGCAAATCAGCACAAACCAGAAGAGGTCAGAGAGACCATGGAGACCCCTGCCATTCTAGCTGGACCAGTGGACAGCCAGGGATTTTGTGGCATTGCCAGACACCTCTGAAATTCTTGGGGATCTGGCTGCTGAGTACTGGCCAAAAGTATATATGCTGAATATTATAGCAACTGCATACATTAATAACGAAAATAAAATAAAATCAAGCTGATTTGAAATTATGTTTGTCTCTGAGTTCTCTGATAGTGGGGGTCAGAGAGGGCCGGGAAGGGATAAGTGTGTGAGGAGGGAAGGAGATGGCTTATGTGGAGTTGGAGATGGGACCAGAAGGTCCAGGTTGCCAGAAAGTAGGGGGAAGAACTGGTCCAGACTGAGCTTCAAAGACACACTTGCCAAGGGAGAAGAGGAAGAGGACTTGGAGTTTCTCTGTGCGAGTGCAGAGATGGACACTTAGCTGGGGAGCAGTGTCGTGTGTGTGTGTGTGGCGGGGGGGGGGGCAGTGCCATTTGTTCAAAAGGCATACAAAGGAGCTGCCCCATCAAAAGAATGGAATATTGACATTTGCAGCAACATGGAAGGTAGAATGTTGAGTAACATACCTCAGACAGAGATTGACAAATACTTTATCATATCACTTATAGAATGTAAACATACCACAAAGTAAAGAATATGATAATAATGGAGGTTCACAAATATAGAGAAGCATCTACTTGTTACCAGCGGGGAGGGGAAGAGGGCGGGGCAATACAGAGTTGTGAGAGTGGGAAGCACGCAGTGATAGTTAGGTGGAAGATGAGCTCAGGGATGCATTGTACAACATGGGGAATAGAGCCAGGACTTTGTCATAACTATAAATGGAAAAGAAGCTTTAACAGTTGTAAAATGAGAAAGAAAATTAAAGAAAGAGGTTGCAGGAAGGAGGGAAGAAAGGAAGGAAAAGAATGGAGTTTGTGGAGGTCAAAATGTCAATACTGATTAGGCCCTTTTTATCAAAAGATTCTATTTTATTTTATTTATTTTAATTGGTGGCTATTTACATTACAATATTGTGCTGGTTTTTCCATACATTGACATGAATCAGCCATGGGTGTACATGTATTCCCCATCCTGATTCCCCCTCACAACTTTCTCCCAATCCAATCCCTCTGGGTCAGCCCAGTGAGCCAGTCCTGGGCACCCTGTCTTATGCATCGAACATGGAATGGCTATCCCATTCAAATATGATAATATACATGTTTCAATGTTATTCTCTCAGATTATCCCACCCTCCCCGTCTCCCACAGAGTCCAAAAGACTGTTCTGTAAATTGGTGTCTCTTTTGCTGTCTCCCATATAGGGTTATCATCTCCATTGTCATAAATTTCATATATTTGCCTTAGTATAGTGTAATGGTGTTTTTCTTTCTGACTTGCTTCGCTCTGTATAATAGGCTCCAGTTTCATCCACCTCATTAGTATGGATTCACATGTGTTCTTTTTAAGGCCTGAGCAATATTCCATTCTGTCTATGTACCACAGCTTTCTTACCCATTTGTCTACTGATGGAAATCTAGGTTGCTTCCCTGCCCTGGTTATTGTAAACAGTGCTGTGATGAACATTGGGGTACATGTGTCTTTTTCACTTCTGGGTGAATCAGGATTTGAATGAGGAGAAACCATGATGACTATTAGCGTGTTAGTGGTAAACCCTGCACATGAGTTTGGTTGAAGGAGTGGGACCAAAGTTGGAGACTGTTGTTTCAAACCGGCTGAGAGTGCTCAGATAGACATGTGTGGTGCTGTCCTGCTGGGGGACATCTCTGGTTGCTCTGTTCTCACCAGCAATGGAGGATTTTCTTTCCTTCCTTTCATTTCCCTTGTTTCCCTTTCTCCATCTTTCCTCCCTACTCAATTTCTTTCACAAGAATTCAATGTGCTTTGCTGTGCTGTGCTTCATTGTTCACCCATGTCCAACTCTTTGTGACCCTGTGGAGTGTAGCCCACCAGGCTCCTCTGTCCATGTGGTTTCTCCAGGCAAGCATACTGGAGTAGGCTGCCATTCCCCGTGCCAGGGAATCTTCCCAACCCAGGGATTAAATCCTGGTCTCCCATGTTGCAGGTGGGTTTTTTTTGTTTGTTTTTGTTTTTTTTTTTTTTTATTACTATCTGAGCCATCGGGAAACCTTAAAATGGGCTTCATATGACAATATATTTTTCATATCTGTAAGATCAAATGGTATCTATTTTATGATTGCCATGACTCTTCATATTTTTAGAACACACAATACACATTTATTCCATGTATCCTAATGTCTCTGTCTGCAATTACTAAAAACTGTGCCACTACTGCCAGTGTCTAAGTTCTCAAGGGAATTATAGTTTGATTTTTCTTACCTTGGTTAGGTTTTATATGTTCTTAAAGTCGTTCAGTTCTATTTCCATACTCTTCTCGGGAATTGGCTGCTGATGTCTTTAAATATGTCTTCATAAATTTAAAGGTCAGTGATACATCTTTCTTATAATGTGTTTGCTCTTGCCTCTTGCCCATTTTTCTATCAGGTGTTAAGATCTTCTAAAAATTCTAAGAGTCATCTTTTGGGTTTATTTATAGCATGCTTTTTCTACCTCTTAAAATGTTCAGCAGTGTGATGGACCCTGGGTGAGTAAGCAAGAAATGGACAACAGGATGTGAACATTTCCCAGGATACCCAGGAAGACCCACTAAGCCAACAAACTGTCCCCAGGGGTGCACCTCAGGCTGGTTGACCCTACGAGTCAACAGGACGAACGAGGACAGAGGTGGAGCACACAATTCATTCCCCTTTCTTCCAGAGCCAACCAGCTCAATGAGAGACCATGGGAAATAGATGCACAGGACAGGATGACTCAGTGTTTCGTCCAAGAAGCTGGAAGCTTGTGGCAGCTGGTCATGAAAATGAATTCCACCTTCGTTTTGGCTATGAGGTAACCTCCACGGGAGCTTCAAGCAGGAAAACAAGATGAGAAAAGAGATTTGAGAGGGCACGTGCTGAGAAGACTTTTGCACACAAGGCTCACAGAGCTCGGCGCAAGCTCCACCCCGTGCTGGGAATACGAATCAGCCGCAGGTGGGCATTTCCTGCATGGGATCCCCCAGCACAAACTGAAACATGCATTTCTCTGCCCCTTCCCCATCACCCTGTTCAAACCCAAGCCTGGGTAGTACTCTTAGTGAGGTGACAATGAATCCTAGACTTGATACGAGACAGCTCCGTGTGGAGCAAGGGCAAGTGTATTCACTGCATTCTCACAGCCTGAAGACAAGTGTTTCCGTCTGGAGACTAGAACATGGAGGCGAGCTCTGGGAACACTGAGACAAGGAGGCGGGATGGAAAGGTTTCTGTCGGCTGGCCCAGAATTCAGTGGGCTTCAAGGTGCATTAAGACCACACTGCAGGACGAACAAGCAATGATTCTCCCTTTCGCAGACATGTAAACACAACCTAGTTGACATGGAGGGAGTTTATGCAAAATATGAAAAGCTAGATAATGGTAAAAGCTGACAGCAAACAGAATGAATGCCCGAGGAGTGTGGCTGTGGGGCAAGGTTGGGAGGAGTTGCACTCTGCCTGCTGTGTGACCCATCAGAGTTGACATAGAGCTGAGGGTGGCAGGTGAGTTTAGATGCCTCTTTAGGGCATTACCAATGCCTCATTTCTCCCAGCAAATGATCTGAATTGCTCCCCATCCTCCGCTAGACATGTCAGGGTGGGGCTTTGTGATGTCAAACTCACCCAGGGCCACCATTGACTGGGGAAGAGACTTGCTGACCTCATAGAGCATGAGGGTGAGGCTCCATGGGGACGGGTATATATAGGCGTGTTCAGGGGCTCTGAGCAGACCACTATGAGTCTTCCAAATGACTGAGGTGACTAGTAAGCCACAAGGTTGCAGAGGAATTATGGAACACCCACCTCCTCTTAACCAGAAGAAGATGAAGACCTCCTATCAATTGAGGTTCAGAAATAAATGTCAAGGTGAACTGAACCCATCCAAACTCCTCTTGCCCATCAACCCCACCCCAGAAGACAGCCTCCCCTGTCCTTGCCTGGCACATAACCCTTCTCTGCCCACACCCCATTTCCTTTAGACATCGTTCTCACCTGTCTTCACACAGTTCCCTAAACCAGTGCCATTCTTGCTCCCTGTCTTGTTTTCTCCAGGTGGCCGGGGTAACCGTGAGGGTGAACAATCCCATTCTGGCAAAGCTGTCCAAGAAAACTTCTCTGAAACCACCCACCACAAAAAAAAGCTTAAGAAAATCAGATGCTCAAAGTTCTGAAGCCAGACTTCCAAGGCGAATGAACCGCTGAATCAGAAGGAACCTGAGGAGGTCCAAGACACCATGGAGACCCCTGACATTCCAGGTAATCAGAAGGAACCAGATGAGGTCCCTGACACCATGGAGACCCCTGACATTCCAGGTAATCAGAAGGAACCAGAGCAGGTCCCAGAGGTCTCCACTGGGAGACCCCTGCAATTCCAGCTAATCAGCACAAACCAGAAGAGGTCAGAGAGACCATGGAGACCCCTGCCATTCTAGCTGGACCAGTGGACAGCCAGGGATTTTGTGGCATTGCCAGACACCTCTGAAATTCTTGGGGATCTGGCTGCTGAGTACTGGCCAAAAGTATATATGCTGAATATTATAGCAACTGCATACATTAATAACGAAAATAAAATAAAATCAAGCTGATTTGAAATTATGTTTGTCTCTGAGTTCTCTGATAGTGGGGGTCAGAGAGGGCCGGGAAGGGATAAGTGTGTGAGGAGGGAAGGAGATGGCTTATGTGGAGTTGGAGATGGGACCAGAAGGTCCAGGTTGCCAGAAAGTAGGGGGAAGAACTGGTCCAGACTGAGCTTCAAAGACACACTTGCCAAGGGAGAAGAGGAAGAGGACTTGGAGTTTCTCTGTGCGAGTGCAGAGATGGACACTTAGCTGGGGAGCAGTGTCGTGTGTGTGTGTGTGGGGGGGGGGGGGGCGGCAGTGCCATTTGTTCAAAAGGCATACAAAGGAGCTGCCCCATCAAAAGAATGGAATATTGACATTTGCAGCAACATGGAAGGTAGAATGTTGAGTAACATACCTCAGACAGAGATTGACAAATACTTTATCATATCACTTATAGAATGTAAACATACCACAAAGTAAAGAATATGATAATAATGGAGGTGCACAAATATAGAGAAGCATCTACTTGTTACCAGCGGGGAGGGGAAGAGGGCGGGGCAATACAGAGTTGTGAGAGTGGGAAGCACGCAGTGATAGTTAGGTGGAAGATGAGCTCAGGGATGCATTGTACAACATGGGGAATAGAGCCAGGACTTTGTCATAACTATAAATGGAAAAGAAGCTTTAACAGTTGTAAAATGAGAAAGAAAATTAAAGAAAGAGGTTGCAGGAAGGAGGGAAGAAAGGAAGGAAAAGAATGGAGTTTTTGGAGGTCAAAAAGTCAATACTGATTAGGCCCTTTTTATCAAAAGATTCTATTTTATTTTATTTATTTTAATTGGTGGCTATTTACATTACAATACTGTGCTGGTTTTTCCATACATTGACATGAATCAGCCATGGGTGTACATGTCTTCCCCATCCTGATTCCCCCTCACAACTTTCTCCCAATCCAATCCCTCTGGGTCAGCCCAGTGAGCCAGTCCTGGGCACCCTGTCTTATGCATCGAACATGGAATGGCTATCCCATTCAAATATGATAATATACATGTTTCAATGTTATTCTCTCAGATTATCCCACCCTCCCCGTCTCCCACAGAGTCCAAAAGACTGTTCTGTAAATTGGTGTCTCTTTTGCTGTCTCCCATATAGGGTTATCATCTCCATTGTCATAAATTTCATATATTTGCCTTAGTATAGTGTAATGGTGTTTTTCTTTCTGACTTGCTTCGCTCTGTATAATAGGCTCCAGTTTCATCCACCTCATTAGTATGGATTCACATGTGTTCTTTTTAAGGCCTGAGCAATATTCCATTCTGTCTATGTACCACAGCTTTCTTACCCATTTGTCTACTGATGGAAATCTAGGTTGCTTCCCTGCCCTGGTTATTGTAAACAGTGCTGTGATGAACATTGGGGTACATGTGTCTTTTTCACTTCTGGGTGAATCAGGATTTGAATGAGGAGAAACCATGATGACTATTAGCGTGTTAGTGGTAAACCCTGCACATGAGTTTGGTTGAAGGAGTGGGACCAAAGTTGGAGACTGTTGTTTCAAACCGGCTGAGAGTGCTCAGATAGACATGTGTGGTGCTGTCCTGCTGGGGGACATCTCTGGTTGCTCTGTTCTCACCAGCAATGGAGGATTTTCTTTCCTTCCTTTCATTTCCCTTGTTTCCCTTTCTCCATCTTTCCTCCCTACTCAATTTCTTTCACAAGAATTCAATGTGCTTTGCTGTGCTGTGCTTCATTGTTCACCCATGTCCAACTCTTTGTGACCCTGTGGAGTGTAGCCCACCAGGCTCCTCTGTCCATGTGGTTTCTCCAGGCAAGCATACTGGAGTAGGCTGCCATTCCCCGTGCCAGGGAATCTTCCCAACCCAGGGATTAAATCCTGGTCTCCCATGTTGCAGGTGGGTTTTTTTTTTGTTTTTTTTGTTTTTTTTTTTTTTTTTTTTTATTACTATCTGAGCCATCGGGAAACCTTAAAATGGGCTTCATATGACAATATATTTTTCATATCTGTAAGATCAAATGGTATCTATTTTATGATTGCCATGACTCTTCATATTTTTAGAACACACAATACACATTTATTCCATGTATCCTAATGTCTCTGTCTGCAATTACTAAAAACTGTGCCACTACTGCCTGAGTCTAAGTTCTCAAGGGAATTATAGTATGATTTTTCTTACCTTGGTTAGGTTTTATATGTTCTTAAAGTCGTTCAGTTCTATTTCCATACTCTTCTCGGGAATTGGCTGCTGATGTCTTTAAATATGTCTTCATAAATTTAAAGGTCAGTGATACATCTTTCTTATAATGTGTTTGCTCTTGCCTCTTGCCCATTTTTCTATCAGGTGTTAAGATCTTCTAAAAATTCTAAGAGTCATCTTTTGGGTTTATTTATAGCGTGCTTTTTCTACCTCTTAAAATGTTCAGCAGTGTGATGGACCCTGGGTGAGTAAGCAAGAAATGGACAGCAGGATGTGAACATTTCCCAGGATACCCAGGAAGACCCACTAAGCCAACAAACTGTCCCCAGGGGTGCACCTCAGGCTGGTTGACCCTACGAGTCAACAGGACGAACGAGGACGGAGGTGGAGCACACAATTCATTCCCCTTTCTTCCAGAGCCAACCAGCTCAATGAGAGACCATGGGAAATAGATGCACAGGACAGGATGACTCAGTGTTTCGTCCAAGAAGCTGGAAGCTTGTGGCAGCTGCTCATGAAAATGAATTCCACCTTCGTTTTGGCTATGAGGTAACCTCCACGGGAGCTTCAAGCAGGAAAACAAGATGAGAAAAGAGATTTGAGAGGGCACGTGCTGAGAAGACTTTTGCACACAAGGCTCACAGAGCTCGGCGCAAGCTCCACCCCATGCTGGGAATACGAATCAGCCGCAGGTGGGCATTTCCTGCATGGGATCCCCCAGCACAAACTGAAACATGCATTTCTCTGCCCCTTCCCCATCACCCTGTTCAAACCCAAGCCTGGGTAGTACTCTTAGTGAGGTGACAATGAATCCTAGACTTGAAACGAGACAGCTCCGTGTGGAGCAAGGGCAAGTGTATTCACTGCATTCTCACAGCCTGAAGACAAGTGTTTCCGTCTGGAGACTAGAACATGGAGGCGAGCTCTGGGAACACTGAGACAAGGAGGCGGGATGGAAAGGTTTCTGTCGGCTGGCCCAGAATTCAGTGGGCTTCAAGGTGCATTAAGACCACACTGCAGGACGAACAAGCAATGATTCTCCCTTTCGCAGACATGTAAACACAACCTAGTTGACATGGAGGGAGTTTATGCAAAATATGAAAAGCTAGATAATGGTAAAAGCTGACAGCAAACAGAATGAATGCCCGAGGAGTGTGGCTGTGGGGCAAGGTTGGGAGGAGTTGCACTCTGCCTGCTGTGTGACCCATCAGAGTTGACATAGAGCTGAGGGTGGCAGGTGAGTTTAGATGCCTCTTTAGGGCATTACCAATGCCTCATTTCTCCCAGCAAATGATCTGAATTGCTCCCCATCCTCCGCTAGACATGTCAGGGTGGGGCTTTGTGATGTCAAACTCACCCAGGGCCACCATTGACTGGGGAAGAGACTTGCTGACCTCATAGAGCATGAGGGTGAGGCTCCATGGGGACGGGTATATATAGGCGTGTTCAGGGGCTCTGAGCAGACCACTATGAGTCTTCCAAATGACTGAGGTGACTAGTAAGCCACAAGGTTGCAGAGGAATTATGGAACACCCACCTCCTCTTAACCAGAAGAAGATGAAGACCTCCTATCAATTGAGGTTCAGAAATAAATGTCAAGGTGAACTGAACCCATCCAAACTCCTCTTGCCCATCAACCCCACCCCAGAAGACAGCCTCCCCTGTCCTTGCCTGGCACATAACCCTTCTCTGCCCACACCCCATTTCCTTTAGACATCGTTCTCACCTGTCTTCACACAGTTCCCTAAACCAGTGCCATTCTTGCTCCCTGTCTTGTTTTCTCCAGGTGGCCGGGGTAACCGTGAGGGTGAACAATCCCATTCTGGCAAAGCTGTCCAAGAAAACTTCTCTGAAACCACCCACCACAAAAAAAAGCTTAAGAAAATCAGATGCTCAAAGTTCTGAAGCCAGACTTCCAAGGCGAATGAACCGCTGAATCAGAAGGAACCTGAGGAGGTCCAAGACACCATGGAGACCCCTGACATTCCAGGTAATCAGAAGGAACCAGAGCAGGTCCCAGAGGTCTCCACTGGGAGACCCCTGCAATTCCAGCTAATCAGCACAAACCAGAAGAGGTCAGAGAGACCATGGAGACCCCTGCCATTCTAGCTGGACCAGTGGACAGCCAGGGATTTTGTGGCATTGCCAGACACCTCTGAAATTCTTGGGGATCTGGCTGCTGAGTACTGGCCAAAAGTATATATCCTGAATATTATAGCAACTGCATACATTAATAATGAAAATAAAATAAAATCAAGCTGATTTGAAATTATGTTTGTCTCTGAGTTCTCTGATAGTGGGGGTCAGAGAGGGCCGGGAAGGGATAAGTGTGTGAGGAGGGAAGGAGATGGCTTATGTGGAGTTGGAGATGGGACCAGAAGGTCCAGGTTGCCAGAAAGTAGGGGGAAGAACTGGTCCAGACTGAGCTTCAAAGACACACTTGCCAAGGGAGAAGAGGAAGAGGACTTGGAGTTTCTCTGTGCGAGTGCAGAGATGGACACTTAGCTGGGGAGCAGTGTCGTGTGTGTGTGTGTGTGGGGGGGGGGGGCGGCAGTGCCATTTGTTCAAAAGGCATACAAAGGAGCTGCCCCATCAAAAGAATGGAATATTGACATTTGCAGCAACATGGAAGGTAGAATGTTGAGTAACATACCTCAGACAGAGATTGACAAATACTTTATCATATCACTTATAGAATGTAAACATACCACAAAGTAAAGAATATGATAATAATGGAGGTGCACAAATATAGAGAAGCATCTACTTGTTACCAGCGGGGAGGGGAAGAGGGCGGGGCAATACAGAGTTGTGAGAGTGGGAAGCACGCAGTGATAGTTAGGTGGAAGATGAGCTCAGGGATGCATTGTACAACATGGGGAATAGAGCCAGGACTTTGTCATAACTATAAATGGAAAAGAAGCTTTAACAGTTGTAAAATGAGAAAGAAAATTAAAGAAAGAGGTTGCAGGAAGGAGGGAAGAAAGGAAGGAAAAGAATGGAGTTTTTGGAGGTCAAAAAGTCAATACTGATTAGGCCCTTTTTATCAAAAGATTCTATTTTATTTTATTTATTTTAATTGGTGGCTATTTACATTACAATATTGTGCTGGTTTTTCCATACATTGACATGAATCAGCCATGGGTGTACATGTATTCCCCATCCTGATTCCCCCTCACAACTTTCTCCCAATCCAATCCCTCTGGGTCAGCCCAGTGAGCCAGTCCTGGGCACCCTGTCTTATGCATCGAACATGGAATGGCTATCCCATTCAAATATGATAATATACATGTTTCAATGTTATTCTCTCAGATTATCCCACCCTCCCCGTCTCCCACAGAGTCCAAAAGACTGTTCTGTAAATTGGTGTCTCTTTTGCTGTCTCCCATATAGGGTTATCATCTCCATTGTCATAAATTTCATATATTTGCCTTAGTATAGTGTAATGGTGTTTTTCTTTCTGACTTGCTTCGCTCTGTATAATAGGCTCCAGTTTCATCCACCTCATTAGTATGGATTCACATGTGTTCTTTTTAAGGCCTGAGCAATATTCCATTCTGTCTATGTACCACAGCTTTCTTACCCATTTGTCTACTGATGGAAATCTAGGTTGCTTCCCTGCCCTGGTTATTGTAAACAGTGCTGTGATGAACATTGGGGTACATGTGTCTTTTTCACTTCTGGGTGAATCAGGATTTGAATGAGGAGAAACCATGATGACTATTAGCGTGTTAGTGGTAAACCCTGCACATGAGTTTGGTTGAAGGAGTGGGACCAAAGTTGGAGACTGTTGTTTCAAACCGGCTGAGAGTGCTCAGATAGACATGTGTGGTGCTGTCCTGCTGGGGGACATCTCTGGTTGCTCTGTTCTCACCAGCAATGGAGGATTTTCTTTCCTTCCTTTCATTTCCCTTGTTTCCCTTTCTCCATCTTTCCTCCCTACTCAATTTCTTTCACAAGAATTCAATGTGCTTTGCTGTGCTGTGCTTCATTGTTCACCCATGTCCAACTCTTTGTGACCCTGTGGAGTGTAGCCCACCAGGCTCCTCTGTCCATGTGGTTTCTCCAGGCAAGCATACTGGAGTAGGCTGCCATTCCCCGTGCCAGGGAATCTTCCCAACCCAGGGATTAAATCCTGGTCTCCCATGTTGCAGGTGGGGTTTTTTTTTGTTTGTTTGTTTTTTTTTTTTTTTTTTTATTACTATCTGAGCCATCGGGAAACCTTAAAATGGGCTTCATATGACAATATATTTTTCATATCTGTAAGATCAAATGGTATCTATTTTATGATTGCCATGACTCTTCATATTTTTAGAACACACAATACACATTTATTCCATGTATCCTAATGTCTCTGTCTGCAATTACTAAAAACTGTGCCACTACTGCCTGAGTCTAAGTTCTCAAGGGAATTATAGTATGATTTTTCTTACCTTGGTTAGGTTTTATATGTTCTTAAAGTCGTTCAGTTCTATTTCCATACTCGTCTTGGGAATTGGCTGCTGATGTCTTTAAATATGTCTTCATAAATTTAAAGGTCAGTGATACATCTTTCTTATAATATGTTTGCTCTTGCCTCTTGCCCATTTTTCTATCAGGTGTTAAGATCTTCTAAAAATTCTAAGAGTCATCTTTTGGGTTTATTTATAGCGTGCTTTTTCTACCTCTTAAAATGTTCAGCAGTGTGATGGACCCTGGGTGAGTAAGCAAGAAATGGACAACAGGATGTGAACATTTCCCAGGATACCCAGGAAGACCCACTAAGCCAACAAACTGTCCCCAGGGGTGCACCTCAGGCTGGTTGACCCTACGAGTCAACAGGACGAACGAGGACAGAGGTGGAGCACACAATTCATTCCCCTTTCTTCCAGAGCCAACCAGCTCAATGAGAGACCATGGGAAATAGATGCACAGGACAGGATGACTCAGTGTTTCGTCCAAGAAGCTGGAAGCTTGTGGCAGCTGCTCATGAAAATGAATTCCACCTTCGTTTTGGCTATGAGGTAACCTCCACGGGAGCTTCAAGCAGGAAAACAAGATGAGAAAAGAGATTTGAGAGGGCACGTGCTGAGAAGACTTTTGCACACAAGGCTCACAGAGCTCGGCGCAAGCTCCACCCCGTGCTGGGAATACGAATCAGCCGCAGGTGGGCATTTCCTGCATGGGATCCCCCAGCACAAACTGAAACATGCATTTCTCTGCCCCTTCCCCATCACCCTGTTCAAACCCAAGCCTGGGTAGTACTCTTAGTGAGGTGACAATGAATCCTAGACTTGAAACGAGACAGCTCCGTGTGGAGCAAGGGCAAGTGTATTCACTGCATTCTCACAGCCTGAAGACAAGTGTTTCCGTCTGGAGACTAGAACATGGAGGCGAGCTCTGGGAACACTGAGACAAGGAGGCGGGATGGAAAGGTTTCTGTCGGCTGGCCCAGAATTCAGTGGGCTTCAAGGTGCATTAAGACCACACTGCAGGACGAACAAGCAATGATTCTCCCTTTCGCAGACATGTAAACACAACCTAGTTGACATGGAGGGAGTTTATGCAAAATATGAAAAGCTAGATAATGGTAAAAGCTGACAGCAAACAGAATGAATGCCCGAGGAGTGTGGCTGTGGGGCAAGGTTGGGAGGAGTTGCACTCTGCCTGCTGTGTGACCCATCAGAGTTGACATAGAGCTGAGGGTGGCAGGTGAGTTTAGATGCCTCTTTAGGGCATTACCAATGCCTCATTTCTCCCAGCAAATGATCTGAATTGCTCCCCATCCTCCGCTAGACATGTCAGGGTGGGGCTTTGTGATGTCAAACTCACCCAGGGCCACCATTGACTGGGGAAGAGACTTGCTGACCTCATAGAGCATGAGGGTGAGGCTCCATGGGGACGGGTATATATAGGCGTGTTCAGGGGCTCTGAGCAGACCACTATGAGTCTTCCAAATGACTGAGGTGACTAGTAAGCCACAAGGTTGCAGAGGAATTATGGAACACCCACCTCCTCTTAACCAGAAGAAGATGAAGACCTCCTATCAATTGAGGTTCAGAAATAAATGTCAAGGTGAACTGAACCCATCCAAACTCCTCTTGCCCATCAACCCCACCCCAGAAGACAGCCTCCCCTGTCCTTGCCTGGCACATAACCCTTCTCTGCCCACACCCCATTTCCTTTAGACATCGTTCTCACCTGTCTTCACACAGTTCCCTAAACCAGTGCCATTCTTGCTCCCTGTCTTGTTTTCTCCAGGTGGCCGGGGTAACCGTGAGGGTGAACAATCCCATTCTGGCAAAGCTGTCCAAGAAAACTTCTCTGAAACCACCCACCACAAAAAAAAGCTTAAGAAAATCAGATGCTCAAAGTTCTGAAGCCAGATTTCCAAGGCGAATGAACCGCTGAATCAGAAGGAACCTGAGGAGGTCCAAGACACCATGGAGACCCCTGACATTCCAGGTAATCAGAAGGAACCAGATGAGGTCCCTGACACCATGGAGACCCCTGACATTCCAGGTAATCAGAAGGAACCAGAGCAGGTCCCAGAGGTCTCCACTGGGAGACCCCTGCAATTCCAGCTAATCAGCACAAACCAGAAGAGGTCAGAGAGACCATGGAGACCCCTGCCATTCTAGCTGGACCAGTGGACAGCCAGGGATTTTGTGGCATTGCCAGACACCTCTGAAATTCTTGGGGGTCTGGCTGCTGAGTACTGGCCAAAAGTATATATGCTGAATATTATAGCAACTGCATACATTAATAACGAAAATAAAATAAAATCAAGCTGATTTGAAATTATGTTTGTCTCTGAGTTCTCTGATAGTGGGGGTCAGAGAGGGCCGGGAAGGGATAAGTGTGTGAGGAGGGAAGGAGATGGCTTATGTGGAGTTGGAGATGGGACCAGAAGGTCCAGGTTGCCAGAAAGTAGGGGGAAGAACTGGTCCAGACTGAGCTTCAAAGACACACTTGCCAAGGGAGAAGAGGAAGAGGACTTGGAGTTTCTCTGTGCGAGTGCAGAGATGGACACTTAGCTGGGGAGCAGTGTCGTGTGTGTGTGGGTGGGGGGGGGGTGGCGGCAGTGCCATTTGTTCAAAAGGCATACAAAGGAGCTGCCCCATCAAAAGAATGGAATATTGACATTTGCAGCAACATGGAAGGTAGAATGTTGAGTAACATACCTCAGACAGAGATTGACAAATACTTTATCATATCACTTATAGAATGTAAACATACCACAAAGTAAAGAATATGATAATAATGGAGGTGCACAAATATAGAGAAGCATCTACTTGTTACCAGCGGGGAGGGGAAGAGGGCGGGGCAATACAGAGTTGTGAGAGTGGGAAGCACGCAGTGATAGTTAGGTGGAAGATGAGCTCAGGGATGCATTGTACAACATGGGGAATAGAGCCAGGACTTTGTCATAACTATAAATGGAAAAGAAGCTTTAACAGTTGTAAAATGAGAAAGAAAATTAAAGAAAGAGGTTGCAGGAAGGAGGGAAGAAAGGAAGGAAAAGAATGGAGTTTTTGGAGGTCAAAAAGTCAATACTGATTAGGCCCTTTTTATCAAAAGATTCTATTTTATTTTATTTATTTTAATTGGTGGCTATTTACATTACAATATTGTGCTGGTTTTTCCATACATTGACATGAATCAGCCATGGGTGTACATGTATTCCCCATCCTGATTCCCCCTCACAACTTTCTCCCAATCCAATCCCTCTGGGTCAGCCCAGTGAGCCAGTCCTGGGCACCCTGTCTTATGCATCGAACATGGAATGGCTATCCCATTCAAATATGATAATATACATGTTTCAATGTTATTCTCTCAGATTATCCCACCCTCCCCGTCTCCCACAGAGTCCAAAAGACTGTTCTGTAAATTGGTGTCTCTTTTGCTGTCTCCCATATAGGGTTATCATCTCCATTGTCATAAATTTCATATATTTGCCTTAGTATAGTGTAATGGTGTTTTTCTTTCTGACTTGCTTCGCTCTGTATAATAGGCTCCAGTTTCATCCACCTCATTAGTATGGATTCACATGTGTTCTTTTTAAGGCCTGAGCAATATTCCATTCTGTCTATGTACCACAGCTTTCTTACCCATTTGTCTACTGATGGAAATCTAGGTTGCTTCCCTGCCCTGGTTATTGTAAACAGTGCTGTGATGAACATTGGGGTACATGTGTCTTTTTCACTTCTGGGTGAATCAGGATTTGAATGAGGAGAAACCATGATGACTATTAGCGTGTTAGTGGTAAACCCTGCACATGAGTTTGGTTGAAGGAGTGGGACCAAAGTTGGAGACTGTTGTTTCAAACCGGCTGAGAGTGCTCAGATAGACATGTGTGGTGCTGTCCTGCTGGGGGACATCTCTGGTTGCTCTGTTCTCACCAGCAATGGAGGATTTTCTTTCCTTCCTTTCATTTCCCTTGTTTCCCTTTCTCCATCTTTCCTCCCTACTCAATTTCTTTCACAAGAATTCAATGTGCTTTGCTGTGCTGTGCTTCATTGTTCACCCATGTCCAACTCTTTGTGACCCTGTGGAGTGTAGCCCACCAGGCTCCTCTGTCCATGTGGTTTCTCCAGGCAAGCATACTGGAGTAGGCTGCCATTCCCCGTGCCAGGGAATCTTCCCAACCCAGGGATTAAATCCTGGTCTCCCATGTTGCAGGTGGTTTTTTTTTTTTTTTTTATTACTATCTGAGCCATCGGGAAACCTTAAAATGGGCTTCATATGACAATATATTTTTCATATCTGTAAGATCAAATGGTATCTATTTTATGATTGCCATGACTCTTCATATTTTTAGAACACACAATACACATTTATTCCATGTATCCTAATGTCTCTGTCTGCAATTACTAAAAACTGTGCCACTACTGTCTGAGTCTAAGTTCTCAAGGGAATTATAGTATGATTTTTCTTACCTTGGTTAGGTTTTATATGTTCTTAAAGTCGTTCAGTTCTATTTCCATACTCTTCTCGGGAATTGGCTGCTGATGTCTTTAAATATGTCTTCATAAATTTAAAGGTCAGTGATACATCTTTCTTATAATGTGTTTGCTCTTGCCTCTTGCCCATTTTTCTATCAGGTGTTAAGATCTTCTAAAAATTCTAAGAGTCATCTTTTGGGTTTATTTATAGCGTGCTTTTTCTACCTCTTAAAATGTTCAGCAGTGTGATGGACCCCGGGTGAGTAAGCAAGAAATGGACAACAGGATGTGAACATTTCCCAGGATACCCAGGAAGACCCACTAAGCCAACAAACTGTCCCCAGGGGTGCACCTCAGGCTGGTTGACCCTACGAGTCAACAGGACGAACGAGGACGGAGGTGGAGCACACAATTCATTCCCCTTTCTTCCAGAGCCAACCAGCTCAATGAGAGACCATGGGAAATAGATGCACAGGACAGGATGACTCAGTGTTTCGTCCAAGAAGCTGGAAGCTTGTGGCAGCTGCTCATGAAAATGAATTCCACCTTCGTTTTGGCTATGAGGTAACCTCCACGGGAGCTTCAAGCAGGAAAACAAGATGAGAAAAGAGATTTGAGAGGGCACGTGCTGAGAAGACTTTTGCACACAAGGCTCACAGAGCTCGGCGCAAGCTCCACCCCGTGCTGGGAATACGAATCAGCCGCAGGTGGGCATTTCCTGCATGGGATCCCCCAGCACAAACTGAAACATGCATTTCTCTGCCCCTTCCCCATCACCCTGTTCAAACCCAAGCCTGGGTAGTACTCTTAGTGAGGTGACAATGAATCCTAGACTTGAAACGAGACAGCTCCGTGTGGAGCAAGGGCAAGTGTATTCACTGCATTCTCACAGCCTGAAGACAAGTGTTTCCGTCTGGAGACTAGAACATGGAGGCGAGCTCTGGGAACACTGAGACAAGGAGGCGGGATGGAAAGGTTTCTGTCGGCTGGCCCAGAATTCAGTGGGCTTCAAGGTGCATTAAGACCACACTGCAGGACGAACAAGCAATGATTCTCCCTTTCGCAGACATGTAAACACAACCTAGTTGACATGGAGGGAGTTTATGCAAAATATGAAAAGCTAGATAATGGTAAAAGCTGACAGCAAACAGAATGAATGCCCGAGGAGTGTGGCTGTGGGGCAAGGTTGGGAGGAGTTGCACTCTGCCTGCTGTGTGACCCATCAGAGTTGACATAGAGCTGAGGGTGGCAGGTGAGTTTAGATGCCTCTTTAGGGCATTACCAATGCCTCATTTCTCCCAGCAAATGATCTGAATTGCTCCCCATCCTCCGCTAGACATGTCAGGGTGGGGCTTTGTGATGTCAAACTCACCCAGGGCCACCATTGACTGGGGAAGAGACTTGCTGACCTCATAGAGCATGAGGGTGAGGCTCCATGGGGACGGGTATATATAGGCGTGTTCAGGGGCTCTGAGCAGACCACTATGAGTCTTCCAAATGACTGAGGTGACTAGTAAGCCACAAGGTTGCAGAGGAATTATGGAACACCCACCTCCTCTTAACCAGAAGAAGATGAAGACCTCCTATCAATTGAGGTTCAGAAATAAATGTCAAGGTGAACTGAACCCATCCAAACTCCTCTTGCCCATCAACCCCACCCCAGAAGACAGCCTCCCCTGTCCTTGCCTGGCACATAACCCTTCTCTGCCCACACCCCATTTCCTTTAGACATCGTTCTCACCTGTCTTCACACAGTTCCCTAAACCAGTGCCATTCTTGCTCCCTGTCTTGTTTTCTCCAGGTGGCCGGGGTAACCGTGAGGGTGAACAATCCCATTCTGGCAAAGCTGTCCAAGAAAACTTCTCTGAAACCACCCACCACAAAAAAAAAGCTTAAGAAAATCAGATGCTCAAAGTTCTGAAGCCAGACTTCCAAGGCGAATGAACCGCTGAATCAGAAGGAACCTGAGGAGGTCCAAGACACCATGGAGACCCCTGACATTCCAGGTAATCAGAAGGAACCAGAGCAGGTCCCAGAGGTCTCCACTGGGAGACCCCTGCAATTCCAGCTAATCAGCACAAACCAGAAGAGGTCAGAGAGACCATGGAGACCCCTGCCATTCTAGCTGGACCAGTGGACAGCCAGGGATTTTGTGGCATTGCCAGACACCTCTGAAATTCTTGGGGATCTGGATGCTGAGTACTGGCCAAAAGTATATATGCTGAATATTATAGCAACTGCATACATTAATAATGAAAATAAAATAAAATCAAGCTGATTTGAAATTATGTTTGTCTCTGAGTTCTCTGATAGTGGGGGTCAGAGAGGGCCGGGAAGGGATAAGTGTGTGAGGAGGGAAGGAGATGGCTTATGTGGAGTTGGAGATGGGACCAGAAGGTCCAGGTTGCCAGAAAGTAGGGGGAAGAACTGGTCCAGACTGAGCTTCAAAGACACACTTGCCAAGGGAGAAGAGGAAGAGGACTTGGAGTTTCTCTGTGCGAGTGCAGAGATGGACACTTAGCTGGGGAGCAGTGTCGTGTGTGTGTGTGGGGGGGGGGCAGTGCCATTTGTTCAAAAGGCATACAAAGGAGCTGCCCCATCAAAAGAATGGAATATTGACATTTGCAGCAACATGGAAGGTAGAATGTTGAGTAACATACCTCAGACAGAGATTGACAAATACTTTATCATATCACTTATAGAATGTAAACATACCACAAAGTAAAGAATATGATAATAATGGAGGTTCACAAATATAGAGAAGCATCTACTTGTTACCAGCGGGGAGGGGAAGAGGGCGGGGCAATACAGAGTTGTGAGAGTGGGAAGCACGCAGTGATAGTTAGGTGGAAGATGAGCTCAGGGATGCATTGTACAACATGGGGAATAGAGCCAGGACTTTGTCATAACTATAAATGGAAAAGAAGCTTTAACAGTTGTAAAATGAGAAAGAAAATTAAAGAAAGAGGTTGCAGGAAGGAGGGAAGAAAGGAAGGAAAAGAATGGAGTTTTTGGAGGTCAAAAAGTCAATACTGATTAGGCCCTTTTTATCAAAAGATTCTATTTTATTTTATTTATTTTAATTGGTGGCTATTTACATTACAATATTGTGCTGGTTGTTCCATACATTGACATGAATCAGCCATGGGTGTACATGTATTCCCCATCCTGATTCCCCCTCACAACTTTCTCCCAATCCAATCCCTCTGGGTCAGCCCAGTGAGCCAGTCCTGGGCACCCTGTCTTATGCATCGAACATGGAATGGCTATCCCATTCAAATATGATAATATACATGTTTCAATGTTATTCTCTCAGATTATCCCACCCTCCCCGTCTCCCACAGAGTCCAAAAGACTGTTCTGTAAATTGGTGTCTCTTTTGCTGTCTCCCATATAGGGTTATCATCTCCATTGTCATAAATTTCATATATTTGCCTTAGTATAGTGTAATGGTGTTTTTCTTTCTGACTTGCTTCGCTCTGTATAATAGGCTCCAGTTTCATCCACCTCATTAGTATGGATTCACATGTGTTCTTTTTAAGGCCTGAGCAATATTCCATTCTGTCTATGTACCACAGCTTTCTTACCCATTTGTCTACTGATGGAAATCTAGGTTGCTTCCCTGCCCTGGTTATTGTAAACAGTGCTGTGATGAACATTGGGGTACATGTGTCTTTTTCACTTCTGGGTGAATCAGGATTTGAATGAGGAGAAACCATGATGACTATTAGCGTGTTAGTGGTAAACCCTGCACATGAGTTTGGTTGAAGGAGTGGGACCAAAGTTGGAGACTGTTGTTTCAAACCGGCTGAGAGTGCTCAGATAGACATGTGTGGTGCTGTCCTGCTGGGGGACATCTCTGGTTGCTCTGTTCTCACCAGCAATGGAGGATTTTCTTTCCTTCCTTTCATTTCCCTTGTTTCCCTTTCTCCATCTTTCCTCCCTACTCAATTTCTTTCACAAGAATTCAATGTGCTTTGCTGTGCTGTGCTTCATTGTTCACCCATGTCCAACTCTTTGTGACCCTGTGGAGTGTAGCCCACCAGGCTCCTCTGTCCATGTGGTTTCTCCAGGCAAGCATACTGGAGTAGGCTGCCATTCCCCGTGCCAGGGAATCTTCCCAACCCAGGGATTAAATCCTGGTCTCCCATGTTGCAGGTGGGTTTTTTTTTTTTTTTTTTTATTACTATCTGAGCCATCGGGAAACCTTAAAATGGGCTTCATATGACAATATATTTTTCATATCTGTAAGATCAAATGGTATCTATTTTATGATTGCCATGACTCTTCATATTTTTAGAACACACAATACACATTTATTCCATGTATCCTAATGTCTCTGTCTGCAATTACTAAAAACTGTGCCACTACTGCCTGAGTCTAAGTTCTCAAGGGAATTATAGTATGATTTTTCTTACCTTGGTTAGGTTTTATATGTTCTTAAAGTCGTTCAGTTCTATTTCCATACTCTTCTCAGGAATTGGCTGCTGATGTCTTTAAATATGTCTTCATAAATTTAAAGGTCAGTGATACATCTTTCTTATAATGTGTTTGCTCTTGCCTCTTGCCCATTTTTCTATCAGGTGTTAAGATCTTCTAAAAATTCTAAGAGTCATCTTTTGGGTTTATTTATAGCGTGCTTTTTCTACCTCTTAAAATGTTCAGCAGTGTGATGGACCCCGGGTGAGTAAGCAAGAAATGGACAACAGGATGTGAACATTTCCCAGGATACCCAGGAAGACCCACTAAGCCAACAAACTGTCCCCAGGGGTGCACCTCAGGCTGGTTGACCCTACGAGTCAACAGGACGAACGAGGACGGAGGTGGAGCACACAATTCATTCCCCTTTCTTCCAGAGCCAACCAGCTCAATGAGAGACCATGGGAAATAGATGCACAGGACAGGATGACTCAGTGTTTCGTCCAAGAAGCTGGAAGCTTGTGGCAGCTGCTCATGAAAATGAATTCCACCTTCGTTTTGGCTATGAGGTAACCTCCACGGGAGCTTCAAGCAGGAAAACAAGATGAGAAAAGAGATTTGAGAGGGCACGTGCTGAGAAGACTTTTGCACACAAGGCTCACAGAGCTCGGCGCAAGCTCCACCCCGTGCTGGGAATACGAATCAGCCGCAGGTGGGCATTTCCTGCATGGGATCCCCCAGCACAAACTGAAACATGCATTTCTCTGCCCCTTCCCCATCACCCTGTTCAAACCCAAGCCTGGGTAGTACTCTTAGTGAGGTGACAATGAATCCTAGACTTGAAACGAGACAGCTCCGTGTGGAGCAAGGGCAAGTGTATTCACTGCATTCTCACAGCCTGAAGACAAGTGTTTCCGTCTGGAGACTAGAACATGGAGGCGAGCTCTGGGAACACTGAGACAAGGAGGCGGGATGGAAAGGTTTCTGTCGGCTGGCCCAGAATTCAGTGGGCTTCAAGGTGCATTAAGACCACACTGCAGGACGAACAAGCAATGATTCTCCCTTTCGCAGACATGTAAACACAACCGAGTTGACATGGAGGGAGTTTATGCAAAATATGAAAAGCTAGATAATGGTAAAAGCTGACAGCAAACAGAATGAATGCCCGAGGAGTGTGGCTGTGGGGCAAGGTTGGGAGGAGTTGCACTCTGCCTGCTGTGTGACCCATCAGAGTTGACATAGAGCTGAGGGTGGCAGGTGAGTTTAGATGCCTCTTTAGGGCATTACCAATGCCTCATTTCTCCCAGCAAATGATCTGAATTGCTCCCCATCCTCCGCTAGACATGTCAGGGTGGGGCTTTGTGATGTCAAACTCACCCAGGGCCACCATTGACTGGGGAAGAGACTTGCTGACCTCATAGAGCATGAGGGTGAGGCTCCATGGGGACGGGTATATATAGGCGTGTTCAGGGGCTCTGAGCAGACCACTATGAGTCTTCCAAATGACTGAGGTGACTAGTAAGCCAAAAGGTTGCAGGGAATTATGGAACACCCACCTCCTCTTAACCAGAAGAAGATGAAGACCTCCTATCAATTGAGGTTCAGAAATAAATGTCAAGGTGAACTGAACCCATCCAAACTCCTCTTGCCCATCAACCCCACCCCAGAAGACAGCCTCCCCTGTCCTTGCCTGGCACATAACCCTTCTCTGCCCACACCCCATTTCCTTTAGACATCGTTCCCACCTGTCTTCACACAGTTCCCTAAACCAGTGCCATTCTTGCTCCCTGTCTTGTTTTTTCCAGGTGGCCGGGGTAACCGTGAGGGTGAACAATCCCATTCTGGCAAAGCTGTCCAAGAAAACTTCTCTGAAACCACCCACCACAAAAAAAAGCTTAAGAAAATCAGATGCTCAAAGTTCTGAAGCCAGACTTCCAAGGCGAATGAACCGCTGAATCAGAAGGAACCTGAGGAGGTCCAAGACACCATGGAGACCCCTGACATTCCAGGTAATCAGAAAGAACCAGATGAGGTCCCTGACACCATGGAGACCCCTGACATTCCAGGTAATCAGAAGGAACCTGAGGAGGTCCCAGACACCATGGAGACCCCTGACATTCCAGGTAATCAGAAGGAACCAGAGCAGGTCCCAGAGGTCTCCACTGGGAGACCCCTGCAATTCCAGCTAATCAGCACAAACCAGAAGAGGTCAGAGAGACCATGGAGACCCCTGCCATTCTAGCTGGACCAGTGGACAGCCAGGGATTTTGTGGCATTGCCAGACACCTCTGAAATTCTTGGGGATCTGGCTGCTGAGTACTGGCCAAAAGTATATATGCTGAATATTATAGCAACTGCATACATTAATAACGAAAATAAAATAAAATCAAGCTGATTTGAAATTATGTTTGTCTCTGAGTTCTCTGATAGTGGGGGTCAGAAAGGGCCGGGAAGGGATAAGTGTGTGAGGAGGGAAGGAGATGGCTTATGTGGAGTTGGAGATGGGACCAGAAGGTCCAGGTTGCCAGAAAGTAGGGGGAAGAACTGGTCCAGACTGAGCTTCAAAGACACACTTGCCAAGGGAGAAGAGGAAGAGGACTTGGAGTTTCTCTGTGCGAGTGCAGAGATGGACACTTAGCTGGGGAGCAGTGTCGTGTGTGTGTGTGTGTGTGTGGGGGGGGGGGGGCAGTGCCATTTGTTCAAAAGGCATACAAAGGAGCTGCCCCATCAAAGGAATGGAATATTGACATTTGCAGCAACATGGAAGGTAGAATGTTGAGTAACATACCTCAGACAGAGATTGACAAATACTTTATCATATCACTTATAGAATGTAAACATACCACAAAGTAAAGAATATGATAATAATGGAGGTTCACAAATATAGAGAAGCATCTACTTGTTACCAGCGGGGAGGGGAAGAGGGCGGGGCAATACAGAGTTGTGAGAGTGGGAAGCACGCAGTGATAGTTAGGTGGAAGATGAGCTCAGGGATGCATTGTACAACATGGGGAATAGAGCCAGGACTTTGTCATAACTATAAATGGAAAAGAAGCTTTAACAGTTGTAAAATGAGAAAGAAAATTAAAGAAAGAGGTTGCAGGAAGGAGGGAAGAAAGGAAGGAAAAGAATGGAGTTTTTGGAGGTCAAAAAGTCAATACTGATTAGGCCCTTTTTTATCAAAAGATTCTATTTTATTTTATTTATTTTAATTGGTGGCTATTTACATTACAATATTGTGCTGGTTTTTCCATACATTGACATGAATCAGCCATGGGTGTACATGTATTCCCCATCCTGATTCCCCCTCACAACTTTCTCCCAATCCAATCCCTCTGGGTCAGCCCAGTGAGCCAGTCCTGGGCACCCTGTCTTATGCATCGAACATGGAATGGCTATCCCATTCAAATATGATAATATACATGTTTCAATGTTATTCTCTCAGATTATCCCACCCTCCCCGTCTCCCACAGAGTCCAAAAGACTGTTCTGTAAATTGGTGTCTCTTTTGCTGTCTCCCATATAGGGTTATCATCTCCATTGTCATAAATTTCATATATTTGCCTTAGTATAGTGTAATGGTGTTTTTCTTTCTGACTTGCTTCGCTCTGTATAATAGGCTCCAGTTTCATCCACCTCATTAGTATGGATTCACATGTGTTCTTTTTAAGGCCTGAGCAATATTCCATTCTGTCTATGTACCACAGCTTTCTTACCCATTTGTCTACTGATGGAAATCTAGGTTGCTTCCCTGCCCTGGTTATTGTAAACAGTGCTGTGATGAACATTGGGGTACATGTGTCTTTTTCACTTCTGGGTGAATCAGGATTTGAATGAGGAGAAACCATGATGACTATTAGCGTGTTAGTGGTAAACCCTGCACATGAGTTTGGTTGAAGGAGTGGGACCAAAGTTGGAGACTGTTGTTTCAAACCGGCTGAGAGTGCTCAGATAGACATGTGTGGTGCTGTCCTGCTGGGGGACATCTCTGGTTGCTCTGTTCTCACCAGCAATGGAGGATTTTCTTTCCTTCCTTTCATTTCCCTTGTTTCCCTTTCTCCATCTTTCCTCCCTACTCAATTTCTTTCACAAGAATTCAATGTGCTTTGCTGTGCTGTGCTTCATTGTTCACCCATGTCCAACTCTTTGTGACCCTGTGGAGTGTAGCCCACCAGGCTCCTCTGTCCATGTGGTTTCTCCAGGCAAGCATACTGGAGTAGGCTGCCATTCCCCGTGCCAGGGAATCTTCCCAACCCAGGGATTAAATCCTGGTCTCCCATGTTGCAGGTGGGTTTTTTTTTTGTTTTTTTTTTTTTTTTTTTATTACTATCTGAGCCATCGGGAAACCTTAAAATGGGCTTCATATGACAATATATTTTTCATATCTGTAAGATCAAATGGTATCTATTTTATGATTGCCATGACTCTTCATATTTTTAGAACACACAATACACATTTATTCCATGTATCCTAATGTCTCTGTCTGCAATTACTAAAAACTGTGCCACTACTGCCTGAGTCTAAGTTCTCAAGGGAATTATAGTATGATTTTTCTTACCTTGGTTAGGTTTTATATGTTCTTAAAGTCGTTCAGTTCTATTTCCATACTCTTCTCGGGAATTGGCTGCTGATGTCTTTAAATATGTCTTCATAAATTTAAAGGTCAGTGATACATCTTTCTTATAATGTGTTTGCTCTTGCCTCTTGCCCATTTTTCTATCAGGTGTTAAGATCTTCTAAAAATTCTAAGAGTCATCTTTTGGGTTTATTTATAGCGTGCTTTTTCTACCTCTTAAAATGTTCAGCAGTGTGATGGACCCCGGGTGAGTAAGCAAGAAATGGACAACAGGATGTGAACATTTCCCAGGATACCCAGGAAGACCCACTAAGCCAACAAACTGTCCCCAGGGGTGCACCTCAGGCTGGTTGACCCTACGAGTCAACAGGACGAACGAGGATGGAGGTGGAGCACGCAATTCATTCCCCTTTCTTCCAGAGCCAACCAGCTCAATGAGAGACCAATGGAAATAGATGCACAGGACAGGATGACTCAGTGTTTCGTCCAAGAAGCTGGAAGCTTGTGGCAGCTGCTCATGAAAATGAATTCCACCTTCGTTTTGGCTATGAGGTAACCTCCACGGGAGCTTCAAGCAGGAAAACAAGATGAGAAAAGAGATTTGAGAGGGCACGTGCTGAGAAGACTTTTGCACACAAGGCTCACAGAGCTCGGCGCAAGCTCCACCCCGTGCTGGGAATACGAATCAGCCGCAGGTGGGCATTTCCTGCATGGGATCCCCCAGCACAAACTGAAACATGCATTTCTCTGCCCCTTCCCCATCACCCTGTTCAAACCCAAGCCTGGGTAGTACTCTTAGTGAGGTGACAATGAATCCTAGACTTGAAACGAGACAGCTCCGTGTGGAGCAAGGGCAAGTGTATTCACTGCATTCTCACAGCCTGAAGACAAGTGTTTCCGTCTGGAGACTAGAACATGGAGGCGAGCTCTGGGAACACTGAGACAAGGAGGCGGGATGGAAAGGTTTCTGTCGGCTGGCCCAGAATTCAGTGGGCTTCAAGGTGCATTAAGACCACACTGCAGGACGAACAAGCAATGATTCTCCCTTTCGCAGACATGTAAACACAACCTAGTTGACATGGAGGGAGTTTATGCAAAATATGAAAAGCTAGATAATGGTAAAAGCTGACAGCAAACAGAATGAATGCCCGAGGAGTGTGGCTGTGGGGCAAGGTTGGGAGGAGATGCACTCTGCCTGCTGTGTGACCCATCAGAGTTGACATAGAGCTGAGGGTGGCAGGTGAGTTTAGATGCCTCTTTAGGGCATTACCAATGCCTCATTTCTCCCAGCAAATGATCTGAATTGCTCCCCATCCTCCGCTAGACATGTCAGGGTGGGGCTTTGTGATGTCAAACTCACCCAGGGCCACCATTGACTGGGGAAGAGACTTGCTGACCTCATAGAGCATGAGGGTGAGGCTCCATGGGGACGGGTATATATAGGCGTGTTCAGGGGCTCTGAGCAGACCACTATGAGTCTTCCAAATGACTGAGGTGACTAGTAAGCCACAAGGTTGCAGAGGAATTATGGAACACCCACCTCCTCTTAACCAGAAGAAGATGAAGACCTCCTATCAATTGAGGTTCAGAAATAAATGTCAAGGTGAACTGAACCCATCCAAACTCCTCTTGCCCATCAACCCCACCCCAGAAGACAGCCTCCCCTGTCCTTGCCTGGCACATAACCCTTCTCTGCCCACACCCCATTTCCTTTAGACATCGTTCTCACCTGTCTTCACACAGTTCCCTAAACCAGTGCCATTCTTGCTCCCTGTCTTGTTTTCTCCAGGTGGCCGGGGTAACCGTGAGGGTGAACAATCCCATTCTGGCAAAGCTGTCCAAGAAAACTTCTCTGAAACCACCCACCACAAAAAAAAAGCTTAAGAAAATCAGATGCTCAAAGTTCTGAAGCCAGACTTCCAAGGCGAATGAACCGCTGAATCAGAAGGAACCTGAGGAGGTCCAAGACACCATGGAGACCCCTGACATTCCAGGTAATCAGAAGGAACTAGATGAGTTCCCTGACACCATGGAGACCCCTGACATTCCAGGTAATCAGAAGGAACCAGAGCAGGTCCCAGAGGTCTCCACTGGGAGACCCCTGCAATTCCAGCTAATCAGCACAAACCAGAAGAGGTCAGAGAGACCATGGAGACCCCTGCCATTCTAGCTGGACCAGTGGACAGCCAGGGATTTTGTGGCATTGCCAGACACCTCTGAAATTCTTGGGGATCTGGCTGCTGAGTACTGGCCAAAAGTATATATGCTGAATATTATAGCAACTGCATACATTAATAACGAAAATAAAATAAAATCAAGCTGATTTGAAATTATGTTTGTCTCTGAGTTCTCTGATAGTGGGGGTCAGAGAGGGCCGGGAAGGGATAAGTGTGTGAGGAGGGAAGGAGATGGCTTATGTGGAGTTGGAGATGGGACCAGAAGGTCCAGGTTGCCAGAAAGTAGGGGGAAGAACTGGTCCAGACTGAGCTTCAAAGACACACTTGCCAAGGGAGAAGAGGAAGAGGACTTGGAGTTTCTCTGTGCGAGTGCAGAGATGGACACTTAGCTGGGGAGCAGTGTCGTGTGTGTGTGTGTGTGTGTGTGGGGGGGGCAGTGCCATTTGTTCAAAAGGCATACAAAGGAGCTGCCCCATCAAAAGAATGGAATATTGACATTTGCAGCAACATGGAAGGTAGAATGTTGAGTAACATACCTCAGACAGAGATTGACAAATACTTTATCATATCACTTATAGAATGTAAACATACCACAAAGTAAAGAATATGATAATAATGGAGGTTCACAAATATAGAGAAGCATCTACTTGTTACCAGCGGGGAGGGGAAGAGGGCGGGGCAATACAGAGTTGTGAGAGTGGGAAGCACGCAGTGATAGTTAGGTGGAAGATGAGCTCAGGGATGCATTGTACAACATGGGGAATAGAGCCAGGACTTTGTCATAACTATAAATGGAAAAGAAGCTTTAACAGTTGTAAAATGAGAAAGAAAATTAAAGAAAGAGGTTGCAGGAAGGAGGGAAGAAAGGAAGGAAAAGAATGGAGTTTTTGGAGGTCAAAAAGTCAATACTGATTAGGCCCTTTTTATCAAAAGATTCTATTTTATTTTATTTATTTTAATTGGTGGCTATTTACATTACAATATTGTGCTGGTTTTTCCATACATTGACATGAATCAGCCATGGGTGTACATGTATTCCCCATCCTGATTCCCCCTCACAACTTTCTCCCAATCCAATCCCTCTGGGTCAGCCCAGTGAGCCAGTCCTGGGCACCCTGTCTTATGCATCGAACATGGAATGGCTATCCCATTCAAATATGATAATATACATGTTTCAATGTTATTCTCTCAGATTATCCCACCCTCCCCGTCTCCCACAGAGTCCAAAAGACTGTCCTGTAAATTGGTGTCTCTTTTGCTGTCTCCCATATAGGGTTATCATCTCCATTGTCATAAATTTCATATATTTGCCTTAGTATAGTGTAATGGTGTTTTTCTTTCTGACTTGCTTCGCTCTGTATAATAGGCTCCAGTTTCATCCACCTCATTAGTATGGATTCACATGTGTTCTTTTTAAGGCCTGAGCAATATTCCATTCTGTCTATGTACCACAGCTTTCTTACCCATTTGTCTACTGATGGAAATCTAGGTTGCTTCCCTGCCCTGGTTATTGTAAACAGTGCTGTGATGAACATTGGGGTACATGTGTCTTTTTCACTTCTGGGTGAATCAGGATTTGAATGAGGAGAAACCATGATGACTATTAGCGTGTTAGTGGTAAACCCTGCACATGAGTTTGGTTGAAGGAGTGGGACCAAAGTTGGAGACTGTTGTTTCAAACCGGCTGAGAGTGCTCAGATAGACATGTGTGGTGCTGTCCTGCTGGGGGACATCTCTGGTTGCTCTGTTCTCACCAGCAATGGAGGATTTTCTTTCCTTCCTTTCATTTCCCTTGTTTCCCTTTCTCCATCTTTCCTCCCTACTCAATTTCTTTCACAAGAATTCAATGTGCTTTGCTGTGCTGTGCTTCATTGTTCACCCATGTCCAACTCTTTGTGACCCTGTGGAGTGTAGCCCACCAGGCTCCTCTGTCCATGTGGTTTCTCCAGGCAAGCATACTGGAGTAGGCTGCCATTCCCCGTGCCAGGGAATCTTCCCAACCCAGGGATTAAATCCTGGTCTCCCATGTTGCAGGTGGGTTTTTTTTTTTTTTTTTTTTTATTACTATCTGAGCCATCGGGAAACCTTAAAATGGGCTTCATATGACAATATATTTTTCATATCTGTAAGATCAAATGGTATCTATTTTATGATTGCCATGACTCTTCATATTTTTAGAACACACAATACACATTTATTCCATGTATCCTAATGTCTCTGTCTGCAATTACTAAAAACTGTGCCACTACTGCCTGAGTCTAAGTTCTCAAGGGAATTATAGTATGATTTTTCTTACCTTGGTTAGGTTTTATATGTTCTTAAAGTCGTTCAGTTCTATTTCCATACTCTTCTCAGGAATTGGCTGCTGATGTCTTTAAATATGTCTTCATAAATTTAAAGGTCAGTGATACATCTTTCTTATAATGTGTTTGCTCTTGCCTCTTGCCCATTTTTCTATCAGGTGTTAAGATCTTCTAAAAATTCTAAGAGTCATCTTTTGGGTTTATTTATAGCGTGCTTTTTCTACCTCTTAAAATGTTCAGCAGTGTGATGGACCCTGGGTGAGTAAGCAAGAAATGGACAACAGGATGTGAACATTTCCCAGGATACCCAGGAAGACCCACTAAGCCAACAAACTGTCCCCAGGGGTGCACCTCAGGCTGGTTGACCCTAAGAGTCAACAGGACGAACGAGGACGGAGGTGGAGCCCACAATCCATTCCCCTTTCTTCCAGAGCCAACCAGCTCAATGAGAGACCATGGGAAATAGATGCACAGGACAGGATGACTCAGTGTTTCGTCCAAGAAGCTGGAAGCTTGTGGCAGCTGCTCATGAAAATGAATTCCACCTTCGTTTTGGCTATGAGGTAACCTCCACGGGAGCTTCAAGCAGGAAAACAAGATGAGAAAAGAGATTTGAGAGGGCACGTGCTGAGAAGACTTTTGCACACAAGGCTCACAGAGCTCGGCGCAAGCTCCACCCCGTGCTGGGAATACAAATCAGCCACAGGTGGGCATTTCCTGCACGGGATGCCCCAGCACAAACTGAAACATGCATTTCTCTGCCCCTTCCCCATCACCCTGTTCAAACCCAAGCCTGGGTAGTACTCTTAGTGAGGTGACAATGAATCCTAGACTTGAAACGAGACAGCTCCGTGTGGAGCAAGGGCAAGTGTATTCACTGCATTCTCACAGCCTGAAGACAAGTGTTTCCGTCTGGAGACTAGAACATGGAGGCGAGCTCTGGGAACACTGAGACAAGGAGGCGGGATGGAAAGGTTTCTGTCGGCTGGCCCAGAATTCAGTGGGCTTCAAGGTGCATTAAGACCACACTGCAGGACGAACAAGCAATGATTCTCCCTTTCGCAGACATGTAAACACAACCTAGTTGACATGGAGGGAGTTTATGCAAAATATGAAAAGCTAGATAATGGTAAAAGCTGACAGCAAACAGAATGAATGCCCGAGGAGTGTGGCTGTGGGGCAAGGTTGGGAGGAGATGCACTCTGCCTGCTGTGTGACCCATCAGAGTTGACATAGAGCTGAGGGTGGCAGGTGAGTTTAGATGCCTCTTTAGGGCATTACCAATGCCTCATTTCTCCCAGCAAATGATCTGAATTGCTCCCCATCCTCCGCTAGACATGTCAGGGTGGGGCTTTGTGATGTCAAACTCACCCAGGGCCACCATTGACTGGGGAAGAGACTTGCTGACCTCATAGAGCATGAGGGTGAGGCTCCATGGGGACGGGTATATATAGGCGTGTTCAGGGGCTCTGAGCAGACCACTATGAGTCTTCCAAATGACTGAGGTGACTAGTAAGCCACAAGGTTGCAGAGGAATTATGGAACACCCACCTCCTCTTAACCAGAAGAAGATGAAGACCTCCTATCAATTGAGGTTCAGAAATAAATGTCAAGGTGAACTGAACCCATCCAAACTCCTCTTGCCCATCAACCCCACCCCAGAAGACAGCCTCCCCTGTCCTTGCCTGGCACATAACCCTTCTCTGCCCACACCCCATTTCCTTTAGACATCGTTCTCACCTGTCTTCACACAGTTCCCTAAACCAGTGCCATTCTTGCTCCCTGTCTTGTTTTCTCCAGGTGGCCGGGGTAACCGTGAGGGTGAACAATCCCATTCTGGCAAAGCTGTCCAAGAAAACTTCTCTGAAACCACCCACCACAAAAGAAAGCTTAAGAAAATCAGATGCTCAAAGTTCTGAAGCCAGACTTCCAAGGCGAATGAACCGCTGAATCAGAAGGAACCTGAGGAGGTCCAAGACACCATGGAGACCCCTGACATTCCAGGTAATCAGAAGGAACCAGAGCAGGTCCCAGAGGTCTCCACTGGGAGACCCCTGCAATTCCAGCTAATCAGCACAAACCAGAAGAGGTCAGAGAGACCATGGAGACCCCTGCCATTCTAGCTGGACCAGTGGACAGTCAGGGATTTTGTGGCATTGCCAGACACCTCTGAAATTCTTGGGGATCTGGATGCTGAGTACTGGCCAAAAGTATATATGCTGAATATTATAGCAACTGCATACATTAATAACGAAAATAAAATAAAATCAAGCTGATTTGAAATTATGTTTGTCTCTGAGTTCTCTGATAGTGGGGGTCAGAGAGGGCCGGGAAGGGATAAGTGTGTGAGGAGGGAAGGAGATGGCTTATGTGGAGTTGGAGATGGGACCAGAAGGTCCAGGTTGCCAGAAAGTAGGGGGAAGAACTGGTCCAGACTGAGCTTCAAAGACACACTTGCCAAGGGAGAAGAGGAAGAGGACTTGGAGTTTCTCTGTGCGAGTGCAGAGATGGACACTTAGCTGGGGAGCAGTGTCGTGTGTGTGTGGGGGGGGGGGGGGGGGCGGCAGTGCCATTTGTTCAAAAGGCATACAAAGGAGCTGCCCCATCAAAAGAATGGAATATTGACATTTGCAGCAACATGGAAGGTAGAATGTTGAGTAACATACCTCAGACAGAGATTGACAAATACTTTATCATATCACTTATAGAATGTAAACATACCACAAAGTAAAGAATATGATAATAATGGAGGTGCACAAATATAGAGAAGCATCTACTTGTTACCAGCGGGGAGGGGAAGAGGGCGGGGCAATACAGAGTTGTGAGAGTGGGAAGCACGCAGTGATAGTTAGGTGGAAGATGAGCTCAGGGATGCATTGTACAACATGGGGAATAGAGCCAGGACTTTGTCATAACTATAAATGGAAAAGAAGCTTTAACAGTTGTAAAATGAGAAAGAAAATTAAAGAAAGAGGTTGCAGGAAGGAGGGAAGAAAGGAAGGAAAAGAATGGAGTTTTTGGAGGTCAAAAAGTCAATACTGATTAGGCCCTTTTTATCAAAAGATTCTATTTTATTTTATTTATTTTAATTGGTGGCTATTTACATTACAATATTGTGCTGGTTTTTCCATACATTGACATGAATCAGCCATGGGTGTACATGTCTTCCCCATCCTGATTCCCCCTCACAACTTTCTCCCAATCCAATCCCTCTGGGTCAGCCCAGTGAGCCAGTCCTGGGCACCCTGTCTTATGCATCGAACATGGAATGGCTATCCCATTCAAATATGATAATATACATGTTTCAATGTTATTCTCTCAGATTATCCCACCCTCCCCGTCTCCCACAGAGTCCAAAAGACTGTTCTGTAAATTGGTGTCTCTTTTGCTGTCTCCCATATAGGGTTATCATCTCCATTGTCATAAATTTCATATATTTGCCTTAGTATAGTGTAATGGTGTTTTTCTTTCTGACTTGCTTCGCTCTGTATAATAGGCTCCAGTTTCATCCACCTCATTAGTATGGATTCACATGTGTTCTTTTTAAGGCCTGAGCAATATTCCATTCTGTCTATGTACCACAGCATTCTTACCCATTTGTCTACTGATGGAAATCTAGGTTGCTTCCCTGCCCTGGTTATTGTAAACAGTGCTGTGATGAACATTGGGGTACATGTGTCTTTTTCACTTCTGGGTGAATCAGGATTTGAATGAGGAGAAACCATGATGACTATTAGCGTGTTAGTGGTAAACCCTGCACATGAGTTTGGTTGAAGGAGTGGGACCAAAGTTGGAGACTGTTGTTTCAAACCGGCTGAGAGTGCTCAGATAGACATGTGTGGTGCTGTCCTGCTGGGGGACATCTCTGGTTGCTCTGTTCTCACCAGCAATGGAGGATTTTCTTTCCTTCCTTTCATTTCCCTTGTTTCCCTTTCTCCATCTTTCCTCCCTACTCAATTTCTTTCACAAGAATTCAATGTGCTTTGCTGTGCTGTGCTTCATTGTTCACCCATGTCCAACTCTTTGTGACCCTGTGGAGTGTAGCCCACCAGGCTCCTCTGTCCATGTGGTTTCTCCAGGCAAGCATACTGGAGTAGGCTGCCATTCCCTGTGCCAGGGAATCTTCCCATCCCAGGGATTAAATCCTGGTCTCCCATGTTGCAGGTGGGTTTTTTTTTTTTTTTTTTTATTACTATCTGAGCCATCGGGAAACCTTAAAATGGGCTTCATATGACAATATATTTTTCATATCTGTAAGATCAAATGGTATCTATTTTATGATTGCCATGACTCTTCATATTTTTAGAACACACAATACACATTTATTCCATGTATCCTAATGTCTCTGTCTGCAATTACTAAAAACTGTGCCACTACTGCCTGAGTCTAAGTTCTCAAGGGAATTATAGTATGATTTTTCTTACCTTGGTTAGGTTTTATATGTTCTTAAAGTCGTTCAGTTCTATTTCCATACTCTTCTCGGGAATTGGCTGCTGATATCTTTAAATATGTCTTCATAAATTTAAAGGTCAGTGATACATCTTTCTTATAATGTGTTTGCTCTTGCCTCTTGCCCATTTTTCTATCAGGTGTTAAGATCTTCTAAAAATTCTAAGAGTCATCTTTTGGGTTTATTTATAGCGTGCTTTTTCTACCTCTTAAAATGTTCAGCAGTGTGATGGACCCTGGGTGAGTAAGCAAGAAATGGACAGCAGGATGTGAACATTTCCCAAGATACCCAGGAAGACCCACTAAGCCAACAAACTGTCCCCAGGGGTGCACCTCAGGCTGGTTGACCCTACGAGTCAACAGGACGAACGAGGACGGAGGTGGAGCACACAATTCATTCCCCTTTCTTCCAGAGCCAACCAGCTCAATGAGAGACCATGGGAAATAGATGCACAGGACAGGATGACTCAGTGTTTCGTCCAAGAAGCTGGAAGCTTGTGGCAGCTGCTCATGAAAATGAATTCCACCTTCGTTTTGGCTATGAGGTAACCTCCACGGGAGCTTCAAGCAGGAAAACAAGATGAGAAAAGAGATTTGAGAGGGCACGTGCTGAGAAGACTTTTGCACACAAGGCTCACAGAGCTCGGCGCAATCTCCACCCCATGCTGGGAATACGAATCAGCCGCAGGTGGGCATTTCCTGCATGGGATCCCCCAGCACAAACTGAAACATGCATTTCTCTGCCCCTTCCCCATCACCCTGTTCAAACCCAAGCCTGGGTAGTACTCTTAGTGAGGTGACAATGAATCCTAGACTTGAAACGAGACAGCTCCGTGTGGAGCAAGGGCAAGTGTATTCACTGCATTCTCACAGCCTGAAGACAAGTGTTTCCGTCTGGAGACTAGAACATGGAGGCGAGCTCTGGGAACACTGAGACAAGGAGGCGGGATGGAAAGGTTTCTGTCGGCTGGCCCAGAATTCAGTGGGCTTCAAGGTGCATTAAGACCACACTGCAGGACGAACAAGCAATGATTCTCCCTTTCGCAGACATGTAAACACAACCTAGTTGACATGGAGGGAGTTTATGCAAAATATGAAAAGCTAGATAATGGTAAAAGCTGACAGCAAACAGAATGAATGCCCGAGGAGTGTGGCTGTGGGGCAAGGTTGGGAGGAGTTGCACTCTGCCTGCTGTGTGACCCATCAGAGTTGACATAGAGCTGAGGGTGGCAGGTGAGTTTAGATGCCTCTTTAGGGCATTACCAATGCCTCATTTCTCCCAGCAAATGATCTGAATTGCTCCCCATCCTCCGCTAGACATGTCAGGGTGGGGCTTTGTGATGTCAAACTCACCCAGGGCCACCATTGACTGGGGAAGAGACTTGCTGACCTCATAGAGCATGAGGGTGAGGCTCCATGGGGACGGGTATATATAGGCGTGTTCAGGGGCTCTGAGCAGACCACTATGAGTCTTCCAAATGACTGAGGTGACTAGTAAGCCACAAGGTTGCAGAGGAATTATGGAACACCCACCTCCTCTTAACCAGAAGAAGATGAAGACCTCCTATCAATTGAGGTTCAGAAATAAATGTCAAGGTGAACTGAACCCATCCAAACTCCTCTTGCCCATCAACCCCACCCCAGAAGACAGCCTCCCCTGTCCTTGCCTGGCACATAACCCTTCTCTGCCCACACCCCATTTCCTTTAGACATCGTTCTCACCTGTCTTCACACAGTTCCCTAAACCAGTGCCATTCTTGCTCCCTGTCTTGTTTTCTCCAGGTGGCCGGGGTAACCGTGAGGGTGAACAATCCCATTCTGGCAAAGCTGTCCAAGAAAACTTCTCTGAAACCACCCACCACAAAAAAAAAGCTTAAGAAAATCAGATGCTCAAAATTCTGAAGCCAGACTTCCAAGGCGAATGAACCGCTGAAACAGAAGGAACCTGAGGAGGTCCAAGACACCATGGAGACCCCTGACATTCCAGGTAATCAGAAGGAACCAGATGAGGTCCCTGACACCATGGAGACCCCTGACATTCCAGGTAATCAGAAGGAACCTGAGGAGGTCCCAGACACCATGGAGACCCCTGACATTCCAGGTAATCAGAAGGAACCAGAGCAGGTCCCAGAGGTCTCCACTGGGAGACCCCTGCAATTCCAGCTAATCAGCACAAACCAGAAGAGGTCAGAGAGACCATGGAGACCCCTGCCATTCTAGCTGGACCAGTGGACAGCCAGGGATTTTGTGGCATTGCCAGACACCTCTGAAATTCTTGGGGATCTGGCTGCTGAGTACTGGCCAAAAGTATATATGCTGAATATTATAGCAACTGCATACATTAATAACGAAAATAAAATAAAATCAAGCTGATTTGAAATTATGTTTGTCTCTGAGTTCTCTGATAGTGGGGGTCAGAGAGGGCCGGGAAGGGATAAGTGTGTGAGGAGGGAAGGAGATGGCTTATGTGGAGTTGGAGATGGGACCAGAAGGTCCAGGTTGCCAGAAAGTAGGGGGAAGAACTGGTCCAGACTGAGCTTCAAAGACACACTTGCCAAGGGAGAAGAGGAAGAGGACTTGGAGTTTCTCTGTGCGAGTGCAGAGATGGACACTTAGCTGGGGAGCAGTGTCGTGTGTGTGTGGGGGCAGTGCCATTTGTTCAAAAGGCATACAAAGGAGCTGCCCCATCAAAGGAATGGAATATTGACATTTGCAGCAACATGGAAGGTAGAATGTTGAGTAACATACCTCAGACAGAGATTGACAAATACTTTATCATATCACTTATAGAATGTAAACATACCACAAAGTAAAGAATATGATAATAATGGAGGTGCACAAATATAGAGAAGCATCTACTTGTTACCAGCGGGGAGGGGAAGAGGGCGGGGCAATACAGAGTTGTGAGAGTGGGAAGCACGCAGTGATAGTTAGGTGGAAGATGAGCTCAGGGATGCATTGTACAACATGGGGAATAGAGCCAGGACTTTGTCATAACTATAAATGGAAAAGAAGCTTTAACAGTTGTAAAATGAGAAAGAAAATTAAAGAAAGAGGTTGCAGGAAGGAGGGAAGAAAGGAAGGAAAAGAATGGAGTTTTTGGAGGTCAAAAAGTCAATACTGATTAGGCCCTTTTTATCAAAAGATTCTATTTTATTTTATTTATTTTAATTGGTGGCTATTTACATTACAATATTGTGCTGGTTTTTCCATACATTGACATGAATCAGCCATGGGTGTACATGTCTTCCCCATCCTGATTCCCCCTCACAACTTTCTCCCAATCCAATCCCTCTGGGTCAGCCCAGTGAGCCAGTCCTGGGCACCCTGTCTTATGCATCGAACATGGAATGGCTATCCCATTCAAATATGATAATATACATGTTTCAATGTTATTCTCTCAGATTATCCCACCCTCCCCGTCTCCCACAGAGTCCAAAAGACTGTTCTGTAAATTGGTGTCTCTTTTGCTGTCTCCCATATAGGGTTATCATCTCCATTGTCATAAATTTCATATATTTGCCTTAGTATAGTGTAATGGTGTTTTTCTTTCTGACTTGCTTCGCTCTGTATAATAGGCTCCAGTTTCATCCACCTCATTAGTATGGATTCACATGTGTTCTTTTTAAGGCCTGAGCAATATTCCATTCTGTCTATGTACCACAGCTTTCTTACCCATTTGTCTACTGATGGAAATCTAGGTTGCTTCCCTGCCCTGGTTATTGTAAACAGTGCTGTGATGAACATTGGGGTACATGTGTCTTTTTCACTTCTGGGTGAATCAGGATTTGAATGAGGAGAAACCATGATGACTATTAGCGTGTTAGTGGTAAACCCTGCACATGAGTTTGGTTGAAGGAGTGGGACCAAAGTTGGAGACTGTTGTTTCAAACCGGCTGAGAGTGCTCAGATAGACATGTGTGGTGCTGTCCTGCTGGGGGACATCTCTGGTTGCTCTGTTCTCACCAGCAATGGAGGATTTTCTTTCCTTCCTTTCATTTCCCTTGTTTCCCTTTCTCCATCTTTCCTCCCTACTCAATTTCTTTCACAAGAATTCAATGTGCTTTGCTGTGCTGTGCTTCATTGTTCACCCATGTCCAACTCTTTGTGACCCTGTGGAGTGTAGCCCACCAGGCTCCTCTGTCCATGTGGTTTCTCCAGGCAAGCATACTGGAGTAGGCTGCCATTCCCTGTGCCAGGGAATCTTCCCATCCCAGGGATTAAATCCTGGTCTCCCATGTTGCAGGTGGGTTTTTTTTTTTTTTTTTTTATTACTATCTGAGCCATCGGGAAACCTTAAAATGGGCTTCATATGAAAATATATTTTTCATATCTGTAAGATCAAATGGTATCTATTTTATGATTGCCATGACTCTTCATATTTTTAGAACACACAATACACATTTATTCCATGTATCCTAATGTCTCTGTCTGCAATTACTAAAAACTGTGCCACTACTGCCTGAGTCTAAGTTCTCAAGGGAATTATAGTATGATTTTTCTTACCTTGGTTAGGTTTTATATGTTCTTAAAGTCGTTCAGTTCTATTTCCATACTCTTCTCGGGAATTGGCTGCTGATGCCTTTAAATATGTCTTCATAAATTTAAAGGTCAGTGATACATCTTTCTTATAATGTGTTTGCTCTTGCCTCTTGCCCATTTTTCTATCAGGTGTTAAGATCTTCTAAAAATTCTAAGAGTCATCTTTTGGGTTTATTTATAGCGTGCTTTTTCTACCTCTTAAAATGTTCAGCAGTGTGATGGACCCTGGGTGAGTAAGCAAGAAATGGACAGCAGGATGTGAACATTTCCCAAGATACCCAGGAAGACCCACTAAGCCAACAAACTGTCCCCAGGGGTGCACCTCAGGCTGGTTGACCCTACGAGTCAACAGGACGAACGAGGACGGAGGTGGAGCACACAATTCATTCCCCTTTCTTCCAGAGCCAACCAGCTCAATGAGAGACCATGGGAAATAGATGCACAGGACAGGATGACTCAGTGTTTCGTCCAAGAAGCTGGAAGCTTGTGGCAGCTGCTCATGAAAATGAATTCCACCTTCGTTTTGGCTATGAGGTAACCTCCACGGGAGCTTCAAGCAGGAAAACAAGATGAGAAAAGAGATTTGAGAGGGCACGTGCTGAGAAGACTTTTGCACACAAGGCTCACAGAGCTCGGCGCAAGCTCCACCCCGTGCTGGGAATACGAATCAGCCGCAGGTGGGCATTTCCTGCATGGGATCCCCCAGCACAAACTGAAACATGCATTTCTCTGCCCCTTCCCCATCACCCTGTTCAAACCCAAGCCTGGGTAGTACTCTTAGTGAGGTGACAATGAATCCTAGACTTGAAACGAGACAGCTCCGTGTGGAGCAAGGGCAAGTGTATTCACTGCATTCTCACAGCCTGAAGACAAGTGTTTCCGTCTGGAGACTAGAACATGGAGGCGAGCTCTGGGAACACTGAGACAAGGAGGCGGGATGGAAAGGTTTCTGTCGGCTGGCCCAGAATTCAGTGGGCTTCAAGGTGCATTAAGACCACACTGCAGGACGAACAAGCAATGATTCTCCCTTTCGCAGACATGTAAACACAACCTAGTTGACATGGAGGGAGTTTATGCAAAATATGAAAAGCTAGATAATGGTAAAAGCTGACAGCAAACAGAATGAATGCCCGAGGAGTGTGGCTGTGGGGCAAGGTTGGGAGGAGATGCACTCTGCCTGCTGTGTGACCCATCAGAGTTGACATAGAGCTGAGGGTGGCAGGTGAGTTTAGATGCCTCTTTAGGGCATTACCAATGCCTCATTTCTCCCAGCAAATGATCTGAATTGCTCCCCATCCTCCGCTAGACATGTCAGGGTGGGGCTTTGTGATGTCAAACTCACCCAGGGCCACCATTGACTGGGGAAGAGACTTGCTGACCTCATAGAGCATGAGGGTGAGGCTCCATGGGGACGGGTATATATAGGCGTGTTCAGGGGCTCTGAGCAGACCACTATGAGTCTTCCAAATGACTGAGGTGACTAGTAAGCCACAAGGTTGCAGAGGAATTATGGAACACCCACCTCCTCTTAACCAGAAGAAGATGAAGACCTCCTATCAATTGAGGTTCAGAAATAAATGTCAAGGTGAACTGAACCCATCCAAACTCCTCTTGCCCATCAACCCCACCCCAGAAGACAGCCTCCCCTGTCCTTGCCTGGCACATAACCCTTCTCTGCCCACACCCCATTTCCTTTAGACATCGTTCTCACCTGTCTTCACACAGTTCCCTAAACCAGTGCCATTCTTGCTCCCTGTCTTGTTTTCTCCAGGTGGCCGGGGTAACCGTGAGGGTGAACAATCCCATTCTGGCAAAGCTGTCCAAGAAAACTTCTCTGAAACCACCCACCACAAAAAAAAAGCTTAAGAAAATCAGATGCTCAAAATTCTGAAGCCAGACTTCCAAGGCGAATGAACCGCTGAAACAGAAGGAACCTGAGGAGGTCCAAGACACCATGGAGACCCCTGACATTCCAGGTAATCAGAAGGAACCAGATGAGGTCCCTGACACCATGGAGACCCCTGACATTCCAGGTAATCAGAAGGAACCTGAGGAGGTCCCAGACACCATGGAGACCCCTGACATTCCAGGTAATCAGAAGGAACCAGAGCAGGTCCCAGAGGTCTCCACTGGGAGACCCCTGCAATTCCAGCTAATCAGCACAAACCAGAAGAGGTCAGAGAGACCATGGAGACCCCTGCCATTCTAGCTGGACCAGTGGACAGCCAGGGATTTTGTGGCATTGCCAGACACCTCTGAAATTCTTGGGGATCTGGCTGCTGAGTACTGGCCAAAAGTATATATGCTGAATATTATAGCAACTGCATACATTAATAACGAAAATAAAATAAAATCAAGCTGATTTGAAATTATGTTTGTCTCTGAGTTCTCTGATAGTGGGGGTCAGAGAGGGCCGGGAAGGGATAAGTGTGTGAGGAGGGAAGGAGATGGCTTATGTGGAGTTGGAGATGGGACCAGAAGGTCCAGGTTGCCAGAAAGTAGGGGGAAGAACTGGTCCAGACTGAGCTTCAAAGACACACTTGCCAAGGGAGAAGAGGAAGAGGACTTGGAGTTTCTCTGTGCGAGTGCAGAGATGGACACTTAGCTGGGGAGCAGTGTCGTGTGTGTGTGGGGGCAGTGCCATTTGTTCAAAAGGCATACAAAGGAGCTGCCCCATCAAAGGAATGGAATATTGACATTTGCAGCAACATGGAAGGTAGAATGTTGAGTAACATACCTCAGACAGAGATTGACAAATACTTTATCATATCACTTATAGAATGTAAACATACCACAAAGTAAAGAATATGATAATAATGGAGGTGCACAAATATAGAGAAGCATCTACTTGTTACCAGCGGGGAGGGGAAGAGGGCGGGGCAATACAGAGTTGTGAGAGTGGGAAGCACGCAGTGATAGTTAGGTGGAAGATGAGCTCAGGGATGCATTGTACAACATGGGGAATAGAGCCAGGACTTTGTCATAACTATAAATGGAAAAGAAGCTTTAACAGTTGTAAAATGAGAAAGAAAATTAAAGAAAGAGGTTGCAGGAAGGAGGGAAGAAAGGAAGGAAAAGAATGGAGTTTTTGGAGGTCAAAAAGTCAATACTGATTAGGCCCTTTTTATCAAAAGATTCTATTTTATTTTATTTATTTTAATTGGTGGCTATTTACATTACAATATTGTGCTGGTTTTTCCATACATTGACATGAATCAGCCATGGGTGTACATGTCTTCCCCATCCTGATTCCCCCTCACAACTTTCTCCCAATCCAATCCCTCTGGGTCAGCCCAGTGAGCCAGTCCTGGGCACCCTGTCTTATGCATCGAACATGGAATGGCTATCCCATTCAAATATGATAATATACATGTTTCAATGTTATTCTCTCAGATTATCCCACCCTCCCCGTCTCCCACAGAGTCCAAAAGACTGTTCTGTAAATTGGTGTCTCTTTTGCTGTCTCCCATATAGGGTTATCATCTCCATTGTCATAAATTTCATATATTTGCCTTAGTATAGTGTAATGGTGTTTTTCTTTCTGACTTGCTTCGCTCTGTATAATAGGCTCCAGTTTCATCCACCTCATTAGTATGGATTCACATGTGTTCTTTTTAAGGCCTGAGCAATATTCCATTCTGTCTATGTACCACAGCTTTCTTACCCATTTGTCTACTGATGGAAATCTAGGTTGCTTCCCTGCCCTGGTTATTGTAAACAGTGCTGTGATGAACATTGGGGTACATGTGTCTTTTTCACTTCTGGGTGAATCAGGATTTGAATGAGGAGAAACCATGATGACTATTAGCGTGTTAGTGGTAAACCCTGCACATGAGTTTGGTTGAAGGAGTGGGACCAAAGTTGGAGACTGTTGTTTCAAACCGGCTGAGAGTGCTCAGATAGACATGTGTGGTGCTGTCCTGCTGGGGGACATCTCTGGTTGCTCTGTTCTCACCAGCAATGGAGGATTTTCTTTCCTTCCTTTCATTTCCCTTGTTTCCCTTTCTCCATCTTTCCTCCCTACTCAATTTCTTTCACAAGAATTCAATGTGCTTTGCTGTGCTGTGCTTCATTGTTCACCCATGTCCAACTCTTTGTGACCCTGTGGAGTGTAGCCCACCAGGCTCCTCTGTCCATGTGGTTTCTCCAGGCAAGCATACTGGAGTAGGCTGCCATTCCCCGTGCCAGGGAATCTTCCCAACCCAGGGATTAAATCCTGGTCTCCCATGTTGCAGGTGGGTTTTTTTTTTTTTTTTTTTTTTTTTATTACTATCTGAGCCATCGGGAAACCTTAAAATGGGCTTCATATGAAAATATATTTTTCATATCTGTAAGATCAAATGGTATCTATTTTATGATTGCCATGACTCTTCATATTTTTAGAACACACAATACACATTTATTCCATGTATCCTAATGTCTCTGTCTGCAATTACTAAAAACTGTGCCACTACTGTCTGAGTCTAAGTTCTCAAGGGAATTATAGTATGATTTTTCTTACCTTGGTTAGGTTTTATATGTTCTTAAAGTCGTTCAGTTCTATTTCCATACTCTTCTCGGGAATTGGCTGCTGATGTCTTTAAATATGTCTTCATAAATTTAAAGGTCAGTGATACATCTTTCTTATAATGTGTTTGCTCTTGCCTCTTGCCCATTTTTCTATCAGGTGTTAAGATCTTCTAAAAATTCTAAGAGTCATCTTTTGTGTTTATTTATAGCGTGCTTTTTCTACCTCTTAAAATGTTCAGCAGTGTGATGGACCCCGGGTGAGTAAGCAAGAAATGGACAACAGGATGTGAACATTTCCCAGGATACCCAGGAAGACCCACTAAGCCAACAAACTGTCCCCAGGGGTGCACCTCAGGCTGGTTGACCCTACGAGTCAACAGGACGAACGAGGACGGAGGTGGAGCACACAATTCATTCCCCTTTCTTCCAGAGCCAACCAGCTCAATGAGAGACCATGGGAAATAGATGCACAGGACAGGATGACTCAGTGTTTCGTCCAAGAAGCTGGAAGCTTGTGGCAGCTGCTCATGAAAATGAATTCCACCTTCGTTTTGGCTATGAGGTAACCTCCACGGGAGCTTCAAGCAGGAAAACAAGATGAGAAAAGAGATTTGAGAGGGCACGTGCTGAGAAGACTTTTGCACACAAGGCTCACAGAGCTCGGCGCAAGCTCCACCCCGTGCTGGGAATACGAATCAGCCGCAGGTGGGCATTTCCTGCATGGGATCCCCCAGCACAAACTGAAACATGCATTTCTCTGCCCCTTCCCCATCACCCTGTTCAAACCCAAGCCTGGGTAGTACTCTTAGTGAGGTGACAATGAATCCTAGACTTGAAACGAGACAGCTCCGTGTGGAGCAAGGGCAAGTGTATTCACTGCATTCTCACAGCCTGAAGACAAGTGTTTCCGTCTGGAGACTAGAACATGGAGGCGAGCTCTGGGAACACTGAGACAAGGATGCGGGATGGAAAGGTTTCTGTCGGCTGGCCCAGAATTCAGTGGGCTTCAAGGTGCATTAAGACCACACTGCAGGACGAACAAGCAATGATTCTCACTTTCGCAGACATGTAAACACAACCTAGTTGACATGGAGGGAGTTTATGCAAAATATGAAAAGCTAGATAATGGTAAAAGCTGACAGCAAACAGAATGAATGCCCGAGGAGTGTGGCTGTGGGGCAAGGTTGGGAGGAGATGCACTCTGCCTGCTGTGTGACCCATCAGAGTTGACATAGAGCTGAGGGTGGCAGGTGAGTTTAGATGCCTCTTTAGGGCATTACCAATGCCTCATTTCTCCCAGCAAATGATCTGAATTGCTCCCCATCCTCCGCTAGACATGTCAGGGTGGGGCTTTGTGATGTCAAACTCACCCAGGGCCACCATTGACTGGGGAAGAGACTTGCTGACCTCATAGAGCATGAGGGTGAGGCTCCATGGGGACGGGTATATATAGGCGTGTTCAGGGGCTCTGAGCAGACCACTATGAGTCTTCCAAATGACTGAGGTGACTAGTAAGCCACAAGGTTGCAGAGGAATTATGGAACACCCACCTCCTCTTAACCAGAAGAAGATGAAGACCTCCTATCAATTGAGGTTCAGAAATAAATGTCAAGGTGAACTGAACCCATCCAAACTCCTCTTGCCCATCAACCCCACCCCAGAAGACAGCCTCCCCTGTCCTTGCCTGGCACATAACCCTTCTCTGCCCACACCCCATTTCCTTTAGACATCGTTCTCACCTGTCTTCACACAGTTCCCTAAACCAGTGCCATTCTTGCTCCCTGTCTTGTTTTCTCCAGGTGGCCGGGGTAACCGTGAGGGTGAACAATCCCATTCTGGCAAAGCTGTCCAAGAAAACTTCTCTGAAACCACCCACCACAAAAAAAAGCTTAAGAAAATCAGATGCTCAAAGTTCTGAAGCCAGACTTCCAAGGCGAATGAACCGCTGAATCAGAAGGAACCTGAGGAGGTCCAAGACACCATGGAGACCCCTGACATTCCAGGTAATCAGAAGGAACTAGATGAGTTCCCTGACACCATGGAGACCCCTGACATTCCAGGTAATCAGAAGGAACCAGAGCAGGTCCCAGAGGTCTCCACTGGGAGACCCCTGCAATTCCAGCTAATCAGCACAAACCAGAAGAGGTCAGAGAGACCATGGAGACCCCTGCCATTCTAGCTGGACCAGTGGACAGCCAGGGATTTTGTGGCATTGCCAGACACCTCTGAAATTCTTGGGGATCTGGCTGCTGAGTACTGGCCAAAAGTATATATGCTGAATATTATAGCAACTGCATACATTAATAACGAAAATAAAATAAAATCAAGCTGATTTGAAATTATGTTTGTCTCTGAGTTCTCTGATAGTGGGGGTCAGAGAGGGCCGGGAAGGGATAAGTGTGTGAGGAGGGAAGGAGATGGCTTATGTGGAGTTGGAGATGGGACCAGAAGGTCCAGGTTGCCAGAAAGTAGGGGGAAGAACTGGTCCAGACTGAGCTTCAAAGACACACTTGCCAAGGGAGAAGAGGAAGAGGACTTGGAGTTTCTCTGTGCGAGTGCAGAGATGGACACTTAGCTGGGGAGCAGTGTCGTGTGTGTGTGTGTGGGGGGGGGGGGCAGTGCCATTTGTTCAAAAGGCATACAAAGGAGCTGCCCCATCAAAAGAATGGAATATTGACATTTGCAGCAACATGGAAGGTAGAATGTTGAGTAACATACCTCAGACAGAGATTGACAAATACTTTATCATATCACTTATAGAATGTAAACATACCACAAAGTAAAGAATATGATAATAATGGAGGTGCACAAATATAGAGAAGCATCTACTTGTTACCAGCGGGGAGGGGAAGAGGGCGGGGCAATACAGAGTTGTGAGAGTGGGAAGCACGCAGTGATAGTTAGGTGGAAGATGAGCTCAGGGATGCATTGTACAACATGGGGAATAGAGCCAGGACTTTGTCATAACTATAAATGGAAAAGAAGCTTTAACAGTTGTAAAATGAGAAAGAAAATTAAAGAAAGAGGTTGCAGGAAGGAGGGAAGAAAGGAAGGAAAAGAATGGAGTTTTTGGAGGTCAAAAAGTCAATACTGATTAGGCCCTTTTTATCAAAAGATTCTATTTTATTTTATTTATTTTAATTGGTGGCTATTTACATTACAATATTGTGCTGGTTTTTCCATACATTGACATGAATCAGCCATGGGTGTACATGTATTCCCCATCCTGATTCCCCCTCACAACTTTCTCCCAATCCAATCCCTCTGGGTCAGCCCAGTGAGCCAGTCCTGGGCACCCTGTCTTATGCATCGAACATGGAATGACTATCCCATTCAAATATGATAATATACATGTTTCAATGTTATTCTCTCAGATTATCCCACCCTCCCCGTCTCCCACAGAGTCCAAAAGACTGTCCTGTAAATTGGTGTCTCTTTTGCTGTCTCCCATATAGGGTTATCATCTCCATTGTCATAAATTTCATATATTTGCCTTAGTATAATGTAATGGTGTTTTTCTTTCTGACTTGCTTCGCTCTGTATAATAGGCTCCAGTTTCATCCACCTCATTAGTATGGATTCACATGTGTTCTTTTTAAGGCCTGAGCAATATTCCATTCTGTCTATGTACCACAGCTTTCTTACCCATTTGTCTACTGATGGAAATCTAGGTTGCTTCCCTGCCCTGGTTATTGTAAACAGTGCTGTGATGAACATTGGGGTACATGTGTCTTTTTCACTTCTGGGTGAATCAGGATTTGAATGAGGAGAAACCATGATGACTATTAGCGTGTTAGTGGTAAACCCTGCACATGAGTTTGGTTGAAGGAGTGGGACCAAAGTTGGAGACTGTTGTTTCAAACCGGCTGAGAGTGCTCAGATAGACATGTGTGGTGCTGTCCTGCTGGGGGACATCTCTGGTTGCTCTGTTCTCACCAGCAATGGAGGATTTTCTTTCCTTCCTTTCATTTCCCTTGTTTCCCTTTCTCCATCTTTCCTCCCTACTCAATTTCTTTCACAAGAATTCAATGTGCTTTGCTGTGCTGTGCTTCATTGTTCACCCATGTCCAACTCTTTGTGACCCTGTGGAGTGTAGCCCACCAGGCTCCTCTGTCCATGTGGTTTCTCCAGGCAAGCATACTGGAGTAGGCTGCCATTCCCCGTGCCAGGGAATCTTCCCAACCCAGGGATTAAATCCTGGTCTCCCATGTTGCAGGTGGGTTTTTTTTTTTTTTTTTTTATTACTATCTGAGCCATCGGGAAACCTTAAAATGGGCTTCATATGACAATATATTTTTCATATCTGTAAGATCAAATGGTATCTATTTTATGATTGCCATGACTCTTCATATTTTTAGAACACACAATACACATTTATTCCATGTATCCTAATGTCTCTGTCTGCAATTACTAAAAACTGTGCCACTACTGCCTGAGTCTAAGTTCTCAAGGGAATTATAGTATGATTTTTCTTACCTTGGTTAGGTTTTATATGTTCTTAAAGTCGTTCAGTTCTATTTCCATACTCTTCTCGGGAATTGGCTGCTGATGTCTTTAAATATGTCTTCATAAATTTAAAGGTCAGTGATACATCTTTCTTATAATGTGTTTGCTCTTGCCTCTTGCCCATTTTTCTATCAGGTGTTAAGATCTTCTAAAAATTCTAAGAGTCATCTTTTGGGTTTATTTATAGCGTGCTTTTTCTACCTCTTAAAATGTTCAGCAGTGTGATGGACCCCGGGTGAGTAAGCAAGAAATGGACAACAGGATGTGAACATTTCCCAGGATACCCAGGAAGACCCACTAAGCCAACAAACTGTCCCCAGGGGTGCACCTCAGGCTGGTTGACCCTACGAGTCAACAGGACGAACGAGGACGGAGGTGGAGCACGCAATTCATTCCCCTTTCTTCCAGAGCCAACCAGCTCAATGAGAGACCATGGGAAATAGATGCACAGGACAGGATGACTCAGTGTTTCGTCCAAGAAGCTGGAAGCTTGTGGCAGCTGCTCATGAAAATGAATTCCACCTTCGTTTTGGCTATGAGGTAACCTCCACGGGAGCTTCAAGCAGGAAAACAAGATGAGAAAAGAGATTTGAGAGGGCACGTGCTGAGAAGACTTTTGCACACAAGGCTCACAGAGCTCGGCGCAAGCTCCACCCCGTGCTGGGAATACAAATCAGCCACAGGTGGGCATTTCCTGCACGGGATGCCCCAGCACAAACTGAAACATGCATTTCTCTGCCCCTTCCCCATCACCCTGTTCAAACCCAAGCCTGGGTAGTACTCTTAGTGAGGTGACAATGAATCCTAGACTTGAAACGAGACAGCTCCGTGTGGAGCAAGGGCAAGTGTATTCACTGCATTCTCACAGCCTGAAGACAAGTGTTTCCGTCTGGAGACTAGAACATGGAGGCGAGCTCTGGGAACACTGAGACAAGGAGGCGGGATGGAAAGGTTTCTGTCGGCTGGCCCAGAATTCAGTGGGCTTCAAGGTGCATTAAGACCACACTGCAGGACGAACAAGCAATGATTCTCCCTTTCGCAGACATGTAAACACAACCTAGTTGACATGGAGGGAGTTTATGCAAAATATGAAAAGCTAGATAATGGTAAAAGCTGACAGCAAACAGAATGAATGCCCGAGGAGTGTGGCTGTGGGGCAAGGTTGGGAGGAGATGCACTCTGCCTGCTGTGTGACCCATCAGAGTTGACATAGAGCTGAGGGTGGCAGGTGAGTTTAGATGCCTCTTTAGGGCATTACCAATGCCTCATTTCTCCCAGCAAATGATCTGAATTGCTCCCCATCCTCCGCTAGACATGTCAGGGTGGGGCTTTGTGATGTCAAACTCACCCAGGGCCACCATTGACTGGGGAAGAGACTTGCTGACCTCATAGAGCATGAGGGTGAGGCTCCATGGGGACGGGTATATATAGGCGTGTTCAGGGGCTCTGAGCAGACCACTATGAGTCTTCCAAATGACTGAGGTGACTAGTAAGCCACAAGGTTGCAGAGGAATTATGGAACACCCACCTCCTCTTAACCAGAAGAAGATGAAGACCTCCTATCAATTGAGGTTCAGAAATAAATGTCAAGGTGAACTGAACCCATCCAAACTCCTCTTGCCCATCAACCCCACCCCAGAAGACAGCCTCCCCTGTCCTTGCCTGGCACATAACCCTTCTCTGCCCACACCCCATTTCCTTTAGACATCGTTCTCACCTGTCTTCACACAGTTCCCTAAACCAGTGCCATTCTTGCTCCCTGTCTTGTTTTCTCCAGGTGGCCGGGGTAACCGTGAGGGTGAACAATCCCATTCTGGCAAAGCTGTCCAAGAAAACTTCTCTGAAACCACCCACCACAAAAAAAAGCTTAAGAAAATCAGATGCTCAAAGTTCTGAAGCCAGACTTCCAAGGCGAATGAACCGCTGAATCAGAAGGAACCTGAGGAGGTCCAAGACACCATGGAGACCCCTGACATTCCAGGTAATCAGAAGGAACCAGATGAGGTCCCTGACACCATGGAGACCCCTGACATTCCAGGTAATCAGAAGGAACCAGAGCAGGTCCCAGAGGTCTCCACTGGGAGACCCCTGCAATTCCAGCTAATCAGCACAAACCAGAAGAGGTCAGAGAGACCATGGAGACCCCTGCCATTCTAGCTGGACCAGTGGACAGCCAGGGATTTTGTGGCATTGCCAGACACCTCTGAAATTCTTGGGGATCTGGCTGCTGAGTACTGGCCAAAAGTATATATGCTGAATATTATAGCAACTGCATACATTAATAACGAAAATAAAATAAAATCAAGCTGATTTGAAATTATGTTTGTCTCTGAGTTCTCTGATAGTGGGGGTCAGAGAGGGCCGGGAAGGGATAAGTGTGTGAGGAGGGAAGGAGATGGCTTATGTGGAGTTGGAGATGGGACCAGAAGGTCCAGGTTGCCAGAAAGTAGGGGGAAGAACTGGTCCAGACTGAGCTTCAAAGACACACTTGCCAAGGGAGAAGAGGAAGAGGACTTGGAGTTTCTCTGTGCGAGTGCAGAGATGGACACTTAGCTGGGGAGCAGTGTCGTGTGTGTGTGGGGGGGGGGGGCGGCAGTGCCATTTGTTCAAAAGGCATACAAAGGAGCTGCCCCATCAAAAGAATGGAATATTGACATTTGCAGCAACATGGAAGGTAGAATGTTGAGTAACATACCTCAGACAGAGATTGACAAATACTTTATCATATCACTTATAGAATGTAAACATACCACAAAGTAAAGAATATGATAATAATGGAGGTGCACAAATATAGAGAAGCATCTACTTGTTACCAGCGGGGAGGGGAAGAGGGCGGGGCAATACAGAGTTGTGAGAGTGGGAAGCACGCAGTGATAGTTAGGTGGAAGATGAGCTCAGGGATGCATTGTACAACATGGGGAATAGAGCCAGGACTTTGTCATAACTATAAATGGAAAAGAAGCTTTAACAGTTGTAAAATGAGAAAGAAAATTAAAGAAAGAGGTTGCAGGAAGGAGGGAAGAAAGGAAGGAAAAGAATGGAGTTTTTGGAGGTCAAAAAGTCAATACTGATTAGGCCCTTTTTATCAAAAGATTCTATTTTATTTTATTTATTTTAATTGGTGGCTATTTACATTACAATACTGTGCTGGTTGTTCCATACATTGACATGAATCAGCCATGGGTGTACATGTATTCCCCATCCTGATTCCCCCTCACAACTTTCTCCCAATCCAATCCCTCTGGGTCAGCCCAGTGAGCCAGTCCTGGGCACCCTGTCTTATGCATCGAACATGGAATGGCTATCCCATTCAAATATGATAATATACATGTTTCAATGTTATTCTCTCAGATTATCCCACCCTCCCCGTCTCCCACAGAGTCCAAAAGACTGTTCTGTAAATTGGTGTCTCTTTTGCTGTCTCCCATATAGGGTTATCATCTCCATTGTCATAAATTTCATATATTTGCCTTAGTATAGTGTAATGGTGTTTTTCTTTCTGACTTGCTTCGCTCTGTATAATAGGCTCCAGTTTCATCCACCTCATTAGTATGGATTCACATGTGTTCTTTTTAAGGCCTGAGCAATATTCCATTCTGTCTATGTACCACAGCTTTCTTACCCATTTGTCTACTGATGGAAATCTAGGTTGCTTCCCTGCCCTGGTTATTGTAAACAGTGCTGTGATGAACATTGGGGTACATGTGTCTTTTTCACTTCTGGGTGAATCAGGATTTGAATGAGGAGAAACCATGATGACTATTAGCGTGTTAGTGGTAAACCCTGCACATGAGTTTGGTTGAAGGAGTGGGACCAAAGTTGGAGACTGTTGTTTCAAACCGGCTGAGAGTGCTCAGATAGACATGTGTGGTGCTGTCCTGCTGGGGGACATCTCTGGTTGCTCTGTTCTCACCAGCAATGGAGGATTTTCTTTCCTTCCTTTCATTTCCCTTGTTTCCCTTTCTCCATCTTTCCTCCCTACTCAATTTCTTTCACAAGAATTCAATGTGCTTTGCTGTGCTGTGCTTCATTGTTCACCCATGTCCAACTCTTTGTGACCCTGTGGAGTGTAGCCCACCAGGCTCCTCTGTCCATGTGGTTTCTCCAGGCAAGCATACTGGAGTAGGCTGCCATTCCCCGTGCCAGGGAATCTTCCCAACCCAGGGATTAAATCCTGGTCTCCCATGTTGCAGGTGGGTTTTTTTTTTTTTTTTTTTTTTTTTTATTACTATCTGAGCCATCGGGAAACCTTAAAATGGGCTTCATATGACAATATATTTTTCATATCTGTAAGATCAAATGGTATCTATTTTATGATTGCCATGACTCTTCATATTTTTAGAACACACAATACACATTTATTCCATGTATCCTAATGTCTCTGTCTGCAATTACTAAAAACTGTGCCACTACTGCCTGAGTCTAAGTTCTCAAGGGAATTATAGTATGATTTTTCTTACCTTGGTTAGGTTTTATATGTTCTTAAAGTCGTTCAGTTCTATTTCCATACTCTTCTCGGGAATTGGCTGCTGATGTCTTTAAATATGTCTTCATAAATTTAAAGGTCAGTGATACATCTTTCTTATAATGTGTTTGCTCTTGCCTCTTGCCCATTTTTCTATCAGGTGTTAAGATCTTCTAAAAATTCTAAGAGTCATCTTTTGGGTTTATTTATAGCGTGCTTTTTCTACCTCTTAAAATGTTCAGCAGTGTGATGGACCCTGGGTGAGTAAGCAAGAAATGGACAGCAGGATGTGAACATTTCCCAAGATACCCAGGAAGACCCACTAAGCCAACAAACTGTCCCCAGGGGTGCACCTCAGGCTGGTTGACCCTACGAGTCAACAGGACGAACGAGGACGGAGGTGGAGCACACAATTCATTCCCCTTTCTTCCAGAGCCAACCAGCTCAATGAGAGACCATGGGAAATAGATGCACAGGACAGGATGACTCAGTGTTTCGTCCAAGAAGCTGGAAGCTTGTGGCAGCTGCTCATGAAAATGAATTCCACCTTCGTTTTGGCTATGAGGTAACCTCCACGGGAGCTTCAAGCAGGAAAACAAGATGAGAAAAGAGATTTGAGAGGGCACGTGCTGAGAAGACTTTTGCACACAAGGCTCACAGAGCTCGGCGCAAGCTCCACCCCGTGCTGGGAATACGAATCAGCCGCAGGTGGGCATTTCCTGCATGGGATCCCCCAGCACAAACTGAAACATGCATTTCTCTGCCCCTTCCCCATCACCCTGTTCAAACCCAAGCCTGGGTAGTACTCTTAGTGAGGTGACAATGAATCCTAGACTTGAAACGAGACAGCTCCGTGTGGAGCAAGGGCAAGTGTATTCACTGCATTCTCACAGCCTGAAGACATGTGTTTCCGTCTGGAGACTAGAACATGGAGGCGAGCTCTGGGAACACTGAGACAAGGAGGCGGGATGGAAAGGTTTCTGTCGGCTGGCCCAGAATTCAGTGGGCTTCAAGGTGCATTAAGACCACACTGCAGGACGAACAAGCAATGATTCTCCCTTTCGCAGACATGTAAACACAACCTAGTTGACATGGAGGGAGTTTATGCAAAATATGAAAAGCTAGATAATGGTAAAAGCTGACAGCAAACAGAATGAATGCCCGAGGAGTGTGGCTGTGGGGCAAGGTTGGGAGGAGTTGCACTCTGCCTGCTGTGTGACCCATCAGAGTTGACATAGAGCTGAGGGTGGCAGGTGAGTTTAGATGCCTCTTTAGGGCATTACCAATGCCTCATTTCTCCCAGCAAATGATCTGAATTGCTCCCCATCCTCCGCTAGACATGTCAGGGTGGGGCTTTGTGATGTCAAACTCACCCAGGGACACCATTGACTGGGGAAGAGACTTGCTGACCTCATAGAGCATGAGGGTGAGGCTCCATGGGGACGGGTATATATAGGCGTGTTCAGGGGCTCTGAGCAGACCACTATGAGTCTTCCAAATGACTGAGGTGACTAGTAAGCCACAAGGTTGCAGAGGAATTATGGAACACCCACCTCCTCTTAACCAGAAGAAGATGAAGACCTCCTATCAATTGAGGTTCAGAAATAAATGTCAAGGTGAACTGAACCCATCCAAACTCCTCTTGCCCATCAACCCCACCCCAGAAGACACCCTCCCCTGTCCTTGCCTGGCACATAACCCTTCTCTGCCCACACCCCATTTCCTTTAGACATCGTTCTCACCTGTCTTCACACAGTTCCCTAAACCAGTGCCATTCTTGCTCCCTGTCTTGTTTTCTCCAGGTGGCCGGGGTAACCGTGAGGGTGAACAATCCCATTCTGGCAAAGCTGTCCAAGAAAACTTCTCTGAAACCACCCACCACAAAAAAAAAGCTTAAGAAAATCAGATGCTCAAAATTCTGAAGCCAGACTTCCAAGGCGAATGAACCGCTGAATCAGAAGGAACCTGAGGAGGTCCAAGACACCATGGAGACCCCTGACATTCCAGGTAATCAGAAGGAACCAGAGCAGGTCCCAGAGGTCTCCACTGGGAGACCCCTGCAATTCCAGCTAATCAGCACAAACCAGAAGAGGTCAGAGAGACCATGGAGACCCCTGCCATTCTAGCTGGACCAGTGGACAGCCAGGGATTTTGTGGCATTGCCAGACACCTCTGAAATTCTTGGGGATCTGGCTGCTGAGTACTGGCCAAAAGTATATATGCTGAATATTATAGCAACTGCATACATTAATAACGAAAATAAAATAAAATCAAGCTGATTTGAAATTATGTTTGTCTCTGAGTTCTCTGATAGTGGGGGTCAGAGAGGGCCGGGAAGGGATAAGTGTGTGAGGAGGGAAGGAGATGGCTTATGTGGAGTTGGAGATGGGACCAGAAGGTCCAGGTTGCCAGAAAGTAGGGGGAAGAACTGGTCCAGACTGAGCTTCAAAGACACACTTGCCAAGGGAGAAGAGGAAGAGGACTTGGAGTTTCTCTGTGCGAGTGCAGAGATGGACACTTAGCTGGGGAGCAGTGTCGTGTGTGTGTGTGTGGGGGGGGGGGGGGCAGTGCCATTTGTTCAAAAGGCATACAAAGGAGCTGCCCCATCAAAAGAATGGAATATTGACATTTGCAGCAACATGGAAGGTAGAATGTTGAGTAACATACCTCAGACAGAGATTGACAAATACTTTATCATATCACTTATAGAATGTAAACATACCACAAAGTAAAGAATATGATAATAATGGAGGTTCACAAATATAGAGAAGCATCTACTTGTTACCAGCGGGGAGGGGAAGAGGGCGGGGCAATACAGAGTTGTGAGAGTGGGAAGCACGCAGTGATAGTTAGGTGGAAGATGAGCTCAGGGATGCATTGTACAACATGGGGAATAGAGCCAGGACTTTGTCATAACTATAAATGGAAAAGAAGCTTTAACAGTTGTAAAATGAGAAAGAAAATTAAAGAAAGAGGTTGCAGGAAGGAGGGAAGAAAGGAAGGAAAAGAATGGAGTTTTTGGAGGTCAAAAAGTCAATACTGATTAGGCCCTTTTTATCAAAAGATTCTATTTTATTTTATTTATTTTAATTGGTGGCTATTTACATTACAATACTGTGCTGGTTGTTCCATACATTGACATGAATCAGCCATGGGTGTACATGTATTCCCCATCCTGATTCCCCCTCACAACTTTCTCCCAATCCAATCCCTCTGGGTCAGCCCAGTGAGCCAGTCCTGGGCACCCTGTCTTATGCATCGAACATGGAATGGCTATCCCATTCAAATATGATAATATACATGTTTCAATGTTATTCTCTCAGATTATCCCACCCTCCCCGTCTCCCACAGAGTCCAAAAGACTGTTCTGTAAATTGGTGTCTCTTTTGCTGTCTCCCATATAGGGTTATCATCTCCATTGTCATAAATTTCATATATTTGCCTTAGTATAGTGTAATGGTGTTTTTCTTTCTGACTTGCTTCGCTCTGTATAATAGGCTCCAGTTTCATCCACCTCATTAGTATGGATTCACATGTGTTCTTTTTAAGGCCTGAGCAATATTCCATTCTGTCTATGTACCACAGCTTTCTTACCCATTTGTCTACTGATGGAAATCTAGGTTGCTTCCCTGCCCTGGTTATTGTAAACAGTGCTGTGATGAACATTGGGGTACATGTGTCTTTTTCACTTCTGGGTGAATCAGGATTTGAATGAGGAGAAACCATGATGACTATTAGCGTGTTAGTGGTAAACCCTGCACATGAGTTTGGTTGAAGGAGTGGGACCAAAGTTGGAGACTGTTGTTTCAAACCGGCTGAGAGTGCTCAGATAGACATGTGTGGTGCTGTCCTGCTGGGGGACATCTCTGGTTGCTCTGTTCTCACCAGCAATGGAGGATTTTCTTTCCTTCCTTTCATTTCCCTTGTTTCCCTTTCTCCATCTTTCCTCCCTACTCAATTTCTTTCACAAGAATTCAATGTGCTTTGCTGTGCTGTGCTTCATTGTTCACCCATGTCCAACTCTTTGTGACCCTGTGGAGTGTAGCCCACCAGGCTCCTCTGTCCATGTGGTTTCTCCAGGCAAGCATACTGGAGTAGGCTGCCATTCCCCGTGCCAGGGAATCTTCCCAACCCAGGGATTAAATCCTGGTCTCCCATGTTGCAGGTGGGTTTTTTTTTTTGTTTTTGTTTTTGTTTTTTATTACTATCTGAGCCATCGGGAAACCTTAAAATGGGCTTCATATGACAATATATTTTTCATATCTGTAAGATCAAATGGTATCTATTTTATGATTGCCATGACTCTTCATATTTTTAGAACACACAATACACATTTATTCCATGTATCCTAATGTCTCTGTCTGCAATTACTAAAAACTGTGCCACTACTGCCTGAGTCTAAGTTCTCAAGGGAATTATAGTATGATTTTTCTTACCTTGGTTAGGTTTTATATGTTCTTAAAGTCGTTCAGTTCTATTTCCATACTCTTCTCGGGAATTGGCTGCTGATGTCTTTAAATATGTCTTCATAAATTTAAAGGTCAGTGATACATCTTTCTTATAATGTGTTTGCTCTTGCCTCTTGCCCATTTTTCTATCAGGTGTTAAGATCTTCTAAAAATTCTAAGAGTCATCTTTTGGGTTTATTTATAGCATGCTTTTTCTACCTCTTAAATTGTTCAGCAGTGTGATGGACCCTGGGTGAGTAAGCAAGAAATGGACAACAGGATGTGAACATTTCCCAGGATACCCAGGAAGACCCACTAAGCCAACAAACTGTCCCCAGGGGTGCACCTCAGGCTGGTTGACCCTACGAGTCAACAGGACGAACGAGGACGGAGGTGGAGCACACAATTCATTCCCCTTTCTTCCAGAGCCAACCAGCTCAATGAGAGACCATGGGAAATAGATGCACAGGACAGGATGACTCAGTGTTTCGTCCAAGAAGCTGGAAGCTTGTGGCAGCTGCTCATGAAAATGAATTCCACCTTCGTTTTGGCTATGAGGTAACCTCCACGGGAGCTTCAAGCAGGAAAACAAGATGAGAAAAGAGATTTGAGAGGGCACGTGCTGAGAAGACTTTTGCACACAAGGCTCACAGAGCTCGGCGCAAGCTCCACCCCGTGCTGGGAATACGAATCAGCCGCAGGTGGGCATTTCCTGCATGGGATCCCCCAGCACAAATTGAAACATGCATTTCTCTGCCCCTTCCCCATCACCCTGTTCAAACCCAAGCCTGGGTAGTACTCTTAGTGAGGTGACAATGAATCCTAGACTTGAAACGAGACAGCTCCGTGTGGAGCAAGGGCAAGTGTATTCACTGCATTCTCACAGCCTGAAGACAAGTGTTTCCGTCTGGAGACTAGAACATGGAGGCGAGCTCTGGGAACACTGAGACAAGGAGGCGGGATGGAAAGGTTTCTGTCGGCTGGCCCAGAATTCAGTGGGCTTCAAGGTGCATTAAGACCACACTGCAGGACGAACAAGCAATGATTCTCCCTTTCGCAGACATGTAAACACAACCTAGTTGATATGGAGGCAGTTTATGCAAAATATGAAAAGCTAGATAATGGTAAAAGCTGACAGCAAACAGAATGAATGCCCGAGGAGTGTGGCTGTGGGGCAAGGTTGGGAGGAGATGCACTCTGCCTGCTGTGTGACCCATCAGAGTTGACATAGAGCTGAGGGTGGCAGGTGAGTTTAGATGCCTCTTTAGGGCATTACCAATGCCTCATTTCTCCCAGCAAATGATCTGAATTGCTCCCCATCCTCCGCTAGACATGTCAGGGTGGGGCTTTGTGATGTCAAACTCACCCAGGGCCACCATTGACTGGGGAAGAGACTTGCTGACCTCATAGAGCATGAGGGTGAGCCTCCATGGGGACGGGTATATATAGGCGTGTTGAGGGGCTCTGAGCAGACCACTATGAGTCTTCCAAATGACTGAGGAGACTAGTAAGCCAAAAGGTTGCAGAGGAATTATGGAACACCCACCTCCTCTTAACCAGAAGAAGATGAAGACCTCCTATCAATTGAGGTTCAGAAATAAATGTCAAGGTGAACTGAACCCATCCAAACTCCTCTTGCCCATCAACCCCACCCCAGAAGACACCCTCCCCTGTCCTTGCCTGGCACATAACCCTTCTCTGCCCACACCCCATTTCCTTTAGACATCGTTCTCACCTGTCTTCACACAGTTCCCTAAACCAGTGCCATTCTTGCTCCCTGTCTTGTTTTCTCCAGGTGGCCGGGGTAACCGTGAGGGTGAACAATCCCATTCTGGCAAAGCTGTCCAAGAAAACTTCTCTGAAACCACCCACCACAAAAAAAAAGCTTAAGAAAATCAGATGCTCAAAATTCTGAAGCCAGACTTCCAAGGCGAATGAACCGCTGAATCAGAAGGAACCTGAGGAGGTCCAAGACACCATGGAGACCCCTGACATTCCAGGTAATCAGAAGGAACCAGAGCAGGTCCCAGAGGTCTCCACTGGGAGACCCCTGCAATTCCAGCTAATCAGCACAAACCAGAAGAGGTCAGAGAGACCATGGAGACCCCTGCCATTCTAGCTGGACCAGTGGACAGCCAGGGATTTTGTGGCATTGCCAGACACCTCTGAAATTCTTGGGGATCTGGCTGCTGAGTACTGGCCAAAAGTATATATGCTGAATATTATAGCAACTGCATACATTAATAACGAAAATAAAATAAAATCAAGCTGATTTGAAATTATGTTTGTCTCTGAGTTCTCTGATAGTGGGGGTCAGAGAGGGCCGGGAAGGGATAAGTGTGTGAGGAGGGAAGGAGATGGCTTATGTGGAGTTGGAGATGGGACCAGAAGGTCCAGGTTGCCAGAAAGTAGGGGGAAGAACTGGTCCAGACTGAGCTTCAAAGACACACTTGCCAAGGGAGAAGAGGAAGAGGACTTGGAGTTTCTCTGTGCGAGTGCAGAGATGGACACTTAGCTGGGGAGCAGTGTCGTGTGTGTGTGTGTGTGGGGGGGGGGGCAGTGCCATTTGTTCAAAAGGCATACAAAGGAGCTGCCCCATCAAAAGAATGGAATATTGACATTTGCAGCAACATGGAAGGTAGAATGTTGAGTAACATACCTCAGACAGAGATTGACAAATACTTTATCATATCACTTATAGAATGTAAACATACCACAAAGTAAAGAATATGATAATAATGGAGGTTCACAAATATAGAGAAGCATCTACTTGTTACCAGCGGGGAGGGGAAGAGGGCGGGGCAATACAGAGTTGTGAGAGTGGGAAGCACGCAGTGATAGTTAGGTGGAAGATGAGCTCAGGGATGCATTGTACAACATGGGGAATAGAGCCAGGACTTTGTCATAACTATAAATGGAAAAGAAGCTTTAACAGTTGTAAAATGAGAAAGAAAATTAAAGAAAGAGGTTGCAGGAAGGAGGGAAGAAAGGAAGGAAAAGAATGGAGTTTTTGGAGGTCAAAAAGTCAATACTGATTAGGCCCTTTTTATCAAAAGATTCTATTTTATTTTATTTATTTTAATTGGTGGCTATTTACATTACAATACTGTGCTGGTTGTTCCATACATTGACATGAATCAGCCATGGGTGTACATGTATTCCCCATCCTGATTCCCCCTCACAACTTTCTCCCAATCCAATCCCTCTGGGTCAGCCCAGTGAGCCAGTCCTGGGCACCCTGTCTTATGCATCGAACATGGAATGGCTATCCCATTCAAATATGATAATATACATGTTTCAATGTTATTCTCTCAGATTATCCCACCCTCCCCGTCTCCCACAGAGTCCAAAAGACTGTTCTGTAAATTGGTGTCTCTTTTGCTGTCTCCCATATAGGGTTATCATCTCCATTGTCATAAATTTCATATATTTACCTTAGTATAGTGTAATGGTGTTTTTCTTTCTGACTTGCTTCGCTCTGTATAATAGGCTCCAGTTTCATCCACCTCATTAGTATGGATTCACATGTGTTCTTTTTAAGGCCTGAGCAATATTCCATTCTGTCTATGTACCACAGCTTTCTTACCCATTTGTCTACTGATGGAAATCTAGGTTGCTTCCCTGCCCTGGTTATTGTAAACAGTGCTGTGATGAACATTGGGGTACATGTGTCTTTTTCACTTCTGGGTGAATCAGGATTTGAATGAGGAGAAACCATGATGACTATTAGCGTGTTAGTGGTAAACCCTGCACATGAGTTTGGTTGAAGGAGTGGGACCAAAGTTGGAGACTGTTGTTTCAAACCGGCTGAGAGTGCTCAGATAGACATGTGTGGTGCTGTCCTGCTGGGGGACATCTCTGGTTGCTCTGTTCTCACCAGCAATGGAGGATTTTCTTTCCTTCCTTTCATTTCCCTTGTTTCCCTTTCTCCATCTTTCCTCCCTACTCAATTTCTTTCACAAGAATTCAATGTGCTTTGCTGTGCTGTGCTTCATTGTTCACCCATGTCCAACTCTTTGTGACCCTGTGGAGTGTAGCCCACCAGGCTCCTCTGTCCATGTGGTTTCTCCAGGCAAGCATACTGGAGTAGGCTGCCATTCCCCGTGCCAGGGAATCTTCCCAACCCAGGGATTAAATCCTGGTCTCCCATGTTGCAGGTGGGTTTTTTTTTTTGTTTTTGTTTTTGTTTTTTATTACTATCTGAGCCATCGGGAAACCTTAAAATGGGCTTCATATGACAATATATTTTTCATATCTGTAAGATCAAATGTATCTATTTTATGATTGCCATGACTCTTCATATTTTTAGAACACACAATACACATTTATTCCATGTATCCTAATGTCTCTGTCTGCAATTACTAAAAACTGTGCCACTACTGCCTGAGTCTAAGTTCTCAAGGGAATTATAGTATGATTTTTCTTACCTTGGTTAGGTTTTATATGTTCTTAAAGTCGTTCAGTTCTATTTCCATACTCTTCTCGGGAATTGGCTGCTGATGTCTTTAAATATGTCTTCATAAATTTAAAGGTCAGTGATACATCTTTCTTATAATGTGTTTGCTCTTGCCTCTTGCCCATTTTTCTATCAGGTGTTAAGATCTTCTAAAAATTCTAAGAGTCATCTTTTGGGTTTATTTATAGCATGCTTTTTCTACCTCTTAAATTGTTCAGCAGTGTGATGGACCCTGGGTGAGTAAGCAAGAAATGGACAACAGGATGTGAACATTTCCCAGGATACCCAGGAAGACCCACTAAGCCAACAAACTGTCCCCAGGGGTGCACCTCAGGCTGGTTGACCCTACGAGTCAACAGGACGAACGAGGACGGAGGTGGAGCACACAATTCATTCCCCTTTCTTCCAGAGCCAACCAGCTCAATGAGAGACCATGGGAAATAGATGCACAGGACAGGATGACTCAGTGTTTCGTCCAAGAAGCTGGAAGCTTGTGGCAGCTGCTCATGAAAATGAATTCCACCTTCGTTTTGGCTATGAGGTAACCTCCACGGGAGCTTCAAGCAGGAAAACAAGATGAGAAAAGAGATTTGAGAGGGCACGTGCTGAGAAGACTTTTGCACACAAGGCTCACAGAGCTCGGCGCAAGCTCCACCCCGTGCTGGGAATACGAATCAGCCGCAGGTGGGCATTTCCTGCATGGGATCCCCCAGCACAAATTGAAACATGCATTTCTCTGCCCCTTCCCCATCACCCTGTTCAAACCCAAGCCTGGGTAGTACTCTTAGTGAGGTGACAATGAATCCTAGACTTGAAACGAGACAGCTCCGTGTGGAGCAAGGGCAAGTGTATTCACTGCATTCTCACAGCCTGAAGACAAGTGTTTCCGTCTGGAGACTAGAACATGGAGGCGAGCTCTGGGAACACTGAGACAAGGAGGCGGGATGGAAAGGTTTCTGTCGGCTGGCCCAGAATTCAGTGGGCTTCAAGGTGCATTAAGACCACACTGCAGGACGAACAAGCAATGATTCTCCCTTTCGCAGACATGTAAACACAACCTAGTTGATATGGAGGAAGTTTATGCAAAATATGAAAAGCTAGATAATGGTAAAAGCTGACAGCAAACAGAATGAATGCCCGAGGAGTGTGGCTGTGGGGCAAGGTTGGGAGGAGATGCACTCTGCCTGCTGTGTGACCCATCAGAGTTGACATAGAGCTGAGGGTGGCAGGTGAGTTTAGATGCCTCTTTAGGGCATTACCAATGCCTCATTTCTCCCAGCAAATGATCTGAATTGCTCCCCATCCTCCGCTAGACATGTCAGGGTGGGGCTTTGTGATGTCAAACTCACCCAGGGCCACCATTGACTGGGGAAGAGACTTGCTGACCTCATAGAGCATGAGGGTGAGCCTCCATGGGGACGGGTATATATAGGCGTGTTGAGGGGCTCTGAGCAGACCACTATGAGTCTTCCAAATGACTGAGGAGACTAGTAAGCCAAAAGGTTGCAGAGGAATTATGGAACACCCACCTCCTCTTAACCAGAAGAAGATGAAGACCTCCTATCAATTGAGGTTCAGAAATAAATGTCAAGGTGAACTGAACCCATCCAAACTCCTCTTGCCCATCAACCCCACCCCAGAAGACACCCTCCCCTGTCCTTGCCTGGCACATAACCCTTCTCTGCCCACACCCCATTTCCTTTAGACATCGTTCTCACCTGTCTTCACACAGTTCCCTAAACCAGTGCCATTCTTGCTCCCTGTCTTGTTTTCTCCAGGTGGCCGGGGTAACCGTGAGGGTGAACAATCCCATTCTGGCAAAGCTGTCCAAGAAAACTTCTCTGAAACCACCCACCACAAAAAAAGCTTAAGAAAATCAGATGCTCAAAGTTCTGAAGCCAGACTTCCAAGGCGAATGAACCGCTGAATCAGAAGGAACCTGAGGAGGTCCAAGACACCATGGAGACCCCTGACATTCCAGGTAATCAGAAGGAACCAGATGAGGTCCCAGACACCATGGAGACCCCTGCCATTCCAGATAATCAGAATGAACCAAAGCAGGTCCCAGAGACAATGGAGACCCCTGCAATTCCAGCTAATCAGCACAAACCAAAGGAGGTCCCAGAGACCATGGAGACCCCTGCCATTCTAGCTGGACCAGTGGACAGCCAGGGATTTCGGGGCATTGCCAGACACCTCTGAAATTCTTGGGGATCTGGCTGCTGAGTACTGGCCAAAAGTACAGATGCTTAATATTTTAGCAACTGCATACATTAATAACGAAAATAAAATAAAATCAATCTTATTTGAAATTATGTTTGTCTCTGAGTTCTCTGATAGTGGGGGTCAGAGAGGGCCGGGAAGGGATAAGTGTGTGAGGAGGGAAGGAGATGGCTTATGTGGAGTTGGAGATGGGACCAGAAGGTCCAGGTTGCCAGAAAGTAGGGGGAAGAACTGGTCCAGACTGAGCTTCAAAGACACACTTGCCAAGGGAGAAGAGGAAGAGGACTTGGAGTTTCTCTGTGCGAGTGCAGAGATGGACACTTAGCTGGGGAGCAGTGTCGTGTGTGTGTGGGGGCAGTGCCATTTGTTCAAAAGGCATACAAAGGAGCTGCCCCATCTAAAGAATGGAATATTGACATTTGCAGCAACATGGAAAATAGAATGTTTAGTAACATAACTCAGATAGAGATTGACAAATACTTTATCATATCACTTATAGAATGTAAACATATCACAAAGTAAAGAATATGATAATAATGGAGGTGCACAACTATAGAGAAGCATCTACTTGTTACCAGCGGGGAGGGGAAAAGGGAGGGGCAATACAGAGTTGTGAGAGTGGGAAGCACGCAGTGATAGTTAGGTGGAAGATGAGCTCAGGGATGCATTGTACAACATGGGGAATAGAGCCAGGCTTTGTCATAACTATAAATGGAAAAGAAGCTTTAACAGTTGTAAAATGAGAAACAAAATTAAAGAAAGAGGTTGCAGGAAGGAGGGAAGAAAGGAAGGAAAAGAATGGAGTTTTTGCAGGTCAAAAAGTCAATACTGATTAAGCCCTTTTTATCAAAAGATTCTATTTTATTTTATTTATTTTAATTGGTGGCTATTTACATTACAATATTGTGCTGGTTTTTCCATACATTGACATGAATCAGCCATGGGTGTACATGTATTCCCCATCCTGACTCCCCCTCACAACTTTCTCCCAATCCAATCCCTCTGGGTCAGCCCAGTGAACCAGTCCTGGGCACCCTGTCTTAAGCATCGAACATGGAATGGCTATCCCATTCAAATATGATAATATACATGTTTCAGTGTTATTCTCTCAGATTATCCCACCCTCGCCATCTCTCACAGAGTCTCAAAGACTGTTCTGTAAATCGGTGTCTCTTTTGCTGTCTCCCATATAGGTTTAACATCTCCATTTTCATAAATTCCATATATTTGCCTTAGTATAGTGTAATGGTGTTTTTCTTTCTGACTTGCTTCGCTCTGTATAATAGGCTCCAGTTTCATCCACCTCATTAGTATGGATTCACATGTGTTCTTTTTAAGGCCTGAGCAATATTCCATTCTGTCTATGTACCACAGCATTCTTACCCATTTGTCTACTGATGGAAATCTAGGTTGCTTCCCTGCCCTGGTTATTGTAAACAGTGCTGTGATGAACATTGGGGCACATGTGTCTTTTTCACTTCTGGGTGAATCAGGATTTGAATGAGGAGAAACCATGATGACTATTAGCCTGTTAGTGGTAAATCCTGCACATGAGTTTGGTTGAAGGAGTGGGACCAAAGTTGGAGACTGTTGTTTCAAACCGGCTGAGAGTGCTTAGATGGACGTGTGTGGTGCTGTCCTGCTGGGGGACATCTCTGGTTGCTCTGTTCTCACCAGCAACGGAGGATTTTCTTTCCTTCCTTTCATTTCCCTTGTTTCCCTTTCTCCATCTTTCCTCCCTATTCAATTTCTTTCACAAACATTCAATGTGCTTTGCTGTGCTGTGCTTCATTGTTCACCCGTGTCCAACTATTTGTGACCCCGTGTACTGTAGCCTTCCAGGCTCCTCTGTCCATGTGGTTTCTCCAGGCGAGCATACTGGAGTAGGCTGCCATACCCCGCGCCAGGGAATCTTCCCAAACCAGGGATTAAATCCTGGTCTCCCATGTTTCAGGTGGGTTTTTTTTTTTTTTTTTTATTACTATCTGAGCCATCGGGAAACCTTAAAATGGGCTTCATGTGACACTATGATTTTCATATCTGTAAGATCAAATGGTGTCTATTTTATGATTTGCATGACTCTTCATATTTTTAGAACACAAAATACACATTTATTCCATGTATCCTAATGTCTCTCTCTGCAAATACTAAAAAACTATGCCATTACTGCCTGAGTTTAAGTTCTCAGGGGAATTATAGTATGATTTTTGTTACCTTGGTTAGGTTTTATATGTTCTTAACGTGGTTCAGTTCTAGTTCCATACTCTTCTTGGGAATTGGCTGCTCATGTCTTTAAACATGTCTTCATAAATTTAAAGGCCAGTGATACATCTTTCTTATAATGTGTTTGCTCGTGCCTCTTGCCCATTTTTCTATCAGGTGTTAAGATCTTCTAAATATTCAAAGAGTCATCTTTTGGGTTTGTTTATGGCGTGCTTTTTCAACCTTTTAAAATGTTCAGCAGTTTGATGAACCCTGGGTGAGTAAGCAAGAAATGGACAACAGGATGTGAACATTTCCCAGGATACCCAGGAAGACCCACTAAGCCAACAAACTGTCGCCAGGGGTGCACCTCAGGCTGGTTGACCCTACGAGTCAATAGGACGAACGAGGATGAAGGTGGAGCACACAACCCATTCCCCTTTCTTCCAGAGCCAACCAGATCAATGAGAGACCATGGGAAATAGATGCACAGGACAGGATGACTCAGTGTTTTGTCCAAGAAGCTGGAAGCATGTGGCAGCTGCTCATGAAAAATGAATTCCACCTTCGTTTTGGCTATGAGATAACCTCCAAGGGAGCTTCAAGCAGGAAAACAAGATGAGAAAAGAGATTTGAGAGGGCACGTGCTGAGAAGATTTTGCACACAAGGCTCACAGAGCTCGGCGCAAGCTCCACCCCGTGCTGGGAATACGAATCAGCCGCAGGTGGGCATTTCCTGCATGGGATCCCCCAGCACAAACTGAAACATGCATTTCTCTGCCCCTTCCCCATTACCCTGTTCAAACCCAAGCCTGGGTAGTACTCTTAGTGAGGTGACCCTGAATCCTAGACTTGAAACGAGACAGCTCCGTGTGGAGCAAGGGCAAGTGTATTCACTGCATTCTCACAGCCTGAAGACAAGTGTTTCCGTCTGGAGACTAGAACATGGAGGCGAGCTCTGGGAACACTGAGACAAGGAGGCGGGATGGAAAAGTTTCTGTCGGCTGGCCCAGAATTCAATGGGCTTCAAGGTGCATTAAGACCACACTGCAGGACGAACAAGCAATGATTCTCCCTTCCGCAGACATGTAAACACAACCTAGTTGTCATGGAGGGAGTTTATGCAAAATAAGAAAAGCTAGATAATGGTAAAAGCTGACAGCAAACAGAATGAATGCCCTAGGAGTGTGGCTGTTAGGCAAGGTTGGCAAGAGATGCACTCTGCCTGCTGTGTGACCCATCAGAGTTGACATAGAGCTGAGGGTGGCAGGTGAGTTTGGAGGCCTCTTTAGGGCATTACTAATGTCTCATTTCTCCCAGCAAATGATCTGAATTGCACCCCATCCTCCGCTAGACATGTCAGGGTGGGGCTTTGTGATGTCAAACTCACCCAGGGCCACCATTGGCTGATGAAGAGACTTGCTGACCTCATAGAGGATGAGAGTGAGGCTCTATGGGGACGGGTATATATAGGCGTGCTGAGGGGTGCTGAGTAGACCACTGTGAGTCTTCCAAATGACTGAGGTGACTGGGAAGCCACAAGCCTCCAGAGGAATTATGGAACACCCACCTCCTCTTACCCAGGAGAAGATGAAGACCTCCTATCAATTGAGGTCCAGAAATAAATGTCAAGGTGAACTGAACCCAGCCAAACACCTCTTGCCCATCAACCCCACCCCAGAAGACACCCTCCCCTGTCCTTGCCTGGCACATAACCCTTCTCTGCCCACACCCAATTTCCTTTAGACATCGTCCCCACCTGACTTCACACTGTTCCCTAAAACAGTGCCATTCTTGCTCCCTGTCTTGTTTTCTCCAGGTGGCCGGGGTAACCGTGAGGGTGAATAATTCCATTCTGGCAAAGCTGTCCAAGAAATCTTCTCTGAAACCACCAATCACAAAAAAGCTTAAGAAAATCAGATGCTCAAAGCTCTGAAGCCAGAGTTCCAAGGCGAATGAACCGCTGAATCAGAAGGAACCTGAGGAGGTCCCAGACACCATGGAGACCCCTGACATTCCAGGTAATCAGAAGGAACCAGGTGAGGTTCCAGACACCATGGAGACCCCTGCCATTCCAGATAATCAGAATGAACCAAAGCAGGTCCCAGAGACAATGGAGACCCCTGCAATTCCAGCTAATCAGCACAAACCAGAAGAGGTCAGAGAGACCATGGAGACCCCTGCCATTCTAGCTGGACCAGTGGACAGCCAGGGATTTCGGGGCATTGCTAGACACCTCTGACATTTTTGGAAATCTGGCTGCTGAGTACTGGCCAAAAGTACAGATGCTTAATATTATAGCAACTGCATACATTAATAACGAAAATAAAATAAAATCAAGCTGATTTGAAATTATGTTTGTCTCTGAGTTCTCTGATAGTGGGGGTCAGAGAGGGCCGGGAAGGGATAAGTGTGTGAGGAGGGAAGGAGATGGCTTATGTGGAGTTGGAGATGGGACCAGAAGGTCCAGGTTGCCAGAAAGTAGGGGGAAGAACTGGTCCAGACTGAGCTTCAAAGACACACTTGCCAAGGGAGAAGAGGAAGAGGACTTGGAGTTTCTCTGTGCGAGTGCAGAGATGGACACTTACTGGGGAGCTGTGTCGTGTGTGTGGGGGGGCAGTGCCATTTGTTCAAAATGCATACAAAGGAGCTGCCCCATCTAAAGAATGGAATATTGACATTTGCAGCAACATGGAAGGTAGAATGTTGAGTAACATACCTCAGGCAGAGATTGACAGATACTTTATCATATCACTTATAGAATGTAAACATATCACAAAGTAAAGAATATGATAATAATGGAGGTGCACAACTATAGAGAAGCATCTACCTGTTACCAGCGGGGAGGGGAAGAGGGCGGGGCAATACAGAGTTGTGGGAGTGGGTGGCATGCAGTGATAGTTAGTGGAAGATGAGCTCAGGGATGCATTGTACAACATGGGGAATAGAGCCAGGACTTTGTCATAAGTATAAATGGAAAAGAGGCTTTAACAGTTGTAAAATGAGAAACAAAATTAAAGAAAGAGGTTGCAGGAAGGAGGGAAGAAAGGAAGGAAAAGAATGGAGTTTTTGGAGGTCAAAAATCAATACTGATTAGGCCCTTTTTATCAAAGGATTCTATTTTATTTTATTTATTTTAATTGGTGGCTATTTACATTACAATATTGTGGTGGTTTTTCCATACATTGACATGAATCAGCCATGAGTGTACATGTATTCCCCATCCTGATTCGCCCTCACAACTTTCTCTCAATCCAATCCCTCTGGGTCAGCCCAGTGAGCCAGTCCTGGGCACCCTGTCTTATGCATCGAACATGGAATGGCTATCCCATTCAAATATGATAATATACATGTTTCAATGTTATTCTCTCAGATTATACCACCCTCGCCATCTCCCACAGAGTCTCAAAGACTGTTCTGTAAATCGGTGTCTCTTTTGCTGTCTCCCATATAGGGTTATCATCTCCATTTTCATAAATTTCATATATTTGCCTTAGTATAGTGTAATGGTGTTTTTCTTTCTGACTTGCTTCGCTCTGTATAATAGGCTCCAGTTTCATCCACCTCATTAGTATGGATTCACATGTGCTCTTTTTAAGGCCTGTGCAATATTCCATTCTGTCTATGTACCACAGCTTTCTTACCCATTTGTCTACTGATGGAAATCTAGGTTGCTTCCATGCCCTGGCTATTGTAAACAGTGCTGTAATGAACATTGGGGCACGTGTGTCTTTTTCACTTCTGGGTGAATCAGGATTTGAATGAGGAGAAGCCATGATGACCATTAGCCTGTTCGTGGTAAACCCTACACATGAGTTTGTTTGAAGGAGTGGGACCAAAGTTGGAGACTGTTATTTCAAACAGGCTGAGAGTGTCAGATGGACATGTGTGGTGCTGTCCTGCTGGGGGACATCTCTGGTTGCTCTGTTCTCACCAGCAACAGAGGATTTTCTTTCCTTCCTTTCATTTCCCTTGTTTCCCTTTCTCCCTGTTTACCCCCTCCCTAATTCCTTTCAAAAAAATTCAATGTGCTGCGCTACGCTGTGCTTCATTGTTCACCCATGTCCAACTTTTTGTGACCCCATGGAATGTTGCCCGCCAGGCTCCTCAGTCCATGGGGATTTTCCAGGTGAGCATACTGGAGCAGGCTGCCATTTCCCCCTCCAGGGGATCTTCCCACCCCAGGGATTGAATACTGGTCTCCCATGTTGCAAGTGGGTTTTTCATTTTTTACTATCTGATCCATCAGAAACCCATAAAATGTGCTTCATCTGAGACTATCTTTCTCATATCTGTAAGATCAAATGGGGTCTATTTTAGGATTTCCATGAATCTCCTTATTTTTAGAACACACAAAACACATTTATTCCAGGTATCCTAATGTCTCAGTCTATAATTACTAAAATCTATGCCACTTCTGCCTGAGTTTCACTTCTCAAGGGAATTTTAGTATGATTTTTCTTACCTTCGTTAGATTTTAGTTGTTCTTAACGTGGTTCAGGTTTAGTTCAATACTCTTCTTGTGAATTGATTGCTGATGTCTTTAAACATGTCTTCATGAATTTAAAGGTCAGTGATACATCTTTATTATAAAATGTTGGCTCGTGCCTCTTGCCCATTTTTCTATGAAGTTTTAAGATGTTCAAAAATTCTAAGAGTCATCTTTTGGATTTGTTTTCAGCGTGCTTTTTCTATCTCTTAAAATGTTCAGCAGTGTGATGGACCATGAGTGAGTAAGCAACAAATGGACAACAGGATGTGAACACTTCACAGGAACCCAGGAAGACCCACTAAGCCAACAAACTGTCACCAGGGTTGCACCTCAGGCTGGTTGACCCTACGAGTCAATTGGAAAAACGGGGAATGAGGTAGAGCACAAAATCCATTCCCCTTTCCTCCAGAGACAACCAGCTCAAGAAGAGACCATGAGAACTAGATGCACAGGACAGGATGATTCAGTGTTTCGTCTGAGAAGCTGGAAGCTTGTGGCTGCTGCTCATGGAAATGAATTCCACCTTGGTTTTGGCTGTGACGTAAACTCCAAGGGATCTTCCAGCAAAAAAAACAAGATGAAAAGAGAAATTTGTGAGGGCACGTGTCGAGAACACCTTTGCACACAAGGCTCACACAGCTCTGGGCAACCTCCACTCCTTGCTGGGAATAGGAATCAGCCGCAGGGGGGAATTTCCTGCATGGGATCCCCCAGTACAACCTGAACAATGCATTTCCCTGCCCCTTCCCCATCACACTCTTCAAAAGCATGCCTGGGGAATACTCCTAGTGAGGTGACTCTGAGTCATAGACCTGAAATGTGACAGCTCCGTGTGGAGCAAGGGCAAGTGTATTCACTGCATTCTCACAGCCTGAAGACAAGGGTTTCCGACTGGAGACCAGAAAATGGAGGCGAGTTCCGGGAACACTGAGACAAGCAGGTGGGATGGAAAGGTTTCTGTCGGCTGGCCCAGAATTCAATGGGCTTCAAGGTGCATTAAGACCACATTGCAGGAGGAACGAGCAATGATTCTCGCTTCCACACAGAGTTAAGCACAAACTAGTTGACATGGAGGGAGTTTAGGCAATATATGAAAAGCCAGATAATGGGGAAACCTGAGAGGCAACAGAATGAATGCCCGATGAGTGTGGCTGCGGGGCAAGGTTGGGAGGAGATGCACTCTGCCTGCTGTGTGACCCATCAGAGTTGACATAGAGCTGAGGGTGGCAGGTGAGTTTGGAGACCTCTTTAGGGCATTACTAATGCCTCATTTCTCCCAGCAAATGATCTGAATTGCTCCCCATCCTCCGCTAGACATGTGAGGATGAGGCTTTGTGATGTCACAGCTAACCCAGGGCCAACAATGGCTGCGGAAGAGACTTGCTGACCTCATAGAGCAAGAAGGTGAGGCTCCATGGGGACGGGTATATATAGGGGTGCTCAGGGGCTCTGAGCAGACCACTGTGAGTCCTTAAAATGACTGAGGTGACTGAGAAGCCACAAGGCTCCAGAGGAGTTTCGGAACACCCACCTCCTCTTACCCAGGAGAAGATGAAGACCTCCTATCACTTGAGGTCCAGAAAAAAATGTCAAGGTGAACTGAACCCAGCCAAACTCCTCTTGCCCATCGACCCCACCCCAGAAAACACTCTTCCCTGTCCTTCCCTGGCACATAATCCTTCTCTGCCCACACCCCATTTACTTTAGACATCATTCCCACCTGTCTTCTCACTATTCCCTAAACAAGCGCCATTCCTGCTCCCTGTCTTGTTTTCTCCAGATGGCTAAGGTAACTGTGAGGGTGAATAATCTCATTCAGGCAAAGCTTCCCAAGAAAACTTCTCTGAAAACTCCCACCACCAAAAAGCTTAAGGAAATCAGATGCTCAAAGCTCTGAAGCCAGAGTTCCAAGGTGAATGAACAGCTGAATCAGAAGGAATTAGAGGATGTCCCAGAGACCATGGAGACCCCTGCCATTCCAGGTAAACAAAAGGAAACAGAGGATTCCCCAGAGACCATGGAGACCCCAGCCATTCCAGCTAATCAGACTGAATCAGAGGAGGTCCCTGACACCATGGAGACCCCTGTATTTCCAGCTAATCAGAATGAACCAGAGGAAGTCCCAGAGACCATGGAGACCCCAGCCATTCCAGCTAATCAGAATGAATCAGAAGAGATCCCAGAGACCTTGTAGACCCCTGCATTTCCAGCTAATCGGAATGAACCAGAGGAAGTCCCAGAGACCATGGAGACCAAAGCCGTTTCAACTAATCAACACGAGCCAGAGGACATCCCAGGTACCATGGAGACCCCAGCCATTCCAGCTAATCAGAATGAATCAGAGGAGGTCCCAGACACCATGGAGACTCCTGCCACTCCAGCTAATCAGAAACAACCAGAGGAGGACCCTGAGACTTTGGAGACCCCTGCCATTCCAGCTAATCAGAATGAATCAGAGGAGGTCTGAGACCATGGAGAGACCTGCCTTTCCAGCTAATCAGAATGAACCAGAAGAGGTCCCAGAGACCATGGAGACCCCTGCCATTCCAGCTAATCAGAATGAACCAGAGGAGGTCACAGAGGCCATGGAGACCCCTGCCATTCCAGCTGGACCAGTGGACAGCCAGTGACTTTGGGGCATGGCTAGAGACCTCAAAATGCTTGGGGGTCTCGCCGCTGAGTACTGGCAAACAGTACAAATGCTGAATACTATAACAACTGCATACTTTAATAACGAGAATAAAATAAAGTCAACATGACGTGAAATTATGTTTGTCTCTGAGTTCTCTGATAGTGGGGGGCAAGAGAGGGCAGGGAAGGGATAAGTGTGTGAGGAGGGAGGGAGATGGCTTATGTGGAGTTGGAGATGGGACCAGAAGATCCAGGTTGCCAGAAAGTAGGGGGAAGAACTGGTTCCAGACTGAGCTTCAAAGACACACTTGCCATGGGAGAAGAGGAAGAGGACTTGGAGTTTCTCTGTGCAAGTGCAGAGATGGACACTTAGCTGGGGAGCTGTGTCGTGTGTTGGTGGGCAGTGCCATTTGTTCAAAAGGCATACAAAGGTGCTGCCCCATGAAAAGATTGAAATATTGATATTTGCAGCAATATGGAAGGTAGAATATTGAGTAAAATACCTCAGACAGAGATTGACAAATACTGTATGATATCACTTATAGAAGTTAAACATCCCGCAAAGTAGAGAATATGATAATAATGAAGGTGCACAAATATAGAGAAGCATCTACTGGTTACAAGCAGGGAGGGGAAGACGGCGGGGCAATAAAGAGTTGTGGGAGTGGGAGGCACGCACTGATAGTTAGGTGGAAGATGAGCTCAGGGATGCATTGTACAACATGGGGAATAGAGCCAGGACTTTGTCATAACTATAAATGGAAAGCAAGCTTTTACATTTCTATAATCAGAAAGAAACGGAAAGAAAGAAGGGGGAGGGAGGGAAGAAATGAAGGAAATGAATGGCGTTTTAGGAAGTAAAAAATCAATACTGATTAGGCCCTTTTAATCAAAGGATTCTATTTTAATTTATGTATTTTAATGGGTGGGTATTTACAATATTGTGGTGGTTTTGCCACACATTGACATGAATCAGCCATGGGAGTACAGGTATTCCCCATCCTGATTCCCCCTCACATCTTCCTCCCAATCCAATCCCTCTGGGTCAGCCCAGTGAACCAGTCCTGGGCACCCTGTCTTACATATCGAACATGGACTAGCTATCCCTTTCACATAGGATAATATACATATTTCAATGTTATTTTCTCAGATTATCCCACCCTCGCCGTCTCCCACAGAATCCAAAAGACTGTTCTGTCAATCTGTGTCTCTTTTGCTGTCTCCCATATAGGGTTATCATCTCCATCTTCCTAAATTCAATATATATGCCTCAGTATAGGATATTTGTGTTTTTGTTTCTGACTTACTTGGCTCTGTATAATAGGCTCCAGTTTCATCCACCTCATTAGATTGGATTCACATGTGTTCTTTTTAATGGGTGAGCAATATTCCACTGTGTCTTTGTACCACAGCTTTCTTACCCATTTGTCTACTGATGGAAATCTAGGTTGCTTCCATGCCCTGGTTATTGTAAACAATGCTGTGATGAACATTGGGGCACACGTGTCTTTTTCACTTCTGTGTGACACAGGATTTGAATGAGGAGAAACCATGATGACTATTAGCCTGTTAGTGATAAACCCTGCACATGAGTTTGGTTGAAGGAGTGGGACCAAAGTTGGAGATAATTGTTTCAAACCGGCTGAGAGTGCTCAGATGGACATGTGTGGTGCTGTCCTGCTGGGGAACATGTCCGGTTCCTCTGTTCTCACCAGCAACGGAGAATTTTCTTTCCTTCCATTCATTTCCCTTTTTTCCCTTTCTCCATCTTTCCTCCCTAACTAAATTTCTTTCACAAGCATTCAATGTACTATGATGTGTGGTGCTTCGTTGTTCAGCCATGTCCAACTCTTTGTGACCCCGTGGACTGTAGCCCACAAGTCTCTCCTGTCCATGGGGATTCTCCAGGCAAGCAATCTGGAGCAGGCTGTCATTCCCCACTCCAGGGAATCTTCCCAACCTAAGGACTGATACCTGGTCTCCCATGTTGCAGGTGGGTTTTTCTTTTTTTCTTTTTTTTTACTATCTAAGCCATTGGGAAACCATAAAATGGGCTTCATCTGACACAATATTTTTCATATCTGTAAGATCAAATGGTGTCTATTTTATGATTTTGATGACTCTTCACATTTTTAGAACACACAAAACACATTTATTCCATGTATCCTAATGTCTCTGTCTGCAATTACTAACATCTATGCCACTTCTGCCTAAGTCAGTTCTCATGGGAAATATAGTATGATTTTTTTTTACCTTGGTTAGATTTCATATGTTCTTTACGTGGTTCAGTTCTAGTTCCATACTCTTCTTGGGAATTGGCTGCTGATGTCTTTAAACATGTCTTCATAAACTTAAAGGCCAGTGATACATCTTTCTTATAAAGTGTTGGCTCGTGCCTCTTGCCCATTTTTCTTTCAGGTGTTAAGATCTTCTAAAGATTCTCAGAGTAATCTTTTGGGTTTGTTTATGGCATGCTTTTTCTAATTCTTAAAATGTTCAGCAGTGTGATGGACTCTTGGTGAGTAAGCAACAACTTTACAACAGGATGTGAACACTTCCCAGGATACCCAGGAAGACCCACTAAGCCAACAAACTGTCCCCAGGGGTGCACCTCAGGCTGGTTGACCCTATGAGTCAATTGGATGAATGAGGACTGAGGTTGAATACACAATCCATTCCCCTTTTCTCCAGGGCCAACCAGCTCAATGAGAGACCATGGGAACTAGATGCACAGGACAGGATGACTCAATGTTTCATCCAAGAAGCTGGAAGCGTGTGGCAGCTGCTCATGAAAATGAATTCCACCTTCGTTTTGGCTGTGAGGTAAGCTCCAAGGGAGCTTCCAGCATGAAAACAAGATGAGAAAAGAGATTTGAGAGGGCACGTGCTGAGAAGACTTTTGTACACAAGGCTCAGACAGCTCTGCGCAAGCTCCACCCCTTGGTGGCAATACGAATCAGCCGCAGGTGGGCATTTCCTGCATGGGATCCCCCAGCACAAACTGAAACATGCATTTATCTGCCCCTTCCCCATCACCCTGTTCAAACCCAAGCCTGGGTAGTACGCTTAGTGAGGTGACCCTGAGGCTTAGACTTGAAACGAGACAGCTCCGTGTGGAGCAAGGGCAAGTGTGTTCACTGCATTCTCACAGCCTGAAGACAAGTGTTTCCGACTGGAGACTAGAAAATGTAGGCAGCTCCGGCAACACTGAGACAAGGAGGTGAGATGGAAAGTTTTCTGTCGGCTGGCCCAGAATTCAATGGGCTTCAAGGTGCATTAAGACCACATTGCAGGACGAATGAGCAATGATTCTCGCTTCCACAGACACTTAAACACAACCTAGTTGTCATGGAGGGAGTTTAAAAAAGATATGAAAAGCGAGATAACGGTGAAAGCTGAGAGACAACAGAATGAATGCCCGAAGAGTGTGTCTGTGGGGCTAGGTTGGGAGGAGATGCACTCTGTCTGCTGTGTGACCCATCAGAACTGACATAGAGGTGAGTGTGGCAGGTGAGTTTGGAGGCCTCTTTAGGGCATTACGAATGCCTCATTTCTCCCACCAAATCATCTGAATTGCTCCCCATCCTCCACTAGACACGTCAGTATGGGGCTTTGTGATGTCAAAGCTCACCCAGGGCCACCATTGGCTGGGGAAGAGACTTGCTGACCTCATAGAGCATGAGGATGAGGCTCCATAGGGACGGGTATATATAGGGATGCTCAGGGGCTGTCAGCAGACCACTGTGAGTCCTCCAAATGACTGAGGTGACTGGGAAGCCACAAGGCTCCAGTGGAGTTATGAAACACCCACCTCCTCTTACCAAGGAGAAGATGAAGACCTCCTATCAATTGAGGTCCAGAAAAAAATGTCAAGGTGAACTGAACCCAGCCAAATTCCTCTTGCCCATCGACCCCACCCCAGAAGACACCCTCCCCTGTCCTTGCCTGGCACATAACCCTTCTCTGCCCACACCCCATTTCCCTTAGACCTCGTTCCCAACTGTCTTCACACTCTTCCCTAAACCAGTGCGATACTTGCTCCCTGTCTTGTTTTCTCCAGGTGGCCGGGATAACCGTGAGGGTGAATAATCCCATTCTGGCAAAGCTGCCCAGGATATCTTCTCTGAAAACACCCACCACTAAAAGCTTAAGAAAATCAGATGCTCAAAGCGCTGAAGCCAGAGTTCCAAGGCAAATGAACAGTTGAATCAGAAGGAACCTGTGGACGTCCCAGAGACCATGGAAACCCCTGACATTCCAGGTAATCAGAAGGAACCAGAGGAGGTCCCAGACATCTTGGAGACCCCTGCCATTCCAGCTAATCAGAATGTGTCAGAGGAGGTCCCAGAGACCATGGAGACCCCTGCCATTCCAGCTAATCAGAATGAACCAGAGCAGTTTCCAGAGACCATGGAGACCCCTGCCATTCCAGCTAATCAGAACAAACCAGAGGAGGTCCCAGAGACCATGGAGACCCCTGCCATTCCAGCTGGACCAGTGATTGCCCGGGACTTTGGGGCATTGCTAGACACTTCTGAAATGCTTGGTGATCTGGCCACTGAGTACTGGCCAAAAGTACAGTTGCTGAATATTATAGCAACTGCATACAGTAATAACAAAAATAAAACAAAATCAAGCTGATGTGAAATTATATTTGTCTCTGAGTTCTCTGATAGTGGGGGTCAGAGAGGGCCAGGAAGGGATAAGTGTGTGAGGAGGGAGGGACATGGCTTATGTGGAGTTGGAGATGGGACCAGAAGGTCCAGGTTCCCAGAAAGTAGGGGGAAGACCTGGTTCCAGATTGAGATTCAAAGACACACATCAAATGGGAAAAGAGGAAGAGGACTTGGAGTTTCTCTGTGCGAGTGCAGAGACGGACACTTAGCTGGGGAGCTGTCTCATGTGTGTGTGTGAGGGGGTCAGTGCCATGTGTTCAAAAGACATACAAAGGAGCTGCCCCATCAAAAGAATGGAATATTGACATTTGTAGCAACACGGAAGTAAAATATTGAGTAAAATACCTCAGACAGAGATTGACAAATACTTTATGATATCACTGATAGAATGTAAGCATACCGCAAAGTAGAAAATATGACAATAACGGAGGTGCACAAATATAGAGAAGCATCTCCTGGTTACCAGAGGGGGGAGGGGGGGAGAGGGCGGGGCAATACAGAGGTGGGGGAGTGGGAGGCACGAAGTGATAGTTAGGTCGAAGATGAGCTCAGGGATGCATTGTATAACATGGGGGAATAGAGCCAGGGCTTTGTCATAACTATCAAAGGAAAGCAAGCTTTAACGGTCGTATAATCAGAAAGAAAAGGAAAGAAAGAGGGGGTAGGAATGAGGGAAGAAAGGAATGAAACGAATGGCGTTTTTGGAGGTCAAAAAGTCAAGACTGATTAGGCTCTTTTTATTAAAGGATTCTATTTTATTTTATTTTATTTATTTTAATTGGTGGGTATTTACTTTACAATATTGTCGTGGTTTTTGCAACACATTGACATGAATCAGCCATGGGAGTACATGTATTCCCCATCCTGATTACCCCTCACATCTCCTTTCCAATCCAATCCCTCTTGGTCAGCCCAGTGAACCAGTCCTGGGATCCCTGTCTTATGCATCAAACATGGACTGCCTATCCTTTTCACATATGGTAATATACATGGTTCAATGCTATTCTCTCAGATCATCCCACCCTCGCCCTCTCCCACAGAGTTCAAAAGATTGTTCTGTAAATCTGTGCCTCTTTTGCTGTCTCCCATATAGGCTTATCATCTCCATCTTCCTAAATTCAATATATTTGCCTTAGTATAGTGTATTGATGTTTTTCTTTCTGACTTACTTCACTCTGTATAATAGGCTCCCGTTTCATCCATCTCATTAGAATCGATTCACATGTGTTCTTTAAGTGGCTGAGCAATATTCCATTGTGTCTATGTACCACAGCTTTCTTACCCATTTGTTGGCTGATGGACATCTAGGTTTTTTCCATGCCCTGGTTTTTGTAAGCAGTGCTGTGATGAACATTGGGACACACGTGTCTTTTTCACTTCTGGGTGAATCAGGCTTTGAATGAGGAGAAACCATGATGACTATTAGCCTGTTAGTGATAAACTCTGCGCATGACTTGGTTGAAGGGGTGAGACCAAAGTTGGAGACTGTTGTTTCAAACTGGCTGAGAGTGCTCAGATGGACATGTGTGGTTCTCTCCTGCTGGGGGACATCTCTGGTTGCTCTGTTCTCACCAGCAATGGAGGATTTTATTTCCTTTCATTCATTTCCCTTGTTTCCCTTTCTCCCTCTTTCTTCCCTACCTGAATTGCTTTCACAAACATTCAATATTCTGCCCTGTGCTGTGTTTCATTCAGCCATGTCCAACTCTTTGTGACCCCATGGACTGTAGCACGTCAGGCTCCTCTGTCCATGGGGATTCTCCAGGCAAGCATACTGGAACAGGCTGCCATTGCCACCTCCTGGGGATCTTCCCAAACCAGGGATTGAACCCTGGTCTCCCATGTTGCAGCTAGGTTTTTCTTCTTCTTTTTTTTTTTTTTTTTTTTTTTTTTTTTTTTTACGATCTGAGCCATCAGGAAACCCTTCAAATGGTTTTCATGTGACACTATATTTTTCATATCTGTAAGATCAAATGCGGATCATTTTATGATTTCCATGACTCTCCTTATTTTTAGAACACACAAAACACATTGTTTCCAAGTATTCTAAAGTCTCTGTCTACCACTACTAAACTATATGCCAATTCTGCCTGAGTTTTAGTTCTCAAGTGAATTTTAGTATGATTTTTCTTACCTTAGTTAGATTTAATATGTTCTTTACGTGGTTAGGGGCTAGTTCCATACTCTTCTTGGGAATTGGCTGCTCATGTCTTTAAACATGTCTTCATAAATTTAAAGGTCAGTGATACATCTTTATTATAAAGTGTTGGCTTGTGCCACTTGCTCATTTATATCAGATTTTAAGATCTTCTAAAAATTCTAAGAGTCATCTTTTGGGTTTGTTTATGGCGTACTATTTCTACCACTTAAAATGTTCAGCAGTGTGATGGACCCTGGGTGAGTAAGCAACAAAAGGACAACAGGATGTGAACACTTCACAGGAAACCCAGGAAGACCCAATAAGCCAACAAGCTGTCCCCAGGGGTGCACTTAAGGCTGGTTAACCCTATGAGTCAATTGGAAAAACGAGGACTGAGGTGGAGCACACAATCCATTCCCCTTTACTCCAGATCCAACCAGCTCAGTGAGAGACCATGGGAACTAGATGCACAGGACAAGATGACTCAGTGTTTCGTCAAAGAAGTTGCAAGCTTGTGGCAGCTGCTCATGGAAATGAATTCCACCTTGGTTTTGGCTCTGAGGTAAGCTCCGGGAGCTGCCAACAAGAAAACAAGATGAGAAAAGAGATTTGTGAGGGCACGTGTTGAGAAGACCTTTGCACACAAGGCTCCCACAGCTCTGGACAAGCTCCACCCCTTGCTGGCAATACTAATCAGCCGCAGGTGGGCATTTCCTGCATGGGATCCCGCAGCACAACTTGAAACATGCATTTCTATGTCCTTTCCCCATCACCCTGTTCAAACCCAACCCTGGGTAGTACTCCTAGTGACGTGACTCTGAGTCCTTGACTTGAAAGGAGACAGGTCCGTGTGGAGCAAGGGCAAACGTATTCACTACATTCTCACAGCCTGAAGACAAGGGTTTCTGACTGGAGACCTGAAAATGGAGGCGAGCTTCAGGAACACTGAGACAAGGAGGCGGGATGGAAAGGTTTCTGTCGGCTGGCCCAGAATTCAATGGGCTTCAAGGTGCATTAAGACCGCACTGCAGGACGAACGAGCAATGCTTCTCGCTTCCAGAGAGACTTGAACACAACGTAGTTGTCATGGAAGGAGTTTAGTCAATATATGAAAAGCTAGATAATGGTAAGAGTTGAGAGGGAACAGAATGAATGCCCGAGGAGTGGGGCTGTGGGGCAAGGTTGGGAGGAGATGCACTCTGCCTGATGTGTCACCCATCAAAGTTGACATAGAGCTGAGGGTGGCAGGTGAGTTTGGAGGCCTCTTTAGGGCATTACTAATGCCTCATTTCTCCCAGCAAATGATCTGAATTGCTCCCCATCCTCTGCTAGACATGTCAGGATGGGGCTATGTGATGTCACAGCTCAACCGGGGCAATCATTGGCTGGGGTAGAGACTTGCTGACTTCATAAAGCATGAGGGTGAGGCTCCATGGGGACCGGTATATATAGGGGTGCACAGGGGATCTGAGCAGACCACTGTGAGTCCTCCAAATGACTGAGGTGACTGGGAAGCCGCAAGGCTCCAGAGTAGTTATGGAACAACCACCTCCTGTTACCCAGGAGAAAATGAAGATCTCCTATCATTTGAGGTCCAGAAAAATTGTCAAGGTGAGCTGTACCGAGGCAAACTCCTCTAGACCATTGACTCCACCCCAAAAGACACCCTGCCCTGTCTTGCCTGGGACATAACCCTTCTCTGCCCACAGACCTTCCCCTGAAGTCATCGTTCCCACCTGTCTTCACACTCTTCCCTAAACCAGTGCCATTCTTGCTCCCTGTCTTGTTTTCTCCAGGTGGAGAGGGTAACCGTGAGGGTGAATAATCCCATTTCGGCAAAGCTGCCCAAGAAAACAACTATGAAAACTCCCACCACCACAAAGCTTAAGAAAATCAGATGCTCAAAGCTCTTTAGCCAGAGTTCCGAAGCAAATGAACAGCTGAATCAGAAGGAAACAGAGGAGGTCCCAGAGACCATGGAGACCCCTGCCCTTCCAGGTAATCAGAAGGAATCAGAGGAGTTCCCAGAGACCATGGAGACCCCAGGCATTCCAGCTAATCAGAATGAATCAGAGGAGGTCCCAGAGACCATGGAGACCCCAGTCATTCCAGCTAATCAGAATGAACCAGATGAGGTTCCAGAGACCATGGAGACCCCTGCCATTCCAGCTAATCAGAACGAACAAGAGGAGGTCCCAGAGACCATGGAGACTCCTGCCATTCCTGCTGGACCAGTGGACAGCCAGTGACTTCGGGACATGGCTAGACACCTCAGAAATGCTTGGGGGTCTGGCCGCTGAGTACTGGCCAAAAGTACAGATGCTTAATATTATAGCAACTGCATACACTAATACCGAAAATAAAATAAAATAAAGCTGATGTGAAATTATGTTTGTCTCTGAGTTCTCTGATAGCGGGGGGCAGAGAGGGCAGGGAAGGGATAAATGTGTGAGGAGGGAGGGAGATGGCTTCTGTGGAGGTAGAGATGAGAACACAAGGTCCAGGTTGCCAGAAAGTAGGGGGAAGAACTGGTTCCAGACTGAGCTTCAAAGACATACTTGCCATGGGAGAAGAGGAAGAGGACTTGGAGATTCGCTGTGTGAGTGCAGAGATGGACACTTAGCTGGGGTGCTGCGTCATGTGTGGGGGGGCAGTGTCATTTGTTCAAAAGGCATAGAAAGGAGCTGCCTCATCAAAAGAATGGAATATTGAAATTTGCAGCAACATGGAAGGTAGAATGTTGAGTAAAATAACTCAGACAGAGATTGACAAATACTGTATGATATCACTTGTAGAATGTAAACATACCGCAAAATAGAGAATATGATAAAATGAAGGTGCACAAATATAGAGAAGCTTCTACTGGTTACCAGTTGGGAGGGGAATAGGGCGGGGCAATACAGAGGTGGGGGAGTGGGAGGCACGCAGTGATAGTTAGGTGGAAGATGAGCTCAGGGATGCATTGTACAACATGGGGAATAGAGCCAGGACTTTGTCATAACTATAAAAGGAAAGCAAGCTTTAACTGTCGCATAATCAGAAGAAAAGGAAAGAAAGAGGTGGGAGGAATGAGGGAAGAAAGGAATGAAACGAATGGCGTTTTTGGAGGTCAAAAAGTCAATACTGATTAGGCCCTTTTTATCAAAGGATTCTATTTTATTTTATTTTATTTATTTTAATTGGTGGGTATTTACATTACAATATTTTGGTGGTTTTTGCCATACATTGACATGAATCAGCCATGGGAGTACAAGTATTTCCCATCTTGATTACCCCTCACATCTCCCTCCCAATCCAATCCCTCTGGGTCAGCCCAGTGAACCAGTCCTGGGCACCTTGTCTTATGCATCAAACATGGACTGCCTATCCCTTTCACATATGGTAATATACATGGTTCAATGCTACTCTCTCAGATCATTCCACCCTCGCTGTCTCCCACAGAGTCCAAAAGACTTTTCTGTATATCTGTGTCTCTTTTGCTGTCTCCCATATAGGCTTATCATCTCCATCTTCCTAAATTCAATATATTTGCCTTAGTATAGTGTATTGCTGTTTTTCTTTCTGACCTACTTCTTTCTGTATAATAGGCTCCAGTTTCATCCATCTCATTAGAATGGATTCACATGTGTTCTTTTAATGCCTGAGCAATGTTCCATTGTGTCTATGTACCACAGATTTCTTAACCATTTGTCTGCTGATGGACATCTAGGTTTTTTCCATGCCCTGGTTTTTGTAAACAGTGCTTTGATGAACATTGGGACACACGTGTCTTTTTCACTTCTGGGTGAATCAGGCTTTGAATGAGGAGAAACCATGATGACTATTAGCCTTTTAGTGATAAACTCTGCACATGAGTTTGGTTGAAGGAGTGGGACCAAAGTTGGAGATGGTTGTTTCAAACTGGCTGAGAGTGCTCAGATAGACATGTGTGGTTCTGTCCTGCTGGGGGACATCTCTGGTTGCTCTGTTCTCACCAGCAATGGATGATTTTATTTCCTTTCATTCATTTCCCTTGTTTCCCTTTCTCCCTCTTTCTTCCCTATCTGAATTTCTTTCACAAACATTCAATGTGCTTTGCTGGGCTGTGCTTCCTTGTTCAGCCTTGTCCAACTTTTTGTGACCCCATAGACAGAGGAGTCCATTGGGATTCTCCAGGCAAGCATATTGGAGCAGACTGCCACTCCAGGGGATCTTTCCAACCCAGGGATTGAATCTTTGTCTCCAATATTGCAGGTGGGTTTTTTTTTTTTTTTTTTTTTTTTTTTTTTTTAACTCTCTGAGCCATCGTGATACCATTAAAATGGGCTTCATCTGACTTTATGTTTTCATATCTGTAAGATCAAATGGGGTATATTTTATGATTTCCATGACTATCATTATTTTTAGAACACACAAAACACATTTATTCCAAGTATCCAAATGTCTCTGTCTGCAGTTACTAAAATCTATGCCACTTCTTCCTGAGTTTCGGTTCTCAAGGGAATTTTAGTATGATTTTTCTTACCTCCGTTAGATTTAATATATTCTTAACGTGGTTTGGTGCTAGTACTATAGTTTTCTTGGGAATTTGCTGCTCATGTCTTTAAACATGTCTCCATAAATTTAAAGGCCAGCGACACATCTTTCTTATAAAGTGTTGGCCCGTGCCTCTTGCCCATTTCATATGATGTTTTAAGATCTTCTAACAATCCTAAGAGTCATCTTTTGGGGTGTTTAAGGAACCCTTTTTCTACCTCTTAAAATGTTCAGCAGTGTGATGGACCCTCAGTGAGTAAGCAACAAATGGACAACAGGATGTGAACACTTCACAGGAAACCCAGGAAGACCCACTAAGCCTACAAACTCTGCCCATTGGTCCACCTCAGGCTGGTTGACCCTACGAGTCAATTGCAAAACAAGGACTGAGGTGGAGCACACAATCCATTCCCCTTTCCTCCAGAGCCACCCAGCTCAATGAGAGACCATGGAACTAGATGCAGAGGACAGGATGACTCAGTGTTTCGTCCAAGAAGCTGGAAGCTTGTGGCAGCTGCTCATGGAAATGAATTCTACCTTGGTTTCGGCTGTGAGGTAAGCTCCAAGGGCGCTTCCAGCAAGAAAACAAGATGACAAGAGACATTTGTGAGGGCACGTTTTGAGAAGACCTTTGAACACAAGGCTCACACAGATCTGGGCAAGCTCCACCCTTTGCTGGGAATACTAATCAGACGTAGGTGAGCATTTCCTGCATGGGATCCCCCAGCACAACCTGACACATGCATTTCTATGCCCCTTACCCACCACCCTGTTCAAACGCAAGCCTGGGCAGTACACCTAGTGAGGGTACCCTGAGTCCTAGACTTGAAACGAGACAGCTCCGTGTGGAGCAAGGGCAAGTGTATTCACTGCATTCTCACAGCCTGAAGACAAGGGTTTCCGACTGGAGACCAGAAAATGGAGGCAAGCTCCGGGAACACTGAGACAAGGAGGCGGGATGGAAAGGTTTCTGCAGCCTGCCCAGAATTCAATGGGCTTCAAGGTGCATTAAGACCACATTGCAGGACGAAGGAGCAATGATTCTTGCTTCCAAAGAGACTTGAACACAACCTAGTGTCATGGAAGGAGTTTAGGCAATATATGGAAAGCTAGATAATGGTAAAAGCTGAGAGGGAACAGAATGAATGCCCGAGGAGTGGGGCTGTGGGGCAAGGTTGGGAGGAGATGCACTCTGCCTGCTGTGTGACCCATCAGAGTTGACATAGAGGTGAGGGTGGCAGGTGAGTTTGGAGGCCTCTTTAGGGCATTACTAATGCCTCATTTCTCCCAGCAAATGATCTGAATTGCTCCCCATCCTCTGCTAGACATGTCAGGATGGGGCTATGTGATGTCAAAGCTCAACCAGGGCAACCATTGGCTGGGGAAGAGACTTGCTGTCCTCATAAAGCATGAGGGTGAGGCTCCATGGGGACGGGTATATATAGGCGTGCTCAGGGGTTCTGAGCAGACCACTGTGAGTCCTCCAAATGACTGAGGTGACTGGGAAGCCGCAAGGCTCCAGAGTAGTTATGGAACAACCACCTCCTGTTACCCAGGAGAAGATGAAGACCTCCTATCAATTGAGGTCCAGAAAAATTGTCAAGGTGAGCTGTACCGAGGCAATCTCCTCTAGACCATTAACTCCACCCCAAAAGACACCCTGCCCTGTCTTGCCTGGGACATAACCCTTCTCTGCTCACAGACCTTCCCCTGAAGCCATCGTTCCCACCTGTCTTCACACTCTTCCCTAAACCAGTGCCATTCTTGCTCCCTGTCTTGTTTTCTCCAGGTGGAGAGGGTAACCGTGAGGGTGAATAATCCCATTTCGGCAAAGCTGCCCAAGAAAACAACTATGAAAACTCCCACCACCACAAAGCTTAAGAAAATCAGATGCTCAAGGCTCTTTAGCCAGAGTTCCGAAGCAAATGAACAGCTGAATCAGAAGGAAACAGAGGAGGTCCGAGAGACCATGGAGACCCCTGCCCTTCCAGGTAATCAGAAGGAATCAGAGGAGTTCCCAGAGACCATGGAGACCCCAGGCATTCCAGCTAATCAGAATGAATCAGAGGAGGTCCCAGAGACCATGGAGACCCCAGTCATTCCAGCTAATCAGAATGAACCAGATGAGGTTCCAGAGATCATGCAGAGCTCTGCCATTCCAGTGGACCAGTGGGCAGCCAGTGACTTCGGGGCATGGCTAGACACCTCTGAAATTCTTGTGGGTCTGGCCGCTGAGTACTGGCCAAAAGTACAGATGCTGAATATTATAGCAACTGCATACACTAATAACAAAATGAAGATAAAATCAAGCTGATGTGAAATTATGTTTGTCTCTGAGTTCTCTGATAGTGGGGGCTGAGAGGGCAGGGAAAGGATAAGTGTGTGAGGAGTGAGGGTAATGGCTTCTTTGCAGTTGGAGATGGGACAATATGGTCCAGGATGCCAGAAAATAGGGGGAAGAACTGGTTCCAGACTGAGCTTCAAATACACACTTCCCATGGGAGAAGAGGAAGAGGACCTGGAGTTTCTCTGTGTGAGTTCAGAGATGGACACTTAGCTGGGAAGCTGTGTCGTGTGTTGGGGGGGCAGTGCCATTTGTTCAAAAGGCATTCAAAGGATCTGCCCCATCAAAAGAATGGAATATTGGCATTTGCAGCAACATGGAAGGTAGACTATTGAGTAAAATAACTCAGACAGAGATTGACAAATACTGTATGATATCACTTATAGAATGTTAACATTCCGCAAAGTAGAGAATATGATAAAAATGGAGGTGCACAAATATAGAGAAGAATCTACTGCTTACTATCGGGGAGGGGAAGAGGGTGGGGCAAAACAGAGGTGGGGAAGTGCTAGGCCTGCAGTGATAGTTAGGTGGAAAGTGACCTTAGGGATGCATTGTACAACATGGGGAATAGAGCCACGTCTTTGTCATAACTATAAATGGAAAGAAAGCTTTCACAGTTGTATAATCAGAAAGCAAAAGAAAGAAAGAGGGGGGAGGAAGGAAGGAAGAAAGAATGAAAAGAAGAGCGTTTTTGGAGGTCAAAAATACAATACTGGTTAGGCCCTTTTTATCAAAGGATTTTCTTTTATTTTATTTATTTCATTTGGTGGGTATTTACTTTACAATATTGTGATGGTTTTTGCCATACATTGACATGAATCAGCCATGGGAGTACATGTATTCCCCATCCCGGTTACCCCTCACATCTTCCTCCCAATCGAATCCCTCTGGGTCAGCCCAGTGAACCAGTCCTGGGAACCCTGTCTTATGCATCAAACATGGACTGGCTATCCCTTTCACATATGATACTATACATGTTTCAATGCTATTCTCTCAGATCATCCCACCCTCGTTGTCTCCCGCAGAGACCAAAAGACTTTTCTGTAAATCTGTGTCTCTTTTGCTGTCTCCCATATAGGGTTATCATCTCCATCTTCCTCAATTCCGTATATATGTCTTAGTATAGTGTATTGGTGTTTTTCTTCCTGACTTACTTTTCTCTGTATAATAGGCTCCAGTTTCATCCACCTCATTCGAATGGATTCACATGTGTTGTTTTTAATGGCTGAGCAATATTCCATTGTGTCTAGGTACCGCAGCTTTTTTACCCATTTGTCTGCTGATGGACATCTAGGTTTTTTCCATGCCCTGGATATTGTAAACAGTGCTGTGATGAACATTGGGGCACACGTGTCTTTTTCACTTCTGGGTGAATCAGGATTTGAATGAGGAGAAACCATGATGACTATTAGCCTGTTAGTGGTAAACCCTGCACATGAGTTTGGTTGAAGGAGTGGGACCAAAGTTGGAGATGGTTGTTGCAAACCAGGTGAGAGTGCACAGATGGACATGTGTGGTGCTGTCCTGCTGGGGGACATCTCTGGTTGCTCTGTTCTTACCAGCAATGGAGGATTTTCTTTGCTTCCATTCATTTCCCTTGTTTCCCTTTCTCCCTCTTTCCTCTGTACCTGAATTTCTATCACAAACATTCAATGTGCTTTGCTGTGCTGTGCTTCATTGTTCACCCATGTCCAACTCTTTGTGACTCCATGGTCTGTTGCCCGCCAGGCTCCTTGTCCATGGGGATTCTCCAGGCAAGCATACTGGAGCAGGCTGCCATTCCGCCCTCTAGGGGATCTTCCCAACCCAGGGACTGAATCCAGGTCTCCCATGTTGCAGGTGTTTTTTTTTTTTTTTTTTTTTTGCTACTATCTTTGCCATCAGGAAACCCTTAAAATGGGCTTCATCTGACACTATGTTTTTCATATCTGTAAGGCCAAATGGGGTCTATTTTATGATTTCCAAGACTCTCCTTATTTTTAGAACACACAAAACACATTTATTCCAAGTATCCTAATGTCTCTGTCTGCAATTACTAAAATCTATGCCACTTCTGCCTGACTTTCAGTTCTCAAGGGAATTTTAGTATGATTTTTCTTACCTTGGATAGATTTAATTTGTTCCTAATGTGGTTCGGGGCTAGTTCCATACACCTCGGGTGGATTGGCTGCTCATGTCTTTAAACATGTCGTCATAAATTTAAAGGCCAGTGATACTTCTGGGCATACACACTGAGGAAACCAGATCTGAAAGAGACACGTGCACCCCAATGTTCATCGCAGCACTGTTTATAATAGCCAGAACATGGAAGCAACCTAGATGCCCATCAGCAGATGAATGCACAAGGAAGCTGTGGTACATATACACCTTGGAATATTACTCAGCCATTAAAAAGAATTCATTTGAACCAGTCCTAATGAGATGGATGAAACTGGAGCCCCTTATACAGAGTGAAGTAAGCCAGAAAGATAAAGAACATTACAGCATACTAACACATATATATGGAATTTAGAAAGATGGTAACGATAACCCCATATACAAAACAGAAAAAGAGGCACAGAAATACAGAACAGACTTTTGAACTCTGTGGGAGAATGTGAGGGTGGGATATTTCAAAAGAACAGCATGTATACTATCTGTGGTGAAACAAATCACCAGCCCAGGTGGGATGCATGAGACAAGTGCTCGGACCTGGTGCACTAGGAAGACCCAGAGGAATTGGGTGGAGATGGAGGTGGGAGGAGGGATCGGGATGGGGAATACGTGTAAATCTATGGCTGATTCATATCAATGTATGACCAAAAAAAAAAAAAATAATAATAATTAAAAAATAAATAAATAAACATGTCGTCATAAATTTAAAGGCCAGTGATACATCTTTCTTATAAAGTGTTGGCTCGTGACTATTGCCAATTTTTATCAGGTTTTAAGATCTTCTAAAAATTCTAAGAGTCATCTTTTGGGTTTGTTTATGGCGTGCATTTTCTACCTCTTAAAATGTTCAGCAGTGTGATGGACCCTGGGTGAGTAAGCAACAAATGGACAACAGGATGTGAACACTTCACAGGAAACCCAGGAAGACCCATTAAGCCAACAAACTGTCCCCAGGGGTGCACCTAAGCCTGGTTAACCCTAGAGTCAATTGGAAAAACGAGGAATGAGGTGGAGCACACAATCCATTCCCCTTTCCTCCAGAGCCAACCAGATCAATGAGAGACCATTGGAACTAGATGCACAGACAGGATGACTCAATATTTCGTCCAAGAAGCTGGAAGCTTGTGTCAGCTGCTCATGGAAATGAATTCTACCTTGGTTTTGGCTGTGAGGTAAGCTCCAAGGGCGCTTCCAGCAGAAAACAAGATGAGAAAAGAGATTTGTGAGGGCACTTGTTGAGAAGACTTTTGCACACAAGGCTCACACAGCTCTGGGCAAGCTTCACCCCTTGCTGGGAATACTAATCAGCCACAGGTGGGCATTTCCTGCATGGGATCCCCAGCACAACCTGAAACATGCATTTTGCTATCCTTTCCCCATCACCCTGTTCAATCCTAAGCCTGGGTAGTACTCCTAGTGAGGTGACCCTGAGTCCTAGACTTGATACTAGACAGCTCCGTGTGGAGCAAAGGCAAGTGTAATCATTGCATTCTCACAGCCTGAAGACAAGGTTTTCCGACTGGAGATGAGAAAATGGAGGCGAGCTCCAGGAACACTGAGACAAGGAAGCTGGATGGAAAGGTTTCTGTTGGCTGGCCCAGAATTCAATGGGCTTCAAAGTGCATTAAGACTACATTGCATGAAGAATGAGCAATGATTCTTGCTTCCACAGACACTTAAACACAACCTAGTTGTCATGGAGGGAGTTTAGGCAAGATATGAAAAGCCAGATAATGGTGAAAGCTGAGAGAGAACAGAATGAATACCCGAGGAGTGTTGCTGTGGGGCAAGGTTGGGAGGAGATGCACTCTGCCTGCTGTGTGACCCATCAGAGTTGACATGGAGGTGAGTGTGTAGGGGGGGTTTGGAGGCCTCTTTCAGGCATTGCTAATGCCTCATTTCTCCCAGCCAATCATCTGAATTGCTCCCAGTCCTCCGCTAGACATGTCAGGATGGAGCTTTGTGATGTCAAAGCTCACGCAGGGACACCACTGCCTGGCGAAGACACTTGCTGACCTCATAAAGCATGAGGGTGAGGCTCCATGGGGATGTGTATATATAGGGGTGCTCAGGGGCTCTGAGTAGACCACTGTGAGTCCTCCAAATGACTGAGGTGACTGTGAATCCACAAGGCTCCAGAGGAGTTATGGAACACCCACCTCCTCTTACCCAGGAGAAGATGAAAATTTCCTATCAATTGAGGTCCAGAAAAAAATTGCCAAGGTGAACAGCACTCAGCAAAACTCCTCTTGCCCATCGACTCCACCCCTGAAGACACCCTCCTCTTTCCTTACCTGGCTCATTACCCTTCTCTGTCCACACCCCTTCTCCTGAAGACGTTTTTCCCACCTGTTTTCACACTCTTCCCTATACCAGTGCCATTCTTGCTCCCTCTCTTGTTTTCGCCAGGTGGCCAGTGTTACCCGGACAGTGAATAATCCCGTTCCAGCAAAGATTCCCAAGAGAACTTCTCTGAAATCTTCCACCAATAAAAAGCTTAAGAAAATTAAATGCTCAAAGCTCTGTAGCCAGAGTTGCAAAGCGAATGAACAGCTGAAACAGAAGGAACCAGAGGATGTCCCAGAGACCATGGAGACCCCTGCCATTCCAACTAATCAGAATGAATCAGAGGAGGTCCCAGAGACCATGGACACCCCTGCATTTATGGTTAATCAGAATAAACCACACAAGGTCCCAGAGACCATGGAGACCCCTGCCATTCCAGGTGGTACAATGGGAAGCCAGGGACTTAGGGGCATGGCTATGCTCCTAAGAAATTCTCGGCGGTCTCGCTGTTGAGTACTGGACAACAGTACAGTACTTAATATTATAGCAACTTCATACCTTAATAACGAAAAAAAAGTAAAATCAACCTGATGTGAAATTATGTTTGTCTCTGTGTTCTCTGAAAGTGGGGGGGGGGGGGGGGGGGCAGAGAGGGCAGGGAAGGGATAAGTGTGTGAGGAGGGAGGGAGATGGCTTCTGTGGAGTTGGAGATGGGACCAGAAGGTCCAGGTTGCCAGAAAGTAGGGGGAAGAACTCATTCCAGACTGAGCTTCAAAGACACACTTCCCATGGGAGAAGAGAAGAGGACTTGGTGTTTCTCTGTGTGAGTGCAGAGATGGATACTTAGCTGGGGAGCTGTGTCGAGAGGGGTGGGGGCATGCCATTTGCTAAAAAGGCATACAAAGGAGCTGCCCCATCAAAAGAATGGAAAATTGGCATTTGCAGCAACATGGAAGGTAGAATATTGAGTAAAATAACTCAAACAGAGATTGACAAATAGTGTATGTTATCACTTATAACGTCTAAACATACCGCAATGTAGAAAATATGATAAAAACGGAGTCGCACAGATATAGAGAAGCATCTACTGGTTACCAGCGGGGAGGGGAAGAGGGCGGGGCAATACAGAGGTAGGGGAGTGGGAGGCATCCAGTGTTAGTTAAGTTGAAGATGAGCTTAGGGATGCATTGTACAACATGGGGAATAGAGCCAGGACTTTGTCATAAGTATAAATGGAATGCAAGCTTTAACAGTTGTATAATAAGAAAGAAAAGGAAAGATAGTGGGGGGAGGAAGGAGGGAAGAAAGGAAGGAAAAGAATGGCGTTTTTGGAGGTCCAAAAGCCAATATTGACTAGGCCCCTTTTGGCAAATGAATGTATTTCTTTTTTTTTTTTTTTTAATTAGTTCATAATTTTTTCACTATATTGTGGTTGTTTTTGCCATACATTGACATGAATCAACCATGGATGTACATGTGTTCCCCATCATGATCCCCCCTCCCACCTCACTCCCCATCCCATCCTTCTGTGTCAGCCCAGTGCACCAGCCCTGAGCACCCTGTCTTATGCATCGAACATGGACTTGCTATCCCTTTCACATATGATAATATACATGTTTCAATGCTATCCTCTCAGATCATCCCACACCCTCCACCTCCCACAGAGTCCAAAAGACTGTTCTGTATATCTGTGTGTCTTCTGCTGTCTCCCATATAGGGTTATCATCTCCATCTTCCTAAATTCAATATATACGCCTTAGTATAGTGTTTTTTTTTTTTTTTTTTCTTTCTGACTTACTTCACTCTGTATAATAGGCTCCAGTTTCATCCAACTCATTAGAATGGTTTCACATGCGTTCTTTTTAATGGCTGAGCAATATTTCATTGTGTCTATGTACCACAGCTTTCTTACCCATTTGTCTGCTGATGGACATCTAGGTTGCTTCCATGGCCTGTCTATTGTAAACAGTGCTGTGGTGAACATTGGGGCACATGTGTCTTTTTCACTTCTGGGTGAATCAGGATTTGAATGAGGAGAAACCATGATGACTGTTAGCCTGTTAGTGGTAAACCCTGCACATGAGTGTGGTTGAAGGACTGGGACCAAAGTTGGTGATGGTTGTTTCAAACCGTCTGAGAGTGCTCAGATAGACATGTGTGGTGCTGTCCTGCTGGGGGACATCTCTGGTTGCTCTGTTCTCACCAGCAACAGAGGACTTTCTTTCCTTCCTTTCATTTCCCTTGTTTCCCTTTCTGCCTCTTTCCTCCCTACCTGCCTTTCTTTCACAAACATTCAATGAGTTGTGCTGTGCTGTATTTCGTTGCTCAACCGGGTCCAACTCTTTGTGACCCCATGGTCTGTAGACCGCCAGGCTCCTCTGTCCATGGTGATTCTCCAGGCAGGCATACTGGAGCAGGCTGCCATTCCCCCCTCCACGGGGTCTTCCCAACCCAGGGATTGAATCCTGATCTCCCATGTTGCAGGTGGGTTTTTTTGTTTGTTTGTTTTGTTTTGTTTTGTTTTTACTGTCTAAGCCGTCAGGAAACCCTTAAAATGGGCTTCATCTGACACTATGGTTTTCATATCTATAAGATCAAATGGGGTCTGTTTTCGGTATTCCATATCTGTCCTTCCTTTTAGAACACACAAAACACAGTTATTCCAAGTATCTTAATGTCTCTGTCTGCAATTACTATAATCTATGCCACTTCTGCCTGTGTTTCAGTTCTCATGGGGTTTTTCTTACCTTCGTGAGATTTAATATGTTCTTACCGTGTTTGGGGCTAGTTCCATAGTCTTCTTATGAATTGGCTGCTCATGTCTGTGGACCTGCCAGCAAAATGAACAGGTCAAGGACGCAATCACCAGAGCACCTGAGAAACGAAAGACTCAGAAAGATGTGGTTGAGAGGGACGGAGTCAGCTTGTGACTGATTCCGACGACTTTATTGAGGGGTAACATACATATATGCTAACAGGTCTCACCAAATTTTAGATCAAAGACAGGCATACCTGCAGAACTCCAGACACTAGTTTTAGCTCAGGAGTTTTCTCTCAACTCTAGCAGAGTATGACACCAGCGTCTTATAATCAGTTAATGACTACCTAGACATAAACCATTCACAGGAGTCTGATAATCTTGTCAGAGTCAGGAGAATGGGCAAATGGTGGCTGCAGCAATTTCCTTGAGGGAGGTGAGAAAGGCCAATTTCCACTTTAATAAATCAGGGGTGGCGGGACAGAGAGGGTCCTTTTGATCCTTCTCAGGGCCAAGAAAAGACCTGAGCAGTCAGGCCGGCTCCCCACATCTCCCCATTTTCTTTTGACTAATGGCCATTTTATCTCCCTCAAGGGAAATGGCAGCGTTTGCAAACGGGAAAACATCAGCAATCTTTTATTTATCATCTCAGATATGCATTGACCAATGCAAGGGCCAAAACACAGCAATAACAATATGCGTATAATGATAAAAATTATAGATTTCCACCAATCACCATGAAACCAGGCAGATATCTGACTCCAGATGCTGGAGTCAGAAAAATCCATAGCAGCTACTTGTTGTTTCATATCTTCTAAAGCATCAGAAACATTTGAGGAATAATCAGGATTATATACACAACACTCCATTTTTATTAAGGCACATGTTCCCCCTTGAGAGGCTGTTAGAATATCCAGAGCCATACAGTTCTGTACAATGGTTTTTCTCATCTGTTTTTGTTCTTCATTAAGAGCCTCTAAAGCTCTTCTAGTATCTGTCAAAGCTTGTTTTGTAAAATTGTTCAAAGCCTCTATCCTGAGCATAATATCAGTGGCTCCTAAAGAGGGCACAAAAATTGAGGCTAAATAATCATACCAGTGAAAAACAGAGCATGACCACCGAGCTTTAACATAAGGTAAATTAACAGGTTGACTAATTTTTTGCTTATGAATTCTCCTAGGGGCAAACACAAACCCTAGGGTACATCTCCCCACCCATCCTCCAGGGAGCCAGGGCCAAAGGTTGTATCCACAAATCCATCGAGTGTTATTTGGGGCCACCCATCTTATACCAGGGCTATTTTCCCAATCTGTCACTGGCCATATAACAGACTTGTTGACAATAAACGTTACATGCATTACAGTCTTACATTTGTGGGTAGGCAATAGTCCCATATGTTTCATGTGATATCTTGGAAATTCCCGACCTCCAAATGTTGGCACATGAGTCTTTTGCTCCCAGCAAATGTCAGCAGGGGTCAGTAGCTGTCCTTTTTCAGGGGTCATCCAGAAATATTCATCCCAAACTTTGTAGTAGTTACCCTCAAATCGATTAAAATCATTAGGAGAAGAAACAGATCTATTTTTGTAATATCAGTACACATTAACAATTTCCTGATAACTTTGTGTTACATTAAAATAAAAAGAAGCAGTGTGTAAAGGATCAGAGCATGGAGAATCTACATCAAAATTAACTGTAATTAAGCTTTGATGTTTCTTCTGATATTCTTTAAAAAATCACATAAAGCCAAAGTTTTTTGGAAAGGGAAGCACCCACCAAGGCAATCTTTCGGTAACCGATAAAGGCATGCTTGTGCAGACCCAGCAGGCTGTTTCATTGTAAAAATCAGCATGAGAATGAGCCCAGGAAACGAAAGCATTGGCTTCAGCCTGAGGGAAGGCTTGATTCATTATCGCACATGCCAAAGCGAGGGCAATGTAAGCCAGTGCGTATCGTGGTTGAGCTGTCTCTGCAGCCATCCTCCTTGCTTGAAGAATAAACTCATGAATCTGCTGATTTGTCGGGAGAAGGTTCCTCTGCTGTAAAGTCAGCCGACCTAATTGCTGATTCAGTGATCTCCTCCGTCTGGCGTACCAGCCTTTCCGGGAGCCAGCACGGTTCTTCGGCATCCTGTGGAAAAACACATTCATGACCCCTCCCCCAAATTAACACTGGATCTGGGCCATGCCAGTTATTATTTAGCAGGTCCTTCCAGAAGACCATCGGCCTTTTGCTGGAAATCTGAGGGTCCCAAAATCTCTGCACGGCTGAATGTCCTTCTTTATCTAAAATTTAAAAATTTAAAATATATAAAGCGTGATTAGGTAATTTCTGGGTAGAAGTGGGTAGAGCTCCCCCCTCTGTATTTTTTGAAGCTGTAGTTTCAAAGTTTGATTAGCACGTTCCACGATGCCTTGACCCTGTGGATTATAAGGAATGCCTGTTTTTACGGTGATAGAAAAAGAGGAACAAAAATTTTTGAAGGCAGAGGAAACATAGCCGGGGCCATTATCAGTTTTTATAATCTTTGGCGTGCCTAAAATGGAAAAAGCATAAAGACAATGCGAGATAGAATGTTTTGCGGCTTCACCAGTCTGTAAGGATGCCACAATATATCCTGAAAAGGTGTCAATAGATACACGAATGTACTTTAATCGGCCAAAGGAAGGGACATGAGTGACAAGCATTTGACAAAGATGATTCGGTAGAAGCCCGCGAGGATTAACGCCAAGGTGTGGAACTGGGAGAAACTTAGGGCAAACAGAATAAGATTTAACAATTTGTCGTGCAGTCTCTCCAGGGATTTGAAACTGCAAATGACGAGTATTACTATTTTGGTGATGTAGTGCATGTGACTGTTGTGCTGCTTCCGCCTGTGAAAGAAAAACTCGAGTATGAGAATCAACTATTTGATTTCCCATAGACAGAGGTCCAGGAAGCCCAGTGTGGGCAAGTAAATGTCCAAAAAAGCAAGGTAAAGTGCGCTGTTGCAGCAGAGACTGAAATTAAGGTAACAAATGTTGAATGTTAGAATTCACAGTAGAAATAAAGGGAACGGTTTCTATATATTGCAAAGCATGAGCAATGTATTTGCTATCAGTAAACAAATTAAAAGACTGTGAGGAATATCATAAGCATACCTTATGAACGCCTGAAAGCTCTACTTCTTGAGCCGATGTATAGTTCGTCTGCCAGGAGAAAGGGGTATCATTAACCACAAAGGCAGAGGTTCCATTGGAGGATCCATCAGTAAAGATCATAAGAGCATCTTGAATAGGAACATTAGAAACATTCTTTGGAAAAATAAATGAATGCTGGCTGGCAAAAGGCAAAAGTTTATCAGAAGGTAAATGATTAATAATTTGACCTGTAAAGGAGGAAAAGACCAAAGCCCACGAGTCATTAAACTGAAAAGCCCATTCATGCTGTTCTTTGGTATAAGGCACATAAATGTAAGCAGGATCGGCTCCCAACATTTCTCTGGAAAGACGCCTTCCTTTGGCAATGAGGAGGCTAATGAAATTAAAAAAAGGAGTAAGAACTTTTGATGGCGATACAGGTAAAATGATCCACTGTAAGGGAGCATTTTGATATAACACTGCCGTTGGGGTATGTTTAGAGGGAAACACATATAGTCCCCACGGTTGAGAAAAATCACAGTAGGTAACAAAATGCTGAGAGAGGCCCTGTTTAACTAGGGCCAGAGCAGATCGCCCCACATTGATTAGTATTTTAGGGGAAGAAGGGTCAGTGGATCCTTTCAAAATATCAAACAAAGGCTTCAATTCTCCAGTAGTCAATTTTAGATAGGGACAGATCCAATTTATGTCCCCTAATAATTTCTGAAAATCATTTAAAGTCTTCAGATTATCTTTTCGAATCTGAAGTTTCTGCGCTTGAAAGGTCTCTCTAGTCTAAACCCGAAATCAGAAAATGACGGGTAACGTTGTATTTATTCAGAAGCAATTTGCAATCCAAATTTAGTTAATTGAAGCAACAACAGGTCATACGCTTGCAAAAGAATACCCTCTATACAATGAGCAAGTAAAATGTCATCCATATAATGAACTAAATAAACTTCAGTAAAGGCCAGTGATACATCTTTCTTATAAAGTGTTGGCTCGTGCCTCTTGTCCATTTTTCTATAAGGTTTTAAGATCTTCTAACAATTCTAAGAGTCATCTTTTGGGTTTCCCTACAGTGTGCATTTTCTACATCTTAAAATGTTCAGCAGTGTGATGGACCCTGGGTGAGTAAGCAAGAAGTGGACACCAGGATGTTAACTCTTCACAGGAAAGCCAGGAAGACCCAATAAGCCAAAAAACTGTCCCCAGGTGTACAACTCAAGCTGGTTGACACTACGAGTCAATTGGAAAAACAAGGACTGAGAACGAGCACACAATCCAATCCCCTTTCCAGCAGAGCCATCCAGCTCAATGAGAGACCATGGGAACTAGATGCACAGGACAGGATGACTCAGTGTTTCCTCCAAGAAATTGGAAGTTTGTGGCAGCTGCTCATGGAAATGAGTTCCACCATGGTTTTTGTGGTGAGGTAAGTTCCAAGGGAGCTTCGAGCAAGAAAATAAGATGAGAAAAGAGATTTCTGAGGGCACGTGTTGAGAAGACCTTTGCACACAAGGCTCACACAGCTCTGGGCAAGCTCCACCCCTTGCTGGGAATACTAATCAGCTGGAGGTGGTCATTTCCTGCATGGGATCCCCCAGCACAACTTGAAACATGCATTTCTCTGCCCCTTCCCCATCACCCTGTTCAATACCCAGCCTGGGTATTACCCATAGCTAGGTGATGATGAGTCCAAGACTTGAAACGAGAAAGCTACGTATGGAGCAAGGGCAAGTGTATTGACTGCATTCTCACAGCCTGAAGACAAGGGTTTCTGGCTGGAGGCCAGAAAACGGAGGCGAGCTCCGGGAACATTGAGACAAGGAGCCGGGATGGAAAGGTTTCTGTCGGCTGGCCCAGAATTCAATGGGCTTCAAGGTGCATTAAGACCACATTGCAGGAGGAATGTGAAATGATTCTCGTTTCCACAGACACTTAAATACAACCGAGATGTCATGGATGGAGTTTAGGGAAGATATGAAAAGCTAGATAATGGTGAAAGCTGAGAGAGAACAGAATGACTGCCCTAGGAGTTAGGCTGTGGGGCAAGGTTTGGAGGAGATGCACTCTGCCTGCTGTGTGACCCATCAGAGTTGACATAGAGCTGAGGGTGTCAGGTGCGTTTGGAGGCGTCTTTAGGGCATATCTAATGCCTCACTTCTCCCAGCAAATCATCTGAATTGCTCCCCATCCTCCACTAGACATGTCAGGATGGGGCTTTGTAATGTCAAAGCTCACCTAGGGCCACCATTGGCTGGGGAAGTGACTTGCTGACCTCATAAAGCATATGATTGAGGCTCCATGGGGACGGGTATACATCGGGATACTCAGGGGCTCTGAGTAGACCATTGTGAGTCCTCCAAATGACTGAGGTGATTGGGAAGCCACAAGGCTCCAGAGGAGTTATGGAACACCCACCTCCTGTTACCCAGGAGAAGATGAAGACCTCCTATCAATTGAGGTCTAGAAAAACTGTCAAGGTGAACTGAACCCAGCCAAACTCCTCTTGCCCATCGACCCCACCCCAAAAGAACCCCGTAACTGTCCTTGCCTGGCACATAACCCTTCTCTGCCCACACACATTCTCCTGAAGCCATCATTCCTACATGTCTTCACACTCTTCCCTAAAGCAGTGCCAATCTTTGCTCCCTCTCTTATTTTCTCCAGGTGGCCAGGGTAACCGTGAGGGTGAATAATCACATTTGGGCAAAGCTGCCCAATTAAACTTTCCAGAAAACTCCCACCACAAAAAAAGCTTTAGAAAATCAGGTGCTCAAAGCTCTGCAGCCAGAGTTCCAAGGCGAATGAACAGCTGAATTGGAAGGAACCAGAGGAGGTCCCAGAGACCATGGAGACCCCTGCATTTCCAGCTAATCAGTAGGAACCATAGGAGGTCCCAGAGACCATGAAGACCCCTGACATTCCAGCTAATTAGAACGAACCAGAGGAGTTCCCAGAGACCATTGAGACCTCTACATTCCAGCTGGATTAGTGGACAGCCAGTGATTTCAGTACATGGCCAGAGACCTCAGAAATGCTCAGGGGTCTCGCCGCTGAGTACTGGCCAACAGTACAGATACTGAATATTATAGCAACTGGATACAATAATAATGAAAATAAAATAAATTCAACCTGATGTGAAATTCTGTTTGTCTCTGAGTTCCCTGATAGTGGGGTACAGAGAGGGCAGGGAAGGGATAAGTGTGTGAGGAGGGAGGGAGATGACTTCCGTGGAGTTGGAGATGGCTCCAGAAGGGCCAGGTTGCCAGAAAGTAGGGGAAGCCCTGGTTCCAGACTGAGCTTCAAAGACACACTTTCCATGGGAGAAGAGGAAGAGGACTTGGTGTTTCTCTGTGTGAGTGCAGAGATGGACACTTAGCTGGGGAGCTGTGTCATGTGTGATGGGGGTAGTGCCGTTTGTTAAAAAGGCATACAGAGGAGCTGCCACATCAAAAGAATGGAATATTGGCATTTGCAGCAACATGGAAGGTAGAATATTGAGTAAACTAACTCAGACAGAGGTAGACAAATAGTGTATGATATCACTTATAGATGTTCTGCCCGTAGTCCGGATCCCTGATCGGGAAAGGAGACTCCTCGAGACAATGCAACTTCCAATAGGGTAATTTATTACTGACTCGAGCCAGGGCCTTCCCCCCTCACCAAGCGTGTGAGGACGGAAAGGCCCCGAGCCCCATTTCTCTGGGGTATTTACTGGGTACAATTGGGTAGCTGGCTCAAGCGGATTGGTTACACAGTTGCAAGGAAATTTTTGTGTGCCCAATCCTTGTGGGCTTTCAGCTTTCCCCTGAGAGGTTCCCTTTTCCTTGCTAGGCATATGTTGATTGGCTCGCTCTAGGTGGCCTGATAATTATGTTACTCTGGGAAACCAGGCCTACTCCTAATCTAGGCTGCCTGTCATGGCGTCCATGACAGACTCACATTTCCGCCCTGTCTTTGTACTTTTTGGACAGGAATCTTTCTCTCTACCCTGTGAAATTGGCTGATATTGTTGTCTCAATATCACAATTTGGATGGTATATAGGCACTCTCTAATAAATGAGACCCGATGGTTTAAAATGCATAGACCAAAGGTCAGTAACAATATTAATATTATGAGTGGACCCAGGAGGGTGGAAATCAAAGTGGTCAACCAGGAGGAGCGCTGAAACCAAGATTCAAACCAGCCTTGTTGGGCTTGTCATTCTCTCTTCCGCTGGGCTAGTCTCTCTCTTACTTTCTGGAGAGATTTTTGTACCACCCCTGAATGGTCGATATAGAAACAACATTCTTCTCCCAGTGCTGCACATAATCCTTTTTGTTGCAGAAACAATAAATCGAATCCTCTCTTATTCTGTAACACTACTTCAGCCAAGGAGCTCAATATCTCCATCTATTGCAGCCCTTAGTTGATTATACTATTTATCTTGCAACATTAAGGCTGCAATCTCACTTCCCGTTTTTATAGCACCCAACAGGACTGCCAAAGTCAGGGCAGGGATTGGTTCTCATTTTACCCTATATTGACCCGATGGGTCTAACCTAGGTTGCAGCCCTTCCTTTGAGTAATAGTTTAGCCAGGGGATCAGGTGGACTAGGACACAGAAATCTTGGGACACATTAAGTGCTACCTTATGGACACACAGGGTTAGGCCGGTGGAGCAAGAATACCACCCGTTTTCTGGCGGAAGTACCCACTGGTGAGTAGAATTGGGGAGGCTAGTCCTAGGGACTGAATTATTATCACCTAGGTGTTGATAAGTCTTAGGGATAGTTCCTATTCAGGTGCCTATGCCCGTAATGGAGCCTACTGTCAACCAGCCTGACCCAGATTGTTGCTGCTGTCTGCCGGCCGAGACACATTATAGCAAAGCCAGAAACCGTTTGTTAAGTCCGGATGAGAGGCATCTGGGGTGAGATAGGCCACAGTGATCATTTTCATAAGGGGGTCTGTTGGTAGGGACATGTTAACCCTGGGGGGTCCCACGGTGCTTGGAGTCGATCTATTAGGGAGTCTTTGGGGTTGTTGTGTCACCTGGTTTGGTCCTAAGGCTACTTTGGGTGCCAAATAGAGCGGTCCCTGTTTTAACTTAAGCTCAAATGGGAATCCTGTGTCATAGCCAGTCTTGTAAAGACAGAGGCCCCAACCTCGGCCAACATCCCACCTGGTAAATTTTTTTCCTTTGTCTGTGAATTTGATCTGGAATGGGAAACATTGCCCAGGACTCTCTTAGTTGTACATTTCTGGGAATTCAGGGGTGAGTTTACCTGAATGGGGTCCTTGTCAGAGTTAGTGAGCCAATGGACTATTTCCACGCTTTCGCAACCCCCAGTGGCGCAATAACAAGAGTCAACTCCCCCATATTTTTCAATTTGGTTCTGATCCCTTCCTCCCCCCGGGCAGACATAGAAAGGCACCTGTTCATAGTACTGTGGGCCTTTTCGCTCACAGTTACGGGTGAACAGACTGAATGAGCTGTGGGCAAAGAACTTGGTCAGTTGGTGGGGACCAAACGCATTACCGTCAGCTGCCAGCACGCACAAATCAAAGGTCAGTACTGGCCACCATGTCCCTTTGGGGGCCACGTTGGAGCTCGAATTAAGCACTTCTCCAGTCTCAGGATTGTAGATCACCCAAGTAAGGTTAGCTGGCTGATGGGGGTTGTTTCTGGTTGGTCCTGGGCCAATGAAAACTGTTATCAGCAAGAGAGTTAAGAGGGCTCCCGTCGTACGAGATTCAGTTTCAAATGATTTGATGGGTGAGGTCTTGCCTCCCATTCTGCTTGCACTTTCTCTTGTTCTTCAGGGGTGGCTTGCCTCACGTGAATGTAGTGAACCCAGGGCCGGATCCTGTCGACCTTAACAGCAGTAGGAGTGGTAAGGAGAACAACATAAGGGCCATTTCATCTAGGTTCTAATGCTTTAGATTGGTGTCGTTTTACCCAAACCCAATCACCCGGGCCAATATTATGTGAGGGGATGGTCCCCTTACTTGGACCCTCATGTATCTCTTGAATTAATTTCCAAACATGGCTATGCACCTTACTTAATGTCATCAGTGTTTGACGGAATCGTCCCACGGTAGGGGGTGGTAGGCATTTTTCCTCGAATATAGGACACAAAGGAGGGGGTCTTCTATACAGAATCTCAAAAGGGGTAAGATTCAGCTTATAAGGGGTGTTACGCGCTCAAAAGAGCATGAAGGGAAGGAGGGTCACCCAGTCCCCGCCAGTCTCTATTGCCAACTTTGTCAAAGTTTTTTTTAGGGTCCGATTCATTCTCTCAACCTGTCCCGAGCTCTGGGGTTTATATTCACCATGTAACTTCCATTTTGCCCCCCCTTGTACAATCTAGCTCACAAAGGCAGGTCCGTTATCAGAGTCCATAGTCACTGGCAGCCCGTACCTAGGCACTATCTCTTCTAAGATCTTTTTAGCAATCACTTTTGCTGTCTCTCCCTTAGTGGGGAAGGCTTCTACCCACCCCGAGAAAGTATCTACCAGAACCAAGAGATAGTGATAATTGCCTGGTGTTACCTCAGTGAAATCTATCTCTCAGTGTTGCCCTGGCTCTTTCCCTCGGCACCTCGTTCCAGTGTGCTGCCTTTTCTCCATTTCATCAGCTGGCACGCTTTGCAAGCCTGGATTATCTCTCATAGAGTTGCATTTTGTCGAGGGAACCTCAGGCAGGCCGTCTGGAGAAGTGTCAAGGTCTTTTTTCCCCCAAGTGTGTAGTTGTCTGCAGATGTTCACATAGGTGATGAACCACCATGGCAGGCAATATCAGGTTGTTGTTTTGATCTCAGTACCATCCATCTTTGTCATCCTTCTGGAAGGTGGTATCCTCGTTAATCCAAACGCGGTCAGGGAGGGAATAGTCGGGGTCTGGCAGCAGAGTCCCCATACGAGGAGGTGGAAGTCCCATGGCTAATATGGGGGCGGCATAGTCCCAGCTGGCTGCTTCTCGAGCGGCCGCATCAGCAGCCCGATTGCCCCGTGTCCTAGGGTCTTTTCCTTTCTGGTGACCGGGGACATGTACAATGGTTACTGCCTGGGGCAGTTGAACAGCTTTCAGGAGCCTACAGATCTCGGGCAAATTCTTGACTTCTTTTCCCTCCGCTGTTCTAAATCCCCTTTCCTGGTTTATCGGACCTTGAATATGGACAGTGCTAAAAGCATATCGGCTGTCCGTAAAAATGGTGACTCTCTTCCCTTTTGCTTGTTCCAGAGCCTGTATTAGGGCAATCCATTTTGCTTTTTGGGCAGACGTGTTTGGGGGAAGTGTCTCAGCCCATACTGTCTGTCCTGAATCATTAACTACAGCGGCTCCTGCCTTACTTTGTCCATCTTTTACATAGCTGCTCTCATCAGTGAAGCATACTAGCTCACTGTTGTTTAGTGACACATCAGTTAAGTCTTTTTGAGCCGCCAGGGCCTCAGCCAGTATCTCACTGCAATCATGGAGAGGGCGGTCCTTCTCTGGGTTAGGTAGAAGCGTGGCTGGATTCAGGAAGCAAGGGGTCTGAAAATGCACCCGTGGGACATCAAGCATCAGGGCCTGGTAATGTGTCAAATGGGCATTGGAGATTCACTTACCCGGCGGCTGCTTTAAAACCCCTTCGATGGCGTGGGGGGTGTCAACCCAGAGTTGCTGTTCATACATCAACTTGTCGGCGTCACGTACCAGCAGGGCAGTGGCTGCAATGATGCGGAGGCAAGGGTCCACCCAGAGACCACCGGGTCTAATCGCATTGAATGGTATGCCACCGGCTGCTTCCATGGTCCCCATTGTTGCATCAAGACCCCCTTTCCTATTCCTTGCTTTTCATCTACAAACAGCTGGAATGGCTTCTTTGGGTTAGACAGGCCAAGGGCTGGGGCTTTTAGTAGGGCCCGTCTGAGTGTCTGGAAAGCCTGTTTCATTGGCTCAGTCCAAGTCCAGTCTGGGGTCTCTCTATTATTAAATTCCTTTTCAGCTGCTTTCAGTAAGTCTTGTATTGTCTGTTCTCTTAACCCCTCGCTCTTTTGTAATTTTCTCTTACTATCTGGTGCTGCCTGATTCACAAATGCTAGTAGAACTGCAGCGTGTGATTCCTCAGCCTGTGGGTCTATAGTTTTATATTGCCTAAAGGCTTCCATTAACCACTCTAGGAAGGCTGATGGGCTCTCAGTGAGCTCTTGCCTTACTAAATTTACCTTTGCCAAATGTGTTGGCTTCCTGGCTGCGGCCCGCAGGCCAGCCATTAGAGTCTTGTGGTATACTCGGAGACGCTCCCTACCTTCCACTCCTTTCAAAATCCCAGTTAGGCCGCAACAGAAAAAACCCCTCGTCTGCTAGGTGATGCTGGGTGGTTGGTCTCCCGTCGACCCCCGGGACCCATTTCCGCGCCTCTGCCAGGACTCGCTCCCGTTCTTCTGTGGTGAAAAGCACCTGCAATAGCTGCTGGCAATCATCCCAGGTGGGCTTATGAGTGAACAAAATGGAATCTAAGAGGTCAATGAGGGCTTGGGGTTTCTCCAAAAAAGTAGGATTTTGGGTTTTCCAATTATACAGATCACTCGTGGAAAAGGGCCAGTACTGATAGGTTCCTTCTCGGTCCGGGTTAGCTGGTCCCACTTGGACGGGGAGTGCCTGTACAGTAGATGAAGTTAACTCTGGGTCCCCATGATCTTGCTCACCCCTATTTCCTCTATTTCTTCTCCGGGGTCTGGGTTCCCTTATCCTTTCTGATCCATGGGGTGGGGGTGGGGGGGGGCTCTTCCCCCGGGGGAACCAGCAACAGAGGAGGGGCATATGGTGGGGTCCTAATTTCCGTCTCTAAGTCAATCAGGTTCGGGTACGAGGATTCCTGCAAGACTGGTTTTGGGCCCTTGTTCTTCTCGGCTTCTTCTGGGGGAGTGGGGGTTTCCATAACCAGGGCTTGTACATTAGGAGAATCAGGGGGTTTGTGAACAAAAGGTTTTAACCATTTGGGCGGATTTTTGACTAGATCTTGCCAGACCATAACATATGGGACTTGGCCCGGGTGGCCCCAGGGATCAGGAGCCATAATTTTCTCTTTTACCGCCTGAATAATAGAAGGTTGAAAAGTTCCCTCTGGAGGCCATCCGACTTGGAAGGTGGGCCACTCTGCAGAGCAAAAGGTCATTAATTTACTCTTTGTAACCAGGAGCGACAGATCATATGCTCTAGCCCTGACATCTGAGAAACGATCAGTCATGAGAGAGAGTGGGGTAGATTTTCCTTGCCCCATAGCAAGAGTCAGAAGAAGGTCACCGAGAATTACCACCAAAAAATCCTATCGGGAGTGGTGGCGGCCAGGAGGTTGGGCTTGTGGTATGCTTCTTGGAACTATTTGAGTGCCTTAGTCGTTGCACAGAAGTTTTCTTGTTGGGGGCTGGCACCCTAAGGGTTTTTAGTCCGTTCTGTGACCCTCTTATCCTTTTATGGGAGTCTTCCAGTGGCAGGCACCCTATTGGCTCTTAAGTGCCTGTCCCGTGCCCACACAGATGGGTTTTTATTTGGCCAGATTCTCGGTTTAGAATACGAGAAAAAAGAAAAGAGTTTCACCCTCTCGGGCTCCTGTTACTGGGGCTGACTTGTTGGGAGGCCTTCAGAATCCGCCAGAGAGTATCCCTGGCCAGGACTCGTCAGTTGCCCTGACAACTGTCTGCCTGTTCACTGAAACTCTCAGAAACAGAAATGAGGCTCCAAGGCTTTATAGGAGGAAATAGACAACGATACACCAGAGAACAATGAGACTGGAGACAATGCCGGCAGTTATACAGACTCAAAAGGGAGTAGAAAAACACATAGACAGACACACATTGGCTGACAACCCAGACCTGGGGGGTGGGACCCCCTGAGTCTCCCTATCCTCTGGAACAAGGGTCACATTACCGAATGGCGTCCACTGTTCCCCAGATCCGGGCTTAGGAGAGGAGGTCTCTTTCATGCAGAGCCCACTGTTTTCCAGTGTGCTCACTGGTCTCGGCCTCACACTGGCCGGAACTGCGAAACCTTTCCCTCATGGAAAGCTTTCCCTCACGCTAGACACCTTCCTGCCTTTTAGCAGGACCTCGGATTTACACTGGACTTTTCCAGACCTGTCTGCTATTACCTGTCTTTTTCCCCTTTGTTCCAAAGAGAGTTCTTCCCCGGTCAAGGGATCCAGACGAGCCCCCAAATGTTCTGCCCATAGTCCGGATCGCTAATCGGGAAAGAAGACTCCTTGAGACAATGCAACTTGCAACAGGGGAATTTTTTACTGACTCGAGCCAGGGCCTCCCGCCCTGACTAAGGGTGTGAGGATGAAGAGGACCTGAGCCCCAGTTCTCTCGGGTATTTATTGGGTACGATCGGGCAGTTGGCCCAAGCGGATTGGTTACACAATTGCAAGGTAAATTTTGTTGGCCCAATCCTAGTGGGCTTTCAGCTTTCCCCTGATATGTTCCTTTTTTCTTGCTAGACACATGTTGATTGGATGGCTCTAGGTGGCCTGATAATTATGTTCCTCCAAGAAACCAGGCCTACTCCTAATCTAGGCTGCCTGTCAAGGTGTTAGCAGTGACAGCCTCAGAATAGAATCTAAACATACCGTAAAGTAGAGAATATGATAAAAATGGAGACTGACAGATATAGAGAAGCATCTACTGGTTACCAGCGGGGACAAAAAGAGGGAAGGGCATTATAGAGGTGGGGGAGTGGGAGGCACACAGTGTTAGTTAGGTGGAAGATGAGCTCAGGGATGCATTGAACAACATGGGGAATAGAGCCAGGACATTGTCATAACTATAAATGGAAAGCAAGCTTTAACAGTTGTATAATAAGAAAAAAAGGAAAGAAAGAGGGGGGAGGAAGGAGGGAAGAAAGGGAGGAAAAGAATGGCGTTTTTGGAGGTCCAAAAGTCAATACTGATTAGGCCTTTTAGGACAAAGGAATGTATTTTATTTTATTTTATTTTATTTATATTAACTGCTAGGTAATTACTTTACAATATTGTGTGTGTGTGTGGGGGGGGGGGGGGTTGCCATACATTGACATGAATCAGCCATGGGTGTACATGTGTTCCCCATCCTGATACCCACTCCCACCTCCCTCCCCATCCCATCCCTCTGGGTCAGCCCAGTGCACCAGCTTGGGAACCCTGTCTTATGCATCAAACATGGGCTGGCTATCCTTTTCAAATATGATAATATACATGTTTCAATGCTATTCTCTCAGATAATCCCACCCTCGTCGTCTCCCAAAGAGTCCAAAAGACTGTTCTGTAAATCTGTGTCTCTTTTGCTATCTCCCATATAGGGTTATCATCTCCGTATTCCTAAATTCAATCTACTTGCCTTAGTATAGTGTATGGGTGTTTTTCTTTCTGACTTACTTCACTCTGTATAATAGGCTCCAGGTTCATCGACCTCATTAGAATGGATTCACATGTGTTCTTTTTAATGGCTGAGTAATATACCGTTGTGTCTCTGTACCACAGCTTTCTTACCCATTTGTCTGCTGAAGGACATCTAGGTTGCTTCCATGTCCTGGCTATTGTAAACAGTGCTGTGATGAACATTGGGGCACACGTGTCTTTTTCACTTTTGGGTGAATACCGATTTGAATACAAGAAAACACGATGACTACTAGGCTTTTAGTAGTAAACCCTGCACATGACTTTGGTTGAAGGAGTGGGACCAAAGTTGGAGATGGTTATTTCAAACCAGCTGAAAGTGTTCAGATGGACATGTAGGGTGCTGTCCTGCTGGGGAACATCACTGGCTGCTCTGTTCTCACCAGCAAGAGAGGATTTTCTTTCCTTCCTTTCATTTCCCTTGTTTCCCTTTCTCCCTCTTTCTCCCTACCTGAATTCCTTTCCAAAACATTCAATGTGCTGTGCTGTGTTGTGCTTCATTGCTCAGTCTTGTCCAACTCTTTTTGGCCCCATGGAAAGTAAACCGCCAGGCTCTTCTGTACATGGGGGTCTCCAGGCAAGCATACTGGAGCAGGCTGCCATTCTCCCTCCAGGGGATCCACCCAACCCAGGGATTGAATCCCCTCCTCCCATGTTGTAGGGGTTTTTTTTCTTTTCTTTTTTTTTTTTACTGTCTGAGCAATCAGGATACCCTTAAAATGGGCTTCATCTGACACTATGTTTTTCATACCTGTAAGATAAAATGGGGTCTGTTTTAGGATTACCATGACTCTCTTTACTTTTAGAACACACAAAACAAAGTTATTCCAAGTATCTTAATGTCTCTGTTTGCAATTATTAAAATCTACGCCCCTTCTGCTTGCCTTTCAGGTCTCAAGGAAATTTTAGTATGATTTTTCCTACCTACGTGAGATTTAATATGTTCCTAACGTGGTTCGGGGCTAGTTCCATACTCTTCTTGTGAATTGGCCGCTCATGTCTTTAACCATGTCTTCATAAATTTAAAGACCCGCGATACATCTTTCTTACAAATTGTTGGCTCATTCCATGGCGCTTTTTTCTATCAGGATTTAAGTATTTCTAAAAATTCAAAGAGTCATCTTTGGGTTTGTTTACGGCATGATTTTCCTACCTCTTAAAATCTTCAGCAGTGTGATGGATACTGGGTGAGTAAGCAACAAGTGGACACCAGGAAGTGAAATATTCACAGGAAACCCAGGAAGACCCACTAAGCCAACAAACTGTCCCGAGGGGTGCAGCTCAGGGTGGTTGACCCTACGAGTCAATTGGAAAAACGAGGACTGAGGTGGAGCACACAATCCATTCCCCTTTCCTCCAAAGCCAACCCACTCAATGAGAGACCATGGGAACTAGATGCACAGGACAGGATGATTCAGTGTTTCATTCAACAAGATGGACGCTTGTGGCAGCTGATCATGGAAATTAATTCCACCATGATTTTGGCTGTGAGATAAGCTCCAAGGGAGCCTCCACCAAGAAAACAAGATGAGAAAAGAGATTTGTGAGGGCATGTGTTGAGAAGACCTTTGCACACAAGGCTCACACAGGTCTGGGCAAGCTCCAACCCTTGCTGGGAATACTAATCAGCCGCAGGTGGACATTTCATGCATGGGATCCCCCAGAACAACCTGAACTGTTTGTTTCTCTGCCCCTTCACCATCACCCTGTTCAAACCCAAGCCTGGCTAGTACTCATAGTGAGGTGACCCTGCGTCCTAGACTTGAACCGAGACAGCTCCGTGTGGAGCAAGGTCAAATGTATTGACTGCATTCTCACAGCCTGAAGACAAGGGTTTCCGACTGGAGACCAGAAAATGGAGGCGAGCTCCGGGAACACTGACACAAGGAGGCGGGAAGGAAAGGTTTCTGTCAGCTGGCCCAGAATTCAATCGGCTTCAAGGTGCATTAAGACCACATTGCAGGACGAACGAGAAATGATTCTCACTTCCACAGACACTTAAACACATCCTAGTTGTCAAGGAGGGAGTTTAGGCAAGATATGAAAATGTAGATAATGGTGAAAGTTGAAAGAGAACAGAATGAATGTCCGAGGAGTGTGGCTGGGGCGCAAGTTTGAGTGGAGATATACCCTGCCTGCTGTGTGAACCATCAGAGTTGACATAGAGGTGAGGGTGGCAGATGAGCTCGGAGGCGTCTTTAGGGCATTACTAATGCCTCATTTCTCCCAGCAAATGATCTGAATTGTTCCCCATCCTCTGCTAGACATGTCAGGATGGCGCTTTGTGATGTCAAAGCTCACCCAGGGCCACCATTGGCTGGGGAATAGACTTGCTGACCTCATAAAACATGAGGGTGAGGCTCCATGGGGACGGGTATATATAGGAGTGCTCAGGGGCTCTGAGCAGACCGCTGGGAGTCCTCCAAACGACTGAGGTGACTGGGAAGCCACAAGGCTCCAGAGTAGTTATGGAACACGCACCTTCTGTTACCCAGGAGAAGATGAAGACCTCCTATCAATTGAGGTCCAGAAAAAAATGTCAAGGTGAACTGAACCTAGCCAAACTCCCCTTGCTCATTGACCCCACCCCAGAAGACACCATACCCTGTCCTTGCCTGGCACATAACCCTTCTCTGCCCATACCCCTTCTACTGAAGCCATCATTCCCACCTGTCTTCACACTCTTCCCTAAACCAGTGCCATTCTTGTTCCCTGTCTTGTTTTCTCCAGGTGGCCAGGTTAACCGTGAGGGTGAATAATCCCATTCCGGCAAAGCTGCCCAAGAAATCTCTGAAACTCCCACCACAAAAAAGCTTAAGAAAATCAGAAGTTCAAAGCTCTGTAGCCAGAGTTCCAATGCGAATGAACAGCTGAATCAGAAGGAAACAGAGGAGGTCCCAGAGACCATGGAGACCCCTGCCATTCCAGGTAATCAGACGGAACCAGTGGAGTTCCCAGATACCATGGAGACCCCTGCCATTCCAGCTAATCAGAATGAATCAGAGGGTGTCCCAGAGACCATGGAGACCCCCGCCATTCCGGCTGGACCAGTGGACAAGCAGTGACTTTGGGACATGGTGAAACACCTCAGAAATGCTTCGGGGTCTGGGTGCTGCTTATTGGTCAAAAGTACAGATGTAGAATATTATAGCCAGGGCATACACAAATAACGAAAACACAATAAAATCAAGCTAATGTGAAATTATGTTTGTCTCTGAGTTCTCTGATAGTGGGGGGAAGAGAGGGCAGGGAAGGGATAAGTGTGTAGGGGGGAGGGAGATGGCTTCTGTGGAGTTGGAGACAGGACCAGAAGGTCCAGGTTGCCAAAAAGTAGGGAGAAGAACTGGTTTCAGACTGAGCTTCAAAGACACACTTCACGTGGGAGAAGAGGAAGAGGACTTGGAGTTTCTCTGTGTGAATGCAGAGATGGACACTTACCTGGGGAGCTGTGTCGTGTGTGTGGGGGCAGGGCTGTTTATTCAAAAGGCAAAGAGTGGAGCTGCCCCATCAAAAGAATTGAATATTGACATTTGCGGTAACATGGAAGGTATAATATTGAGTAAAATATCTCAGACAGAGATTGACAAATACTGTATGATATCACATATACAATGTAAGCATACCACAAAGTAGAAAATATGATAATAATGGATGTGCACAAGTATAGAGAAGCATCTACTGGTTACCAGAGACGAGGGGCAGAGGGCAGGTCAATAGAAAGGTTGGGGAGTGGGAGGCACGAATTGATATTTAGGTGGAAGATGAGCTCGGGGATGCATTGTAAAACATGGGGAATAGAGCCAAGACATTGTCATAACTATAAATGGAAAGCAAGCTTTAACAGTTGTATTATCAGAAAGAAAAGGAAAGAAAGTGGGGGGAGCAATGAGGGAAGAAAGAAGAAAAAGAAGGGCGTTTTTGGAGGTCAAAAAGTCAATACTCATTAGGCCCTTTTTATCAAAGGATTCTATTTTATTTTACTTATTTTAATTGGTGTGTATTTTCTTTACAATATTGTGGTGGTTTTTGCCATACATTGACATGAATCAGCCATGGGAGTACATGTATTCCCCATCCTGATTCCCCCTCACATCTTCCTCCCAATCAAATCCTTGTGGGTCAGCCCAGTGAACCAGTCCAGTGCACCATGTCTTATGCATTGAATATAGACTGGCTATCCCTTTCACATATGATAATATACATGTTTAAGTGCTATTCTCTCAGATCATCCCACTCTCGCCGTCTCCCACAGAGTCCTAAAGACTGTTCTGTATATCTGTGTCTCTTTTGCTGTCTCCCATTTAGGGTTATCATCTCCAACTTCCTCAATTCAATATACATGCCTTAGTATAGTGTATTGCTGCTTCTCTTTCTGACTTACTTCACTCTGTATAGTAGGCTTCAGTTTCATCCACCTCATTCGAATAGAATCACATATGTTCTTTGTAATGGCTGAGCAATATTCCATTGTGTCTATGTACCACAGCTTTCTTACCCATTTGTCTGCTGATGGACATCTAGGTTACTTCCATGCCCTGGTTATTGTAAACAGTGCTGTGATGAACATTGGGGCACAAGTGTCTTTTTCACTTCTGGGTGAATCAGGATTGAATGAGGAGAAACCATGATGACTATTAGTCTGTTAGTAGTAAACCCTGCACATGGGTTTGGTTGAAGGATTGGGACCAAAGTTGGAGATGGTTGTTTCAAACAGGCTGAGAGTGCTCAGGTGGACATGAGTGGTGCTGTCCTGCTGGGGGACATCTGTGGTTGCTCTGTTCTCACGAGCAATGGAGGATTTTCTTTCCTTCCTTTCATTTCCCTTGTTTCCCTTTCTCCCTCTTTCATCCCTACCTGTCTCTCTTTAACAAATATTCAATGTGCTGCTCTGTGCTGTGCTTCGTTGTTCAGCCATGTCCAACTCTTTGTGACCCCGTGGACTTTAGCCCGCCAGGCTCCTCTGTCCATGGGGATTCTCCAGGCAAGCATACTGGAGCAGGCTGCCATTCCCCACTCCAGGGGACCGTCCCAACCCAGGGATTGAATCCAGGTCTCCCATGTTGCAGGTGTTTTTTTTTTTTTTTTTTTTTTATTGCTATCTGAACAATCAGGAAACCCTTAAAATGAGCTTCATCTGATACTATGTTTTTCATATCTGTAAGATCCAATGGCGTCTATTTTATGATATCCATGACTCTCCTTATTTTTAGAACACACAAAACACATTTATTCCAAGTATCCTAATGTCCCTGTCTGCGATTACTAATATCTATGCCACTACTGCCTGAGTTTCAGTTCTCAAGGGAAATTTAGTATGATTTTTCTTACCTTCTTTAGATTTAGTATGTGCTTAATGTGGTTCTGGGCTAGTTCCATACTCTTCTTGTGAATTGGCTGCTCATGTCTTTAAACAATTCTTTGTAAATTTAAAGGCCAGTGATACATCTTTCTTATAAACTGTTAGCTCGTGCATCTTGCCCGTTTTTCTATCCGGTTTTAAGATCTTCTAAAAATTCTAAGAGTCATATTTTGGGTTTATTTACAGCATGCTTTTTCTACCTCTTAGAATGTTCAGCAGTGTGATGGACCCTGGGTGAGTAAGCAACAAATGGACAGCAGGATGTGAACACTTCCGAGGAAACCCAAGAAGACCCACTAAGCCAAAAAACTGTCCCCAGGGGTGCACCTCAGGATGGTTGATGCTACGAGTCAATTGGAAAAAAGAGGACTAAGGTGGAGCACACAATCCATTCCCCTTTGCGTCAAAGCCAACCAGCTCAATGAGAGACCATGGGAACTAGATGCACAGGACAGGATGACTCAGTGTTTCGTCCAAGAAGCCGGAAGCTTCTGACAGCTGCTCATGGAAATGAATTCCACCTTGGTTTTGTCTGTGAGGTAAGCTCCAAGGGAGCATCCAGCAAGAAAACAAGATGAGCAAAGAGATTTGTGAGGGCACGTGTTGAGAAGACCTTTGCTCACAAAGCTCACACAGCTATGGGCAAGCTCGATCCTTTGCTGGGAATACGAATCAGCCGCAGGTGGGCATTTCCAGCATGGGATCCCCCAGCACAACCTGAAACATGCCTTTCTCTGCCCCTTCCCAATCATCCTGTTCAAACCCAAGCCTGGGTAGTACTCATAGTGAAGTGACCCTGAATCCTAAACTTGAAATCAGGCAGCTCCATGTGGAGCAAGGGCAAGTGTATTCACTGCATTCTCACAGCCTGAAGACAAGGTTTTCCGACTGGAGATGAGAAAATGGAGGCGAGCTCCGGGAACACTGAGACAAGGAGGCGGGATAGAAAGGTTTCTGTCGGCTGGCCCAGAATTCAATGGGCTTCAAGGTGCATTAAGACCACATTGCAGGACGAACGAGCAATGATTCTCGCTTCCACAGACACTTAAACAAAACCTAGTTGTCATGGAGGGAGTTTAGGCAAGATATGAAAAGCTAGATAATGGTGAAAGCTGAGAGAGAACAGAATGAGTGCCCGAGGAGGGTGACTGTGGGGCAAGGTTGGGAGGAGATGCACTCTACTTGCTGTGTGACCCATCAGAGTTGACATAGAGGTGAGGGTGGCAAGTGAGTTCGGAGGCGTCTTTAGGGCATTACTAATGCCTCATTTCTCCCAGCAAATCATCTGAATTTCAACCAGTCCTCCGCTAGACATGTCCGGATGGGGCTTTGTGATGTCAAAGCTCACCCAGGGCCACCAGTGGCTGGGGAAGAGAGTTGCTGACCTCATAAAGCATGAGGGTGAGGCTCCATTGGGACGGGTAAATATAGGGGTACTCAGCAGCTCTGAGCAGACCACTGTGAGTCCTCCAAATGAATGAGGTGACTGGGAAGCCATATGGCTCCAGAGTAGTTATGGAACACCCACCTCCTGTTACCCAGGAGAAGATGAAGATCTCCTATCAATTGAGGTCCAGAAAAAAATGTCAAGGTGAACTGAACCCAGCCAAACTCCTCTTGCCCATTGACCCCACGTGAGATGACACCCTCCCCTGTCCTTGCTTGGCACATAACCCTTCCCTGCTCACACCCCTTCTACTGAAGCCATCGTTCCCACCTGTCTTCACACTCTTCCCTAAACCAGTGCCATTCTTGTTCCCTGTCTAGTTTTCTCCAGTTTGCCAGGGTAACTGTGAGGGTGAATAATTCTATTCTGGCAAAACTGCCCAAGAAAACTTCTCTGAATACTCCCACCACAAAAAAAGCTTAAGAAAATCAGAAGTTCAAAGCTCTGTAGCCAGAGTTCCAAGGCGAATGAACAGCTGAATCAGAATAAACCAGAGGAGGTTCCCGACACCATGGAGACCCCAGACATTCCAGCTAATCAGAACGAACCAGAGGAGGTCCCAGACACCATGAAGACCCCAGGCATTCCAGCTAATCAGAATGAAACAGAGGAGGTCCCAGAGACCATGGAGACCCCTGCATTTCCAGCTAATCAGAATGAACCAGAGGAGGTCCCAGAGACCATGGAAACCCCTGCCATTTCAGCTAATCAGAACGAACCAGAGGATGTCCCAGAGACCATGGAGACCCCTGCCATTCCAGCTGGACCAGTGGACAGCCAGTGACTTCGGGACATGGCTAGACACCTCAGAAATGCTTGGGGGTCTGGCCGCTGAGTACTGGCCAAAAGTACAGATGCTGAATATTATAGCAACTGCATACACTAATAATGAAAGTAAAATAAAATCAAGCTGATATGAAATTATGTTTGTCTCTGAGTTCTCTGATAGTGGGGGGCAGAGAGAGCAGGGAAGGGTTAAGTTTGTGAGGAGGGAGGGAGATAGATTCTGTGGAGATGGAGATGGTACCAGAAGGTCCAGGTTTCCAGAACGTAGGGGGCAGAACTGTTTCCAGACTGAGCTTCAAAGACACACTTGCCATGGGAGAAGAGGAAGAGGACTTGGAGTTTCTCTGTGCGAGTGCAGAGAAGAACACTTAGCTGGGGAGCTGTTTCGTGTTGGGGGGGGGGGCAGTGCCATTTCTTCCAAAGGCGTACAAAGGAGCTGCCCCATCAAAAGAATGGAATATTGGCATTTGCAGCAACATGGAAGGTAGAATATTGAGTAAAATATCTCAGACAGAGATTGAGAAATACTGTATGATATCACTTGTAGAATATAAACATTCCACAAAGTAGAGAATATGATAATAATGGAGGTGCACAAATATAGAGAAGCATCTACTGCTTACCAGTGGGGAGGGGAAGAGGGCGGGGCAATACAGAGGTGGGGGATTGGGAGGCACGCAGTGATAATTAGGTGGAAAATTAGCTCAGGGATGCATTGTACAACACGGGGAATAGAGCCAGGACTTTGTCATAACTATAAATGGAAAGCAAGCTTTAACAGTTTTATAATCAGAAAGAAAAGGAAAGAAAGAGGTGGGAGGAAGGAGGGAAGAAAGGAAGGAAAAGAAGGGCGTTTTTGGAGGTCAGTAAGTCAATACTGATTAGGCCCTTTTTATCAAAGGATTCTATTTTATTTTATTTTTTTTATTTTAATTTGTGGGTAATTACTTTACAATATTGTGGTGGTTTTTGCCATACATTGACATGAATCAGCCATGGGAGTACATGTATTCTCCATCCTGATACCCCCTCACATCCTCCTCCCAATCCAGTCCCTCTGGGTCAGCGCAGTGAACCAGACCTGGGCACCCTGTCTTATGCATCGAACATGGACTGGCTATCCCTTTCACACATGATAATATACATGTTTCATTGGTATTCTCTCAGATCATCCCACCCTCGCCGTCTTCCACAGAGTCAAAAAGACTGTTCTGTAAATCTGTGTCTCTTTTGCTGTCTCCCATTTAGGGTTATCATCTCCATCTTCCTACATTCATTATATATGCCTTGTATAGTGTATTGGTGTTTTTCTTTCTGACTTACTTCGCTCTGTATAATAGGCTCCAGTTTCATCCACCTCATTCGAATGCATTCACATGTGTTCTTTTTAATGGCTGAGCAATAATCCATTGTGTCTATGTACCACAGCTTTCTTACCCATTTGTCTGCTGATGAACATCTAGGTTGCTTCCATGCCTTGCTTAAAGTAAACAGTGCTATGATGAACACTGGGACACACGTGTCTTTTTCACTTCTGGGTGAATCAGGATTTGAATGAGGAGAAACCTGTTAGTGGTAAACCCTGCACATGAGTTTTGTTGAAAGAGTGGGAAAATAGTTGGAGATGGTTGTTTCAAACTGGCTGAGAGTGCTAAGATGGACATTTATGGTTCTGTCCTGCTGGGGACATCTATGGTTGCTCTGTTCTCACCACAAACAGAGGATTTTCTTTCCTTCCTTTCATTTCCCTTGTTTCCCTTTCTCCCTCTTTCCTCCCTACCTGAATTTCTTTCACAAACCTTCTATGTGCTGCTCTGTGCTGTGCTTCATTGTTCAGCCATGTCCAAGTCTTTGTGACCCCATGGACTGTAGCCCACCAGACTCCTCTGTCCATGGGGATTCTCCAGGCAAGCATACCTGAGCAGGCTCCCATTCCCCCCTCCAGAGGATCTTCCCAAACCAGGGATTAAATCCAGGTTCCATGTCGCACGTGGGTTTTTTTTTTTTTTTTATTATTACTATCTGAGTCATCAGGAGACCCTTAAAATTGGCTTGATCTGACACTATGTTTTTCATATCTGTAAGATCCAATGGGGTCGATTTTATGATTTCCGTGACTCTCTTTATTTTTAGAACACACAAAACACATTTATTCCAAGTATCCTAATGTCTCTGTCTGCAATTACTAATATCTATGCCACTACTGCCTGAGTTTCAGTTCTCAAGGGAAATTTAGTATGCTTTTTCTTACCTTCGCTAGATTTAATATGTTCTTAATGTGGTTCGGGGCTAGTTCCATACTCTTCTTGTGAATTGTCTGCTCATGTCTTTAAACATGTATTCATAAATTTAAAGGCCAGTGATACATCTTTCTTATAAAGCGTTGGCTCGTGCCTTTTGCCCATTTTTCTATCAGGTTTTAACATCTTCTAAAAATTCTAAGAGTCATCTTTTGGCTTTTTTATGGTGTGCTTTTTCTACCTCTTAAAATGTTCAGCAGTGTAATGGACCTGAGTGAGTAAGCAACAAATGGACAACAGGATGTGAACACTTCACAGGAAACCGAGGAAGACCCACTAAGCCAACAAACTGTCACGAGGGGTGCACCACAGGCTGGTTGACCCTACGAGTCAATTGGACAAATGAGGACTGAGGTCGAGCACACAATCGATTCCTCTTTGCTCCAGAGCCAACCAGCTCAATGAGAAGCCATGAGAACTAGATGCACAGGACAGGATAACTCAGTGTTTCGTCCAAGAAGCCGGAAGCTTCTGACAGCTGCTCATGGAAATGAATTCCACCTTGGTTTTGTCTGTGAGGTAAGCTCCAAGGGGGCTTCCAGAAAGAAAACAAGATGAGCAAAGAGATTTGTGAGGGCACGTGTTGAGAAGACCTTTGCTCACAAGGCTCACACAGCTCTGGGCAAGCTCCACCCCTTGTTGGCAATACTAATCAGCTGCAGGTGGGCATTTCCTGCATGGGAACCCCCAGAACAACCTGAAACATGCATTTCTCTGCCCCTTCCCCATCACCCTGTTCAAACCCAAGCCTGGGTTGTACTCCTAGTGAGGTGACCCTGGGTCCTAGACTTGAAATCAGACAGCTCCATGTGGAGCAAGGGCAAGTGTATTCACTGCATTCTCACAGCCTGAAGATAAGAGTTTCCGACTGGAGACCAGAAAATGGAGGCGAGCTCCAGGAAAGCTGAGACAAGGAGGCGGGATGGAAAGATTTCTGTCGGCTGGCCCAGAATTCAATGGGCTTCAAGGTGCATTAAGACCACACTGCAGGACGAACGAGCAATGATTCTCTCTTCCACAGACACTTAAACACAACCTAGTTGTCATGGAGGGAGTTTAGGAAAGATGTTGAAAAGCTAGATAATGGTGAAAGCTGAGAGAGAACAGAATGAATGCCCGAGGAGTGTTGCTGTGGGGCAAGGTTGGGAGGAGATGCACTCTGCCTGCTGTGTGACCCATCAGAGTTGACATAGAGGTGAGGGTGGCAGGTGAGTTTGGAGGCCTCTTTAGGGCATTACTAATGGCTCATTTCTCCCAGCAAATGATCTGAATCCTCCCCATCCTCTGCTAGACATGTCCGGATGGGGCTTTGTGATGTCAAAGCTCACCCAGGGCCACCATTGGCTGGGGAAGAGACTTGTTGACCTCATGAAGCATGAGGGTGAGGCTCCATGCGGACGGGTATATATAGGGGTGCTCAGGGGCTCTGAGCAGACCACAGGGAGTCCTCCAAATGACTGAGGTGACTGGGAAGCCACAGGGCTCCAGAGTAGTTATGGAACACCAATCTCCTCTTACCCAGGAGAAGATGAAGACCTCCTATCAATTGAGGTCCAGAGAAAAATGTCAAGGTGAACTGAACCCAGCCAGACTCCTCTTGTCCATTAACCCCACCTCAGAAGACACCCTCCCCTGTCCTTGCCTGGCACATAACCCTTCTCTGCTCACACCCCTTCTCCTGAAGCCATCGTTCCCACCTGTCTTCACACTCTTCCCTAAACCAGTGACATTATTTGCTCACTGTATTGTTTTCTCCAGGTGGCCAGGCTAACCGTGAGCATGAATAAGCCCATTCTGGCAAAGCTGCCCAAGAAAATTTCTCTGAAAACTCCCACGACCAAAAAGCTTAAGAAAATCAGATGTTCAAATCTCTATACCCAGAGTTCCAAGGCGAATGAATAGCTGAAACAGAAGGAACCAGAGGAGGTCCCAGAGACCATGGAGACCCCTGCCATTCCAGGTAATCAGAAGGATCCAGATGAGGTCCCAGACACCATGGAGACCCCTGCATTTCCAGCTAATCAGAATGAACCAGAGGAGGTCCCAGAGACCTTTGAGACCCCTGCATTTCCAGGTAATCAGATTGAACCAGAGGATGTCCCAGAGACCATGGAGACCCCTGCCATTCCAGCTGGACCAGTAGACAGCCAGTGACTTCGGGGCATGTCTAGACACCTCAGAAATGCTTCGGGGTCTCGCCGCTGAGTACTGGTCCCATTTCTTGCTCATTCCCACCTCTCTAAGTTATTACAGAGCCCCTCTTTGAGTTCCCTGAGGCATACAGCAAATTCCCCTTTTCTCTCTATCTACATATATTACTGTATATGCATCCATGCTACTCTCTTTCCATTGATCTCACCCTCTTCTTCTTCTCCCCCGCCTTTGTGCATAAGTCTGTTCTCTAAGTCTGCATCTCCATTGTTGCTCTACAAACAGGTTTATCAGTTCCATCCTTCCATATATTCCACATATTTGCATTAATATATATTTGTTTTTCTCGTCCTGACTTGTTTCACTCTGTATAATAGGCTCTGGGCTCATCCACCTTCTTAGAATTGACTCAAATGCATTCCTGTTTTTCTATGGCTGAGTAGTATTTCATTTTTTTTTTTTTTTAATTAATTGGAGGCCAATCACTTCACAACATTTCAGTAGGTTTTGTCATACATTGATATGAATTAGCCATGGATTTACACGTCTTCCCCATCCCAATCCCCGCTCCCACCTTCCTCTCCACCCGATTCCTCTGGGTCTTCCCAGTGCACCAGGCCCGAGCACTTGTCTCATGCATCCCACCTGGGCTGGTGATCTGTTTCACCATAGATAGTATACATGCTGTTCTTTTGAAATATCCCACCCTCACATTCTGCCACAGAGTTCAAAAGTCTGTTCTGTATTTCTGTGTCTCTTTTTCTGTTTTGCATATAGGGTTATCGTTACCATCTTTCTAAATTCCATATATATGTGTTAGTATGCTGTAATGTTCTTTATCTTTCTGGCTTTCTTCACTCTGTATAAGGGGCTCCAGCTTCATCCATCTCATTAGGACTGGTTCAAATGAATTCTTTTTAATGGCTGAGTAATAATGATCCTCTATGACCCACCTCCCAGAATATTGGAAATAAAAAATATTTCATTTTATATATACACCAAAGCTTCTTTCTCCATTTCTCTGTCAATGGACATCTAGCTTACTTCCATGTCTTGGCTGTTGTAAGTAGTGCTGCAATGAACACTGGGGTGCGTGTGTCTTTTTAGATTTGGATTTTGAAGGATGTATGCCTAATAGTGGGGTTGATGGGTCATATGGTGGTTTTATTCCTAGTTTTTTGAGGAATTGCCATACTGTCTTCCATAGTGGCTCTATCAATTTACATTCCGACCAGCAGTGCATGGGGCTTCACTTTTCTCCACACCCTCTCCAGCACTTGTTGTTTGGATTTTTTGATTATGCCCATTCTGTCTGGTGTGAGGTGATATAACATTGTAGTATTGCTTTGCATTTCTCTCATAATGAGCTTCCCTGATGCCTTAGGGTGTGGAGAGTCTGCCTGCAGTGTAGGGTACCCGGGTTCAGTCCCTTGGTCAGAAAGATACACTGGAGAAGGAAATGACAACCCACTCCAGTATTCTTGCCTGGAAAATTCCTTGGACAGAAGAACCTGACAGGCTACAGTCCATGGGGTTGCAAAGAGTCGGACACGACTGAGCGACTAACACTCAATAATAAGGAGTGATGTCAAGCATCTCTTCATATGTTTATTAGCCATCCGTATGTCTTCTTTGGAGAAATATCTGTTTAGGACTTTTGCCCACTTTTTTACTGGGTTGTTTGTTTCTCTGGTAGTGACGTGCATGAGCTGCTTGTATGTTTTGGAAATTAATACTTTGTCAGTTGTTGCCTTTACTGTTATTTTCTCCCATTCCATGGGTGGTCTTTTCACCTTGTTTATAGTATCCTTTGCTATGCAAATCTTTTAAATTTAATTAGCTCCCACTTATTTATTTTTGTTTCTATTTCCTTTATTCTAGGAGATTTGTCACAGAGGATGTTGCTCTGATTTATGTCCTTCAGTGTTCTGCCCATGTTTTCTTCCGAGTTTTATAGTTTGTGGTCTTACATTTAGGTCTCTAGTCCATTGTGAGTTTACCTTTGTGTATGGTTTTAGGAAGTTTTCTAATTTCATTCTTTTGCACTTATTGTCTAGTTCTTCCAGCACGACTTATTGAAGATGCCGTGTTATTCCCATTGCATATTCTTGCCTCCTTTGTCAAAGATAAGGTGCCCATATGTGTGTAGGTTTTTCTCTGGGCTTTCTCTCTTGTTCCATTGGCCTATACTTTTGTTTTTGTGTCAGTGACATACTGTCTTGATGACTGTAGCTTTGTAGTATAGTCTGAGATCAGGTGAGTTGATTCCTCCAGTTCCATTCTTCTTTCTCAAGATTACTTTACCTATTCAGGGTCTTCTGTGTTTCCATACGAACTGTGAAATTTTTTATTCTAGCTCCATGAAAAATGCCATTGGTAATTTGATAGGGATTGCATTGAATCTGTAGATTGCAGTTGGTAGTACAGTCATTTTCACAATATTGATTCTTGCAACCCAGGAGCATGGAACATCCTTCTGTCTGTTTATATCATCTTTGATATCTTTCATCAGTGTCTTATAGTTTTCTGTATACAGTTTTATTGCCTCCTTTGGTAGGTTATCCCTAGGTATTTTATTTTTTTTAGTTGCAATGGTAAATGGGATTGATTCCTTAATTTATCTTTCTTTTTCTTCATTGTTAATATATATGAATTCATGTGATTTGTGTGTATTGATTTGGTATCCTGCAACTACTAAATTCACTGATTAGTTCTAGTAATTTTCTGATGGTATCTTTAGGGTTTTCTATGTACAGTATCATGCCATCTGCAAATAGTGGCAGTTTTCCCTCTTCCTTTCCAATCTGGATTCCTTTTATTTCTTTCTTTTTTCTGATTGCCTTACTAGGACTTCCAAAGTATGTTGAATAATAGTGGCAAGCGTGGGCACCCTTCTCTTGTTCCTGATCTCAGAGGGAATGCTTTCAGTTTCTCACTATTTAGAATAATGTTTGCTGTGGGTTTATCATATATGACCTTTACTATGCTGAGTCAGGTTAGGTCTATACTCATTTTCGAAGAGTTTTTATCATAAAAGAGTGCTGAAATTTGTCAAAAGCTTTTTCCGCATCTGTTGAGATTATCATTTAGATTTTGTCTTTCAGCTTATTAATATAGCATATCACATTATTCAGTTGGCATATATTGAAGAATCCTTGCATCCCTGGGATATATAGGATTTGATCATACTTGTGGTCTTTTTAATGTGATGTTGAATTCTGTTTGCTAGAATTTTGTTGATGATTTTTGCATCTATGTTCATCTGTGACATTGGCCTGTTATTTTATTTTTTTATTATTTTATTTTTTTGTGATATCTTTTTCTGGTTTTGGTATCAGGGTGGTTGTGCTGTTATAGAAGGAGTTTGGAAGTATTCCTTCCTCTGCACATTTTGGGAAGAGTTTCAGAAGGATAGGTATTACCTTTTCTCTAAATGTTTGATAGAATTTACCTGTGAAGCCATCTGTCCCTGAGCTTTGGGTTTTTTCTGGGGGGGGGGGGGTTTGATCACAGTTTTGATTTCAGTTTTTGTAATAGTCTTGTTCATAATTTCTATTTCTTCCTGGTTCAGCTGTAGAAGGTTGAACTTTTCTAAGAATCGGCCCATATCCTCTGGTTCTCCATTTTATTAGCATAGAGTTGCTCATAATAGTCTCTTATGATCCTTTGTATTTCTGTGTTGTCTGTGGTAACCTCCCGTTTTTCATTCCTAATTTTCTTGATTTTTCTCCTTTGTTTTCTTGATAAGTCCAGCTAATTGTTTGTCAGTTTTGTTTATTTTCTCAAAGAACCAGCTTTTAGTCTTGTAAATCTTTACTATTCGTGCATTCATTTCTTTTTCATTTATTTTGGCTCTGATTTTTATTTATTTCCTTCTACTAACTTTGGGTTTGGATTTTTTAACTTATTTTCCCAGCTGTTTTAGGTATTGAGTTAGGCTGTCTATTTGATGTTTTTCTTCCTTGTTGAGGTAGGATTGTATTGCTGTCAACTTCCCTCTTAGCACTGCTTTTACTGATTCCCATAGTTTTTGGCAGCAGACAACCCATAAACTAGAGAACAATTATCCCAAAGAAGTCCTCTTACTGTTATGAAAGTTCTAGGACCCAAAACAGATTTCCCACCCTGTGGATCCAGCAGAGGGACTGAGAACTCCCAGCGTATTTGATTCTGGAGGCCAGTGGGTTTGGTTACAGAACTTCCACAGGACAAGGGAAACAGACGCTTGGAAGGCACAGACACAACCTTGTGTGCCCCAGGACCCAGGAGCAAGGAGCAGTGAGGCCACGAGAGAGGCCAGTGAGTGTTCAGGAGTCTCTGGTGGAGGCGTGTGTCGAGAGTGGCCTGCCATGGCTTCAGAAGCACTGACTCTAACAGTCGTGCCATAAGTCCTTTTGAATGAGGTCACCATTACCACCATGGGCATCACTGTTTCTTCATGAAATATGGAATTCTTTGTATTTCTCACACATACACCAAGACAATTTTCCGCCATGAGATATGGAATTCTCTGTATCTCTTATATAAAAATCTGGGTGCTAATACTCTTTCATAAAGTTGGGCTTCTCTGTATTTCACATTTGAAGATCAGAATGGGGAATTTCCTATAAGAACTATGGAAATCTCCGTATTTCGTGTGAACCACTGGTTCTTCAGCTATTGAAACATGTGTTCTCTGTTATGGTTCTGTCACTGTGCCTCGCACGTGTGTGTGTACAGGCGTGGGGTCATGTCGCCTGTGTTTGTGGATGGCGCATGATTCTGGCCCACTGCAGACGCAGAGATGAGGGTGACAGAACATGAGATGTGGAACAACCAGAAGAGGAGGCCCAAGGCATCCACAGCCTAGGGGAGACTGGTCCATGCATCTGTGTGGTGCCCATGCCCAGGACAGCAACGAAAGAAGGATGGCCAGGGATAGCTCCTGACAGTGAGTTCACAACTCTGCAATTAGAGAAGAGACATAAACAAGCTCACAATTTCTGCTGTGTTGTTTTGTCTGTTTGTGTTGTTAAGCAGGGGTAGAGGGTTTGAGGAGTCACCCAGAGTAGATCAAGTGGTGTGGGGCTTTAAAACTGCTGCCTGTGGACCCCTCCATCTGTGGGGCATTGGCTGCCGTGGGAAGGGTAGATATGGCTGCTGCAGGACCCAGGATTGTGAAGAGACCAAGGTCCTTGAGAAAAGGCTAGAGACTGGGAGGAGGAGGCAAGGAAAGAGAGCCTGCTTCACTGGAGACTTACTTCTGCCACACATGTGAGAAGGAGACAGGTGAAGGTCCTGGGCTAGTGCTGCCTAGCATCAGCCTGTCAGCCAGCACCCTCCCGCCCCCAGGGTGGCACACGTTGGCACCATGCGAGACAAATGATGGGATATGGTAAGGCCTCAGTTCAAAAGCCCAGGCATCCCAGGAGAGACATGGTATGGGTATGGAATCCATCCAGGAACTTGCAGCCTAAATGGCCATGGAGAAAGGTGAGAAAAGCAATGGTGTGGGGTGCATGTGTGTGCCCCTGTGCTGGTGTGTGTCTGTGAGAGAGAGAACAGCAATGAAGCAAGGTTGGTAGACTGTTTGTGTACAGGGGCCCTTGGGCAGTGAGAGACAGTTGGAAGGTCAGAGCCTGCTGGTTTTCAGGCTCCAGGGGATAGTGAATAGCAGTCCTGTAAAAGAGGCCCCATTGCTTGCTCCAGAAGATTTTTTTTTTCATTTATTTTTATTAGTTTGAGGCTAATTACTTTGCAATATTGTAGTGGTTTTTGCCATACATTGATATGAATCAACCATGGATTTACATGTGTTCCCCATCCTGATCCCCCCTCCCACCTCCCTCCCCACCCCATCCTTCTGGATGTTCCCAGTGCACCAGCCCTGAGCACTTGTCTCATGCATTCAACCTGGACTGGCAATTTGTTTCACACTTGATAATATACATGTTTCAATGCTATTCTCTCAGATCACCCCAACCTCGCCCTCTCCTATAGAGTCCAAAATTCAGTTCTATACATCTGTGTCTCTTTTTCTGTCCTGCATGTAGGGTTATCATTACCATCTTTTAAAATATATGTGTTAGTATACTGTATTGGTGTTTATCTTTCTGGCTTACTTCACTCTGTATAATGGGTTCCAGTTTTATCCATCTCACTAGAACTAATTCAAATGTATTCTTTTTAATGGCTGAGTAATATTCCACTGTGTATATGTGCCAGAGCTTTCTTATCCATTCGTCTACTAATGGGCATCTAGGTTGCTTCCATGTCCTGGCTATTATAACAGTGCTGCAGGAATAGAAGGAACATACCTCAACATAATAAATGCTATATATGACAAACCCACAGCAAACATTATCCTCAATGGTAAAAAAGAGAATGCATTTCTGCTAAAGTCAGGAACAAGACAAGGGAGTCCACTCTCACCACTACTATTCAACATAGTTTTGGAAGTGTTGGCCACAGCAGTCAGAGCAGAAAAAGAAAGAAAAGAAATCCAGATAGGAAAAGGAGAAGTAAAATTCTCACTGTTTGCAGACGACATGATCCTCTACATAGAAAACCCTAAAGACTCTACCAGAAAATTACTAAAGCTAATCAATGAGTATAGTAAAGTTGCAAGATATAAAATTAACACACAGAAATCCCTTTCATTCCTATACACTAACAATGAGAAAACAGAAAGGGAAATTAAGGAAACAATACCATTCACCATTGCAACAAAAAGAATAGAACACTTAGAAGTATATCTACCTAAAGCTCCAGAGGTTTTGACGTTAATTTCCTCCTTTCTTGGCAGTTTCCTCCTTGGCCATGGAAGACAAAGGGTTAAAGGTGTCAGTCTGCACCTGAAGGAGAGTCCTGAAAGCCTCACTGGAGCACAACCTCGCTTTCATCATGGGGTTCCTGAAGGAGACCTGCACCACGTGACTCTCACAGGGACCCTGGATTCTGAGTGAGTGTCTTGGATGTCCCCCAGCCCAACCATTGGCCGGGTTTGGTGGCCCACACTGCGTAAAAGAGTTGGGGACAGCTGAGCTGTAGGCAGACCTACCACAGCCTAGCAAGGGCAGCAGAAAGAGAGCCTTGCCATTCAGCAAGTCAGTGAGGCCTGGTGGAATCAACCCCTCTTGGTGCATTTAGGAGAAGAATGCTGCTTTCTGCACAAGGGAGAGGAGAGCTGTGGGTGGAGGCCGGGCAGACATCCCAGGGTGCCTTTCGTGTGGGGCTCTTTGTTGGTAGTAGTAAACTGTAAAGCCGACAGAAAGGGAGGCCAGCTTACCATTGCAGCTGTGTGTTCACTGCTTCATTTTGTCAGAGCCCCTTTGGATCCATGTGCACCTTCTTCACAGCAATGTGTCAGAGTCAGAGGCCTGTCACATTCTCTTTGGCCTTTTGGGGGACCGGACACCTGTTTGGCATTTTCCTGCCACAGGAAGATAGCAACTGAGTGTAAAGGAAAACACTTGCAAATGGAAAAGTACAGAGTCGGGAAGAGCAGGGGAACCTCAGTCAGAAGGTGCTGGCCCTGGACAGGGGGTGCTGGGCCTGTGACGAGCGCGGCATTGGTAAGGAAAATTCTTAGGACATGCATGCTGAAAAACGGTTGCTCTAAGTCAGCTCCATGTCTATTGTTCCATGTCCGATTCTAACTGGTGCTTCTTCACCTGCAAACAGATTTCTCAGGAGACAGGTAAGGTGGCCTGTTATTCTCACCTCTTTAGGAAGTTTCCCCATTTTGCTGTGATCCACACAGTCAAAGGCTTTGGAGTAGTCAATAAAGCAGAACTAGATGTTTTCTGGGAACTCTCTTGCTTTTTTGATGATCCAACCGATGTTGGCAATTTTATTTCCCTGGTTCCTCTGCATTTTCTTAATCTAGCCTGAACATCTGGAACTTCATGGTTCACAAACTGTTGAAGCCTGATTTCGAGAATTTTGAGCATTACTTTCCTAGTGTGTGACATGAGCGCAAATGTGTGGTCATTTGAACGTTCTTTGGCATGGCCTTTGGGATTAGAATGAAAACTGACCTTTTCCAGTCCTGTGGCTACTGCTGAGTTTTCCAAATCTGCTGGCATATTGAGCGCAGCACTTTCACAGCAGCATCTTTGAGGATTTGAAATAGCTCAGTTGGAATTCCATCAGTTCCACTAGCTTTGTTGGTAGTGATGCTTCCCAAGGCTCACTTGACTTTGCATTCCAGGATGTCTGGCTCTAGGAGAGTGATCACACTATCGTGGTTATCTGGGTCATGATGATTTTTTTTTTTTTTATAGTCCTTCTGTGTATTCTTACCACTTCTTCTTAATATCTTCTGCTTCTGTTAGTTCCATACCATTTTTGCCCTTTATTGTGCCCATCTTTGCATGAAATATTCCCTTCATGTCTCTAATTTTCTCAAAGATATCTCTAGTCTTTTCCATTCTATTGCTTTCCTCTATTTCTTTGCATTGATCACTGAGGAAAGATTTCTTATATCTCTGTGCTAATTCTTCAGAACTCTGTATTCAAATGGGTATAACTTTTCTTTTCTCCTTTGCCTTTAGCTTTTCTTAAATTCTCAGCTATTTGAAAAGCCTCCTCAGACAACCATTTTACCTTTTTGCATTTCTTTTTCTTGGGGATGGTCTTGATCACTGCCTCCTGAACAATGTCATGAACCTCCTTCCATAGTTCTTCAGGCACTTTGTCTATCAGATCTAATCCCTTGGATCTATTTGTCACTTTCACTGTATAATTGTAAGGGATTTCATTTACGTCAGACCTGAATGGCCTGGTGGTTTTCCCTACTTTCTTCAATTTAAATCTGAATTTTGCAGTAAGGAGTTCATGATCTGAGCCACAGTCAGCTCTTGGTCTTCTTTTTGCTGACTCTATAGAGCTTCTCCATCTTTGGCTGCAAACAATATAATCAATCTGATTTCGGTGTTGACCAACTGATGATGTCCATGTGTAGAGTCTTCTCTTGTGTTGTTGGAAGAGAGTGTATGCTATGACCAGTGTGTTCTCTTGGCAATACTCTGTTAGGCTTTGCCCTGCTTTCTTTTGTACTCCCAGGCCAAATTTTACCTTTTACTCCAGGTATCTCTTGATTTCCTACTTTAGCATTCTAGCCCCTATGATGTAAAAGATATCTTTTTTTCGTGTTAGTTCTAAAAGTTCTTGTAGGTCTTCATAGAAGCATTTAACTTTAGCTTCTTCAGTATTACTGGTTGGGGCATAGACTTGGATTACGGTGATATTGAATGGTTTGCCTTGGAAACGTGCAGAGCTTTTCTGTCATTTTTGAGATTGCACCCAAGTACTGCATTTCAGACTATTTTGTTGATTATGACGGCAACACCATTTCTTCTAAGGCATTCTTGCCCATAGTAGTAGATATAGTGGTTATCTGAATTAAATCCACCAAATCAAGTCCATTTTAGTTCACTGATTCCTATAATGTCAATGATCACTCTTGCCATCACCTGTTTGACCACTTCCAAATTACTTTGATTCAAGGACCTAAGATTTTAATTTCCTATGCAGTATTGTTCTTCACAGCATCAGATTTTCCTTCCATCATCAGTTACATTTTGCTTTGGCTCTATTCCTTTATTCTTTCTGGAGCTATTTCTCCACTCTTCTCCAGTAGCATATTGGGCACCTACTGACCTGGGGAGTTCTTTGTGCAGTGTCATATCTTTTTTGCCTTTTCATACTGTTTGGTTCTGAATTGGGAACGGAGTGTGTCAATGCTCTATATTGTCATCCTGCTTATTTAAATTACATGCAGAGTACATCATGCGAAATTCCAGGCTGAATGAAGCACAAGCTACAATCAAGATAGTCAGTAGAAATATCAACAACCTCAGATATGCAGATGACACACCCTTATGGCCAAAAGCAAAGAAGAACTGAAATGCCTCTTGATAAAAGTGAAAGAGGCAAGTGAAAAAGTTGGCTTAAAAATCAGCATTCCAAAAACTAAGATCACTGCATCCAGTCCCATCACTTCATGGCAAATAGATGGGGAAACAATGGAAACAATGACAGACTTTATTTTGGGGGACTCCAAAATCACTACAGATGGTGACTGGAGACATGAAATCAAAAGACTCTTGCTCCTTGGAAGAAAAGCTATGAGCAACCTTGACAGCATATTTAAAAGCAGAAATATTACTTTGCTGATGAAGGTCCATCTAGTCAAAGCTATGGTTTTTCCATTAGTCATGTATAGACGTGAGAGTGGAACTATAAAGAAAGGTGAGTGCTGAAGAATTGACGCTTTTCAACTGTGTTGTTGGAGAAGACTCTTGAGAGGCCCTCAGACTATAAGGAGATTAAATCAGTCAAAACTAAAGGATATCAGTCCTGACTATTCAATGGATGGGCTGAAGCTGAAGCTGAAACTGCAGTATCTGACCACCTGAGGTGAATAACTGACACATTGAGAAAGACCCTGTTGCTGGGAAAGATCAAAGGTACAAGGGGAAAGGTGACAGAGGATTAGGTTGTTAGATGGCATCACTGACTATTGGACATGAGTTTCAGTACGTTCCAGGACTTGGTGATGTTCAGAGAAGCCTGGAGTGCTACAAGTCCTTGGAGTCGCAATGAGTGGGACACGACTGATAGACTGAACTGAACTGAACTGAATTGAAGTCAGCCAAGTCCAAAACCCCTGGCCATCTCTGTGTGGTTCCTGGAAGGAAAGCCAAGGGAAAGGAAGCATGCCGACGTGATGGGCACTGTGACCCTGTCCAACATGATGGAAGGACACAGAAAACAGGTGCACCTCACTCAGCTCTCCATGGGGAGAACTCCCAAACCCGCCCACCTCTTTACAGGTTGCTTCCCCTCACGAGCAAATCCAAGGACTGTATAACCTTCCAGTGTAAGTCATAGAGGTCGAAGAGGACATTGACTTGATTGAAGAGAGAATGAAAGAAAGTGACCAGGACAAAAAAAGAGGCGAGGTTACAAATTCCGTTATTCTGGATAAGTAGACCTGTAGTTCTGTATTAGTGCAAGTCTCCTTTAAGGTTGTGTGTGTGTGTGTGTGTGAGAGAGAGAGAGAGAGAGAGAGAGAGAGAGATCAGAACTGGCTGGGCTGGGAGATGGAAGAATGGACACCAAAAACGTGAAAGAACTTGTGTAAAGTTCTTAGACCGTGGGGAAGCAGAAGCATGGAAGCCAGGGAAATGAGCCCAAGAATCTCACCAAGCAAGCAAGCTGTAAGGGGAATCAAACTGCTGCACCCTGGATGCCTGCCAGAAAGGAAAGGCTGGAAGAAAGCAACTTGGGGTGGTCAGTGAGGATGCACAGAGTATGAAAAACAGAACGGGGTGGATTCCCAGGCATAGGCAAGGCGGAGCATACAGCCCTTGGGCGCCCAGCTACAGAGACCTTTCTGTCCTTCTCAAATGCAGGAACATTCCCCAGCATGACCAGGCACATGAGCACACCTTGCCTTTTTTGTAAGCTTTGGGAGACAGACAGGCGCTGCAGCATAAGCAGCTGCTACCTGCAGAGTTTGCCAGTTTGAAACGTCATTCCTTGTATTCTTCACAGAACCCTTGGTTATAAGGACTATGCAAAGGATGGATTAAGTTGATTCTGTCACTGCTCCCAGCCCGATGGCGCTGGGGAGACAGGATAGGCTGCGAAGTGTTCTCATCTGGAGGCTAGATGAGAACAGAACAACTTGGAAAGGGCCACTATGTAGAAAATGGGCAGACTTCAGTTCATCTAATACCAAAGAATCATGGCCCTTAATGCAGTGTTGTCCTTAATATCTCATTGACTGGCATTGCAACAGGGTTCTGGGAGTTCCTTCATGCCAGCAAGAACATGCTCTGTTTCTCCCTCTCTCCAAAGTGTGGCCAAGTCGCCTTAGTCCTGTTCAGTGTTCATGTCTATCATGCAAGGGATGGAAGGACGCCTGTCCCCTGCTGTGGTTCAGCAGACATTGCCTGTGTTCGCCTCTAAAGTTTGAGAAAGCATTCTTCAACTGTGTGGACTGACAAAGTCGCCTCTGCCTGGATGCAACTCACACAGGAGACGGCTTTGGCTTCATGCCAAGGTTAAGGGTCTTTTCCAAGCTCTGTTGTCCAGAGATTAACAGAGGGCAACAACACCAGTTAGAGAGACAGAGTCAAACAGACAAAAGCCCCTACCACACACACGGAAAGATGGGCAGGAAAACAGAAGCAGAGACAGACACAGAGAGAGCTCTGTGCCCTATGGCTCTGGTGCCCTGAGCAGTGGAGCTCAAATGTAGCAAACAGGTGGGTTTGTACCCGATCCACTATCATCCAGACAGCATCTGACTCTCTGTCCAATCCAGGGCAACTTTCCAGCCACATTGACCCCCTGCCGTTCATTGGACACATTGGGAGAGCTCTCAGTGGTTAAAGGTCCTGTGGGACACGGTAATGTGCTTTTTCAATATGGAAGCAAGGAACTCTTGGTTCGGATTTCTGGAGGCCAAGTCAATGGCCGTTGGCACCCGGGAGGTGCCAGATACAAGGCAGGGAAAGTATGTGGACAGGCACGTTCACTGGAGAAAAGGCAGCCACTTGTGGGCACTGGAGCCCAGGACCCCCTGGAGCAATTCCCTCTGGGCTAGGGGCGAGTCCCTGGAAGGTGCCTCCCACTACCTTCTCTGTGATTGGTCGAGATTTTGGCCCAGCAACCTGGGCGTGACTCACAGCTCCAGCAGTCTAGGGGGCCCGAGTGCCTGGGTGATTGGAGCTGGAATGCACACCATGCTCCAGGCCATTCTCCACCATTTTCTTCAGTCTCAGAGCACCCCCAGAAAGATGAAGCTATCTCCAGAGGGTGACTGCAGCCTGTGGACAGGCTGGGCATGCCACCTGCCGTGTTGTCATGTCCAGCCCCTTAACTGCTGCCCCACCTCGGGTTCAAGGCCAGTGCCACGTGGAGAATGAGACACAGCCAGAAGAAGGCCAGAGCCATGGAGGACTGTGGACCTTTGTAGCTGTTATCCTGGGTTCAGGGGGCAGGGCCCCTGCAACCTGCCAGCACCATGGGGTCATCAGGGATGTTGCAGGCACCAGGGGACGTTCCAGGTGAGGAGGTTGCTCTCTTCAGGGTGGAGGCGGTTTGGAAGACATGGAAATGGAGGGAGAAGAATTGGCGGGGATCGTGCTGCTGCTGGTTCCAGCTGCTGGTGGTAGACATTATGTAGGAGATGGAGGTGGTGACTGACAAGGAGAAGGAGCAGATGTCCTCGTAGGTGTGTGAGGAGAAGCCAAAGGAGTAGAGCAAGGAGCATTCAAGGCCAGGAGCACCGAGTGCATGGCCTGTGCTGGAGGGACTAGAGGTGCTGGCAGCCCTGCAGGTGGAGATGAGCTCTCGGCATGAGAAAGGCCACAGGACCTGCGCTCCTATCAGGTGGCAGAACCGACACAGGAAGAAGGCTCACTTGGCTGGAAGGAGTGCCATCATCCACGGCATCCCTGGCTTCTGGGCCAAAGCCATATCCTGACCTCCACTCCATGGGTTTGGCTTCTCAGGAGGAAGACATGGCAGGGAGGGGGCAGGAGGAAGGTTGGGGAAGAGGGCACAGGCAAGGTGAGGGGTGTGAGGGAAGAGGGGCTGGTGGAGTGGCGGTCTCCAAAGCACCTCGAGAGGAGAGCCTGGGCAGTGCCATCACAGCTGTGGGTGTCAGAGGGATGACTCTTGGTGCCTCTTTTACCCCTGCAACTGAAGAGCAGATGCACAGGAGTCTCCTGGCGGGGACACTATGTCAGGAGTTACCAGTGACAGTAGGCCAGAGGAACATTCCCAGAGAGCTTTCATCACAATTGTGGATGATCCTGGAAAGTAGTAGAGACAGCAGAAGGCTCATAACCCGTCCTGGTCCATCAGAACCCCTGAAGGTTTCCCCACGAGTGCAGTGCAGAAGCACGGGGGTGTCCACCCTTATGGAACTGGAAGGGACTGCTGTCCTTGTATGCTACGAGTGAAAGATGACTGCAGACACATCATTGCCACCCCTTTTGAAGACAGGTAGCAGATGGGAGACCCAGGGTTTCCTTGCTAAACACACACACAGACACACAAGTATACCCACACACAACGTACACACTTGCCTGCAGACACGATGTGCCACAGAGACTGCCATTCTGACATTCTAAACAGTCACATGTCACTACCCAACAAACACAGGCCAGGTAGAAATCGGGAGCAATCAGAAACACTCTCCCTAGGTGGATGCAGATAGCCTCAAATGCAGAAGACCACAGGGGACCAAGACTCATGAGCATGTCTGATGGGATGGCAGGGGCTGGGGACAGAGGTGGGGTGGCTGGGCACGAAGGAATGCCCAGAGCCCTTGCAAATGCCTGAGTCAGTGTCCTTGTTCTGCCCTGGACAAGCCCTGTTGCTCCTGGCACTCCCTTGCCCGGCATGTGACATGACTGGCTCCTTGACGGAGAGCAGATTATGAACCACCCCCAGGTGTACATCATTATCAGTAACCAAGATGAAGGCTTGGGTAACGACATGATGGACTGGAAGGTCAGTGAGGGAGACTCCCATTCCAACACTCTTGCCTGGAAAATCCCATGGATGGAAGAGCCTGGTAGGCTGCAGTCCGTGGGGTCAGGAAGAGTTGGACACAACTGAGCGACCTCACTTTCCCTTTTCACTTTCATGCATTGGAGAAGGAAATGGCAACCCAGTCAAGTGTTCTTCCCTGGAGAATCCCAGGGATGGTGGAGCCTGGTGGTCTGCCGTCTATGGGGTCTCACTGAGTCAGACACGACTGAAGCGATGTAGCAGCAGCAGCAGCAGCAGAGGGAAACTCAGAGGACCAGGGGTAGGGGAGCTACATGGGGAAGGATGAGGGGGAATCATGTTATCCCTGTGCATGTGGTGTGAGCATTCGGAGAGGAGTAGCAGAAGCTGTTGATGCCTGCCTGGCAGGCAAGCTGAGGACCCTAGAAGCTTGCACCTGTTCCCTCTTCCTGGTCCTGAAATGTGCAGGAGCTGAGCCATCCCCGGTCTCGCTGCAGGCTGATACTTTCCTTTTCGAACAACCGCTACTTGTGCAAGACAGTGATCATTAAGGAATACTACCTTGACATCACTGGCACAACTTAGCTCCCAGTGCAGTGTGAGTGGGTGGTGGAGGGAGTGCATGCTCCTTCTGCATGATCCGACCCTGTCTTCCCTGTATTCCCCAGGATACAGGATTCCTCCAGGGTGCATCATTAGCCTCTAGGCCACTAACTCTGGGATTATGAAAGGGGAACTCCCAGCCAATGGGCTGCATAGCAGCAGCCTTAACTTCCTCAACTGGCTGTCAGACCACAACTGCCCAGGATCAAACAGGATTGCTGAGGTGGAGTCTGTCTGGGCCTCTGCAGAATTGATGATTGCTATGAGAGTTCTTGGCTGCTCATGGGAGGGTTTGGGGCCTGGTCAGCCCAGCGCTGGCCTTGTTCGTGTTGCCAGCAGATCATCGACAAAGACTTGTTGATGGATCCCCTGCAGCACTACCCAGGTAGAAGGTTCTGAAACGAGAGGTAACTGAGAGAAACATGGGTTGTGAGGGGATCAGAAGCTGGGCCCTAAAGGCACAGCCTTGTAGAGGCCAGGACACTCCTTTCCCACATGGGGAATCTCAGGCTCATGCAGGCTGGATGTGGAGCCTTGGTTCGTGTCATGCACATAGGCTGGATGATTGAGGACCTCATCCTCAAGTCATCCTCAAGTCACTTCGTGTCCAAGTCACAAATGAAGCAGCTGTGCTTACAGCATGAGAGTCCTATGTGATTCTGATAGAGGCAGGGTTAATCAACCTCCTTCATCAGAATCTTCCTTTCCTGGGTCCTGCCATCTACAGGCCTCCTGCTGCTCATTGAGTTTGAGATTCCCTGGGCCCTTCACCCCCACCCCTTCTCCTGGGAAGCCCCATCAATTACAACGGGCTTCTCTCTGGTGTCGCATTTCACTTCTGTGCTGACTTTGGAGTCTTCTCTGTATTTCCACGTCCGCCGCTTGGCCTCTCACCACCAACACACAGTGAAAGCTGGAAATGGCTTTAGCCCGGCTGGTGATAATACTGAAGGGCTGAGGGAGGCAATGGACAGGGACCCCAAAAGGGCAATACATGTAGCCTACTAACATCATCTCCCACATTGCTGGAGACAGGAGTCTTCAGCTACTGAAACACCTTATTCCCTGTTTTGTGTTTATGTTCCTGTATCTTGCACAAGTGTGTGTACACAGGCGTGCTTGTGTCGCCTGTGTTTGTGCATGTGTCTGGCCCACTGAAGACACAGAGGTGAAGGCGACAGAACGTGAGACGTGGAGCAACCAGAAGAGGAGGCACGAGGCATCCACAGACTTGGGGAGACTCGTCGAAGTATCTCTGCAGTGCCCATTTCCAGGACAGAAGTGAGGAAAGGATGGCCAGTGACAACTGTCCTGCAAGTACCAGCCAATCGCACAGACAGTATCTCCTGAACTTCTAGGACATTGTACTGCAGTTGGTCTAGTCTGGTATTCTGCCCTCTCGTGGAGAAATAGAAGAATGCTTATGAATGTAATTTATAAAATCCAAATGTATTCTTTACATGTAGAAAAAGATACTGTAAACTTTATTAAAAATTAATACATACTCATAACAGAACATGTAAAGTTGCTAGAAAAATACAAGAAAGAAAAAAGTCATCGATGATATCATTTATCATTAGCTTAGAATTCTGAGTTCCTGGGACAGGGAGATGAAAAGATGAGGGTACACTTGTTTTTTTAGTATAAAATTATCTTTTCTGCTATTTGAATGCCAACATAGAACTTGAGTCTGATAAGTGATTCTTGCTTTCTTTACTTATCTCTCAGCCTCTAATTTTACAAATACCTAGTTAATTAACCCCCTGTTTAGAGACTGTTTGCTTCAAGGTTTTTATGTTGTTGTTGTTGTTGGTTTTCCATTTTTGCTATGATTAACCAATATTGCACGTCGTGGCTATGGTAAATAGTGCTACAATGAACATTGGGGTGCATGCATTTTTTTGAATTAAGCTTTTCTCCAGGAAAATGCCCAGGAGTAGGTCGTATGGTGATTATATTTTTAGTTTTTTAAGGAGCTGCTATAGTGTTCATCATAGTGTTGGTACCAATTTACATGACAACCGACAGTGCAAGAGGGTTCCCTTTTCTCCACATCCTCTCGAAATTATTGCTTGTAGAATTTTTGATGAGGGCTATTTGGGCTGGTGTGAAGTAATACCTCATTGTAGTTTTGATTTGCATTTCTCTGGTAACTAGTGATGTTGAGCATATTTCCAAGTGTTTGTTTCCCATTTGTGTGTTTTTAGAAGAATGGCTATTTAGATCTGCCCATTTATTGACTGAGTTGTTTTTCTTTTGGTCATACTGGGCTACATGTGCTGTTTGTATATTTTGGAGAATAATGCCTTAATAACTAATGAGAACTATCTTCACACAGGTATCTGTCTTCAGTACTCTGTGGTGACCTAAATTGGAAGGGAATTAGGAGAAAAAAAAAAAAAAGAAAAAAACACTTACACACAGCTGACTTACGTTGCTGTAAAGCAGGAAGTAACACAACATAGTAAAGCAACTTACATACTGTAGGCTCTACTTGTAGAAAGTTCTAGATCAGGCAAAACTAACCTCTTCTGAGACAACTGAGAACAGGGGTTGCATGGGGTAAGAGCAGTGTGGGTATGGGGCCCAAGAGATTTCCAAGGATGATGGGGAAACATATTGCAGGGAAGATTGATATATGATTTATATGATATATATACCATATGAGACATATATATATATAAAAATCTTGGTGAAATTGTGTAAATACTTCTGCAATGTAAATGCCAAACAAGTTCTTCTTAAGTAGCTGCATGCATTTATAAATCTACTAGATACTGTCAAATTGTCCTTCAGAAAGCTGCATCACTTTGTGCTTTCACAGCAATGCATGAACATTCATTTTCCAACCTCTGATCCTCAGTTTGGAGGAAATATTTGGTATCACTCAAAGCTTTCATTAAAGTTTTGGCAATTTGCATTGTGAGAAATTGTATTCCATTGTTGTTTTGGTTTGCATTGGAACTTCCCTGTTGGCTGAGATGGTGAAAGCATCTGCCTACAGTACAGGAGACTCAGGTTCGACCCCTGGGTTGGGAAGCTCCCCTGGAGAAGGAAATGGCAACCCACTCCAGTATTGTTGCCTGGAAAATCCCTTGGATGGAGGAGCCTGGTAGACTACAGTCCATGGGGTTGCAAAGAGTCAGACACGACTAAGTGACTTCACTTCTTTGATTACAAATTAGGTTAAAGATTTCCTCCTGCTTTTTGGTAATTTTTCTTATTTTCCTTCTAAGTACTTTGATTTTCTTTGCTTACTTCATGTTTGTCTTTTATTGGGTTTTTCATCATCTTTTCTTATTTTAACTTTTGAACTCTGCATAAATTATCTAAATGCACCCTTTGTCAGCTATCTACCAAATATTTCTCAGTTGTCATTTTATAATTCCTTGTTTATTATTCATTTATCCATTGCAGAAACTTTTCTACAAAGTGCAAAATTTGCCTTTTTAGCTACTGGACAAAGATCACTTAAAAGCATACTATCACATATATATGGAATTTAGAAAGATGGTAACGATAACCCTATATACAAAACAGAGAAAGAGACACAGAAATACAGAACAGACTTTTGAACTCTGTGGGAGAATGTGAGGCTGGGATATTTCAAAAGAACAGCATGTATACTATCTATGGTGAAACAGATCACCAGCCCAGGTGGGATGCATGAGACAAGTGCTCCAGCCTGGTGCACTGGGAGGACTCGGGGGAATCGGGTGGAGAGGGAGGTGGGATCGGGGATCGGGATGGGGAATACGTGTAAATCCATGGCTGATTCATATCAATGTATGACAAAACTCACTGAAATGTTGTGAACTGATTGGCCTCCAACTAATAAAAAAAAAAAAAAAAAGATTAAAAAAAAAATAAACAATTTAAATAACAGAAAAATTCCAAGGACCTAAGGAGTGTAGGTTGAAAGTTTGTGGGGAGGGGTAACAACTCTCTTTGAGTTCACCTGTGTGCCTTTCCACATGTACTTTTCAATAAACTACTCTGAAATATATCTAGATAGATAGATATGTATAAAGAGAAAAAAATGAAATGGAGGCGGGTAGCTCCATGATGGGCCAAGATGAAGCCAGGAGGGCTGGAGCTGCACCTGGGACTCCAAACAGAGGAGTCAGCCATAGTTGGGTCAGCCTTATGAAGCCAGCAGGGACACGTCTCTAGAGCTGTGACTGGAGGACTCTGGGTGCCCCAGCAGTACTCAAAGCCAAGATCACCAGGAGGAGAGCACAAGCAGGACGATGATGCTGCACAGTAGACCTGTCTCCCCTGGACCACAGGAAAGGTGATGCTACTTTTACTATGGAAAATGTAGTCTGTGGATATTGGGAAAAGAACTTGGTCAGTGCACAGAGTGTGAAAAAGTAAGGACGAACCATGACTACTTTCGCCACAGTGCGTATTCTAGCCCACTTCTCCCCATCGTGTTTCAGCTCATATTTGTAAAGTTGGAATTAGACTTCATGTGCATTTTGGTTTGCTCTGTACATTCGCAAAGATTTTATTATAAAAATTTCCAAACATTCAACAAAGTGGAAAATTTTTTTCTAGGTAATACACAAAGACATCCCACCTTGATTCTACTGTAACCATTTTCCATACTTCCTTTGTCATGCATCTATCCATTTTTCCATCCCTAAATCCATCCATTAATCGATCTCACTCCTTGGTGCATTTTGTGGGAGATTGCAGACATCAGTGTGTGTCTTTGTATTTCAGCAAGCCTACCATCAAGTAGTGAGCTGTATTTGTTTACAGCAGTTTTCTTTGAAATGTAAGCTTTACATACAGTGAAATATACCAATCTTTTTTTCCCCAGACATGTTCTTTTTTAGTTGAAGATTAGTTGATTTACAATGTTGTGTTACTTTCTGCTTTACAGCCAAGTGATTCAGTTATACACATATATGTGCAATATGCATTCTGTGGGTGTGTGTGTATACATACAGATTCATTTATTTAATCCTAACAATGTGCCGCATGTGGGTTTAGTTCACTGACCAGAGATTGAATCTGCATCCCCTCAGATGGAAATATGGAGTCTTCACCACTGGACTGTCAGGAAAGTCCCATATATATTCTTTCCCATTATGATTTATCATAGGATACTGAATATAGTTCTCTTTGCTCTACAGTAGGAACTTGTCCATCCATTCCATGCACTCCAGTATATAGCTCTTAGCCCCAGTCTCTTACTCCATCCTTCCCCCAATTCTCTCTGCCTTAGAAGCCACAAGTCTGTTCTCTATGTCCATGAGTGTGTTTGTTTCATACGTATGTTCATTTGTGTCATTTCTTCGATTCCACGTTTAAGTGATATTTTGTGTTTGTCTTTGTCTGACTCACTTCACTTAATATGATCTTCCATCGGTCCATCCATGTTGCCTCAAATGGCCTTACTGTTGTAGCTGTACAGTTTCTTGCATCCTTTTTAAGCATACATAGAAGTATTCATCTGTGGTTATTTTGATGAATATATTATGAAAACGTGTTTAGTACACCACTCTTGGAATAATATGTCCATTTTGAGGCTGTATTAGGGTTTTTTGGTTTTTTTTTTTTTGTATTAGGGTTTTATATGAATGTATGTCAGTCAGTTCAGTTCAGTCCTTCAGTCATGTCTGACTCTTTTCGGCCCCATGGACTGTTAACACGCCAGGCCTCCCTGTCCGTCACCAACTCCCGGAGTCTACTCAAACTCAGGTTCATCGAGTGGGAAATGCCATCCAATCATTTCATCCTCTGTCGTCCCCTTCTCTTCCCACCTTCAAACTTTTCCAGCATTAGGAACTTTCCAGTGAGTCAGTTCTTCACATCAGTTGGCGAAAGTATTAGAGTTTCAGTTTCAACATCACTCCTTAGGAATATTCAGGCTGATTACCTTCAGGATTGACTGGTTTGATCTCCTTTCAATCCAAGCACTCTCAACAGTTTATGTGGGTATGAATAAAAATTTATTGTGCTTATGCTCCCCTCATGTGGAGAAATATAAGAATGCTTAAGAATGGAATTTATAAAATCCAGGTGTATTCTATCATATGTATATATGGTTATGCATACATATTTACTGTGCTTATGCTGCACAATCTTGGACAAAAGGAAGAATGCTTATGAGTGTCATTTATAAACTGAAAAGTGATTCTTTACAGGTTGAAAAGGAAGGGAAGTGACTTGCTGACCTCATAAAGCATAAGGGTGTGGCCCCCTAGGGAGGCGTGTATATAGGGGTGCTCAGGGGCTCTGGAGGAGACAACTGCGAGTCTTCAAAATGGCAAACGACAGCTCCAAGTGGAGCAAGGGCAGGTGTGTTCAGTGCATTCTCCCAGCCTGAAGACAGGGGTTTCCGACTGGAAACAGTAAAACTCAGGAGAGCTACCTGAACACTGAGAAGAGAAGGTGGGATGGAAGTTTTCTGGTAGGTGGCCCAGAATTAAATGGTCTTCAATGTGGTTTAAGACCTGAAACACAGCCTAATTATCAAGGAGTGATTTAAGGCAAGATATTAAAAGACTAGATAATGGTGAAAGGTGAGAGAGAAGAGAAAGGGAAGCCTGAATACTGTGGCTGTGAACCAAGGTTTGGAGGAGACACACTACCCCTGCCATGTGACACATCAGTGTAGAGTCAGAGAGATGAAGATGGCAGGTGAGTTTCACGGGCTCATAAGGGGCATTTAAAATGCCTCTTTTATCCCACCAAACCATCTTAATTTCTCCCCATCCTCCCCTAGAGGTATCAGGATGGGCCTTTGTGATGTCAAGGCTCACCCAGGGACACCATTGGTTGGGGAAGTGACTTGCTGACCTCATAATGTATAAGGGTGTTGCCCCCTGGGGAGGGACATATATAGGGGTGCTCAGGGGTCCCTCAAATTCCCCATCCCAAATCTCCCACACTCTCATCATCCCCCTCAAATTACCCCCCTCCCAAATCTCCTACACTCTCATAATCTATCAAATTCCCCCACCCCAAACCTCCCACCCCATCACCAGTTGTGGAAGTCTGTATTGAGGCTCTGACCTGAGCCCAACTTACTGCCAGGCCCAAGAGGCTGACCCTCCTCTCCCAGGACAGACACATGAGCCCCTGGCTCAGCACCTGCAGCTTCCAGCTCCTGCAGCGTGAGGCAGTGGGCACACAGGGGCATTCCTGGGGTGGGGGTGAAAGTGCAGAGTCACGGGCTGGAGCCACCTGCCGGGGGCCAGTCCTCTGCCCACCGCCCCCTGTGGACATCCTTGGAAGCGGGGTGGGGAGAAGGAGATGGGTGGGAAGGAGACTCCATACAGCTCTGGGCCCTGAGAATGCACTTCCAGTAACAAGTTGGAGGAGGAGGAGGACTGTGTACCTGCGTCAGGGGGCTGACGATGAGCAGTGTAAGGCTATGGCTTGACCAGGGCTGGCCAGGCTCTTTCCTGATCAGAGCATTGAGCCAGGACAAGGCAGGGTCAACATAGGCCATTAGAGGATGGGACCCGCGAGAGGGGAATGAGGGAGGCAAAAATGGTCTGAATCAGGAACGGGAACACATGCTTTTGAGTTTAGCTTTGCTGGGAAGTGTCCCTTGACTCCTTTCCTCTGCCCGGGATCTCAGGGCCACCAGCTCTAAGTCAGGACACTTAGAGGCCATCCAGAGGCCACAGGGTCTGTAGAGGTGAGAGCTGATGGATGAGGGGAGGGCCCTGGGCTCCTGGCAGGAGGAGTCCTAAGAGGGACACAGGCCAAACGGTGCAGGAAGTTGCCCTCGGGGCAATGACAGCCCTCCTCGTAGCCGGCGGAGAAGTAGCCCACCAGCCCGGTGAAGTGGGCCCATGAGAAGGGGCACCCCTCACTGGGCAGGCACTCACGGTACACAACCCCAGCCAGGCAGCCTGCCTCTGAAGTGAAATCTCCCAGTTGTCTCCAACTCTTTGCGACCCCATGGACTGTAGCTCAAGTGGAGCCCAAGGCTCTTCCGTCCATGGAATTTTCAAGGCAGGAGTACTGGAGAAGGGTTGCCATTTCCTTCGCCAGGGGATCTTTCTGACTCAGGGATCGAACCTGGGTGTCCCATATTGTGGGAAGATGCTTTACCAGCTGAACCCTGAATTAGCGCCCAGGCCACACCACCCTCACGGCCTGCTCTGCCCACCTCCTGTCACCCCAGTGCCCATCCCCTCCAGTGGCCCCCAGAGTCATGCAGACCACACCCTCCCCGGGCCAGACCCTAGGTCACGCCTGCTCCTACAGTCTCCCCTGCCCCGCAAATCTGCCTGCTTCCTCCTCTGTTTGCCCACCACTGGCCTGGGTGAGGGGTGGCATGTGGCGGATTGGGTGGGAGAGGTCAAAAGGCAACCTGCGAGTCAGGATTAAAGGCCAGGATGGGGATGAGAAGTGAAGTCAGAGTGCCCAGACAGGGCCTGGGCCGGTTCTCAGCTTTGCAGACCTGGGTGCACCAGGTGGGGCTCTGGTGGGCAGGCCCCGGGCAGCCACTCCCGTCTGCCACAGGTGACGCTACATTCCTTCCAGGAGCCCCACACCCCCGGCCCAAGGTAGGCAAGTACCGCCTGGCACTGCAGGATGCCCACCTCACAGGTGCTGGGGATAAAGGCAGGGTTTCAGAAGACAGGGTCCTGCCTGCTTCCCCGGGGTCCCTCCTGCCCAGCTGGCAGCCCACGCCTCCCTGGTGCTCTTGGCTCACCAGTTGTCACACAGCCCCGCCATTACCTCTCCAGGCTCCAGGCTCTCCCAGGAGCTGAGCCCAGACCCCACGGAGCGACTCTGGTTCTCAGGGATCCCTGAGGGCACAGGAGCGGGGCAGGCGCTTCAGATGGCTCAGCCAATCACCAACCCTCCTCAGGGCTCTACCCCGCTGTCTCCACCCACGGGAACCAGGGTCCTGGTTTGTGGAGGACACAGAAGCCCCAACGGGCACCAGCCCTGGGACACAGGAGTTGCCCATTCCCATCCTACAGTCCCAGGCTGGCCCCTGTGGGCAAAGTGGAAGGGGCCAGGCGGGAGGGCACTGCTGTGCTTGGCGGGTGGGTTGGGGGACACACTGACCCATGCCTCTGGGCTGGTACTGACAGTGGCACTGGGCCAGTGGGCGGGGTGGGGCACACAAAGGCCATCCTGGGACAGCTGGCCTGGGGGTCACCCACAGCTGGGCTGCTGGCAGGTTGTCGAGTCTGGCTGGCACACGACCTTGGGGAGACGTGTCCTCGCAGGAGTGAAGGCAGGGCTGCCCATAGGGGAGAAGACACTGGCTACCTGCAGAGTCTGCAGCAGGAGGGAAGCAGAGAAGGTAGGTTTGGGAGGGGGTCCATCCTGAGGCGGGGGGTCCCGAGAGTTGAGTGACCAGCCCTCCTGTCATGCCCACCACCTGCTAGGACCTTCACTCGCCCACTTCCACAGGGTTAGTGCCCTAAGGGCTCTCCCTCAAAGAAAGTGGCATGCATGTGTGTATGCAGGGGTGGGGGAGGGTCAGATGCAGGGGGTCAAAGCTCAGAGGTAGCATTTCCCTAGCCTTACAAGCCACCACCACCACCCACCATCTCCACAGAAGTCCTCACCTGTGCACTGAGTGGAATTGCCCTGGCAGGGTCGACTCTGCCTGTGGCCCCCAGGGCAGGGCCGGCCTCCCTCAGAGGTGGGAGGCCAGCTGCATGCTCGGCTGTGATGGGACTGCCCCAGGCATACGTCACAGGGAGACCATGGCCCCCTCGGGCTCCAAGCTTCGTCCACTGTGGCAGGAATACAAAAGCACTCCTTTGCCTTGGCAGGCCCAAGAGGTTCCAGCCCCTGGGATTGAAGCCCCCCAGTGGGACATCTCACCTGGGCACTTGGGGGAGGGGGGCTGGCACAGGTCTCCCTCTGATGCTGGGCCCCTTCTTCCCCCGCCTGCCTGTGGCTCGCCCCACCCCACCCCCCCCCCCCCCCCAATGCTGTGGCACTGGACAGCTGCAGGCCCTGGAGCGGGTCTTCGTCTGGGCCAAGCAGGGCTGGGAGCATGCTGTCCACTCCAACCATGGGCACCAGGCACCAGGCACTGTGGGGGTGAATGGTGAGCCCTGGGGTGCAGCCATTACACCCCCAGTCCCAGCCCTCACTGCACCCCCAGACTGCTTCTCCTCACCTCGTTCTGAGCGTGGTACATATCTGGGCAAGACAGGTCTGTGCAGGTGAGCCGGCCTAGGAACATCAGTGGGACTGAAAAGCTATGCACGGGAGGGTTTGGTGCCCTGGGACCCGCCGCCCAGCACCCTTCCCCTGTCTCTGCACTCAGATCTGATTATCCAGAAGGAGCAAAGCAGATGGAATGTGGGGAGTGAGGGGGTGTCCCCCCATGTGCCTGGGCGTGTGGTGGGTGCCACAGGAGGCTGGGGGTTTCCTGAGGTCAGGCGGCACCCTCCGTGTCTCCCTACAGCGAGCCCATGCAGTGCACAATACTGTATTCTACCAGGGGAGCACAGAGACCATCGAGGAGGTGGAGGCTGAGCAGGATGAGGAGGCACCTGAGTGGGCCCAGGAGGCCAAGTCCCCATAGGACCCCATGGAGGATGGTGACGTGGAGGCCCCACCATCCTACAGCAAGGCCATCAGCTTTGAGCAGGTGTCCATCAACTCCCAGGATAACTCGGTCGGCCAAATCCCCATGGAGGTCAGCCCAGATGACAGCCGCTGGGACTGACTGGAGGCCAGCATCCTGCTACCCCTGACTCACCAGCTGACAGCCAGCGAGCTGCTGCTGAACAAGTAAGAGCCGTGGCCACAGCGATGGAGCTGGGAGTGACCCTTAGTGTCCACTGCGCTGCTGGAGGCAAAGACCACTTGGAAAATGTCCCCCCCCCCCAAGACATTTAGAACCACATGTGTGCTCACATCTCTCTCTGTAACACGATAGGAGGTTGACAGCAAAGGGTGCCTGGGGATCCAGGCAGCAGGGAGTTGAGGGCAGGGTCTCACCGTATGGAATCATTGCCCAGGAGGAACTGAGGCCAGTATTCTGGCAGGATGTTCCAAGACAATGAGCTGGAGGAGTCAGAGAAGGTGTACATGGGGCAGCCGCGCTTCCTGCTGCTCTTCTACGTACTGTACAACATGCTGGTTGCCCGCTCCTAGATGGTGTGCTACTTTGTCATCATCCTCGGCCACACGGTCTCCGCCTCCATGATCAGCCTCGTGCGGCCCATCCTCATCTTCCTCTGGGCCATGCTGTCCATCCCCCGGCCCAGCAGGCGCTTCTGGATGATAGCTGTCGTCTACAAGGAGGTAGGCTTCCCTCCAGTGGACCTGCCTGACCCCTGCTTCACATAAATAAATAGTTAGAGAGATCATCTTAGGTCAGCACATGATTATAACCAGCAGTTGTTGGCGCTGAGAAATCTAGTTGTCTTTTCACATCTCACACTTCATACAACACAGGAGCTAATATCATTCTGTACAACAGGGATAAGGAACAGCCTTTATGAGATTAAATAATTGGTCCAAAGTGTGCTTCCATGGTGGCTCAGACGGTAAAGAATCTGCCTGCAATGCACGAGACCCAGGTTTGATCCCTGGCTCGGGAAGATTGCCTGGAGAAGAAAATGGCTACCCACTCCAATATTCTTGCCTGGAGAATCCCGTGGACAGAGGAGACTAGAAGGCCACAGTCCATGGGGTTTGCAAAGAGTCAGACACAACTGAGTGACTAACACTTTCACTTTCATTTACCCAGGTGGGGAGTGGTGGGGGAGGCTTTTTGAGGCCTGGTGTCTGCCCTGTGATATTGACCAGCATGACAGTAAGTGTGGGGCAGACAGAAGCATGGTGCCAGGGCCAGTGCATGGTCAGTGAGTGGACATTGGGTCAAACAATACAGTTAGCACTTGAAACACAGTTGGATGCAATTAACCCTGATGATGTAGACATTGGACTGTTTCAACGTAGATCTCTACAAACATCTCTGTGTTTACACCCTGAGCTGGCAAGGTTTTGTTTCATTTGCTTTTATTTCTTCTTGAGGAGAACTTCCAGTGAGCAATAAAATGCTGAGAAGAAAGAGAGCAGAATAAAGTGAAAATTGTCTATAGTGTCTGTGCAGTTTGCTCCTAAAGATTACGAGCTAAAGCCATGCTTGTAGAATAAAGATCTTCATGTTCACATTGGTCCTAGTCACTTCATTTAATAGCTGAATATTTGTATAAGCATCTAATTGAATCAACACAAACTAGCCCTTGCATGCACGCTAAGTCACTTCAGTCATGTCTGACTCTTTGCAACCTCATGGGCTGTAACCCTTCAGGCTCCTCTGTCCATGGAATTCTCTAGGCAAGAATACTGAAGTGGGTTGCCAATCCCTTCTCCAGGGGAACTTCCCGACCCGGGGATCAAACCCACATCTCTTATACCTCCTGCATTTGCAGGTGAGTTCTTTACCACTGGTGTCACCTGGGAAGCCCAGAAACTAGCCCACTCCCTGACAATAGAAGAAGTCATTGGAGCCAAGTCAGGAGTAACCTCTATGACCCCAGTGTGTCTGCAATCACAGGACCTGGAGACGTGGTTCTGGCCTTGTCCTGAGGTTTATATCTTTGGAAGGAGAATTTGTTATTCCACATGTTGTGTGCATTCCCAGCACCAAAACTGAAACATTGCCCCTTAATGTTTGTATCACTCTTCCTCATGTAGAACTATTCTTAAAGGGAGTCATTTCTTCTCATTTCTTGCATCTGTGCAGGTGGCCATTGTGGTCAAGTATTTCTTCCCATTTGGGCTCTTTCCCTGTAACAAGAGTGTGGAACTGAACAAGAACAAGTCTTACCATCCACCCAACAGCATCAGGGTGGAGACAAAGAATGCCTACATGCTCTATGATCTAATCAAGTTTCTGACACCTTCTTCCACTGCACCATCCTGAAGGTACTGCCCACCCATTACCCCTGGATATCCCCCAGAACCCTGAGCTGGGATCACGAGGGGCTGAGGGGCCACAGGCAGGGCCTATCTGTGTGCCCTTGTTTTCTTTGTTAACAGTTTTGTTCATGCCATTCGTTTTCTCAACACTGTGTACTCAATAATTGAGTTTGTGATCAATCGGGGGAGATTTCCTCCTATTTCTACTCTGGGATGCATGCTTGCATGCTAAGTTGCTTTAGTCATGTCTGACACTTTTGCAACCCTGTGACCTATAACCTGCCAGGCTCCTCTGTCCATGGGATTCTCCAGGCAAGAATACTGGAGTGGGTTGCCATGCCCTCCTCCAGGGAATCTTCCTGACCCAAAGATTGAACCCACAACTCTTATGTCTCCTGTATTGGCAGACAGGTTCCTTACCACTAGCGCCAACTGCAAAGCACACCCTGGGATGAAGGCGCCCTAATGATCCCACGTTTGTGGGGATTCCACAAAAAAGGTGTGTGGTTCTTATTGCTGTATTCACCAAGTCGTGCCTGAGTTGAAGACAGATCACTAGGGAGTTAGTATTTGGGGTCTCCTCTCCAGTTTGACCTTGGCCCACCCCCTTTTAGGAGCATTGCTTTTCTCATGGATTTTGGCTCTGAAACCACTGATTTAATGAGAGACTGTCCAATCCATGGGCCTGGGGGTGCCAGGCTGCACTCCCAGAGAGGCCACCTCTGAGAAAGCCATGCCTGCATTGCTCTGGGAAGATAGGTCTGAGAGTAACCTTTTCAGGATCTGTACCTCCTGTCATCCTGCTGAGCACCTGCAGGGTTTCTGATCTCAGACACTGTGAAACATAAGCTCTTGTTATATGCCACTCAACTCTACATGTTAGAGATTGTCACACAGCATGCTTTGGATGTAGTGATGTGCCTTTGGTCAGAATCTCACTTTCCTTCCCTTGTTTTAACTGTGTCTCCTTGTATTGATATAGCATATCTTACATTCATTTTATCAAGTATTGTCTTTGTTAGTTCCTTTTCAGAACAAGCTTGGCCTAAGTTAAGGCACACACATGCCACATCCAGCACAGTGGTTGAGAAAGACCTGAAACAGGGGTGAGCACATAATGAAAAGACAGACACATATAATTTGGCCAGCGGGGAGTCAGGGGTCCCTCTTGCTCTCCATGACAGGAAGACAAAATGGCTCCTTTCAGCCCACAGCTTTATCGGCAGAAGTCACATGAGATCATTAAGGAATAACGACCCTGGGGAGTTTGATTAGCGAAGGCTCTGCCATTGATCAGGAATATCTTATTTTGTTTCTATGGGGATGGACACAGGGGTACACAGTGAAGTGGACCAGACAGCACGTCCCTCCCCAAGAATGTCTATTTGGCATGCTTCCTGGGACAATCATGAGGACGCAGTTTGCCACACTCTCAAGTTATGGGGCAGGTTCTGGTCTCTGCTCCGCCAGGCTGCAACACACACATACATGCACACACACATACATGTAAATGTGTTCTCAACCTCTATCCTACTAGGTGGGCTGTTTCACACTGGCTTTTGTCTATGTGGACTCTGACCAAGACCTTCACTTTGCCTCCTGCCACCTTGCAAACTGCCAGTCCCTAACCCTCCATTTGAGGGGGTCTTTCCTGAGTCATTGGGGTGTGATGAGTTTGAAATGCTACATATAGGTAGATAATAAGCTTTCTTAGGATCCCTGACCTTGCTTTGGTTTTCTAACTTTTTTTTTTTTTTTTTTTTTTTTTGTAATTTCAGCTTTGTTTATGTATTGTTGCTTAGTTGCTAAGTCATGTCCAACTCGTTGTGATCCCATGGACTACAGCATACTAAGCTCCCATGTCTTTCACTATCTCCCGGAGTTTGCTTAGATTCATGTCCATTGAATCAAAGATGCCATCAAAATATTTCATCTGTCACCTTCTTCTCTTGCCCTCAAACTTTCCCAGCATCAGGATATTTTCTAATGAGTCAGCTCTTCCCATCAGGTGGACAAAATATTTGAGTTTCAGCTTCAGCATCAATCCTTCTGATGAATATTCAGAGTTGATTTCCTTTAGGATTGACTGGTTTGATCTCCTTGCTGTCCAAGGAACCCTCTAGAGTCTTTTGCAGCAACACAGTTTGAAAATGTCAGTTCTTTGATACTCAGCCTTCTTAATGGTCCAACTCTCACATCCGTACATGACTACTGGAAAACCATAGCTTTAACTAAAGGATACATTGTTAATTTATAATTGGTTAGTGAAATTGTAAGCTGTCAGAACTGTACACATGGTGATTTGACCCCAGTCAGGTTAGTCAACACATCCACCACTTCCTCACCTGCCTATTGATCGGTGTTTGGTGGGAACACTTAGGTTGTGATCTCCTAGCAGACTCCACTGTCCATCAGGGTCGTTGGCTGCAGTCGCCCTGTTTGACATGTGGTTTCCTATCCTGAGGGACACATCCTGGTGGCTAGGGTGTCACAGGGCCAAGTCCCAGCCTCTGGCTGGACAGCTAGCTGAGCTGTCCCGCCCCTGTCTCCTCAGTGTCGTGGCCTCTGGGACAAAGATGACATCATGGGCAGTTACTCAGGAAAGGTGGAGTTGGGTGATGAGCTGTCCCTTGACCATGGCAGGAGGGCCTCCTCTGACTTGCTCAAGTCCATCAACCTGGCTCCTCCATGGAGTCGGTGCACGTGACTTTCCCTAAGCATCAGGCCACTGTCCAGGGAAGTGCTACAGCAGCAGCTCCCAGACATCACAGTGGTCCAGCTTTTCCTCAAATAGGTCTAAGAGAGGTATTGCCAAGTGGTGTCACTGCAAGGACTCCTGAGTGGAGTCATCCCCTGGTGCCAGAGGGTCAGCGGCAAGAGAGCTGGGTGCTGTTGAGGTGGAAGATACTGTGATGTGAAATGAATGTACTTTATAACTAGACAGAATAAGTTCAAATCCTGGCTGAGCTGTGGGTGCTCACGCCCCTGTCCAGGGTGTCTCTCTGAATTACCCAACCCCCACACGGGACAAGTATTTCAGGTTTTGTTGAAAAGTGGCCAGCACACTGCCTCGTACCTAGTGTCAGACACAGTGTAGTTGTCAATCATACCCAGAGATTCTGCCGCTGTGCCCAGAGGGAGTTATATCACGGTTTATTTTGAAAGTACACTTAGATTTAATCAATAGGAACATTAAGCCAAACCACCTGGTTATCTCCTACGCTAGTTACTAATTTCTTACTAAACAGCCAGAGACAGGAAAGTACACGTGTGTTATGGTTGCCCCTCTTGGGGTAACTGCACTTTCATGTTGACAACACTCCTGTCTGAAGCTCTCCAGACCCTCTGTATTCATCTGCAGAAGATAGTTTTCTACCACTGGCAGGCCATCTCATATTGGTTTTAGAGCTAGAGAAATTTGGCCCTGAAAAAAGGCGTGGTCCTGGACCCAGACTAGAAAACCCACGACCATAACTTGGGATCCCATTGAGCAGGAATAAATCTGCTCCCCAGTCTAATTCTTCCTGGGACAGAGGTCCCACAGCCACCTGGGAAGGAGCCATCAGTGGATGTGAAAACCTATGGATGCCTTTGGCTACAGAAGCAGAGTGGGGGCTGCAGACCCCAACTTCTCCATCACTGTTCTTACAGGCATCTGAGCATCTCGCCCTCTAACCAGCCTCCAACTGTCCCTCTGCCATGGGGGTGGCAGGCTTCTACAATAATTATGGCAACAAGTTCACAACTCACAATGCATCTCGGTTCCTTCTTGCCTCCAAGCAGCACAAGCAACAGGAACAGCAGCCAGAAAGGAAGCAGTGTTGGGAGCATCAAGCAGAAGAACAGATGGAAACTTTACATGGAGAAGCTGCAAGAACACTTGATCAAAACAAAAGCATTTTTCATAAAGAAGTGAGACTTTACTTATTATTGCCAAAGCATAGGAGGAGGTGGAGGAGGAGGTGGTGGAGGTGGAGGACCCCTGAAGGAAGTGGCTGCTGCTGCAATACCCAGTCTTCCCCAGAGCCCTCTGGGTGTCTGCCCCTCTCCCACTGCCATGGCTGCCACTCTGGGGAGCCCAACTGAAGACCACGGTCTCAGCAGGCAAGATGAAGTGCCAAGCACCTAATGTCACAAGGAAGATGCCAGATCCTGGCTCCGAGATGCACTACGGGTGAAGAAGAATGAGCTGGTGCAATTCCTGCTCATAAGGTGTCTTGCAGGCAGCAACTTGCCAAGGAGCCAATCACAGAGGCAGAAGTGCTGAATAGTGTGCTCAAAGATTACCAGGACCATTTCCTGGTGGTTCTCGGTCAAACCTCACAGTACCTGCAGTTGGTCTTTGGCTTGGAGGTGAAAGAGGTGGACCCCAGTGAGCATACCTATATCCTGGTCCCCTCCCTGGGCCTCACCCTCAATGAGATGCTGAGGGATGGACAGAGGTTTCCCAAGGCCAGCCTTCTGGTGGTGATCCTGTGCCTGATCACTGTGGAGGATGACCACGCCCCTGAGGAGGAGATCTTGGCAGCACTCAGCATGATGGGGGTGTGTCCTGGTAGGAACACTTCATCTATGGGGAGCCCAGGGAGCTGCTGACCCAAGTGTGGGTGCAGGAGGGGTACCTGGTATATCAGCTGGTGCCTGACAGTGACCCTGCTCGCTACAAGTTCCTGTGGGTTCCCCAGGCCTATGCGGAGACCAGCAGGTTTAAAGTTCTGGAGTATTTGGACAGAGTCAGTTGAAAGGGTCCCAGCTCCTTCCACCCCCTCTGCAGAGGCTGCAAGGGAGGACGGGGGAGGGCTCTGAGCCAGAGCAGCAGCCAGGATCCTTCCAAGCCCACGTCCAACAGCTTTTCTTGGGGACAGGAAAGGAGGCTGATCCTTCCCTCTGTGATTGAAGAGGGAACAGTCAGCCTTCTCAACAGTGAGGGTCCAGGCCCATTGGGGGAACCCGGTGTGTGGCATCTTTGTGGTCCTGTTCTCTACAATGACATGGAGACTCACCTGTGTTTCTTTAGGAATTTTTCAAATTTTCCTTTTTAGAGAAGACAGTGCATTCCAGTATCTAACTATGTCAATGACGTTGATCACACTTTGTTTGTACTCAACCAGCTCAAGATGAAGAGTTTTCCTGTTCTGTAAAAGAGATTAAGAACACTTTCATTTTATTCCATGGTCCTGCACAAGATGACATGGAATTAGAATTAGAATGATTTTGGAAATGTGAATTTATTTAGCAGTGATATAGTTGGTGGAAAATTAGAAAATAAAAAGTGATAGTATTGAATTATTGCTTCTTAAACTTTTTGTGTGTGTCATTTTGTACAGCTAAGTGATCTCGGTTTATATGGATTTTCCTTGGTTATCAAAGGAAGTAGCAATTCATCTTGCGTCAAGCAGTCCCCTCCTCACAGGCTCATTTATTGCAAAGACCTTTTTGGGACCTCTGCTCCGTGAAAGGCCCTGTTGTAGCAGTGGGGACACTGGGAGAAGCAGGACCCACCCACACCTAGAGTGATGGTCTCGGAGCCACAGTCATATGAGGTGCATCATGGGAGTGAGGGGAAATGAGACATTTTGTCAGAGTCCCTTTGAATCCATGTGCACCTTCTTCACAGCAATGTGTCAGAGTCAGAGACCTGTCCCATTCTCTTTGGCCTTTTGGGGGATCAGGCACCTGTTTGACATTTTCCTGCCACAGGAAGATAGCAACTGAGTGTAAAGGAAAACAGTTGCAAATGGAAAAGTACAGAGTCGGGAAGAGTAGGGGAACCTCAGTCAGAAGGTGCTGGCCCTGGACAGGGGGTGCTGGCCCTGTGAAGAGCACGGCATTGGTAAGGAATATTCTTAGGATGTGCATGCTGAAAATCGGTTGCTCTAAGTCAGCTCCATGTCTCTTGTTCCATGTCCGATTCTAACTGGTGCTTCTTCACCTGCACACAAATTTCTCAGGAGACAGGTAAGGTGGTCTGCTATTCTCACCTCTTTAGGAAGTTTCCCCATTTTGCTGTGATCCACACAGTCAAAGGCTTTGGAGTAGTCAATAAAGCAGAACTAGATGTTTTCTGGGAACTCTCTTGCTTTTTTGATGATCCAACCGATGTTGGCAATTTTATTTCTCTGGTTCCTCTGCATTTTCTTAATCTAGCCTGAACATCTGGAACTTCATGGTTCACAAACTGTTGAAGCCTGATTTCGAGAATTTTGAGCATTACTTTCCTAGTGTGTGACATGAGTGCAAATGTGTGGTCATTTGAACGTTCTTTGGCATGGCCTTTGGGATTAGAATGAAAACTGACCTTTTCCAGTCCTGTGGCTACTGCTGAGTTTTCCAAATCTGCTGGCATATTGAGTGCAGCACTTTCACAGCAGCATCTTTGAGGATTTGAAATAACTCAATTGGAATTCTATCAGTTTCACTAGCTTTGTTGGTAGTGATGCTTCCCAAGGCTCACTTGACTTTGCATTCCAGGATGTCTGGCTCTAGGAGAGTGATCACACTATCGTGGTTATCTGGGTCATGATGATCTTTTTTTTTTTTTTATAGTCCTTCTGTGTATTCTTACCACTTCTTCTTAATATCTTCTGCTTCTGTTAGTTCCATACCATTTTTGCCCTTTATTGTGCCCATCTTTGCATGAAATATTCCCTTCATGTCTCTAATTTTCTCAAAGATATCTCTAGTCTTTTCCATTCTATTGCTTTCCTCTATGTCTTTGCATTGATCACTGAGGAAAGATTTCTTATATCTCTATGCTAATTCTTTGGAACTCTGTATTCAAATGGGTATTACTTTTCTTTTCTCCTTTGCCTTTAGTTTTTCTTAAATTCTCAGCTATTTGAAAAGCCTCCTCAAACAACCATTTTACCTTTTTGCATTTCTTTTTCTTGGGGATGGTCTTGATCACTGCCTCCTGAACAATGTCATGAACCTCCTTCCATAGTTCTTCAGGCACTTTGTCTATCAGATCTAATCCCTTGAATCTATTTGTCACTTCCACTGTATAATTGTAAGGGATTTCATTTACGTCAGACCTGAATGGCCTGGTGGTTTTCCCTACTTTCTTCAATTTAAATCTGAATTTTGCAGTAAGGAGTTCATGATCTGAGCCACAGTCAGCTCTTGGTCTTCTTTTTGCTGACTCTATAGAGCTTCTCCATCTTTGGCTGCAAACAATATAATCAATCTGATTTCGGTGTTGACCAATTGATGATGTCCATGTGTAGAGTCTTCTCTTGTGTTGTTGGAAGAGAGTGTATGCTATGACCAGTGTGTTCTCTTGGCAATACTCTGTTAGGCTTTGCCCTGCTTCCTTTTGTACTCCCAAGCCAAATTTTACCTTTTACTCCAGGTATCTCTTGATTTCCTTCTTTAGCATTTTAGCCCCTATGATGTAAAAGACATCTTTTTTTTGGTGTTAGTTCTAACAGTTCTTGTAGGTCTTCATAAAAGCATTTAACTTCAGCTTCTTCAGTATTACTGGTTGGGGCATAGACTTGGATTACTGTGATATTGAATAGTTTGCCTTGGAAACGTGCAGAGCTTTTCTGACATTTTTGAGATTGCACCCAAGTACTGCATTTCAGACTATTTTGTTGATTATGACGGCAACACCATTTCTTCTAAGGCATTCTTGCCCATAGTAGTAGATATAGTGGTCATCTGCATTAAATCCACCAAATCAAGTCCATTTTAGTTCACTGATTCCTATAATGTCAATGATCACTCTTGCCATCACCTGTTTGATCACTTCCAAATTACCTTGATTCAAGGACCTAAGATTCCAAGTTCCTATGCAGTATTGTTCTTCACAGCATCAGATTTTTCTTCCATCATCAGTTACATTTTGCTTTGGCTCTATTCCTTTATTCTTTCTGGAGCTATTTCTCCACTCTTCTCCAGTAGCATATTGGGCACCTACTGACCTGGGGAGTTCTTTGTGCAGTGTCATATCTTTTTTGCCTTTTCATACTGTTTGATTCTGAATTGGGAACGGAGTGTGTTAATGCTGTATATTGTCATCCTGCTTATTTAAATTATATGCAGAGTACATCATGCGAAATTCCAGGCTGGATGAAGCACAAGCTACAATCAAGATAGTCAGTAGAAATATCAACAACCTCAGATATGCAGATGACACACCCTTATGGCCAAAAGCAAAGAAGAACTGAAATGCCTCTTGATAAAAGTGAAAGAGGCAAGTGAAAAAGTTGGCTTAAAAATCAGCATTCCAAAAACTAAGATCACTGCATCCAGTCCCATCACTTCATGGCAAATAGATGGGGAAATGATGGAAACAATGACAGACTTTATTTTGGGGGACTCCAAAATCACTACAGATGGTGACTGGAGACATGAAATCAAAAGACTCTTGCTCCTTGGAAGAAAAGCTATGAGCAACCTTGACAGCATATTTAAAAGCAGAAATGTTACTTTGCTGATGAAGGTCCATCTAGTCAAAGCTATGGTTTTTCCATTAGTCATGTATAGACATGAGAGTTGAACTATAAAGAAAGTTGAGTCCTGAAGAATTGATGCTTTTCAACTGTGCTGTTGGAGAAGACTCTTGAGAGTCCCTCAGACTATAAGGAGATCAAATCAGTCAAACCTAAAAGATATCAGTCCTGACTATTCAATGGAAGGGCTGAAGCTGAAGCTGAAGCTGAAACTCCAGTATCTAACCACCTAACGTGAAGAACTGACTCATCGGGAAAGACCCTGATGCTGGGAAAGATCAAAGGTACAAGGGGAAAGATGACAGAGGATGAGGTGGTTAGATGGCATCACTGACTATTGGACATGAGTTTCAGTATGCTCCAGGAGTTGGTGATGTTCAGAGAAGCCTGGAGTGCTACAAGTCCTTGGAGTCGCAATGAGTGGGACACAACTGAGAGACTGAATTGAACTGAACTGAAGTCAGCCAAGTGCAAAACCCCTGGCCATCTCTGTGTGGTTCCTGGAAGGAAAGCCAAGGGAAAGGAAGCATGCCGACGTGATGGGCACTGTGACCCTGCCCAACATGATACGAGGACAAAGAACACATGTGCACATCACTCAGCTCTCCATGGGGAGAACTCCCAAACCCGCCCACCTCTTTACAGGTCGCTTCCCCTCACGAGCAAATCCAAAGACTGTATAACCTTCCAGTGTAAGTCATAGAGGTCGAAGAGGACATTGACTCGATTGAAGAGATAATGAAAGAAAGTGACCAGGACAAAAAAAAAGAGGCGTTGTTACAAATTCCGTTATTCTGGATAAGTAGACCTGTAGTTCTGTATTTGTGCAAGTCTCCTTTAAGGTTGTGTGTGTGTGTGTGAGAGAGAGAGAGAGAGAGAGAGATATCAGAACTGGCTGGGCTGGGAGATGGAAGAATGGACACCAAAAACGTGAAAGAACTTGTGTAAAGTTCTTAGACCGTGGGGCAGTAGAAGCATGGAAGCCAGGGAAATGAGCCCAAGAATCTCACCAAGCAAGCAAGCTGTAAGGGGAATCAAGCTGCTGCACCCTGGATGCCTGCCAGAAAGGAAAGGCTGGAAGAAAGCAACTAGGGGTGGTCAGTGAGGATGCACAGAGTATGAAAAACAGAACGGGGTGGATTCCCAGGCACAGATGAGGCGGAACCTACAGCCCTTGGATGCCCAGCTACAGAGACCTTTCTGTCCTTCTCAAGTGCAGGAACATTCCCCAGCATGACCAGGCACATGAGCGCACCTTGCCTTTTTTGTAAGCTTTGGGAGACAGACAGGCGCTGCAGCATAAGCAGCTGCTACCTGCAGAGTTTGCCAGTTTGAAACGTCATTCCTTGTATTCTTCACAGAACCCTTGGTTATAAGGACTATGCAAAAAATGGATTAGGTTGATTCTGTCACTGCTCCCAGCACCATGGGGCTGGGGAGACAGGATAAGCTGTGAAGTGTTGTCATTTGGAGGCTAGATGAGAACAGAACAACTTGGAAAGGGCCACTATGTAGAAAATGGGCAGACTTCAGTTCATCTAATACCAAAGAATCATGGCCCTTAATGCAGTGTTGTCCTTAATATCTCAGTGACTGGCATTGCAACAGGGTTCTGGGAGTTCCTTCATGCCAGCAAGAACATGCTCTGTTTCTCCCTCTCTCCAAAGTGTGGCCAAGTCGCCTTAGTCCTGTTCAGTGTTCATGTCTATCATGCAAGGGATGGAAGGACGCCTGTCCCCTGCTGTGGTTCAGCAGACATTGCCTGTGTTCGTCTCTAAAGTTTGAGAAAGCATTCTTCAACTGTGTGGACTGACAAAGTCGCCTCTGCCTGGATGCAACTCACACAGGAGACGGCTTTGGCTTCATGCCAAGGTTAAGGGTCTTTTCCAAGCTCTGTTGTCCAGAGATTAACAGAGGGCAACAACACCAGTTAGAGAGACAGAGTCAAACAGACAAAAGCCCCTACCACACACACGGAAAGATGGGCAGGAAA